>NC_136427.1:283378441-284858441 GCF_052849685.1 Lactuca virosa | reverse complement strand
ATGCTTAAGGGATTTTAAATCCTTCAGGGATTTTCATATAGATATCACTATAAAGTGATCCATACAAGTAAGTTCTAACAACATCCATAAGACGCATCTCTAAATTTTCAGAGACTGCCAAGCTGATTAAATATCTAAAAGTGGTTGCGTCCATTACCAGTGAATAAGTTTTCTCATAATCAACTCCAAGTCTTTGAGAGAAACTTTGAGCCACAAGTTTGGCTTTGTATCTTATAATTTCGTCTTTCTCATTTTTTTCGTACGAAGATCCACCTATACCCTAATGGTTTCACAACTCTAAATGTGAGGATAATGGCCCTAAAAACCTTTCTCTTGTTAAGAGAATTTAATTCAACTTGCATAGCCTCTTTCCACTTAGCCCAATCATTTCTTCTTTGACATTCAATGACAGATTGTGGTTCAGGATCATTGTTCATAATATCACATGTAACTGAATAAGAAAATATTTCACTTATATTATCGATTTCATCTTGGTCATATAATCTATTTGTTTGACAATAATTTATTACAACATCTTCCTCTCCTGGTGGAATTTTTATATTTCGTGTTTTTCCAGGAACATTTCCTCATGATCTAGTGCATTTTCTACACCTCTTCTCTTTTGTGGGTTCTTATCCTTAGAACCAATTGGTCTTCCACGCTTCAAGCGTGTTTTAGACTCTTGAGTGACTTTATCATCAGATTGTCCATATGAAATTTCAATTCGAGCTGGAACATTGACAGATGGTATATATCATTTAGTCACTCTTTTTGTGTCAGTAAATGCATCAGATAATTGATTTGCCATCTCTTGGAAATGCATTGTCTTTTAAACTTCCATTTCACATTGCTTTGTTCAAGGGTCAATATATGACATAGAAGGCTCATGCCATGAAACATCCATAGGCGGATCCCATAAAGCACCATGGGTATCACAGGAGGCCCCAATTTTTTTTTAATAATATAAATTGTTTCTGAAAATTATTAGTTATATTGCAGAAAGTCAAAAATATATTTTGGGCTACCCTAACTTTTTTTTTTAATATTGTTGTAAATGTTTAATCCAATAAATAATTAGCCCAAACTTAAAAGCCCAAGTTCCCAATACCACAAAATTAATTGACGTCAATTCTCAAAATGTAATTAGCGTAACTTCCAAATTCAATTCCCTCCCTGCCCCTGCGACGCTCTGTTGTCCTCCTTCTTCCGCCGCTGATCGGTGGCCGGTGGTGGGTGTTTTCCGGCTAAATCCTCTGGTGGCCGGTGGTGGGTGATTATTGATCAAAGTGGTGCACAATGAAGCAAGTAAGTAGAAATTTTGTGATTATTTTTTGGTTAATTGAAATTCAATTTTTTGGCATTGTGTTGAAAAAATAGAAATTACCAATTAGGTTTGTTAAATTAGAGACTTAGGGTCAATAATTAGTGATTATTTGTTGTTGAAACTTGAAATCAAGTTTATAGTTCATATATTTTGATAATTTGATTGTGGGTTGTTATTTGTTGTTGAAACTTGAAATCAAGTTATAAAATTAGAGTTGATTGTTGATATATTTTGATTGTAGGTTGATATTAACAAATTTTTCAAAAGACAATTAGATGTTGGAGACAACAATGGTGAAGGAACTTCAAAAAAAAAGGACTAATGAAAGTACACAAGTTCCACAACCTAATCAACATACACCAAAACCACAATCTAATGAACATATTCCAAAACCACAAGAACCACAATCTAATGAGCATACTCAAAAACCAAAAGTACCACAATCTTTTGATTTGAATGATCTTCCTTCGGACCCAGGGGAGAGGCCAAAGATTACATCTTATAGTCCTAATCAAAGAGATGAAATAAGGAGGGCATATTTGATTAAAGGACCTTGTCAACCAAAGGGGCATAATTTTGAATTTACCTTATTTGGTGAGAAGCAAAGACGTTTTGTTGTGGAATGGTTTACGGAATTTCCATGGTTAGAGTATAACATTAAAAAAAAGAAGGTATATTGTTTTTATTGCTACTTGTTTAGAGACATGGTAGGGGGTTAAGGTGGAAAAGATGCATTTATAACCGAAGGCTTTGACAATTGGAGTAAAAAAATCATTCCGAAAACATATGGGTGAGATTCAAAGTTCTCACCATAAGGCCGAAGAAAAGTGTCATTTGTTATTGAGAAAAAACCAATCTATTGGTGAAGTTTTGCATAAGCAAACGGAACTTGATCAAAGTAATTATGAAATTCGATTACGTGCTACAATCTGTAGTTGTAGATTTCTATTGAAAAATGCATTACCATTTCGTGGACACGATGAGACGGAAAAGTCTAATAATAAAGGACTTTTCATTGAAGTCTTATCTTTGATTAGAGAAGATAATGAGAAGATTTTTAATGTTACTTTAGAAAATGCTCCAAAAAATGAAAAGTTGACTTCTCCGACAATTCAAAAAGATATTGTCAATTGCTTTTCAAAAGAGATAATGAAGTCTATTTGTGATGAAATTGGTAAAGATGTGTTCGACATATTAGTTGATGAGTCTAGTGATGTTTCCAAAAAAGAACAAATGGCTATAGTTTTAAGATATGTTGATAGACTTGGGATTGTAAAGGAAAGATTTATTGGAGTTGTTCACGTGTTGGATACATCCTATTTGACTCTTAAAGCCGCCATCGATACTGTTTTTTCCAACAACAACTTGACTATCGATCAGGTGAGAAATCATAAAATATTTATTCCTTTAATATGATATTAACTTTATTTTTATGTGTTATATTTTTTTATTAATTTTTTCAAATATATAGGTGAGGGGGCAAGGTTATGATGGAGCAAGTAATATGAGTGGTGCATTCAACGGTTTGAAATCTTTGATTTTAAATGAAAATAGTTCCGCACATTATATACATTGTTTTGCACACCAACTTCAATTAGTGGTTGTGGCGGTTGCAAAGAAACATGATGATGTTGAAGAATTCTTTGAACAACTAGGTTTGGTGGTTACTGTCGTTTGTGGGTCTTGTAAGAGAAAAGATATGATACGAGAGATGCAAAAAGAAAGAATGGCAGCTGAAATTGGTATTGGTGAAACTGAAATAGGAAGAGGGTTGAATCAAGAGATTTCTCTTGTTCGAGCTGGAGATACTAGATGGGGTTCACATTTTAGAACAATTGTAAGTTTGTTGAATTTGTTTGCAGAAGTTGTTACGGTCCTTAAATATGTCAAAGAGGAGGGGTCTACTTTATCTAACCGTAATCAAGCAAAGGGTATTTTGTCATATTTCAAAACACTTGATTTCGTGTTTCTTTTACACTTGGTGTTGGAAATTCTATGTCTCACGGATACTTTGTCAAAGCATCTTCAAAAAAAAGATCAAAATATTTTGGAAGCGGCTTCGTTAGTAAAAGGGACAAAGAAAGCATTGCTAGGTTTTAGAAAAGATGAGTTTCCACAAATTTGGAAGAAGGTATGTGCTTTTTGTGAAAAACATAGTATCAGGATTGTGGACATGTCAGAATATTATGTTACCCCACGAAAGCGTAGGACCAACAAGACTAATCAACATCATTTTGAAGTTGTGATTTTTAACACGATTTTGGATATGCAAATTCAAGAATTTGGGGAAAGATTTAGTGAAGTTGGCACGGAGTTGATGGAGAACATGGCGGCTTTGAGTCCTTGTGACTCATTTTCTGGTTTTGATAAAGCAAAGTTGTTAAAGTTAAGCGAGATATACAAAAACGATTTTGACGATTCAGAAAGGGCGCAACTTAATGGGCAACTTGATATCTATTATCACTATTTGCTCCATGATGAGAGATTTTTCAACTTGAAGGGAATTGCATACCTCTCTCGTTTGTTGGTGGAAACTGGGAAGCACCTCTCTTTTCCTTTGGTTTATAGATTATTAAAACTAACTTTGGTTTTGCCCGTCGCAACCGCAACCGTTGAACGGTGTTTTTCTGCGATGAAGTTCTTGAAGACCGATTTGCGTAATAGAATAGGTGATGATTTTATGAATGGTGCTTTGATTTGTAGTGTAGAAAAAGAAGCACTAGAGAATGTTAAGACTGAAAATGTAATTAATCGTTTTCGTAAAATGAAAGAGCGAAGAGGTGAACTTTAAAACGAAACTTTGTTATAGAAGTTGAAGTTTATATCTAATAAAATTGCGGTTTTTATTTTTTTGCTTATTTTATATTACAAGATTTTTTTTTCTCGGGATACCCCATTATTTTGACCCTAGCTCCGCCACTGGAAACATCCATTTCTAGAATCTTCTTTTCTCCCCCCTAATGATGGGCAATTTACCTTTAGCAATCACCTAGGCGTGTTGTAAAAACATCACATGTTAAAGGTTCAAGATATCTTATAATAGAGATTGAATCATAACTGACATATATATATATATATATATATATATATATATATATATATATATATATATATATATATATATATATATTCACAACCTTCTTTGATGACCCATTTTTGTCCGTTGTGGTGGTGCAATGGGGACATATATTGTACACCTAAAAATTCTCAAATGGGATATATTTGGCTCTTGAAAAAAAGCAAATTGTAGGGGAATATATACATGATATGAACTTGGTCTCATGCGTATCAATGATCCAGCATGTAAGATTGCATGTCCAGTAAAAAAATGAAGTGTGGTCCTCATTATCATTGGTCTAGCTATTAGCTAGAGACATTTAATCGGTTTTTCATCTAAACCATTTTGTGTGTGTACATGAGCAACTGGATGCTCAACAATAATTCCTACAGACATATAAAAGTCATTAAATGCTTGTAAAGTAAATTTACCAGCATTATCAAGTCTCGCTCTTTTGATAGTATAATCAGGGAAATGTGCCCTTGATTTAAAATTTTGAGCATGAAACTTTGCAAATACCATATTACGAGTTGATAATAGGAAAACATGAGAGCATTTATTGGATGCATTTACTAGGACCATAAAGTATCTGTAACATTCAAGTTTTGGTAAGTTTCTCTTTTAGCCCTTAATGCAATTTTTCTTAACATTTTAGTCCATTGGTTAGTACGCGGGGCGTACTCAATGAGTACGCTTAGCATGCTAGCCTATAGATTGATTACGGGTTTCGCCCACGTACGTAGGGCGTACGTGGAGTACGCATGGCGTACGTAGTGTAGGGGTAAACCCTAATTTTTAGGGTTTGCACCATATTTAAACCTTATTATAACATATTTTGGACACTTATGATCAGCCTCCATCTCCCTTTACCCTGAAATCGAAACCTTAAGAGCATCTGGTGAGTTTTTGAGCTTAAGAATGATTTGTTGGTGTTTTGTGGTGAAGAAGAAGGAGAGGAACACTTGGTGGAGTGGCTTGAGCTTGTAGATCCATGATTACCTTCTCATTTGCAAGCCTTTTGAGGTAAAAAGCTCACACCTTGATGATCATTTATGTTAGATCTACTTTGTGGTGTTTCTTGGGCATTTTTGTGTCTTTTGAAGTAAATATGAGCTTTTGGTCTACTCTAGAAGCAATGGATGCTAGATCTTAGCTCTATTTAGGCCTTATGTTCAGAAAAATGCAAACTTGATGGATGTTTTTGGTTCATGCAAGTATTAAGACCTTTATTAAGCCCTTTTTGATCTTTTGAGTCCTATTAAGCCATGCATGAGGGTAAAGTTGCCAACTTTACGTGATAAGTCACCCTTTAGGACCAGATCTGAGAGTTTGGCTTGAGGTCTCAACCGATTAAGTGCTTAATGGAGTAGGGTGGCAAACTGGGGAGTACAGTGGGCGTACCCAGCTGGTATGTTGCGTGTACTAGCCCCAGATGGTGTACGCTAAGCGTACGAGCTGAGTACGCCCCGTGTACTCAACATATGGGCATTTGGGCTTGATGTTATTGATATTGGGCCACATGTTGGTTTTGTAAGTTTGGGCCTTGTTGGGCCATTAGACTTCTGTTTTGGACTTGGGTCTAGCATGTTGGACTTACTTGGATTTAGGCCCATGATGTGTTTTGGGCCCAATTTGGAATATTGGGCCATATATTGGGCTTTGGGTTGCCATTTAGGATTTGGACTTTTTTAGTAGTTGAGTTGGGCCTTGGCTCTGGGCCAAGTTAGATAAAGGGTAAAATGGTCTTTTACCCTGGCTATGGGCCAAGTAGCTTAGACTCTTGGTTATGGGTCAGAATCTAATTTAATAATTGGATATTATTCGATATTGATAGTGTGGGGATTTTCTGGACCAACAGTCAGAGATTCATTCGAGTGATTCAGCAGCTAGAGGTGAGTTTCATCACTGTGTTTAGCGGGTCGAAGGCACCAATGTCGGCCTATGGGTTTTTATGTCAGGATGTTAGAGGTTTGCGTGACTCTTGCATGTGTTATGTGCTTGTATGCTTACCGAGCGGGGCTCGATGTCGGGTGGGGCCTGATGATCATTATGTATGTTATTTATCTTTGTTATTATTGCATGTGTTATGTGCTTATTTGTTATATGATTATATGTATATCGGGAAGCGCCTGATGACGGGCGGGGCCCATTATGTGTTTATTATGTATGGTATGTGGTATTTTGAGGAACTCACTAAACTTTGTGCTTACGGTTTTCAGTTTATGTTTCAGGTACTTCTGGTTCGAAGGGGAAGAGTCCGGGATGATTGCAGTGCACACACCACCTCATTCAACATTTTCTAATTACTCTAATGTTTTATGATGTATTGATACACTTTGTTCTATCTTGGTTAATGATGATGTTTTAGGATTACAGTTTTATTAATTTAAAAATGAAAATTTTGTATCTTAATTTTGAGACGTTTCAGTATCTAAATGCTCAAGATGGTGGATGAATTGGTCTACATATCACCTTGAATTCTTTCTAGAAATCTAGGTGACCCCCTTTCAACTTTCATTGGAGACTGTTTTATAATTTAATTTCCAAAGGAACATGTAACGTCCCAAAATACGAAGGTAAAAATTTCATTTTTAAAACAATCATTTATCATTTATTTAAACTTTTAAAGGTATTTTATAATAAAGGCAGTTATCAGAGTACAATCCCAAAATCTCAAGGTTGCGGAAAATATGGGTGTATGCGCTGCGATCAAGTCGGGACCTTCCCTTTCGAACCGGAAGTACCTGAAACCATAAACAATAACTATAAGCACAAAGCTTAGTGAGTTCCACAAAATACCACATATCATACATAACATACGAGTCATACATATCAAACATGCAATAGGAGGTGCTATGTGCCAACCATAGTCTTTCCATTATGCCATGAGCCGTATCATGGTCTTTTCTTGCCAGGCCGGAGGCCAAAACCCTGGGTCTTACAGACAAGTGCCAGGAGCCACCTCCTGTTCTTCCATGCAAGCATCAAAAAGACAACTAGCATACAATCTACAACTACTTATCTAATTAACTGCCAGAGTCCAAACTCTGGTCTTGCATACATATTTTCCAGGAGCCACCTCCGAGTCTTTCATTCAAATGCCAAGGGCCACCCTGGGTCTTCTAATAACATAAACCAAATAAGTCGGCATTAGTGCCTTCGTCCCATAGTACAGTGAGGAGACTCACCTCAAACAACTAAACCCACATATAAATCTCTGATTGCAGATTCGCTAAAATCCCCGCGCTATCAAACACAAATAACATCTAACTAATGATTGGGTCCTGACTCACACTAAGAGTCCAAATCAGGGTAAAATACCTTTTTACCCTTCCTCTAACTTGGCCCAAGGCCAAGGCCCAATATAGATGACCCAAAAGCCTAAAATCTAACACAAGCACCCAAGGCCCAAATATGGCCCAATTTTCCAAATTAGGCCCAATTCCTTTCATGGGCCTTCACCCAAGAGAGTCCAATAAAGTCTCAATAGACCAACCATAAAGTCCCGATAACCCAACATGGCCCAAGACAACCAAGCCCATCCTAGCCGAAAGTCGAAGCCCAAAAAAATGAAACCCAAGCCTGCTGAGTACGCGGGGCATACTCAGCCTGTACGCTCAGCGTACTGCATGAAAGGCTTGTATGCACAGCATACAAACTTGTATGCTCAACGTACTCACCAACATGGCCAACTTCTCCATTTGAGCTCTTAACCCATTAAGACTTTGATCTAAACTCAGATTTGACTTCCTCAAGGTGGTTAATCACATAAAGTTGCCAACTTTATGTGCATGCATGGCTAAATGGGGCTCTAGAGCTCAAAAGAGCTTAATGAATGACTTAATACATTCATAATACCACAACCACCATAAAGTTTGCACCTTTATGGATAAGGAACCCTTAATATGTCCATATCTATAAAGCTAAGCTGCAAAAATGGCCTTAACACCCAATTACCAACCAAAAAGGAGCAAAATGACCAAAAACATGCCAAGGAGTAGATGTATGAAATGAAATGACAATGTTTGAAATTTATACCTCACAAGCCACCAAAAGAATATGATGAAGCTGGATCTCAAAGCCCTCCTCCAAAGAATGAGTCATTTATCTTCTTCTTTCCCTTGAAGATGCACTAAATCCTCCACAAAAGCTTCACAATAGCTCAAAAGCACAAAACATAGGCTAAGGAACAAATTAGGGTTTTCAAGGGTGAGGAGGCTAGTTAAACAAGGCAACCCAAGGCTAACTTATGTCTTAAATAGGGTACAATCTTCAAATCTAGGGTTTCATGCTGAAGGAAGTACGCCCCGCGTACTCGACCAAGCCCTAAAACACATGAACTTCAATTGGCCCTAACTTCTTCGCCCTAAGTCTGTTTCCAACGAACTTTATATCCACGAGAAGGTGATGAGAAGCCCTACACTTCTATCAACTCACACTCGCCTTAAAACTTCCCGAACAAAGACCCAAAATTCATAAAGGCCCAAACTTCCAAAATTAAAATTATACCCTTGGGCTTTGAAACACAATTGAACACTTATATTACTTCATCTATAACTCCCCCATCCAAAAAGGGCCAATACCCTCCTTCCCCAAGGCCCTAAGCCTTATGATAATTGGGCCATGGCCCCGAATAATGAAACGATTCGAAACCTAGTGTTACAAAACAAGATGTACATGGTCTTATGCTACTGGATTGAGGGAACTTCTGGTCCTTCAATGGGTGCCCATGTATATTCTCAATTATCCTTCGTATCATTGTTAATTCTGGGTAGCCCAACTTATCATGTCATAAACTGAATGTCCCAGGATTACAATGTTTTTCTTTAACTACCATATTTGATTCAATCATATATATATATATATATATATATATATATATATATATATATATATATATATGTATAATGCAGACCAAATTCAAGTGTTGGTAGTTTTTCAAGCACATGGTTTTTCTCTATAACATACATATATTACTTATTTTCAATGGTCACAGTTTTTGTGTCATATCCTTTTAAATATATGTCATTGAAACTTAGTAAGTTTCTATTAGACTTTGGAGAAAATATGACATTTTCTATACAAAAGCTTGTACCATTTTGTAATATAAAATGGCTTTCCTAGTTCCCTCTAACAAGTTAGCAAGACCTAATATTGTATGTATGACTATTTTTGTTGGTACTAATTTTGAAAAATATTTTTTTGATTTTAGAATAGTATGCGTACTACCACTATCTTCTATACAAAGATCTCCGACCTTGTCTTGGTGTTGTGCTCCAATTGGAATCATATTAAATTTGAGTAGGATAGATGTGATTTCCACTTTATTAGATCTTTCGTGCTGATAACGTGTTATAAATTCGACGTAATTAAAACTAAAACTAACAAAACTATACTAAAACATTATAAAATAAAAGAAGGAGATTTAAGAGGATTTTTGAACACTTAGAAGATTGTATTCAAGATGGTGTGTTTTTCTCTTTACATTTGATTAGTATTTATATTACATAACATCATATTCATACATCATCAAAATAGAAATTCAATAGGTGAATGAAATTATTCAAGGGGTGAAATATGTTCATCTACATACATTCTAACTCCATAATTTGATGTAATTTATAACATATATATATATATATATATATATATATATATATATATATATATAATTCTCATGTGTATTTCAGTTTTAGTGCAACCAACAAAAGTCCGATTGGAAGTGTAGTTATTATGTTTCGAGTTAGATGCATGAATATTTTTTGGATGACAATGATTTCTAAGAGCAAGTATTCTTTTTGCATTTTTAAAATTAAACCTCAATTTTTATTAAGTAACTTTTTTTTATATTTCTTTGCATGTAGAACCTTTGGATCGATGGAACACCATTTTTAGGTGTAGAGTTATATGATTGCTTTGAGATATGGATGACCATTTTTTTGTAAAAATCTATTTGAAGTAAAGCTTTTTCTTCATGGTTGGTTGTTATTGCTTATTATTTTCAGAAAATTTTAGTTTTATTAGATGATTCTACAAAGCTACAAGTTAATGGTGTATATTGTGAATATGTTGTATTAATATTATTGTTTTTTCAACAAATTGTTGCAATGTGTCATCTTAGTCAATCAACCAAAGAGACCCTATGATGGGAATGGTCGTCAATCATGCAAAAGGTGCCAATATTTTGTTTGGATTTATTGGAGTTGTTGAATTAAAGTGGCGATGATAAGAAATTCTAAAAACGAGGATGCTTATTTACCCTATCATTTGGGTGATATGGAAATCCTGAAATGCGATTGTCTACAGAAAGGAACGGTGAGCGGATATGTTTATAGCGGATAATATTAGTAGTAACACGTTCAATTGGATTAAAATAAGGCTAAGTTGAGTAGGATTGAATTCCTCGCTTAAGTCTCCTTCATTTTGTGTTAATATATTCCCCGTCGTTACCTAAAAAAAGTTATACAAAACCGTGAGACTTGTAGATGGAAAGGGATAATAAAATTTTATTAAGATAGGTTGAACATATTATTTTATAATGAAATATTCTTTTCTTATATATATAAAAACAATATACGGATATTAATTTGCATTGCTATTTTTTCTAGAATGACTAATACACACACTATTACTCCTAAATCTACACCTTTTGTCTATCATATGTCTAAAACCCCGACCACTTGTAGAGGGGTACATTTGCAATACACCTGCTATTGATGTGTATGATATAACATTCTAATTTTAACATATGAATACATGTATTGTTGAATGATAAAATGATAGAATATGGTTGGTTGATACATTACAAAAACATACAATTGTTTCAACATTATGATAGCACACATTTGTTTCAACTAATAACATATGGTTGTTAATAGGATCCACCGTATTATAACATACTATTATTTCAACTAATAGCATATAACACACGGTGGTTAATGTGATACACCTTACGATAGTGTATGGTTGTTTCAACCGTATTCTATTCCATTTGTAGTCGGATACACCCCATATGAATATGGATGATTCTCCGTAATATATTTGTAAAAATAACTGTATCCCATTCCATATTTTTTTAGTAGTGCTTGTGCAATCTCATGTTTAAGAAACAACCACAACCACAACCACACAACTTGTAACGTCCTAATTTCTTTTTAAAAAGAAAACATTTTGATATCTTGAATATTTCTCAAAACAACACAGGAAAAACTATTATTATAACTTAAGTCAAAATGAAAATGTGAGAATAAATAAACAATGTAGCGGAAGTCTTAAACTTAATTCAAAATACTAAATATGAAAATACTTTTCTTTAAACCAATCATAACATTATTTTTCTTAAAACACAAATTAAAATATAAAATGGAATACTTAAAAGTCATAAAAATTATTGTCGAGCATAATGCAGTCAGACCGTATCTCGTTTTTTCCTGAAAAATGTTAATAAACAATAGGTAAGCATAAATCTTAGTGTGCATACACATTTCTCACCCATTATAGCGATCACTTACCCAACTACAACACATAAAGACATACATGATGGGTTTTGAGCATTCTAACACTTCCTAAGTGTAAATGCAACCCTAATAACCTTGAATCTATGTTTTCTCTATATATATGCAAATTTCTTTTCAAGGTTATTTCCTAACTAGCATGGCATGGGGATTACATAGAACATAAAACTAGTAGAAATACATACCTTGTTGTTGCTTGGATTCCTTCAAGACTTTGTGAGCCTAGCACCCCAAATGTTGTGCCTCAAATGCTTCACACAACACCACAAGACTTGGAATAACTTGAGAGAATACTTCTTACACTTGAAAATCGGTTATGCCCTCACTAGAAACACTAGGTCACGATTTTGCTAGCCATAGGGTTCCTTTTATAGTGTTGTCACAATTAGGGTTTACACATGAATGCCCTTAATTGTCATGACTCTTGATTTCTCATGACCCATGGGTTTGTAACTCCCATGGACTATCCATGGAGCTCCATATGGTTATAACCAAACCCATAAACCATGGATCATTAATCCACCATAAAAGAATTGATGATTGTCATAATCAACCCTATATATTTAATTAGTCTCACTTTGATCACCAAATTAATACTAGATTAATACTTGATCAATACTAATTAAATAATACTATTATTAATATATTAGAACTTATAATATATTAATAATCATAAGTGTCTTATTCTCTCATCTAGTTTATCCAAGTATTGCAATGCCATGCAACCCAAATGGACCATGCCGGGTCGGGTAAAGTACATACCAAATAAAGTTATGGACTTAGACACTATATCCAACAGTCTCCCACTTGGATAAGTCTAATAACTATATTTGCAAATATGACTTCAAAATCCGACTAGCAATCGTAGCTCTTTCAAAGTCTCTCGGAACTGAGATGATGATGATACGCCATTTAAGATAAGTGATCATATAATCCTCTGTTCTCATGATATCAGCCGGACAAACACATGGAACATGTTCTTACTTATTGTCCAACATTTGTTTCTCGATCTCTGATTTGTTTCGACATAGAACTAAATTGAACACATCAATTAGGTTCTGACCGGGCCCGATACATAGGTCAAAACCAAATCATCGAGGGGCCCAGATATCGCTTCTATTTCTAGAAGGAACAAATAAACTTCGACTGATATGCTTGTACTAACTACTTGTTGAATTATTCACAAATGCACGTTTTATGACATCGAGTTACCAATGCGTTTTCGTGCAATCAATGAATAACCAACTCATAGTCAACAACTCATATCTCTAGGTTTGAAGATTTATATGATATTACCGTCTCACGATCACTCGAGATAAATTCCATGAAGTGATGCAAGTGAGCGTGGGTTGGATCCAATACTCAGCCCTTATGAGTACTCATGAATGTTGTAGCAACCATTGCATTGTCCAAAGCACTTTTAGACAAATCATACAAGCCAAATTCATGACAGTCTTAAATCAATACTTACTTCCAAAGTTTGACTGACTGTGGATGGTTTGAATAATAACATAATTATTCTGAAAGTAAAAACATGCAAAATTTGAACATAGTAAACAATCAACACAAGATAGTAACACCTTACTCATAAATAAATAACAACTTTTATTTATCATCAAATGTCAATTACATTTTACAAGTTTCAGGAATCTAATTATTGAAACTAATATCATCCTTCAGCCCAATGCGCCTCGCATGCTGTAAATGCTTAACCCTGCTCAGTCCCTTCGTGAGGGGATCTGCCGGGTTCTCATCTGATGATACCCTCTTAGCCACGAGGAGTCCTTCTTCTATTCGATGTCTGATGAAATGGTATTTTCTGTCAATGTGCCTAGATCTCCCGTGATCTCTCGGTTCCTTAGCCAAAGCAACCGCACTTTCGCTGTCACAGAAAATTTCCATTGGCTCCTTTATAGCTGGTACAACTCCAAGGTCTCCGATGAAGTTCTTTAGCCATATCGCCTCCTTAGCTGCTTCACTTGCTGCTATGTACTCTGATTCACAAGTAGAATCAGCTACTGTCTCCTGCTTGGAACTTTTCCAAGTAATTGCCCCTCCATTTAGGATAAAGACCCAGCCTGACTGAGAGCGGAAATAATCCCTATCAGTCTGGAAGCTAGCATCGCTATATCCTTCCACTCTCAAGTCATCACTGCATTCGAGGGTAAGGACCCAATCCCTAGTCCTCCGCAGATACTTGAGAATGTTCTTTACCGCTGTCCAGTGTGCCTTGCCAGGGTTCCCTTGATATCTACTGACCATGCTCAAAGCAAAGGCCACATCAGGGCGAGTACAAGTCATAGCATACATGATCGAGCCCACAGCGGAAGCATATGGTATATGACTCATCTCAGCTATCTCAGCCTCTGTACTCGGACTCTGAGTCTTACTCAGCTTGGCATTACTCTGGATGGGTAATTCCCCTTTCTTGGATTTTTGCATGCTGAACCTCTTCAGCACCTTATCCAAGTAAGTACTTTGACTAAGTCCAATTAGTCTCTTACTCCTATCTCTTAATATCCTTATCCCTAGGATATAGGCAGCTTCTCCAAGGTCCTTCATAGCGAAACACTTCCCAAGCCAGGACTTAACCTCCTGCAAGGTTGGGACGTCGTTTCCTATAAGAAGTATGTCATCCACATACAACACCAAGAAGCTAACTATGCTCCCACTAGCCCTGACATACATACAAGACTCATCCTCACTCCTAGAAAATCCAAACTCTTTGACTTTCTCATCAAAGCAAAGATTCCATCTGTGAGATGCTTGTTTCAATCCATAAATGGATTTATCAAGCTTACACACTCTATTAGGGTATCTTGTATCGACAAAACCCTCTGGTTGAGCCATGTAAACATCCTCAGCCAACTTTCCATTAAGGAAAGCGGTTTTGACATCCATTTGCCATATTTCATAATCATGAAATGCAGTTATGGCTAACAATACTCTAATAGACTTAATCTTAGCTACTGGTGAGAAGGTCTCATCATAGTCAACTCCCGGAGTTTGAGTAAAGCCCTTCGCAACCAGTCGCGCTTTGTAAGTATGTACCTTCCCATCCATGTCGGTCTTCTTCTTGAAGATCCATTTGCACCCAACTGTCTTATGACCTGGTACATTGTCAACCAAGTTCCAAACTTGATTGTCATACATGGACTGAATCTCGCTGTCCATAGCCTCCTTCCATTTAGCAGACTCAGGGCCTGCCATGGCTTCCCTGTAATTATTAGGTTCATCCAAATCTATTAGTATACTATCACTAATAAATGTATCACCTTCAGTGGTGATGTGATAACCATAATAAAAATCAGGTGTGTTCCTCACCCTAGTGGAACGTCTTGGAGGTACAGACTCATCTATCGGATCAACAGGAGTTTCCTCCTCAGGTTGGTCGATAGCATTTGAGGTTCCTTCACCACTTGACTCTTGAAGCTCTTCAAGGTCAATTTGCCTCCCACTGTCCCCTTGGCTTATGAATTCTCTCTCACGAAAGACTCCTCTTCTTGCTACAAAGACCACATTATCACTGGGTCTGTAGAAGAGGTAACCAAAGGATCTATGTGGGTAGCCGATGAAAATACACCTCTCACTTCGAGGTTCAAGCTTATCATGAGTCTCACGCCTCACGAAAGCTTCACAACCCCAAATCTTGATGTGGTCCAAATTGGGAACTTTCCCAGTCCACATCTCGTGAGGTGTTTTGACAACCTTTTTAGTAGGGACTAGATTAAGGATATGGGCGGCAGTCTCTAAGGCATACCCCCAGAAAGAGATTGGTAACGAAGCTCGACTCATCATGGAACGAACCATATCCAGCAAGGTTCGATTGCGCCTCTCAGCTACACCATTCAACTGTGGTGTTCTGGGAGGTGTCAATTGTGAGACAATCCCACATTCCTTAAGATAGTCAAGGAACTCAATGCTAAGATACTCTCCTCCCCGATCGGATCGGAGCATCTTGATGTTCCTGCCCAATTGATTCTCCACTTCCTGCTTAAACTCTTTGAACTTTTCAAAGGTTTCTGACTTATGCTTGATTAAGTAAATACATCCATATCTACTGTAATCATCAGTAAAAATCACATAATAGCGATTAGCATCCCTTGTAGCAACTCTGAAGGGCCCACACACATCCGTGTGTACAAGGTCCAACAAACCTTCACCCCTATCACAAGTACCTGTGAAGGGTGACTTTGTCATTTTTCCAAGTAAACAAGACTCGCAACTATCATCTGACTTGAGGTCAAATGATTCCAAGACTCCAGCCTTTTGGAGTTGGCCTATGCGCTTCTTGTTAACATGTCCAAGACGACAATGCCACAAGGATGCTTTATCCAAGCTATCTGAAGAATCAATATACAACACATTATTTCCTAGATTGTCTACAACATTCACGGCTTCATATACACCATCACAAGGTAATGCTTTAAAGTAAAATACATCATTGTAATAAACATTAATAGCACCATTTTTATTATCAAATGAAAATGAAAAACCTTGTTTGTACAAGCCATGAAAAGAAATAATATTTCTCGCCATTTCGGGCGAGTAACAACACTTATTCAAATCTAACATTAACCCATTATTAAGCAATTAAGAATAAACTCCTATCTTGGTAACAGGTGATGCTTTCCTGTTGCCCATGACTAAGTTTATCTTCCCGTGCTCCACTTGCTCACTTCTTCTTAGTGCCTGCAAATCAGTACAAATGTGAATACCACAACCTGTATCAAGCACCCAAGAATTAGCATTAGATGAGTTATTAGACAATATTGTGTAAATACCTGCATGGGTGGGTTTAACCTTCCCATCCTTTACATCTTGCAGATATTTAGGGCAGCTTCGCTTGAAGTGTCCCTTATCCTGGTAATAGAAGCACTGTGCTTCCTTTGGGTTTGAAGAAGGAGTAATGGGACCTTTCTTTGTCCCACTTGAGGAGGAACCATCAAGAGTCTTACCCTTGGTACCCTTCGAAGGGCTTTTCCTCTTCTTACCCTTTCCCTGCCCAATAGCCAGAACAGGGGCTGTTGAAGGAGTAGAAGTAGCAACCGCTTTCCCCTTAAGGCCATTTTCAGCTGTCCTTAAGAGTCCTTGAAGTTTGCTAAGTGTGACTTCCTCCTTGTTCATATGATAAGTCATACGAAACTGATCATAACTTGGAGGTAAGGAATGGAGAATGATGTCAATCGCCATTTCCTCAGGAAAGTCAACATTTAGCTTCAGCAACTGGTCAACGAACCTTTGCATCTTCTGCAAGTGACCGGTGATGGGTTCACCATCCTTCATCCTTGCGGTTATCATGGAGGGGATGATTTCATACCTCTCCTGACGCGCGCTCTGATGGTACCTTTCCATCAGATCCAAGTGCATCTCATAGGGGTAGAAATCTTCATAGGATTTTTGAAGTTCAGGAGTCATGGTGGCCATCATGATGCATGCTACTTTAGTAGCATCCTTTTCATGTGCAACAAACTCCGCAAACTCTTCAGGAGTAGCAGTGGCTTCATTCACAACCTTAAGCTCCCTATCGAGGACATATTCTTTATCCTCATAGCGGGTAATCATTCTGATGTTTCTGATCCACTCATTGAAATTGGATCCATCAAAGATGACCTTACCACACAAGTTCATAAGGGAAAAGGAGCCTGTTGGGTTTGAGCCAAAAACATTGTTGGAAGACATCTGAAAGGAAAGAAAGACAAGTTTCATTAGATTAGGAATCCTTAATAATTCACCCAAACGAAATATTAAGGCTAGGATCCAACAAACTATTTATAGTTGGAAGAGGGATGTCGTAATCCATACTATAAAATATTTGAAGGTAGGTAAATGACGATTTACCAATTTCCACCGTAAGAACGAAATATTTTATTATTAGGTTTTATTGGTTTTGAAACTCCTAGATCTTTTGAGATACATTGAACTTTTCAATGGCATGTTTGAATCTCGATTGTGCCCTCTCAAGTTTGTGACTGGGATGCCGAGGATCACAAACAAGGTGTGAATAACCATATAAATTGACTTGGTACCCTCAACAATATTACCTAATCGATGTGCCGGTTAACCACACACGCTCCACCGATCTATAATAAAGTCAAGTTACCCTTTGCCACTCTTACTAGTCCATGTTAGTGTGCCGGTTAACCACACACGCTCCACTAACGACTTGGTAAGGTACAAAGTGTAATTTTATGGGCTAGCACCAATTTCACATTTTCCTAAAGTAACTAAGATTGGGAATTTATAATGTATAGTTACTTTATAATTCATTATACTTTTAATGAGTATTTAAAGTCGTATCCTACCCGTTCGGCTAACGACCCTCCACCGATCAAGGAAGCAGTGGGTGAGAGTGGACACCCATTAAGTCACCATTTTATAGGCAACAACCTTATACCCCCCTTATAGACCGGCTTCGTGAATGAGGCCTACTAACGGTAAGAATGACATATTCTTATACATATCTATATAATAAAATTATAATAATAGTATAAGTGTTGATTTTTAAACTTTTTAAAAATCTAAGGTTTAATTTGGAATTAAAGTATTAAAGTGTAAGACTTTTCAAATTCCAAGACTTGAGGGCAAGATTTGAAACTATTCCAAGTCTCTTCAATTTGTAACTTATGAGTTTTAATGGTTCATAAAAAATGAAGACTCTTCATTTTATGAAACCTCTTTAGTTCTTTAATCATAATTAAAAGAAGTGACTTTTGGTTATCCATAACTTGAGGACAAGTTATGGACACCATCATAGCCATTAAGATCATGAATTAAACACACATGGAGGTTACACATAATTCCTATGATCTTCTAAACTCATATGAACACAAATTCATGTCAAGCAATTTCAAGAAAATCATATAAACATATACAATACTTGAAAATTGATAAAAGTCATGTAAAATGGGTTAACATAATCATTATCATTTTGAAAAACAGATTTTACAAGACCAAAACAGATTGGGATAATGATCTTAATCCATTTCCAGCAACAAAACTCGAAAAAACTGCCCAGCACGCTCCTACTCGTCGAGTGCATTATTCTACTCGTCGAGTAGGATGAATTTGTTCATGGACTCGGCGAGTCCTCCCCATGGACTCGGCGAGTCCAGTCGTCAGAGTGCAGAATTTTCGATTTTTAAGCAGTTTTGCATCAAGTATACAGAAAACAATCCTAGTCTCTGATACCACTGATGGGTTTTGAGCATTCTAACACTTCCTAAGTGTACATGCAACCCTAATAACCTTGAATCTATGTTTTCTCTATATATATGCAAATTTCTTTTCAAGGTTATTTCCTAACTAGCATGGCATGGGGATTACATAAAACATAAAACTAGTAGAAATACATACCTTGTTGTTGCTTGGATTCCTTCAAGACTTTGTGAGCCTAGCACCCCAAATGTTGTGCCTCAAATGCTTCACACAACACCACAAGACTTGGAATAACTTGAGAGAATACTTCTTACACTTGAAAATCGGTTATGCCCTCACTAGAAACACTAGGTCACGATTTTGCTAGCCATAGGGTTCCTTTTATAGTGTTGTCACAATTAGGGTTTACACATGAATGCCCTTAATTGTCATGACTCTTGATTTCTCATGACCCATGGGTTTGTAACTCCCATGGACTATCCATGGAGCTCCATATGGTTATAACCAAACCCATAAACCATGGATCATTAATCCACCATAAAAGAATTGATGATTGTCATAATCAACCCTATATATTTAATTAGTCTCACTTTGATCACCAAATTAATACTAGATTAATACTTGATCAATACTAATTAAATAATACTATTATTAATATATTAGAACTTATAATATATTAATAATCATAAGTGCCTTATTCTCTCATCTAGTCTATCCAAGTATTGCAATGCCATGCAACCCAAATGGACCATGCCGGGTCGGGTCAAGTACATACCAAATAAAGTTATGGACTTAGACACTATATCCAACAATACATTCGTAGTACATATAACATAATGTTGGTACCAACTATCATTTGTTCCCCCTTCCGGGACCTCTACTCCCTAATAGGGAAGTAAGAGATAAGAGAGCAACTTGTCCCCACTAGAGAACAATCTACATTCTTTACCCCTTGTTCATTATTCTATATTAAGGTATCCGTGAATAATAACACATAAACAAGTAATGCCTATATAATATGGAAGTTAGTGTTACTCGCCTGATATGATATGAAGATGTTCGAAATCTCTACCGGATGTGGACTATGAAGTAGCCACGCTCTGATCAACCTACACAAGGTTCTAATAATCACTACTTGGCTCAAAAACTAAAACTTTACATGTTAATACTTTTAGAGTATTCATTTTAATTACTTTATTGGTATAATAATCTGTTAATGGATTATTTTACCCCTCTTATACCCATTATTTCTATATTGTTATTAATTATTATTATAGTATACTCTCTTATCTTTTAAAAGATATATAGCACGCGATATAATGATTTTCCTACAATTTTGTACGGATTTTAGAAGTTAACCATTTAAAGTTGTTAACTTTATGGACTAGGCTGCAGAGATTGCATCTCTACCCTCACATGGACTGGAAGCAGGTCATGAAGTCCAAAGATAAACTAAATTAGACATTTATACCTAATTATAGCCCTTAATCTCATTTCTTTTTGATCCTTTTAGAATTGGCTATGAATTTTACAAGTTGAGGTCCGAATGCAGCTACAATTGGTATAATTTAGTTGGCAGCTCTGAACATTTTGTAGCTTAACCCCACTTAGGATTGGAGTCAAGTGTCATCGTCCATAATGGGACTGAACTAGATACATATACCCTTATAATTTCAAAAAACTCAAGTTATTTGGACATTCCTATGATTTACTATGATTTTTACAAGATTGGAGTTAGTACAACGGACAACGTGAACAAATGTCATTGATGGGACTTATAGAGATGGAACTAGCTTAAGCACTTCAAAGATTATAGGTAGTAGACATTCATACATTTCCAAGGATATCAATCTCATGTAATTTGGATACTCCTACAATCTTATATGATTTTTGGAACATAGGGGTAGATTGCAGAAAAATTATAACTTTTGATTACTCTTTGGTTTACTTTATACACAACCCATTAAGCACTTTATATCAAGTTGAATGTGTCGACATTTCACGTCTGAAGGCTGCAACGCCCAGTCCCTGGTACGTATTTAAATAAGAATTATTCATATTTGTTAAGGGACTCGACGAGTTGGAGGCCCCAAACTCGTCGAGTAGGAATTGGATATGTTGGACGTGGGACTTGATGTCTACTCGACGAGTTGAGGAGCCTCGACTCGACGAGTAGGTCTGCCAAAGTGAAACCCTAATTTTCAGGGTTTTCACCCTATTTAAACACCTTAACACCCCGTTGTGGCCTCCCTCATCGCCTCCCTTAGTCCACAAAACCCTAACTTGAAACCCTAACCCATTTTGAGTGTTCTTGAGCCATTTTTGTGTGTTTTTGGTGGTTTTGAAGCTTGAGAAGGAAGAAGAAGCTTGGGAGTTCAAGAGGAACCAAGTAGATCCAGAGGTTGTGTTCCATTTCCAGCTCATTTTAGGTATAAAGTCTATACCTTGACCATTCATATATTAGATTTCTTCTTGGAGTGGTTAAGGGCTTTAAGGAGCCATTTTTGCAACCATTCATGGATGCAAGGATGTTTTGGGGTATTGACTTCAGATCCAGAGCCTATGAGGGTCTCCATGGCATAAGGGTGCCAACTTTATGGCCATGGGATTCCCATGCATCCTATGAACCACTTTTTAGGGCTTTTTGAGCTAAATAACCCATGCATGCACGTAAAGTTAGAAATTTTACGTGTTATATCGACCCTAGGAGGCCAGGTCTATGTTTTGGATGCGTTAAGACCGACTAAAATCGACTGTATAGTTTTGGATCATGGGGGACTCGACGAGTCATTCTTAGGACTCGGCGAGTCGGGTCTTGGTACCCCCAACCTTCTCTGATACCTAGCAACTCGTTGAGTCTAAAAGATGACTCAGTCAGTTAGACGTGTTTTGGACTTAAAGGTCAAGAACTCGACGAGTCCAAGGATGAGCTCGCCGAGTCAGTGAGAAAATGTCCCGACTGTATGAATGAGAACTCGACGAGTCCATGGAAGGACTCGACGAATTCAAATGGAAAGTCCCGATTCTGTCATAAGGAGAAACTCGGTGAGTTAGAGGGTAACTCGACGAGTCAGATCGCGAATTCGAGTTTCTCTGAATTATAAAACTCGACGAGTTAATGGACCAACTTGGCGAGTTGATTCAACCAGGATGTTGACTTTGAACAGGGCGTTGACTTTGACTTTGACTTTGACCATTACCCAAGATTGACCCTTAAAGGGGATATGAATATGAAGGAGTAACTAAAGGAGACTGTTATGTGTAGGAGTTTGAGGAGAGTTGATCCCAGCATCGAGGACAGTTCAGTTACTGCACGACATTGAGGTGAGTTACCTTCCAGTAGAAGTGGGTCTACGGCCACAATGTCGGCCCACTAGTAGGAGTTGATTGTTAGATGATTGTCTTTGTGATAATTATCTAGGTTTGATACTACCTGATATGTTATATGTGCTAGCATGATATGATGTTATGTGATAGTGGTAGTAGGGGGAATAGTCCCCGTGTCACGGTCGTAAGGACCGAAGGGTAGGTCGGGCACCCCAGAATTGCCTGACAGTATGTTTATGCTATGTTATTATTTGGTAGTAGTAGAGGGTGAAATAGTCCCCGTATCCGGTTGAGATAAACCGGAGGGTAGGTCGGTCACCCCATAATTACCTGGCAGCGTAGGTCGGGCACCCCAGAATTGCCTGGCAGGGTAGGTCGGGCACCCCAGAATGGCCTGGCAGGGTAGGTCGGGCACCCTAGAATTGCCCGATAGTATGTTTGTTATATGGTATGAGGTATGATGGGGGAACTCACTAAGCTGTGTACTTACGATTTATAATTTTTGTTTCAGGTCCTTCTTCTTCAAAGGGAAAGGAGCCGACACGGTAACAGCGCATCACACCACTATCTTCCACATTATGATGTTCTTGGGATTGTACTCTGATATTGCTATTTGATTATGACATCCTTTTGAGAATTATGATCTATGGATTTGATGATATGAAATAACTTGATGACGTTTTCTCTAAAATGTTTTATGAATCGTTATACTAAAAATGAAATTTTTGGTCACGATTTTTGGGATATTACAAGTTGGTGTCAGAGCCTTGGTTTGAGGGATTCGGACACACCTTCGGGGGTGTCTGGACTCAAATCGAGGGTTTTAAATAGTTGTACAAGAAAATAATTTTTCTAAAATTTAAAATAAGGAGTTTTTGAGAAAGAACGAGGTGTGTGATGCGTGCAACCGGCAGAGCTCAATTAAGTTTTCCCCAAGATACCCATACATGTTTGTTATGATATATGATATGATTATGATAATTGCATGCTAGATTAGGGTAAGGATCTAGGAAGGATGCCTTATATGCATGCTTTATGTGTATGAGAACTGCATGCTAGATTAGGGCTAAGGATCTAGGAAGATGCCTTATGTGCCTGCTATATGTGCTTATGCTAAAACTGATTAGTCAGTCATATGATACCCTGGATAGGACATGCTTGGTTTGATTACTCAAAGCCCGAATGTTGCTTGCTTTGTGCTTTTAGGAGCTCTAGTTATCTTTAACTAACTAGTAAACGAATACGTTAAGTTACATATTGCAAGGACTAAATAATTTCAGAAGGTTAGGTCTTGCCCTATTGCGCAACTCTTGTTTGAGTCCAACCGTTGTAGGGTAGGATCTCTCATTCTAAGAATTATCTGGTCTTAGTGATATGTAATGGTATTCACAAGCTAGTTAGGTAAAGGTATCATGGATTCCTTATGCAGCTGATGACGGAGAGTAGGTCGGAGGGTTACCCTAGGGTAGGCCTCGGATAAGATTAGTGCAGCGAGCAGTAGTAGTAAAAGGGACTTGGTGAAGTCAAGGCAATCCTTGGGGAAAGTACGGATAGATGTGGAAGGTAGTATGGGCCCGTACTACTGAAAGCATAGGATCTGTACTCGAGTCAAGGAGGGATGAGGTAGAACCAAGGAACTTGTAGTGTGTGACACCTCTCGAGGTTATGTATTACCCTGACGATTATGTGTTTTGTTTTAGAATGGTGGTGATTACGCGTCACGGAGCAGGAGGTTCAGGGTCTGGGTCAGGATCAGGCTCGGGTTCGGGTTCCGAGCCAGTCGATGAGGGACTACGTGACTTCATTGCTTCGAAGATCACGAGAGGCATCCTTGAGTCGACCCTGGTGATTTTCGGGTCGATCAAGGAAGGGATTATCGAGCTGATGGAGGATCGCCTCAGGGCATTTCAGAGTGACATGGAATACACTCAGTCCGGGACACGCACACTCTCCTTCAAGGAATTCAGGGGATGTGGTGCGCCAGACTTCCACGGGGTGAAGGACCCCATTGTTGCCAGGAGGTGGATTGCAGACATGGAGTCTGCTCAGTTGACGAGCTTCTGCCCTGAGGGGTCGAAGGTCCATTATGTTGTAGGTTGTTTGAGAGACCAAGCTCGAGATTGGTGGGAGGCGGTCAGTTATTCCTTGTGTGACAACCCAGAAACTTCAATCTTGTACACTTAGTCAATTCAATCAATATTCAACTTGTTTTGTTGATTTCTGATGCTATTTAAGGGTTCATTTAAGTGTTCTAAGCTTGTATATAACCAAGGTTGAGTTTAGGAATGAGTCGGAGTGTTGAATAGTGAGAAAATTAGGCCATACACACCTCTTGGAGGAGTGTACGGCCGTACACATGGGTGTGCGGCCGCACACCCACTCCCTTGGCAGCACACTCACTTTTGGGCAGCACCCTTACCCCTATATAAAGGGTAGCCCCCTTCCTTTCATTCCTTTAGCACCTTGGAAGCACACAACATCATTTCCTCTCAAGTTTCTCCAACTTTGAACCTTCCAAAGCTTCAAGAACGTGAGTACTTCTCCCTCTAGCTTACAATCCATGAAAGACCACCCTATCCAAGCCCTATGTGTGGAAAAACGGCATGTTCTTCATGTTTGGAAGTGAGTGCGGCCGCACACCCTCTTAGGGTGGCCGCACACCCTTAAAACACCCTCCAAAGTGAGAGTTTAACTTCCATATTCGATGTAGATGTGCCCCTAGCCTTGTTACACCTTGGAATGGACAATTTGGGCAATCCTTTTGAGGGGTGTACGACCGCACACATCTGTGTACGGCCGCACACACCCTTGTATGGCAGCACACTCCAAGTGTGCGGCAGCACACCCAAGTGTGTGACTATGCGACCATACACTCATTCTAGGACGATAAACCCACCTCTAGGACCCTTATCTTGCACTACAATTGAGTATAGACCTTGAACACTTCGTGGATGTGAGTATGGACCTTAAGAACACTTCGAAGACACCTCATTTCATGAGTGTACGGCCGCACACCCATTGGGCCGCACACTCATGGCCGCACACACACTCTAGGAAGCCATACACCCCCTACACTCAATCCTACAAGGTCCTATCACTTGGTGCAAATAGTTTCAAGTCCCTAGAATGGTTTTCCATCACTTATAGTAGTGAAATACCTTCATTTGACTCATTTATATGTCATTGCGTATTAATTAGGATCGAATCGTGTTCAAGGCTTCACTTGAACACCCAGCTTTCCGTATCAAACCTTCAATCAAACCACTTACCCGAGGTGAGTTCATACCCCTACATTTTCCGTGTTTTTAATGTTTTCAGGGGGGGAATACAAGCCAAACTCTAAGTATTTTGTTAAGTTTTAAACTTATTAATGCAGTCCAACGATTTCCACGTTTAATAATATATTCGGATATT
Source organism: Lactuca virosa (assembly GCF_052849685.1). NCBI lineage: Eukaryota > Viridiplantae > Streptophyta > Magnoliopsida > Asterales > Asteraceae > Lactuca > Lactuca virosa. The sequence continues at coordinate 284,832,646 of NC_136427.1, read as the reverse complement.
TTATCTCTTTTTGTAATATGTTGAGCATAAGGGAAACATCGATTATGGCAATCCAACTTCATAGCTTTCAGAAAGGTTTTTACAAAGCATTTTCCATATCAACTCTAATAAAAATGGGTATAGTTTGGGATAACCCTCTAGGCAGTCTCTACTTAATCAGATTTCATAAATGAACATATATAAACTATGGCAGATTTAGTTTATGTTATTTATTTTCTCGAGAGTATAAAGTACTATTATTCAAGGATAATTATTGTTTTATACTGTTTCTCGCTAGTAAACTAGATTATACATAATTGTGAGGCTCTACTTCACTACTGTGCACTTAGGTGTATAGTGATAAATCCTTTTAGTATAACCAGAGTCTCCTGGAGGGAGAGCGTGAGATTTGTGAATAGATCTATTCGGGACTGACAATCCCACACCTGAAATGCTAGCTACAGTTAGGCGGGCACGCCTGGGGTGAACAAATGTCATTTAGCTTAACGCCTGAAGAACATTATAAAGGTCTCTCGGTCATATCAAGTATGGTTATACGACTCGCAAATAAGTATAAACTAACTTTGTTTACGGACTCTACCCTTCATTAGATTTATTTTGAGTAATAAAACTACTTTTATTTATACTGATAGAATTCAGGGATTTCTAAACTGGCATCTCTACCTCTAGGACAGATAACATGTTTTCTAAAACTGATGGTTTATTTTCTACTAATAGATACTCTTTCAAAACTACCTTTCATAAGAAAATATAGGATTTTCTTGAGGAACACTCTTCAAAGGAATCAAAGAACAATTTTTCTCTAAAACTAAATGCTTATGAACTCACCAGCTTTATGCTGATATTTTTCAAACTGCTTGTATTCTCAGGGAATTAGTAGACAGGTACTTCCAGGAATTCGGAAAAGCCGGAGCAATAAGAGCCATGATTTCTATATTATACACACTTTTGATGTATTTAAAACAAGTTGCAAACTGATGTAAACACTTTTCATATTTGTATTCAATGTTTGGTTGTGTTTACTATGCTTGCTATACAAATGTTGTGATACTACGCATGACGTCCTCCACCCCGGAACAATTCCGCCATTACGGTTTCGGGGTGTGACACCTTGGGAGCCCCAACCATTGAGGATATCACCTGGTCTGACTTTGTGACCAGGTTTAGGGCTGAGTTTGCGCAGGTTGTGGAGCTTCAGCAGCTGGACAGGGAGTTTAGTAATATAAGGCAGACGACTGAGTCGGTGGCGGAGATTACTGCCAAGTTCAGGGAGAAGCCCTTATTGGTGCCTCAGTATGCAGGGGATGAGGAGATGCGGAAGACCCGCTACCACGACATGTTGAGATTTGATCTTCGGAAACATGTCAGCTACTCGGCCTGTCCGACATTAGATGACATGATTGCGAGGGCGAGGGAGAGGGAGATTGACATAGAGCACATCAGGAAGAGGAAGGCGGAGAGTGAGCAGGGTACTGGGGTTTCAGGGAAGAAACCCAAGGGAGTCGACTCGAGGTCGAAGGGCCAGCCGGACCGGAGCCGCTGTAGGAAATGTGGTGTAACAACCATAAAATTCAAGCCAATTTAAAACTTTTTAAGTCATTCAAAAACCAATAATTATTCCAAACATGTTTTCAAAATGGTTTAGTGTTAGAGTTTCCCAGAATCCAATCGTAAAAACATAAGGAGGTGCACGATCACGCCTTCACCTTTCCGCGATCATCAGAAGTTCCTGAAACATAATCAACAACTGTAAGCCCGAAGCTTAGTAAGTTTCCCCCTGTATACCCATACACACATCAACATATACATAAACACAAACTGCATACTATGGGTCCAGTCAACCATCGGGTTGGAATACCCCAGGCCCTCAACCATCAGGTTGGAATGCCAACATACTATGGGTCTAATCATCCTCGGGATGGAATACCCTAGGCCCACAACCATCGGGTTGGAATGCCCTCATACTACGAGTCCAATCATCCTCAGGATGGAATACTCACGACCCACAACCATCGGGTTGGAATGCCCAGGTCTGTTGGCTTTCGCACAAAGCAGATAAGCCTCAACCACCAATCAAGCATGTGCACATATATCAGATAATCACATAACAGTCTATAGACAGGCAAACCGATCTAACAGATCATACTAGCATAATAACATCCTATCTACCAGGATATTGATCTAACAGATCTTAGTAGCATAACATCATCCTATCTACCAGGATACCGATCTAACAGATTATACTAGCATAACATCATCCTATCTAACAGATCATAGCAACATAATACCATCCTTTCTACCAGGACACTAATCTAACGGATCATAATAGCATAACATATCAGGATAACAATCCAAAATGGTCGGCCTTGGTCCCTTAGACCCTTGAGTATAGTGAGGAAACTCACCTCACCAGTAGCTCGGAGTGATAAAGTCAAACTCCACCAAATGCAGCTCCAAGTCCAACACCTACATCCACCGATGATCCACTCCCATAAATTCCCAAATTACCAAAATACCCCCAGAAGTCAAACTGGTCAACCCTTGGTCAAAGTCAAAGTCGATCGGTTAAAGTCAACAGTCCATGTTGACCCAACTCGTCGAGTGCAACTAGAAACCTGTCGAGTTCCTTAAGAACTCAGAAAGTCATAAAACCCTGACTGATTCGCCGAGTTTCCAACCAACCCGTCGAGTCCATGCGTGTCCAGATGTTGGGGAAAAACCTAACTGACTCGTCGAGTCCTCTTACTGACTTGCCAAGTTCATACAGAAATAGACACGAACAACCTTCATCCGAATCGCCGAGTCAGCTGAGGGACTCGTCGAGTTCGTGCAGCCCATCTCTTATACAAATATTTTTAAGCCGTCGCAAAGCCCCATATGGTAGATCCAACCTCCTAGGGCATGGTTTTCATGTAAAGTTGCAAACTTTACGTACATGCATGGTCCTAAATGCCAAAACTAGACTAAGGGAAAAGGTTAACTCAAATGGAAAGAACCAAGCTTGCCAAATCTCATAACTTTATGGCTGCAGGGACCAAGGGGAATCCAGATTTGAAGTTACAACTTCAGATCTTACCCCAATACCCGAAATGATTTCCAAATATCCTAAAGATGGCACTAATTTTAGGCATGAAGAGATCTAATTAAAGATAAGCCAAGGAAACAACTTTATACCTCCAAAATGAAGCCAAGATGAAGTATAGTCAGATCCACAAGCTCCTTTTTGCTCCAAGCTTCTTATACTTCACACCTTCTTCACAAAATGCACCAAAGTCACTCTTTAAGCCTCACAATCACTCAAGAACAAGGTTAATAGCGATTAGGGTTTCTTCTGGCTATCAAGGGGTGATAAGGGACTGGAGGAAAGGACTTAAGGTCTTTAAATAGGATGCAAACCCTAAAAATTAGGGTTTCATCTCCCAGCTCCTATTCGTTGAGTCTAGGTCCTCTGACTCGTCGAGTAGATCCAATAATCCATACAGACGAATCCGCCTTTACACGACGAGTTGGAGGCAACCAACTCGTCGAGTAGGTCCATAAACATATATATAATGCTTTAAAATAGGTACTTGAGAGTCGGGGTGTTACATGCGGCAGGCCACATGAGGGGGTTTGTAGACTAGGGTCATCGAGCTGCTACAAGTGCGGCAAGATTGGGCACTTGGGCAGGGATTGTACTTCCCCTACCCCCACCTTCCAGAAATCAGACCTGATTTGCTTTCATTGCAATCAGAAGGGCCATAAAAGGCCAACTCCCCTAGATTGACAGCAGCAGCGCCAGTGGCGGCGCAAGCTCCAGCGACCATGCGGATCGCAGATGGCCGACAGGGCAAGACAGATGCTCCAATGGTGAGAAGTCGAGCCTTCCAGCTGACCGCCGAGGAGGCGCGTACCGCACCTGATGTGGTGACAAGTATTTTTTCTTCTCCCTAACTCTTATTACATGCCGGTTATGATATTTATGTACTGTGTTTATGTGTTATATTTAGGATCGTTCCATGTGAACGGCATCCCAGTTCAGGTGTTATTTGACTCGGGGGTTACCCAATCTTTTGTCTCTCTTGCTCTTAGCAATAGGTTTTCTGAGTCTTCAGGCATGTTAGACTATCCTTTAGAGGTTGAGATTGCTGACGACCGATCTGTCCGAGCATTGGAGGTTTTCAGAGACTGCGTGTTGAGGTTATATGACGAGCGTTACCTCGTGGATTTAGTTCCCATTCTGTTACGTGGGACCAAGGTGATCATAGACATGGACTGGTTAAGCCCTAATGGGGCGGTGATCGACTGTGTGCAACAGCTGGTGCGTATCAGGACCCCAAGTGAGGGAGAGCTGGTGATTCAAGGCGAAAGGCCACAACAAGGACCAGCTTTGTGCTCAGCAGCGAGGGTTAGGCGCTACCTTCAGCAGGGTTGCGCAGGGTACGTCGCCTACGTTATGGATACCCGGGAAGCGGGTAAGGCGACCATGAGCGAGGTGCCAGTGGTGCGAGAGTACCCGAATGTATTTCTAGAGGAGTTGCCTGGGATACCTTCAGAGAGGCAGGTGGAGTTTCGGATCGACCTAGTCCCCGGTGCGGCACCCATAGCCAAGGCACCATATCGATTGGCTCCTCCAGAGATGCAGAAGTTGCCTACACATCTACAGGAGCTGTTAGACAAGGGATTTATCAGGTCGAACAGTTCTCCTTGGGGAACCCTGATCCTGTTTATGAAGAAGAAGGACGGGTCGCATCGAATGTGTATAGACTATCGAGAGCTAAACAAGGTAACGGTGAAGAACCGTTACCCACTCCCGAGGATTGATGATCTTTTCGACCATCTACAGGGGGCATTGATCGAGGTCGTTGTTGATGGGTTTTGAACATTCTAACACTTCCTAAGTGTACATGCAACCCTAATAACCTTGAATCTATGTTTTCTCTATATACATGCAAATTTCGTTTTCAAGGTTATTTCCTAACTAGCATGGCATGGGGATTACATAAAACATAATACTAGTAGAAATACATACCTTGTTGTTGCTTGGATTCCTTCAAGACTTTGTGAGCCTAGCACCCCAAATGTTGTGCCTCAAATGCTTCACACAACACCACAAAACTTGGAATAACTTGAGAGAATACTTCTTACACCCAAAATCTGTTATGCCCTCACAAGAACCCTCTAGTACCGATTTTTCTAGCCAAAGGGTCCCTTTTATAGTGTTGTCACAATTAGGGTTTCCACATGAATCCCCTTAATTGTCATGACTCTTCATTTCTCATGATCCATGGGTTTGTAACTCCCATATCCATGGAGCTCCAAATGGTTATAACCAAACCCATAAACCATGGATCATTAATCCACCATAAAAGAATTGATGATTGTCATAATCAACCCTATGTATTTAATTAGTATCACTTTGATCACCAAATTAATACTAGATTAATATTTGATCAATACTAATTAAATAATATTATTATTAATATATTAGAACTTATAATATATTAATAATCACAAGTGTCCTTTCTCTCATTTAGTCTATCCAAGTATTGCAATGCCATGCAACCCAAATGGACCATGCCGGGTCGGGTCAAGTACATACCAAATAAAGTTATGGGCTTAGACACTATATCCAACAGTCTCCCACTTGGATAAGTCTAATAACTATATTTGCAGATATGACTTCAGGATCCGACTAGCAATCGTAGCTCTTTCAAAGTCTCTCGAAACTGAGATAATAATGATACGCCATTTAAGATAAGTGATCATATAATCCTCTGCTCTCAAAATATCAGCCAGACAAACACATGGAACATGGTCTTACTTATTGTCCAGCATTTGTTTCTCGATCTCTGATTTGTTTCGACATAGAACTAAATTGAACACATCAATTAGGTTCTGACCGGGCCCGGTACATAAGTCAAAACCAAATCATCGAGGGGCCCAGATATCGCTTCTATTTCTAGAAGGAACAGATAAACTTCGACTGATATGCTTGTACTAACTACTTGTTGAATTATTCACAAAGGCACGTTTTATAACATCGAGTTACCAATGCGTTTTCGTACAATCAATGAATAACCAACTCATAGTCAACAACTCATATCTCTAGGTTTGAAGATTTATATGATATTACCGTCTCACGATCACTCGAGATAAATTGCATGAAGTGATGCAAGTGAGCGTGGGTTGAATCCAATACTCAGCCCTTATGAGTACTCATGAATGTTGTAGCAACCATTGCATTGTCTAAAGCACTTTAGACAAATCATACAAGCCAAATTCATGACAGTCTTGATTCATATCTACTTCCAACATATGACTGACTGTGGATGGTTTGAATAATATGATATATGTCATAACATAATTATTCTGGAAGTCAAAACATGCAAAGTGAAACACAAGAATAATACTAATCTTATATGGCCCCAACACTTTGAGTGTAAATAAAAACACCTTTTATTTAAGCACCATATTGATTACTCATTATGTATGTTTCGATTAATCAACTTTATGCTTGAATTAAAACATTAGTTGTCCCATGCTCCAAGCATGTACACTATGTTTTTCCAAACAACAATTATGCCATACTCCAAGTATGCATACTATGTTTACATATAGATCAATTGACAATATTCCAATGATGCTCATTTCACAATTCCAATCCTCGTTGTAAATGCAAGAATACCAAACTCTTGCCATTTACTGTAATCTGTTAGATTCTAAACTTATATGCAATGATCCCCTTGTAATGACTATACACAGAAGTCACAAAGACTTGGCAACAGACATTACAAAGTATTCCAATGGAAAACAATTCCATGGAAATGAAGTCTCAAATTCAAAGTACATTCCTTTAAACATCCTTCTTAGCATTAAGTTCTTTAATCTTACACAGATTCAAAGAATAACTTCCACCTATGGAGGCAATACCATATTACCATTTTGACCATCACTTATGAACAATAGTTGCCTCTTTTCAAAATATGTCAATATGGTCCTTACTCTATACGTCTAATTGTCCATGAGCAACCAATCTTTGGTAAACCTCAGATTGTCCTCGACAACTTTGCTTAATCATTTTAGTCATTTCCAGTTCTATTCCTTTTTCCATCTTAATGCCCTAGGCATTTGGAAAATTTAGAATGGATGAATATTATAGCACATGTAATCAAACCTATACCCAAAGCATATGGGACATGATTTATGCTATAAATTTTTTTTATTTGCCATGTTTTCATAATTCGAACTATGAAGAGGGATGCCGTAATCATAATCGAATTTTGAGAACACAACATATATAGAATTTCCTTATGTTGAACCATTCCAGCATAACATTCATATATATTCTTGACTAAAGTAGATTAAATTCTCAATCTAAGCTTGTAGAATTGGAGTGAAGTACAAATCCTCTCCCTTAATTATAGCAAAACAACTTTTTCAAGGCAAATTGAAACTTTTGTTTTCTATAATTAACATCATCCTCCCACTAGCATAATGATTATTATCTTACTAGCATAACACTTATGCTCCCACTAGCTTTGACATGTATCCAGAGATCAGCTGGACTTTTAGAAACCAACACTTTATTGACTTTTCTACCAAAGTTCAGATTTCTGATACGCAATTTCTTTGATAAGACTTTATCAAAACCATACACCTTTCCTTAGATAGCTCACTTGTGTGTCTAAAAAATTATGAAGAGGGATGACGTAATCATAATGTTTAGACCTTTTGTCATTCTCACAATTGCTATCTACTCAAAATCTACTTAGTGAAAGAGTTTCCTTACCATCATTTTCATGAATCGAAGAGAAACCTTATGACACTTAGATGTTTATGGTGTATGTGTTTCTATCCATGTGAATTTGTCATAACCATAATCACAAGACAAGGTTAGTGACAAATCCAAACTCATATAGACTGAACTTGTTCAATCTTAATTTCTTGCCACCTGGTAGCACAATGCCCACCATTGCTTCCGGGTTGTTATGCAAACAATTGAGAACTCATATAACTCACAAGCATAATCAACTTTTAACTAGAATAGACACAAAAATAAGAATATGTCAACACGATAGGTTACAAACCTCAAGTCGTGGGATAGTGATTAACAAAACTCTTGATTAGTTTTTGAAACTATTTCAGAATCTTTTAGACTCCCACTGTCCTCTTGACATATAAGACTTCTCTTTGTCAAGAACCATTTCTTGAAAATACAAATATTCAAAAGCTAGTGCGGATTCTTATCAAGTTCAACACTTCTCACTATTGGTCTTAGCTGGTCTTTGTTTTATCCAAAACATCACAACTTACCAATCTCAAATGTACAAGAATAGGTAAAATCTTACTCTACATTTGACAAGTGTTATGAACCTTCTAAAGACTATGTCACTCAAGTTACAATCTTGGAGTATTATTCCAGGATTTGTTTTTGGAACGAAGTATGAATTATCTTTTGATTTAACCATTTCAACAATTCACGATTCCTCTCCTCAGGCAACAAACACACTAAGGTGTCCTTAGAGGATCAATTGTGATATGGTTCCATAATCACTAAGATAATCATAAAACAAAATACACAAGTACTCTCCCATCTCTTTCAGATTGGAGAAACTTTTATCTTTCTGCCTTATTTGATTCTTCTTATTCATTCTGCCATACATTGAAACTTTTCCAATGTTTCAGAATTACACTTAAACTCGTAAGCATAACCATATTTACTAAACTTTTGTAAATCATAACGAATAATCTTATCTACCTTTGTGGTGGACCTGACTGGTGCACAACTTAATGTACCCGATCCTTTAGTCCTTCGCTTGACTCACATGCGAATGTGAACAAGGAATTAGTCTTAATTTACCAAAGATGAAAATTCTCATTCATCACACAATACAACTTGCATGATTCCAAGTTTCTATCCAATTGAAACTTGGGTGATGAGAATCTTTCCTTATTTGGTAAATTATGACACTACCACTAATGAACGAATCAAATCCATTTACCCATATTGCTTATCAATGGAAACATATAAGCAACAACCTTTTTCACAAATGCCATTGTAAGGATACTTAAAATAAAATCGAAACCATTTTCTTTTATTTTTAAAACTTTGCGGAAAACTTATCCTTACAATCCATATGGAAAACTTGTTGTTATCTATTCCTAAGAAATATATCATAACTTTTAAGTAACAACTCAAAATTCTGATCACCGAACCATGCGATCGAAATCCATCTTCACGATCAGAATCAGCATATACTTCCTTTAAGTTTCTTCACTCTTCTTTGATTCTTAAAACATCAATATGTGACCCAGTCACATCATGCAATAAGAATCTCGGAATAGAAACTTAATAAAGTTAGATAATGGACTTTACCTAAAGCAGAGTCAAACATTTGACTTTACTATCCTTATGGACTTTTAGGTAAATTTGGCAGCTTCGCAACCAATGCCCTTCCTTTGGCAACAGAAACATATGGACTCTTTGGAAACGGTACACAGACTTAGCCTTTCTCTTTACCATTTGGTCAACCGAGTTGACTATGGCCAATCCCTTTCAATTGGGAAGAAAAAGTTTTTCTTGACCTCCAATGTTACCATTGTCAATGTCCATGGAAGTTTGGGAAGTTGGTCTTCCAATTAAATTTTGCTTTACCAATGCTCCAAATCATTGTTGATTCAGCATCATCAAGCAAATAGGTAAGATCATTAAGGGTCATGTCGTGATCTGTCATCAGGGAGTGACTGAAGAACCAAGTCAACAGCCAGCTACCTCGATACTTTGACACCCGGCTCTCCCGGCTTGTCAATATGGGACTTAATCTCCAAGACCTAAGCACATATAGACCTTGTTTGCCAATAGGGATTGAGTGACTTAGAACTTATCAGGTCTTGAAACTTGTGGGATAAGGAGATTTTTTGGAGGAGGTGGAGGAAGTGAAGTATGATTTCCAGTCCCACTAATGCACAACAAAGGGATTGATCTTTCACCTTGGTTGCCATTTGGGATATCATCTTCATTAGGAAGCTTGTTCCTAAAGATTTAGGAAGACCATAGCTGTCTAAACTAGACATCTATATTGGGAGAAATTCAAGTTAGTTGATTTAAAGTCCTTAATATAACACCCAATATGAAATATTAAGGCTAGGACCCAACAACCTATTTATAACTGGAAGAGGGATGCCGTAATCCAAATTATAAAATAGTTGAAGGTAGGTAAATGACGATTTACCAATTTCCACCATAAAAACGAAATATAATTAAGTTTTTAATTGGATTTGAAACTCCTAGATCTTTTGAGATACATTGAACTTTCAATGGCATGTTTGAATCTCGATTGTGCCCTCTCAAGTTTGTGACTGGGATGCCGAGGATCACAAACAAGGTGTGAATAACCATACAAATTGACTTGGTACCCTCAACAATATTACCTAATCGATGTGTCGGTTAACCACACACGCTCCACCGATCTATAATAAAGTCAAGTTACCCTTTGTCACACTTACTAGTCCATGTTAGTGTGTCGGTTAACCACACACGCTCCACTAACGACTTGGTAAGGTACAAAGTGTAATTTTATGGGCTAGCACCAATTTCACATTTTCCTAAAGTAACTAAGATTGGGAATTTATAATGTATAGTTACTTTATAATTCATTATACTTTTAATGAGTATTTAAAGTCGTATCCTACCCGTTCGGCTAACGACCCTCCACCGATCAAGGAAGCAGTGGGTGAGAGTGGACACCCATTAAGTCACCATTTTATAGGCAACAACCTTATACCCCCCTTATAGACCGGCTTCGTGAATGAGGCCTACTAACGGTAAGAATGACATATTCTTATACATATCTATATAATAAAATTATAATAATAGTATAAGTGTTGATTTTTAAACTTTTTAAAAATCTAAGGTTTAATTTGGAATTAAAGTATTAAAGTGTAAGACTTTTCAAATTCCAAGACTTGAGGGCAAGATTTGAAACTATTCCAAGTCTCTTCAATTTGTAACTTATGAGTTTTAATGGTTCATAAAAAATGAAGACTCTTCATTTTATGAAACCTCTTTAGTTCTTTAATCATAATTAAAAGAAGTGACTTTTGGTTATCCATAACTTGAGGACAAGTTATGGACACCATCATAGCCATTAAGATCATGAATTAAACACACATGGAGGTTACACATAATTCCTATGATCTTCTAAACTCATATGAACACAAATTCATGTCAAGCAATTTCAAGAAAATCATATAAACATATACAATACTTGAAAATTGATAAAAGTCATGTAAAATGGGTTAACATAATCATTATCATTTTGAAAAACAGATTTTACAAGTCCAAAACAGATTGGGATAATGATCTTAATCCATTTCCAGCAACAAAACTCGAAAAAACTGCCCAGCACGCTCCTACTCGTCGAGTGCATTATTCTACTCGTCGAGTAGGATGAATTTGTTCATGGACTCGGCGAGTCCTCCCCATGGACTCGGCGAGTCCAGTCGTCAGAGTGCAGAATTTTCGATTTTTAAGCAGTTTTGCATCAAGTATACCACTGATGGGTTTTGAACATTCTAACACTTCCTAAGTGTACATGCAACCCTAATAACCTTGAATCTATGTTTTCTCTATATACATGCAAATTTCGTTTTCAAGGTTATTTCCTAACTAGCATGGCATGAGGATTACATAAAACATAATACTAGTAGAAATACATACCTTGTTGTTGCTTGGATTCCTTCAAGACTTTGTGAGCCTAGCACCCCAAATGTTGTGCCTCAAATGCTTCACACAACACCACAAAACTTGGAATAACTTGAGAGAATACTTCTTACACCCAAAATCGGTTATGCCCTCACAAGAACCCTCTAGTACCGATTTTGCTAGCCAAAGGGTCCCTTTTATAGTGTTGTCACAATTAGGGTTTCCACATGAATGCCCTTAATTGTCATGACTCTTCATTTCTCATGATCCATGGGTTTGTAACTCCCATATCCATGGAGCTCCAAATGGTTATAACCAAACCCATAAACCATGGATCATTAATCCACCATAAAAGAATTGATGATTGTCATAATCAACCCTATGTATTTAATTAGTATCACTTTGATCACCAAATTAATACTAGATTAATATTTGATCAATACTAATTAAATAATATTATTATTAATATATTAGAACTTATAATATATTAATAATCACAAGTGTCCTTTCTCTCATTTAGTCTATCCAAGTATTGCAATGCCATGCAACCCAAATGGATCATGTCGGGTCGGGTCAAGTACATACCAAATAAAGTTATGGACTTAGACACTATATCCAACAGTTGTCTCAATCAAAAATAACCTCAAAAACCACTAGATAGCTAGGGTAAGTAAGGGTCGAATCCACGAGGAGTTTGTGGTTAAACCTTGTGTTAAAATAGTCAAATGGAAAAACTAATGCTTGCAATTTTCATGAATTCAAATTAAACTAAAATAAACTAAACAACTAGAAACTTTATGTTGCAAAAGGTTGTTAAAACTGTAACATCCGGATTTCCAGGTTAGTATTTCCATTATTTATTTTGAATAAAGAAGAGGGACTCGACGAGTTGGCGCCTAGACTCGTCGAGTAGGATCGCGATTCGCTGACTGGATTAATGAATGGACTCGACGAGTCGGAAAGGGTGGACTCGACGAGTCCGCGCTAAGGTCAGAAACCCTAAATCCGGGGGCCTGAGCCCTATTTAAGGGACCTTATAGCCCTCATTTGCGGCTACCAGTCCAGAGAGAGAAACCCTTGAGAGCTTGAGCGAGTTGTGAGAGAGATAGAGCTATTTTGATCATTTTTGGTGTGGTTTTGCAAAGAAGAAGTTGTTTCCAGGAAGAGGAGGTCAAGGGAGTTGCTGATTCGCGGTTTTCAAGCTCAGATCTTCACTGTTGAGGTAGCAAATCGAACTCTCCTTCTGTTTTGGTTAAGATCTATGAATCTAGGGTTTTCTATACCCTTTTTATGGCTTGAATTGATGAGTTTATGGTCCCTTTATGTGTTAGACTCCGGATTTGGAGCCATAGAGGTCCAGAGAGCCTTATCCATCTTGCTTTATGAAGTGTTATGGAAGGAATGAACTTAGGTTGCCATTTTTGAGGCTATTTCTTCAAAAGGAACCATATATGTGTTGCATGAGTGTAAAGGTTTCACCTTTACGTGATTAGTGGGTATGGAAAGGTCAGATCTATAGGTTAGAGAAGCAGATTTGACCTCAGAAGGTCATTTGAGTGTTGCCATAAAGGAAACTCGCCGAGTCAATAAGGGGACTCGACGAGTCGCGTCGGGTTGCCCCGCGATTCGTGACCAGTGGTAACCCGTCGAGTGGAAGGATCACTCGACGAGTCGAGTGAGGCATTAGGAGGAGTCTGAGGACACGCATAGACTCGCCGAGTCACTCTAGTGCACTCGACGAGTCTGGTCAAAGTTTGACCGTTGACTTGAGTTAACCTCAGTTGACTTTGGTGTTATGGTTAAGCTGATTCATGAAGAGGTCAGGAAAGGGTAGAATGGTCTTCTACCCATCATTAGAGATGCGATTATGAGAGAGTATTGATTAGGGATGTTATTATGTTGATAGGAGGAGGCTAGATCGGGTATTCGAGCACGGGAGATTATCCGATATCGTACGAGGTGAGTCTTCTCACTATATTGTACCTAGAATGGTACCTATGTGTGACCGGAAGGTCTTATATGCTATGAGATGTATGTGTTGTATGCTGTTATATGATATGTATGTGTTATGTATGTTATGAGTTGCCTGGTTCGGACCGAAAGGTCGACAGGGCTTGGACCGGAAGGTCAACAGAGTTGGGCCGGAAGGTCAACAGAGTAGGACCGGAAGGTCATCAGGGTAGGGCTGGAAGGTCTACCAGAGTTATGGAGCCGGAAGGTCCACTGAGACACATTGGCCGGAAGGCGTCATAGAGCTATAGCCTCGAGTGGCTAATTTATGTGCATGTGGTATTTTGAGGAACTCACTAAGCATTTATGGTTACAGTTGTCGTGTTATGTGTTTCAGGTACTAGTGAGGATCGCGGGAAGGCGCCGGCATGATCCGTACACACTCATGGAGATTATGTCTTGAGATTCTGGGATATGTTTTTGTTATGATAACATTGGATACATTATGTTTTGATATTATCTTATGAATAAAAGTATGTTTTAAAAATGAAAAATTGTTTTGGAAATTTACATTGTTACAAAAACAAATACTATGAATGAGAAAACAAGGTACTTCCGGTTTAGTTGTTCAGATGATTGGACAAACATGTTTTGTTCCCTTAAATTCCAATTTAATTACCTAGACATAATTAACGTTGACTCACATTCAACATATAATTTAGGGCACACAAAATGTTGATCCAACTAATTGTCTTACTCCCTATGTCCAATTGGATTAGGAACAACTAGTGGTTTGGCGATAATGTGTCTTATGATTACCTATTACAATGTTGAGCATTTAATACTACAAGTTCGAAATAATGTATGTGGATTCTACTAGCCATCTTAGTTCCTAAACTACTTGAATTCGGAATGATTAGTGAATTTAACAATACACTATCTTAGTTGCAATATCACACAATAAGAAAACCCAACTCCAATTATTGCAAATAAAACTTAAAAATTGAAGAATAGAACAATGATTGAAATTGATTGGAATAAAATTAATAATCAAATCGTGTTCATCTTAACATCCTACAACGTTCCCGGAAGTAACCTAGGTGGTTTAGTCTTCCATAACAATCAAAAAGCACACAAATTGAATAAAAACAATGGAATTCATACTAAAATTCATAAAAAAAACTTGAAATCATAAAACTAATAAAGTCTAATGATCAATCAATCATGGAACGATGAAACCTTAGAGAAAAAGTAATCAAATCTAGAGTTTGATGGAATTGATGACGATTCACCGGTTGAATGATCTTCAAACGTTGCTTGATGATGAACTTGGTGATTTATAGCCTCAGATTCAGAAATTGATGATCAATAACGCGTTTGGAGAAGGTTTGAAAGTGTTTGGAACCCTTCAATACTGTGGAAAATTGCAGGGGAGAAGTCCTCTTTCGATTAGGGTTAAATCTCCTATAAATAGGTGCTGAAAAACTGATTTTCGGAGCTGTTTTCCGCGTCGATGTCATAGTGGGCGTCTTAGACGTCATATAGGACGTTTGGGCGTCCTTCGTGGCGTTTTACAGGCTTTCTGTCGTCCTTGATTTGCACTTGAAAATGGCCTAAAACAGGTAGGCGTCCTGGGAGGCGTCTTAGACGCGTTATAGGACGTCCGTCATCATTGTTGCCCCTTTTTGGTGATGAAAACGGTAGAATCAGTAAAAACGCAAAACATGAAAGTTGTAGGAAATTTTGTCTAGTTTCCAAAAATTCTTCATTCATGTCAATCGGAGCTTTAGATCTTGAGATATGATCAAAATATTGAAGAGTGGTCAAATTTCTCATCACCATTTTTCTTCATTCTTTTAGCAATTCGTCTCCCATGCTTGTTAGCTTCATTTTGCTCGTTTTTCTTGCAGGTTCCACCCACTTTTAGTACTACATATTGACCAGCATATAAAGTTCAACAACTCATCTAATTAGTGCCATTCTTGGACAATTATACATCAATTCAACAGATTTATGACAATTTAGTACATTGATAAATAGACTTATCAGACATCTTGGTTTTCCAAGATAGATTTGCGTTCAGTCTACCGCCAGATGCGAGTCAGAGACGAGGATGTACAGAAGACTGCTTTTCGGACTCGCTATGGCCACTACGAGTTCGTGGTGATGCCCTTCGGGCTCACCAATGCTCCTGCCGCATTCATGGACTTCATGAACCGCGTGTGCAGACCGATGCTGGATCGGTCTGTGATAGTTTTCATTGACGATATCTTGGTTTACTCCCAGAAGCAGGAGCAACATGAGGAGCACTTGCGGGAGGTGTTGGATACCCTGAGGAGGGAGAGCTTGTACCCCAAGTTCTCCAAGTGCGAGTTTTGGTTGCGCGAGGTGCAGTTTCTGAGGCACCTTGTCAACCAGAACAGGATTTTGGTCGACCCGGCCAAAGTGGAGGCCGTGATGAGATGGGAGGTTCCGAAGTCTCTATTTGAGATTCAGAGTTTCCTTGGGTTAGCAGGTTATTACCGTAGATTCATACATAACTTCTCCAAGATAGCAGTACCCTTGACCTGGCTGACGAAGAAGGTCGTTGTATTTCGCTGGGGTCCTGAGCAGCAGACATCGTTCGAGACACTGAGGCAGAGGTTATGGGAGGCGCCAATCTAATCCCTACCAGAGGGCGTGGAGGATTTTGTAGTATACTGCGATGCGTCCATTTTCGGTTTGGGCGCATTATTGATGCAGAGAGGGCACGTCATCCCTTACGCCTCAAGGCAGCTGAAGCCTCACGAGGCAAACTACCCGACACACGATTTGGAGTTGGGAGCGGTTGTTTTTTATGGGTTTTGAGCATTACATCAATCATATGGTGCACATGCAAACCCTAAAGCTTTGGATCTAGTTTTTCTAATTGTACATGAAATAATCATCCAAAGCTCATAAACCCTAGATCTAGCATACTATAATCGAAATTAACATGTAATTAGGGTTTAGATCTTACCTTGATTGTTATGTAGCAATAACAATCACAAACCTTCTTGATCTTGACTTTTGAAAGCTTAGTGCCCCAAGTGTTTCACCTCTAATGGAGTCACAAACACCATAAGCAACAAGATGACTTAGGAGAGGGAGGATGAGGCACAAAATTCGTCCAAGGCACTCTTGAGAAGCATAGGGCCGAATTTTGGGAGGCTTAGGGTTCCTTTTATAGGTGAGCTACTAGGGTTTCAGTCAAAACCCTAATTGGATTGCTTAGCCACCATGCAGCCCTTTAGATCCTTCCAACATCAACGCCTGGACAATTTCTAAGTGGGCTTCCACCTTGAATTCGTCCACCTTATTCCTAAGGGATCTACAGCCCAAAACCAATTATCTTATAATTGCAATTCCAATCCCCTAAGTTTAATTAATATCTTTTGACCACAAAATTAATTCTAAAGTAATTCTTGATCAATATTAATTAAACAATATGATTTCTCTTTTAATATATTATTCATATAATATATTAATAAATCATAATTAATCCCCTTTCTCCTTAATTCATCCTATTAGTTGCTATGGTGAAGGCAACCCAAAAGGACCATGCTCATAATCGGTTCAAGTGCATACCAAAATAGTTATGGGCTTAGACACCTAATCCAACAGTCTCCCACTTGGATAAGTCTAATAACTATTTTGCAAGTACGACTTCAGAACCTGATCAGCAATCGTAGCTTTCAAAAGCCGCTGGCAACTCTGATCTTATCAATAACGCGTCCTTTAGATAAGGGATCATATATTCCTCCATTCTAGATATCATATAGACATGAGACATGGATAATAATCATTCTCTCAGTATATGTGTTGTTTCCCGATTTCCGATTTATGACGACTGACAACAGACTACAATTGAACACATCAACTTAGTCCCGGCTTGGCCAAGCGCTTAGGGTGTCATCACTAAATCATCGAGGGGCCCACAGATATCACTTTTATCCCACTTTGGGCAAAAGGAACAGATAAACTTCGACTCAAATGCTCACTTGTACCTACTCAACAAATCACACACAACAATATGTTTTATAACACCAAGTTACTGGTGCGTTTACATATTGTCAACGTGCAACCGACTTGTAAATTACAACTCACATGTCTCCATTTCAAGAATATAAGATATTATCGTCTCACTAATCACTCGTGATAAAATCCATGAAGTGATTCAAGTGAGCGTGGGTTTAATCCAATACTCAAATCTTATTTCATAAGTACTCATGAACGTTGCAACAGACTTTTTCTATGTTGAATACACTTTAGACAATCTACAATCCAATTCATGACAGTCTTCTTTCATACCTACTTCCAAAGTATGAGCGACTGTGGATGGTTTGAATAATCTTATTATTCGGGAAGTCAAAACATGCAAATTGAAACACAATATTAATACTAATCCTATATGGCCCCAAACTTTTGAGTATAAATAAAACACCTTTATTTAATCACCATATTGATTACTCATTATTCATTGTATAATGTTTCGGATAATCAACTTATTACTTGAATTATAACAACAGTTGTCCCATGCTCCAAGCATGCACACTCTGTTTTCCTATGGTCCTTACTTTGTGAAATAAATCAAATGAACACATTTCCAATGATGCTCATTTCACAATTCCCAATCCTTATCATAAGTGTAAGAATATCAAACTCTTGCCACTATTAGAACATGTTAGATTCAAACATTTTACGCAATGATCCTTTTTTAATGTCAAAGCACCAAAGTCACCAAGACTTTGCCAATGAAATTACAAAGTACTCTATGAAGTCTCACATTCAAAGTACATTCCTTTGAACATCCTTCTTGCATAAAAGTTTCTACTCTACATATATTCTTAATATCCAACTCCTATTATGGAAACACTTCCATATTTTCCATATGACAACTCATTCTAAATAGAATCCTATCTATTCATAATAATGTCGATATGGTCCATCCATTACAATACTTCCAACTGCCCACAAGTGACCAATCCTTGGCGAACCTTATATTGTCCTTGACAGTTGTTTAATTAATTTTAGTCATATCCGGTTCTGGTCCTTTTTCCCTCTTAATGCCCTACGCATTCGGAAAATCAGAACGGACGAGTATTACAACATATGCAATTGATCCTATGCCTGAAGCGTATGGGATACGATACATAATGTCTTACATAAAGACATGATACTTTACCAGTCTCTCGCTATAATATTGCCATATATAAAATTTCCTTATGTTGAATCTTTTCAACATACCATTCATATATGTCCTTTGACTAAATTTGATTAAAATCGATCTAAGCTTTTAGATTTGAAATGAAGTATAAGTTCCTCTCCCTTAATTATAGCAAAACAACTTTTCAACCTCTGCAACTTTGCGAATTGAACCTTTTGTTTCTCTATAATTAATATTGCTAACTTGCAACAAAATAATCATGCTCCCACATACATGATAATTATGTCCTTACCAGCATAACACTTATGCTCACACTAGCTTTGACATGTATTTAGAAATTAGATGGACTTCTAGAGATCAATACTTATTGACTTTCTTGCCAAAGTTCATATTTCTAATACGAGATGCTTCGATAAACCTTTATCCAAGCTTCTCAAACTCATACACATTACCTTATATAGCTCATATGTGTGTCTAAACCATTTTAGAACTAATAGCAATAAGTCTTAAATGTTCAAACTAATTTCCAAATCTCACAATTCGAACTATGAAGAGGGATGCCATAATCATAATCGAATTTGAGAATGCAAATATCACAATTGCTATCTCCTTAAAATCTCTCTTAGTGAAAGCGTTTCCTCACAATCATTTTCATGAAGGAGAGAAACTTTATGACACTTAGATTTTATGGTGTATGTGTTCCTATCCATGTGAATTTGTCATAACCATAATCATAAGACAAGGTTTGTGACAAATCCAAACTCATATGGACTGAACTTGTTCAATCTTTATTTCTTGCCTCATGGCAGCACTAGCGTCCACCATTGCTTCCAAGTTGTTTAGCAACTCACCTATACAGATCAATGAACTTTCATTAATCAAGGTGCTTTGCCTCTATGTATTCAAATGAGAACTCATAGAACTCACATGCATAGTTAACTTAACTGGAATGGCACAAAAAACAATAATATGTCAACTAGAGATTGATCAATTCTTGAAGCTTTTCAAGATCATTAAGACTCCTACTGACCTCTTGACATTTAAGATTCCCTTGTCAAGAAACATTTCTTGACAAACAAATACTGTGACAACCCGATATTTTTCAAGTCAATGTATCATTCAAAAAGTCAAATATAATGAACTTTTTTTTGGAAGCAATGAAAATAGCGTCAAAAACGAAGTGTTCTAAAATCTTAATTGGGATGCATAAAGTGTTAGATATCGTGTCAAGATTTCCAAAAATATAAAGAACACTCAAATCCGAGTTATAACGAAGAAGTTATGACCAATCGAAAATCCACGACACACCCGGTAAAACACTGTTAAGCGTAAAAAGTGAAACTTCAATAAAATACTTTTTAGCCTTAGGTATCTAAACAAAAGTCGTAGATTACGTTAAACCGTGAGCATGCATAAAAAGAACGCCCAAATCTGACTTCATATGAGGAAGTTATGATTTTTCTAAGTTTCGGAACAGCGGTAGACAGCTAAAAACTCGAAATAAAGATCGAACGATTTTTAGCCGACGCAACCTAAACGAGAGTTGATGGTCTCTACAATAGTAGTACAACGGTAAAAAGACAGACGAAAACGGACATCGGATGAAGAAGTTATGGATTTTTAACGGAATTATCCTGTCCCGGCCTATTAAATAAAATATAATTAAAAATAAATTCAAAACTAGCCGACGAAGTCTAAATGAACGTTGTAGAGTATTTTCTCACCTACGCGTGGATATAAAGAACGTCAAAAACGGAGCTCGTATGCGAAAGTTAAGCATTTTTGAAGTTTTTGGCACGCATTACGAAGCTTATCCGAAGGAGTACGCTCAGCGTACTTCGGAGTACGCCCAGCGTACTGAATGGAGGGCCTCGGATCGGCCACGTCGCCCCTACACTCTACCGAAGATCGGAGACCGTGACGTCATCGCTGACGTACGCCCCGCGTACTTCAGTGTACGCCCAGCGTACGAGGGCAGTTTCCTCACCTATAAATAGCATGCGAGACTTCCGACTTTCCTTTCCCAATTCTCTCTTCTCTCTCACTTTTACTCCCCGTTTAGCATCCCGAGACGACCCCGACACCCCAGTTTCATACCTCAGTCCCGACGAAGGTCCAAAGCTCCGAGATTCCCGAGAAATTCACCACTTTCCGGTCGAAGTGTCGCCCGAGAAAAATCTCGTTTTCTTCGGATCACCACACTTTCCAGGTGAGTTCATACCCCTACATTTTCACGTCTTTTCATGTTTTAGGGAGGGAAATACAAGTGCATTACGAGAAAAACTTATGTGCCAAGATATACATCGTTTTATACAGATTCAAATATATCATCTACATTTTTATAAATGATAAATAACATCGATATCAACGTTATACTTTACATGCAAAGTTAGTATTACATCAAGTTTTTACCACCAAATGGAACACACTTTCGGAAAAACTATAATGGGTATAGTTTATGGGTTATTCATTACATCTTTATGTAAACATTGTGAAAATGAAATACTTTCATCCACATGAAATATAGACTTTTCTTTTTCGTAAATCTATTAATACTAAATGTTGTGAGACATTCAGCTTCAACGCACTCTCAAGTACACATTTCAAGTCCTGTATTATAAACAAAAATCTCTTGGAGGGAGAGCGTGATATTTGTGTATAGATCTATACGGGATTGACAATCCCGCACCTAAACTGTTAGCTACAGTTAGACCGACAGGTCTGGGGTGACAAACGTCATAACACTACAACGCCTGAAGAACGTTGTTACAGGCAGTCTGGGTCTATAGCATGGTTATAAAACTCACACGGAAGTATTAAAATAAGTTTGATTTACGAGACTTTTTGATGCATACAGTAAATACATTATTTGAGTATAAATACACTTTCACCATTTGAGCACGAAAGATACTATTGCAATACCAGCATTTGGAACTTTTTCAGACTACATGTAGAAAATATTGGATTTTCTGGAAAACACGTTCAATTATTTTTACTAAAGGACATACAAATTTTCAGTACAAAACTCTTATGAACTCGCCAACTAAATTGTTGACACTTTTTCAAAACTACTTGTATTTCTCAGGGAATCAGTAATACAGGTAACCATCAGATTTTGGAGAAGGAATGCTAAGGCATCTGTTATCAAAACATTTTAAATCATCATATTTGTAATATTCTTTTGAAACATGTATTACACGCAACAATGTAACTTTTATTATATTTATGGTGGTTGTGCTTACTTTCTTTACAATATTCAACTGTTATGATACTACGTGAAGTCATCCACCCCCGAATGTTTCCGCAATTATGGTTTGGGGGTGTGACAAATACTCAAGAGTTAGTGCGGATTCTTATCAAGACAACACTTCATACAATTGGTCTTAGTCGGTCTTTGTCTTATCCAAGACATCACAACTTACCAATTTCAATTGTGCACGAATAAGAAAACCTTTCCTACTCCACACTTGCTGAGTGTTTTAAACTTACTGAAGACGTGTCACTCAATATCAGAATCTTGGAGTACGATTCTAAGACTTGATTTTGGAACGAAGTATGATTCATCTTTTGATTTAACCACTTCAACAATTCTTGATTCCTCTTCTTAGCCATACTAGTGCACTAAGATTTACTTAGAGGATCAATTGTGATATGGTTTCATAATCAATGAGACGATCATAAAACATGATACTAAAGTACTCTCCCATCTTTTCAGATTGGAGAAACTTTTATCTTTCTGCCTAATTGATTTTTCTTATTTGTTCTGCCATTCATTGAAACTTTCAATGATTCAGAATTACACTTAATCTTGTAAGCATAACCATATTTACCAGACTTTTAGTAAATCATGACGAATAATCTTATTGTTATTTGTGGTGGACTTGACCAGTGCACAACATTGCGTACCAGATCTCCTAGTCTTTCACTTGACTCACATACTTATGTGAACAAAGAATTAGTCTTAATTTCCTAAGTACCAAGATTTACATACATCACATGAATCAAATCATATGATTCCAAGCTTCTGTCCACATGAAACTTGGGCGATGGGAATCTTTACTTACTTAGAAAATTACGACACTACCATAAATAACATAACTAAGAATCACATCCACTTAATATTTCTTATAATAGAAACACACAAGCATCAATTTTCACAAATGACATTGCAAGGAGATATAAATAAGACAAAAGTCAAAATTTATTTTATTTATAAAAGGTGCGGAAAACTTCTCCTTACAACACAAATTCAAATGAAAACTATGCTATTACATATTCCTAAGCAATCTATCATAACTCTAAGCAGCAGCTCAAAACTCCGATCATCGAATCATGCGATCGAAATCCATTTCTTCGCGATCAGACTCAGCTCACTTCTTCCTTTAAGCTTCCTTTCTTTTCTTCGATCCTACAACACATCAAAAATGCAATCTTATCACATCATGTATTAAGAATCTAAAATAGAAAACTTAATAGAGTTAGATAGTGGATTTTACCTGAAGCAGAGTCATACATCTTGACTCTCCCTCACTATTGATCCTTTAGATAGGTACGACAGCTTCACAACCAATGCCCCTTCTCTTGGCAATAGAAACAAGTGGACTTTTTTGGAATATCACACGGGACTATCTCAGACTCAGCCTTTCTCTTGTATAGAGAAAACTTTTCAGGACTTCCAATTTTGCCATTGTCCATAGAAGGTTGGTACATTGATTTACCAGACAAATTTGCTTGACCAGTCCGCAAAATCATTGCTGATTAAGCAGCAATAAGCAAATAGGTAAGATCAATGAGGGCCACGTCGTCGTCCATCATATAGTACTCTCTAATGAACTCACTATATGAGCCAAGAAGTGATTGAAGAAGCAACTCAACAGCCAGCTTCCTTGAGACATCGACACCCAACATTCCCAACTTGTCAATATGTAACTTCATGTCCAAGACGTGAGTGTTGGGTTTTGAGCATTCTAACACTCCTAAGTGTACATGCAACCCAAAATACCTTGGATCTATGTTTTCTCTAATATACATGCAAATATGAACTTTCCAAGGTATTCATGCTAACTAGCATAATAACATTGATTCATATGAATATATCAAGTTAGAATTACATACCTCTTGATGTAGAATGAGTTCATGAAGCTTGAGTGCCTAGTGCCCCAAGTGTGACACCTCAAATGTTCACACAACACCAAATACACTTGGAATAACTTGAGAGAATTGGAACACTTCATCAAATCGACTAGCCCTTTCTATCACACATAGTGGCCGATTTTGTCAACAATAAGATGCTTATATAGTTAGTGACAATTAGGGTAAACCCTAATTGTCAGGGCTTTCCATTTACTTGGATCCATGGGTTCAAATATACCATGGAGCATCCATGGAGCATCTTATGGGTTTTAGCCCAACTTGACAATCCATGAAGCATTAGCCCACTATACAAGTATGGGTGATTTACACAATCAACCCATATATTTAATTAGTCTTCTTTTGATCACTTAATTAATTCTAGATTAATTCTTGATCAATACTAATTAAATAATCTTATTAATATATTATAACTTATAATATATTAACAAACCTTAAGTGTTATTTCTCTCATTATAGTCTATCCAAATGCATGATGCCATGCAACCCAAATGGACCATGCCGGGTCGGGTCAAGTCTTACCAATTATAGTTATGGACTTAGACATTAATCCAACAGTCTCCCACTTGGATAAGTCTAAAACTATTATTGCGTATGACTTCAAGAACCGACTGGCAATCGTAGCTCTCAAAAGCTTCCGTCGAACTCTGACCTTGCTGATGATCTCTGACCTTTCTCAATGACTTGTCCATTAGATAAGTGATCATATATTCCTCCATTCTAGATATCATATGGACTGAGACATGGATTATAAATCATTCTGTATGTCCATTTTTGTTCCCTGATTTCCGATTTATGATGACTGACTGATTGAACAGATCAAATCAGTCCTGGCTTGGCCAAGCACTCACATGTATCATCATTAAATCATCGAGGGGCCCACAGATATCGCTTTTATCCCGAAGGTAAAAGGAATGGATAAACTTCGACTCATATGGCTTGTACTACTACTTGTTGAATCATACACAAAGACACGTTTTATAACATCGAGTTACCAATGCGTTTTCGTGCAATCAATGTATAACCAACTCATAGTAACAACTCATATCTCTAGGTTTGAAGAATATAAGATATTATCGTCTCATGATCACTCGTGATAAAATCCATGAAGTGATTCAAATGAGCGTGGGTTGAATCCAATACTCAGAACTTCTGAGCACTCATGAGTGTTGTAACACAACTTTGTCCACCAACTTGGACCTCTACAAGCCAACCCACGACAGTCTTGATTCATATCTACTTCCAACATATGACCGACTGTGGATAGTTTGAATAACTTAGTCATTCAGGAAGAATGACCTAGTTTATTCTGGAAGTCAAAACATGCAAAGTGATACACAAGAATAATTGAATCTAATAGGGTATCAAAACCTATGAATATAAATAAGACACTTTTATTTATCACCGTACTGATTACTCATTATTCATTGTTTAGGATTTATCAACTTTATACTTGAATTAAAAAACACTAGTTGTCCCATGCTCCAAGCAAGTACACTATGTTTTTCAAAACAATAGCTTTGCCATACACCAAGTATGCACTCTATGTTTTTCTATGATCCTTACTTTGTGAAATAAACCAATTGAACATAATTTCAATGATTCTAATTTCACACTTCCAAATCCTTATCGAAAAATGTGAGAATTTCAAATTCCTATCATTTATCAAAATCTGTTTAGATTTTAAACTTATATGCACTGACCCTCCTGTAATGAATATGTACAAAGTCACAAAGATTTGTCAACAGACATTATAAGGTATTCCAATGGAGATCAACTCCATGGAAACTAAGTCTCATATTCAAAGTACATTGCTTTGGACATGCTTCTTGCATTAAGTTTTCTAATCTTACACAGATAACTTCCACCTATGGAGACAACTCCATATTCTCATTTTGACTATCACTTCTGAACAAGAGATGCCTCTTTTCAGAATATGTCAATATGGTTCTTCCAAAATTAGCACTATTCTTCCAACTGTCCCTGAGCAACCAATCTTTGGTAAACCTTAGATTATCCTCGACAATTGCTTAATCCTTTTAGTCATATCCAATTCTAGACCTTTTCCCTTCTTAATGCCCCAGGCATTTGGAAAATTTTAGAAAGGAAAAATATTATAGCACATGCAATCGATCCTGTACCCAAAGCAAATGGGACACGATTCATGATGACTCACATAAAGACATGATTCTGGACCAGTCTTTTGCTACAATATTTTTATTTGCCATGTTCTCAAAATTTGACTATGAAGAGGGATGCCGTAATCATAATCGAATTTTGAGAACGCAA
Organism: Lactuca virosa; assembly: GCF_052849685.1. Lineage (NCBI taxonomy): Eukaryota > Viridiplantae > Streptophyta > Magnoliopsida > Asterales > Asteraceae > Lactuca > Lactuca virosa. Next base: position 284,806,385 of record NC_136427.1, on the reverse strand, counting down.
TATATAGAATTTCCTTAAGTTGAACCAATCCAACATGAAATTCATATATATATATATATATATATATATATATATATATATATATATTCTTGACTAAAGATGATTAAGGTCTCAATCTAAGCCTTTAGAACAGAAATGAAGTATATCCTCTCCCTTAATTATAGCAAAACAACTTTTCCAACCCCTGCAGCCTCACGAATTGAAACTTTTGTTTTCTATAATTAACATTGCTAACTTGCAACACTAACAATAATTATCATGCTCCCACTAACATGATGATTATTAGCATAACACTTATGTTCCCACTAGCTTTGACATGTACTCAGAAATCAGTTGGACTTCTAGAAGTCAATACTTTACTGACTTTCTTACCAAAGTTCAGATTTCTGAGATGAGATTGCCTTGATAATACTTTATCAAAATCATACACCTTTCCTTAGATAGCATGCATGTGTGTCTAAACAATTTCAGAACTATGAAAAGGGATGCCGTAATCATAGTCTCAATTGTTTAGACCTTTTGCCATCTGCTTTAAATCTACTTGGTGGAAGTGTTTCCTCACCATCATTTTCATGAATCGGAGAGAAACCTTATGATCCTTAGATTTTATGGTGTATGTGTTCTTATCCATGTGAATCGTCAGCACCATAGTCACAAGACTAGGTTAGTGACAAATCCAAACAGATATGGACTGAACTCAATCTTAATTTCTTACCACCTGACAGCTCAAGGGCCTGCCATTGCTTCCAAGTTGTTATGCAACCAACTGAGAACTCTAAGAACTCATATGCTAAGCCAACTTTAACTAGAATGGGCACAGAAATAGAAATATGTCAACACGATAGGTTATAAACCTCAAGTCGTGTGCTAGTGAAGAACCTCAGGTTTTATTCTTGATTAGTTCTTGAGACTTTCAAGACCTTTAAGACTCCCATTGTCCTCTTAACATATAAGACTCTCTTGTCAAATATTCAAGGGATAGTGCGGATTCTTTATCAAGACAAACACTTCACACAATTGGCCTTACTTGGTCTTTGTTTAATCCAAAATATCACAACTTACCAACTTCAAATGTACAAGAGCATGACACTTTTACTCTTACATTTGACAAGTGTTATATACCTTTCTTTAAGATATGTCACTCAACTTATAGTCTTGGAGTATGACTCTAAGACTTGTTTTGAAACGAAGTATGACTCATCTTCTTGATTTAACCATTTCAACAATTCATGACTCCTCTTCTTAGTCATAAGAATGCACTAAGATGTCCTTAGAATACCAATTGTGATGTGGTTCTTTAATCATTAAGATGATCACAAAACATGATACTAAAGTACTCTCCCATCTTTTCAGATTTGAGAAACTTTTATCTGTCTGCCTAATTTGATTCTTCCCATTCGTTCTGCCATACATTGAGACTTTTCCAATGTTTCAGAATTATACTTAAACTTGTAAGTATAACCATATTTACTAAACTTTAGTAAATCATGACGAATAGTCTTAACGAGCTTTGTGGTGGACATGACCAGTGCACAAGAATGTGTACTCGATCTATTTAGTCCTTCACTTGATTCACACATCCATGTGAACAAGTCTTAATTTTCCAATGCTTGAAAGTTCTCATTCATCATACTATTCAACTTGCATGATTCCAAGTTTCTATCCAACTGAAACCTTGGGAATGAGAATCTTTCCTTATTTGGTAAATTATGACACTACCACAAACGAAAGAATCAAGTCCAATTTTTTTTTCAAATATTGTTATCAATGGAATCATATAAACAACAATTTTTTCACAAATGCCACTTGTAAGGATATTTAAAATAAATATAAAATTAAAACCTTTTATTTTATTTCAAGACTTTGCGGAAAAAACTTATCGTTACAGTGCAAATGCATATGAAAAACTTGTTGTTATCTATTCCTAAGCAATATATCATAACTCCTAAGTAACAGCTTCAAAAATTCTGATCACCAAACCATGCGATCGAAATCCATCTTCGTGATCAGAATCAGCATGTACTTCCTTTAAGTTTCTTAACTTTTCTTTTATTCTTAAAGCATCAACATGTGACCCAGTCACATCATGTAACAAGAATCTCATAATAGAAACTTAACAGAGTTAGATAGTGGACTTTACCTGAAGTAGAGTCAAACTTCTTGACTTGATCAACCTTATGATCTTTCAGGTAAATAGGCAGCTTCGCAATCAATGCCCCTTCCTTTGGCAAGAGAAACAATGGACTCTTTGGGAATGGTGTACTGGGCTATCACAGACTTGCCTTTCTCTTTACCATTTGGTCAACCAAGTTGACTATGGTCAATCCCTTTCCATTGGGAAGCGATAGCTTTTCTGGATATCCAATGTTACCATTTTTCAAAGTCCATGGAAGTTTGGGAAGTTGATCTTCTAATCAAATTTGCTTTACTAGTCCTCCAAATCATTGCTGATTCAGTAGCACCAAGCAAATAGATATGATCATTAAGGTTCATGTCATAGTCTGTTTCATAGTAGTCCCAAAGGAACTCACTATGTGACTTAGAAAGTGATTGAACATCCAACCTTCTTAAGACTTTGACACCCAACTCTCCCGGCTTGTCAATATGTGACTTCATCTCCAAGATGTGATCACACATAGACCTTGCTTGCCATTAGGGCTTGAGTGACCTTGAACTTGTAGGTTAGGGAGAATAATTGGAGGAGGTGGAGGAAGTAAAGTTCCAAGTGATTTGGGAAGATCATAGATGTCTGAGCTAGACATCTTTTGGGAGATATTCAAGATAGTTTATTTAAAGTCCTTAATATAACACCTAATTTGAAATATTAAGGCTAGGACCCAACAAACTATTTTATAACTTGGAAGAGGGATGCCGTAATCCAAGCAATAAAATATTTGAAGGTAGGTGAATGACGATTCACCAATTTCCACCAAGATAAACGAAATGTATTATTAGGTTTTAATTGGTTTTGAAACTCCTAGATTCTTTTGAGATTCATTGAACTTTTCAATGGCATGTTTCAATCTCGAGTGTGCCCTTCAGGTTTTGTGACTAGGATGTCGAGGATCACAAAACAAGGTGTGAAGTAACCATGCAAATATACTTGGTACCCTTAATATTTACCCCTCAATCGATGTGCCGGTTAACCACACACGCTCCAACGATACTATGATAAACATTAAGTTACCCTTTGCCTACCTTGTTAAGTCCAGGTTAGTGTGCCGGTTAACCACACACGCTCCACTAACAGCTTAAACAAAGTGCAAAGTGTAATTTCATGGATTAGCACCTTATTCATATTTTCCTAAGTAACTAAGATTGAGCATTTATAAGTGTTTAGTTACTTAGTATTTATCATTATACTTATAATGAAGGGAGAATTATAGTCCTTGTCCTACCTGTTCGGCTAACGACCCTCCACCGGTCAAGGAAGCGGTGAGTGAGAGTGGACACCCATTAAACTTCCATTTTATAGGCAGTAACTTTATACCCCCCTTATAGACCGGCTTCGTGAATGAGGCCTACTAATGGTAAGACGACTTGCTCTTATACATATAATATATTAAACTTTTAATATTATAATAGTATAAGGGTGTATTTTAGACATTTAAAATACTTGGTGGTTTAATCTATTAATTAAACTAGACTTTTAATTTAATTAAACTCAAACCATATATTTATGGATTTAATAATAGTCTTTTAATTAAACGCTTTAATTAACTATTAATAAAGTCCATAAGAGTTAATTTGAACTATTCAACAAAACATCATAATTCCAATTATTAAACTCAAAATTAAAACCATTTAATTAATTGTTTAAGTTATGAACCCAAGAGTTTTAGAATTCAATTCTTTTTTTTTTCATAAAAAACTTTTCTCAAATTCCAAAACTTGAGGGCAAGTTTTGTAATTCTTGATAACCTTTGGATTCCATAACTTATGGAATTAATGGTGTTTTATGATGAAACTTTCCATGTTCCATAACTTAAGAACAAGTTATGAAATTCTTTAAAACATTAACACCAAATTTTGTAACTCCATAAAAACTTTGAATCAAATTTTTTTTTTTAAAAAAAAAAACTTTCATATCCATAACTTATGGAAGTTTCAAAAACCCTTAAGATCACAACTTTAAAAAAAACTTTTGAGCTCCAAAATTTTATGACAAAATATGTAACTCCTTCAAACATTTAGATCAAACTTTTAAAACTAATAAAATAATCATATCATTTTATCTTTTACTAAATTTGACCTAATTCAAACCATATAACAAATGATTCAAATTTTACAAATAATTCGTTTTTCACAAAACAAGTAATTATCTTAAAATTTGACAAACGTCATGTTTTTTTTCCTTTTTTTTTCAACTTGAAAATAAAACATTTGCATCAATATAACAGAAAACAACCCATGGCTCTGATACCACTGTTGGGTTTTGAGCATTCTAACACTCCTATGGTGTACATGCAACCCTATAAACCTTGGATCTATGTTTTCTCTATTATACATGCAAATATTAACTATTCCAAGGTTTCATCCTAACTAACATATTATGAAGCACCTATACTACAAAGTTCTAGTTAGATGACATACCTTTTGATGTAGCTTGATGTCTTCAAGCTTTAAGAGCTTAGCCCCAATAGTGTGGAAGCCTCAAATGGAATCACAAATCACCAAAACACCTTGGAAGAACTTGAGAGAATATGTATGCACACTAAAATCGGCCCACTCTTATTTTCACACACTTGTCCCAATTTTGTGAGCCAAGGACCCCTTTATATATTATGGAGGATTAGGGTTACATCCATGTAAACCCTAATACCCATGACCTTTCATTTACATAGGATCCATGGGTTAAAAGCTCCATGGACCATCCATGAAAGCTTAGCCCAACCTAAATGAACTTGGCCCATTCCATATATATAAGAGTCCATATTTAATTAGTTCTTTTTGATCACTTAATTAATTCTAAATTAATTCTTGATCAATACTAATTAAATAATATGATTCCATATTAATATATTATAACTTATAATATATTAATATAAATCATAAATATACTATTCTCAAAAGACTATCCATATAAATTATGCCGGTGAAGTGCAACCCAAATGGACCATGCCGGGTCGGGTCAAGTACATACCAAATATAGTTATGGACTTAGACATTAATCCAACATAATATTTACCCCTCAATCGATGTGCCGGTTAACCACACGAGCTCCACCGATACCATGATAAATATTAAGTTACCCTTTGCCTACCTTGTTAAATCCAGGTTAGAGTGCCCGTTAACCACACACGCTCCACTAACGGTTTAAACAAAGTGCAAAGTGTAATTTCATGGATCAGCACCTTATTCACATTTTCCTAAGTAACTAAGATTGGGAATTTATAAGTGTTTAGTTACTTAGTCTTTATCAGTAATACTTTTAATGAAGGGAGAATTATAGTCCTTGTCCTACCTGTTCGACTAACGACCCTCCACCAGTCAAGGAAGCGGTGGGTGAGAGTGGACACCCATTAAGCTGCCATTTTATAGGCAACAACCTTATACCCCCCTTATAGACCGGCTTCGTGAATGAGGCCTACTAATGGTAAGACTGACTTGCTCTTATACATATATATATATATATATATATATATATATATATATATATATATATTATTAACTTATAATATTATAAAGTATAAGGGTTGAATTTTAACTTTTAAAATTCTAAGGGCTTAACTTGGAATTAAAGTATTCATGAGAGAAACTTTACAAATTCCAAAACTTGAGGGCAAGTTTTGAAACAATTCAAAACTAATTAATTCCATAACTTATGTGTTTAAAGTAGTTTTAATTAAAACTCTTCAAGTTCCATAACTTGAGGACAAGTTATGGAAGACTTTAAACTATTAAAGAATGTAACTATTCTTCTTTTGTAACTTATGGAACTAATTAAGGTTACACATTTTTATTATTTAATGAAGTGACTCTTGAACCTCCATAACTTGAGGACAAGTTATGGAGTCATAAAACCATTTAATGAGGACAAGACTCTTTTTTGTAACCATTGCCAACTTTTATGAGTTTTAAGAAACTTTAATGTGACTTTTCATGTAACTTGAGGACAAGTTACACAAACACATTTTAGAATCCACTCTTAGATTAAAATGGATCAAAGACACATAATCAATCAACCTTTTCTATTAATCTAAGCAACTCATATGAACAAGATAATTGGAATCAAACTTTTTCATGTAATTAGCATAACACTTAAACTAATACAAAACATGAATCTATTGACAGTTATCTTTGAAATTGGATTAGCATGAACATTACCACATCAAAAACAGGTTTATAGGTTCAAAAACAGCTTATGGTAATGTTCCTAGTCCATTTCTAGCCAAAAAACTCGAAGATATGCTGTCAGGGGGTCCAACTCGTCGAGTGCATGAACCAACTCGACGAGTTGGATCGTTTTGAACACTTTTAAGGCATGGACTCGTCGAGTCCCTTTATGGACTCGGCGAGTCTGCTGTTCAGACAGCAAAAAACTTCGATTTTTAAGCAGATTTTGCAAGTATAACAAGAAAACAAGCCTAGGCTCTGATACCACTGTTGGGTTTTGAGCATTCTAACACTCCTAAGTGTACATGCAACCCTAAATACCTTGGATCTATGTTTTCTCTAATATACATGCAAATATGAACTTTCCAAGGTATTCATGCTAACTAGCATAATAACATTGATTCATATGAATATATCAAGTTAGAATTACATACCTTTTGATGTAGAATGAGTTCATGAAGCTTGAGTGCCTAGTGCCCCAAGTGTGACACCTCAAATGGTTCACACAACACCAAATACACTTGGAATAACTTGAGAGAATTGGAACACTTCATCAAATCGGCTAGCCCTTTCTATCACACATAGTGGCCGATTTTGTCAACAATAAGATGCTTATATAGTTAGTGACAATTAGGGTAAACCCTAATTGTCATGGCTTTCCATTTACTTGGATCCATGGGTTCAAATATACCATGGAGCATCCATGGAGCATCTTATGGGTTTTAGCCCAACTTGACAATCCATGGAGCATTAGCCCACTATACAAGTATGGGTGATTTACACAATCAACCCATATATTTAATTAGTCTTCTTTTGATCACTTAATTAATTCTAGATTAATTCTTGATCAATACTAATTAAATAATCTTATTAATATGTTATAACTTATAATATATTAACAAACCTTAAGTGTTATTTCTCTCATTATAGTCTATCCAAATGCATGATGCCATGCAACCCAAATGGACCATGTCGGGTCGGGTCAAGTCTTACCAATTATAGTTATGGACTTAGATATTAATCCAACAGTGAGCACATACAGACTTTCCATCTTTGTGTTTGCTTGCCAATAGGGCCTGAGTGACCTTGAACTTTTCAATTCTTCGAACACGTAGGTCAGGGAGAATTATTGGAGGAGGTGGAGGAAGTGAAGCATGATTTCCATTTCCACAATCCAATCGTGGAACATCATATTCATGTGGAAAACTTTTTCCAACGGATTCAGGAAGACCATTGTTGTCGGATTTTGACATCTACAAAACGGGAGAAATTCAAGTTAGTTGATATAATCCTCAATATAGCACCCAAATGAAATATTGAGGCTAGGATCCAACACAATATTCTACAATTTGGAAGAGGGATTCCGTAATCCAGTTGTAGAATATTTGAAGGTAGGTAAATGACGATTTACCAATTTCCACCATGAAAAACGAAAAAGAATTTAGGTTTTAGATGAATTGAAACTCCTAGATCTTTTGAGATTCATTGAACTTTTCAATGGCATGTTTAATCTCGATTATGCCCTTCAAGTTTGTGACTGGGATGCTGAGGATCACAAACAAGGTGTGAATAACCATGCAAATATACTTGGTACCCTCAATGTCACTATCACCTAATCAATGTGTAGGTTAACCACACACGCTCCATTGATCTATGACAAAAATCGAGTCACCCTCTGCCATCCTTGCCAGTCCCAAATTAGTATGCTGGTTAACCACACACGCTCCACTAACGTCTCGGCAAGGTGCAAAGTGTAATTTCATGGGTTAGCATCAAATTCACATTTTTTCCTAAGTAACTAAGATTTGGGAATTTATAAATGGTTTAATTACTTGTATTACATTATACTTATAATGGAAGGTTGTGTCCTATCCTACCCGTTCGGCTAACGACTCTCCACTAGTCAAGAGTGTGGTGGATAATAGTGGATACCCAATTGCGGCCATTTTACAAGCCGCTTCCTTAAACACCCCTTATAGAACAGCTTCGTGAATGAGACCTACTAACGATAAGACTGACTCTTTACTCATACATATATAATATTAGACTTTTAATTTTATATAGTATAAGGGTGTATTTTACACTTTTAAAATACTAGGTGGTTAAATCTAATAAATTATACCTTTAATTTTATTAAATATAAACCATTACATTATGGATTTATTAACTCTCTTTTAATTACACACTTAATTAATTTAATAAAACCATAAGGGTGTAATTCGAACTTTTCAAAATACTAACGTTTTAGAATTTAATATTTCAAAATTAAGACCTTTTAATTAAATTTTAAATTCCAAAACTTGAGGACAAGTTTTGAAACTTTTCAAAACCTTCTAGATCAAATTACAAATATTTCAATAATCAAATAATTGGTGATTATCTGAATTTGACCTAATTCAAATTCCTTACAAGATAATTCAAATCAAAACTACAAATGATTAATCTTTATCTTATAAAACAAGTAATTATCTTAAAATTGACAATTATCCTTTAATTAGATGAGGATATTCATTACCATATTAAAAAAAACGATTTTAATCAATTAAAACAACTTATGGTAATGATCCTAACCTAATTAAGGCCAAAAATCCAAAATATCTGCCATCTGACCCGACACCACGTCGTGCTGACTTTTACCACCTCGTGATGGCCCACCACCTCATGGTGAACATGCAAAAAGCAAAAACGAAAAATTTTCAGCTTTGAACAATTCACATTAGCATCAAATACATTAGATAAACAACCTAGGCTCTGATACCACTGATGGGTTTTGAGCATTACATCAATCCTATGGTGAACATGCAAACCCTAAAGCTTTGGATCTAGTTTTTCTAATTGTACATGCAATAATCATCCAAAGCTCATAAACCATAGATCTAGCATACTATAATCGAAATTAACATGTAATTAGGGTTTAGATCTTACATTGATTGTTATGTAGCAATAACAATCACAAACCTTCTTGATCTTGACTCTTGAAAGCTTAGTGCCCCAAGTGTTGCACCTCTAATGGAGTCACAAATAGGGGTGTAAACGAGTCGAGCCGAGCCCGAGCTTGACCAAGCTCGATCTCGGCTCGTTTAATTTTGAGGAAGCTCGAGCTCGAGCTCGAGCTCGATTCGAGCCTTAAAATGAAGCTTGAGCTCGGCTCGTGAACAAATTAGTGGGCTCGCGAGCCTAATCGAGCCTAAACGAACCTCTATGTGTGTGTGTGTGTACATATATATATATATATATATATATATATATATATATATATATATATATATATATATATATATATATATGTGTGTGTGTGTGTGTATATATATATATGTAGGCTCGTTTAGGCTCGCGAGCCCACTAATTGAAGCTAGGCTTGAGCTCATTTAATAAACGAGCCTCATATTTAGGCTCGAGCTCGGCTCATGCTCGTTTAATTTGATATTGAGTCGAGCTTTTAACGAGTCGATCCCGAGTAGCTCAAGAGTAGCTCGGCTCACTTACACCCTAGTCACAAACACCATAAGCAACAAGACGGCTTAGGATAGGGAGGAGGAGGCACAAAATTCGTCCAAGGCACTCTTGAGAAGCATAGGGCCGAATTTTGGGAGGCTTAGGGTTCCTTTTATAGGTGAGCTGCTAGGCTTTCAGTCAAAACCCTAATTGGATTGCTTAGCCACCAAGCAGCCCTTTAGATCCTTCCAGAATCAAGGCCTGGACGATTTCTAAGTGGGGTTCCACCTTGAATTCGTCCACCTTATTCCTAAGGGATCTACAACCCAAAACCAATTATCTTATAATTGCAATTCCAGTCCCCTAAGTTTAATTAATCTCTTTTGACCACAAAATTAATTCTAAATTAATTCTTGATCAATATTAATTAAACAATATGATTTCTCTTTTAATATATTATTCATATAACATATTAATAAATCATAATTAATCCTCTTTCTCCTTAATTCATCCTATCAGTTGCTATGGTGAAGGCAACCCAACAGGACCATGCTCATAATCGGGTCAAGTACATACCAAAATAGTTATGGGCTTAGACACCTAATCCAATAGTTTTCGCCCTCAAGATTTGGCGACATTACCTCTATGGGGTCCATTGTACCATTTACACGGATCACAAGAGTTTAAGGTACCTCATGGATCAGCCGAATCTGAACATGAGGCAGCGTCGGTGGCTAGATGTGGTGAAAGATTACGACTGTGAGATCCTCTACCACCCGGGGAAGGCCAATATTGTGGCCAATGCTCTTAGCCGCAAGGCACCTCCGATCAGAGATATTTGCTTGCAGATGACAGTAGTGACTCCGCTTCTGGAGCAGATCCGAGAGGCCCAGCAGGAGGCTATGAAGGAGGAACATCGGAAGAGTGAGCTTATTGTGGGTCAGGGTTCCTCCTTCGACTATGATAGTCGTGGGTTGTTGACACTACACCGTAGAGTGTGGGTTCCATATCATGGAGGTGTGCGCCAGGTTTTGATGGAGGAGACGCACAAATCCAAATTTTCTATTCATCCCGGGGTGACGAAGATGTCCAGATATCTTCGTCCTGACTACTGGTGGTCCTGCATGAAGCGGGATGTAGCTTGGTACATCGAGAGATGCCTGACCTGCAGGAAGGTCAAGGCCGAGCACCAGAGGCCCCACGGCAAGACATAGTCATTAAATATCCCTATGTGGAAGTGGGAAGATATTACTATGGATTTTATCACAAAGCTTCCCAGGACCGCACGAGGGGTGGATTCAATTTGGGTCATCGTGGATCAGTTGACCAACAGTGCTCACTTCATACCGATCCAGGAGAGCATCTCGACTCAGAAGTTGGCCGATATCTACATCAGAGAGGTAGTAGCTCGACACGGAGTGCCAGTTTATGTGATCTCTGACCGCGACGTGCGATTCACTTCCATATTTTGGAAGAAATTCCATGACGAGTTGGGTACTCGTCTGCATTTCAGCACGACTTTCCACCCTCAGACGGATGGTCAGAGTGAACAGACCATCCAGACCTTGGAGGCCATGTTGCGAGCATGCGTATTATACTTCGTTGGTAGCTAGGATACCTACCTTCCCTTGACAGAGTTTTCCTACAATAATAGCTACCATGCGAGTATCGACCGTCCTCCCTTTGAGATGTTGTACGAGAGAAAGTGCAGGACCCCGATATGCTGGGGAGAAGTTGGGCAGAGGGTCATAGGGAGTACTGAAGTGGTTCTCAAGACAACGGAGAGGATACAACAGGTCAGGAGCAGGCTTCAGACTGCTCAGAGTCGGCAGAAAAGCTACGCCGACAGACGCCGATCGGATCTGGAGTTCCAGGTCGGAGATAGGGTCCTCCTGAAGGTGTCACCCTGGAAAGGTGTCATCCACTCCAGGAAGCGGGGCAAGTTGGGCCCCAGATACATTGGTCCTTTTAGGGTTTCAGCCCGGGTGGGCAAGGTGGTGTATAGGCTGGATCTACCAGCCGAGCTTAGTCATATCCACAATACCTTTCATGTCTCCCAGCTGCGGAAGTGTATGGTAGACGACTCTGCGGTGGTGCCTCTAGAGGATATCCAGGTTGATGACAGTCTGAACTACATCGAGCGACCAGTAGCCATCCTCAACAGGAAGACGAAGGATCTGAGGAACAAGAAGGTCGAGTTGGTGAAGGTGCAATGGCAGCACCGCAAGGGCTCAGAATGGACTTGGGAGCCGGAGTACGAGATGAGGGAGCACTACCCCGAGCTTTTTCCGGATGCAGCAGCAGACTTCGAGGACGAAGTCTAAAATAAGTGGGGGATATTTGTAACGCCCGGTCCCTGGTACGTATTTAAATAAGAATTATTCATATTTGTTAAGGGACTCGACGAGTTGGAGGCCCCAAACTCGTCAAGTAGGAATTGGATATGTTGGACGCGGGACTTGAAGTCTACTCGACGAGTCGAGGAGCCTCGAATCAACGAGTAGGTCTGCCATAGTGAAACCCTAATTTTCAGGGTTTACACCCTATTTAAACACCTTAACACGCCCATTGTGGCCTCCCTCATCGCCTCCCTTAGTCCAGAAAACCCTAATTTGAAACCCTAACCCATTTTGAGTGTTCTTGATCCATTTTTGTGTGTTTTTGGTGGTTTTGAAGCTTGAGAGGAAGAAGAAGTTTGGGAGTTCAAGAGGAAGCAAGTAGATCCAGAGGTTGTGTTCCACTTCTAGCTCATTTGAGGTATAAAGTCTATATCTTGACCATTCATATATTAGATTTCTTCTTGGAGTGGTTTAGGGCTTTAAGGAGCCATTTTTCGAACCATTCATGGATGCAAGCATGTTTTGGGGTATTGACTTCAGATCCAGAGCCTTTGAGGGACTCCATGGCATAAAGGTGCCAACTTTATGGACATGGGAGTCCCATGCATCCTAGGAACCACTTTTTAGGGCTTTTTGAGCTAAATAGCCCATGCATGCACGTAAAGTTAGAAACTTTACGTGTTATATCGACCCTAGGAGGCCAGATCTATGTTTTGGATGCGTTAAGCCCGACTGAAATCGATTGTATAGTTTTGGATCATGGGGGACTCGACGAGTCGTTCTTAGGACTCGGCAAGTCGGGTCGTGGTACCCCCAACCTTCTCAGATACTTAGCAACTCGTTGAGTCTAGAAGATGACTCAGTCAGTTAGACGTGTTTTGGACTTAAAGGTCAAGAACTCGACGAGTCCAAGGATGAACTCGCCGAGTCAATGAGCAAATGTCTCGATTGTATGAAGGAGAACTCGACCAGTCCATGGAAGTACTCGACGAGTTCAAATGGAAAGTCCTGATTCTGTCATAAGGAGAAACTCGGCGAGTTAGAGGGTAACTCGACGAGTCAGATCGCGAATTCGAGTTTCTATGAATTATGGAACTCGACGAGTTGATGGACCTACTCATCGAGTTGAGTCAACTAGGATGTTGACTTTAACCAGGGCGTTAACTTTGACTTTGACTTTGACCATTACCCAAGATTTACCCTTAAAGGGGATATGAATATTAATGAGTAACTAAAGGAAACTGTTATGTGTAGGAGTTTGAGGAGAGTTGATCCTAGCACCGAGGATAGTTCAGTTATTGCACGACATTGAGGTGAGTTACCTTCCAGTAGAATTGGGTCTACGGCCACAATGTCGGCCCACTAGTAGGAGTTGATTGTTAGATGATTGTCTTTGTGATAATTATCTAGGTTTGTTACTACCTGATATGTTATATGTGCTAGCATGATATGATGTTATGTGATAGTGGTAGTAGGGGGAATAGTCCCCGTGTCACGGTCGTAAGGACCGAAGGGTAGGTCGGGCACCCCAGAATTGCCTCGCAGTATGTTTATTCTATGTTATCATATGGTAGTAGTAGGGGGTGAAATAGTCCCCGTAGCCGGTTGAGATAAACCGGAGGGTAGGCCGGGCACCCCAGAATTGCCTGGCAGGGTAGGTCGGGCACCCCAGAATTGCCTGGCAGGGTAGGTCGGGCACCCCAGAATGGCCTGGCAGGGTAGGTCAGGCACCCCAGAATTGCCCGACAGTATGTTTGTTATATGGTATGAGGTATGATGGGGGAACTCACTAAGCTGTGTACTTACGGTTTATAGTTTTTGTTTCAGGTCCTTCTTCTTCAAAGGGAAATGAGCCGGCACGGTAGCAGCGCATCACACCATTATCTTACGCACTATGATGTGGGATTGTACTCTGACATTGCTATTTGATTATGACATGATTTTGAGAATTATGATCTATGGATTTGATGATATGAAATAACTTGATGATGTTTTCTCTAAAATGTTTTATGAATCGTTATACTAAAAATGAAATTTTTGGTCATGATTTTTGGGATGTTACAAAGGCAATATTCAATCATAGTGTATAATTTCTGGAAGTCCAAATCGACGAATTCCTGGTTTTGGAAAACTCCGCGAGGATTTTGGGAGTACATATAAGGTAGAAAACGAAGTTCTACGGCCAAATAAGTACGGTTGGACGAATTCGATGCAACAACGTAAGCTAGATCACAAGTTGATCTCGATAATTCTAATAGGGTCAAGTCTAAGAGCGCAAGGAGCATATTTCGGGGATGAAATCTTTGTACGTGGGGGAGAGTTGTAACACCCCTTTTTCACATTTCAATAGAATTCAATATAAGCCGTCGTTTATAAAATTCGAAGTAGACATATATTAATTCTTAGCCAAAGTAATCGTCATAAACATGTAGAAAACGTCAATATAATTTCCGTAGATATATAGAACGTTCGAATCCGAATTCGTATGGAGAAGTTATGCTTCTTCGAAGTTTCGCGATTAAACCGACATTACTCAATGTATCGTAAAATTGAATTTTAAAGAAATCAACATTTTTCGCGCGTAGCCGCGCCTCTATACAAGAGGCACAACGCGCTTCAGACGCACCATAGGATTCCGAACGTGTCACTACCCAGAAGAAGTCACGTCAACACCCCCGGCCAAGTGTACGACGCACACCCAACCATGTGCGTGACACACATCCTAAATTTGCCTATATACACCTCCAAATTCGGCCATTTCTCACATCCCTTTCCTCCATAACCTCTCTAGAACTCCTTCGTGTCTCTTGGACTTTGTCTCTCTAATTTCCCGACTACTTTAGCGAGGCCCTACGACATTAGAGTGTCATAGAAATAGAAGTGTACTCGGTATCGAAGTTCTACCAGCGTAATTCTCGATTTTCGCTAGAAACTCTTTGTACGTTAGGCTACATTTACTACGCTTAAAGTGTAACTTATATTTATATTCATAGTCATTGTTATGAATATATAAATAAGATTTATCATTAATTTCAGTTATAATGCTGATTAATCAACTTACGGGAGAGGTGTCTATAATGTTCATGTTGGTTTGGTTGTTGGATTTCAGAAAGGCTATATGCCAAAATAGTCATGCATCCAAACTGTCCGGCCTGGCTGATCCTTATTTCATAAAACTCTCGGTATTCATTGGGATTAGTGATGGATCTAGCTTTCATTATCAGATTGTCATATGAACTGATAAGCTATAGTATTATAGGTTAATGTCTGTTAGACGTGCTACCCGTTACGCTGGAGGTATATTTGTCAATCGCCGGAGTAATTGTCTAGGTGAGTTATCTATTATACCATGTAGTACTATATATATATATATATATATATATATATATATATATATATCCGTGCATGTTAGGATAGAGTACTAGTAGAGTAGAGCTGGTAGTATAATCTCCATGTGCTTAACTGTGAACTGGTGGAGTAGAAAGTATAAATGTGCATGTATTAGTATAATCTAAAGTGTAGTTTCTACGTGTGTAATTGTTGTGATATTATACATAGATAGAGGGTGACGGTGGAACGATTAATGATGTCGGGAACCTATAAGCTCGTATAGATTTAGTTTAGGGGGTGTCGGTGGAACGGTTAAGGAGACCGAGAGCCTAGGAATCCACGTGGATTATTTATGGGATGACGGTGGAACGACTAAAGAGGTCGGGAACCTAATCCAAGACACACTTTATTGGCAAACCGTGGCTATTATATGTATGCATGTATATGTATTTTAGTATATGGTATTTTGGGGAACCCACTAAGCCTCATGCTTACCCAATTGAATATAGATGTTTTTCAGGTACTCATGTGAAGGGAAAGGTTCGACTGTACACACATACACATTCACTACATGTTTCTGAACAATGTATTCACACTCTGATATATTTAAATAAATAAAAATGAAAATTTTGGGTTGAAAAGTGGGGGGTTACATGTAGAGTTGGTACCAACAATATGTGTTTTAGAATATAAGTAATACGTGTTTGTTACTTGATGTTTATGTGTATGTTGCATATGATCCATATAATGGGTGAGTGTTATGATTACTTACTAAGCCTTAGGCTTGCAGTTGCTATTTTATGTTTTTAGTTGCACGTCCTTTAGGTTCGAAGGGCAAGGAGCTAGAGTGATTGGATCGTCTGGACATTCTCGGGGTATGACATCCATACTATGTTTATTTCATATATTATGTTTTAGAACATGAACTTAGCTTCTGCTTTTGTCGAACGTATTATGAAATTATGTGTGATAGTTTTATGGATGGGACCCTCTTTTAGTAATTTAATGCTTTAAAAAAATTTATACTTGGGTTTTGGGATGTTACAACTTTAAACCAAAAATTTCAGTGAATTAAGACTTCATGATCAGTACTTTAAGACGTATATCGATGATTACTTAATAGGTTAGGAACTAAAGAAACATGGCATAAAATACATTTTTTCACAAAAACTCATCACTTGAAGCTAGGACTTGGGTCATGTGCAGGATTGAGGAGGGTAAAGGGCTAGTTGTCTTTAGATTTAGGTTGCAAGAATAAGACCCCCTTCTCTTCAAAACTTTATTAGCAAGAAATGAGTAGGGTTTTTGGCACTGTAGAACAATAAAGTTTGGCGAATTTACACATTTAGTCACTCATGTATTTTTTTGTGCACAATAGACCATTAAAGTTAAATTTTACCTATTGATCACACCAGTATATGACATGATACATGTAGATTCGGTTACTTTTATGATGTGGCATTATAAATTAGATTTCTTTATATCTTTTAAGGCCACCTAACTTTTGTATCAGTAAAACAACAAACATTGACTAATACCTTTTGCATTCAAGACCATTTTGCTTTCGTTCTTCCGATTCAAGAGTTAGGATTCGCCCAATTGGGAATGGCTGCCTTCACCCATTGCCTGGAGTTAACATCAACTTTGGTTATGACTGAACTGAATCAAACCACAAGTCTAGATCACTAAACTACCTTTCTCCCCTGCCTTTTCATGGTAAACGGCTTCCATCCTTTCCATGAACTCCGGCTCACCTGAAAATTCCAAGTAATCGCACCCCGCTTCAACATAAGAAGCGTTTACGGGCTCACTGTAAAGGCAAAAAGCGCCGACGCAATCAACAACGAGCTTAGCTTGGAAGCCATCTGACAAAGAGAGGGTGGATCAGATGTGTCGGCAACGAGTAATGAGACAGTGGGGGTGAGATGTGGATGTGAAGGTTTTGAAAGCCACAATTCCAGAGCACCGTTAATCATGGGATGCTCCGTGTGTCTGCTGGTGAAACAGGATCAGGAGAAACTTTACGTGTGATTCTAATTGTATTTAGGTTTTTATGGATTTGTTTTGCATTTACAAATTATAAGCTCTACTCAGCAATGTGTTCTTGGTTAGATACAAAAGACAATAGACCCACTAGTATCCAAAGGCAGAGATGTGTACATGCCCGTCTTATTGGATAATGTTTTTCTTAATTTGTTCAACAATAAGATGGTGTAGGTAAATTAAATTTAAAAAAACAGTATTAGGTCTAGGAGTAGCTAGGAATTATGATTTAATTTACAGGAAGTTGGATGGATTAGGATAAGGTAGCCACAATTAAGAATATATATACAGTCTTCCCGTCTCCTTTTATGGCTTCTACAGTTAAGAGGTTTCACGTCGGTGGGAGGTGGTTAGTAACGATGGCGGCAGCGTCAGAGGCTTTTGCCATGGAACGGTGGTGGAATGGAGGAGATGGGAGAAGATATTGAGAGTTGAGGGAAAAAGAGATATGTCCGAGGTTTCTACGCTGTGGGAGACATATTATGGAGAGAGAGAGAGAGAGAGAGAGAGAGACCTCAAACAACAAATAGGAAATGGAAAAAAAGCTTGGTAGATAGAGTTTGAATTTTTAATTTTGTAAAAAATAGAAAAAAGCCATATGGACTAAGTGTTACCGGTGAAACCGAAATTATCTTGGATGGTTTCCCTATTTAACAGGTAAATTGATACTTTAGGTATCTACTGTACACAAAAAATACATGAGTGACTAAATGTGTTAATTCTCTAAACTTTATTGTGCTACAGTGTCAAAAACCGAAATGGGTAGGCCCATGAGTTTCATGCAAAATATTTGGCCATTTGCAGCTTTGGTCCCTTATGGATTGACTTAAAAGTTCAATCGGTCCCTAACACTAAAATCTCGACATAATAAGTTTTATAAGATTACACTTTAGCCCCTAAAACTCATTTGCTTATTTTTTAAGCACATAACAATAATTATTATTATTGATTTTTGTTATATAAATATTTATTATCATTATTATAAATTTATTTTATTTTATTAAATGTTTTTCTAATTAATTAACCGAATGACTAATAATTTACTAAAATTGGGGCATTACATTTTTCAATTTGGAGCTAGAAAGATAACATTTTTTTTATCTATTGTATAAGAAAAAAGCATAACCATATACAAATTTGAATGTAAAAAAATAGCATTTTTATCTATTATTATATATATATTAAAGTTGTGGAAGAAAGGAATAGTAAACTTGGGCTACTTTGTCCAAGTTTGGTCCCTTGATTTACATATCCGGTCCCTGTACTTCTTTAATTAATTTATTCATGTCCTTTTGTTTGTGTTCCATTCAACTTCCCATTTTTTTGGCAGAATTGGTCCCTGTATTATTGTTGGAAGTTAGGAATACTAAATTTGGATGTTTTTTGGCAACTTTGGTCATTATTCTTTACCCATTTTGACACTTTTGGTCCTTGCAATCAATATTTTTACACTTTTTTGGAACCTTTTAATATTTAAAGTTTGGCCACAAAACTTTAACGGTTTGACAACTTTGATCCCTTTTCTAAAAAGTTGCTAATTCCTACCCCTTTAATTCTTTAGCCATTTTCACACTTCTGGTCCTTGCAGTCAAAACTTTTACATTTTTTGTCCGGGGCAAAGCCCGGACTTTTCATCCTTGCACTTTCTATGTCTGTCATATTTATCAATTCGGAAACAACATTGAAAGCTTCTGGCCCCCGCGTAGCGGGGGTAACCTTTCTAGTTGTATAAGAAAAAAGACTTAACGATACAATGCTTAATTTTTTTTCTTGAATATGTTTATCTATATTTTATATTAATAAATATCTTTTCGGTGATATGTTTCATCCTCATTTATTTCGTAACATGTCATTTTTTAGTTATTTTCAATTAAATTATTTTCACATGTCATTTTTCTTAGGCCTCCCGGTATACTGAGCATGAGGCTCGTCGTGATCGACGTGGCCACGAACAATGGTCATGCACACTATCCCCACCTTATGTGGTTGCTCATTGTCGTGGAGGATCGTGATCACCACCAGATTTGACCACAAACTCTGCCTCTCTGCATTCTTTCTCCTTTTTGTCTTCTTTCTCGCTTTGACCACAATCCCCTCTCGTGCACACTATCCCAGTTGCAAGGGGAAGAATTTTGATGGTGACGTGGAGGTGGAAGACGGTGATGGTCGTGAAAACCATTACGGATGACCTTATAGATTTAATAGTTGAGTTACTTTCCTTAAAGATTCAAAATTCCCAAATTCGAAGAATCTTTATAAATTTATGATTAGAACAGTTCTCTAAAATATTCAATAAATTACTTTATTTTTATAGATTGAAGTATTTAGTCATCATTGCATAATATATATATATATATATATATATATATATATATATATATATATATATATATATATGGTTGAGATCGGTTGAGAACTTATAGTTTCCCGAGAACCCGATAACTAAAAGTGGAGCGTTGGATCAAAAGTAATTCATTAAGGACATGATCGTCATCTTACCAATCTCATTTAATGTTTAATTTTTTTGTGTTATTTAACATATTAATATAAATGTCTAAAAATTTACATCATAAATCAAATTTTCATACTTTTTTAAAAATAATATTTTTCGTTTTTTTTAAATGCAGATTTTTTTAATTTTTTTTATAGAAAACATGAATTTTTGAAAAAAAAAATTGAAAAAATAGTTTTTTTTAAAAACTGCAATTTTTTCAAAAAACTACAAATTTTTTTTAAAAAAACTGCATTTTTAAATAAAAAAACTCTAAGTTTTTTTTAAAGAAAATTACATTTTTTTTTTCAGAAAAAGCTGTATTAAAAAAAAAACTACACTTTTTTTTAAAAAAAACTGCATTTTTTTAAAAAAAATAAATTTTTAGGTGCATATGTGCATATTTTTTCAAATGCACATATGTACATTTCTTATACTATAATATTCGTAAGTAAATCACAACAAATCTCATATTTATTAATTAATCTATAAACATAATAGTACAAGTATTTTATTCGATACAAAATAAAATAAAAAAATAAAAAATGCTACAAATTTCAAAGCGTTTTCATGTCTTCATGTCAATATTTCCCTATTTTCTTCAATTTATCATTTTTCACCTTTTCAATATTCACCAAAATTTCTTCCAAATCTACAAGAAATTTAAAAAAAAAATTATTTATGCGAAAGTACTCACAAAAATACATATGTGATTTTCATGTGATTAACATATGAATCACATGCAATTCACATATGAATCACATTTACATATGACATCATATGTAAATTGCATGTGATTTATATGTGAATCACATGTGAATTACATGTGAATCAAATGTGATTCACATGTAAATCACATATGATTTACATGTTATTTACATGTGAATCACATGTAATTTATATGTGAATTACATGTGAATCACATGTAATTCATATATGATTTACATATGAATCGCATGTAATTCATATGTGATTTACATGTGAATCACATGTAATTCATATGTGAATTATATATGATTTACATGTGAATCGAATGTAATTTATATGTGAATTACATATGAATCACATGTAATTCATATGTGATTTACATATGAATCACATGTAATTCATATGTGAATTATATGTGATTTACATGTGAATCGAATGTAATTCATATGTGAATTACATGTGAATCACATGTAATTCATATGTGAATTACATTTGTTTTACATGTGAATCACATGTAATTCATATGTGATTTACATGTGAATCACATGTAATTACAACGTTGAACTTTATATAAATTTAGCTAAGTAAAAAAGAAACAACCATAGTTGTCCAGATTTAAGTGTTGAACTCATTAAGCCCATTAAGTAAAAAAGAAAACTGTCCATGAGTTGTATTAAGAAAGAAAATAGAGATCAAATATTCAAATCTACTTTCAAAGTTATAAACCAATTTTAAATAAGATATTAGAATCCAAGAGAATACAACATGACTCACCATAAGTTGACTTTTAGTAGAAAGTCGTCCACTGCTACTATCATCTAACAAAAATAACTTGTATAGTGCTTTGGGATCCTGCATAATTTTCAACCAAACCAACAATTGACTAACAAATTGGATTAAATATATAAATAACAAGAAACATGATAAAATTTATATTGAAACTATATGATGATTTAGCAAGTTAAAGTTTTGGAAATTAACGTGGTAGACTATGTAAAACAATTATGATGATTTAGAAAACTCTAAGGTTGAAGTTTACACATGAAATTTCTATTTGATAATTAATTTAAGTCTCTTACAACTTGATATAAAATGATAAATTTATAAAATAGTTTAATAAAAAATGTTGGATACAAAATAATGACAGAGATTCTAAAATACTTGTTATAAAAAATACAGATGATATAAATATATAAGTACCAATATATGTGAAAAACTGTAAAGTTATAAAAGTAAAACATAGTGGTAAACAAATGTTATAAAAGTAAAACATAATGGTGAAATAATTATTACCAAAAACTCATGAAAAACAGTTTGTATGTGAGTAGCAGCCCTTTTTTCTCTCATACGTTGTTCCATTTCAGATGAATTTTGCACTTCAAGTGGAGACTCAGTATTATCTTGGACTGCACTGCTATAAGCTGCTTAATATCCCATCATTTTTCTTTATACTTATACAACAGCTATAAGATTCTTAAGAGTAATGTAACAATACTAACACCATTTCAATTTATTAACAAGCAAAATTTAATAAATTCAAACGCTGAAGTTGAATTAATGTCAAATATGCTTTTTTTAGGAGGTTAATTTGATCACCAAACTATGCTTAAATCAGAAAACACATCATGAGCCCTAGAAAATGATATTCACAGAAAAAACAATGTCCTGATCCGATTCTCAGATTCAAAATAATGGTAAGCAGTCAATCCAACGTACGCATAAAACAGAGAGACATAGCAACACAAAGTGCTTAATGTATTAATTATTATCGAGATCTGATATGGAATTGTAAATTGTAAATTGCTCGATTAGAAAATCAAACAAAAGAGATAAATAATAATTGAAAACACGGTGCTTAATCCATATCTATTATTCTATAGTGTACAAACGTAACTTCAATGTATAATTCCTAACAGTAATCAACGGAAAAACGAATTAACTTCATGTAGTAAGGAATTTTTATGAAACTCGAAAGCAACCTAACCTATAATCAAAGGCAGCACAAAATCTGGCCCGCTGCTAGAGCTTCGGATGCATCGGCATGAGGTTGATCGTCGTCAAGGGTACTACCATAGTCATTCGTGATGTTTTAACAGTCAAACTTGCTTCGGAGGCGTAACACCTCAACTTCCACAACCATCGGAAGAGAACATCGATTATAGAGCCGGAAACTCAGATCTGACTTCGAAAAGGTGAGTAGTTCCAACTTCAACTTCTCAGGGGGCAACTGAGGAGGCGGATCCGATGATCGATTAATCAACGATGACAGTGAAGGATAGATTCCGGTGGTGTAGACTGAAGAATGAAAATATGTGTGTGTGTGTGTGTGTGTGTGAGAGAGAGAGAGAGAGAGAAATAGGGATGATGAGACGATTGATTTGGTGGAAATATTGATTTCATTACCATAAATGCCCTTCGATTAATTTAATTACCATACCCCCGTGTTTATTTTTTCCAGTTATTTACAAAAATGCCACAAATCATCTTGACCTTCTATTATTTTGATCTAATGGCTTTTATTTGGTTCTCGGGTTCTCGGGAAACTATAGGTTCTCAAATGATCATTCATCTCTCTATCTCTCTCTCTCTCTCTCTCTCTATATATATATATATATATATATATATATATATATATATATATATATATATATATATATATATATATATATATATATATATATATATATATATATATAGTACAAGATCTTACAATTTGTATGAAAATAAATAATTATAAATAACAAAAAATGGTGATAGAAAGTATAAACTAACCATAACCATGTAACGCCGTAAGATTGAGACAATCGATTGCATTTAATATGTTAGCACTCTACTCTCCTTTTAAAAGAATAACTTGAGATCCAATCATATTTTTTCAAGGATACTTAAAATCATTATAATATTCGAGTGCGAATCATCATTGTCAGAAGCAAAAAATTATTTAATAATAAAGAGCAGGAAACTATTCCTACGATCGGAGATAACATATTATTTGTGTTAGTTTTATATTATTTTAGTGTGAGACTCATGATCACTAGTAAAATAAAATCCATTAACCATGATAATTATTGACACCGGGTTTATTGCTATATTTGGTTTACGTCTTATTCTCTTTGGACATAAGATAAGATAAAAAGGGGATTGTCCGATTGCAATCGATGATGTTCCATGTCTCTTGTCACCATAATTGCATGGCTTCAAGATACAATTCTTATAAAAAAAAAATTATCAGCTGAGTTTATGTAATATCTTCAAAGTCGATCATATTCAATTTCAAATGATTTTTTCTAATAATTTCCAAATTACATGAATTTAATCGTCACCTTTTAACGAGTTTCGGAGACTCAACTGTAAATTTTAGATATTTATAGAAAAACATTTATGAATATGAATATCATAATAGCTCTATCTGCTTTGGTAATATTGAGCGGTCAAGATTTTCCTCTAACACCCTTTAAAATTGTCAACACCCTCAACTCAACTCAAGTCTCCCCTCATATTCTACACACTTTGTCAGTTTTTACCCTCTCTCTGTACGACTCTTTCTCGTTGTTTTTTAGGGTTTTTGCTCAGGTACGTTCATCATTCATCCATGGATGCAATTGATTGTGTGGACATGTTTCTATGAATATGTTGGCTGTTAGATTCTACAATAATTTTGGTTTTATGCAACGTGTTTTATAATTCGGTTCCGTTTAACGCTTGCTTTTGACAAATTATGCGCTCTGTTCTCGAATATCACAACTCAATGCTTTCTTGTTGACTTAAAATTCTTGATTTCTCTTTTCTTTCTTTTATCAATGGAGTTCAATTATAGTATATGTTTACTTTTTAGCTGTTGCTAGATCACCTCAAATAATTCTGTTTTTATACTAGAATCCAGCGATTTTCAACTATTTATGATCCTATAAATTCACGAATAATAGATAGTTATCTCTTTTAAAGCTGATAAACTTTATGATCTGAATGTTGAATGTTGAGGGATTTAGGTGATATGACTTTTAATTAATGATTTCATTTTTTGTGGTAGATAGATAGATGGTCATGGATGGGCTATGGAAAGCGGATTATCGGCTATCGACCTTGAACGCCGCCAAATTCAATGGATCTGCCACAGTTCTATCAGATCAGAAGTTTCTTAACGCCATGAGTCTCAACGAAACATTTCTAGATCGAAATTCTACTACTCATACTCCCGAGTTGCCTGATCTGGGCCTTAGAAGATTCAGTCCTTCTTCTAGCTCAAACAATGAAGGGGACCTTCATGAAGATTTTGACCTTAGTGACGTAGTTTTCAAGTACATAAACCAGATGCTGATGGAAGAAGACATAGAGGAGAAGACTTGCATGCTTCACGAGTCTGCTGCTCTTCAAGCTGCAGAGAAATCATTTTATGATGCTCTTATGGTAAACGACCCTCCTTTCTGTAGCCCCCATCCTACAGTACCTCTGTATGATAATGATGGCAGGGAGGAGATTACCTTAACGGACTACAATTCTTTCATAAGTGGTACAAGTAATCTTAGTTGTGATGTTAGTGATTACGATTCACCTCTCGTCCCAAGTGTTTCTGTCAATCTTGATTCACAATCCAGATCTCAATCATCTTACTGCTCATCAAGCTGTAATAGTAATGGCATTGACAGTTTTACGGATTCGCCCCTGAGTATCCAAAGTGTTTCTGATATACTTGGCAGTAGCAGATCAGCCAGATCTGATCTGCAGTTTCAAAAAGATATTGGAGGATTGAGTAGGTTCCTTCTCAGCAATGAAAACAAGGAAGAAGCTAATGATTTGGTTATCAAAGCAGAGAATAAACATGAAAGCAATTCCATCCCTGAAAGAACAAGAGGAAAGAAAAATCCTTACCCTAAAGATCTTGATGATGATGGGAGGACTTCCAAGCAATCTGCAGTTTACACAGAGCCAACTGTTCGATCCAAAATGTTTGATGATGTTCTACTTTGTAATGGAGGAAAAAACCATCTTCATTGTGATGTTGTTCCTAATGGGGTGAATGGAGTACAACAAAAGGGTAATGGGGGAAAGGGTGGTCGTGGTAAAAAAGGTGTGAAAAAAGATGTAGTGGATTTGAGAACACTGTTGAGCCTATGTGCACAAGCTATTGCAGCAAACGACCAAAGAAGTGCAGTTGATCTACTAAAACAGATAAGAGACAATTCATCACCAACAGGTGATGGAATGCAAAGATTAGCTCATTACTTCTCAATTGGTCTTGAAGCACGAATGGCTGGATCAGGTACTGAAATATACAAAACACTCCTTTTCAGACCAACATCAGCTGTAGATGTGTTGAAAGCTTACCATTTGTACCTCAGTTGTTGCCCTTTCATAAAGATCTCAAATTTCTTTTCTAACAAGACAATCTTGCATACTACCCAACACAAAAAAAAGGTTCATATAGTCGATTTTGGCATTCTTTATGGCTTCCAATGGCCTTGCTTCATACAACGTCTTTCAACTAGACCAGGTGGGCCCCCTGAGCTTCGAATCACCGGGATCGACTTCCCGTGTCCCGGGTTTCGACCCTCACAACGGGTCGAGGAAACGGGTCGCAGGCTAGCGAATTATGCAGAAACTTTCAATGTCCCTTTCAAATTCAAAGCCATAGCTCAAAAATGGGAAACAATCACAATTGAGGATCTTGAATTGGATACTGAGGAAACCCTAATTGTGAATTGTGCGTATAGGTTTAGATATCTTCTTGATGAGACAGTGATGGTGGATAGTCCAAGGAATAAAGTTGTGAACTTGATTAGGAAAATGAAACCGGATATGTTTATACAAGGGGTGGTGAATGGGTCCTACAATGCTCCCTTTTTTATAACAAGATTCAGAGAAGCTTTGTTTTTCTTCTCTTCTTTGTTTGATATGATTGAGGCTAGTGTGGGGCGTGAGGTTCTGGAGAGGATGCTGATTGAGAAAGGGATATGGGGACAAGAAGCCATGAATGTGATTGCTTGTGAAGGTGGTGAGAGGATTGCTAGACCTGAAACTTATAAACAGTGGCAGGTTAGGAATATGAGAGCTGGATTTAGGCAACTCCCATTAAATCAAGAAATCTTGAAGATGGCTATGGAAAGGGCAAGGTCACGTTACCATAGAGATTTTGGGATTGATGAAGATGGACATTGGATGTTGCAAGGATGGAAAGGAAGGATTATGGTTGCATTATCTTGTTGGAAGCCTGTTTAATTTCTAACCTTGTCACGTGTTTTTACTTCCTTCAATGGAAGAAAGAAAGAGAAGAAGATGAAGATCGAGCATGGGATGCTCAATGCTGGATGGATGCTTCTCTTGCTGACTTGATGGGCTCATGGGCTAAGTTTAAAAAGTATGCTACTTTTAAAGATTTTGTTATTTAATTCACTTTTGTTTATATATATATATATATATATATATATATATATATATATATATATATATATATATATATATATATAAAACGATACATTTCTACTGTGTTTTGCAATTAGCAGGCCATGTCTGCTTCTGAATGTTGGAACAGTGACAAATGAAGCATCCAGGTTAGCTTTTTATAGTCATATCTAATAAATTGGGAAAAAGGTGTTAATGAGAATAATCATTGTGATTGTGGACTGGTAATTCATTAGAAAAAATGAGTAATATAGGTAGCTTAATCTCATTGTTCATGTAGTTTTCTTATTATTTTAATGAAATTCAATTTATTAGTGGAATTTGTTTTTTGTCATGCTGTATTTTATTGTATAGTGGTGTTTGATTTGATTGAGGTGATGTTATTATGTTGGAAGATGTTACAGGAACGTGTTGTACGTTATGGTATGCAGTGTAGCTGGACATGTAATGTATGCTTTGGGAGGTAAGCATTTGTGTTGCGTGAGTGTGAGTGCATATATTAATTATTAATTATTAATAAATAAATAATAATGATAATATCGAAATCACATGGGGGTGATTCTGATTCATATGAGGGCTGAACGACGTCATGGATTACAACATATGAGTTTGGGGTTGGAAGTGTCTCTAATAATGAAAATATATAATGATTATTATTATTGTTATATTTAATACACCTGTTGTATAATATTAGTTTTTAAGTAAATGAAAATATATAGATTATTATTATCCTCATTTGAAAATAAGTGAAAAATTACAACTGCAAAGGAAATAGCTAATATTAAAAGACAACAGCTATTTTGAGAGTGATGAAATAAATTGATTTTTTGTATTACTAAATACTAATGCATCAAGTAAAAACAAATAATGATACTGCATGAGTTGGCAGTGTTTTGAATACATTTTTTTTCAACGACAAATACAAATATATACTAAACTATTCCTAACTTATTCCACCTAACAAATATATACTAAACTATTCCTAATTTATTCCACCTATATCTACAATGAGACTTGAACCCTCGACCTTAAGGAGGGTGGACAACACCGGATACCGTTGGGCTAGGGTTGTTAATTTGTTTTTTATTAGGTTATGGCCAAGAAGAAATGAAAATATTTTATGTTGTGATGGGTTGGGACTTGGGAATGCTAATGGTGGTCAGCTGCAACCCCTAATGTCTGTGAATTAAGATATTGGCATAGCAGTACTATTTGAAGCGTTATCATACGACAATAAAAAACTATTTTTTGCTAATTTAAAAACTACAATAATACTATGTAAAAAATTGTCTAAATTTGTACCGGAACACCGAACACTCTAAACTTAATGATTTGTTTCATTGTTAGACCGTTTCCAAAAAGTACATTATTCGGTTTTGTAATTAAATAGATTACAGCAAACAACCCGTTACTAATTAGCCTTCACACACACACATATATATATATATATATATATATATATATATATATATATATATATATTCTAATTTTTTTCTCATTATAATTTATGTTATCGAAAAATTATAGTAAAAATAAATTATTATAAATTTATACAACTTAAACCCAATTCTTTTATTAAATTTACATAACTTAAATCTAACCCTTTTATTAAACATCGACATACTTCATCAAAAATTTAAACCTAAATCCTTTCATTTATAACATGTCATATATATGATGTTTCATTCATAGTAACATGTCATATATATATATATATATATATATATATATATATATATATATATATATATATATATATATATATATATATATATATATATATATATAACTAAAAATATATAAATAGAAAAAGAAAGACTAAAATCAACAAGAAACTTCAACTCAACTCTATTTTTAGGAAAATAAATAATGTTACTTAATATTTTGAGTAGCATTATTCATAACCCAAAAATTAAGGGAGCTGATATTTCTACTTCTCTATTTTATCCAAGGTTCTAAATAACATAAGGTGTGACTTGGCGGCAATGTCAAGCCTCAAGCTTTTTTCAAGCCGTGGCGAGTCGCGTCGTTTGTAAGACATGACTTAAGGTGAGAATTTTGTATATAATTAATAATTTTATATATATTTTCTACTATTATTCATTTTTATATACATATATGACCCAAGGTGACAATTTGTCAAAACTCGACGGCAACTACAAGCCTTGGAGCCATGACGAGCTTTTTAGAACCTTGATTTTATCCGTCTACTTAAATTTAAAGTGTTTTGACCTTTTTGCCATTGTGTTTAATTTTATATAAAAGACACAAATTATATGTTACTCCCTATCTCAGTTGGAAAAACCATCACGACCACCATATACAACCCTCTGTTTTGATTAAGGCTCGCCATCACCTGCCATCATACACTCCCTTCATCCCAACCACCACACCATTATTTGTTGGTGATTTTAGTGTCACCGGTTCATTTTATGTAATGAGATTTATACATGTTTCATGAGGATTATGTCGTAGTTTTAATACAAGGTAGGACTGTAGGAGATGCAGAGTGCGCACTTGTATTAATCTAGATTGATCCCGGTACAACCAAAGTAGCCAGGGTCAAGGGGGCCACGCCCTTGGCGGGTTAGGAAAATGTGATATTATAGAAATTATTGAATTTTAGGGGTCCAAATGTAACTTTGTGTGGTTATCAAGTGATAACTTCCTTATCCAAATGCAGTTGAATTTTTCAAATTCTGGGAGATATCAAAATATTCTCTTTCATTTTTGAAACATATGAAATTCGATCACACCCTCTCTCTCGTTTTTTATCGATTTTTTGTGCCTAGAATCTTGACTGTTCCTTTAAGAATTATCTAAGATCGAATTTCTCGTAACCCATACATAGAAGAGAAATATATGTTAGGTTAGTGAACTACATGATCCTTGAAGAATCTAGTGATCATATTCTATTTCTACTCTAGTTCTAACAATCGAATTGATATTTTTTGGTGGTGTTCATGGCGGATTTTGTGAAAGACATGAGAAATTCAAAAATCTTAACAAATTTGAAGGGAATGATTTCAGAAGTTGGCATAAAAAGATGCATTTCATGTTAACAACATTGAAAGTGGTGTATGTGTTGAGTACTTTGAGCCCGAAGAAGTGGAAGATGAGACGCTGGAACAGACTTGGAAGCGCAGTAAGTGGGAAAACGATGATTATATATGCAGATGACATATTCTAAACGATATGTCTGATTCCTTGTTCGATATATACCAAAATGTTGAAAGTGCTAAGGCATTATGGAATTCCCTTGAATTAAAAATATATCGCTGAAGATGCTTCTAGTAAGAAGTTCTTAGTGAGTGATTTCAATAACTATAAGATGGTTGATTCAAGGCCCTTAATTGAAAAATATAATGAACTCCTTCGTATCTTGGGGCAATTTACTTTACACAAGATGAATATGGACAAATCCAATGATGTCTCGAGTGAGATTGATAAACTTCCCTCTCCGTGGAAGAATTTCAAACACAGTATGAAACATAAAAAAACGAATTGTCTTTGGTTCAATTGGGTAGTCACTGCGCATAGAAGAATATCTTCGGGTCCAAGAGAATGCCAAAAATAAGGGAAATGTTCAATCTGGACAGCTGTAACGCCAGTGTTCCAGGTATTTTTTCATTTTAGCATTGATTCCATAAAAAGATTGCAAATTTGGTCCCTACGCTGGGCGTACGAGATGGGTACGTCGGGCGTAGGTCCTTAAAGTTGGTCACGAAATCCCTCGCGTATGCTAGGCGTACATGTTTGTACGTTGGGCATACTCAAACAGAGGGCAAGCCCTAATTTTTAGGGTTTCGACCCTATCTAAAGAACTTTATGGCCTTAAACCCTTTCTTACCTCCAGCCTCCATCTCGAAACCCTAATTCTTGTGTGTGAGTTTTGAAGCTTTAGAGTGACATTTTGGTGTTCTTGGTGGTGAAGGAAGACCTTTGGAGTTGTGGTGTTGCTCTCAAGCTTTTGGATCCAAATTCTTCCCATATTTATGCATCTTCTGGAGGTATAAAGTTCATACCTTGGAGCTTTCTTTGCTAGATTCATATTCTTTTTGTCTCAAAACCTTGATCTTTGAGAGTATGTAATACTACAGAGCTTTTAAGCTGTCCTATCAGATGTTTTAGGGTGTATAGTGTCATTAAAATGAAAGCTTGGTCCTTGGTATTCATCCATGCAAGATTTATAGAAGTTTAGATGATAATATAAGTTAGGGTTTTGGTTTTGAGCTTCCTTTCGACATGCAAAGGCATAAAGGTTGCAACTTTATGGCTTTAGACGTTTTATCAGGCTTGGATTTGAAGTTTGGACGTTAAGTCTTAACCCATTAAGACCTTAGTTTAGAGTTTGGAACTCAGGTGATTACACTAGGCGTAAACCTGAGTACGATGGGCATAGATGGTTATGGCCCCGTAATCTTTCCATGGATCGAACGTACGCTGGGTGTAATGTGGAGTACGTCGGGCGTATTCCCAGAAAATCCATTGGGCCATTTTTGGGCCTTGGGCCATTAGGGGTTTTGGGCCTTGATTAGTTGGGTTAGGTATGGGAAGGGCAAAATGGTCTTTTGCCCTTAATAAGATAAAAGATGATTTGGACCATTGATTATGGGTTAAAACCTGATTTTAATTAGGGTTGTCTTTGGGTTTTGATTAGTGAAAGGAGATGTGTTAGCATCAGCTCGAGTGTGAGATTCAATTATCTTCAACTAGAGGTGACTCTTCTTACCACACTAGTGGGTCGAAGGCACCGGGGTCGTCCCACTGATTCGTACGTGTAAAATGTTGCAATTATGTGACTATTACTGATGTGATTGTATGATATATATTTAGAGCCAATCTGGACTCGAGGTTGATACGGACCCGACACATCTATCTCCTGTTCCATTGGGTTGATACGGACCTGGGGATTGTTACGAACCTGACACAGCCACGTGTTGTTATATGTATGTGTATGATGTTTGTGGTATTTTCGGGAAGCTCACTAAGTTTTGCGCTTACAGTTATGTTTTTGGTTTCAGGTACTTCCGGTATTATAGGGAAGGGCCCGACGTGATGGCACAACATCCTCCCCCTCATGATTTCCGCATTTATGATCTCTTTTACTCTGATGTTTTGTGATAGTTTGTATTTTGGATGATTTTGAAAGATGTGATGTTTGGGATTGATGAACTTAAAACTAAAATTTTTACTTATGAATTTTGGGTCATTATAAGTTGGTATCAGAGCTTTGGTTTGAGGGATTCGGGCACACTTTCGGGTGTGTCAGAACTCAAACTGAGGAAATGATAATATTTTCAAAAGCAAATTCATATTCTAAAAAGATTTTCACCAAGTAAAAAGGATGGGTGCGATGCGTGCAATCAGCCGAGCTCAAGTAAGTGGTTCTTAAAATACCCATATCTATGTGGTGTGATTAGTATGCCTGACATATAAATGGCATGCTAGAATAGGGCTAAGGATACCTTCATGAATCGTATGATAGAATTGCCTGATTTGTATGATGCCTTATAGCCTAGGGGATTTGGATGTTATGTATTTCTTGAAATTGATATCGACTCAGTTAATTTTCTAAGTGTATACTTTACAAGTTGTATATGATTAGGATCATATAGCCCTAGAATGATCGATTTAGACTCATTTCCCGTTCCTTGTTTGGTTGTAGACTTAGGGTAGAACCATCATTTAATAGTCTATGTGATCCCATTTTGTCTATAACTTGCATGCATAGGGCAACCGACAGTGTGATTGAGATTCTCTGTATGGTAGAGGTGGCCAGATTGATAACTCATAGAAGAGCCTAAGTAATGCCATAGTAGGTTTTGTATGCTTTATAGCATAATATTGGTATATAGATTTAGTGTGGTGACTTAGAAGAATCAGGACGGCTCTTGAGGAGGGTACAAGTAGGTGTGGAAGGTAGTATTGGGCCCGTACTACTGGAAACACATGATCTGTACTCGAGACAAGGAGAGACATGGG
The DNA here is from genome assembly GCF_052849685.1 of Lactuca virosa. Lineage (NCBI taxonomy): Eukaryota > Viridiplantae > Streptophyta > Magnoliopsida > Asterales > Asteraceae > Lactuca > Lactuca virosa. Next base: position 284,773,319 of record NC_136427.1, on the reverse strand, counting down.
GATTCTAAGGAGAATTGTATAGTGAGAGTTCTCTCGAGTTTTATGTTGATCATTTATATGTTTGTATTTCAATTTGAGTATGGTGATGATCACTCGAACAGGAGGTTCTGGCTCTGGTTCTAGTTTTGGCTCGGGCACACAACCGATTGATGAGAGGCTACGCGAGTTCATTGCGGTCGAGATCTCTCACGGTATTGTGGATGCTACTCTTGTGTTGTTTGGTACCATCAAGGAGAGGATATGGAGCTTATGGATGAACAACTCAGGGCCTTTCGATCTGAGATTGATGCGGGTCAGTTAGGAGCGCGAACTCCCTCATTTCGGGATTTCAAGGCTTGTGGAGCTCCAGAGTTCTTCGGGGCTAAGAACCCAATCGCTAGCCGACTCTGGATCGCTGACATGGAAAATGCTTAACGGTCGAGTTTTTGCCCGAAGGGAGAAAATGTAGGGTTTGCATCCTACCTGCTGAGGGACCGAGTACGTGATTGGTGGGATGAGGTCGGCGGAGCCGTGGGGACTGCGACAGTGGTAACCATGACTTGGGATGAGTTTTTTACAAGGTTCCAGAGGGAGTTTTCACCGACGATCGAGGTGCAGCAGCTGGCGAGGGAGTTTCAGGACCTTCTCTAGAATACCAAGACTATGGCGGAGATCACCACCAAGTTCCGGGAGATGGCTCTTTTAGTTCCGCAATACGTTGTGGATGAGGATATGAAGAAGATGAAATATCATGACATGTTAAGGGATGACATCTCGGAGTTTGTGAGCTTTTAGGGGAGCAAGACCCTGAATGATATGATTGAGAGGGACCACGAGTGGGAGATTGAGTTGGAGCTTCAGACGACGCCCAAGACGAAGCAGGTGCAGACGCTAGGCTAAGAGGACTAAGACTTCTGATGTAACATCCCATAATTTATAGAAATTCGTAGGGTAAAATTTTCGTTTTTATTATGCCCAAAACATTCATTAACCTTTAATCCAACATCTAGAAGAGTTTCAAAATAAAACAATTATCAGAGTTAAAACCCCAAAATCACATATTGCGGAAAACAAGGGTGTATGCGTTGCGATCAAGCCGAACCCTTCCCTTTTGAACCAGAGATACCTGAAACCATAAACAAAAATGTAAGCACACAGCTTAGTGAGTTCCCCAAATACCACATACCAAAAATAAAATAAATATATAATGGTCCCCGCCCTGTCATCGGGCCCGCCCGGTATCGAGCCCCACTCGATATACAGATATGTCAATCATCAGGCCCCACTTGGCATCGGGCCCTGCCCGGTATAAACATATAAACATATAACATATAAACACACAACACATGCCATAATCACAGAGATAAATAGCATACAGACTAGTCTTCGGGCCCCACCCGGCATCGGGTCGTACCCGGTAATCATAAAAACATATACAAATAACTAGCATACAATATAATCATCAGGCCTCACCTGGCATCGAGCCCTACTCGATAAACATAAAATACAACCCACTGAGTCACCGCCTCAACTCACTGGTTTAACTCGCATCCAGAAGGGGTTATGGTTTGCGACCCGACTCGCCGAGTCCAAGAACAGACTCGCCGAGTCCACTTGTGACACCTTCATTCAGACGATTACAGTCCATTCCAATGCTTCCCACTTGTCGATCTGGACTCCTAGGGCTGGCATTACACGTAAAGTTGCCAACTTTACGTGCATCCAAAGAGCTATGAAGCTTGAACATCAAATCTAAGCTAAAATGAAGGTCCAAAACAAGAAATGAGGCTATGGCTGAATAAAGCTTCTCACTCAGAGCTCCTAAGGCTCATACATACTCAGATCTAAAGTCCTCTTCGTCCACAAAAGCTCAATACTCGGATTGACCTTGGAAATGGCCCAAAAGTGACAAAATGTAGGTTAAGAAGAGGATCTAGATGACTATCAGTCAAGGTATGAGCTTTGTTAGGTGCTATTTGTGCACCTTTTTGCACACCTTTTAGTCCCATTTCATGCATCTATTTAGCACAATTGTTCTTCCTTTTTCTTGCATTTCATCATATTCATGTTAGTCTCTAGAACAACCTTATTTGCACACTTTCATGTCTTTTTCAGGTAAAACGGAGGTTGGAACACGCTTTGGGAAGTGCCGGGAAGCATTGGTGAAGATTTCGGGATGATCGGGCGAAGAACGAAAAAGTTGGAAAAATCAAGTTTGGAATTGGAGTCAGAGAGGTACACGGGGCGTGTTGGATTTACACTGAAAAGTGAGCACGGGGCGTGTTTGACCAAGAAGAAGCTGTTGATCATGCTGAACACGACCCGTGTCAGTTTAGTACAAATCAACACGGGGCGTGTTGACTGCTGAACACGACCCGTGTCAGTTTAGCCTATTTTAACACGGGCCGTGTTCGACCCAAAAACCAACTTTTGGCAGTTTTTGCTATCTTTCATATTACGGGTTGAAGGCCATTTTTACAGACACACAACATATCAGAGCACCATTGGAGAGGAGAATTCGAAGGTTTTTGCAAGGGTTTGTCCGTTAATCATTTGGAAACATTAATTCTCGTTTTTGTAAGTTGTAATTACAATTAATTTCATCTTTAGACTTGTGATCTTGTTCTAGCCATGTATGGCTAGAACCCTAACTTCTCCAATTTCATGTTTTGACTTTTTGGTTGTGAATCAAATCATATGACCTGATGTTTGTGTTTAATTTCTATCTAGTGAAATTGATTTTACTTCAATCGAATGTTTGATTCTAATAATGATTCTTATTGGCCATTTGAATTGGGGTTAGGTCATTCAAGTTATTTATTTTGCAAAATACGTAATTGTTTTGTGAATTGAACTAAGTAACAAGCATTAAATTGATTTCTTATGAATGAATTTAGTGTAAATATTTTCACATATTCTTACGCTCCCGAGCTTGTGAGGAGTATTGGGTGTTGTTGGGAACATTCACAATAAGCTTAATGCAATCTTTTAATCTACTTCTAAGAGCTTGTTTAGATTAGGTTAATAAGGTTAGGATTAATCAACGAGCTTGTTTTGATTGATTAATGTGGTGAATGGAAAGCGTTAGAGCTTGTTAACACTTTCAAGTACCAACTTAGATAGAATGAAACAAATGTCTTGTCATCTTTGATTCACATTGCTGGATTGTCATACATGGAGTTGGAGTCCTTACAAAATCTGAACTTAATTCATTAGTTTAGTTGTTTAATCGTGTTCTAAATTGGTTTACTACATCATTACACTCAAACCCCCCCCCCCCCCCCCCCTTATTTAATCTTTTGTGAACAAATACCTTACGCAAAGAGGTATATACTAATTATCCCGTGTCTCTGTGGATCGACCCTACTTGCCTTGTACTATTTTTCTAGTGCAATAGAGTAGTGTACTTGGAGTCATTTGTACCCCTTTATTTGTTGGGTTTGACATGCCCTAACAAGCTTCATACCTTCAATTGATCTGAAATGCTTCCCAAACTATGGATCTACTGCCTCTTCTTGAATCCCCAAGGTTTTCCTTCTTCCTTCTAGCTTTAAATCACTCAAAAATGGCAAGAGAAGCTTAAGGACACTCAATGGCTGCTTAGGGTTTCGAGAGTAGGTGAAGGGAGTGATTGAGGCTGGGGTGGAGGCCTGAAATGATGTTTAAATAGGGTACCAAGTCCGAAAATTAGGGTTTCCCAACCCAGACCTGACTCGCCGAGTCCACTCGCCGACTCGTCGAGTCGGCCACTTACTCTTCCACCCGGATCCCGCTTCGACTCGTCGAGTTCTTCCTTGGACTCGACGAGTTGACCCCTTTGACTTAGGGTTTTCCTTTCCTTTCTTGGCCTTTCTGATTCTGGGTGTTACATTATGAGGATGATTTTTAGTTTTGAAATTGAAGAAAAAAGTCAAGATTGTGAAAAACGTCGAGAACAGTAGTCTTTTGCGGTGTGTTGAAACCAAATGAACCAGCACCTATTTATATAAACTCTAGATGGGAAAATATGGCCATTTAGGGGTTCCAATGGCTATATTTATCGTCACGTTACCCTTTTTTAATATTTTTTATTGCTTATAACGGTCATCCAGTTTATCCGAACCCAAGTCAGATTTTTTTTCCGGGGTCAATATACGAAGACGATTTTTCACGTATTCGGATCCTATCGGTCAGATTAGATATTTTTCGATTCAATTTTACATTGAACAGATTTTAAAATACCTGGATCATATATTTTTCCATACACAAAAATAACCGAATCCGTTTGTGCACATATTGGCTCCTTAAATGGTTTGCTCACCTACCATAGTGGTTTTTATGATTTCAAGGTTATGGGAAGAGGACCCGACCCGACTCGCCTTTAGCGATGATGCTAAGCAAGACATATGACGTTGTATCGCACACCTTTTTCTTAACCACCTTTGAATGAAGCTCCTAAAATTTGAACGCATGTCAATATATTAGTGAGCTTTGGCTTTTTCCGATCTATAATTAATTGTATTGGATATTTGGATGCATTAGTGATCGGACTATTAGTCCCAAATGATAAACTAGCGAGTAGTGACCCATGACAGGCCCAATAGTAGATCCATTATCCATCCTCCTGGGATCCTGGATCCAACCAAGTCCGAACCCGAACACAGAGAGGTTGAACGTTGAAGATAGAAGAGGGGTTTTTACTTTTTACGATTTGCTGTGAATCGATTATCGAAGTAGAATGAGCGGCTCTGGAACTGCAGATTTCTTCTACAGAGAAGCTCAGCGACTTGGTTATGTTGCTCGCTCGGCCTTCAAGGTAATATACTAGTTAGGTTTCATTTTTTCACAATTTGAAGATTAAAACTGGCATATTATTTATATTCGGATGAACTTTAATTTAACCAAAATATGATATGAGTATCACCATTACAATTTCATTAGTTTTCGTTTAATTATGGTTGGAACTTGGAAGTGCAGCTACTCCAGATTCAGAAACAGTACAAATTGATAACACCTGGTTCCTCTGTTGTTGACCTAGGTTGTGCTCCTGGTGCTTGGCTTCAGGTCTCCTTCTTTCTCCCTTTCTCGTTGACCGAATCTTCGTTCCAATTGTTGTAACATACCAATCGCTTCGTGTGCCATGACGATTTGCGCAAATTTGATGGATCGACTCCTTTTTGTAGTGTTGTAATTCGTTAACTTAGTTTTTACTTTCAATCATTCAAAATCAGGTAGCTTGTCAAAGCCTTGGTCCATTGAAGAACGGTGGTGTTGTTGTTGGCATTGATCTTAAGGTAATCCTGTTGTTGATTATAGTTCTTGTACTCGATTCATATAACTAAACTTTATTACACAAGAATGATTTAACTTTAAGCTCATTGTTTATATCCAGAACAGAAGGTGAAGGTTCCTTCTACTCATTGCGATTCAAGGGTTTCAACTGTTTGTGCAGATGTCATGAACCTTCACAAACATCAACTTCTAAACCTCTCCCCTCAGGTCATTTTATTTACCCTGTTTTTGTTGCCTACCATTTCCTCAAATCAATAATAAATAAACCCCTAATCGATTTTGCAGAAGAAAGGATTTTCAGTTGTATTATCAGATATGTGTCCACTTGTGTCTGGAATCACAACAAGAGATGCAGCTTTATCAATGGAATTAGGTATGCGGGCACTTGATTTGGCACTTGGAAAAACAGAAAAGCAGCCTAACCAAGAGGAGGAAGAAGAAGATGATGTTGGTGTACTGAAAGCTGGAGGGCACCTTATTGTCAAGCTTCTAGAGAGCGAGGATACAAAAGGTAAATTTTTATAAAAAATATTTTAAAATATAAAATCTTGGTGTTATATTTTATAAATAGTAACTAAATCCTTTTATAAATCAATTGTTGTGGTGGTTGCAGAGTTGAGCAAGATCTGCAAGCCTTTATTTAGGAAGTCGTCATGGTTGAGGCCTAAAGCTACAAGATCAAACTCTAGGGAGATTTATTTAATTTGTCAGGATCTGCAACATTAATTACAGAATTTTCAAGAAAATGATATTCTAGCTTATGCTTGCATCACAATTTATTTTCATTATTAAATATCATTTTATAGGTCTTTAATCGTAGTTTTACTCTTTTATCAACCCTTGTATTACCCATCCCTTATAAAGCTAATCGACTGTCATTTTTATTTACATTTGGTCATTTTTTCATGCCATAGTCCATTAAACTCTTATTTTATGTCTAAATTATTCTCTTATGATCGGCTGTAATAGGGTAACATTTATTTGGCATACGGCATATAAGATTGGAAAAATCATTTAAGAGTAACAAATTGACATATAAGATGGGAAAAATCATTTAAGAGTGTAACCAATTGACATTTTTGTTTGCATTTGATCATTTTTTTAGTACACAATTGATCATAAACCTTTTATTTTGTATTCAAATTATACCACTGTCATCGGCAATAATCTGTTTTGTCGGTTACATCTCTTTAAATCGTAGAATACGTCCATTGCAGTCAAACCCTCAATAATTATGGTGACCCCAAAATGTGAGAATAATCATTTTTTCATATAATCGGATAGTTTTTTTTTAATTTTTTTTTTATTTTGACATCATAGACACAATAATTTTTTGTATAACACAAAAAGAACATTGCATGATGTCATGTTTTGTTTTACTAACATGAAAACGATTTAATTTAAACATGATAAAAACGATCAACACAACAAACATGAAAAAGATTAAGTAAAATAAACCTTTAATTTATTTAAGTCACAATTAATCTTATAAAACACACACACAAAAAAAACACTACAAACTAAATGTTAATACTATGTAAATTTCATCTCGAAGTTTGAACACGAACACGACAAAACATTTTTTTTTACACTTTACAAGAACATGACACAAACACAAATTTGAATTTCAATTCGGTCCAAACTTCATTTCATGTTGTGCGTTTTTGATGTGTCTTGTTATTGATAGTGTCGTGTTATTGTCTGCTGTAAAAAACACGAAGGTCATGTTGTGGGGAATTTGTATTCAAACCTCGACATGAAATTGACACGGTATTAACATGTATTTTTTGTTTTTTGTAAGATTAATTATGAATTAAATAACTTAAATATTTTTTTTTTCGTGTTTGTCGTATTTATTGATAATTTGGTTGTAATGGTTGTATTTTATAATTTTAAGAGATGGAGCCGGCAATACGGGCTATTGCTGGTCATAAAACTATAATTTAAACACAAAATGAAAGTTTAATGATCAATGGTATAAAAAAAACCGTTGTAAACAATAGAGACAATTAGTTACCACTTTTAAGTAATTTTTTTTTTCAATAGCATATATGTAAATCTACTATAACCAACCAAGGTTTAGGTTTCTTTTATCGTTAATTGATTATCTATTTAAAATCGATGCCATCAGGCCAATATAATAAATCTTGATTTACATAATACAGTTGGTTGTGTATTATAAGATAGGAACACTTGAGCAATCTTCAAGGATACTCGCTTAATTCACCTACCATACCATTATTTTAATTAAATACATAATAAGTGCGTATTTTAATCATTAGAACAATCTACAACTTTAAAATCAAAGTGCATAATACGTGAGTATTTTGATACATATGATAAAAAGCTTTCTATTTTTATTAATTTATGACAAGAAATATTTTAATTTCAAAAACGTATATCTAATATATGAGCTTAAATACTGCAGTCGAAATTCGAGAAGACATTATACTTGAAAATAATGAATTGTCCAAGTTTATAAACTTTTTCTTTGGGCATCATATAGTTATTTTGGCAAAAATATTAAGGTTTTATTAAAAACAATATATGATAAATCGTATACCTCACTATATAACATTAAGTATGCCAAGTTGGATCTTCAACATCATTCATTCATATTTGAACTTAAATTTTGAAAAAAGTAATTATTATATCTGTAGCCTTATAATAAATATGATAGCTATGAAAATGATAAAATGGTTCATCTTTATATTTATATACGAAGAATATAAATAAATACTACAAATAATTTAACAAAAACATATTTATTTAAGTTTTATACTCTTTAGTCTTATTGATTGCATCATCTTGTTTTTATCATAAAGCCCGTGTTAATTGAAAAACTAGCTTTAGTTTATAAACTTAATTTATAAGTTACATTAAAAATTATAATAAGCTATTTGTATGGTCTCCCAAAATATTAAATTGCAATAAACTGAAGAGAACCTTAATATAAGACATATTTGACAAAACTAACTAATAGCTAGAAGCTATAGTTTTTATTAATATAAAAATATTTTATAAATATAGTTATTAATTTTTAATAAAATTATGTAAAACCTAAAGCTAAAAGTTTCAAAATAAAACCTTTTCATTTTTTTTTGAGCTTTTGTTTATAAACTAAAAGTTAAAATTTTATAAGAAAGAAACCTGTAATCAATTAACATAAATAATGATTGCGAGTAAGCCAACAAACGGAACCACAATTTAAATATAAAATAAAGCTATCTCAATCGTCATCACCAAGAACATGTTATATTTAATTCAAATAAAAAAGCTGATAAACTTTACATGGCTATAAGCCTATAAACGTATAAGTATCTGTATATACAGAAATATAAGTTAAACAAAATACGAAAATGCATTTATCTGAATTGTGTTATATTCGAGATTGGTGGCCTTATCTCAATCGAAGGCCGCAAAAGAATAAACCAAACAAAGCTCAGGGACCCAAAACCAACAATGGGTTACACCTATATAAGAATAAGCATGAAGCATCTAAATCGAATAAAGCGACTCACCAAGTAGTTTTTTTAATAATAAAATTCACAATCTTTTTCTTATAATCGTATTACATTTAAAATAAATTTAAAAAAAAAAAAATCAGATAGCAAAACAACATTTAACAACTTTATCCGATTTCAAAACCCAAAGTGATAAATCATATTCTGTTTTTTTTGTAAAAGATATACACATCTCTCTCTAAATAGTAAATACATTTAATGATAACAAATTATTAGAAGGTGGTGGCGATTTTATCCAAAAAGAAATGAATCCATATTTCCATAAAAAGGAAAAAGTGGCGGGAAAAGAAATGGATGGCCCAGATTCGAATAAATTCCGCCATTAACCCAGAAGCTTCCTCTTAGAAACAGGACACGTGTCCCCATCTGGGCAAACCCATACCTTCACTCTCTTTATTGTCACCTTAAATCCACGTCGGATCCGTTGAAGCTTCACAGGATTCAAATACCAGCTTCACGAACAAGCTACAAACTCATTTTCATCACCATAAAACCCCTTTCGTTCTTTCTTTGTTTCTAATCTAACAAATCACCTATCATAAATCTCTCCCAAATCATACAAACTATCTTTAATTCTTTATCTTATCGTTAATCTTACAATATGGAGGTTGACGGTGGTTATGGATCGGCGGAGGAAGGTTGCCGGACACCCAAACGAAGTGGGAGTCGGATGCCGATGAAATGCCCGGCGGCCCCGAAGAAGAAGCCTGTTCATTCAAAGCAGAAGAAACCGCCGGCGAATGGGTATTTCCAGTCACCGGATCTTGAGATTTTCTTTGCAATGGCACGAAGAAGAGAAGCTTGTGCATGATTATTTTTGCACTCTGTTTGTTTCAGAGATATCATGTACTCCATCAATGGCTGCAGCCTGCCTTTGTGGTTACCCTGTTCGCATCATCTTCGTTCATATTTTGTTTTCGGAATCAAGATCTTGTAATAATGATTTCCAACAAATTATTTTTGTGATTGTATAAATTTTGAGTTACGGATTGTGTTCATGGATTCAGTTTTCTCTTTTTCTACTTTATTGTTTCTAGTTACTTTGATTCTGTTTCGTTGTGTTTCGGAGAATTGATTTGAGGTGAAATTAAAGAATGATTACCGAATATTTTCCATACTTCATTTTTGAATAACGTTTCATTCCTATTAAATGTCTGTATTGTCTCTGAAAACCTAAATAAATGCATGCATTCCCCTATTATTGTTGTATGTAGTGGAGTAACTATTGTTCTATCATCTATCATCATGTATCATTTATCATGTATGTAGTTGTTTATTAACTAATAGTCTAATAGGTGTTACAAATGGTTTAGTATTCTTTGTAAAACCTAAATTTTGTTCCAAAAAGTTTTGTTGTAACTATAAATGATGTAGATTTTGAAGGGATACGAAACTTAATGAATTGATATCATTTCTTTAAAAGTTGCATTAATTGAGTAATACTACGTCAATCAAATTTTAAAACATTGATGTGTAATTCATTGGATATAAGAATTCTTAATCTTCATTTGCAAGAGATATATGTGACGTAAGAAAAAAATTATATTTGTTAAACTACAAAAATAACATTGAATTATCATAACTAAAAACACCTAAAACATCTGATAAAATTATAATCGGTTAAAACTTTAAACAGTTACACGTGACTGAGTAAATGTTTGACTTTTTTTTTTTTTTTTTTAATGAAAAATGATATATTGTTTTATCGTATAAAGATTCGTGAAGGTGTTCTTTTAAGTGCTTTTTTCCTTTATTTTTCTTTGTAAAAACCAGAAAAATAAAGCAATGAATGTAAACTGTAAAGGGTGGTTCTTGAAAAGCTTTTTGGTAAATCACATTATTCTTTGTAAGAGAAAGAGGTAGAAAATTGTCTTTCTTTAAAAGAGATTATTCTTGACAAAACTTTAAGGGAGTAGTTCAAGTAGAAAATACCTATTTTTTCTTAATAAATCATTTTTATTTATATATTATAACGATTTAATTTTTTATTTTAAGAAAATGTGTTGATTTCACTATAGTTCTGATTCTTTATAGATTTGATATGTTAAATCGTTGATATACTTATTTTTATTATTTATATAAATATTATCTTCTTGTAAACTAAACAAATTCAACGGGATGATTTTTTTAAAAGTAATTCAGCCAACTATATTGATCGTGAAATATCATAGAAAAATAGGAATCCGTGTTATCAAAAGATTTTTTTGTGATTAGTACGGAACGAATCAGTCATCCACTTTAGTATCTTATTGAACAAAAATTATAATATTGTTCCTCCATTGATCAAAAATTAGATTTTCTGGAAGTCTCATGATAGTTATTTATCGATAATTTAAGTTTTTAACATATAAATTATACAACATTGAACACAAGGTTCCAAAAAAATGAAATTTTATACAACATTGAACACATGAGATTTTTGCTATACGAAATATATACTTGTCCAAAACTTTTTTGGGTTATCTACAGAAAAATCCCGAACTTTTTTCAAAAGTTTCAATAAAGTCCTAAAAGTTTTTTTTAAACAAAAAAGTCCCAATATTTTGAAAAAATCATATAATCTATATAGTTCAAATATAAAAAAGGATTTTTTCGTAAATTTAGGCAAAAAATCAAAATATTGGGACTTTTCTGTTAAAAAAAAACTTTTAGGACTTTATTGAAACTTTTGAAAAAACTTTGGGACTTTTCTGTAGATAACCCAAACTTTTTTACAGTTAAACTCCGTCTTCTCATGTAACATCCGAGTTCCTGATACGTATTTTGTTCTGGCTTTAATCTGTTTAATTCGCTGAAAATCTGAAAAATTGTGGAATTTGTCTGGGGCGTCGGGGTGCCTATATAAGGACACGACGTGTACGACCTGTGGGCTGTTGGTCTTTTCTCGCAATTTGGGTCTATTTAAAGGGCACAAAACCCTATGTCTCATTATTCTTAGCCTCAAGAGCACCATTGAGAGAAACCCTAGCCTCCCCTATCTTGTTATTGAGTATTTTGTGATTTGTGAGCTTATTTCTTCCATTGTAGTGAATCTTGAAGATCAAGAAGGTTTCATTGTTGTAAGAAAGGTGGTTCCAAGTGTATGTCCAACAAACTCAATCTATTTTTCGACCTTTGTGAGTATAAAGTTCATATCTTGCTCTTTAGTCCATTAGATCTTGTTATATGTAGTTTTTGGCACTTTTGGTCCATTTTGCTTGTGTTCTTGGAGTTGAGAGAACTCCAACACCTTTTGAACACCTTGGATTACTCTCTAGACTTTTGTACTTTGAAAAATGAGGTTTGATTAATTCCCATCATGTCATTCAAGAGTTAGAGTTCACTTGGTCATTTTAGAGAATTAGAATGTTAGATCTTACGTGTTTGGAGCATTTTAATGGATAATGTTGTAAACTTTATCCATTAACACACTATTAAGAATCAGATCTGAAAAGTTAAGCCCGTGACTTAATGGATTAAATCGAAAAACCCTTTGTCCTAGACGTGACACGTCTTTTCAAGGGCACAGAAGCACATGTGTAGATTTTTGAGACGCGCCTGATTGAGCTGAAACCCGACTATTTTGCCATGTATTAGACGCGAGGCGCCCATAATGAGGCACATGGAGTCTTTTGACCGCGATGTTGACTTTTTGGTCTTTTTGACCGTGATGTTGACTTTTTGACATTTTGACCAAGTTTTACATTAGGTCAAACTTTAGAGTTGACTTGTAGACCGAGTTTTGGTATCTTTCTAATGTTTAGGCCGTTCATGAGATTGTTTCGTGCACGATTTGTATTTGTAGTTGTGTTCTTTATTTTTTATTTTTTTCAGTTCATGTGAGTTTTCTTACTATACTATGTGGACAATATGGATCCTTATATGCTAGGATATAAGTACTTATAGAATAGAGTTATATGAGTAAACTAGTATAGTATGCAGTATGTTTGTATATCTGGTCATATGATTTGTTCATATGTTTGTATGAGGAATTGATGGCAAATAACGATAGGTCGTGAGCTTATAAGCTCGTGTTGATGACGGAAAAACGAGTGGTCGTAAGTCTAGATACATATGTTACTGGTGAAATGGCTAGAGGTCATAAGCCCTGATTTGTATGTTATTGGTAAAACGACGAGAGTGTTGGGTTTTCTATGCATCAAATACACTCTAAAACTAGGCAGAGGAAAAATCGAAACAATGATATACCTAAGTGTACATGCATCCTATGGATCTATGGCTTCATGCTAATTACATCAACCCTAGAAAACTAAAACATAAGTAAGAAAACATACCTCTTATGTAGCCCTTGATCTCCATGCTTGAGATCTTGAACCTCCATGAAGTTGCTTGGATGAAAGGATCCAAACCAGAATCCCTCTAATGGTATCACACCCAATGACACCAAAGAGTGGAATAAAAATAACTAGGAGAATGGTCAATTTCACAAACCCAAAGGGGTTAGAAATTGTCCCTAAGAAGGGGAGGAAGAAGGGTTGGCGAATACTTCAAGCCAAGGTGCAAGGAAGAATGAAATCCCTAAGGCCCTATTTATAGCCTTGGATGCCTCCTAGGGTTTAGTACTCCTTCCCATGTGGGATGGAGGCCTAACCACGAAATTTCACTCCTTTCCCATGTGGAATGGAGTGATTTTCATCCAACCCTAATTCCATAAGGTTCTGGAACATTCCTGATTAACCAACTATCGATTAATGAACATTCAACCCTTTAATTAATTAAACTGTTAATTAACTCCCAAAATATATTTCCAATTAGTTTCTAATTAATTATTAACCATAATAATTATTAAACTAATTTCTCCTTTATTTATTCTACTCAATTTGGGTCTTGAGGGCAACCTGTGACAACCCGGAATTTCTATTCTGTACAACCATTCGATTCAATAGAAGTCAGAACAGTTTCTACTAACTTTCAAGCTTTTTGGAATAAGTTTGAGTGTTTTAAAGTTAGTACTTCAGGAGATAACAGGAGAGAGGATGCCCTAGGGTTTATTGTGCAACAATAATGTCCCAAAACTCCAAGAGTTTGGAGTTTACGGCCTAAACAAAGGTGTTTACGACCGTAAACCCTAAAAGGGGGTATAAATATGACACTTAGTCATTATTTACCACTTTTCACATTTTCAAGATCCAAAACCCATTTCTCTCTCAAGTATCATCCGACTTTTCTTCAAGATCTTCAACTTTGTAAGTGTTTCTATCCCTAAAAAGTTGATATCTTACTTAATCTAGTGATCTTACATGATTCCATCCATGAAATCATTCCAAAAGTGTAGATCTTCAAGTTTCACCAAGAACACCAAGAACACACACTAGTGTTCTTGGACTTTTAGCACCTTTTCAAGCTTCTACCTAGTAAGTACTCTTACCCTAGTGTATTATAAGACTTGTTACACTTCTAATCATCAAGAAAACACCCAAGAAACACAAGATCAAAGGTGTTTACGGTCCAAGATGTTCTTGGACCGTAAACCCTAAAAAGAGTGCCAAAGTGTGCCCTAGTCCCTTACTAAGCCTTGGAAACTAGCCTAGACCCTTCCTTGATGTGCTTAGTACTTGAAAACATCAAAATACCATAAACCATTTGGGTTTACGGCCGTAAACCCAAAGACAAATGGTCCAAGGACCGTAAACTCTATAAAGGAGTGAAATGGTGCCCTAATCACTTCCTAAAGCTTAAACATGAAGTATGAATGCTTCTTATGACCTTTAAGGCTTCAAAACACAAAATGGTCAAAGTACCATGAGTTTACGGCCATAAACTCATGGGTTTACGACCGTAAACTCAAGGGGTTATGGTCACAAAACCGTAAACTCCAAGGGAGTTCACCCTTGAACCCTAAACTCAAATGGAAGGTCCTACCACCTTTAGATGCAATCCTTAGGACTTATAGCACTTAAATCAAGTGTTTTACATGTCTTAGGATGTCTTAAACTTGGTTAATTAGTTGTTTTATGACTAATTGGATACATATATGTGTTATTATATGTTAACTAGGATCCTTGTGTGTGTTCAAGTCTTCACTTGACACTTAGCATCCTATACATTTCGTTCATCCAAACCACTCACTACAGGTGAGTTCATACCCCTTAAATAACCTTTTAAATGTTTTTAAATGCTTTTATGGGGGGGGGATACAAGTTGAACTATTATAGTTATTATATCAATCACATGTGATTAATAACTACCAAACGAGTGGATTTCTTACTTTTCAAACTGTGTTACCAAACTGCTTTACTTCAAACTGTTTTACAAACTCTTTTTCATATCAAATACTTTTATTAAACTCTTTTAACTTATATTCTGTGTATCTATGTAGATATAGTTATATAAGTAGGATTGAAAGGACTTAGGACTGATAGCTCACCTTACTTCATGTTCCTTGTTTGGTTGTGGACTTAGGGTATTCAGGTTATTTGTCTGAAGGTCGTTTGAATCCTAGTTATATATTATGTATATGTATATAGATATAAAAGGTTACTTCTTTCCAGTTCAATACCTTTGGGTAGCAAGGGTATACAAACATGTTCATACATACAAACAACATTACTAGTAAACTATAATAGGTATAGTTTAGGGAGATACTAATACTATTACTAGAACAATGAAACATACAATGAGTCAGTTCATACATGAGTCAATAACAAACAAACAATAGAATACTATGATGAGAAACAAACATACATGCTAGACAGGGAGTGAACACACAATACAGCTAGCACATACATATATATATATATATATATATATATATATATATATATATATATATATATATATATATATATATATATATATATATATACATTACCTACAGTTATGTGAGCCACGTAACGGGGCATGGCACTACCTGCCATGACCGTTTAGTATCCAGAATCTCCTTAAATGGGGAGCGTATGAGTTTGTGTATAGATCTATATTGGATTGACTATCCTACACCTTGCTGCTCGCTACAGTGGGACTTGCAAGTCTACGGGTGCCAAACGTCATTTCTTACGACGTCTTGCATCGTCGTTTTACTGGAGTCGGTAGCAGGATACAGGCCGATCACATGGTATTTTAAATAACAATTGGTTTAAGGTAGTTAGTACACCAGTAGTTAATTAATACAACACTACATTACTATTTTATTTTCCCATTACATTTACTTTGTGATCTTCACACAATAAGCAATAATGTAAAAACTATATTTTTGGTTAATGATAGTCGGATTTGGGAAAATACACACTCTTACAAGAGACACACACACATATACTATATGCCTTGGTAGAAGGCTACTTTTAGTAGGAAACATAGGGTTTTCTAGGGGAGTTCAAACAATTACAAAGTTTCACAAACTTATACAATTACAGACTTACAAACACTTTCATGCAAATACAGACATTAATATACTTATGATCTCACCAGCTTTAAAGCTGATAAACTCTTTCAAAATAACTTGTATTCTCAGGTCACCAGTAGACAGGTACCGGTGCCAGGTTTGAGAAGATGGAGCTCGTTCAAGATTCATCTTTTATTTTGATGTATATTTTTGGTGTCTATATAACTTGACAGAACACACTTGTATGAAATTATATTATTAATGCAATGGATGATGTTGTTGCTTGTTTACTACTTTGCATTGTTGTGATACTGAACATGACGTCCTCCACCCCCGAACGTTTCCACCGTTCCGGTTTTGGGGTGTGACAGATTGGTATCAGAGCATTGTTTATAGTGAATCGAGTGTATCAACCCATAAAAGATATACGAACTATAAACACAACGGGATTAAAATACTCTGATAAAGAGTTACACTTTTAAATAATAAAATATTTAACCAAGTATACATACTTGCATTCATACTAAAATCAGTGTCACTAGGACAGAACAAAAGTATTACGATTATTGAGCAGCACAAGTAGACTTAGAGACATATGGTCAACCCTGGGAAGATGTAGCCTGATCAACTACATTATCCGAGGAGTGATTAGCATGTGCCTAAGTGTGGTTGTGAGGTTGCAACAAGCCTAAAAACTTACCAACACTACTATAATGAGAACAGTAGAACAGAACATAAACTTAAAATACTATAGGAGTATTTTGTGTTACTTTAATTACTTATCTGAGAACTAAAGGTCTTTATTAGTATATCAATAGTTGCTGAGTGGATACGCTAAGGTTATATGTATCTAGGATATCATAGACTTAGAATCTGTGATCTTTGCTTTACTTCCTGTTCCTTGTTTGGTTGTGGGCTTAGAGTTAGGGTCACTTATTCGAAGGTCTATCCTGTCTTGGTTACATATGACTTGTATGCACTACGCAAATGTTGAAGTAACTGATAAAGATCGTCTTATAATTATCTAATTAGTGCGTCTATTTAGTTATTTCTTTATCTCTTTTCTCGCATAGATATCATGGCTGGATTCCATATCCCCGGAGACCCGTACTACCCCAACCACGGCAATGCAGGATGGCTGGGAGAAGAGCCAGAAGATGATCACCCAATCCCATTGGATGATCACGAAGCTGAAGGCTTTTCTGAGGATTCTGACTCAGAGCCAGAAGTCAACAACCTACCCCCAGTTGCTCAAGACCCAAACCTGAACCCTCGTCCAACATTTCAAGGACCCACGCCTTTGTGGGCCACAAACTAGAACAGATGGAGTCAGGAACAGGGCCAACCCATGCCCTACAATGGAGACAGAAGCTTCTACAACCTCACCGAGGGAGGTTCAGCTGACAGGGTCCTACCCATCATGGTTCGAAGGATTTCCCGGAACATGGAACAAGGTCGAGCGACTATCGACCGAGTCATAGAGATTGACGCCAACGCTGGCGTTAACACAGTTCGCATTCGCCGGCTTGAGTCTGCTCATGAAAGGACTCAGGTCCGCAATGCAGTTCTGCAGAGGGAACTTGCTGAAACCCAAGCTGAAGTCAGGGAACTTCGAGCTCAGCAAGCAAGATCTGATAGGCGCGTGAGGGACATAGAACGTCTTCTGTCAGAGTCAAGAACTCACTCTAGTATTTCTCGTCGCCGTTAGAGTCTCATCGACTTCTCTTTTGGATATAACCTAGTTAGTGTAAAAACTCTAGTCTAATTTCCTATCTTTGTAAATCTTAGACCCGTTAGGTCTTGATTAGGTAGTTGTCTGTCAAAATTTTCCCATCTTGGTTGATGTAAGGCCTACTTCTAGGTCATTTTTCCCGAACTCATTACATCTGTAATTCCAGTATTGTTGACAGATATCTAATCTCATGGAAATTATTATCCAAATGCTATCATGTGTTAGTTCTAGATCTACATTCAATCGTGCTATTCAATTGTGCTATTGGGCTATGGAGAGTTAGTCCATGAGTCATTCTCATCAATTTTTCTATTAAATTCTTATCAATATCTTCATCTTTTTAAACTTATAGCTGAAAGATGCCTCCACGTCGATCGACAAGACGCGATCCTCCCGCACCAACACCACATGCTCCTCAAATCGATACGGCAGCTCTTAATGCTGCTGTGGCTGCGGTTGTGGCTACAGCCATGGCTCAATATCATTCATCTGGTTCCACTGGAGGAGGAACCCCTGTTCAATCTACTCTGGGTGAAGCTCCTGTGCGCTTGAGAGAGTTATCCTATAAGGACTTCACTAACTGCAAGCCCAAGTCCTTCAGAGGGGCTGGCGGAGTCATTGTCCTCTCGCAATGGTTCGAGAAGACCGAATCGGTTTTCGAAATCTGCTCTTGTCCAGAGGGGAGCAAGGTCAAGTTCACCGCTTGCACCTTTGAGGACAAAGCCCTGACATGGTGGAATAGCCATGTCAAGTCACTATCTCTTGTAGTGGCTAATGTTATGGGCTAGGAAACTATGAAAGACCTCATGATTGAGGAATATTGCTCGAGGGGCGAAATCCAAAAGCTGGAGGAAGAACTGTGGAGCCTAACCATGAAGGGCTCCGACATAGTCTCTTATACCGCCAGGTTCTGTGAACTGGTGGCCCTCTGTCCCAACATGGTTCACACCGAGGGAAAGAAGATCGAAAGGTACATATGGGGGCTGGTGCCTCCATTCCAGGGCAATGTTTTGGCTTCAAACCCCACTACATTTGATAGTGCCAAGTGATTGGCATAGCGGCTCATAGACCATGGGGTTCGTACCCCAGCCGCAACAACAACCCTGGCCATCTCAGAACCCGTCAGAACCGCTGATTCCAAGCGGAAGTTCTGGGATGACAAGAAGAAGAAAAAGGCTGCCAAAAATCAGCAGGTCGTGGCAGTTCATGCTGCGCTAGCAACTGCCGCTGCTGCTCCGGTAAAGCAGTACGTTGGAAGTTTGCGCAAGTGCAACAAATGCAACTTCCACGACGTCGGTGCCTGCCGGGAAATGCAGTGTTTGAACTGCAACAGGAAGGGGCACACTGCCCATTTCTGCAAAGCTCCGGCTAGGCCAATTAACCAAGTCCCCGGCGCAGGGGTGGGCCAAGCTTGCTACGGTTGTGGCGAGGTGGGCCACTACAAAAGAAACTGCCTGAAGGCAGGGAATGCCGGTGGAGTGGCAAGAGTTCTGGCCATAGGCCACGAGGATGCGGTTGCCGCCCCCACAGTGGTCACGGGTACGTTTCTCCTCGATAACTCTTATGCATGCATACTGTTTGATAGTGGAGCGGAGAGGAGTTTCGTGAACCAAAAATTTGCTCATTTACTTAAGCAAAAATCACGAGCACTTAAAGAACCGTTCACTGTAGAAATGGCTAACGGAAAGACAGAGAGCACTAACTGTATATTTATAGGGTGTACCCTAACACTAGATAGCCATTCATTTTCGATCGACCTCATGTCGGTCTCAATTAAAAGTTTCGACGTCATTATCGGCATGGATTGGTTGAGTCTTCATCGTGCTGACATCATGTGTTATGAAAAGGCTGTTCGCCTTAATCTGCCGTCTGACGAAACTCTAGTAGTTTATGGCGTCAAACCCGGCACGAACCTTCGTATGATCTCAAGCATTCAAGCTCAGAAATTCTTGCGAAAGGAATGTCGCGCATTCCTTGCTCATGTGGTCGATGTGAGCCAAGAAACGAAAAACATTCAGAACATTCCAGTAGTACGCGACTTTCCCGACATCTTTCCGAAAGAACTCCCAGGATTACCTCCGCAACGTCAAGTCGAGTTCAGAATCGACTTAGTTCCAGGGGCTACTCCCGTAGCCAAATCGCCCTATCGTCTAGCACCTGCAGAGATGCAAGAACTGTCCTGTCAACTTAACGAACTGCTCAACAATGGCTTTATAAGACCAAGCTTCTCACCCTGGGGAGCTCCAGTCTTGTTCGTCAAGAAGAAAGACGGATCGTTTCATATGTGCATCGACTACAGGGAGCTCAACAAACTGACCGTCAAAAATCGTTATCCTTTGCCTCGTATCGACGATTTATTTGACCAACTTCAAGGGGCGAACTTCTTTTCAAAAATCGACTTAAGATCCGGTTATCACCAACTACGAGTGCTAGGGGAGGATGTTCCGAAGACAGCCTTCCGAACTCGTTATGGGCACTACGAATTCGTAGTGATGCCGTTCGGATTAACAAACGCGCCTGCTGTATTCATGGACTTAATGAATAGGGTGTGTCGTCCTTACTTGGATCAGTTCGTCATCGTCTTCATCGATGACATACTTATCTACTCTCGTAGTAAGGAGGAACATAGTTAAAATCTGCGACATGTCTTAGAAACACTTCGTTCGGAGAAGCTCTATGCGAAGTTCTCGAAATGCGAATTTTGGATCCGACGAGTCGAATTCTTAGGGCACGTGGTTAGAGAAGAGGGAATACACGTGGACCCTTCCAAAATTAAAGCCATTGAGAGCTGGTCAGCACCGAAGACGCCTACAGAAATTCGTCAATTTCTAGGCCTCGCTGGCTACTATCGCAGGTTCATTCATAACTTCTCCCGCATTGCGAAACCTCTTACAACACTGACCCAGAAGGGCATGGCCTTTGACTGGGAAGAGAAGCAGGAGAGAGCATTCCAAACGCTCAAAAGAGCCTTGTGCACTGCACCAATACTATCCCTCCCCGAAGGGATAGAAGACTTCGTTGTCTATTGCGATGCGTCAAATCAAGGACTCGAATGTGTTCTGATGCAGCGAGGTAAGGTCATCGCCTATGCCTCGAGACAGCCAAAGACACATGAGGTCAACTACACTACCCACGATCTTGAACTAGGAGCAGTTGTGTTTGCTCTGAAGAT
The DNA here is from genome assembly GCF_052849685.1 of Lactuca virosa. Lineage (NCBI taxonomy): Eukaryota > Viridiplantae > Streptophyta > Magnoliopsida > Asterales > Asteraceae > Lactuca > Lactuca virosa. The sequence goes on along the minus strand of NC_136427.1, from coordinate 284,752,320 downwards.
CTAGAGACACTACCTGTACGGTACAAAAAGCACTATCTTTACAGACCACAAAAGCCTACAACGTATATTCGACCAGAAGGAGCTCAACATGAGACAACGACGGTGGGTCGAGCTACTCAGTGATTACGAATGCGAAATTCGTTATCATCCGGGTAAAGCCAATGTAGTAGCTGACGCCCTAAGTCGGAAAGAATATTTTGGTCGTAGAGTCAAATCATTGACTATGACTATCCATTCGCACTTGTCCACACAAATTAAGGAGGCTCAGCTCGACGCTTTGAAACCTGAAAATGTGGCGGGTGAATCCCTGAGAGGGATGGATAAGAACTTGGAGGTTAAGGGTGGCGGAGCTTATTATATCATGGATCAGATTTGGACCCCGAAACACGGTGGTTTCAGAGACTTGGTCATGAACGAGGCGCACAACACTCATTATTCCGTCCACCCAGGTTCAGATAAGATGTATATGGATCTTAAAAAGTTATACTGGTGGCCTAACATGAAAGCAGAGATTGCTACCTTCGTAAGTAAATGCCTTACTTGCGCAAAGGTCAAGGTCGAATACCAGAAACCCTCCGGTCTTCTACAACAGCCGGAGATACCGGAATGGAAGTGGGAGCGGATCACTATGGACTTCATAACCAAGTTGCCTAAGACAACGGGTGGACTTGATACCATATGGGTCATCGTCGACAGATTGACCAAGTCTGCACACTTCCTGCCTATCAAGGAAACAGACAAGATGGAGAAGCTTACAAGAACTTACATTAGGGAGATTGTACGACTGCACGGTGTCCCCATATCCATTATCTCGGACAGAGATAGTAGATTCACTTCGAGGTTCTGGCAGTCGCTACAAAGTTCCCTAGGAACTAGGCTGGACATGAGTACAGCCTACCATTCACAGACCGACGGACAAAGTGAGAGGACTATCCAAACCTTGGAAGATATGTTGCAAGCCTGTGTGATCGACTTTGGGAAAGCATGGGATACTCATTTACCCCTTGTCGAATTTTCCTACAACAACAGTTATCACACGAGCATAAAGGCTGCTCCATTCGAGGCCCTCTATGGCCGAAAGTGCAGATCCCCTCTGTGCTGGGCTGAGGTGGGTGATACCCAGTTAGCTAAAGGACGAGTTTCTGAAAGCACTCTCACGGGTCCGAAGATCATACGGGAAACTACAGAGAAGATCGTTCAAATTCGTGAACGATTGAAAGCCTCTAGAGACCGACAGAAAAGCTATGCTGATAAACGGAGGAAACCGTTGGAATTCCAGGTGGGCGACTGTGTTCTATTGAAGGTCTCACCCTGGAAGGGCTTGATACGCTTTGGAAAGCGTGGAAAGCTAAATCCAAGGTACATAGGGCCTTTCGAGATTCTTGCCAGAATCGGCCCTGTAGCTTACAAACTTAACTTACCGTGCGAACTCAGTAACGTACATTCTACTTTCCACGTCTCGAACTTGAAGAAGTGTCTGTCCGACGAGACTCTTGTAATCCCACTCGACGAGATCGAGATCAACGAGAGCCTCAACTTCGTGGAACAACCAGTAGAGATCATGGACCGGGAGGTCAAGCAAACGAAACAAAGCCGTATCCCGATAGTGAAGGTTCGCTGGAACGCCAAGCGAGGACCTGAATTCACTTGGAGCGAGAGGATCAGATGAAACTGAAATATCCTCGTCTTTTTACTTAGTTATTTGTAACTACTTATTTGCTTAAATTCTAATTTCGGGACGAAATTCCTTCTAACGGGGGGATGATGTGACAACCCGAAATTTCTATTCTGTACAACCATTCGATTCAATAGAAGTTAGAACAGTTTCTACTAACTTTCAAGCTTTTTGGAATAAGTTTGAGTGTTTTAAAGTTAGTACTTCAGGAGATAACAGGAGAGAGGATGCCCTAGGGTTTATTGTGCAACAATAATGTTCCAAAACTCCAAGAGTTTGGAGTTTACGGCCTAAACAAAGGTGTTTACGGCCGTAAACCCTAAAAGGGGGTATAAATATGACACTTAGTCATTATTTACCACTTTTCACATTTTCAAGATCCAAAACCCATTTCTCTCTCAAGTATCATCCGACTTTTCTTCAAGATCTTCAACTTTGTAAGTGTTTCTATCCCTAAAAAGTTGATATCTTACTTAATCTAGTGATCTTACATGATTCCATCCGTGAAAGCATTCCAAAAGTGTAGATCTTCAAGTTTCACCAAGAATACCAAGAACACACACTAGTGTTCTTGGACTTTTAGCACCTTTTCAAGCTTCTACCTAGTAAGTACTCTTACCCTAGTGTATTATAAGACTTGTTACACTTCTAATCATCAAGAAAACACCCAAGAAACACAAGATCAAAGGTGTTTACGGTCCAAGATGTTCTTGGACCGTAAACCCTAAAAAGAGTGCCAAACTCTTTTAACTTATATTCTGTGTATCTATGTAGATATAGTTATATAAGTAGGATTGAAAGGACTTAGGACTGATAGCTCACCTTACTTCCTGTTCCTTGTTTGGTTGTGGACTTAGGGTATTCAGGTTATTTGTCCGAAGGTCGTTTGAATCCTAGTTATATATTATGTATATGTATATAGATATAAAAGGTTACTTCTTTCCAGTTCAATACCTTTGAGTAGCAAGGGTATACAAACATGTTCATGCATACAAACAACATTACTAGTAAACTATAATAGGTATAGTTTAGGGAGATACTAATACTATTACTAGAACAATGAAACATACAATGAGTCAGTTCATACATGAGTCAATAACAAACAAACAATAGAATACTATGATGAGAAACAAACATACATGCTAGACAGGGAGAGAACACACAATACAGCTAGCACATACATATACATATACATTACCTACAGTTATGTGAGCCACGTAACGGGGCATGGCACTACCTGCCATGACCGTTTAGTATCCAGAATCTCCTTAAATGGGGAGCGTATGAGTTTGTGTATAGATCTATACTGGATTGACTATCCTACACCTTGCTGCTCGCTACAGTGGGACTTGCAAGTCTACGGGTGCCAAACGTCATTTCTTACGACGTCTTACATCGTCGTTTTACTAGAGTCGGTAGCAGGATACAGGCCGATCACATGGTACTTTAAATAACAATTGGTTTAAGGTAGTTAGTACAGCAATAGTTAATTAATACAACACTACAGTACTATTTTATTTTCCCATTACATTTACTTTGTGATCTTCACACAATAAACAATAATGTAAAAACTATATTTTTGGTTAATGATAGTCGGATTTGGGAAAATACACACTCTTACAAGAGACACACACACATATACTAGATGCCTTGGTAGAAGGCTACTTTTAGTAGGAAACATAGGGTTTTCTAGGGGAGTTCAAACAATTACAAAATTTCACAAACTTATACAATTACAGACTTACAAACACTTTCATGCAAATACAGACATTAATATACTTATGATCTCACCAGCTTTAAAGCTGATAAACTCTTTCAAAATAACTTGTATTCTCAGGTCACCAGTAGACAGGTACTGGTGCCAGGTTTGAGAAGATGGAGCTCGTTCAAGACTCATCTTTTATTTTGATGTATATTTTTGGTGTCTATATAACTTGATAGAACACACTTGTATGAAATTATATTATTAATGCAATGGATGATGTTGTTGCTTGTTTACTACTTTGCATTGTTGTGATACTGAACATGACGTCCTCCACCCCCGAACGTTTCCGCCGTTCCGGTTTTGGGGTGTGACACAACCCAAAAGGACCCTGTTATTATTAGAAATATTCCCAATAGTTAATGACCTTGGACACTATTCCAACAGTCTCCCACTTGGACAAGTCATCAACTATATGAGGACTAATATTTCTCCAATAATCAACATAGAGTTAGCCATCCAATGCAACTACCGAACTCTTGATCTAATCAAGATTCAGCCCTTAGATAAGTGATCAACTATCCCTTCGTTCTATGATATCTTTATGAATTCGAGACATGGATAATGGTCAATATCAAGAATTCAAGATTATGTTTCTCGATATAGATTTGTGACAAATGCATCTGACTATTAAATTGAACACATCAATTCCAGTCAGGGCTCGGCCAAGCACTTTAGATGTCAGCACCAAATCATCGAGGGGCCCATAGATATCGCTTCTCCTATTAAGGCAGAAGGAACGAATAAACTTCGACTACATAGTTTTTGTCTATTTCATCATGTCACACATGGACATACCCTTTATAACTACCAGTTACGGTTAGCGTTGGAGTAGACCAATGCATAACAGAATCATAAAGCCAAACCCCACATGTATCTAGGTTTGAAGAATAGAAGATATTATCGTCTTAGAATTACTCGTGACTAAATCCATGAAGTAATCTCTAAGCGTGGGTTGGTCCAATACTTAAATCTATATTAAGCACTCATGAGTGTTAGCGCAATCACTATGCTATGTCTAATCAATATGGACAATCCACCAATACTCATGACAGTCTTGAATTACTACTTACTTCCAAGAGTATGAACGACTGTGGACGTTTGAGTAAATTAATACTAAGGAAGTGGGTTCCAAACATGCAAAAGTGAGAACGCAGTGATAAGCTAATTGAAATGACCGAAATCCATCATATATTAAGATCACCACTTAATAATCGCCAAATCAAATTAAAACTTATACCGCTTAAAGTTCTCGGGTTTTAAAACAAACCAAACTAAGAGTGTTTAAGCCAATTCATTTACAAATCTAATGCCTCTCGATTTTGTACGACTGTCAGACATGGTCAATGACATCGACTTATGGAATGGATCGACAAGATTATCTTTCGATATGAATCATTGACTATGATGTCTTTACATTTGACTCGCTATCAAATGTGTTGGTACTTACTGAGTATGTTTCATGTGAGCTCGTGTTACTTGGGATCCATACTCGAGGTAAGTTCACCCAAAGTCACAAGAAACTTCATAAGGACCATCAATGATTCAATTTCAACAAAGATGTCACTAATGAATCTCTTTCAGTCGCATTGTCCACTTTTCAATTTAACCAACTGCAATATACTCTAAGTATGTTAAATCCACTATGGTGTATTACCTGATACTCTTTCAAGCTAATATATCACCATTCAGTAAAAGCACGAATTCCGACTGCGAACGGAATTGCCTTTATTAGTGCGGAACTTAGCATCAATGTAACTCTTACAATGATCTCTTCCATACTATCAAGATCATCTCTTCTATCCTCCAAGGACATTTAAGAATATTCTTGATCTTGATTCATTGATTCTTGCCAAATTGATCTAATCAAACTTGTCATGCTCAAGGCATACGAGTCATTAGATCTAGTACATGTCATGGGATTTATGATCGATCCCATAGCAGAAGCATGTGGGACACGACTCATTTGCTTTAGCTCAATAGTAGAACTAGGACATTAGCATTGCTCAATGTCATGCCACCCTAAACTCCTTTTTGAGTTCTGCATGTCGAGTTTCCTCAACATTCAATGTACTTTGGCTTAATCCAATGAATCACTTTGATCTATCTCCATAGATCCTTATTATGTACGTGTTTTGTATCTCCCATGTATATCATAGCGAAACAGTTCTCATACCAAGCCAAGCTTTTACACCTGCTAAGTTAGAATATAGTTTCCTATAAATCGTACATTGTCAATGTACAATACAAGGGTGACTACAGTGCTCCCACTAGCACTGACATATATATGGCTTATCTATGTTTCTCGAAATTCAAACTCCTTGAACTTTTCTCATTGAAACAAAGATTCCAATTACTCCCACTAGCTTTGACATATATATGGCTTATCTTTATTTCTCGAAATTCAAACTCCTTGAACTTTCTCATTGAAATAATGATCTCACTTGCGAGATGCTTATTTGGGTCCATAAATGAACTTGTTAAGCTTACACATCCTTCAAAACCTATCTTGGTTTGATTATGTGTTTGTTCCTATCCATGCTTGTTTCTTCTTGAAGATCCACTTGCACCTAAGGGTTAAGGTCAAGTGCTTGATCTACCAAATTACAATGTATATGGATTGAATCTCGCTTTCCATTTCCTCCTTCTATGTTGTAGCCTTTAGGGCCTACCATACCTTCCGATAGTTGGTACACTCTGATTGTTATCTACCAGTGACTCATATACCTTAGTAATATAAACTATTATATAACTAGTATATGATGCCATTTATTAGATCTATAAGGAAAAAGTGGAAATATGTCATTTTCCTTAATAGCTCTTTCAATTCCAAATTGAATGCTATGTCCAACTTTAGGCTCTTCTTTGGTTGACTCTTGAATCTTATCAAGATCAATGTGGCTCCCACTAGCCCTTTTGGAAATCAGCTCCCTCTCATGGAAGACTGCCCTTCGAGCAACATACACTTTGTTCTCAGAAGGATTCTTAAACAATTATCCAAAATGTTTGACGGGTTCTCCAACGAGGATAACACATCTCTATTCAAAGTCCTAGATTGCCGAGCGCTTCACGACGAGCGTAAGCCTCATAATCGTAGACTTCCATATATGACAGTAAGGATGGAATCCCACTTCACATGACATAGAGTGTTTTATGAACCTTACTAGTTGGTATAAGACCAAAGGACTTCTTGTAACACTATTCATGGTACAATCCACAAATTGTTAGCAAACATAGCGCGACTCACCTGGCACAAAATCAATTAATGATTTGTTTCTCTATCCGTGTTATAGGTGGAGATAAATCGTGAAACTCTTTCACAATTCCTTAGATGATCGATAAAGTTTGGACTGAGATTCTCACTATGAGTTTCCTATTGCCCAGTTGATTCTTAACCTCGCTTTATGAGAGCTCTGAACACCTGAAAGGTTCCAGACTCACATTCATACGAAGTTGGTCTTACCATGTATCGTGGTTGATCTAAACGGTCAATTAGTGCAAACCAATTCCAACAGATATTGACATCACCCAGTGATGTGTTCATCATCTATCTTGATAAACAAGATTTGCATTTATCATAAGACCCGAGGTCAAATGATATCCAAAATCCGATCCAACTGGATACTTGGTAATGCATTTCTCATTTATGTATCCAAGACTGTGATGCCACAAATACATTTCACCCATACCTTTGGATGTATTTGAATAAGTACTTATTATGGTCAATCTGAACGATCCATTAGTTGAACTAACATCAACATATATTCACAATAATACACGTTATTCAAATATTTGAATCAACTTTGAACTATTGTTACTATACTAGTTTCATAGTATAAACAATTTCAAATTATAACACCATAGACTACACATTTTGAAAAGAGTTGTCTTTTGATCCTAGGAATGTAGCAAGGGCTTGGCATTCATGACCAAATTACCTTCTCCATTTTTTAGTCTTCTTACTTCATTTTAGTAACTGCACATTCTTGGAAATGTCAGTACTAATCCTTAGTAAAATACTCAAGGTTTAGAAGTAATGTTTTGATGGCATTATAAATCCAGATATTTGATTGAATACCAAACATGGAAGAACTAGTTATCTTTCGATCCAATAGAAAGTAGCATGGGCTCGTGATCCATGATCAAATTTAACTTCTTCATGTTCTAGTCCTTTCACCTCAAATATACATTTGGGCAAGTTTGATTTCTTAGTCCTTTTCTTGTTATGGAAACGAGCAGCTATCAGAACATGTCTTATAATAAGCCTTCTTTTGTCCTAGGTATTAGGGCCTTGATTAGGTATACAAACACTAATCGCCTTTTAAACCATGGGCAATTGGCTTTCTTCTTCTTGACACTTCTATTCATGATAGTAAAATATGGGAGTGTTTTGAAGTATGAGTTTCTATGATTGGCCATGTTAGTTCCAAAAGGAAACCTCAACATGTTACACAACTCCTTCATGGTCATTCCAAGTTGTTCATATCAAAATCAAAATGAATTGATTATACGTACATGTCAGCTAGTTGACTAACCCTAGTCAACTTCTAACTCAAGGAAATTCCATTTTTACTTCAATATGTCAATTTACAACGTACATTTGATAATTGCTCTTTCTAACAATTTAGAATGCAATGTTTAAAGTAACCTAGGAAGAGCTTTAACAAAGGCATGATCATCCTCATAGCTAATCCTTTCGTTTATGAGAACTATTCCCAAACTACGACTTTTGACAAGATTGATCATCCTCATAGCTAATCCTTTCAAAGGTTTTACAGCAGTAGATTTTAGTGGATAAGGTTATAGACATCATTCAATAACAAATTCCATGATAGTTTGTTTTACTTATCCTTAGAAAATAATCACCCTAAATAAAATTATTTTAAAAGGCTAGGATCCATATTTAGCTTCATGATGTGTAAAGGGATGCCGTAAACACACCATAAAGTTATTTAGGTAGGCAAAGCCCTTTGCCAATTTCGATCACCATGAAATTCCTAGATCTTTGAGATTCATTGGCTATCAATGGCATGTTAATCTCGGATTATGTTCATCTCAAATTCAATGACGGGGTCGCCGCAGATCATTGAACAAATGGTGAATCGACCATACAAAATCAACTCAAGTTACGCTTGAGATTCGCGAGTTCCACATCATTCTCTAGTTATACTCTCAAATTGATGTGTCGGTTAACCACGCGAGCTCCATCAACAAGTTATAAAGAGAATGTGCAACTTTTATGGATAACATAAGATTCACATTAAATAGATTGAGAACTAACCTTGCAAAATTGCATGGTCCCCGACTCAAGTTACGCTTGAGATTCGCGAGTTCCATATCATTCTCAACTATACCCTAGATTGATGTGCCAGTTAACCACACGAGCTCCATCAACAGAATATAAAGAGAATGTGCAATTTTCATGGATAATTTGAACTCACATTCTATTAATAAAAACGGGATTTTTTTTATAATTGTATTTAGAATACTTTTAGATTGACCATTATCACTATCAAACCCTTTCGGTAACTCCATTCTCAAAATGCAATTGGGCGGTGAGGGTGGTAAGCGCGAAACATATTAAAAATCGACCTCATTAGGAATCGAAGAAACCTCCTTAAACCCTTACATTAGAGCGGGTGAGCCTAGTCGAGGTAAGACTGCCAATGTCAATGTTTAAACACGCGAGGGCGCATGTTGTAACTTTCTTATACATATAATAGACACAATTCTAATATATATATAAATATAAGGGGTAAATTTAAAACTCTTTTAAATTTAGTTGTATATTATTAATTCTAATTAATTGCGAGGACGCAATGTAACAATTAATAAATAATAAGGGGTTAATATTCAAATTTATAAATCCATATTATAAATAATATTAAATATTTAAATTCACTATTTAAATAACAAATAAATATTCAAATTCAAATAAACATATTTTAATAATATCTATCCATTATTAAATAAATATTCAAATTCAAATAAACACATTTAAATAATATTTATCAATTTTACAGATTCAAAAACAATTTAAATTTAGGTATTTATCCATATTTAATAAACCTTCATATTTGAAAAATGGAAAAAAAATCCGAAAACCCTAATTCTGCCGAGCTCACGTCGTGACCTCCTTGTTCACGTCGTGAGCTACGACTAGGGTTTTTATCAATTACGAATTTTTCATATAATCTTCTTCCATTCAGTTTCATACAAGTTTTTACAGAAAATATGGACCTAGGGTGAAAGTAACCATGAACCAATACCTCTGATACCATTGTTGGGTTTTCTATGCATCAAATACACTCTAAAACTAGGCAGCGGAAAAATCGAAACAATGATATACCTAAGTGTACATGCATCCTATGGATCTATGACTTCATGCTAATTACATCAACCCTAGAAAACTAAAACATAAGTAAGAAAACATACCTCTTATGTAGCCCTTTATCTCCATGCTTGAGATCTTGAACCTCCATGAAGTTGCTTGGATGAAAGTCTCCAAACCAGAATCCCTCTAATGGTATCACACCCAATGACACCAAAGAGTGGAATAAAAATAACTAGGAGAAGGGTCAATTTCACAAACCCAAAGGGGTTAGAAATCGTCCCTAAGAAGGGGAGGAAGAAGGGTTGGCGAATACTTCAAGCCAAGGTGCAAGGAGGAATGAAATCCCTAAGACCCTATTTATAGCCTTGGATGTCTCCTAGGGTTTAGTACTCCTTCCCATGTGGGATGGAGGCCTAACCACGAAATTTCACTCCTTTCCCATGTGGGATGGAGTGATTTTCATCCAACCCTAATTCTATAAGGTTCTGGAACATTCCTGATTAACCAACTATCGATTAATGAACATTCAACCCTTTAATTAATTAAACTGTTAATTAACTCCCAAAATATATTTCCAATTAGTTTCTAATTAATTATTAACCATAATAATTATTAAACTAATTTCTCCTTTATTTATTTTACTCAATTTGGGTCTTGAGGGCAACCCAAAAGGACCCTGCTATTATTAGAAATATTCCCAATAGTTAATGACCTTGGACACTATTCCAACAGAGAGGTCGTGTTCCATTACTTGTATGCATTGTATGTATATTGTGGTATATGGTATTTTGGGGAACCCACTAAGATTTGTGCTTACAGTTGTGAATTAAATGTTTTTAGGTTATGCTTCTGGGAGTGGGAAGGCTTCAGCTGGTCTGTGACACACACATACACACACACACATCTCATATGTTTATGTTTTAGACTTCTGTTATTTATGATGTTTTGATATAATAGTTTTCACTTGATATGTAACAGTCGTTCCAAGAAGGTACATATTTAACCCTAACTTTTAAAAGATTGGCATTTTGGTCCGTACGTCGTGCGTACTCGAGGTGTATGCATGGCGTACTCATGCATGAAGGAGGCGAGTCTTGCACACGTACGCTCAACATACTCCTCAGGTACGCAACGCGTACATTGTTCAGACCAAAACCCTAGTTTTAAGTGTTTGCACCATGTATAATCATCTTTATGTCCCCAAGACCTTCACCCTCATCAGCCTCCACCTGAAAATCGTCCCTTTATCCAAACCTAAGTGAGAAGAGTGCATCTTTGAGCTTATTTGTGGGCTTTGGTGGTGTTCTTGAACAAGAAGAAGAAGGTGGTAGAAGAACATTGGAGCTTGGAAGAAGCTTCGATCTGGGTTTCTCTACTTGCTAGCAACCTTCTGGAGGTAAAAAGCTCTTAACTTGATCATCTTTTCTCATGGATCTAGTTATCTCTTCATTTAGGGCATTTTTGGTCCCAACATTTGTGATTCTTGAGCATGGCATGCTCTTAACCAAATAAGTCATCCTTTCAAACCCAAGGAGGGGTATTGAATCATAAAAATGAGGTTTTGATGTTTAGTTCTTCCCCATGCATGATCTATAATGGTCTTTAGGAACGTGAGAGCTTGGATTTACATTTGGTATTAAGCACTTAATGGGCATGCAAAGTCATAAAGTTTGAAACTTTATGACTCTCAGGTGGTATTTTGACCTTGGATTTACATTTGGAATGTGAGAGCTTTACGCGTTATGTCACAACCCCCAAACCAGAATGACGGAAACATTCGGGGGTGGATGACTTCACGCAGTATCATAACAGTTGAATATTTGTAAAGAAAATAACCCAACCATCATAAATATAATAAAAAGTTACATCGTTGCATGTAATACATGTTTCAAAAAAATATTACAAATATGATGATTTAAAATGTTTTGATAACTGACGCCTTAGCGTTCCTTCTCCAAAAGCTGATGTTTACCTGTATTACTGATTCCCTGAGAAATACAAGTAGTTTTGAAAAAGTGTCAACAATTAAGTTGGTGAGTTCATAAGCGTTTTTTGTACTAAAATTTGTATGTCTTTCGGTAAAAATAACTGAACGTGTTTTCTAGAAAATCCAATATTTTCTATGTATGTGTGATAGTTTTGAAAAAAGTTCCAAAGGCTGGAGTGCAATAGTAACTTTCATGCTAAAATAGTGAAAGTGGATTTATACATATATAATGTAATACTGAATGCATTTAAGAGTCTCGTAAATCAAAAATATTTCGATATTCCATGTGAGATTTATAACCATGCTATTGACCTAGACTACCTGTAACAACGTTCTTCAGGCGTTGCAGTGTTATGACGTTTGTCACCCCAGACCTGCCGGTCTAACTGTAGCTAACAGTTTAGGTGCGGGATTGTCAATCCCGTATAGATCTATACACAAGTATCAAACTCTCCCTACAAGAGATTATGGTTTATATTACAGGACTTGAAATGCGTACTTGAGAGTACGGTGAAGCCGGATGTCTCACAAAGCTTAGTATCAATAGATTTACGGAATGAAAAGTCCACATTTCTTGTAAACGAAAGTGTTTCCTTTTTACAGTGTTTATGTAAAGATGTTATGAATAACTCGTAAACTATACCCATTATAGTTTTTCAAAAGCGTGTTCCATTTGGTGATAAAACTCGATGTAATACCAACTTTGCATGTAAATTGTAACGTTGGTATTAATGTTATTTAACATTTATAAACAAAATGTAGGTAAAGTATTTGAAACCACATATAACGATGCGTATTTTAACATAAGTTTTTCTCGTGTTTCACTTGTATTTCCCCCCTAAAACATGAAAAAGACGTGAAAATGTAGGGGTATGAACTCACCTGGAAAGTGTGGTGATTTGAAGAAAAAAGGATTTTCTCGGGCGACACTTCGACCGGAAAGTGGTGAATTTTTCGGGAATCTCGGAGCTTCGGACCTTCGTTGGGACTTGGATACGGAACCGGGGCGTCGGGGTAGTCTCGGGATAGTAGAAGTATGAAATTAGGGAGAGAAATTGAGGAATGAGCAAGTAAAAGTCGGAAGTCTCGCATGCTATTTATAGGAGGGCTGTCAGGCTTCGTACGCTGGGCGTACTCCAAAGTACGCGGGGCGTACCTCGTACGCGGGGTGTACGTCAGCGATGACGTCACTAGTCGCTGGTCTTCGGATGGGACGGAAGTAGAGGGTGTAGGGGCGACGTGGCCGATCCGAGGCCGTGCATTGGGTACGTTGGGCGTACTCCAAAGTACGTGGGGCGTAACCCTTCGGATAAGCCTTGAAGTGTGTGCCCAAAACTTTGAAAATCTGTAACTTTCGTATACGAGCTCCGTTTTGGACGTTCTTTATATCCACGCGTAGGTGAGAATATACTCTACAACTTTCGTTTAGACTCCGTCGGCTAATTTTGAATTAAATTTTTAATATTATATTTTTAATAGGCCGGGACAGGATAAATCCGTTAAAAATTCATAACTTCTTCATCCGATGTCCGTTTTCGTCTGCCTTTTTACCGTTGTACTACTATTGTCGAGATCTTCAATTCTCGTTTAGTTTGCATCGGCTAAAAATCGCTCGATCTCTATTTCAAGTTTTTAGCTGTCTACTGCTATATTCGAAACATAGAAAAATCATAACTTCCTCATACGAAGTCAGATTTGGGCGTTCTTTTTATGTATGCTCACGGTTTGTTATTATCTACGACTTTCATTTAGATACTTAAGGCTAAAAATTATTTTGTTGAAATTTCACTTTTTACGCTTAACAGTGTTTTACCGGTTGTGTCGCGGATTTTCGATTGGTCATAACTTCTTCGTTATAACTCGGATTTGAGTGTTCTTTATGTTTCTGAAAACCTTGACACGATATCTAACACTTTCTGTATCCCAATTGAGACTTTAGAACACTTCATTTTTGACGCTATTTTATTATATCAAAAATAGGTTACAATGCTTGACTTTAGAACATTACATTGACTTGAAATATCGGGTTGTCACATCATCCCCCCGTTAGAGGGAATTTCGTCCCGAAATTATTTCTACATTAAGTATTTAATGACTAGGGAAAAGATGCGAGTATTTTTGTTTCATTTGATCTTCGCGCTCCCAGGTGTATTCAGGTCCTCACTTGGCATTCCAACGGACCTTCACTATGGGTATGCGACTTTGTTTTGTTCTCTTAATTTCCCGATCCATGATCTCTACAGGCTCTTCCACGAAGTGGAGACTCTCGTTGATTTCAATTTCGTCCAGAGGGATGACGAGAGTCTCATCGGACAAGCATTTCTTTAGGTTTGACACGTGAAAGGTAGGGTGTACGTTATTGAGTTCCTGGGGTAATCGTAGTTTGTATGCCACCGGGCCGATCCTGGCAAAGATCTCGAATGGTCCGATATACCTTGGGTTTAGTTTCCCAGGTTTTCCAAAACGTATTAATCCCTTCCAGGGTGAAACTTTCAATAGTACCCGGTCCCCAACTTGGAATTCCAAGGGTTTCCGTCTTTTATCCGCATAACTCTTTTGTCTGTCTCTTGAAGCCTTCAGTCGTTCGCGGATTTGGAAAATCTTCTCGGTAGTTTCCCTTATGATTTCCGGGCCAGTGAGAGTGTTGTCGGGTACTTGACCTCTAGCTAGTTGCGTGTCACCCACTTCAGCCCAGCACAGAGGTGATCTGCACTTACGGCCGTAGAGGGCTTCAAATGGAGCAACCTTGATGCTAGTGTGATAGCTATTGTTGTACGAGAACTCAACCAATGGTAAATGGGTATCCCAAGCTTTACCAAAATCGATCACACAAGCTCTTAGCATGTCTTCCAAGGTTTGAATGGTTCTCTCACTCTGACCGTTGGTCTGTGGGTGGTAGGCGGTACTCATGTCCAACCTCGTTCCTAGAGATATTTGTAGTGACTACCAGAACCGCGAGGTGAATCTACTATCTCGATCCGAGATAATGGATATAGGTACACCATGCAGTCGTACAATCTCCCTGATGTATGTTCTAGTTAGTTTCTCCAGCTTGTCCGTTTCCTTTATTGGTAGGAAGTGTGCAGATTTGGTTAACTTGTCGACGATTACCCAGATAGTGTCAAGTCCATTCGCTGTCTTGGGTAATTTGGTTATGAAATCCATGGTTATCCGCTCCCACTTCCACTCGGGTATTTCCGGTTGTTGCAACAATCCCGAGGGCTTTTGGTACTCTACCTTGACTTTGGCGCAAGTCAGACATTTGGCTACATAGGTAGCGATTTTAGCTTTCATGTTTGGCCACCAATAAAGTTTCTTGAGATCCACATACATGTTGTATGAACCAGGATGTACGGAGTATCGAGTCTTGTGGGCTTCATTCATGACAACATCTCTGAATCCGCCAAACTTCGGCGTCCAGATGCGATTCATGAAGTAACGAACTCCGGCATCCTTGACTTCAAGATTCTTATCCATTCCCCTTAAGGCCTCCCCTGTCACATTTTCGGATTTCAAGGCTTCTATTTGAGCTTCCTTGATTTGCATGGACAGGTGTGAATGGATCGTCATGGTTAAGGATTTCACTCGACGGCCCGAGTATTCCTTTCGGCTGAGGGCATCTGCTACTACATTAGCTTTTCCGGGATGATAATGAATTTCGCATTCGTAATCGTTTAGTAGTTCTACCCATCGTCTTTGCCTCATGTTGAGTTCCTTTTGATTGAGGATGTGATGGAGGCTCTTATGGTCGGTGAAGATTGTACATTTCGTGCCGTAGAGATAGTGTCTCCAGATCTTCAGAGCGAAAACGACTGCTCCTAGTTCGAGATCGTGCATGGTATAGTTGACCTCGTGAGTCTTGAGTTGTCTCGAGGCGTATGCGATGACCTTCCCTCGTTGCATTATGTGACATCCCCTAATTTCTCGGCCAGAAAAGACCGATTTAATTTATGCTTTTTAAAATAAAGTCAGAGAAATCCTTTTAAAAGATGTTGCGGAATTGGTTCCCAAAACAAAACATGATAAAATTTTGTCAAAACCTTTCTTTAAGAAATATATAATTTCATTTCATATCAAAACCTCGGGATGTCATGTTCCGATAGAGATCAAAAGCATAAACAAGACATTATAAGCCTTTCAACAGTTATTTACAACTACTGGCCTATAATCCAAAAATCTCTCATCATCCTCCGACTATGCTCGGGGTCCACTACCTGTAACATAAAACGCTGAGTGGGTCAGGCTTGGGAGCCTGGTGAGCATATAGGGTTTTCAACCCACAATAATAATAAACTTATTAAGTTCACCAATCAACAATAACCCTGATTACCCATTCCCGTTATCCTCACTTTACGTCCCTAAACACCTATCACAAGGGACCTAGCCTAAAGAATATCATCGGGATGGACACTACTGCTAAGGGGACTCCTCAGCCATACATGTCCTAAAGGCAACCATGAGGGGGATGAAGTACAACAAATGAACACCCAAGCTCATTAACACCTACAGGTTGCGAGTCTGCCAGCGTTCCACTGGACTGTCTAGAAAAGTCCGTGGTCGTCATCCTTACTCCGCTAGATGACTGGATCACAATCACATCGAGGCCTCTCATCATTTTATTTCATCACACATCAACTATCTACCCATGTTTTACCCAACATATTTGTAGATAAAAATACATATACAGTTTAAAACTTATATAAAACATCTATTCAACAGTCACCTCAATTAAACAATTAATATAATTACACATAGCACGTATTTTATAGAAAATACTTCATATCTAGGTGTAAGATGAAGGTGACTACACACTCACATGATTTACTGATAATCGGGCAGCACTTCGTTTCCTAAAACGATCGTTTCTAATAAAACCGAGAATTTTATTGAGAAATCGGGCTCTGCGAGGGTCGGGCTTCGAAACCGAAAAGATAAATTTCTCGGGCTTCTCGGGCACTTCGGGGCGTATTTTGGGTGTTTGGTATAATACCGGGGCTTTAGGGGAAGTTGGAATGAAAGAAATATTGAAAAAAGGGTTGAAAATGACAAGTTTCCAAAATATACCCGGGAGGTCTCGCACCCTTCTATTTATAGGGGCGAGGCTTCTGATCCAAGGGCTGAGAAGACTCCACGCGTCAGCAGATCCGAAGCGAGGGCAGGTGGCTCGCACGTGCGAGGGGTGATCTGGTTGCCTCTGATTGGACCGGGGTCTAGGTCCGAGGGTTCGGTAGTGGCGCTATGTGCGAAGCTCGGACACGTCAAGGAAGGGCACGCGTCGGACACCTACTGGACCGCGCTTCGGATGCGAGGGCAGGCGACATGCCTCGCCAGCTGGCTTCGGGTGACTCAGCAGTTCGGACACGTGGCGCGTATAGAGCGAAGGTGACGTGGCCGAAGCATGACTATGCGAATTTTCTCGATTTTTGAGAAAAAACTTCTAAAATCCATAACTTTCGCATATGAGCTCCGTTTTTGACGTTCTTTATATGCACGCGTAGGTAAAATTACGCTCTACAACTTTCGTTTAGACTTTGTCGGCTAATTTTGAATTTAATTTTTTATATTATTATTTTTAACAGGCCGGGACAGGAAATCCGTTAAAAATTCATAACTTTTTCATCCGACGTCCGTTTTCGTCTGTCTTTTTACCGTTGTACTTAGACCTGACAATTCGTGTATTCGTGTCATGAAAACATGTCAGCCACGAATTTGACACGATACCATTACACGATGAGAAATAAGCTTTATCTCAATTTTTAAGATGTATTCGTGTCGTGTATTCGTGTCGTGTCGTGTCTCTCACAGATTCGTGTATTCGTGTCTGGAATTGCCAGGTCTAGTTGTACTACTATTGACGAGACCTTCGATTCTCGTTTAGGTTGTATCGGCTAAAAATTACTCGATCTAAAATTCGAGTTTTTAGCTGTCTACAGCTAAGCTGAAACTTAGAAAAATCATAACTTCTTCAT
The DNA here is from genome assembly GCF_052849685.1 of Lactuca virosa. Lineage (NCBI taxonomy): Eukaryota > Viridiplantae > Streptophyta > Magnoliopsida > Asterales > Asteraceae > Lactuca > Lactuca virosa. The sequence continues at coordinate 284,734,593 of NC_136427.1, read as the reverse complement.
ACGAAGTCAGATTTGGGCGTTCTTTTTATACATACTCTCGGTTTAACGAACACTACGGCTTCCATTTAGATCACTAAGGCTAAAAAGTAGTTTATCAAAAACTCACTTTTTACGACATTCGACACCGTGCCGGTTTTGTCGCGAAACTTCGACAGGTCATAACTTCTTCGTTATAACTCGGATTTCGGTGTTCTTTATATATCCGTAATCCTTGTCACGACCACTACAACTTTCTTAATAGATATCGGCTTTATATAATATTTATTTTCGACGCTCATTTTTATTCTTAATTAATTAAATCCTAGTAATTAAGCATAAAACACATAATTCACATAATATTCACATAATTCCTTTTCATTTCTTCAAAATGAGTTACAAAGGTTAACCTAGACTATCACATCAATATTAATGCCTAGCCTAGAAACACGGGCGTTAAAATTCTCTCCCCCTTAGGATGATTCCGTCCCCAGAATCACACATCAGCAAACAAATGCGGGTAGCGACTCATCATGTCACTCTCCGTTTCCCAGGTGAGATTTGGCCCATTCGTATTTTCCAACACACAAGCACTAAATCGACCATCTTGCGTCGCAACTTCTTAGTCTTACGGTCAACGATTGCCTTAGGTTCTTCAATTAACCTCTTGTTTTCATCCAACCTTAATTCAGAAATGGGAATTATGTCGGGCACATCTCCCGTGAACTTTCTCAAATAACACACATGAAAGGTATTATGAATACCCTCCAGTTATTCCGGTAATTCTAGCTTGTAAGCTTGATTCCCGATCCTCTGAAGAACTTTAAATGGTCCAATAAACTTTGGACTCAATTTTCCCCTTTTACCAAATCTTATAAGTCCCTTCCACGACGAGACTTTAAGTAAAACCGAATCTCCAACTTCGAAGGATATCGGTTGTCTTTTCTTGTCAGCATAACTCTTTTGTCGATCTTGAGCTGCCAACATCCTTTCTCTAATCACTTTCAACTTTTCAGCAGGCTGATGGACTATTTCAGGTCCCACAAACTGCTTTTCCCCAGCCTCCAGCTAACATGACGGCGTTCGACACTTTTCTCCATACAAAGCGTGATAAGGTGCCATCTTGATGCTCGAGTGGAAACTATTATTATAGGAAAATTCTACTAGAGGTAAGTGTTCATCCTAGTTACCTTGGAATTCTAGGGTACATGCTCTCAGCATATCCTCCAATGTTTGAATTGTTCGTTCGCTTTGACCATCAGTTTTCGGATGGTAAGCTGTACTCAAACACAACTTAGTACCCAATTCCTCTTGTAGACTTCTCCAAAACCTTGAGGTAAAATGGCTGTCACGATCGGATACAATCGTTAATGGAACACCGTGAAGCCTCACAATTTCCTGCACGTAAGAATTCGCAAGTTTATCCATAGACAATTTCTCGTTGGCTGCTATGAAATGCGCACTCTTAGTGAAGCAATCAACGACCACCCAAATAATGTCGTGACCGTTCCTTGTTCTGGGCAGTTTAGTCACAAAATCCATAGTAATGTCTTCCCATTTACCCATGGGTACAGGTAAAGGTTCTAAACTCCCATACGGTTTCTGATGTTGTGCCTTAACCCTAGCACATGTTACACACTCGGCCACATACTTAGCAACATCGAGCTTCATCGTCGGCCACCAGTAATAGGGTTTTAGATCCCTATACATTTTTGTACTGCCGGGATGAATCGAGTACATGGTTTTGTGAGCTTCTTCCATTAGAAGATTTCTTACTCCTCCCGTCTTAGGTACTCAAATCCTATCTTTGAATACCTTCAGTCCTTGACCATTTGTATCAAACATCAACGTTTTACCCAAACGTTCTTCCTTTCAGTCATTTTTCTCTAAAGCTTCCTCCTGAGCTTTCTTTATACTTTCCACAATTGTCGAGACAACTTCAATTCTCAACGCTCTTGGCCTTTTCTTTTCAAGTTTTACCTTCCGACTGAGAGCATCAGCAACAACATTTGCTTTACCAGGGTGGTAAAGTATCTCACAGTCGTAGTCCTTGAGTAATTCTGGCCAGCGTCGTTGCCTCATGTTCAATTCCTTCTGATTAAAGAGATATTGAAGAATCTTATGATCAGTGAAAAGTTTGCATTTAGTACCATAAAGATAGTGCCTCCATATCTTTAAGGTGAATACTACCGCTGCCAACTACAGATCATGAGTGGGGTAGTTCTTTTCATGCTCTTTCAATTGCCTCGATGCATATGCTATCAATTTATCCCTTTGGGTCAGAACACTGTTGGATTAATGTCTAAGTCCATAACTATATTTGGTATGTACTTGACCCGACCCGGCATGGTCCATTTGGGTTGCACTTCACCGGCATAATTTATATGGATAGTCTTTTGAGAATAGTATATTTATGATTTATATTAATATATTATAAGTTCTAATATATTAATATGGAATCATATTATTTAATTAGTATTGATCAAGAATTAATTTAGAATTAATTAAGTGATCAAAAATAACTAATTAAATATGGACTCTTAGATATATGGAATGGGCCAAGTTCATTTAGGTTGGGCTAAGCTTTCATGGATGGTCCATGGAGCTTTTAACCCATGGATCCTATGTAAATGAAAGGTCATGGGTATTAGGGTTTACATGGATGTAACCCTAATCCTCCATAATATATAAAGGGGTCCTTGGCTCACAAAATTGTCACAAGTGTGTGAAAATAAGAGTGGGCCGATTTTAGTGTGCATACATATTCTCTCAAGTTCTTCCAAGGTGTTTTGGTGATTTGTGATTCCATTTGAGGCTTCCACACTATTGGGGCTAAGCTCTTAAAGCTTGAAGACATCAAGCTACATCAAAAGGTATGTCATCTAACTAGAACTTTGTAGTATATGTGCTTCATAATATGCTAGTTAGGATGAAACCTTGGAATAGTTAATATTTGCATGTATAATAGAGAAAAAATAGATCCAAGGTTTATAGGGTTGCATGTACACCATAGGAGTGTTAGAATGCTCAAAACCCAACAAACACAACCTAACCCAACTCCAGAGGCATCACTATAAACTGCAAAGTCATCAACTCCTTCAGGTAACGAAAGAATCGGTGCTTCACACAATTTCTTCTTTAACTTTTCAAAGGCTTTCTTATGCTTCTCATCCCAAGTATAAGTAGCTCCTTTGTGGGTCAAAGCTGTTAATGGAGTAGCAATCGAAGAAAAGCCTTGGATAAATCGACGATAATATCCAGCTAATCCTAAAAAGCTTCGAATCTCCGTAGGACTTTTTGGTTGTTCCCACTTCATTACAGCTTCAATCTTTGCTGGGTCAACCATTATTCCTTATTGGTTAACCACACGACCTAAAAATTGGACTTCTTGAATCCAAAATTCACATTTGGAGAACTTTACATACAGCTTCTCCTTTTTTAGAACTTCTAACACTTCACGCAGATGCTTGTCATGCTCCTGCTTGCTTTTCGAATAAATCAAGATATCATCTATGAATACTATCACGGATTTATCAAGGTATGGTTTACACACCCTATTCATCAAATCCATGAAAGCTGCTGGAGCATTGCTTAGTCCGAACAACATAACCAAAAGTTCATAGTGTCCATATCTTGTTCTGAACGCAGTCTTCTCGATATCCTGCTCTCTCACCTTTAGTTGATGATATCCTGACCTAAGATCGATCTTCGAGAAATAGCTCGAACCTTGCAACTGATCGAACAGCTCATTGATCCTCGGCAACGGGTACTTGTTCTTTATTGTCGCTTTATTCAGCTCTCTGTAATCGATGCATATTCTCATGCTCCCGTCCTTTTTCTTTACAAATAACATCGGGGCTCCCCAGGGTGATGAACTAGGTCGAATAAAACCTTTGTCCAATAACTCCTGAAGTTGTGTCTTAAGTTCTTTCATCTCTGTTGGTGCTAATCGATATGGTGCTTTTGCTATCGGCGTCGTTCCTGGTAACAAGTCGATACGAAATTCTACTTGTCGATCAGGAGGCAATCCGGGAAGATCTTCGGGAAAGACTTCCGGATAATCACACACCACCGGAATATTCTGCACCTCCTTCTTTTCCTTCTTAGCATCGATCACGAACGCTAGATATGATGTACATCCCTTGGCCAAACACTTTCTGGCTTTCATTAGGTAAATGATTCCAGAGTTTACTCTGTGTTTGTCTCCATACACCATAAACGACTCTTTCCCTGGCGGGTTTACTTTTACTATCTTCTTCCTACACAATATTTCGGCATCATTGGCACTAAGCCAATCCATTCCTAAAACTATGTCGAAACCATTTAACTCGATAGGTAATAATTCCTCGTGGAACTTATTCCCATTCAAGTCAATGAAGATGTTTTTCATACGATGGCTAACAGGTACAAACTTGCCACTAGCAATCTCGACTAATAAAGCATTAACTAGTCTATCAACAGGCAAAACTAGTTTTCTACCAAATTCATGAGAAATAAAGGAGTAATTGGCTCCAGAATCAAACAAAATTTGGACAGACAATTCGTTTACGAGAAAGGTACCTAAAGCGACATCGGCTTCTTCTTTCGCAGCTTCAAGTGTCATCTGAAAGGCTCTCGCCTTCGGCTTTGGTGGAAGATTGGGCTTTGCTGCATCCTTCTTCTTCGGACAGTCTTTCAAAACGTGCCCTTCTTCGTTGCATCCAAAGCATACCCTCTTGTTGGATGGACACTCGTTGGCATAATGCCCAGTCTTTCCACATTTGTAGCAAGTCACCCCCTCACTACATTTCCCAGAGTGCTTTTTCTTGCACTTCTCTCACCATTTCACTTCGCCTCCTCCTCCTCCAAACTTCTTAGACTTTGAAAATTTGCTTTTCTTGTTGGAACCTGAAGTTCCTTCAAACTTTCTCTTTTCGCCAACTTCTGACCTCTCCAGACCTTTCTCTCTGATCTGAGTCTCAACATTCTTAGCAGCCCAGATGGCGGCTTTCAAAGTGGTTGCTTGCTTGACCATCAGACCAAAGTCCGCTGGTAATCCGAGGGCAAACTTGTTGACCTTGGAGAGTTCAGTCGGAACTAGATAAGGAACAAGCTTCATATTTTCCGTAAAACTAGCAACGTATTCAGTAACGCTCATCTTTCCCTTCTTCAAATTCTGGAACTCATTGTTGATTTCCAGAAGATCCTGCTCAGAGCAGTATTGCAATTTCAGTTGTACCATAAAGTCTTCCCAAGACATCTTGCTAGCTTCTCCCTTGGGCATCGAATCAGCTGGTAACTTCCACCAGCTCAATACACCATATTTTAACAGAGGAATTGCAAGTGCGGTCTTTTGTTTGTTGCTGCACTCACAACTTTCAAACATTGTCTCCATTTCGGAGATCCAATTCATGACTTCCACCGGTGTCGGACTTCCAGATAGACACGGTGGTTTGGATGCCATGAAATCTTTGTATTTGCATCCACGTCCATCAACTCCTCCATCCTGGTTGTTTTTTCTAACTATCGGTGGGTTGGCTTGACCAAGAGTCCCATTGTAGTTCCCTCCTACTGATTGCCCTTCATTCAATTCGGGCTGCTCAACAGGTATCGTAGTTTATTCCATATTCTGTTGTAGTAATCGCCTTGTCTCCTCCATTTGGCGATCCAACATCATCTGCATCATTGCTTGTACCCCAACCATCGTCATTGGCTCAGGTGCAGCTCCTACAACAGGTACTTGCTCAACTACTTGGGGTTGAGGTTGTTGATTCCTGTTTCCGTTTGCATTTCCAACTCCACTACGAGTTCTTGCCATTATAATCTATATACTGAATAAGGCGAATTTAGGTATTTATCCTCGATAGGTATTTAAATTCCCTTATCACTCCGAATCGTTTACATGCTAGTTCTAATATCGTATTCGTACGCTTAGAATCCTAAACACATAAGGTTTCCAGATCCGGTCGGCAACAGACCATAGATCCGAACAAATAATGGCATATATGGCAAACATATAACATTTAGCACATAAAAGCATTTTAGGCATCTTTCCTAAAATAAACCAGTGCTCGTGTCTAAAATATGGTAGACACTCATCTCACAATCATCACTTAGCATTCTCAGTTTAAGTTTAGAAATCCTACAAATTCCTAGTTCGCTTAAACTAATGCTCTGATACCAACTGTGACATCCCCTAATTTCTCGGCCAGAAAAGACCGATTTAATTTATGCTTTTTAAAATAAAGTCAGAGAAATCCTTTTAAAAGATGTTGCGGAATTGGTCCCCAAAACAAAACATGATAAAAGTTTTTCAAAACCTTTCTTTAAGAAATATATAATTTCATTTCATATCAAAACCTCGGGATGTCATGTTCCGATAGAGATCAAAAGCATAAACAAGACATTATAAGCCTTTCAACAGTTATTTACAACTACTGGCCTATAATCCAAAAATCTCTCATCATCCTCCGACTATGCTCGGGGTCCACTACCTGTAACATAAAACGCTGAGTGGGTCAGGCTTGGGAGCCTGGTGAGCATATAAGGTTTTCAACCCACAATAATAATAAACTTATTAAGTTCACCAATCAACAATAACCCTGATTACCCATTCCCGTTGTCCTCACTTTACGTCCCTAAACACCTATCACAAGGGACCAAGCCTAAAGAATATCATCGGGATGGACACTACTGCTAAGGGCACTCCTCAGCCATACATGTCCTAAAGGCAACCATGAGGGGGATGAAGTACAACAAATGAACACCCAAGCTCATTAACACCTACAGGTTGCGAGTCTGCCAGCGTTCCACTGGACTGTCTAGAAAAGTCCGTGGTCGTCATCCATACTCCGCTAGATGACTGGATCACAATCACATCGAGGCCTCTCATCATTTTATTTCATCACACATCAACTATCTACCCATGTTTTACCCAACATATTTGTAGATAAAAATACATATACAGTTTAAAACTTATATAAAACATCTATTCAACAGTCACCTCAATTAAACAATTAATATAATTACACATAGCACGTATTTTATAGAAAATACTTCATATCTAGGTGTAAGATGAAGGTGACTACACACTCACATGATTTACTGATAATCGGGCAGCACTTCGTTTCCTAAAACGATCGTTTCTAATAAAACCGAGAGTTTTATTGAGAAACCGGGCTCTGCGAGGGTCGGGCTTCGAAACCGAAAAGATAAATTTCTCGGGCTTCTCGGGCACTTCGGGGCATATTTTGGGTGTTTGGTATAATACCGGGGCTTTAGGGGAAGTTGGAATGAAAGAAATATTGAAAAAAGGGTTAAAAATGACAAGTTTCCAAAATATACCCGGGAGGTCTCGCACCCTTCTATTTATAGGGGCGAGGCTTCTGATCCAAGGGCTGAGAAGACTCCACGCGTCAGCAGATCCGAAGCGAGGGCAGGTGGCTCGCACGTGCGAGGGGTGATCTGGTTGCCTCTGATTGGACCAGGGTCTAGGTCCGAGGGTTCGGTCGTGGCGCTATGTGCGAAGCTCGGACACGTCAAGCAAGGGCACGCGTCGGACACCTACTGGACCGCGCTTCGGATGCGAGGGCAGGCGACATGCCTCGCCAGCTGGCTTCGGGTGACTCAGCAGTTCGGACACATGGCGCGCATAGAGCGAAGGTGACGTGGCCGAAGCATGACTATGCGAATTTTCTCGATTTTTGAGAAAAAACTTCTAAAATCCATAACTTTCGCATATGAGCTCCGTTTTTTACGTTCTTTATATGCACGCGTAGGTAAAATTACGCTCTACAACTTTCATTTAGACTTCGTCGGCTAATTTTGATTTTAATTTTTATATTATTATTTTTAACAGACCGGGACAGGAAATCCGTTAAAAATTCTTAACTTCTTCATCCGACGTCCGTTTTCGTCTGTCTTTTTACCGTTGTACTACTATTGACGAGACCTTAGATTCTCGTTTAGGTTGTATCGGCTAAAAATCACTCGATCTAAAATTCGAGTTTTTAGCTGTCTACAGCTAAGCTGAAACTTAGAAAAATCATAACTTCCTCATACGAAGTCAGATTTGGGCGTTCTTTTTATACATACTCTCGGTTTAACGAACACTATGACTTTCATTTAGATCACTAAGGCTAAAAAGTAGTTTATCAAAAACTCACTTTTTACGACATTCGACACCGTGCCGGTTTTGTCGAGAAACTTCGACAGGTCATAACTTCTTCGTTATAACTCGAATTTCGGTATTTTTTATATATCCGTAATCCTTGTCACGAGCACTACAACTTTCTTAATAGATATCGGCTTTATCTAATATTTATTTTCGACGCTCATTTTTATTTTTAATTAATTAAATCCTAGTAATTAAGCATAAAACACATAATTCACATAATATTCACATAATTCCTTTTCATTTCTTCAAAATGAGTTACAAAGGTTAACCTAGACTATCACATCAATATTAATGCCTTGCCTAGAAACACGGGGGTTACACATTAGGACACATCCAAGTCCTTGGTTTGACGCATCACAGTAGACCACAAAGTCTTATGTTCCTTCTGGCAAAGATAATATAGGTGCGCTGCATAGGGCTCGCTTTAGTGTTTGGAATGCAACGCCTTGTTTTTCTCCCCAGCTGAAGGTTACACCCTTCTGAGTCAGGGTGGTAAGTGGGTTAGAAATCTTCGAGAAGTTTTGTATGAACCTCCGGTAATACCCGACAAGGCCCAAGAATTATCGGATTTCCGTTGGAGTCCTTGGAGTTGACCAGTTCTCGATTGCCTTGATTTTGGAAGGATCAACGTGTATCCCCTCCTTGCTGACCACGTGACCTAGGAAATCTACTTTTCGAATCCAAAATTCGCACTTTGAAAATTTTGCGTATAACTTTTCTGTCCTTAATGTTTCCAAGACCTGTCGGAGGTGCTGGCTATGTTCCTCCTTGATCCTTGAATAGATGAGTATATCATCTATAAACATGATCACAAATTTGTCCAGGAAAGGACGACATACTCGGTTCATCAAGTCCATGAACACCGCTGACACATTTGTCAATCCAAAGAGCATCACTACAAAGTCGTAGTGACCATAGCGAGTTCAGAATGTTGTTTTGGGAATGTCTCCTTCCAGGACACGCAGCTGGTGATACCCAGATCTTAAATCGATCTTTGAGAAGTAGCTCGCTCCTTGTAGTTGGTCGAACAGATCGTCTATGCGCGGTAAGGGATATCGGTTCTTGATCGTGAGTTTGTTCAGTTCCCGGTAATCGATACACATGCGAAAAGATCCGTCCTTCTTCTTTACGAAGAGAACCGGTGCTCCCCAAGGTGAGAAGCTCGGTCTGATGAATCCTTTGCTTAGAAGCTCGTTCAGATGGCTGGATAATTCCTGCATTTCTGCCGGTGCTAGACGGTACGACGATTTTGCTACTGGGGTAGCTCCGGGAATCAAGTCGATTCTGAACTCGACTTGACATTCTGGTAAGACTCCTGGAAGATCTGCAGGGAAGATGTCGGGGAAATTGTAGACTTCCGGAATGTCTTTAATGTCTTTCACTTCTCGTTTCTTGTCTACCACGTGGGCTAGGAAGGCATGATATTCTTTGCGAAGGTATTTTCGGGCTTTGACTCAAGAGATGATTTGTAAATTGGTACCGGGTTTGTCACCATAAATGACATGAGTTTCGCCACTTGGCATATTTAGGCGAACAACCCGTTCGTGATACAGAATATCGGCATGGTGAAGGCTTAACCAGTCCATAACGATGATGACATCAAAGCTTCTTATGGTGATTGGCATTAGATCGATTTGGAAAAAGTGTTCATTTAGAGCTAGTGTGCAGCCTACATACAAATCGTTTGTGCTTTCTGTTTTACCGTTTGCCATTTCTACTGTAAATATCTTATTAAGTGCTTGGGGTTTTTGATTAAGTAAGTGTTTGAATTTATGACTCACGAAACTTCTCTCCGCACCACAGTCAAAGAGTATGCATGCATAAATGTCGTTGAGGAGAAATGTACCCGTAACCACTGTGGGATCGGCTATCGCCTCGTTTTGCCCTATTGCCAGTACTCTTCCTACGCTGCCAGCCTTCTTTGTCTTAGGGCAATCCCTCTTATAGTGCCCAGTTTCCCCACACCCATAACATGCCTGGCTCACTCCAGTACCAGGAACTTGGGTGATTGGTCGCATCGGTGCCTTACAGAAACGGACATTGTGCCCTTTCCTGTCACAGTTTTTACAGTGCATCTCCCGACAATTCCCGTTGTGATGGTAATTGCATTTGTTGCACTTTGGTAGGTTCCCAACATATTGTTTTACCGGCGTAGGGGTAACAGGGACATCAGTGGGGGCAGTAGCGGCATGGACTACCACTATTTGTTTCTTTGAAGGTTCTTGCGAAGTTTGACTTTTCCTCTTGTTCCAAAACTTCTTCTTGTTGTTGTTGTTGTTGTTGGCATTGCTGTTATTGTTGTTGCTTCCTTTGGTTGGTTCTGGGACGACAGTCGTGACATCTTGGCAGACCCCATGATCAACGAGGGACTGTGCCAGTTGTTTGGCACTGTCGAACGTTGTGGGTTTGGAAGCTAGCACACTTCCTCGAAGCTGGGGCGACAGCCCCCAGATATACCTTTCCACCTTCTTGCTTTCTAGGGCCATCATCCCTGGGCAAAGTATCGTCAAGTCACTGAACCTATTCGTATAGGTTGTGATGTCCGAGCCCACCATAGTCAGGCCCCAAAGCTCCTGTTCAAGCTTCTGAATCTCGCCCCTTGGGCAGTACTCTCGCAGTAGCATTTGCTTCAGGTTCTCCCAACCCATGAAGTTTGCCACCACCAGAGTTAGTGACTTGACGTGGCCATTCCACCACGTTAGGGCTCGTTCGGAGAAAGTACAGGCGACAAATTTTACTTTTCTCTCTTCGGGGCATGAGCAGATTTCGAATACGGCTTCCGTTTTCTCTATCCATTGGGATAGAGCCATTACTCTCCCAGTTCCATTAAAGGGGATGGGTTTGCTGTTGGAGAAGTCCTTGTAAGTACATTCCCCGGAACGACCCTGGTTTTGGCCATTAGTAGAGCTATTTATTCCTCCTCCTGATCCGTTGTTACTCATTTGTGCCATTGCTGCGGTTACGGCAGCTGTGACAGCAGCCTGAAAGGTAGCAACATCCATCGATGGAGGTGGTGGTGGAGGTGGTGTTGGTGCTCCTGTAGTATTGAAGCGTCGAGGATTTCTTCTTGGCGGCATGATTCTGCCATAAGTTAAGAGACAAATTCTTGATAAGTCTTCAGAAATGATTATGGAAAGTCTTAGTATTATATATTTTGTGTTCTGAACATTACTGAAATTTGTAAGTTAATGGAAACTCACAATAATAAGTGTATGATTTCCTTAGTATTTTAAGAACTTAATGGAATACTCAAAGAAATAATAAATGCGTGTCAATCTCATTGATATTAATATTTGATACAACGATCAGGAAAATTTGACCTTACATGGGTCTAGGGTACATCAATGAAAATGGGAAAATTTGACAGCATTCGGGCCCCCGAATTGTGCACTCACAATCCGCCGGGTTTACATTTAAAAAGAAAGAGTAACACCAACACTTAGTCGATAAGTATATATACATAGCGCCAGAAGTACGCGCTCTACTCCGAGCGGGTGGCACGCTGCGGACCATGGTATGTGGTTGTGGAAGTCTGAGCTCGGGCTACTTGACGTTCAGCCTCGATGATGCGCCTCTCGATGGGTGCTTGGCTCTTACGGAACTCTCTTACTTCGGCTCTAGCAGCAATAATGTCCTTCTGAAGGGAAAAGGTGTGTTCTATTGTCCGCTCATGTTCTTCATCCAGACGACGAAGACGTACCGCAGTGACAGCAGCGGTGGTCCCAATGTCCACGAGTTGGCTGGCATTCACTCTTGCTTGCTCGCCTTGGTTGGCAATGCGACGAACCATGACAGGGAGTGCCCTGTCAGCCGAACCCCCGCTGCTGAGGTTATAAAAGCCTCGTCCCATGCCGTAAGGTGGTCGTTGTCCTTGCTCCTTGCTCCATCGTTTCAGGTCCACAGCCCAGCGGGGCGCCGGACCCTGAAAGTTCCTTTGGGGATTTGCTGCTCCTCGGGGAGGATTGTAGATCTCGGGTTCCGATTCAGTGCTCCCACCATCTCCTTCCTCTTCTCACTCTTCGTCTGGGTCTTCCTCGGGATCCTCTTCGGAATCCTCCTCTGGCTCTTCCTCGGGAATTTCTTCGGGATCTTCCTCTGGGTCTTCCTCAATCCAGCCTCCATTACCCTGGTTGGGGTAGTAGGGATCCCCGGGAATGTGAAATCCTGCCATTTTGTCTGGTTGAGAATAGAGGCAAGAGAATTATAAAAAAAAGACTTGGGAGTAAAAAGGTAACTTTTCATAAGTAAATTTTTTTTTTATTTATTTGACGATTCCTAATTTTAACTAGATATCGAGGTTCGCACGATTATTATAGTTCTTATGGTTTTATAAAATACTCCTATAGTATTTCAAATTTGTAAGTTTGTTTCTAGTATTTTCTTTGGTAAGTTTTTCACTTGTTGCTCACTACGACCATTCCTCGACATACGTTGTTCACATCCATGATAAATATAGTTTATCAGACTATATTTATTCTCGATCTGATTACATACCTCGATGCCTAATCGTAGCGTCTTAACTTTCCTTAATACTTTTGTAAAATTTTAGCTATGATACGAGACCGATGCATGCGTGTACTTATACTTTTATAAAAATAAAAAATATATAACATTTTAATTTATTAAAAGTATAGTTTGTGAAAACGTTTTGTCAGAGGGTTTTAGTCCCTTTGCATTTATAGTTTGTATATCTTATGTGGTTCGATATACTTAGTTCACTATAAACAATGCTCTGATACCAATCTGTCACAACCCCCAAACCAGAATGGCGGAAACATTCGGGGGTGGATGACTTCACGTAGTATCATAACAGTTGAATATTTGTAAAGAAAGTAACCCAACCATCATAAATATAATAAAAAGTTACATCGTTGCATGTAATACATGTTTCAAAAAAATATTACAAATATGATGATTTAAAATGTTTTGATAACTGACGCCTTAGCGTTCCTTCTCCAAAAGCTGATGTTTACCTGTATTACTGATTCCCTGAGAAATACAAGTAGTTTTGAAAAAGTGTCAACAATTAAGTTGGTGAGTTCATAAGCGTTTTTGTACTAAAATTTGTATGTCTTTCGGTAAAAATAACTGAACGTGTTTTCTAGAAAATCCAATATTTTCTATGTATGCGTGATAGTTTTGAAAAAAGTTCCAAAGGCTGGAGTGCAATAGTAACTTTCATGCTAAAATAGTGAAAGTGGATTTATACATATATAATGTAATACTGAATGCATTTAAGAGTCTCGTAAATCAAAAATATTTCGATATTCCATGTAAGATTTATAACCATGCTATTGACCCAGACTGCCTGTAACAACGTTCTTCAGGCGTTGCAGTGTTATGACGTTTGTCACCCCAGACCTGCCGGTCTAACTGTAGCTAACATTTTAGGTGCGGGATTGTCAATCCCGTATAGATCTATACACAAGTATCACACTCTCCCTACAAGAGATTATGGTTTATAATACAGGACTTGAAATGCGTACTTGAGAGTACGGTGAAGCCGGATGTCTCACAAAGCTTAGTATCAATAGATTTAGGGAATGAAAAGTCCACATTTCTTGTAAACGAAAGTGTTTCCTTTTTACAGTGTTTATGTAAAGATGTTATGAATAACTCGTAAACTATACCCATTATAGTTTTTCAAAAGCGTGTTCCATTTGGTGATAAAACTCGATGTAATACCAACTTTGCATGTAAAGTGTAACGTTGGTATTAATGTTATTTAACATTTATAAACAAAATGTAGGTAAAGTATTTGAAACCACATATAACGATGCGTATTTTAACATAAGTTTTTCTCGTGTTTCACTTGTATTTCCCCCCCTAAAACATGAAAAAGACGTGAAAATGTAAGGGTATGAACTCACCTGGAAAGTGTGGTGATTTGAAGAAAACAGGATTTTCTCAGGTGGCACTTCGACCGGAAAGTGGTGAATTTTTCGGGAATCTCGGAGCTTCGGACCTTCGTCGGGACTTGGATACGGAACCGGGGCGTCGGGGTAGTCTCGGGATAGTAGAAGTATGAAATTAGGGAGAGAAATTGAGGAATGAGCAAGTAAAAGTCGGACGTCTCGCATGCTATTTATAGGAGGGCTGCCAAGCTTCGTACGCTGGGCGTACTCCGAAGTACGCGGGGCATACCTCGTACGCGGGGCGTACCCTCGTACGCGGGGCGTACGTCTGCGATGACGTCACTGGTCGCTGGTCTTCGGATCGGATGGAAGTAGAGGGTGTAGGGGCGACGTGGCCGATCCGAGGCCGTGCATTGGGTACGCTGGGCGTACTCCGAAGTACACGGGGCGTAACCCTTCTGATAAGCCTCGAAGTGTGTGCCCAAAACTTTAAAAATCCATAACTTTCGCATACGAGCTCCGTTTTGGACGTTCTTTATATCCAGGCGTAGGTGAGAATATACTCTACAACTTTCGTTTGGACTCCGTCGGCTAATTTTGACGTAAATTTTTAATACTATATTTTTAATAGGACGGGACAGGATAAATCCGTTAAAAATTCATAACTTCTTCATCCGATGTCCGTTTTCGTCTGTCTTTTTACCGTTGTACTACTATTGTCACGATCTTCAATTCTCGTTTAGGTTGCGTTGGCTAAAAATTGCCCGATCTCTATTTCGAGTTTTTAGCTGTGTACTGCTATATTCGAAACTTAGAAAAATCATAACTTCCTCATACGAAGTCAGATTTGGGCGTTCTTTTTATGTATGCTCACGGTTTGTTATTATCTACGACTTTCGTTTAGATACTTAAGGCTAAAAATTATTTTATTGAAATTTCACTTTTTACGCTTAACAGTATTTTACCGGTTGTGTCGCGGATTTTCGATTGGTCATAACTTCTTCGTTATAACTCGGATTTGAGTGTTCTTTATGTTTCTGAAAACTTTGACATGATATCTAACACTTTCTGTATCCCAATTGAGACTTTAGAAAACTTCATTTTTGACGCTATTTTATTATATCAAAATAGGTTACAATGCTTGACTTTAGAACATTACATTGACTTGAAATATCGGGTTGTCACACGTTAAGCTCTTATTGGGGAATTAGGGACTCCGACGCGTACGCCGCGTGTAACCCAAGGTACACCGCGTGTACGTGGTCAACTGCCTGATCCCGGTCAAGGCATGAGTACGCCTAGCTTAGGAGCTGAGTACGCCCCACGTACTCAGCTGAGTGGACCGAGTTGACTCGTTGACCTTGACCTTTGACCAGGGCTTTGACCAAGTTGGACCTAGGGGTATTTTGGGTATTTTTAGTTGTTAATTGAGATTAGGTACTTGGTTTTGGTTAGGAGATCGTTAAGTCGATTTTTCGAGACAGAGATTCATTTTGCTTGCATTTCCAACTAAGAGGTGAGTTTTCCTCACTGTACCCATGGGTCAAAGACATCAAGGTCGACCCACTAAATTATATATCTTGGTTATAGGATAGTTTTAGTATTTGGCTGAGTAGTAGATCTGCATGATTATATGTATTTGCTGGTTCTGTGTTTATGTTTATCTGTTACATATGTTGACATATTAGGTTGGGTTGAGGTTGTACTGCTTTGTGCAGTAGCCGACAAACCCAAAGCAATCCAGACATAAGTTGTGTGTCCCGAGGGCAAGCCAGACTTATGTTGTGGGCTCGGGAGCAATCCAGATATGAGATAAGGGTCTGGTAGGCATGTCAAACTCCTACTGTGGGCTCAGGGGTAATCCATTCTTTTGAGTTGTGGACCCAGTACATGTTGTTATGTGTATATGTGTGTTTGGTACTTTGGGGGAAACTCACTAAGCTTTAGCTTATAGTTTTAGTTTGTGGTTTCCGGTACTTCAGAGGATCGTGGGAAAGCAAAGACGTGATTGTGCACAACTTCCTGTTTTTATGGCATTGGGTCTTGGAAAAACTCTGATTTTGAAATAATGTTTTTGGAAACAACGGCTCTTTTGTAAACAATGATGTGAAATGGTTGATTTTCAAAATTTTAAATTTCTTTGATTTTTGGAGTGTTAAGTGATATGTTTTTGAGATTTCAAAACCATTAGTACTTCAATTTTATGAAAATGGTTGTTTTAATCACATCTTTGAAAAATAAAAGATTTGGTTGGAATTTGGGATGTTTCATATCATGTTAAGTTTAGTGCTAACATGGGTGCTATATAGGGATGAGATTTAGAACCAGAC
Organism: Lactuca virosa; assembly: GCF_052849685.1. Classification (NCBI taxonomy): domain Eukaryota; kingdom Viridiplantae; phylum Streptophyta; class Magnoliopsida; order Asterales; family Asteraceae; genus Lactuca; species Lactuca virosa. The sequence continues at coordinate 284,718,277 of NC_136427.1, read as the reverse complement.
CGAAACCAGAACCGTTAGAGTCGAAGTATATAGAACCGGTTCCGGGTTTGAAAATTGACTTTATCTGGGTTTCGGGTAATTCGGGGTGTGGGTCCATCGGGTCCGGGTAAACCGGGTCTAAGAACCGGAACCGATGTTAGGAAACGGAACCACTTTTAGGGGCCGAAACCGATTTTTGTGAAACGTTTAAAAGATGCATATCTCATTCGTTTCAACTCGGATTGACATGCGGTTTTTTCCAATGTGTAGTTTAGAGTTTGTACATGATTTTAGACTATAAATTTGCCAGTTTTAGTTTTATATTCATTGACTTAAAGTCCTCCAAAGTCGAGATATCAAAGCTGAAAGTTTTTAGTTTTTCAGCTTTTTTGTATTCTGTGAAAATTTTAAAACATGCATATCTAATTCGTTTGAAGTCGGATTGACATGCAGTTTTTTCAAGCTTGCGGTTTAGAGTTTGTACATGAGTTTAGACTATAAATTTGTTATTTTTTGTTTTATATTCCTTGACTTACAGTCCCCCGAAGTCGAGATATCAAAACTAAAAGTTTTTAGTTTTTCAGTTTTTTTGTATTTTGTGAAATATTTAAAACATGCATATCTAATTTTTTTGAAGTTGGATTGACATGCGGTTTTTTTCAACTTGTATTTTAGAGTTTGTAAATGAGCTTAGACTATAATTTTGTCATTTTTGGTTTAATATTCAATGATTTACAGTCCCCCGAAGTTGGAATATCAAAGCTGAAAGTTTTCAACTTTTCAGTTATTTGTTTTTGTACTTTGTATTATGTGAAAATGTTAACACATGCATATCTCATTCGTTTAAAGTCGGATTGACATGCAGTTTTTTCCAGAGTGTATTTTAGAGTTTATTCATGATTTTAGAATATAATTTTGTCAATTTTGGTTTCATATTCAATGAGTTACAGTCCCCCAAAGTCGGGATACCAATATGAAAATTTCAAAGTTCAACCCACTACGTAGTAACTAATTATCAAAAAAATTCTGGTTTTTCCGGTTCTAAACCCATTTTATTCGGTTCCAACCTACCTACTTTGATGTTTCTGGGTTTTTCGGTTGTAGACCCACTTTACCCCGTACCGTACCCGGAACCGAACCGAAACCGGTTCCTATATACCAGTCCGGTTTCCGGTTCTACAAAATCCTGTTAACCGGTTCCGGGTCCATCCGGTCCGGGTTTTGACCTACTTTCATCCCTAGTGTTATATGCTTAGATTGATGTTGCTTTTACTTTGTTATTTATATCGCGTGAGATTTTTGATTGTTTATTTTGTCTTTTTTTAATAAACTAATTGTCGTTCTAAAAAAAACTTAGAAGACAAGAATTTAAATTTCCCTTTAAACGATTAAGTTTCTCAACATTGGGATGGACATGCATCATACTCTTTCGAAAGGGATAATGACTTAAAAGAGTAATATATTTTTCGATTTGTACACATTTAGTCACTGAGTTTTTTTTCCGTCCACATTTACCCATTCAACTTGTTAAACTGTACACATTTAGTCCTTATGACCGGATACTCCAAGTTAGACGGTAAAAATGACTTAATAGGGTAATATATTTCTCACTTTGTACACATTTAGTCCTTAATATTTTTGCACACATTTAGTCCTTAATATTTTTTTTGTTGCAAAATAAGTCATTTTTGTTTTTGTATTCATTCAGTACTTAAAAATGATTTCTTTAGGTTTTTCTCATGACATCTTATGTGGGATAGCCATATGGTGGTGGGATAGGTTGAGGTGGTCCTGCTATATGTTGTAGGCCAAGATACATGGTGCGGGCCAGCTATAAGCTGTAGGCACGGAGGCTCGAGAAGAGTGGTTGGGTTAAGGCGGCATGCCAACAAACCCTGGGTATTCCAGTCCGATGATTGATTGGACCTGTTGCATGTTGACATTCCAATCCGATGACTGATTGGACCAAGGTATTCCAATCTGATGAGTGTGGGCCTGTTATGCATGATAATACGTTTGTTGTATCGGGTATTTTCGGGGAAACTCACTAAACTTTGTGCTTACCCAGTTGTTTATGTTTTCAGGTTCTATCGTTGATCGTGGGAAGGCGAATGCATGACTGTACACACTCATCAACAACATTGAGGATTCCGCGTTTCTTATATTACTCTGATTTTCGATAAATGTATTTTGGAATAAACGTTTTTTTCTTAATAATGGATTTATAATTAGGGAGTTTTGCCTTATTTAAAAATAAAAATTTTTTGTTGTGAAAATGAGACATTACACATAAACATAAACAACCCCACACACTTCATCAATGATTGTCCTACATAAGATGTCGTGGGAAAAACCTAAAGAAAATATTCATAAGTACTGAATGAATAAAAAAAACAAAAATGACTTATTTTGAAACAAAAAAATATCAAGGACTAAATGTGTACAAAAATATTAAGGACTAAATGTGTACAAAATGAGAAATATATTACCCTATTAAGTCATTTTTACCGGCTAACCTGGAGTAACCGATCATAAGGACTAAATGTGTACAGTTTAACAAGTTGAAGGGGTAAATATGGACGAAAAAAAACTCAATGACCAAATGTATACAAATCGAAAAATATATTACCCTTTTAAGTCATTATCCCCTTTCGAAAATATCTTTAAACACAAATTCCACATCAAAAATATTTATATTGTAGTTTTAAGTTTTAACCCAAAAAAATACTTAAATAAAAAATATTTTTTTTCCAAAGAATTTCGTATATCTGATATACAAAATTCATAATTTATCATATCTAATATAGTAATTCTTAATTTCTCAAATCTGGTTTGTGAAAATTCAAAAAAAAAAAAAAAAAAAAACATTTTTTGATTTTTTTTGTTTTGTGGTAAAAATATTAAACTAACACTTTCACAGCAATAAAATATTTTAATAATGTAAAACTGAGTTTTTTTAAAGTGTTTTTTTAGAGTTTTCAACTAAAAATGTTGTAAAAAATGAACAAAAGAGAGAAATATATGCCTAATATACAAAGACTATTTCACAACACCATAAAGTTTTTTCACAATCCAAAATGATTTTTCCTCGGTTTATTGATTATGAAAAAACTTTACTTTTGACTATTTTTAACGGTTGTTTTGTAATATGACATTTATCTTTTTCGTTTTTAGGTTGACATAGAAAAAAAATAATCAATATCATTTATTTTTGCTTGAGTAAATGATGTTGAGCAAATGATCATTTTATGATGTTTTACCTTAGACAATTGGTAACGTCATTTATTTTTGTTTCTATGTTAACCTAAAAACAAAAAAGATAAATTTCATGTTATAAAATAACCGGTTATTTCTTTAAAAAAAACTAGAAATTTGTGTTAACGTGAAAGGTTACTGAAAATGAAAGAATTTTTCTATTTATAAACAAAATGTAAGAGTTTTCTAAATGCTAATATACAAAGATTGTTATATATATATATATATATATATATATATATATATATATATATATATATATATATATATATTGTCCATAATTAAATTATAAACAGAGACTATTTCTTTAAAACACTATAGACCCAAATTATAAGTCATATAAATTAAAAGTATATAGACCAAAACTATTACTTGGACATATCCTGTTATTTTTGTTTATAAACATAATTTTAAATTTTCGGCCCGACTAAGATCATCGGGCCTTATTACATATACTCAAATACTCAATGGGCTAATGATTCCAAAAGGAGCAAATTTTAAACTTTTATTGTATAAAAACATCCATAAATTTTTAAGCAACACTATCTTCAAAACTCTCCTTGAGGCTTGAGGCTACAATACAACCAACATTTTTAAAAAGAAACTGTATTATTAATAATATTTTGTTAACATATATAACTGAACCTTATCTATTTAAGACAAAAAGAAAAGTATGCAGAGTTGCTGACTACGATTCAATAAAAACCAGTTGTATGGTAAAAGGAAAGACAATAAAAATACTAAGATTGTAAAAAATATTTGACCTTAGCTAACATGTAGACAAGTTAAGGGATTAAGCGGTTAGGTGCAGATTAATCGGAGACTCTAAATTGCCAATTCGTTGAATTCTAAAAAATTAAATATGACTAATATCATATTAAAGTTCGTAAATACCATTAATATCATAACAAAATAGACTAATATAATTAATAAAACACTAATCATCCCTCAAAATGTTTCTATTGAGGTAGAACTTCTTCAAAGTGTTAAAATTTTATCATTTACTATTGTTTTATTCAGTGTGTAGGCAAAGATTAATCGCTACACGCCTTTTAGTCGGTCGGGTAACGCCTAGGGACTAATCGAAAATTAATCGAAACCTAGTCAAGATTTTAAACACTGAAAAATACTATATAATTCTTTTCATTTAATATTCTATACCGGTATCATTTTAATCGTCTAATATATTTAATAAAGTATTATGCACTTTTATAAATATTTAACATATTACATTAATTAAACACAAATTCTAAGAGAATATCATTGATCTTGAGGAGAGCACATAAATACGTGACTATGACTTGTAGGAAACATTCCTTGCTTCCATACACGCCATCGTTGACCATCCATGTAAGTGTCATGGAAGGCTATTATTGATCGCTTTTGCTTGCTATAATGATAGCTTAATCAAATGCACTATCGTCGTTGGTACACAATTCAAGAGTCGAATATAACCCTAACCAAAAGTATCTTCTCCGAGAAGGTAGTTTATGATCATTTAGTGTTGGAACTTTGATTATAGTTTATAAACATTATTCCATATGGGCAGGGGCGGACGCATGATTTTACAGTAGGGGTTGCACGGGAGAGTTAAGGGTTGCACGGTAGTAGAAAAAATAAAATTTTCAAAAATTTTCGAAATTTTTTCCACTGCGGCCGGAAAACTTAGGGGTTGCCGGTGCCAACGTGGACCACCCCTAGGTCCGCCCCTGCATATGGGAGAAAGAAAGAACATTGACTAGCTTTATAAGCCTTTGTCTTTAAATATTCTTAAATAGATAAAGCAAGACAAAAAACATTTGGGCTAGAATTGTAGTAATCGGCTATGCAATTAGTCTTGGATTAAGCTTGTCATTAAATTAATTAATGGTCAAAATCTTTTATTAAATTTTGGTATTGGGCTATCAAATTAGTCTTGGATTGGACTATCAAATTAGTCTTGGGCTCTTCTTGACTAAATAAATAATTTTTATATATACAAATTCTGAAATTGATTTATTAATTACAAAATCTGTTAATTGGTAATTAACTGATTGGAAGTTAATTAGACAGTTAATTTTGGTTTTGGAACAAGTATAATGGTTGACAGTTATTAACTGCTATTTGACAATGCTATAAATAGATGATCAATTAACAGATTAAAGGGTTGATCAAATACACAAAAACACCACGTTCATTCACTCTCGTTTTTCTGGGAAATCAAGGAAGCATATCCAGATTTAATCTTGATCACATTGTTGTATCCTCGAGATAGATCTCTACCAGGAAAATTTCAGTCTTATGACACTGCAAACCAGACCTCAATCTCTTATTATTTTTGTGATTAGTGAAACTGTTGTAAACACATCTAAATACAAGTATGTTCTTCTGATTTGTGAACCTTAGTATATAAATTTGATTTATTTATGTTTCTGTTTGTTCAGTTTCGTATTTGATAACTTTTGTCATAACATTTAGTTTATCGCCAAATTTTAATTTTTGAAGTTTATGATTTTGATTATTATGGAAAGATTCGGACTTTTTTTTATGAACTTCATATGGAATAGATATGGGGTTTTGTTGCAATCTATGAAATGAATTTGGAACATATACACAGCTTTTTGTTGCAGTTTTGAACAAATTTATAGTTTATGTAACATCCTTTAAGACACATACCATAATAATGTTTGCTTTAGACCACACGACACAAAAATTTTCCAGGAGGGTCACTCATTGTGAAATTGCTCTTGTCAGGGTACATTTAACTATATAGTTCTTAATGGATATGATGCCCTTATAAACTTTAACGTGTGAGTCTTGCATTAGATGACCAATGTGTACACTAATTGATTGACAATGGCATTAAAGATCAATTAACCGAATTCATGGGCATTATAATTCTCTCCAACTTAGGATGATTTCGTCCTCAAATCACAAACTTAGCGAATAAGTGCAATCTCTGCCACTCGTTTTCAGTTTTCCCAAGTAAGAATTGCTTCCGTACGGTGCCCCCACAATACTAAATCATCGCATCTTATTTTCTAATACTCATCATAATATTATAGGTTCTTTTATGACAACCTATCAGCCTGTCGACTCCATCATCATCGAATCATTAATTACGTTAAGCCAAACAACTCTTTTTCATTGAAGGACAAATTTTACGAACTTAACTATTTCGTATCCCCTTCGGGTGTCGACTTTGTCGGACTATAACAGTTTTCACATCATCACCAGTATTCTCAAGAAGTTAGAGAATAATCAAAACCTTTACTCAATCATGATAATCACTCTTACGAAAACATTCTCTATAGACTGATTCCTCATATATGTAATACCTACAAAGGCTTACTTTTATCTCTCATAAAATATCGTGGTTCTATACGATCCTGAGACCTTGACAATAAGATCGTTCCCTCGATATCCAAAGGTAAAGGTTTTATGTTCCCTCACGATAATAAATGTCGTTTTCTCACTTACCAACCAAAACATCCATTTTATCTTCTTCATAACAACAATCGAAGCGAATAACTCTCCCCTATCTTTTGGTGCTGCAACTCTCCTGGATCTTGACGTTGAATCTGATGTCGAGATGCCTTTCACACCTTTGCCTTAATGGTTGGGTCTCCCCCACTTGGATCCGAACCCTCACTTTCTGCTACTTACGACCAATCAAAGCCCATACTATCTTTGTCTTTGTAATTACTAATTTTCTTTCTTCTTTAAAGAAACTCTTGATCGTCCCATTAATGACTTTATCATCCCCAACATAGCATCACTACTTGTGTTCACAAGGGATCTTCTCGTATTTCACAATCATGGTCTGATCAAGATCACGACAAGCACAAAGTCGTCTACCAACATACACATGTACAAAATGGTACAAGAAGGTCTTATTAACATAATGGAAAATACTAGCAACAACGACAGTTGGTGAACTCAATATTATCCTTCCATTTTCTCTGGGAGAACCGACTTTTCGTTCTTCAGTTGATCTTCTTGACCATATATCAAGTATTTGGACACAGACGCACAACGAACATCCTCATGCGTCTTCTTACCTTTTCTGCAACATCCGTAACTCCTATGGCTTGCTAAAGAGTATCAAACTCGTAGACTTCTTAGTTGTTGGTGGTGTATGAACTTGTACTTGTTATTTCATCCACCGATGGACCTTTAATCCCAACTCTCGATTCACAAACTTAACTTTCATCAAAGACTACCGATCCTTTCTAAGTTGGTTCGTAGACTCAACACACTATAATGTCTTTTACTTTAGCTACAACAACTGAATGAATGGTCACATTCTAAAAATCCTTCCATTGTATAGCGCAACATATACATAATCGAACTAGACTCATGTATCTAGCAGTCAAACTCTTAAAACGGAAGAAACATTTCTTGATGTTCTAATGTAATACAATCACATCATAGCAGATAACATTTCTAGCTACTGGATGCTCAGCCTTAATGAAAGTTGCAATCTTTCGTCGATCACTTCGATCATCTTCTTCTTCAATCTTCCGACTAAAGTCAGTTATTACATCGAACAAGGTTCTTTGAGCCAATCAACTCATTTATGTGGATCTATATTACCCAGACCCGATTTTTCATGACCACTAGGACCTAAATCAAAATTAACTTCCTCGTCATTACCGTAAACCATAAATAACGGAAATAGACAAAACAAACTCAACTGCTAGTGCCTTAGTAACCTTAAGATTCTTCCTGGCCCAAGTACGGATTTTGTGCTTCCGATAGTACAAGCCTTTACTACCTTTCACATCTATGCATCCTTAGTCCAAGAATTGCCTCACAATCCCTAAGTCACTATACATAATAATTACAAAGCAATTTAACACACATGAATATGTCCAAACAAGCACATACAACAACTCTCCTAGAATCTACTAGGAGTTTCGTGTCTCTATCAAGCACATATTAACTTTCTTACACTTGCATTCTAGGATCCCGCTCACGCATATGCTCGATCTGTCGTATTCTAATACTTTTCCTAGGTTGCTAGGAATTCCACTTCTAAATCCTTCGTATAGATTCCTTCTAGTTTCCAGTTAGCATGTCACACTACATCTGAATTTACTCTATTGGAATGGAGACAAACGTTCTCTAACTACCAGTACTATCTTTTGACTCATGCTAGTCACCATGCATATCGTTCTATCTCTTCACTTCATCATCTTTTACGTTATAAAATTCAATCCTAGAAATTTTACTTCTCTGCTGCATATCTTTTCACATCTACTTCAATCTTAAGAAGTTTGCATTTCAGCCACATCTCAGTATGTTCTACTAGCTTCAACTTGGCCCTCTGTCATCCTTGAAACGAGTATCTCTTTCCGTGCAATACTATGGGTGTATCGCCACTTTACCTACATGTTTTAAATTTAATTAGACAAGTATGACAACCCTGAGAAATTCCATCACTAGTCACCGTTAGGAAATAATAGGAAAATAAATGCAATAGAAAGCATACTTGGATAGTACTTGTTAACGTGATCTCAAGGATACAAGATTCGTAAAAATCCGACTCCGAAGGAGAGAGTTATGGATTTTATAAAAATAGAAATCAACCACGTAGTTAAAATTAATTATGTCAAATAGTACTTAGAGATTGATTGAGTTTTGACTAAATATGCAAAAAGGAATTTCGTAGTACTCCTCGGGTTATAAACTTTAGGAAAAAGTTTTTCGAAAACGGGATCCATATGAGTTCGTTATCATTTTTATAAAATCATTAATTCTTACCCCCGTTGGGCTAAAAAATGAAAGTCAAAACCGGCCAAAACAACCAAAAGAAAAGTTATAGTACACGTTGAGATCATCACATAGATATAAAGAGGGTCTAGAGTGGAGCACACACGAGGAAGTTAAGATTTTAAAAAAAATCATTACATGCGCGTCAAGTGCGCGCCGCACACCAGACACCGGATTCGGATAGATTGCAAATGACGTGGATGAGTAGGGAGGTGACACGTGACAACTTCCTGTGGAGCCACGGTGTTTGAGTGCACGACGCACATAGGAAATGCACGACGCACACCAAAAAAAGTCGACTATAAATAAAAGTTTGTGCCATTCAGTTCCAGCACACCTTCATTCATTCCTCTCTTTCTCTCTGGTCCGTGTGCTACCTCGTAGAGCGGTCCCCGGAGTTCGGAGCTCGTCTCTACCCTACATCAATGGTTTCAATCCCTAGAGTGAGTTCACGACCCCTATTTTACCATTTTGAATGTTTTCAGAGGGGGGGGGGGATATATGCTTATCAAATGGTTTTATAAAAATATTTATTTTATAAAAGTCAAATCATTTTGTAATAAGCTAGATGCTTTGGGATAGTATAACTGTAGATACTATGCCTAGTTTTAAGCTAAGATCTTATGTCTAAAGGTTATAATGCCCAATAATCTAGGAGTAGGGTTTACGTAGATATTATAAAGGCCAAATCCCTAGGAAACCTTAGAACCTAGGAGTTATGCTAGATAATATTTAGGATATGCACAGTACTTAGTTGTTACTCTGCCCAAATATCATGTTAAAATAATCATAATTAGGGTATATATATATATATATATATATATATATATATATATATATATATATATATATATATATGACGGTTTATACATATCAGATAATTATGAGATCATAAATATAATTATCAAATACATATATATATATATATATATATATATATATATATATATATATATATATATATATATATACAAAAATCATTTGATGATATACACCCGAAATAGGTATATATAAAGATAGTGTGATATGTGTGTGTGTGTGTGTGTGTGTGTGTGTGTGTGTGTATATATATATATATATATATATATATATATATATATATATATATATATATATATATATATATATATATATATATATATATATGTCACACCCCCAAACCAGACGGCGGAAACGTCCGGGGGTGGATGACTTTATTTGTACTATCACAACACATGCATTATAGTAATCAGAGTACAAACAACCATTGCATTAATAAGTATAAGTTTTTACATGTGTTCAATCAATGTATATTGACACCAAAATAGCTATACAAAAGAAGAAGACATGACTCAAAATAGCTCCATCTTCTCAAAAGCTCGGGGAGTACCTGTCTACTGATTCCCTGAGAATACAAGTAATTTGAAAAGAGAGTATTAACATAAAGTTGAGTGAGTGCATAAGTATTTATGTATGAAAGTATGTTTTTGTTTCTTGAATATGTAAAATGTTCCAAAAAATCCTATATTTTCTGATGTATATGGAAAGTAGTTTTAATCACATAAAACCGTTATGTTTGTAAACCAGTGTTCTGTATTTGTATAATCTGTAAACGTGAGTGTGTCTGGCTTCACCAGCTGTTATTGTAAACTGAGATGTAATACTGTAAAACTGTACTTTTATAAACTGGTACTTTGAAAATGTACTCATGTTTAGTTAATTATACGCTAACCGTATTGTTAATATCTTTTTAATGAGTTATTATAACCATACTGAGACTAGATGGCCTGAAACAACGCTTTGAAGGCGTTAAAAACTGTTGATAACAACTGTCACTCATAGGCGTGTATGCCCGTCTGTAGTTAGCAGTCTGAGTGCGGGGTTGTCAATCCCAATATAGATCTATACACACTTGTTTCGATCCCCGACTGGAGATTCTGGTTATAATGTCAGGACTTAAACTATGTTGTTTAAGTGAATAAACAACCTGAATCTATTGACTCATAAAAAGCATATAGACGTTACATGTATAATAGAAGTGAAAACTCAATCATTATGAAATAAATGATTGATCGTATGTTCCTGAATTAGTATTCTAAACATGTATTTGAAAGATGTATACTCTTGATTAGTTTTAAATCAAACCCTTGTTCTTGTAAAATGGTGTATTCTAGTATACTTGAATCGTGAATTAATGTTCTATGAATCATAAATTATACCTATTATAATTTATATGTACTTTCTGAATTGATACTAACTGTTCATGAATGCAACCCCTTGCTCAACATGTTACAAAGGGTATTTGAACTGAATGAAATAACTTTTATATTTATATACATATAAAAATATATATAAGTAAAATTTAAACAACATTCAGACAAATAACCGATACTATAAGCCCACATCCAAACAAGGAAAAGGAACCAAAGTGAGTTATCAGTCCTAAGCCCTTTAAATCTTATATATATATATATATATATATATATATATATATATATATATATATATATATATATATATATATATATATATATGATTTTTGAGGAAAAATATAAGTTTATAAAATCATTTAAAGAGTTTAACATTTTGAAATACTTATGGTGACTTGATGTCATTTTAACACAATTTAAAACCATTTGACTTGATGCCAGTTGAAATCCATTTTGGTAAGATATTTTGAAACCATTTACTTGTAACACAAAATTCTTGTGTTAGACTTGTATTCCCCCCCCCCCCCCCTTAAAACAATAAAAACTATGAAAATACGGGGGTATGAACTCACCTTTTGGAGGGTGATTCAAATGATGATTTGATATAGGATGTTTAGTTCCACAAGTGTAATCCCGTAGCAAAACAAGTCCTATATAGTAATTTGTATAGCATATATGCAACCAATTAGCTAATATAATCATATAAATGATTAGAAACTCGACTAATTTGTAATTATAACTTACAAATAGGAGTGTTAGAAGCTAAAATGGAAGTTGATAGGTGTTCACGGCCAGGAGGGGTGTTCACGGCCCAAGAACATGAAGGGTTCACGACCCTGGAAGTGTTCACGACCCTGAATCTTTGATGAATGATGAACACTTTGATGATCCTAATCAAGTTTCTAAGAAGATTCAAAGGTTTTCTGATGGGTGTTCTACGTGTTCTTCGTGAAAACTAGTGAAATTAATAGATTTTAGCCTAGTATAAGAAGATGGAAGGGTGTTCTTGAAGTGATAAAAAGATCAAGAAATGATACCTGTTAGATGTTATGAAGAACTAGTGATTAACACTTGAATAAGATGAGAAAGGATAATCCTAGCATGTTCTTGAGGAGAGAGGGTGTTCTTGCTTGATGATACTTGAGAGAAAAATGTTTAAATCTCGAGTGAAAGTGAAGAAATGAAGCAAAAACTAGCTAGAACATATATATATATATATATATATATATATATATATATATATATATATATATGCGAGGGTTTACGGTCCGAGGGGTTCACGGCCATGAACCTCGTACACGGTCCGAAGGCGGCTGTGGGCGAGAAGATGATTACGGCTGCGAGGGTTCACGGTCCGAGGAGTTCACGGCCGTGAACCTTTTGCGGCCCGAAGTGTACGGTCCGAAGAGAAGAAGAAAGAAGAAAGAGTGTTGCGAAGTTCTAAATTATTACTTTCTTAAACATTTAATATTCTTAGGATTTTAACATGCAAAGGTTATCATACTAACCTTAATAAAATCCAATATAACAAAGAGGACTTTAGTTGACCCAAGTTTGACTTTGGTTGACTAGGGTTGACTTTACATATAGAAAATAACGGGATGTTACAATATATATATATATATATATATATATATATATATATATATATATATGTATGTATGTATGTATGTATATATATACATATGCATAGGGGTAATTATGGTAAGATAAAAGATTAAAAGATAAAAGATAAAAGCCTAGGGTTAATGCGTTAGTGAGTTGGTTATTCATCCAAAAGCCTTGATTAAATTTGGCATATCCCCAATACCTATAATTGTTAGTCTTGCGAGAGCTAGGAAGTTATGTACACATCTATACGGGGCCATGACAACCCCACCTACAATTGCTAGCTACAATCCCACCAGGATACCTTCCATATAAGTTACTATTCGACGTCCGATGAAGCGTCGTGATTTGGGGTACATTTACGGTCATAGCATCGATTATAGGGGCTCACGATAATACATTAAAAATTGCCTTAGAGTTTAGATTACCATTAGGGACGCCTGGTGTGGTAATTAAAATACGTTAGGATCGTTAGATATCCTAAAAAGATAGTAAATTAGGATTAATAAAAGATAACGTATTGTTAAATATCCTAAAAAGATAGTAAATTAGGATTAATAAAAAAATCCTAATTAAAATACGCTAGGATCGTTAAATATCCTAAAAAGATACAAAACTAGGTTAATAATTAAGAAAGGTTTTCTCAAAGAAAAGGATTCTTAAAAAGATTCAAAAATCAAAATTCGTGCACTCACCAACATTATGTTGACTTTCAAAATACATGTATCTCAGGAAGATGAGTGTAGAGGAGTGTCTCACTAGTAAGAAAGAGGTATGCAAGGGAGTTGTTGAAGTTTAGTATTGTTTGTTTTTAGGAGTTTGTGTCTGTCTCAAAAACAATGTTATCCTTCAAAAATCAATAATAAATAAATGTTTAAAATATTTGTATCTGTTGCCGAGATCCAGTTATCCCTACGCCGCACTGCCCGGTGTTTCCGCCAACGGCTAGGCAGGGTGTGACAGATTGGTATCAGAGTCTCATGTTATAGCGAACTAGTAATTCCTTAGGAAATACGACTATAGCCTAGGGAATAAAAAAACTCTGAATTAATCAAACCTAATAAAAATATTATTAATAATCATTGTACAGATAAACTACTCTTGGTGAGGTATCTAGACTGGAAAAACTTATCGACAGGGTTGTTGGATTTCAGAACAGCTAAATACCAAAATGGTCCTGCCCTTCGACTTTTCCTAGTTGGCCGATCCTTGTAGTTTAAAAGTACACAAAGATAGGATTAAATAAAATACCCCAACCAAACATTAATCATATAAAGAGTTGTGTAAAGTCTTATATATACATTGTAACGCCTGGACTCTGGTACGCATTTATTTACAAATTTTTCATGTTTAAAAAGCTACTCAACGAGTTGGAAGCCCCAGACTCGTCGAGTAGAAGTTAGTCTTGGACGTGGGATTTCAGCCACCTACTCGACGATTCAAGAGCCCTCGACTCGGCGAGTAGGTCTGTCAGAGTGAATCCCTAATTTCGAGGTTTTGCACCCTATTTAAGCATCTTAATCCCCACCCCTTGGCCTCATTTACAACCTCCTTGTCCCAAACCCTAATCCACGAAACCCTAGAGCTTTCTTTGAGTGTGTGAGCCATTTTGAGTGATCTTTGTGCATTTTTGAAGCTTGTGGAATAAGATAGAAGGCTCAAGAGGGAAGGAGTAGATCCAAGAACTACACTCCATTTGCTATATTTTCTGGTAATCAAGTCTCTAACTTGATCATTCTTTTCTTAGATCTATTTACTTCCATTTTTATAAGGGTTTTGGTTCAAGAACCTTGGTCTTTGGGATTTGGACGTCCCAAGTGACTTATATTTCAGATCTGGGATCTAGAAGGGGTTCCATGGCATAAAGGTGCAAACTTTATGACCATGGATGCCCCATGCAAGCTTATAAGCATTAATATGGCCTTTTTAGCCCTAAGAGGCCATGCATGGAAGGAAAGTTAGGAACTTTACGTGTCCAACTGATGTTCAGACCCTAGATCTACTATAGTGTGCCTTGGTTTAGGGTATTATGGCTTGTGGACCAAGATCTGTGTTCTAGAGAGTTAGGGTTTGAGCTAAACCCATTAAGAAGGACTAAGAGCGGGTAAAGTTGGAAACTTTACCCTTAAAAGTGTATTCCCAGTGTGTAGATGAAGTTTGGAGCTTGGATCTGAAGGGTAGGAGCTTAATCTATTGAGATGGATCAATCAGACATGGGAACCCGGCGAGTCCATAGAGGGACTCGACGAGCTGATTTGGTTTGTCTCGTTTTAGCTTAAGGTAGAACTCGACAAGTCGATGAAGGGACTCGGCGAGTTAAATCGGTAGATCGCGACTGTGAGTAACCTGGAAACTCGACGATTCAAGGGGAGACTCGATGAGTTAGATCGCAATTTCAGGATCTAGGACTCGACGAGTTGATGAAGCAACTCGACGAGTTGGGTCAACCAGAAGGTTGACTTTGACCAGGGGTAAAATGGTCATTTTACCCTAAGAAGGATTATCAGATTCTGATTAAGTATTGTTGTGAAATTGATAGTCAGGGAGTCGCTGGAGCAGCAGTCAGAGATTCCTCACACGAGATTCACAACTAGCATACGAGGTGAGTTTCCTTCAGTAGGAACGGGTCTACGGCACCAAGGTCGGCCCGTAGTATGATTATGTTAGTAGCTGAGGGTGGGCCAGACCCGTATCTCCCAGTTAACCGAGTGTGGGTGGGGCCCGTATCTCATAGCTTAGTTTGATTATGGATATATTCCTGATTGATAGGATTAGTTATACTTGTTGTCTGTGTGATACTTGTATGTATGCTTAGTAGTTGAGTGTGGGCAAGGACCGTATCTCATAGCAGCTGAGTGTGGGCAGGGCCCGAATCTCATAGTAGTCGAGTATTGGCGGGGCCCGTATCTCGTAGTAGCTGAGTGTGGGCGGGGACTGTATCTCAGAGTCAGCGGCGTGTGGGCGGGGCCCGTATCTCCCAGCTAACGGAGGGTGGGCGGGGCCCGTATCTCCATGAGTGTGGGCGGGGCCCGTATCTCCTAGTTGCATGTTATGTGTATGGTATGTGGTAGTTTGGGGAGACTCACTAAGCTTCGTGCTTACAATTTACAGTTTTGGTTTCAGGTACTTCTGGTAGCAAGGGGAAGAGCTCGGGATGATTGCAGTGCACACACCATCTGTTCAGCCTGGAATGTTTATACTCTGATATTTTGATATACATTGATATGATGTTTGAGATATTATGACATGTGTTTCAGATAACTATGGTTTTATTAATAATTAAAAACGAAATTTTTGGTCTGTATTTTTGGGACGTTTCAAGTTGGTATCAGAGCCTTGGTTTGAGGGATTCGAGCACACTCTCGGGTGTGTCTGAACTCAAACTAAGGATTTGGTATGAAAATTTTCAAAAAGAAAATCATTTTATAAAAAGAACTTTGAAAAGAAGAAAAAAGATTTTTGAAAAGAGAAAAGGGTGTGGTGCATGCAATCAGCCGAGCTCAAGTAAGTACTACCAAATTACCCATACAAGTTTATGTTATGATATGTTTATGAGAACTGCATGCTAGATTAAGACTAAGGATCTAGGAAGGATGCCTTATGTGCCTATTATATGTGTACCAGATTATTGAGAATTGCATTCTAGATTAGGACTAAGGATCTAGGAAGGATGCCTTATGTGCCTGTTATATGTATCTCAGCTTTATGAACCACATGCTAGTACAGATTAGCCAGGGATAGCCTGAGAGAGTTATGCATGATTATGTTTACTCGATGCTCGAATGCTGCTTGCTTTGTGCTTTTAGGAGTTCTAGTTATCTTTTACTAACTAGTAAATGAATATGTTAAATTACATATTGCGAGGACTAAATAATTTCAGAAGGTTAGGTCTAGCTCTATTGCGCAACTCTTGTTTGAGTCCAACCGTTGTATGGTAGGATCTCTCATTCGAAGAATTATCTAGTCTTAGTGATATGTAATAGTATTCACGAGCTAGTTAAGGGGATATAGCAGGAACTTCTTATGCAGTTGATAGCGAAGAGTGGGTTGGTGATTACCCTAGGGCAAGCCTAGGATGAGTTTAGCATGAGATTAGCAGTAGTGGTAGAAGGGACTTGGTGGAGTCGAGGCAGTTCTTGTGGAAAGTACGGATAGATGTGGAAGGTAGTATGGGCCCGTACTACTGAAAGCAGAGGATCCGTAATCGAATCAAGGAAGGTTGAGATGAATCCAGGAAACTTGTAGTGTGTTAGATCCCTCGAGTTATGATGAGTATACTGATGTTTGTTATGGTGTATTTTCAGTATGGTGACGCTACGCATTAGGCCAGTTGGCACTTCAGGCTCCGGTGAGGGATCAGGCTCGGGCTCTGGAGCCGGGCAGCATGACGAGCAGACGAGGGAGTTCATCTCGTCTGAGATCACACGTATCATTCTAGACCAGACTCCTGTGATCTTTCGTTCGGTCAAGGAGGGTATTTTGGAGCTTCTGGATGAGAAGCTGAGCGCTTTCCGCACTGAGGTGGCGGCCATGATGGGGTCGCGCACACTGACTTTCAGGGAGTTCAGGGCTTGTGGAGCTACCGACTACCATGGGGCTCGGGACCCCATTGCGAGTACCAGATGGTTGGCGGATGTCGCCAACACATTCTGCACCAGCAGATGTCCTGGAGGGGGACAAGGTTAGACTTACGTCCTGTCTTCTGAAGGACAGGGTACATGACTGGTGGGAGGAGGTTGGGAGAGCCATTGGAGATGATGCAGTTATGGATGCGATGACCTGGGGTGACTTCACGACCATGTTCAGGGCCGAGTTTGCACCTGTGATTGAGGTGTAACAGCTAGCGAGGGAGTTCCAGGATTTGGAGCAGACAACAGAGACTGTGGCATAGATCACTGCCAAGATTAGGGAGAGGGCCCTTCTCGTTCCGCAGTATGTGGCGGACGAGGAGATGAAGAAGGCCCGATATCATGAGATGTTGCAGAGTGATATCCGCCAGTTTGTGAGCCACTCCAGCTGTAAAACGCTGGAGGATATGATTGCCAGAGCTAGAGAGAGAGATCGATTTAGAGATGGATAGGAAGAGGAAACCAAATGTGGCATCTGGTATGGAGGGTTCGGGCAAGAAGTCCAAGACGGATTCCCGAGGGAAGGGCCAGCAGGGTCGAGGCCGCTGCGACAAATAAGGTAGGTCGCACGAGGGGACATGCAGGGCGGGTAGTTCGGGCTGCTTTAAGTGCGGGCGGACTGGACATGTGAGCAGGGATTGTAATGCTGCTTCTACCACTACTACCACCACATTATCTGATCTGATTTGCTTTCAGTGCAATCAGAGAGGCCACAAGAGGTCCTAGTGTCCGAGTTTGGCAGCAGCAGGGAAGGTGGTGGCACCCGCCCCTGCTACATTGAGGATTACAGATGGCCGTCAGGGCCGGGCAAAGGCGCCAGTGGCGAAGAGCAGAGCCTTCCAGTTGACATCAGAGGAGGCATGTGCAGATCCTGATGTCGTTACCGGTATGTATCTTCTCCTTATCTCTTTATTTGTATTGATTATTGCTTATGTATATGTGTTTGTTATAGGATCGTTTTTAGTGAATGGTATATCAACCTTGGTACTGTTTGATTCGGGCGCCACCCGATCTTTTGTGTCGCTCGCACTCAGCAAGCGATTCGTAAGAGCTCCGGGGGAGCTGGATTGCCCGCTTGATGTGGAAATAGCAAATGACTGGACCGTTAGGGTTGCGAGGGTTCACAGAGGTTGTACACTACAGTTATTCGATGACCAGTTTTCAATGGACCTGGTTCCTATTCCTTTATGAGGGAATAAGGTTATAGTGAGTATGGATTGGTTGAGCCCCAATGGGGCAGTGATTGATTGAGAGCAACAACTAGTGAGGATTCAGACCCTTAGTAGGGGAGGATTAGTGATACAGGGCGAGAGGCCGCAGAGTGGATTGACTCTATGCTCAGCAGCGAGAGTGGGGCGCTACCTATAGCAAGGTTGCGCGGGTTATGTCGCCTATGTTATGGATACCCAGGATAAGGGTAAGGTGACAATGGATGATATATCGGTAGTGCGAGAGTACCCGGACGTATTCCCGGAGGATTTACATAGGATACCTACGGAGAGACAGGTCGAGTTTAGGATTGAACTAGTCCCTGGTGCGGCTCCGATAGCCAAGGCACCATATCGGTTGGCTCCTCCCGAGTTGCAGGAGTTGTCTACGCAACTGTAAGAGCTGCTAGACAAGGGATTTATCAGTCCGAGTACTTCTCCATAGGGAGCCCCGATCCTGTTTGTGAAGAAGAAGGACGGGTCGCATCGGATGTGCATAGACTACCGAGAGCTGAATAAGGTAACGATGAAGAACCGTTATCCCCTCCCGAGGATCGACGATTTGTTTGACCAGCTACATGGTGCATCTTGGTTCTCCAAGATTGATCTACGATCGGGTTATCACCAGATGCGAGTCAGGGACGAGGATGTGACATCCCCATTTTCACGGCCAGAAAAGACCGATTTTTGTTTATGCTTTATAAAAATCAGAGTACCTCTTTTAATAAAAATGTTGCGGAATTTGTTCCCAGAAAAACATGATAAATGTGTTATCAAAGCCTTTCCGAAGAAATGTATTTTATTCATTTAAAAATATTGGGATGTCATTGTCAATACAGAAACATAAGCATAAACAGAACTTACATTCATTATCACTAGTGATTTATATCTCCTTAATCTCTCAGTGTAATGTAACTTCATATCGACACCTGTGATACAAATAAACTGAGTGGGTCAGGTTGGGAAACCTGGTGAGTACATAGGGATTTCAATCCCACAATGTTATATCATATATATAATTTAGAACTCACAAAATATACATTTTCACTATATATATATAAGCAACTCTTACCCTACCCTGTTAATCCTTTCAACAAGACTATCCATACTCTCGGACCTTAAATTTTTACCTCTTACTTAACCCTTACTCTCGGATCTAATTTATGCTCTCGGATCAATAATTGTGTCCGTTCCATTCTCTCGGATTAGGGACAAGTGTCTATGTGTAAATCCATTCTCCCGGATTAACGACGAATAACTATGTCCTATCCATACTCCCGGACTGAGGACGACTGGCTATGTCTTAATCCATACTCCCGGACTAATGACAGTTGGCTATGTCCAATCCATACTCTCGGACTAGGGACAATGACTATGTCCAATTCATGCTCCCGGATCAATGACATATACTAAAGTTCTATTCTCTGAGTATAACTCACTCGTACTCGTAAGAAAATACTACCCAATATTCCCCATAATTAATTTTGGTTTACTCTTTTATCCTAAATCATCATATATAATCAGGTATGTTCTTTAACACGTACTTCGGGCAACATCAAATAACTCGCATATAAACATATATTTAATACTTCAATCAATACTTGTATTAAAATCATGTTCATGAAAGGGACTATGCACTCACTTGAAAAGGTGGTGACTCGGTACTCGGACAGCACTTCGTTATCTCAAAACAATTTTCCCTTGACAAAACCTAGTATCAATACCACTAGGGTTTAGTCTAACGTTAACCGCAACTAATTAATAGTCTAGCTATTATTTTTATTATTATATAAACGTTAAACAACACTCTATATAACTCATAATAATAGCCCAAATAATTATTTTAAGGTCCTAATAATGTTACTATAATTAATTAGAAGCTATATTAAAAATAGCGTAGGCGTACCTCACTTACAACGGGTTTTATAGAAAACCGGGCTTCGCTTGGAGCAGCGTTTCCGAACCGAAAGACCCTTTTTTCTTGGGACTCCGGGAGCCTCGGGGCTTCCTTCGGGAGCTAGGGGGTTTACCTAGGGTTTAGGGGGGTTAGGATAGTCTAGAGAGAGAAAGAAACTAGAGAGAGAGTGGATTTGGTGCATTTTCCTCGGAACATCTCGCACCCTTTTATAGGGCCAGCTTCGGACTTACGCTGGGCGTTCAGCAGGTTACGCGGGGCGTAACTTCGGATAGGGTTGCCAGCTTCGCACCAGCTGGCTCGCACATCGGATGGGATAAGGACTGAAGTACGTCGGGCGTACCCGGACTCGGACGCGGGGCGTAGCGAGGGCGATGTGTCTTCATCCGAAGGCTATCTGCGATCAGCAATCGACGGCTGGAAATGCGCCACGTCAGCACTTCTATCATCAGCTTCGCAAATTCAAGTGCAATCTTTAAAAATTCGTAACTCTCGCGTACGAGCTCCGTTTTTTATGTTCTTTATATCCACGCGTAGGCGGGAACGTACTCTACAACTTTCGTTTAGACTTCATTGGCTTAATTTTGACTTTATTTTAAATTTATATTTTTAACAGGCCGGGATAGGATTGGTCCGTTAAAAATTCATAACTTCTTCATCCGACGTCTGTTTTCGTCTGTCTTTTCATCGATGCGCTACTATTAACGAGATATTCAATTCTCGTTTAGGTTGTGTCGGCTAAAAACCGCTCGATCTAATATTCAAACTTCAGGCTGTACACTGCTAAGTCGAAACTTCGAAAAATCATAACTTCCTCATACGAAGTCAGATTTGGGCGTTCTTTTTATGGACGCTCTTGGTTTAATGTATTCTATGACTTTCTTTTAGGTCACTAAGGCTAAAAGTCGCTCTATCGTAAATTCACTATTTACGCTTCCCGGTGTCGTGTCGGTTCCGTCGCGAAACTTCGACGGGTCATAACTTCTTCGTTATAACTCGGATTTCGGCGTTCTTTATATGTACGGAACCCTTTAGACATATTCTACAACTTGGTTAAGATTATTTATTCTAAATAATCTTTTGTCGGAAAGTTGTTTTCGACCCCTATTATCTCTTAATTGACTAGCCCGGATCTACGGGCGTTACAGAGGATGTGCAGAAGACAACTTTTAAGACTCGCTATGGTCACTATGAGTTTGTGGTGATGCCGTTTGGGCTCACCAATGCTCCAGCCGCGTTCATGGACCTCATGAATCGTATGTGCATACCGATGTTGGATCGGTCTGTGATAGTTTTCATCGATGATATCTTGGTTTATTCCAAGACTCAGGAGCAGCATGAGGAGAACCCGAGGGAGGTTCTCGAGACACTGAGGAGGGAGATACTTTTTAAGAAGTTCTCCAAGTGTGAGTTCTGGTTGCACGAGGTGCAGTTTCTTGGGCATCTCGTCAACCAGAAGGGTATTCTGGTTGATCCGGCCAAGATAGAGGTCGTGATGCAGTAGGAGATTCTGAGGTCTCCAACTGAGATTTAGAGTTTTCTTGGTCTAGCGGGTTATTATCGGAGATTCATTCAGGATTTCTCCAAGATCGTTGTTCCTTTGACCCAACTGACCAAGAAGTCGGTGACATTCTGCTGGGCGCCTGAGCAACAGGCAGCCTTCGACACTTTTAGACAGCGGTTATGCAAGGCACCGATTTTGACTCTGCCCGAGGGAGTTGATGACTTCGTAGTTTATTGTGACGCGTCGATTACGGGCATGGGTGCAATTTTGATGGAAAGGGGTCATGTGATAGCTTATGCGTCGAGGCAGCTGAAGCCTCACGAGGCTAACTATCCGACACATGATTTAGAGCTGGGGGATATGGTTTTCGTCCTCAAGATTTAGCGGCATTACCTCTACGGAGTCCGTTGTACCATTTACACGGACCACAAGAGTTTGAGGTACCTCATGGATCAGCCAAATCTGAACATCAGGCAGCGTTGGTGGTTAGATGCGGTGAAGGATTATGACTGTGAGATCCTTTACCACCCAGGCAAGGCCAATGTGGTGGCCGAAGCCCTGAGCCGCAAGGCGGTGGTGGATCCAATTAGAGATATATGTTTGAGGATGACAATGATTACTCCACTGCTAGAGCAGATTAGAGAGGCGCAGGTTGAGGGCCTGAAGGAAGAGCGCCAGAAGTGCGAGCGGATTGTAGGCCAGGTGGCCTCGTTTGATTACGACAACCGAGGGTTGTTGACCCTGTATGGGAGGTTCTGGGTTCCGTACTGGGGAGGAGTACGGCCGGTTCTGATGGATGAGGCCCATAAGTCGAGGTTCTCCATCCATCCTGGGGCGACAAAGATGTACTGGGATCTTCGCCCTGATTACTGGTGGCCCTGTATGAAGCGGGACATTGCTTGGTACGTGGAGCGGTGCTTGATCTGCAGGAAGGTCAAGGCTAAGAACCAGAGACCACACAACAAGATGCAGCCCCTAGACATTCCCGTGTGGAAATGGGAGGATATCATCACGGATTTCATTACCAAGCTTCCCAGGACCGCACGTAGAGTAGATTCGATATGGGTCATCGTGGATCGGTTGACCAAGAGCGCTCATTTTATCCCGATCCAGGAGAGCATATCGGCCGAGAAGTTGTTCGAGATATACGAGCATAAGATAGTGGCACGGCATGGAGTGCATGTCTTGGTGGTGTCAGACCGAGATGTCCATTTCACTTCCAGAATTTGGAAGCGGTTCCACGAGAAGATGGGTACTCTTCTCCACTTCAACACCGCTTTTCACCCTCAGACAGATGGACAGAGCGAGAGGATGATACAGACTCTCGAGGACATGCTACGTGCATGTGTTTTGGATTTCGGTGGCAGTTGGGATACGTATCTTCCGTTAGCGTAATTTTCTTATAACAACTGTTACCACGCCAGCATAGACCGACCTCCCTTCGAGATGCTCTATGGGAGGAAGTGTAGGACCCCAATCTGTTGAGTTGAGGTCAGTCATTGTCACACCCCGCTAAAGCAGAAACACGAGGCGTGGCAGTATAAAGGGTTTCATAGCAAAAGTTAAAAGACAACACCAACCATAGTATTAAAAATCATTACAAATTTACGATGGGTTTGAACAACTTTTACAAGAAATTACAATGTAAATTGAAATACAACACATGCGAATGCTCCTAAAAGTGAAGTGTCCCTAAGTGCCACTTACTCGATGATTCCTGAAAAAGCATGTAAAACGAGCGTCAACTATAAAAATAGTTGGTGAGTACTCACAGATAAACAAAATAATATTGGTTCCATGAATTGAAATCAAAGTTTTGATAAAAGTTTCCAATAATAAAAGTATATTGTTAAAATGAGTAAATAAGTTTGTATAAACAAAGTTTGTTGCCATCGTGAGAAATAAAGTTACGTTGCCCAAATGAGATGCAACGTTCATATTCTTATGGAAGATAAAGTTCGTTACTCAAACGAGTAAATAAGTTTCATTGCTAAAATGAGCAATCAATTTCGTTGCTACAAGGAGCAAACAATTTCATTGCTAAAACATGTATATAAGTTTTTAGTAATAAAAGTTCGTTGTTGTAATGAGAAACAAAGTTCATTGCTATAATTAATAAACAAGTTTATTGCTATAATAAGTAACGAGTTCATGAGCAAACAATGAGTTCTCAACCAAACCTATGACTGAAGCCCTATCAAGATCTATGCTTATCGTTTCATAGATTAATATGGTATCATGCACTCCAGCAATAGGGCGAGTGAGGAGTTGTCAATTCCTAATAGCGCTATCCATAATGACCATTGGCTCAAAGAGTTAATGGTTAGAGATAAGGGAAGGGCCTTAATACGATAAGTTCTCATGTTCCGTGTTGCATAGACATACATAGAGAGATATAACAATAAAATAACAATCATGTTTGATACAAATCAATTTAAATACAACATTCAAATAATAGTTTTTCGGGACATGCTTTTCCACCCCAAAACATAAAAAAAAACTGAAAATAGGGGAGTGCGTGAATACTCACAATATGAAAAATGTAGCAACCAAGTTTATACGAGTCAAATAAATACAACGAACATAAATAGTTTAGGACATGCTTTTCCACCCCAAAACATAAAAACCGAAAATAGGGGAGTGCGTGAATACTCACAATATGAAAAATGTAGCAACCAAGTTTATACGAGTCAAATAAATACAACGAACATAAATAGTTTAGGACATGCTTTTCCACCCCAAAACATAAAAACCGAAAATAGGGGAGTGCGTGAATACTCACTATGCATTGAGATGATGCAAATGATGCCTTGATCTACGCTCCACTCGTACCACTATCGATTCCTACACGATGTTACACACTAATGAGTCTCTAATAGAAAGCTAACACTAGTATACTTGCTACTACAATAGAATTATGCCAATATTGTGTCAAAATTTAATATTGATAAGTTACAAACATTTTTCTGTGAAAATTAAATTTCAATGAATCAATTGTTATATAACAATTTAATTGGAAAATTCACATTATTGAAATGCTAATATTTAACATTTTAAGAGGCGTTCCAATGATTTAATATTCAAAAACTAAATCAATTTAGTTCTAAAATTTCCCAAACTTTGCATTTCAGTTTTAATTGAAGTCAAAGACCTAAAGATAAATTTTCTTGAATTTTTGATTTGTCTAACTATTTTTCACGATTTTAGTTTCTTGAATAACCATAAAATCATGAAAAATACTAAACACTTAACAAAAATTACCAAACTTCATATTTTGGTTCTAACTACATTAAAAGACTTTCAGATAAATTTTCATGGATTATAGATATGTATAACCATTTTTCTTATATTTAATTCTCTAAATAGATAAAAATTCATGAAAAATATCAATAAGTTAAGAAAATTCCTCAAACTTTTTATATTACTGCCATTACACATACTTAAGCTGGGAAAAATATAAAAATGGATTTATAAATTGTTTAACCCAATTTTATGATTTTTGTGCATTTATTCTAACAAAAATGGAGATAAATAGAAAACAGTTTCCAAAATTGTCCAAAATTTTTGTAACACTGTTATTACATATATAGAAGCTGTGAAAAATATAAAAGATATTTTTCAATTAGTGTTGCTATTTTTCCTTGTTTAATCCTCTTAAATAATCATTAATTGAATAATAATTATTAAACAGTTAAATTAAATTACCAAAAATTTTGTACACTTCATTTACAGAGTAAATAATCTGGGAAGAATACCAAATGTGGTTTTTATATACTGAAATCCGATTTTGTGTATTTAAGTGTATTTAATCTTAGAAAATAGGAGAAAAATAGTATACAGAAGAGAAAAATTATCAAAATTTTTATGTAGCCTCCTAATGTACTACACGGTGTTCTGGTAAATTTGCATGAATTTTGGATGAGCAGAACTATTTTTTCTAATTTTAGGCCATTATAAATACAAAAATCGGGGAAAAATAGGAATGCATTATGAAAAATTCTGAAAATATTTTTCTGAGTCTTATACATCTGGTAGCAACTGCGAAAATTGTTATATATCATTTTAAGATTTTGTAAAGTGCTTTTATGATTTATTGGAGCCAAACAAAAAGAAAATTCAAAACCATATTAAACTGTAACAAAAATCGATGCAACTTAATGAGGGATCATTATTTAGCATAGGGGTCATGCACGAATTTAACTAGGATTTATAGACCTCAGAAAGTATTTTATATGATTTATTGCTCTATTTTATTGCATTAATTTTAATAATTCGAG
This sequence comes from Lactuca virosa, assembly GCF_052849685.1. Classification (NCBI taxonomy): domain Eukaryota; kingdom Viridiplantae; phylum Streptophyta; class Magnoliopsida; order Asterales; family Asteraceae; genus Lactuca; species Lactuca virosa. The sequence goes on along the minus strand of NC_136427.1, from coordinate 284,691,960 downwards.
AAAAATGAATTATTCTCTAGAAATTTACAGATCATCTTACTTGTTGATGGGAATCTAGGAAAAATCGGATTTGGTTAGAAAAGGAGTTTTTGATATTTATTTGGAAATAAATCCTTCATGAACATATTTGAAAGCTTTTAACAACATACTTTGATGATCTAGCTTCTAAGCTTGAAGATCATCACATGCATGTTTGTTTGAAGTTCATTCATGAGTTTGAAATGTTTAAAATTCGTTTTTGAAAGAAAACTTTGGATGCATGTGGTGATTTTCCACCAAAACGTGTAGAAAAGTGCGTTTCCATGGTTTTGACTTAGGTTTAGGTCATGGATCTTCACCATTTTGTAACATGCAAGATGTTTTTGGTGAAAATCTACCACCATCATCATCAAAACTGAAGTGAATGAACATTCACACAAATTTTCTAAGAGAATGGTGTAGAAGAACAAGGAAATGCAAGAAAAACCTTTAAAACTAGAAAGAAAAGTGAAGGAGATTGAAGGATTTTCGTGATTACCATGAAGAACAACCCTAGAAGATGAAGATTTGAAGGTTAAGAGATGTTCTTGGCTGGAGAATTTCGTGGTTTTAGAGAGGGAAAGAGAGAGTTTGAGTGTGGTAAATGGTGGAGTGTAAGAGAGAGTGTAGAGAGAGAGAGAAGTGAAGGAGATGGAGTGTGAGAGAGGAGTGATTATGTGTTTTGGGAAGAGGGGAAGCATCTTGGGAAGAGGGTGGACGGTTTTGAGTGTAAAATGCCCTCCCTCTCTTTTAATTTTATAAAAAAATTCAATTCTTTTATAAAAATATCAAACTTTTTATAAAATATACACCCTAACCAAGTTTTTGCTCATGAAACCTTGATTTTTGACTTATAAATTTAGGGCAATTGTTAATGACTTAAATTTTATTTTTCTTAAATGCATTTTCATAATTTTAATTATTATAAGATCATATTATAAGTTTCATAATTATTTTTATAGAATTTTTAAGGTTAAAGTTTATAAATATGAGTTTTTATGGCTTTTAGGGTCTTGAGATTTTGTAAATCTTTGGATATCAAAATAAATAGAATATTTGAGACTTTAAATTATCTTATGGTATTATAACTCTTTTATAGTTATAAATAATGTTTGTAATTTATTTTTATCGGTTTTTTTTTTGGCATTCTATGTAGTGATTCCGAGATTCAAGCGAAATTGAGGAATCAAGTATACTAGTCATAGTCTTCAACTTTGACTTAAGTTTCTATGAGACTTTGACCTAATTTCTACTACTAGGTCAAGTGCATGATGTGTGTATATGATTCATGAAATGGTGTTCGAGTCAAAGAGTGACCCAAATATGGATAGTTACTACAGTTAAGTAGTAGTGGAATTCACATATCAATGTGAAATCTAAGTACACTATCATTCGATCCTACTTGTTTCCAAGTTTCTAGTAGGTTATAACTTAGCTTTTAGTTACTAAGTCTATTATGTGTCGTGCCTATATGTGCAACTAAGTTTATTCAAATCTAGAACCGACTCGAATTTTGACGGTTGTCACATTCTCCCCCGGTTAAAAGAATTTCGCCCCGAAATTCAATTCGTGACGTATTCTATTAGAACTCAGTCGAATACAATTATATAGCTGGAGAGGTGGTGACTTGAAGAGCTCTTTGATTATTTTGGGTTGTTCCTCAAGGGAAAAGACCAATTCTTTTAGCTATCAACAATTTAGTGTTTCCTTAATTCGAGTTCTACAGCCTAGATTGCGAGAAATTAGGAACATGAAAATCATGATCCGACCATGACGACCTAGTTGAAAAGATTATCTAGTTAGATATTATCTGAATTAAGAGAGCGGTATAAGTTTCGATGATGCACCAACTGCACTGAGCGTTAAATCCGCATTGATCTTTAAGTTGCATTCTAAATTAGCACTAAGTGTAACTTCGCCGCTTAAAAAAAAGAGAAGAGATTAGGAACAATTTGTTCACTTCCGGGTTGGCTACTACATCTGGAAAAGATATATTTTGAAATAAGAAGGGGTAGCACGAATGAAAATAATTGATCAAGGGTAAGTTCCTAAAGATACGTACTAAGGGTAGGCAACGAAGTTTTGGTACCTCTCGAATGTAAAGGCTTTTTAAGTGTCGTCTACAAAATAAGTTACGAAATGATTGAGGATCTCCGAGGCTATAATTACTACTACGGTTACTCTTACAATAATAAAACCTTATTCGAAGAATAAATATATTTAGAGAGTCATTGGTGCAATTGGAGGCGATGAAAATTTATGATAAATTAAATCACATTGTGTATATAGCATTTTAAGTGTTTAGAAGTGATTAAAAATCTCATTGTTATCAAAATGTGTGTTTAGAAATGATAATTAATCTCACTATTATCAAAATGTGTAATAATTCCAAGATAATGAAGATACATGTGTGGCGATCCAACAAAGTAGTAAAATAATATAAAGATTAATTAAGGTTAAAGGTTTAAGTCGTCATTAAAGGAATTTGTATAGAAATATTTGTATTAAACTTTTGGGAAATTGTCCAATTGTCTAAGTCAGGACAAGTTCAAGCTTATGAGTCAGAATATTTATGAAAACAAAGTTGAGAGTTTAGGAACTCACTGAAAATTACAAACTAGAATGCTATTTTAAGAAACGTGTAAAAATATCGATAATTGAAAATAGTGGATTCTTAATTTAGTGTTTCTACAAAAACAATCATTTAGAGAATATGTAATAGTAAAATTCAAGACTTTTGATGTATTTAAAGAAAAGAAGAAGCATAAGAATACATATCCTCAACATATATTTTTCGGATATAGAAAAATTATAAGCATAAGAGTATTCATCTTGTGTATTAATTATAAGGAAAAATACAATGAAAATTGCATTTTATATCATGTTTTTGAATTTAGAACGAAAGAGCAAATGTAAATAAGGATCACTTGTTTATAGTAGATTTCAAAATAAAAACAAGATGTATATGATAAAAGGCGTAATTGAACATATCAAAGTTGACTAAACTTAAAGTATGCCTCATGACTATACACGTATTAATCGCTCAAAACGAAAGGGTGGACTTCTAGTCTATATGTATACGAACATGATACCAGGAGAAGCAAAATAGACAGAAACAAAGTTAGACAATGTATTATGTTAATATTATGGCGTGCGAGATCTAAAATCAGAAGGAGAGCGAAAAATAAAGTTCGGGGGAAAGAAAAAAGGAAAATAGCGGCGGCAATGATTGCTATTGTTAAAATTATAAGAACAATACCTATAGGTAGATTTAAAACCAGGTTGAGATATATTTCAAACTTAAATGTTTGATGTATGTTGATGATTAAATAGACATGTGGGAGTTTTAAAGTGTTGGCTAAGGATTGCTAAAAATTTATAAGTTACTTATTAAGTTAAACTCCATTTGTGAAAAAGAAGAAACACTAAAACTCGTAAATGAAAATTTGACAGTTTTGATCTTTTGACTGGGGTCCAACAATGGTTAAAATGGATAAGGTAAAGACTCAATATATTTAGAATAATAATTGTGCATTGTCGAAAGTGCGTCTCTGGAATTTTAAAAGTGAGCACTAAGTTTTTCAATTCTTTAAATTTTAGAAACTTTACAAATTATAAAACTAATTTGAAAAAAAAATAAAAAAAATGAGGTATGTTGGAAATGTAGGAATTAGAGATTTATTATAAACATGTGTAAATTAGAAAGTTGTAAAAATACCGTGTTGGGTTTCAAGAAAACACATTTAAGTAAAGTACAATGCCTAAATGAGAAGGTAGTCAAAAGTCTTAAAACAAAAGTGGTTTGAAGATCCGATGAAGCTTTTACACATAATATGAACTTTAACGTCATATGTTGAAGTTTTATAGCATAAAGTTTAAACACTTTTATAAAAGAAAATGTTTCTAAGTTTTTCGAAAACGTGCCAAAATGGTAAGCAAGGTTGAATATGGTTTATATGCCCTTAAAAGCACATCTATCCATTGAAATGTATTTGAAATGAAATTAAAATAGCAAGGTTAAAACCAATATTGGTTAAATTGAGTTTTGAAGAAAAGTGTTAAGTTAAAGCAAGTTGTCAAAAGATTTTAGTGAGTTAAATAAAACCGATGAAGTGAAATATCTTTTTGATGGAAGATTAAGAAGTAAGGAATAAGTATGTTAGTGTAGCTGCTCGTACCTAAATACTAAGGCGAGTACATGGCGAGTATAAGACGAGTACCGATGTCTTTTTCCCAGAGATAAAGGACAAGACAAATTGTTTGAAAAACGTTTTATGGTGTCAATGTAGTTTACGACCTTTTATAGAGGTCAAAGGGACATCTTATGTTAAGTTTTAAGCTCAAGGTGGAAACAACCTAGAGCTAAGTCGTAACGTAGTAATAAGGTCTCACGTATGGGTTAAACCTCCGTATCTCCTCGTGAGTTGAATCCGGAATGCCCGCCAATGGTATCCAAGTGATTATTTAGTGGAGACTCATCTACCTCCTTACGTGATGCTCCAATTCTCATCCGTGTCGATATCAAAACGCTTTTTCATAGTTGTAACTCTAGTACGAAGACGATGAAGAGGTATTGAGGAATAATTCGTATAGGTTTCGACTTATGATTATTACTAGTGTATATCTAGCTACTAACCTTACATCTAAAGTCAATAGCTACCAAGGAATACTCATTCTCAGTACTAAGTGCATTGCTCCTAGAGTGGCTAGTGATATAACTTAAGTGGTTAACCTAGCACTTGATAAGGGACAAGAATATTTCTAAATAAAGGCATTGTTATAAAAGTGCACTTAGTTTCTAAGTGTATCTAGATGAATGCCTATAATATACAATGCCCGTACGCACACCGAAAAATCTTGTTTTTCAAAAGTTTAAGTTGAAAATTGTTTTGAACATAATTCTAGTATAATCGTTTCCAGCCTCACATTAACTTTCGTTAATTAAACATAGTTTGCCAGGCTATACTTAATTAAAGTCCAATAATGCGTACTCGAATTAGTTATACCAGTAGTATGTTCTATATTTTAAAAACGTTTAGAAAATTTTTGGCTATAGTTGTGGTTCTCCAAAGGAAAACCGGTATTCTCTATAACCTTCGGCTCTGATACCATTTCTGTCACACCCCGCTAAAGCGGAAACACGAGGCGTGGCAGTATAAAGGGTTTCATAGCAAAAGTTAAAAGACAACACCAACCATAGTATTAAAAATCATTACAAATTTACGATGGGTTTGAACAACTTTTACAAGAAATTACAATGTAAATTGAAATACAACACATGCGAATGCTCCTAAAAGTGAAGTGTCCCTAAGTGCCACTTACTCGATGATTCCTGAAAAAGCATGTAAAACGAGCGTCAACTATAAAAATAGTTGGTGAGTACTCACAGATAAACAAAATAATATTGGTTCCATGAATTGAAATCAAAGTTTTGATAAAAGTTTCCAATAATAAAAGTATATTGTTAAAATGAGTAAATAAGTTTGTATAAACAAAGTTTGTTGCCATCGTGAGAAATAAAGTTACGTTGCCCAAATGAGATGCAACGTTCATATTCTTATGGAAGATAAAGTTCGTTACTCAAACGAGTAAACAAGTTTCATTGCTAAAATGAGCAATCAATTTCGTTGCTACAAGGAGCAAACAATTTCATTGCTAAAACATGTATATAAGTTTTTAGTAATAAAAATTTGTTGTTGTAATGAGAAACAAAGTTCATTGCTATAATTAATAAACAAGTTTATTGCTATAATAAGTAACGAGTTTGTATGTGTATGAGCAAACAATGAGTTCTCAACCAAACCTATGACTGAAGCCCTATCAAGATCTATGCTTATCGTTTCATAGATTAATATGGTATCATGCACTCCAGCAATAGGGCGAGTGAGGAGTTGTCAATTCCTAATAGCGCTATCCATAATGACCATTGGCTCAAAGAGTTAATGGTTAGAGATAAGGGAAGGGCCTTAATACGATAAGTTCTCATGTTCCGTGTTGCATAGACATACATAGAGAGATATAGCAATAAAATAGCAATCATGTTTGATACAAATCAATTTAAATACAACATTCAAATAATAGTTTTTCGGGACATGCTTTTCCACCCCAAAACATAAAAAAAACTGAAAATAGGGGAGTGCGTGAATACTCACAATATGAAAAATGTAGCAACCAAGTTTATACGAGTCAAATAAATACAACGAACATAAATAGTTTAGGACATGCTTTTCCACCCCAAAACATAAAAACCGAAAATAGGGGAGTGCGTGAATACTCACAATATGAAAAATGTAGCAACCAAGTTTATACGAGTCAAATAAATACAACGAACATAAATAGTTTAGGACATGCTTTTCCACCCCAAAACATAAAAACCGAAAATAGGGGAGTGCGTGAATACTCACTATGCATTGAGATGATGCAAATGATGCCTTGATCTACGCTCCACTCGTACCACTATCGATTCCTACACGATGTTACACACTAATGAGTCTCTAATAGAAAGCTAACACTAGTATACTTGCTACTACAATAGAATTATGCCAATATTGTGTCAAAATTTAATATTGATAAGTTACAAACATTTTTCTGTGAAAATTAAATTTCAATGAATCAATTGTTATATAACAATTTAATTGGAAAATTCACATTATTGAAATGCTAATATTTAACATTTTAAGAGGCGTTCCAATGATTTAATATTCAAAAACTAAATCAATTTAGTTCTAAAATTTCCCAAACTTTGCATTTCAGTTTTAATTGAAGTCAAAAACCTAAAGATAAATTTTCTTGAATTTTTGATTTGTCTAACTATTTTTCACGATTTTAGTTTCTTGAATAACCATAAAATCATGAAAAATACTAAACACTTAACAAAAATTACCAAACTTCATATTTTGGTTCTAACTACATTAAAAGACTTTCAGATAAATTTTCATGGATTATAGATATGTATAACCATTTTTCTTATATTTAATTCTCTAAATAGATAAAAATTCATGAAAAATATCAATAAGTTAAGAAAATTCCCCAAACTTTTTATATTACTGTCATTACACATACTTAAGCTGGGAAAAATATAAAAATAGATTTATAAACTGTTTAACCCAATTTTATGATTTTTGTGCATTTATTCTAATAAAAATGGAGATAAATAGAAAACAGTTTCCAAAATTGTCCAAAATTTTTGTAACACTGTTATTACATATATAGAAGCTGTGAAAAATATAAAAGATATTTTTCAATTAGTGTTGCTATTTTTCCTTGTTTAATCATCTTAAATAATCATTAATTGAATAATAATTATTAAACAGTTAAATTAAATTACCAAAAATTTTGTACACTTCATTTACAGAGTAAATAATCTGGGAAGAATACCAAATGTGGTTTTTATATACTGAAATCCGATTTTGTGTATTTAAGTGTATTTAATCTTAGAAAATAGGAGAAAAATTGTATACAGAAGAGAAAAATTATCAAAATTTTTATGTAGCCTCCTAATGTACTACACGGTGTTCTGGTAAATTTGCATGAATTTTGGATGAGCAGAACTATTTTTTCTAATTTTAGGCCATTATAAATACAAAAATCGGGGAAAAATAGGAATGCATTATGAAAAATTCTGAAAATATTTTTCTGAGTCTTATACATCTGGTAGCAACTGCGAAAATTGTTATATATCATTTTAAGATTTTGTAAAGTGCTTTTATGATTTATTGGAGCCAAACAAAAAGAAAATTCAAAACCATATTAAACTGTAACAAAAATCGATGCAACTTAATGAGGGATCATTATTTAGCATAGGGGTCATGCACGAATTTAACTAGGATTTATAGACCTCAGAAAGTATTTTATATGATTTATTGCTCTATTTTATTGCATTAATTTTAATAATTCGAGAAAAATGAATTATTCTCTAGAAATTTACAGATCATCTTACTTGTTGATAGGAATCTAGGAAAAATCGGATTTGGTCAGAAAAGGAGTTTTTGATATTTATTTGGAAATAAATCCTTCATGAACATATTTGAAAGCTTTTAACAACATACTTTGATGATCTAGCTTCTAAGCTTGAAGATCATCACATGCATGTTTGTTTGAAGTTCATTCATGAGTTTGAAATGTTTAAAATTCGTTTTTGAAAGAAAACTTTGGATGCATGTGGTGATTTTCCACCAAAACGTGTAGAAAAGTGCGTTTCCATGGTTTTGACTTAGGTTTAGGTCATGGATCTTCACCATTTTGTAACATGCAAGATGTTTTTGGTGAAAATCTACCACCATCATCATCAAAACTGAAGTGAATGAACATTCACACAAATTTTCTAAGAGAATGGTGTAGAAGAACAAGGAAATGCAAGAAAAACCTTTAAAACTAGAAAGAAAAGTGAAGGAGATTGAAGGATTTTCGTGATTACCATGAAGAACAACCCTAGAAGATGAAGATTTGAAGGTTAAGAGATGTTCTTGGCTGGAGAATTTCGTGGTTTTAGAGAGGGAAAGAGAGAGTTTGAGTGTGGTAAATGGTGGAGTGTAAGAGAGAGTGTAGAGAGAGAGAAGTGAAGGAGATGGAGTGTGAGAGAGGAGTGATTATGTGTTTTGGGAAGAGGGGAAGCATCTTGGGAAGAGGGTGGACGGTTTTGAGTGTAAAATGCCCTCCCTCTCTTTTAATTTTATAAAAAAATTCAATTCTTTTATAAAAATATCAAACTTTTTATAAAATATACACCCTAACCAAGTTTTTGCTCATGAAACCTTGATTTTTGACTTATAAATTTAGGGCAATTGTTAATGACTTAAATTTTATTTTCCTTAAATGCATTTTCATAATTTTAATTATTATAAGATCATATTATAAGTTTCATAATTATTTTTATAGAATTTTTAAGGTTAAAGTTTATAAATATGAGTTTTTATGGCTTTTAGGGTCTTGAGATTTTGTAAATCTTTGGATATCAAAATAAATAGAATATTTGAGACTTTAAATTATCTTATGGTATTATAACTCTTTTATAGTTATAAATAATGTTTGTAATTTATTTTTATCGGTTTTTTTTGGCATTCTATGTAGTGATTCCGAGATTCAAGCGAAATTGAGGAATCAAGTATACTAGTCATAGTCTTCAACTTTGACTTAAGTTTCTATGAGACTTTGACCTAATTTCTACTACTAGGTCAAGTGCATGATGTGTGTATATGATTCATGAAATGGTGTTCGAGTCAAAGAGTGACCCAAATATGGATAGTCACTACAGTTAAGTAGTAGTAGAATTCACATATCAATGTGAAATCTAAGTACACTATCATTTGATCCTACTTGTTTCCAAGTTTCTAGTAGGTTATAACTTAGCTTTTAGTTACTAAGTCTATTATGTGTCGTGCCTATATGTGCAACTAAGTTTATTCAAATCTAGAACCGACTCGAATTTTGACGGTTGTCACAGTCAGAGAGTCATGGAAAGTACTGATGTAGTACTCGAGACTACAGAGCGGATCCAGCAGGTCCGGAGCAGGCTTCAGACTGCTCAGAGCCGGCAGAAGAGTTACGCCGAAAAGCGACGTTCAGACTTGGAGTTTCAGGTGGACGATATGGTCCTCCTGAAGGTGTCGCCTTGGAAAGGTGTTATCCGGTTTCGGAAGAGGGGCAAGCTGGGCCCCAGATACATTGGTCCTTTCAGGGTTATAGCCCGGGTGGGCAAGGTGGCATATCGGTTGGATCTACCAGCATAGCTCAGTCAGATCCACAACACTTTCCATGTTTCCTAGTTGCGGAAGTGCTTAGTGGATGATTCAACGATTGTGACCTTGGACGACATTCAGGTTGATGACATCCTGAACTACATTGAGAGATCGGTGATGATTCTGGATCGCAAGACGAAAACCTTGAGGAACAAGGTTGTTCAGTTAGTGAAGGTGCAATGGCAGCACCGCAAGGGTTTAGAGTGGACGTGGGAGCCCGAGGAGGAGATGAGGGAGCACTACCCAAAGTTGTTTTTAGACGAAGTAGACTTCGAGTACGAAGTCTAAGACAAGTGGGGGAGAATTATAATGCCTGGACTCTGGTACGCATTTATTTACAAATTTTTCATGTTTAAAAAGCTACTCGACGAGTTGGAAGCCCCAGAATCGTAGAGTAGAAGGTAGTCTTGGACGCGGGATTTCAGCCACCTACTCGACGATTCAAGAGCCCTCGACTCAGCGAGTAGGTCTGTCAGAGTGAAACCCTAATTTCAAGGTTTTGCACCCTATTTAAGCATCTTAATCCCCACCCCTTGGCCTCATTTACAACCTCCTTGTCCCAAACCCTAATCCACGAAACCCTAGAGCTTTCTTTGAGTGTGTGAGCCATTTTGAGTGATCTTTGTGCACTTTTGAAGCTTGTGGAAGAAGAAGAAGCTAGAAGGCTCAAGAGGGAAGGAGTAGATCCAAGAACTACACTCCATTTGCTACATTTTCTGGTAATCAAGTCTCTAACTTGATCATTCTTTTCTTAGATCTATTTACTTCCATTTTTATGAGGGTTTTGGTTCAAGAACCTTGGTCTTTGGGATTTGGACATCCCAAGTGACTTATATTTCAGATCTGGGATCTAGAAGGGGTTCCATGGCATAAAGGTGCAAACTTTATGACCATGGATGCCCCATGCAAGCTAATAAGCATTAATATGGCCTTTTTAGCCCTAAGAGGCCATGCATGGAAGGAAAGCTAGGAACTTTATGTGTCCAACTGATGTTCAGAGCCTAGATCTACTATAGTGTGCCTTGGTTTAGGGTATTATGGCTTGTGGACCAAGATCTATGTTCTAGAGAGTTAGGGTTTGAGCTAAACCCATTAAGAAGGACTAAGAGCGGGTAAAGTTGGAAACTTTACCCTTAAAAGTTTAGATCTGAAGGGTAGGAGCTTAATCCATTGAGATGGCTCAATCAAACATGGGAACTCGGCGAGTACATAGAGGGACTCGACGAGTTGATTTGGTTTGTCTCGTTTTAGCTTAAGGTAGAACTCGTCGAGTCGATGAAGGGACTCAGCGAGTTAAATCGGTAGATCGCGACTGTGAGTAGCCTAGAAACTCGACGAGTCAGGGGGAGACTCGACGAGTTAGATCGGGATTTCAGGATCTAGGACTTGACGAGTTGATAGAGCAACTCGACGAGTTGGGTCAACCAGAAGGTTGACTTTGACCCAAGCGTTGGCTTTGACCAGGGGTAAAATGGTCATTTTACCCTAAGAAGGATTATCAGATTCTGATTAAGTATTGTTATGAAATTGATAGCCGGGGAGTCGTTGGAGCAGCAGTCAGAGATTCCTCAGACGAGATTTACAGATAGCATACGGGGTGAGTTTCCTTCTGTAGGAACGGGTCTACGGCACCAAGGCCAGCCCGTAGTATGATTTTGTTAGTAGTTGAGTGTGGGCGAGGCCCGTATCTCCCAATTAGTCGAGTGTGGTCGGGGCCCGTATCTTATAGCTTAGTTTGATTATGGATATATGCCTGATTGATAGGTTTAGTTATACTTATTGTCTGTGTGATACTTGTATGTATGTTTAGTAGCTGAGTGTGGGCGGGGCCCGTATCTCATAGCAGCTGAGTGTGGGTGGGGCCCGTATCTCGTAGTAGCTGAGTGTTGGCGGGGCACGTATCTCTGAGTCAGCGGAGTGTGGGCGGGGCCCGTATCTCCCAGCTAGCGGAGGGTGGGCGGGGTCCGTATCTCTATGAGTGTGGGTGGGGCCCGTATCTCCTAGTTACATGTTATGTGTATGGTATGTGGTAGTTTGGGGAGACTAACTAATCTTTGTGCTTACAGTTTACAGTTTTTGTTTCAGGTACTTCCGGTAGCAAGGGGAAGAGCTCGGGATGATTGCAGTTCACAAACCATGTGTTCAGCCTGGGATGTTTATACTCTGATATTTTGATATACATTGATATGATGTTTGAGATATTATGACATGTGTTTCGGATAACTATGGTTTTATTAATAATTAAAAACGAAATTTTTGGTCTGTATTTTTGGGACGTTTCATACATCCTCATATCAAAAAAGATTATCCATTCAAATCACAACTTAAGATTTTAGGTCAAAAACGAATACTAGATTTAGTTAATACTGTGGCCGACCCACATCTAGACCTAGAATGCGCAACTAAGTTTTATTATGGTTCGACCGACGCACACTCAAATATGGAGGTCGTAGTTGAAAATCTAAACGCTTAAGGATTTATGGATCGATAGTTAGTACGCCTAGTTCAGAAATTAGGACGAAGTCTACGACTAGAAGATGTTCAGATCAGTAGAACTAATCGAACCCACCGAGGACTAGAGCCGTATAAAGTGATACGCCGAGAGAAGTTAGGGATTTATGTTGTAGATTTCTTAGGATAGAGCCCGACTTACTACTCAGAGAGTTCCGTTCATAGCTCAAGGATGATGATCTAGGCAGCGCTTACCCGACAGACCCTTAGGTGAATATCGCAGTAGATCCAGTACTATCTACTGTATACATATAATTCTATAATTATACATATTACGATTTTACTCTTATCTCTCATAAACATCTAACCCTTTTGGATGTCTTATGCAGGGCGGTCTAAGCAGGCGTGATCATCAGGAGCTCATCCATGGAGGATATTTGGGATTGGTTTTCTCATCCTTCCCCAGAGGGACATCAGGTGGTGTCGCACTCCCCAATAATGGAGGAGGCAGAGTACGATGCGTGGATGTCAAGGCCACCTACCCCCATTGATTTGGAGTTTATCGATGACAAGGAGTCCTATGAGGATGGGGAGCCACTGGAGGAGGATCATCACGACATGCAGGCAGGAGGAGATCCAGGTGATAGCTCGCCATATCCCGACTCGTCATCCCACAGTGATGGACATCACGAGACTTAAGAGGAGGATACTCTTGAGTCAGAACCATCATCGGAGTCTCCAACCTCAGACCAACCTTCAAGTGTGTAAGCCTCAGGACCCCGAGTGATCTAAACCCCCAAAAAATCCATTCATATTCCATCTCGAAAGAGAGATTCCACACCGCCATCATCCCCAAATCCATCCAAGAAACCTTTCCCTACCCATAAACGAATGCCCCAAGTAGATGAGTGGATCCAAGAGAAAAACATGGGCCACTACGAGGTCCGAGAGTCATCCCAGGCTCCGAGACGCGACCCTATCCCTGAGGATCCCACAGATTGAGCGATTTCAGTGTTAGTTCTGCGTGTGGTGTGACACGAGGATCACATACATCAACTGGAGGAGGATCATGACTCATTGCGGAGGGAGGTTAGGATGTTGACCGACACCGTCAGAGGATTGGAGGAGAGAAGGGATTTTGATGAAATGAGGATCCTCCACACATATGATCATCTAGAGGAGACCCATTCTTTAGTGTAACATCAGCAGATCGAGATTGAGAGTCTCGATCAACGTGTGAGAGAGGCGGAGTTGAGATTGTTGGTGTCAGAGATAGGAGCAGCCACTCTGGAGGCGATAATCGAGTGCCTCCAGCAGCGGTTAGCTCAGATAGTGATTTGGTTGGTAGTTTACTTTAGGTTGTGGTAGATAGTTCTAGCCTTGGGTAGCTAAGAGCTATGATATTTTTGGGTTTGAGGGAGGGAATAGCAGCGTAGCCGATATAGGAATCCACTACTTCTTTTGTGTAGAATAGATCCTATTCCTTCTCAAACCACACTTGTATACACTATTTTGGTTATGATAAACTGATGTAAAAGGTTTATGAAAATCTGTGAAAGTTTATATGATCTATATATTGTGTGTTATTTGTTTGTTTTGATTTCTTTAAATAAGTTAACCAGTTTAACTTAGCAAGATAAAATAACAAATAACTCGTACCTTAAATTTAGAATCATGCCTCGCTCTAGACGTAATCTAGGAACACCTGAAACTAATCACGAGCCAATGAGCTCAGCCACGATTGAGGCATTGATTGCCCAACGTGTAGCTGATGCCATAAAGAGTCTAGAAACCACTAGGAATGTAGGACCGAGAGGCCATGGAGGTGAGAGTTCACAAGGAGATAATCGAGTTCCCACTAGATTCTGTTCATATAACGATTTTATGAACTGTAAGCCAAAACCCTTATATAGAAACGAGGGTGTTTTTGGGCTGAATAGGTGGATAGAGAAAATGGAATCGATCTTTGAGATTAGTTTCTGCCCAGAGGACTATAAATTCAAGTTCGCCGTCTGCACCCTGACAGATGCAGCCTTGAGCTGGTGGAACAGTTACACCAAGACCATGGGCGTAAACGTAGCTAACGCCATGTCTTGGGATGAGTTTAAGCAACTCATGATTAGAGAATACTGTCCACGCACGAAGACGCGGAAACTGGAGCAGGAGTTGTGGAATCTAATGACGCAGGAAGCTGATATTGTCACTTATACAAGTCGTTTCAATGATCCAACCACCTTGTGTCCCGGAATGGTTACTGATGACGCGCCCCTTAGAGCGGGCCCGAGGCAGGCGAGCCTCGACAAAGCGCCTCCGATGGGGAGCCGAATCAGCGACCCCGGACTCCCGCGAGGCGATCGCACAGAAGGCTCGCCCTCGCCAGAATATTTTCTTTTAGCCACAGCCCAGAGACAGCGGCTCCAAGCGACAAAGCGTCCAGACAGAGCACAATCGCCTGGATCAATCACTAGGCTGAACACGAATGTGGAGCAGGACTCCCCAATAAGAGCGACGGATCCTGTCGGGATTATAGTACCGGTCCCTAGTACGGACCGAGGAAGATCTCCATTATAAAAGGGCCTCGCCTTGGTCCCGGTAAGGCAAGTCATTCCTTCTCCAGTATTATATCTTCACTATAACCTTCAGCATACTAACTTGACCATCGGAGCGTCTTTCCGGGACCTCCTCCAGAAAACGCTGACGTGTTTCTTCCTTGTGTGACCTCTCAGGCTTAAGGACCGGCGAATCCCTCTCACGACAAGTGGTTCGGAGCCAGTTCGCATCAGTTACCCTGGAGAAGTAGATGATAGAGAGGTATATTTGGGGTTTTCCTCAGCCCATCCAAGGCTTAGTCACAACCTCAAAACCTACTACCTTTGATAGCGCCAAGAGATTAGCCTTTAGTATGATCCATCAAGAGGTTTGTCGAGGAACGATGGTTCAGAAGGATGACCTTCCCAAGACAGAGGGTAGAAAAAGGAAATTTGGCAAAGAGACCAAAGGGAAGGCTATTCAGTCATCAGAGAAGAAGCGGGAAGTGATTCGAGCGTTTATAGTTGCAGAACCATCGGTAGGGACTACTTTAGGAGGTAGTCCTAAGTGCAAGGAATGTGGGTATCATCACCATGGAGCATGTTGGGTCTGTACCAACTGCGGCAAGAGAGGACATCTTGAAAACAAGTGTAGAACCCCATCCAATCGAGATAGTCGAGCGTGCTATGAGTGTAAGGAAATTGGACACTTCAGGAGGGATTATCCAAAATTAAGAGGCCAGGGAGGCGCTGCTAGAGGCAGGGAATTTGTTATCTGAGTGAGGGAGGACGTCGAAGATCCGACGGTAGTGATGGGTACGTTACTAACCAATAATTTGTATGCAAATATTCTTTTTGATACCGGCGCCGATAAAAGCTATATTACTCACGAATTTAGGAAGTTATTAGATCACCCCTCTAGTAAACTTAGGGAAGCATACATAGTAGAAATGGCTAACGGCCAAGTCGGTAGTGTTAGGGAAATACTTAGGATCTGTACCTTAACTCTAAATTCTCATCCCTTTCTCGTCGACCTTATGCCAATGGTTATTGGAAGTTTTGACATCATTATCGGCATGGACTGGTTATACGTTAACCACATCCAGTTTCTATGCTTCGAGAAGGCCCTACATCTACCCTTACCCAACGGAGATCCATGATCATCTTCGGCGACAAACTTAGTAGAAACCTTAGGATCATCTCGTACATGAAGGCTAGGAAATACTTGTAGAAAAAGTATTTCGCCTTCTTAGCTCATATTGTTGATAGGAAAGATAGTAAGAAGAAAAAGATCGAGGAAGTACATCAGGTGTGCGAATTCCCTGATGTATTCCCTGAAGATCTACCCGGTCTACCTCTAGTTTGTCAAGTAGAGTTTAGGAATTATCTGGTCCCAGGAGCTGCCCCAGTAGCAAAGTCTCCTTATAGATTGGCACCTACGAAGATGCAAGATCTCTCCAGCCAACTACAAGAACTTCTTGACAAGGGTTTTATCAGACCAAGCTTTTCGCGTTGGGGAGCACTTGTTTTATTTGTCAAGAAGAAGGACGGATCTTTTCGAATGTGCATAGACTACAGAGAGATAAATAATTTGAACATTAAGAATAGATATCCACTACCCTAAATACACGTTCTCTCTGATCAATTGCAAGGGTCCAGTTACTTCTCTAAGATTGACTTGAGATCAAGATATCATCAACTTCGAGTCATGGAATGTAACACCCATAAAAATATGCCAATTAAAAACTTTTTAAATCATTAAAAAATCGATAATTATTACAAATTTGTTTTCAAAATGGTTTCATATCAGAGTATCCCATAATCAAATCATAAAAACATAAGGAGGTGCACGATCACGCCTTTGCCTTCCCGCGATCATCAGAAATACCTGAAACATAATCAACAACTGTAAGCCCGAAGCTTAATAAGTTCCCCCAAAATACCAAAGCCATACAAATATAACCATATCATAACAAACAACATGCATAATGAGTCATCAGCCTAACTCGACCGCGTCACAGGCCATCAATCTATCTAGACCGCTCTCCGAGCCATCGACACGTCTATACCGCCTCTCAAGGCCTTCAGCCTCTCCGGACCGCTCGTCGGGCTTTCGGCCTGACTAGTACGTCCTAACCGCGTCTGCAGTCTATCTGGTCCGCCCTGGGTATGTTGGCACAAACACAAAGTATGACCGCCTCAACCCAAACCCCTAATCAAACAATCATGTGCACATAAATATCATACGCTAGCTAGTATGTACAGATAGTCATACATATCTAACAGATCACTATTCATAGCATCATCCTATATCCAGGATACCAATCATAAAGGGTCGGACTTGGTGCCTTAGACCCTGTTGATATAGTGAGAAGAACTCACCTCATAAGTATCTCGAGATGATAATGTCAAACTCCCCAAATACAACTCCAAACTCAAACACCTACATACACCAATAATCCACTTCCATAAATTTCCAAATTACTAAAATACCCCCAGAAATCAAACTGGTCGACCCTTGGTCAAAGTCAAAGTCAACGGTCAAGGTCAACACTTCATGTTGACCCAACTCGCTGAGTGTAGCTAACTAACTCGTCGAGTTCCTTCAGAACTCAAGAAGTCGTGAAAACCCTAGTCGAATCGCCGAGTTTCTAGACAGCTCGTCGAGTCCATGTGGTGTCCAAATGTCGGGAAAACACTAACTAACTCGTCGAGTCATCTCACTGACTCGCCGAGTCCATGTAGAACCAAAACGACCAATCTTCATCCGACTCATCGAGTTGACCATGCAACTCGTCGAGTTCCTTCAGTCCATTTCTCATTCAGATGCTTTTACCTGAAACCAAAACTCCAAACTGTACATCTAGGCTCCTAGGGTGTTATTATCACGTAAAGTTGCTAACTTTACGTGCATGCAAGGCTCCATGAAGCTAAAACACTTATAACTAGCATTAGAAGGAGGTTTTGGACATGAAGGAGGGCCAAATCTTCATAAAGCTTGAGGCTTTATGTCCACAAGGGCCTAGAGGAGTCTAGATCTGGAACTATGCCCTTGTGACAAGCTCAAATCCGAAAGTGACACCATTTTTGCACCAAAATGCCCATTTTCTCACATAAGAAGAGATCTAACAAATGGAAGGCCAAGGTAAAGGCTTTTTACCTTCAAATGCAAGCCAAGCCAATGTAGATACCGGATCTACCTGCTTCTTCTCATTCAAAGCTTCTTCAAAAAATGCACCAAAAACACACTTTAGCCTCTCAAGCACTCAAGAATAGGGTTTAGATCACTTAGGCTTTTCTTCTGGACGTGAAAGAGTGGTAAGGTGGCTGGGAGGAAGGACTTAAGGTCCTTTAAATAGGGTGCAAACCCTAAAATTTAGGGTTTCATATTCCAGCTTTAACTTGTCGAGTTGAGTCCTCCAACTCGTCGAGTAGGTCCCTTAAGTCACACGGCCATATCCATTTCTACACGACGAGTTGGGGCATCCAACTCGTCGAGTAGGCCTTTGAATATGAATATAAAGCTGTAAAATTTATACCTGGGAGTCGGGGTGTTACATGGAAGAGGACATTCCAAAGATTGTGTTCAGAATACGCTACAGTCATTATGAATTCTTGTCATGCCTTTCGGATTGACCAATGCCCCGACTGTCATTATGGATCTTAAGAATCGAGTGTGTAAACCCTACTTGGATAAATTCGTGATTGTATTTATTGACAATATTCTGGTATACTCACGAACCAAGGAAGAGCATGGGCAACAACTTTGAGTAATCCTAGAGCTATTAAGGAAAGAAAAGTTGTACGCAAATTTTCTAAGTGCAAATTTTGGTTAAGAGAAGTACACTTTCTTAGGCATGTGGTGACCAGTAAAGGAATTCATGTCGACCCTTCTAAGATAGAAGCGGTCAAGAGTTGTGAAGTGCCTAAGACACCAACAGAAGTGCATCAATTTATAGGACTTGCCGGCTACTATCGGAGATTTATAGATAATTTCTCTCGTAAAGCCAAACCCCTCTCAATGTTAACCCAAAAGGAAGTAAAATTCATTTGGGAAGACATGCATGAAGCAACTTTCCAAAAGTTGAAGGACATGCTGTGTAGTGCCCCAATACTATCTCTTCCAAAAGGCAATGATGACTTCGTAGTATACTGCGATGCATCACACCAAGGAATGGGATGCGTATTAATGCAAAGGGAGAAGGTCATAGCCTATGCCTCGAGACAACTTAAGGTGCATGAAAACAACTACACTACCCACGACCTAGAGTTGGGAGCAGTAGTTTTTGCCATGAAGATCTGGCGTCATTACCTCTACGGAACAAAGTGTGTGGTATACACGTATCACAAGAGTCTGCAACACATCTTCAATCAGAAGGAACTCAATATGAGGCAGAGAAGATGGTTGGAATTGTTGAATGAATATGATTGTGAAATTCGCTACCACCCAGGAAAGGCTAACGTCGTAGCTAACGCTTTGAGTCGTAAGGTATGAGTGAAACATCGTAGAGTGAGTAGCTAACACTAACGCCGTCCTTATTCCTTTACGTGATAGCAAGGTGATCGTAGGAATGGATTGGTTGAGCCCTAATGGGGTGATGATTGACTGTGGGGACCAGTTAGTTTAAGTTCGAACCCCAATTGGGGGAGAACTAGTTGAGGGAGATCAGCATGGACCGACTCTCTGTTCAGCTGCGAGAGCTAGGAGATATCTACACCAAGGTTGTTATGGTTTTGTGGCTTACGTATTAGATACATGAGAGGATAAGAAGAGGATGATTGTGATGTGCCAGTTTTTCGAGAGTATGCAGATGTGTTCATGGAGGACTTGCCCGGAGAGGCATGTGGAGTTCCGTATAGATCTGGTTCCAGGTCCGACTTTGATAGCCAAGGCACCCTATTGATTAGCGCCACCAGAGATGCAGGAGTTGTCTACACAATTGCATGAGCTGTTAGACAAGGTGTTCATCAGACCGAGTTGTTCGACCTGGGAGCATCGTTTCTGTTTGTAAAGAAGAAAGATGGCTCCCACATGATGTGCATTGATTATCGGGAGCTGAACAAGTTGACCGTGAAGAACCATTATCCGTTTTCGAGGATTGATGAATTGTTCGACCAGTTGCAAGGTGCGTCTTGGTTCTCCAAGATTGATTTGCGTTCGGGTTATCACCAGATGAGGGTTCGAGATGGGGATGTTCAAAAGACGACCTTCAGGACTCGTTATGGTCATTACAGGTTCGTGGTGATGCCTTTTGGGCTCACCAATGCACCAACAACGTTCATGGATCTCATGAACCAGGTTTGCATACCGATGTTGGATCGGTCAATCATTGTGCTCATTGATGATATCTTGGTCTATTCTAAGACCACAGAGCAATGTAAGGGTAATCTACGAGAGGTTCTAGAGACTCTAAGGAGGGAAATGTTATATTCCATATTCTCCAAGTGCGAGTTCTGGTTGTGCGAGGTGTAGTTTCTGGGGCACATTGCCAACCAAAAGGGTATGTTGGTCGATTCGACCAAGATTTGGTGCAGTATTGATGCAGAGGGGTTGTATGATAGCTTACGCTTCGAGGCAGTTGAAGCCTCATGAGGTGAATTATCTCACTCATGATTTGGAGCTGGGGGTGGTGGTGTTCGCCCTCAAGATTTGGCATCATTACTTGTATGGGGTTCATTGTATCATTTACACGGACCACAAGAGTTTAAGGTACCTGATGGATCAGCTAAATCTGAATATGAGGCAACACAGGTGGCTGGATGTGGTGAAGGATTATGATTGTGATATCCTTTACCACCCGAGGAAGGACAACGTAGTAAACAATTCTCTTAGCCGCAAGGTGGCCGGTACTCCCATCATGGATGTTTGTTTGAGGATGACTATGATTACCCCATTCTTGGAGCAGATTTGAGAGGCTCGGGTTGAGCCTATGAAAGAGGAGCATCGAAAGAGTGAGCACAAAGTGGGCCAGGTGTCCTCTTTTGATTAGGATAGCCCGAGCCTCGTATAATTGAGCGTGCGCTGGAGGAAGTACCCTCACCCGAGCCAATCACAATGGAAATGATACAGTAAATGTTAGATTGTCAGATGGAAGAGACAAGGCGTTTAATTCAAGGGAATATGGATGAACCTACTGCACCCATCATGTAGCGTGAGCTGGAAGAGGAACAGTCGGAGGAGGGAAATTACAGTCAAACGGTTAGTCAAGCTGAGCCCCTATTGGTTAAAAGAAACAATCAGGGCGGAGGGAATGAGAAAGATGGATGCAAGTACAAGGACTTCATGGCATTCAAATTGCCAAATCTTTACGGAAGCCCAACACCAGTGGAAATTATGGGTTGGATCTCCGAGATGGAAATGGTGTTTGATAGTTATGACTGCAGCGACTGAAAAAAAGACCATTTTAGCGGTCAGACAACTAAAGACCGCCGTGTTGAACTGGTGGAAGATGTTGGCAGATTCTATTCCAAAAAGAGAAGCACAAGAGATATCGTGGGAAGAATTCCTTGTGAAGCTGAAAAGAGAGTACTACTCTAAGCAAGACCTTCTGGTAATTAACAACGAATTCCAAAAAAAAGGGCAAGATGAGTGTCAATGAGTATGCTGCCACATTCACTAAGAAAATGAAGCTAGTACCCCATTTGGTACCCACCGACGTCTCCAAGGTTGAAAAATTTGCTAATGGACTGCCAACGGACTTTGGTCCAATGGTAAAAATAGCAAAGACTCTGAAGGAGGCTATCTGGTTAGCTAGAAATGTGGAGACCAAGATGTTGGATTAGTGTCTAAGTCCATAACTATTTTGGTATTTACTTGACCCGATTGTGAGCATGGTCCTTTTGGGTTGCCTTCACACTGGTGACTAGACAGGATGACAGTTGAGGAGAGAAGTTGATTAGGGCATAAATATGATTTATTTATTATATTATATGATTAATATAATAATTTGGAATCATATTATTAATTAGTATTTAATCAGAAATTAATTAGGAATTAATTTCGGGATTAAAGGAATTAATTAAAAGTACAGGGGCTGTTTTGTAATTATTTGATAGTTGAGACTTTGGGCTATTGGATCACTTTTATTAAGGCTTGAACGAAAATCCTAGAAGGATCTAGGAGTTTTCGTCCAAGGGCTTAAGGAAAGGAGTCCATGGACTTGCTTAGGCCCTAAGCTAAGGGATTAGGGTTTCCACCTTGAAACCCTAGCTAGCCTCAAGTATAAATAGCACCCTAAGGCACTAGAATTCGTCCAAGCCTTGGGAAACCCTAAAAGGGACGAATTTTAGGGCAAGATATCCTTCTCTCCTCTCTCCCATATTCATCCTTTCACCTAGTGTGTTTGTGAGCCATTAGAGGTACTACACTTGTGGTACTTGCTTTCAAGAGCTAAGGAAATTCAAGGAACTAGTTGTTATTACTACACAACAACAAAAGGTATGTATTCTATTCTCCTATGTCAATTTCGAAAATAGTAGATGCATGCTAGGGTTCTTTTGTGTTCATAAAGTTGTATAACTAATAGTGAAAACATAGATCCAACTCTATGGTTGCATGCACACATAGGATTGTTTGTATAAAACCCATAAGTGGTATCAGAGCCATTGGTTTTTGTTTTCAATTAGCTTTATTCAAATGTATGAACTTGACATATTAGGGTTTATGGCTAATAAACCCTGGAGGCTTGATTTTCGAAATTAGGGTTTCTAAACCCTAGATTTCGAAATTTTTGGTAAGATTTCCTAAACCTTTTTCTTTGGCCCCAAGATTTCGATTTTAGGGTTGTCTAACCCTAGAATTTCGAAATTGCCTCTTTCCCCATGATTAGATCCTAAATTTTAGGGATTTGGATATTGCCATATCTTGTAATTATCCTTTAAATGTTTAAATTTGGTAATTAAAGATTTTGAATATCCCATCCCATAATTTCGAATTCTAGGGGATTTAAGGGATTAGGTTAAATTAATTGTTTAATTTAAGAGATATCCTTACCAAAGTAAAAGATAATTGTCAAATTAATTAGATAATCATTTCTTTATGTGATAAACTTGATTTATTTGAATTATTTGATAGATTATCTTGCAAGAAATTGAATTAGGTCATATTAAGATAATTACTAATTAATTGGTTAATTATTATTAATAATTTGATCTAGAATGTTCTTGCTTATGTTTTGAAAAGTTTCAAAACTTGCCCTCAAGTTTTCGAATTTAAAAGTTGATTAAAAGTTTAATTTTGAAATGTTAAATTCTAAAACCCTCGTATTTTGAATAAGTTCAAATTACACCCTTATGGTTTTGGAAAGTTAATAAAACCACCTAGTATTTTAAAAGTATAAAATACACCCTATACTATATATGTAACATTAAAAGTCTAATATTATATATATGAGTAAAAGTCAGTAAGGGGTGTTTAAGGAAATTGCCTATAAAATGGCGATTGAATGGGTATCCACTCTTACCCACCGCACTCTTGACTAGTGGAGGGTCGTTAGCCGAACAGGTAGGATAGGACAGAAACCTTCCATTATAAGTATAATGAAGTACAAAGTAACTAAATGCTTTTACAAATTCCCAAATCTTAGTTACTCTAGGATAAAATGTGAAAGTGATGCTAATCCATGGAATTACACTTTGTGCCCCTGTCAATCGTTGGTGGAGCGCGTGTGGTTAACCGACACACTAATTTGGGATTGACATTGGCGACAAAGGGTGGCTCGATGTTTTATCATAGATCAATGGAGCGTGTGTGGCTAACCGGCACATTGATTAGGTGATGAAGACATTGAGTGCACCATGTTGGTTCGCATGGTTGTTCACAAACTTGTTTGCGATCCTCGGCATCCCAGTCGCAAAATTTGAAGTGCATATCGAGATTTAAACATGCCATTGAAAGGTTCAATGAATCTCAAAAGATCTAGGAGTTTTCAATTCATTTAAAACTTAAATTTCTTTTTCGTTTTTCATGGTGGGAATTGGTAAATCGTCATTTACCTACCTTCAAATATTCTGCAACTAGATTACGGCATCCCTCTTCTAGGTTGTAGAGTATTGTGTTGGATCCTAGCCTTGATGTTTCATTTGGGTGTCCCATCAAGGATTCTAATCAACTTAACTTGGATTTTCTCCCGTTTTGTAGATGTCAAAGTATGACAACTATGGTCTTCCCAAATCCCTTGGAACAAGCTTTCCAAATGAAGATGACGTTCCACGATACGATCAAGGAAATGAGAGTCATGCTTCACTTCCTCCACCTCCTCCAATTATTCTCCCTAACCCACAAGTTCAAAGGCTTGAAAAGTTCAAGCTCACTCAAGCCCTATTGGCAAGTAAACACGAAGATGGGAAACCTGTGTGTGCACACATCTTAGAGATGAAGTCACACATTGATAGGTTAAGGATGATGGGTGTCGATATCTCAGAAATGTTGGCTGTTGACTGGGTTCTTCAGTCACTTCCTGAATCATATATTGAGTTCGTTAGAGAGTACTATATGATGGACCATGACGTGACCCTCATTGATTTGACCTATTTGCTTATAGCTGCTGAATCAGAAATGATTTGGCGTGCTAATCGAGTAAATTTGTCTGGCAAATCAAACTCTCAAACTTCAATGGAAATTGAAAATAGTGACATTGGAAATCCAGAAAAGGTAAATTCTGAGATAGTTCCTTGTGCCATTTCAAAAGAGTCCATCTGCTTCTACTGCCAAGAGAAGGGGCATTGGAGACAAAGCTGCCCTTTTTTTTTTTTTTTTTTACCTGAGAGATCTAAGAGATGGGAGAGTCAAGACGTATGGCTCTACTTCAGGTAAAATCCAATAACTAACTCTATAAGTTCCTATTCTTTGATTTTCAATACATGATGTGATAAGATTACATTTTGATGTTTTGTAGGATCGAAGAAAAGAGAGGAAGCTTAAGGGAAGAAGTAAGCTGAATCTGATCGTGAAGAAATGGATTTCGATCGCATTGCTTGAAGATCGGATTTTTGAGCTACTACTTTAGAGTTAGAATAGATTGCTTAGAAATTGAAATAGCATAGTTTTCATTTGAATTGCATTGTAAGGACAAGTTTTTCCGCAATAGAATGAATTTTGATTTCGTCCTATTTATTTATCCTTGCAATGGCATATGTGAAAATGGATGTTTATGTATTTCTAATTTTAGCAATGTTGAATTGGATGTGATTCTTGATTATGTTATTTGTGAAATGTCGAGGATTTGCCAAATAAAGGAAGATTCTCATCACCCAAGTTTCAATTGGACAGAAACTTGGAATCATACAACTTGGTTGCGTGATGAATGAGAAACTTCATATTTTGGAAATTAGACTAATTCTTTGGCAAAGTGTCAAGAGAAGGATCAGGAGATCGAGTACACTAGGTTGTGCGTTGATCAAGTCCACCACAAGAGTGATAAAGATATTCGTCATGATTTACTAAAGGTTAGTAAATATGATTATACTTATAAGATTAAGTATAATTCTGAGTTGATTGAAAGAGTTTAAATCAATAGCAGAACGAATAAGAAGAATCAAGTAGGCAGAAAGATAAAAGTTTCTCTATTCTAAGAAGAAGGGAGAGTACCTTTTATTGTGTTTTATGATAAGTCTTAATGATTAAGAACCATATCTCAATTGATCCTCTAAGTGAGTCTTAGTGCAATTGCATGTCTAAGAAGAGGAATCAAGAATTGTAGAAATGGTTAAATCAAGAAGTCAATCATACTTCGTTCCAATATCAAGTCTTAAAGTCAAGATTCTGACATGAGTGACAAGTCTTAAGTAGGTTTATAACACTCGACAAATGTGGAATTTGGAAAAGTTTTCTTATTCTTGCACATTTGAAATTGGTAAGTTGTGATGTCTTGGATAAGACAAAGACCAACCAGGACCAATTGTGTGAAGTGTTGAACTTGACAAAAGGCTACACTAACTCTTGAATATTTGTTTGTCAAGAAATGGTTCTTGACAAGAGAATCTTATATGTCAAGGAGTCAGTGGGAGTCTTAATGGTCTTGAAAAGTTTCAAGAACAAATCAAGAGTAAACCTAGTTGATCATCACTAGCACACGACTTGAGGTTTAAAGCCTATCGTGGATGACATACTCTTTTTCTGTGCCATTCCAATTGAGTTAATTATGCGTGTGAGTTCTATGAGTTCTCATTTGAATGCATAAAGACAAAGCACCTCGATCAATGGAAAGTACATTGATATGAAAGGGTGAGTTGCTTGGAAGACATGGTGGGCATTCATGTTACCATGAGGCAAGAAATCAAGATTGAACAAGTTCAGTCCATAATGTTTTGGATTTGTCGCAAACTTTCGTTTTGACAAATTCACATGGATAGGAACACATACATCATAAAATCTAAGTGTCATAAGGTTTTCCTCCTTCATGAAAATGATTGTGAGGAAATGCTTTCACTAAGAGAGATTTTAAGAAGATAGCAATTGTGAAAATTGTATTCTCAAATTCGATTATGATTACGGCATCCCTTTTCATAGTTCGAATTGTGAGATTTGGCAATTGATCTGAACATTTGGGACTTAGTAACATAAATTCTGAATTGTTTAGACACACATGTGAGCTATCTAAGGAAAAGGTGTATGAGCTTAAAAAGCTTAGATAAAGGCTTATCAAAGCATTAGGTATTAGAAATATGAACTTAAGGAATTCAATAAGCATTGTTTTCTAGAAGTCCAATTGGTTTCTGAATACATGTCAAAGCTAGTGGGAGCATAAGTGTTATGCTGGTAAGAAAATAATCATCATGTTAGTGGGAGCATGATTATTATGGTAAGTATTGCAAGTTAGCAATATTAATTATAGAAAACAAAGATTCACTTTGCAAAGTTGCAAGGGTTGAAAAGTTGTTTTGCTATAATTAAGGGAGAGAATATTATACTTCGTTTCAAAATTCTAAAGCTTAGCTCGAGAAATGTTAATAAATTTAGTCAAGGATACATAGTGCATTCTCAAAATTCGATTATCATTACGGCATCCCTCTTCATAGTTCGAATTGCGGGAACATGGCACATAAAATATTATGGCAGAAGGCTGATAAAGTATCACGTCTTTATATGAGACATTATGCATCGTGTCTAATACGCTTCGGGTATGGGACCGATTGCATATGTTATAATATTTGACCATTCTAAATTTTCCAAATGCCTAGGGCATTAAGAGGGAAAAAGGACTAGAATCGGTTTTGACTAAAATAATTAAACAACTATCAAAGGACGGTCTGAGGTTCACTGAGGATTTGTCGCTTGTGAGTAGTTGGAAGTATAGTACTGGATGGACTATATTGACATTATTATGAATAGATAAGATTCTATTAAGAATAAGTTGTCATATAGCAAATATGGAAATGTTTCCATTAATGGGAGTTGGATATTAAGACTCTATGTAGATTAGAAACTTTTATGCAAAAGGATGTTCAAAGGAATGTACTTTGAGTGAGAGACATCACATCTATAAAATTGTTTTGTAACAATTTCTGATAGAGAACTTAGTAATTTCATTAGCCGGGTCTTGGTGACTTTTGTGCTATGACATTACGAAAGAATCATTGCATAAAGTGTTAGAATCTGACATATTCTAAAAGTGGCAAGAATTTGGTATTCTTATACTAATAATAAAAAAAAATTGGGGATTGTGAAATGAGTTTCATTGGGAAAGTTTTTCAATTGATCTATTTCACAGAGTATGGACCATAGGAAACCAATGTGTGCATGCTTGGAGCATGGGACAATTGTGGTTATAATTCGAGTAATAAGTTGATTGTGTGAAACAGTAAACAATGAATAATGAGTAATCAATATGGTGTTTAAATAAAAGTGTTTTTATTTACGCTCAAAAGTTTTGGGGCCATATAGGATTAATATTATTATTGCGTTTCACTTTGCATGTTTTGACTTCCAGAATAACTAGGTTATTCAAACATCCACAGTCGGTCATACGTTGGAAGTAGGTATGAAGGAAGACTGTCATGAATCTGTCTGTAGATTGTCTAAAGTGTTTAGACATAGCACAAGTTTGCTGCAGAGTTCATGAGTGCTTTGATAAGATTAGAGTATTGGATTAAACCCACGCTCATTTGAATCACTTCATGGTTTTATCACGAGTGATTGGTGAGACGATAACATTGTATATTCTTGAAACCGAGACGTGTGAGTTGTTATTTGCTGGTCGGTTGCACATTGACAATAAGTAAACGTACCAGTAACTTGGTGTTATAAAACTTATTGTTGTGTGTGATTCGATTAGTAGGTGCAAGCAAGCATTTGAGTCGAATTTTATCCATTCCTTTTACCCAAGGTGGGATAAAAGCGATATCTGTGGGCCCCTCGATGATTTAGTGATGACAAAGGAAAGTGCTCGGCCGGGACAGGACTGATTTGATTTGTTCAATTAGTCAGTCGTCATAAATCGGAAATCGGGAAACGACACATAGACTGAGAGAATGATTTCAATCCATGTCTCATGTCTATACGATATCTTGTAGAATGGAGGAATATATGATCCCTTATCTAAAGGACACGCGTATCTGATAAGATCAGAGTTGACAACGCTTTTGGAAGCTACGATTGCTGATCAGGTTCTGAAGTCATACGCAGAATAGTTATTAGACTTATCCAAGTGGGAGACTGTTGGATTAGTGTCTAAGTCCATAACTATTTTGGTATTTACTTGACCCGATTGTGAGCATGGTCCTTTTGGGTTGCCTTCACACTGGTGACTAGACAGGATGACAGTTGAGGAGAGAAGTTGATTAGGGCATAAATATGATTTATTTATTATATTATATGATTAATATAATAATTTGGAATCATATTATTAATTAGTATTTAATCAGAAATTAATTAGGAATTAATTTCGGGATTAAAGGAATTAATTAAAAGTACAGGGGCTGTTTTGTAATTATTTGATAGTTGAGACTTTGGGCTATTGGATCACTTTTATTAAGGCTTGAACGAAAATCCTAGAAGGATCTAGGAGTTTTCGTCCAAGGGCTTAAGGAAAGGAGTCCATGGACTTGCTTAGGCCCTAAGCTAAGGGATTAGGGTTTCCACCTTGAAACCCTAGCTAGCCTCAAGTATAAATAGCACCCTAAGGCACTAGAATTCGTCCAAGCCTTGGGAAACCCTAAAAGGGACGAATTTTAGGGCAAGATATCCTTCTCTCCTCTCTCCCATATTCATCCTTTCACCTAGTGTGTTTGTGAGCCATTAGAGGTACTACACTTGTGGTACTTGCTTTCAAGAGCTAAGGAAATTCAAGGAACTAGTTGTTATTACTACACAACAACAAAAGGTATGTATTCTATTCTCCTATGTCAATTTCGAAAATAGTAGATGCATGCTAGGGTTCTTTTGTGTTCATAAAGTTGTATAACTAATAGTGAAAACATAGATCCAACTCTAGGGTTGCATGCACACATAGGATTGTTTGTATAAAACCCATCACCAGATACGAGAGAAAGGTCTAGAAAAAGCAGAGATTGGAGATAAAAGGAAGCTTGAGGGATCTCCGAGAACCGACAAGAAAAATAAGTTTTTAAAGTCTGACCCCAACGAAAAGAAGTTTGGGGGTAACAATGAAGCCAAGTGGTGCAATAAGTGCAAGAAGAAGCACTTTAGGAAATGGGACGGGGAGGTGATCTGTTACAAATATGGAAGAGCGGGTCACTATTCCAGAGACTGTACATTCTATGACAAGAAGTATTACGAATGTGGAGATGGTAGGCATATTTCGAAGAATTGCCCAAAGAAAAACGAAGCAACAAGGCCGAATGTACCACCGAAGGCAAAGGCAAGAGCATACCATATGATGCTTGATGAAGAAACAAAAGGGCAAGAATTTGGAGCTTCTTTTCTGGAATACTTGAGGGAAGGATATAAATAAGTATTATTATCCTATGTACCCTAATGTATAAGGAATTAAGTATGATGAACTCAAATAAATATTGTATTCTTTCTAAAAAGTAATATAATTTCCTAAATTATATTATGTGTTTTCTGTGTGATTTCCTTTTGTGTTAACTTAGTAGACTACAAGACAACTCTTGGGACAAGTATGAGGATGTGTGAAAGGTAGTAGAGGCCGATACTACCGGAAGCACATGACTCACACTTGGATTGGGGATAGTCACAAGGTTACTAAGTCTCTAAGAAATCGAGCTATTTTGTTCATTTCCATCATTACCTTGTTTCGGTGATAACTACGAAGATAAATATTATTACAGCCCTAGTGGTCATATTGAATCGAGTCCGACTAATATACAAAGTAAGTTTGACATAGCGTCCAACTTTAGATTGAAGGAAAAGATAATCGAAGTGATCAATAGAAGTATTGTGATCGCTGTTAAAATTAAGCAGCATGTAGCTAGAAGTGCTACATGCTAGAATGTGACTATAGCACATTAGAACTTGAAGGAAGGTACATTCCATGCTAGAATCTTACTTAAAGAGACCTGAGTCCAGCTGTTGGATCATACAATGATACGTCATTCGAACATGACCCATCGATCCGTTACGGTAGTCAAAGTAAAGACCTTATCCTTAGGTTGGGTCTACTCAAGAAGGAGCAAGAGTCTCCAATTCAGATCAAATTTGGAATGAAGAACAGGTGCAAAATTGAGCACCGCCAGCAATTAAAAAGTCCGAAGGTTAGAAGGAAATAGGAGTTACGGCTATTACCAAGGATAGAAAGGTAATGTGAGATTATTATACAAGCCATGTTTTGCTGATGGTTCTAAGACGTAATCATCCTAAGGAGGGCATAATTGTAAAACCCGTATATTCGGGTTAGTCAATTAAGACATAATAAATGTAAAAAATGACTTTTTGATAGAATATTATTTAGGATAAATAATATTAACCAAATCTATATTATATGAGACAATGATTCTGTACATATAAAGAACGCCGAAATCCTACGTCGTATGAAGAAGTTATGCTTCTTCGAAATTTCGTGGTTAAACCGACACGACCTTGCGTATCGTAAAAAGTGAATTTTTCATAAATTAATTATTAGCCTACGTGATCTAAACTAAAGTCGTAGTTGTTTTTAAACCGAGAGAATGCATATAAAGAATGTCCAAATCTGACTTCGTATGAGGAAGTTATGATTTTTCAAAGTTTCAGCGCAGTAGTGCGGACACAAAAAATTGAATTTTAGATCGGTTGATTGTTAGACGAAATGATTTAAACGAGAGTTTAATATCTCATTAATAGAAGCCCAACGATATAAAGACAGTCGAAAACGGAGTCCATATGTAAAAGTTATGAATTTTATACGGTCGTTAACAGTGTAATCTTCGTAGACCGTTAAATTTAAGATCAGCTAAGAATTAGCTGACGGGGTCTAAATGAAAGATGTAGTACTCAAAAATACCTACGCGTGGATATAAGGAACATAAAAACGGAGTTCGTATGGCGGGCATATGAATTTTTGAATTTATGCTTGTACTTACCCCCTTCTGCCACGTTGCACCATCCATCAGTCGCCATGTGTCACGCTGAGAGAGGAGGATTGCAGATCATGATTAGGCGTGGCGCGCGCCCTGTTTGTGTGCGGCGCGCCTGCCCTAAATTCAACCCATAAATAGCTTTCTCTTGTCCATTCAATCTCTACACCACACACAAACTTCTCTCTCGAGTTTCTCTCGATTTTAGCCCATTTCCCTAAGTTTTTGGTACTCTGACGAAGCCCTGCGACGCTTGGGTGCTCAGAAGGTAGTAGCTATCGAGTAGAAGCTCTACTAGTGCAATTTCCGGATTTCTGTCAGAAGAATCTCTGTCATGTCAAAGGAAAAGATAAAGTACTAAGGCGAAGTTCTGCCCAAATTCTGAGGCATCCACTTTTATCCGGTGAGTGCATAGTTATTTTCATCTTACACATATATATGAAGTATTTAGATAATTATATGCTATGTGCGCCTATTATCTGTAATATGTGTTGGATGAACTTATATGATATGGTTTTACTCGATTTTATTATATAAGTATTTTCGTGTGTGTGTATATATATATATATATATATATATATATATATATATATATATATATATATATATATTGTAACATACACGTTTTGAAATCGTTTTATGTAATTTGAAAAGTTAATAATATTATGAAATATTATGTGAAATTGAGTGTTGAGTTCTAACAGATAGTTTTTACTAGAAATGAAGTAAAACTATGTTTAGAATCACTCACAAATTATTGGAAGTCTTATGAGATTCCAATTAAAAGTCAAATAGTGAAATTTAGCGAAAATATAAAATTTGAAATAAGTAAAATTTTATTATTGAAAGTTGTAGATAATCTCGTTAGAAACACGTAGGCGAAAACCTCGTCGAAATCCGAGTTATAACGAAGAAGTTATGACCAATCGAAGATCCGCGATAAAACCGGCACGGTGCCGAATGACGTAAAAAGTGAGTTTTTGATAAACTACTTTTTAGCCTTAGTGATCTAAATGAAAGTCGTAGTATTCGTTAAACCGAGAAGTTCGATAAAAAGAACGCCAAAATCTGACTTCGTATGAGGAAGTTATGATTTTTACAAGTTTCAGCTTAGCAGTAGACAGCTAAAAACTCGAATTTTAGATCGAGTGATTTTTAGCCGACACAACCTAAACGAGAATCGAAGGTCTCGTCATTAGCGGTACAACGGTAAAAAGTCTGACGAAACGGACGTCGGATGAAGAAGTTATGAATTTTTAACGAATTACCAGTCCCGGTCTGTTAAAAATAATAATATAAAAATAAAGTCAAAATTTTCCGACGAAGTCTAAACGAAAGTTGTAGAGCATAATTTTCTCTACGCGTGCATATAAAGAACGTCAAAAACGGAGCCAGTATGCAAAAGTTACGGATTTTAGAAGGTCGGGGCACAATTTTCGAGAAATCTCGCAAGGATAAGGCTGATTTCGGTGAGTCATCGCGCCACGTGTCCGAGCCGAAGACCCAGCTGCTGATGCGTCGCCTTCTGATTCGTCCGAGCAGCGGCTCAATCCCCGTGTCCGATCCGTGACTCATCCTCGCATGAACAGTACCCGCGTGT
This sequence comes from Lactuca virosa, assembly GCF_052849685.1. NCBI lineage: Eukaryota > Viridiplantae > Streptophyta > Magnoliopsida > Asterales > Asteraceae > Lactuca > Lactuca virosa. Next base: position 284,659,150 of record NC_136427.1, on the reverse strand, counting down.
CGCTTCCGGATTCGACCAACTTCGCGACCAGTAGCCTTCCGACGTGCCTCGCACACCCGTCCGAAGTGAGGCCTCGCAGCCTGCCACCTGCTTCGCTATGCTGCTGCCGCGTGTCGCTGCTGCTGACTCCTCCCTTCTGATCGGCCGACCCTCGCCCTATAAATACAAGGCATGCGAGCCTTGCCGAGGAAAATGGAGAAATTGTCAATTTTTCACCCTTTCTCAATATTTTTGGTATTTTGGCTTTCCCCGAAGCCCCGGGATTAATTCCAAAGCCCGAAACGCGCCCCGAGATTCCCGAGAAGCCCGAAAAATTTATCTTTTCGGTTTCGAAGCTCTACCTTCGCAGAGCCCGATTTTCAAGAAAACTCTCGGTTTTTCAACGACGAAAGTCATATTTAGAGCCGAAGTGCTGCCCAAATTATTATTTTGACCCCCGGTTAATTCACGGTGAGTTTAATATGTAGAAACAATTGTATGTTATGTGTTATATGTGCTATGTGCTTTTCCATGTTATCCTCTCGAGTTGTTGTATCCGCTATTTTTATAGCAAGGTTGTACCTCTGACTTGAAGTGTATGACATAGGCATCACTTGGGTATTGGTATGAACCGTTGACCATGAAGTGTATGACATAGGCATCACTTTGGCTTCGGTAGAATAATATTACTGAGTATTTTCCCGTGTTATTTTTATTTCTGCTATTTATGATAGCAAAGCTATACCTTTGACCATGTGATCAGTTTAAGAACTCAGATTCACAGTGGTACTGGTATGTAGCCTCTGGCCATGTAGAGCATGTCCCCCAGTAAGTGAATGACTCTATTCTATGGCATTGGCAGAAGGTTAGACAGGGCGTGAAAACCTGAAATCTACCTTAATGTTAATCAGAAATTGTTTGTCTTCAGTGCCATTTGGGCCGAAGCGTTATTGATGTTTATCAAGTATGGAAATTGTTATGTCTCAATGATTGTATATCTTTGAATCAAATCAATAATTGTTAGGGAAAACTTATCACATTATGCCTTTGTTGTTCCTTGCTCCTATTTGCTTCTGCCATATTGGTATATATATGGCATAACGTTATATTGTATCTATTATTGAACTCACTAAGCGTTATCGCTTACCCTTCCCAATGTTTTAACATAATGCAGGCAATAAGCACCCAGTATAGTTGGAAGACTTAGAATAGTTGTAATATTATTATTTTGTATTTTGGTTTAGGTTTGTATAGATTTACAATATCCTGGGTAGTCATGTAAAATCTTAAAACATAGTCGGTTTGTATCCAATCTTTTGTAATGACTTTATCAATGTAAAAATATCATTTTATGAATATGCATGTACCATGTTATGGAGTAACTATATTGTCAAGTATGAAAGTTTGGGTCTTTCAGAAATATGAAAGTATAGAAAGGGGTTCTTTCATATATTTATATATATATATATATATATATATATATATATATATATATATATATATATATATATATATATATATATATATAGGTGTGAAACCCGTATGTTATATGAGTTTGATAAAACAAAAAATTAAATATAAAATTTTAAATAAAAATTTATTTAAATTTGAAATTTTAGATTTGAAATTTAAAATTTAAAATATGAATTTAAAAGGAAACATATTAAATACTATATGAATACTAATATTGAAATTTATTGGTTATTTTCAATTAAGACAATTATTAATTGAGGTGTAAATATGATGTGTTAATTAAGAAAAGATAAAAAAAATGAAAAAATGACAAATGGAAAAAATATTTATTCAAAAATACCAAAAAATGACATGTGTCCAAGTTAATAAGAAAGTGACATGTGGCAAAATTATTTTTATTTATTAAGGAGGATATAAAGTAACTTACCTTCCTTGAAATATAATATATTTTTGAATGAAATATATATATATATATATATATATATATATATATATATATATATATATATATATATATATATATATATATATATATATATATATATACTAGCCGTTACCCGCGCTAAGCGACAGGTACGAATAGTTTGTTGTGGCAATTATTTCCATTCAAAAATATATTATATTTCAAGGAAGGTAAGTTACTTTTCACGCGATTTTTCTCGAAAATTGTGCCAAATCTTGTAAAATCCATAACTTTCTCATACGAGCTCCGTTTTTGACGTTCTTTATATGCACGCGTAGAGAAAATTATGCTTACAACTTTCGTGTAGACTTCGTCGGAAAATTTTGAATTTATTTTTATATTATTATTTTTAACAGACCGGGACTGGTAAATCCGTTAAAAATTCATAACTTCTTCATCCGACGTCCGTTTTCGTCAGACTTTTTACCGTTGTACTACTAATGATGAGACCTTCGATTCTCGTTTAGGTTGTGTCGGCTAAAAACCACTCGATCTAAAATTCGAGTTTTTAGCTGTCTATTGATAAGCTGAAACTTGTAAAAATCATAACTTCCTCATACGAAGTCAGATTTTGGCGTTCTTTTTATCGAACTTCTCGGTTTAACGAATACTACGACTTTCATTTAGATCACTAAGGCTAAAAATTAGTTTATCAAAAACTCACTTTTTACGTCATTCGGCACCGTGCCGGTTTTATCACGGATCTTCAATTGGTCATAACTTCTTCGTTATAACTCGGATTTCGACGAGGTTTTCGCCTACGTGTTTCTAACGAGATTATCTACAACTTTCAATAATAAAATTTTACTTATTTCAAATTTTATATTTTCGCTAAATTTCACTATTTGGCTTTTAATTGGAATCTCATAAGACTTCCAACATTTAATGAGTGATTCTAAACATAGTTTTACTTCATTTCTAGTAAAAACTATCTGTTAGAACTTAACACTCAATTTCTCATAATATTTCATAATATTATTAACTTTTTAATTTACATAACACGATTTCAAAACGTGTATGTTACATAAAATATGTAAGATAATATAATAACATCTTTGGAAGAAAGATGTGCGTTTGAAATACATTTGGATGAGATAAATGTTTTGGCATAACCGATGAAGCTATTCAACCGCTGTCCAGATTAAAGCAGTGATAGTTTATAGAGTCGGAAGAACCGAGGGTGGTGATAAATACTTCAACAGTATTGAAATTAATGTAGTAGAAGATTTAGAAGAATTAAATGAAGATCAAGGAAAAGGCTAATGAAGTTTTTAGACTTATTAGGCCAAGACTTTGTGATGAAGTATGTAGTTCGAGTAGTAACCCTATACAGGATGCTCAGACTTAGTATTTAATAATACTGATTGATGATTGAATTCTATCACATCCTTATGGAAGTTCCATTGTGTGTTAAGCCGACTTTAACATACAAGATTGGGATAGTGAAATAGGTTATTCGGTTGTGAAAAGGCTGAGTGGCTTACTTGTTAGAGTAAGGTAGAGTACTTAGTTGAAGAAGTTATACACTCATATTATTGGATGAGAAGAAATGTTGTAGTTAAGAATGACAGAGAACCAAGTTGAAGCTAGTAGAGCTTGCTGAGATGCAGCTATAATGCAGACTTCTTAGGATAGACTCCTATGAAGTAGACTTAAAAGATACAACCATGAGAATAAAACTTACTCAGATACAGGAATGACGATGTCATGAAAGGATAATGAAACCAACAAATATGTATGATGATTTGCATGAGTTAGAAGATGATGTAAGTAGTTGGAAACTATTTGTCATTACACTGCTAGAGGAAATTTTGGGTGTAGTATGTCTTGCAGAGTAGACACTACCCGAGAAAGAATTTATATGAAGAAATGGAAGTAAAATTTCTATCGACCTATGGAAAAATATTAGAATATTCTAGATCGAGTATATGCATGAGAAGAATCCTAGAAGGCGAGTATAGGTAATCCAATATATGTTTGATAGAAATGCGAAAACCCTAGTTGAGTCTAGGAGAAATTGTTGTGTGTACTTGTTTGAACGCACTTAGGTGTGAAAATTTGCTTTGTGAAAACTTTTGAATGGTGACTTGGGAACTACGAGACAATACTTGGGACGAGTATGAGTAGGTGTGAATAGTAGTAGAGGCCTATACTACTGGAAGCACAGGACTCACGCTTGGATCAGGCAAAGTCACAAGGTTACCAAGAAGCTAGTAAATGATTCTGTTTTATTCATGTGTGTCGTTACCTTTGTTTCGGTAATGACTAAGAAGATAATTATCGTTCAAATCTTAATGTCATAAAGAATCGAGTCCGATTAGTATAAATCCGCGAAAGGAGTTGATTGGTTCAGAGAACCATGTCTTATATAGTGACAACACTTCAGTAGGAATACTGAAGAAGTAAATGGTCGAGGTAGTCGATAGAAATATAACAATCTTCATTAAAGAATTGAGCAATCATTAGCCAGAGATGTGACTTGCTATGTAGTGTTACTGGCCACAAGAAATGTTTCCGCCCTACTCTTACTAGTCAAATGGCGGGGAGTCAAGTTTTCCGTTCAACAATCAAAGAGTACTCCAACTCAAAAGGAGGAGGTGCCAAAAGCTAAAAGATGTGTATGTCCGAAAGCACGAATTAGAGATACGTGGTGCTATTCTTTCTGTTCCAAAGCATCCACGTGTTGATCAAACTCTTTTTTTTCATTTTCTTTATTCCATCAGCTTGATTCATTCGATCTGATTCTAATACAAGAGTTTGGTTCGTTATGTGTCTTGTGCGTTATAAAATCAAAGGTCATTAGAATAAGACCATTCGAGTTGTTGTTATAGCAAAAGGAAAGACCTTATCTTGGGTTTAGTCTATAAACCAAGAAGGAGCAGGAGTCTGCAATGAGAATTGAGTTTTAACTCAAAGATTAGGATCGAAAGCCCAATAGAGAATGATGAGCGGGTGCAGGTTTGAGCACCGCTAGTAATTAAGAAGTTTGAAGAGTTTGACAATTGTTTGGCAAACCAAAAGTTAAAAATCGTATATTTTAGATTACCACGGAGGAAGTAAGTTAGGACTCGAATGTTGTGACTAGTAATTTTCTCGTAAACTTTAGATCTGCTCACATCTTATTTGATTATGATGCCTCAGATTCTTTCGTGCCTTATAAATTCGCACATTCTTTTCAAATTGCTTGTTACGCAATTGTCCAATCATTTCACATAGATAACATAGGAAATATATTATTACTTGCTGATAAAGTCTATAGAGATAGTGTTATAGGAATTGAAAGTTATAATCTTCCTGCTAACCTAATTCCTATCTTTGATATTATTCTCGACATGAATCGATTGTCAAAGAACTACGCAGATCTCTTGTGCTACGAAGAGATGATACGCATCCCTATCGAAAGGAGGGATTCTATTTATGTCTACGGTGAAAATAATAAATTTCTTTCTTAAAAACTCATAAATTTATACCGAAGGGATATTCTACTTATCCGGCTTATACATTTAATACCTTGAAAGAGGAGAAGAAAACTGTGAATGATAGCATTTGGATAATTTTCGACCGGCTGATGAAGAGTGCATATATTCTCGCCACACGTGAAACGGCTCCATTGGAGAAATACGCGTAAGTTTACTTAGACGAAATCATCGCGAGACATGGTGTGCCACTAAAGATTATTTCCGATCGTGATACGCGCTTCACTTCTCACTTTTGGGCTAGTATGAAAAGTGAATTGGGATCTCGAGTTGCTCCCAACACAGCTTATCATCCCCAGACCGATGGTTAGACGGAGAGAACAATCCAAACAGTAGAAGATATGCTTCGTGCATGTGTCTTAGAGTTCGGTAGTAAATATGAACACCATTATGTTGGCATAATGTAGGACAAAAAATCCTTGGTGGTCCTGAAATGATTCAAGACACCACTGATAAGATTCAAATTATATGAGAAAGAATGAAAGTAGCCCAGGATCGACAAAAGACCTGTAGAAATGGAGAAGACGATCCATAGAATTCCAAGTGGGTGATACTGAAGGTAACCCCGTGGAAAGGTATTATGAAATTTGAGAAGAAAAGGAGATTGAGTCCTAGATTTGTTGGACTTTTCAAAATTATCTAACAAGCATACCGCTTGGAATTGCCTGAAGATTTGGCAGGTATTCATGATGTATTTCATGTAAGATATCTACGTAAATGCTTGAGCATATATGATGAAACGGTTCCATTATCCAAGATGAAACGGGATAATAAACTTATACTTAGGGAAAATAAGAATGAGATAAGAGCGAAATATCCTCATTTGTCCAAATCGTTGTGATTTCGGGGACGAAATCCTCAAAAGGAGGAGGTATTTGTAACATACACGTTTTGAATCATGTTATGTAATTTGAAAAGTTAATAATATTATGAAATATTATGTGAAATTGAGTGTTGAGTTCTAACAGATAGTTTTTACTAGAAATGAAGTAAAACTATGTTTAGAATCACTCACAAATTATTGGAAGTCTTATGAGATTCCAATTAAAAGCCAAATAGTGAAATTTAGCGAAAATATAAAATTTGAAATAAGTAAAATTTTATTATTGAAAGTTGTATATAATCTCGTTAGAAACACATAGGCGAAAACCTCGTCGAAATCCGAGTTATAACGAAGAAGTTATGACCAATCGAAGATCCGCGATATAACCGGCACGGTGCCGAATGACGTAAAAAGTGAGTTTTTGATAAACTACTTTTTAGCCTTAGTGATCTAAATGAAAGTCGTAGTATTCGTTAAACCGAGAAGTTCGATAAAAAGAACGCCAAAATCTGACTCCGTATGAGGAAGTTATGATTTTTACAAGTTTCAGCTTAGCAGTAGACAGCTAAAAACTCGAATTTTAGATCGAGTGATTTTTAGCCGACACAACCTAAACGAGAATCGAATGTCTCGTCATTAGCAGTACAACGGTAAAAAGTCTGACGAAAACGGACGTCGGATGAAGAAGTTATGAATTTTTAACGGATTTACCAGTCCCGGTCTGTTAAAAATAATAATATAAAAATAAACTCAAAATTTTCCGACGAAGTCTAAACGAAAGTTGTAGAGCATAATTTTCTCTACGCGTGCATATAAAGAACGTCAAAAACGGAGCCAGTATGCAAAAGTTACGGATTTTAGAAGGTCGGTGCACAATTTTCGAGAAATCTCGCAAGGATAAGGCTGATTTCGGTGAGTCATCGCGCCACGTGTCCGAGCCGAAGACCCAGCTGCTGATGCGTCGCCTTCTGATTCGTCCGAGCAGCGGCTCAATCCCCGTGTCCGATCCGTGACTCATCCTCGCATGAACAGTACCCGCGTGTCGCTTCCGGATTCGACCAACTTCGCGACCAGTAGCCTTCCGACGTGCCTCGCACACCCGTCCGAAGCGAGGCCTCGCAGCCTGCCACCTGCTTCGCTCTGTTGCTGCCGCGTGTCGCTGCTGCTGACTCCTCCCTTCTGATCGGCCGACCCTCGCCCTATAAATACAAGGCATGCGAGCCTTGCCGAGGAAAATGGAGAAATTGCCAATTTTTCACCCTTTCTCAATATTTTTGGTATTTTGGCTTTCCCCGAAGCCCCGGGATTAATTCCAAAGCCCGAAACGCGCCCCAAGATTCCCGAGAAGCCCGAAAAATTTATCTTTTCGGTTTCGAAGCTCTACCTTCGCAGAGCCCGATTTTCAAGAAAACTCTCGGTTTTTCAACGACGAAAGTCATATTTAGAGCCGAAGTGCTGCCCAAATTATTATTTTGACCCCCGGTTAATTCACGGTGAGTTTAATATGTAGAAACAATTGTATGTTATGTGTTATATGTGCTATGTGCTTTTCCATGTTATCCTCTCGAGTTGTTGTATCCGCTATTTTTATAGCAAGGTTGTACCTCTGACTTGAAGTGTATGACATAGGCATCACTTGGGTATTGGTATGAACCGTTGACCATGAAGTGTATGACATAGGCATCACTTTGGCTTCGGTAGAATAATATTACTGAGTATTTTCCCGTGTTATTTTTATTTCTGCTATTTATGATAGCAAAGCTATACCTTTGACCATGTGATCAGTTTAAGAACTCAGATTCACAGTGGTACTGGTATGTAGCCTCTGGCCATGTAGAGCATGTCCCCCAGTAAGTGAATGACTCTATTCTATGGCATTGGCAGAAGGTTAGACAGGGCGTGAAAACCTGAAATCTACCTTAATGTTAATCAGAAATTGTTTGTCTTCAGTGCCATTTGGGCCGAAGCGTTATTGATGTTTATCAAGTATGGAAATTGTTATGTCTCAATGATTGTATATCTTTGAATCAAATCAATAATTGTTAGGGAAAACTTATCACATTATGCCTTTGTTGTTCCTTGCTCCTATTTGCTTCTGCCATATTGGTATATATATGGCATAACGTTATATTGTATCTATTATTGAACTCACTAAGCGTTATCGCTTACCCTTCCCAATGTTTTAACATAATGCAGGCAATAAGCACCCAGTATAGTTGGAAGACTTAGAATAGTTGTAATATTATTATTTTGTATTTTGGTTTAGGTTTGTATAGATTTACAATATCCTGGGTAGTCATGTAAAATCTTAAAACATAGTCGGTTTGTATCCAATCTTTTGTAATGACTTTATCAATGTAAAAATATCATTTTATGAATATGCATGTACCATGTTATGGAGTAACTATATTGTCAAGTATGAAAGTTTGGGTCTTTCAGAAATATGAAAGTATAGAAAGGGGTTCTTTCATATATTTATATATATATATATATATATATATATATATATATATATATATATATATATATATATATATATATATATATATATATATATATATATATATATATATAGGTGTGAAACCCGTATGTTATATGAGTTTGATAAAACAAAAAATTAAATATAAAATTTTAAATAAAAATTTATTTAAATTTGAAATTTTAGATTTGAAATTTAAAATTTAAAATATGAATTTAAAAGGAAACATATTAAATACTATATGAATACTAATATTGAAATTTATTGGTTATTTTCAATTAAGACAATTATTAATTGAGGTGTAAATATGATGTGTTAATTAAGAAAAGATAAAAAAATGAAAAAATGACAAATGGAAAAAATATTTATTCAAAAATACCAAAAAATGACATGTGTCCAAGTTAATAAGAAAGTGACATGTGGCAAAATTATTTTTATTTATTAAGGAGGATATAAAGTAACTTACCTTCCTTGAAATATAATATATTTTTGAATGAAATATATATATATATATATATATATATATATATATATATATATATATATATATATATATATACTAGCCGTTACCCGCGCTAAACGACAGGTACGAATAGTTTGTTGTGGCAATTATTTCCATTCAAAAATATATTATATTTCAAGGAAGGTAAGTTACTTTTCACGCGATTTTTCTCGAAAATTGTGCCAAATCTTGTAAAATCCATAACTTTCTCATACGAGCTCCGTTTTTGACGTTCTTTATATGCACGCGTAGAGAAAATTATGCTTACAACTTTCGTGTAGACTTCGTCGGAAAATTTTGAATTTATTTTTATATTATTATTTTTAACAGACCGGGACTGGTAAATCCGTTAAAAATTCATAACTTCTTCATCCGACGTCCGTTTTCGTCAGACTTTTTACCGTTGTACTACTAATGATGAGACCTTCGATTCTCGTTTAGGTTGTGTCGGCTAAAAACCACTCGATCTAAAATTCGAGTTTTTAGCTGTCTATTGATAAGCTGAAACTTGTAAAAATCATAACTTCCTCATACGAAGTCAGATTTTGGCGTTCTTTTTATCGAACTTCTCGGTTTAACGAATACTACGACTTTCATTTAGATCACTAAGGCTAAAAATTAGTTTATCAAAAACTCACTTTTTACGTCATTCGGCACCGTGCCGGTTTTATCACGGATCTTCAATTGGTCATAACTTCTTCGTTATAACTCGGATTTCGACGAGGTTTTCGCCTACGTGTTTCTAACGAGATTATCTACAACTTTCAATAATAAAATTTTACTTATTTCAAATTTTATATTTTCGCTAAATTTCACTATTTGGCTTTTAATTGGAATCTCATAAGACTTCCAACATTTAATGAGTGATTCTAAACATAGTTTTACTTCATTTCTAGTAAAAACTATCTGTTAGAACTTAACACTCAATTTCTCATAATATTTCATAATATTATTAACTTTTTAATTTACATAACACGATTTCAAAACGTGTATGTTACATAAAATATGTAAGATAATATAATAACATCTTTGGAAGAAAGATGTGCGTTTGAAATACATTTGGATGAGATAAATGTTTTGGCATAACCGATGAAGCTATTCAACCGCTGTCCAGATTAAAGCAGTGATAGTTTATAGAGTCGGAAGAACCGAGGGTGGTGATAAATACTTCAACAGTATTGAAATTAATGTAGTAAAAGATTTAGAAGAATTAAATGAAGATCAAGGAAAAGGCTAATGAAGTTTTTAGACTTATTAGGCCAAGACTTTGTGATGAAGTATGTAGTTCGAGTAGTAACCCTATACAGGATGCTCAGACTTAGTATTTAATAATACTGATTGATGATTGAATTCTATCACATCCTTATGGAAGTTCCATTGTGTGTTAAGCCGACTTTAACATACAAGATTGGGATAGTGAAATAGGTTATTCGGTTGTGAAAAGGCTGAGTGGCTTACTTGTTAGAGTAAGGTAGAGTACTTAGTTGAAGAAGTTATACACTCATATTATTGGATGAGAAGAAATGTTGTAGTTAAGAATGACAGAGAACCAAGTTGAAGCTAGTAGAGCTTGCTGAGATGCAGCTATAATGCAGACTTCTTAGGATAGACTCCTATGAAGTAGACTTAAAAGATACAACCATGAGAATAAAACTTACTCAGATACAGGAATGACGATGTCATGAAAGGATAATGAAACCAACAAATATGTATGATGATTTGCATGAGTTAGAAGATGATGTAAGTAGTTGGAAACTATTTGTCATTACACTGCTAGAGGAAATTTTGGGTGTAGTATGTCTTGCAGAGTAGACACTACCCGAGAAAGAATTTATATGAAGAAATGGAAGTAAAATTTCTATCGACCTATGGAAAAATATTAGAATATTCTAGATCGAGTATATGCATGAGAAGAATCCTAGAAGGCGAGTATAGGTAATCCAATATATGTTTGATAGAAATGCGAAAACCCTAGTTGAGTCTAGGAGAAATTGTTGTGTGTACTTGTTTGAACGCACTTAGGTGTGAAAATTTGCTTTGTGAAAACTTTTGAATGGTGACTTGGGAACTACGAGACAATACTTGGGACGAGTATGAGTAGGTGTGAATAGTAGTAGAGGCCTATACTACTGGAAGCACAGGACTCACGCTTGGATCAGGCAAAGTCACAAGGTTACCAAGAAGCTAGTAAATGATTCTGTTTTATTCATGTGTGTCGTTACCTTTGTTTCGGTAATGACTAAGAAGATAATTATCGTTCAAATCTTAATGTCATAAAGAATCGAGTCCGATTAGTATAAATCCGCGAAAGGAGTTGATTGGTTCAGAGAACCATGTCTTATATAGTGACAACACTTCAGTAGGAATACTGAAGAAGTAAATGGTCGAGGTAGTCGATAGAAATATAACAATCTTCATTAAAGAATTGAGCAATCATTAGCCAGAGATGTGACTTGCTATGTAGTGTTACTGGCCACAAGAAATGTTTCCGCCCTACTCTTACTAGTCAAATGGCGGGGAGTCAAGTTTTCCGTTCAACAATCAAAGAGTACTCCAACTCAAAAGGAGGAGGTGCCAAAAGCTAAAAGATGTGTATGTCCGAAAGCACGAATTAGAGATACGTGGTGCTATTCTTTCTGTTCCAAAGCATCCACGTGTTGATCAAACTCTTTTTTTTCATTTTCTTTATTCCATCAGCTTGATTCATTCGATCTGATTCTAATACAAGAGTTTGGTTCGTTATGTGTCTTGTGCGTTATAAAATCAAAGGTCATTAGAATAAGACCATTCGAGTTGTTGTTATAGCAAAAGGAAAGACCTTATCTTGGGTTTAGTCTATAAACCAAGAAGGAGCAGGAGTCTGCAATGAGAATTGAGTTTTAACTCAAAGATTAGGATCGAAAGCCCAATAGAGAATGATGAGCGGGTGCAGGTTTGAGCACCGCTAGTAATTAAGAAGTTTGAAGAGTTTGACAATTGTTTGGCAAACCAAAAGTTAAAAATCGTATATTTTAGATTACCACGGAGGAAGTAAGTTAGGACTCGAATGTTGTGACTAGTAATTTTCTCGTAAACTTTAGATCTGCTCACATCTTATTTGATTATGATGCCTCAGATTCTTTCGTGCCTTATAAATTCGCACATTCTTTTCAAATTGCTTGTTACACAATTGTCCAATCATTTCACATAGATAACATAGGAAATATATTATTACTTGCTGATAAAGTCTATAGAGATAGTGTTATAGGAATTGAAAGTTATAATCTTCCTGCTAACCTAATTCCTATCTTTGATATTATTCTCGACATGAATCGATTGTCAAAGAACTACGCAGATCTCTTGTGCTACGAAGAGATGATACGCATCCCTATCGAAAGGAGGGATTCTATTTATGTCTACGGTGAAAATAATAAATTTCTTTCTTAAAAACTCATAAATTTATACCGAAGGGATATTCTACTTATCCGGCTTATACATTTAATACCTTGAAAGAGGAGAAGAAAACTGTGAATGATAGCATTTGGATAATTTTCGACCGGCTGATGAAGAGTGCATATATTCTCGCCACACGTGAAACGGCTCCATTGGAGAAATACGCGTAAGTTTACTTAGACGAAATCATCGCGAGACATGGTGTGCCACTAAAGATTATTTCCGATCGTGATACGCGCTTCACTTCTCACTTTTGGGCTAGTATGAAAAGTGAATTGGGATCTCGAGTTGCTCCCAACACAGCTTATCATCCCCAGACCGATGGTTAGACGGAGAGAACAATCCAAACAGTAGAAGATATGCTTCGTGCATGTGTCTTAGAGTTCGGTAGTAAATATGAACACCATTATGTTGGCATAATGTAGGACAGAAAATCCTTGGTGGTCCTGAAATGATTCAAGACACCACTGATAAGATTCAAATTATATGAGAAAGAATGAAAGTAGCCCAGGATCGACAAAAGACCTGTAGAAATGGAGAAGACGATCCATAGAATTCCAAGTGGGTGATACTGAAGGTAACCCCGTGGAAAGGTATTATGAAATTTGAGAAGAAAAGGAGATTGAGTCCTAGATTTGTTGGACTTTTCAAAATTATCTAACAAGCATACCGCTTGGAATTGCCTGAAGATTTGGCAGGTATTCATGATGTATTTCATGTAAGATATCTACGTAAATGCTTGAGCATATATGATGAAACGGTTCCATTATCCAAGATGAAACGGGATAATAAACTTATACTTAGGGAAAATAAGAATGAGATAAGAGCGAAATATCCTCATTTGTCCAAATCGTTGTGATTTCGGGGACGAAATCCTCAAAAGGAGGAGGTATTTGTAACATACACGTTTTGAATCATGTTATGTAATTTGAAAAGTTAATAATATTATGAAATATTATGTGAAATTGAGTGTTGAGTTCTAACAGATAGTTTTTACTAGAAATGAAGTAAAACTATGTTTAGAATCACTCACAAATTATTGGAAGTCTTATGAGATTCCAATTAAAAGCCAAATAGTGAAATTTAGCGAAAATATAAAATTTGAAATAAGTAAAATTTTATTATTGAAAGTTGTATATAATCTCGTTAGAAACACATAGGCGAAAACCTCGTCGAAATCCGAGTTATAACGAAGAAGTTATGACCAATCGAAGATCCGCGATATAACCGGCACGGTGCCGAATGACGTAAAAAGTGAGTTTTTGATAAACTACTTTTTAGCCTTAGTGATCTAAATGAAAGTCGTAGTATTCGTTAAACCGAGAAGTTCGATAAAAAGAACGCCAAAATCTGACTCCGTATGAGGAAGTTATGATTTTTACAAGTTTCAGCTTAGCAGTAGACAGCTAAAAACTCGAATTTTAGATCGAGTGATTTTTAGCCGACACAACCTAAACGAGAATCGAATGTCTCGTCATTAGCAGTACAACGGTAAAAAGTCTGACGAAAACGGACGTCGGATGAAGAAGTTATGAATTTTTAACGGATTTACCAGTCCCGGTCTGTTAAAAATAATAATATAAAAATAAACTCAAAATTTTCCGACGAAGTCTAAACGAAAGTTGTAGAGCATAATTTTCTCTACGCGTGCATATAAAGAACGTCAAAAACGGAGCCAGTATGCAAAAGTTACGGATTTTAGAAGGTCGGTGCACAATTTTCGAGAAATCTCGCAAGGATAAGGCTGATTTCGGTGAGTCATCGCGCCACGTGTCCGAGCCGAAGACCCAGCTGCTGATGCGTCGCCTTCTGATTCGTCCGAGCAGCGGCTCAATCCCCGTGTCCGATCCGTGACTCATCCTCGCATGAACAGTACCCGCGTGTCGCTTCCGGATTCGACCAACTTCGCGACCAGTAGCCTTCCGACGTGCCTCGCACACCCGTCCGAAGCGAGGCCTCGCAGCCTGCCACCTGCTTCGCTCTGTTGCTGCCGCGTGTCGCTGCTGCTGACTCCTCCCTTCTGATCGGCCGACCCTCGCCCTATAAATACAAGGCATGCGAGCCTTGCCGAGGAAAATGGAGAAATTGCCAATTTTTCACCCTTTCTCAATATTTTTGGTATTTTGGCTTTCCCCGAAGCCCCGGGATTAATTCCAAAGCCCGAAACGCACCCCGAGATTCCCGAGAAGCCCGAAAAATTTATCTTTTCGGTTTCGAAGCTCTACCTTCGCAGAGCCCGATTTTCAAGAAAACTCTCGGTTTTTCAACGACGAAAGTCATATTTAGAGCCGAAGTGCTGCCCAAATTATTATTTTGACCCCCGGTTAATTCACGGTGAGTTTAATATGTAGAAACAATTGTATGTTATGTGTTATATGTGCTATGTGTTTTTCCATGTTATCCTCTCGAGTTGTTGTATCCGCTATTTTTATAGCAAGGTTGTACCTCTGACTTGAAGTGTATGACATAGGCATCACTTGGGTATTGGTATGAACCGTTGACCATGAAGTGTATGACATAGGCATCACTTTGGCTTCGGTAGAATAATATTCCTGAGTATTTTCCCGTGTTATTTTTATTTCTGCTATTTATGATAGCAAAGCTATACCTTTGACCATGTGATCAGTTTAAGAACTCAGATTCACAGTGGTACTGGTATGTAGCCTCTGGCCATGTAGAGCATGTCCCCCAGTAAGTGAATGACTCTATTCTATGGCATTGGCAGAAGGTTAGACAGGGCGTGAAAACCTGAAATCTACCTTAATGTTAATCAGAAATTGTTTGTCTTCAGTGCCATTTGGGCCGAAGCGTTATTGATGTTTATCAAGTATGGAAATTGTTATGTCTCAATGATTGTATATCTTTGAATCAAATCAATAATTGTTAGGGAAAACTTATCACATTATGTCTTTGTTGTTCTTTGCTCCTATTTGCTTCTGCCATATTGGTATATATATGGCATAACGTTATATTGTATCTATTATTGAACTCACTAAGCGTTATCGCTTACCCTTCCCAATGTTTTAACATAATGCAGGCAATAAGCACCCAGTATAGTTGGAAGACTTAGAATAGTTGTAATATTATTATTTTGTATTTTGGTTTAGGTTTGTATAGATTTACAATATCCTGGGTAGTCATGTAAAATCTTAAAACATAGTCGGTTTGTATCCAATCTTTTGTAATGACTTTATCAATATAAAAATATCATTTTATGAATATGCATGTACCATGTTATGGAGTAACTATATTGTCAAGTATGAAAGTTTGGGTCTTTCAGAAATATGAAAGTATAGAAAGGGGTTCTTTCATATATATATATATATATATATATATATATATATATATATATATATATATATATATATAGGTGTGAAACCCGTATGTTATATGAGTTTGATAAAACAAAAAATTAAATATAAAATTTTAAATAAAAATTTATTTAAATTTGAAATTTTAGATTTGAAATTTAAAATTTAAAATATGAATTTAAAAGGAAACATATTAAATACTATATGAATACTAATATTGAAATTTATTGGTTATTTTCAATTAAGACAATTATTAATTGAGGTGTAAATATGATGTGTTAATTAAGAAAAGATAAAAAAAATGAAAAAATGACAAATGGAAAAAATATTTATTCAAAAATACCAAAAAATGACATGTGTCCAAGTTAATAAGAAAGTGACATGTGGCAAAATTATTTTTATTTATTAAGGAGGATATAAAGTAACTTACCTTCCTTGAAATATAATATATTTTTGAATGAAATATATATATATATATATATATATATATATATATATATATATACTAGCCGTTACCCACGCTAAGCGACAGGTACGAATAGTTTGTTGTGGCAATTATTTCCATTCAAAAATATATTATATTTCAAGGAAGGTAAGTTACTTTTCACGCGATTTTTCTCGAAAATTGTGCCAAATCTTGTAAAATCCATAACTTTCTCATACGAGCTCCGTTTTTGACGTTCTTTATATGCACGCGTAGAGAAAATTATGCTTACAACTTTCGTGTAGACTTCGTCGGAAAATTTTGAATTTATTTTTATATTATTATTTTTAACAGACCGGGACTGGTAAATCCGTTAAAAATTCATAACTTCTTCATCCGACGTCCGTTTTCGTCAGACTTTTTACCGTTGTACTACTAATGATGAGACCTTCGATTCTCGTTTAGGTTGTGTCGGCTAAAAACCACTCGATCTAAAATTCGAGTTTTTAGCTGTCTATTGATAAGCTGAAACTTGTAAAAATCATAACTTCCTCATACGAAGTCAGATTTTGGCGTTCTTTTTATCGAACTTCTCGGTTTAACGAATACTACGACTTTCATTTAGATCACTAAGGCTAAAAATTAGTTTATCAAAAACTCACTTTTTACGTCATTCGGCACCGTGCCGGTTTTATCACGGATCTTCAATTGGTCATAACTTCTTCGTTATAACTCGGATTTCGACGAGGTTTTCGCCTACGTGTTTCTAACGAGATTATCTACAACTTTCAATAATAAAATTTTACTTATTTCAAATTTTATATTTTCGCTAAATTTCACTATTTGGCTTTTAATTGGAATCTCATAAGACTTCCAACATTTAATGAGTGATTCTAAACATAGTTTTACTTCATTTCTAGTAAAAACTATCTGTTAGAACTTAACACTCAATTTCTCATAATATTTCATAATATTATTAACTTTTTAATTTACATAACACGATTTCAAAACGTGTATGTTACATAAAATATGTAAGATAATATAATAACATCTTTGGAAGAAAGATGTGCGTTTGAAATACATTTGGATGAGATAAATGTTTTGGCATAACCGATGAAGCTATTCAACCGCTGTCCAGATTAAAGCAGTGATAGTTTATAGAGTCGGAAGAACCGAGGGTGGTGATAAATACTTCAACAGTATTGAAATTAATGTAGTAGAAGATTTAGAAGAATTAAATGAAGATCAAGGAAAAGGCTAATGAAGTTTTTAGACTTATTAGGCCAAGACTTTGTGATGAAGTATGTAGTTCGAGTAGTAACCCTATACAGGATGCTCAGACTTAGTATTTAATAATACTGATTGATGATTGAATTCTATCACATCCTTATGGAAGTTCCATTGTGTGTTAAGCCGACTTTAACATACAAGATTGGGATAGTGAAATAGGTTATTCGGTTGTGAAAAGGCTGAGTGGCTTACTTGTTAGAGTAAGGTAGAGTACTTAGTTGAAGAAGTTATACACTCATATTATTGGATGAGAAGAAATGTTGTAGTTAAGAATGACAGAGAACCAAGTTGAAGCTAGTAGAGCTTGCTGAGATGCAGCTATAATGCAGACTTCTTAGGATAGACTCCTATGAAGTAGACTTAAAAGATACAACCATGAGAATAAAACTTACTCAGATACAGGAATGACGATGTCATGAAAGGATAATGAAACCAACAAATATGTATGATGATTTGCATGAGTTAGAAGATGATGTAAGTAGTTGGAAACTATTTGTCATTACACTGCTAGAGGAAATTTTGGGTGTAGTATGTCTTGCAGAGTAGACACTACCCGAGAAAGAATTTATATGAAGAAATGGAAGTAAAATTTCTATCGACCTATGGAAAAATATTAGAATATTCTAGATCGAGTATATGCATGAGAAGAATCCTAGAAGGCGAGTATAGGTAATCCAATATATGTTTGATAGAAATGCGAAAACCCTAGTTGAGTCTAGGAGAAATTGTTGTGTGTACTTGTTTGAACGCACTTAGGTGTGAAAATTTGCTTTGTGAAAACTTTTGAATGGTGACTTGGGAACTACGAGACAATACTTGGGACGAGTATGAGTAGGTGTGAATAGTAGTAGAGGCCTATACTACTGGAAGCACAAGACTCACGCTTGGATCAGGCAAAGTCACAAGGTTACCAAGAAGCTAGTAAATGATTCTGTTTTATTCATGTGTGTCGTTACCTTTGTTTCGGTAATGACTAAGAAGATAATTATCGTTCAAATCTTAATGTCATAAAGAATCGAGTCCGATTAGTATAAATCTGCGAAAGGAGTTGATTGGTTCAGAGAACCATGTCTTATATAGTGACAACACTTCAGTAGGAATACTGAAGAAGTAAATGGTCGAGGTAGTCGATAGAAATATAACAATCTTCATTAAAGAATTGAGCAATCATTAGCCAGAGATGTGACTTGCTATGTAGTGTTACTGGCCACAAGAAATGTTTCCGCCCTACTCTTACTAGTCAAATGGCGGGGAGTCAAGTTTTCCGTTCAACAATCAAAGAGTACTCCAACTCAAAAGGAGGAGGTGCCAAAAGCTAAAAGATGTGTATGTCCGAAAGCACGAATTAGAGATACGTGGTGCTATTCTTTCTGTTCCAAAGCATCCACGTGTTGATCAAACTCTTTTTTTTCATTTTCTTTATTCCATCAGCTTGATTCATTCGATCTGATTCTAATACAAGAGTTTGGTTCGTTATGTGTCTTGTGCGTTATAAAATCAAAGGTCATTAGAATAAGACCATTCGAGTTGTTGTTATAGCAAAAGGAAAGACCTTATCTTGGGTTTAGTCTATAAACCAAGAAGGAGCAGGAGTCTGCAATGAGAATTGAGTTTTAACTCAAAGATTAGGATCGAAAGCCCAATAGAGAATGATGAGCGGGTGCAGGTTTGAGCACCGCTAGTAATTAAGAAGTTTGAAGAGTTTGACAATTGTTTGGCAAACCAAAAGTTAAAAATCGTATATTTTAGATTACCACGGAGGAAGTAAGTTAGGACTCGAATGTTGTGACTAGTAATTTTCTCGTAAACTTTAGATCTGCTCACATCTTATTTGATTATGATGCCTCAGATTCTTTCGTGCCTTATAAATTCGCACATTCTTTTCAAATTGCTTGTTACGCAATTGTCCAATCATTTCACATAGATAACATAGGAAATATATTATTACTTGCTGATAAAGTCTATAGAGATAGTGTTATAGGAATTGAAAGTTATAATCTTCCTGCTAACCTAATTCCTATCTTTGATATTATTCTCGACATGAATCGATTGTCAAAGAACTACGCAGATCTCTTGTGCTACGAAGAGATGATACGCATCCCTATCGAAAGGAGGGATTCTATTTATGTCTACGGTGAAAATAATAAATTTCTTTCTTAAAAACTCATAAATTTATACCGAAGGGATATTCTACTTATCCGGCTTATACATTTAATACCTTGAAAGAGGAGAAGAAAACTGTGAATGATAGCATTTGGATAATTTTCGACCGGCTGATGAAGAGTGCATATATTCTCGCCACACGTGAAACGGCTCCATTGGAGAAATACGCGTAAGTTTACTTAGACGAAATCATCGCGAGACATGGTGTGCCACTAAAGATTATTTCCGATCGTGATACGCGCTTCACTTCTCACTTTTGGGCTAGTATGAAAAGTGAATTGGGATCTCGAGTTGCTCCCAACACAGCTTATCATCCCCAGACCGATGGTTAGACGGAGAGAACAATCCAAACAGTAGAAGATATGCTTCGTGCATGTGTCTTAGAGTTCGGTAGTAAATATGAACACCATTATGTTGGCATAATGTAGGACAGAAAATCCTTGGTGGTCCTGAAATGATTCAAGACACCACTGATAAGATTCAAATTATATGAGAAAGAATGAAAGTAGCCCAGGATCGACAAAAGACCTGTAGAAATGGAGAAGACGATCCATAGAATTCCAAGTGGGTGATACTGAAGGTAACCCCGTGGAAAGGTATTATGAAATTTGAGAAGAAAAGGAGATTGAGTCCTAGATTTGTTGGACTTTTCAAAATTATCTAACAAGCATACCGCTTGGAATTGCCTGAAGATTTGGCAGGTATTCATGATGTATTTCATGTAAGATATCTACGTAAATGCTTGAGCATATATGATGAAACGGTTCCATTATCCAAGATGAAACGGGATAATAAACTTATACTTAGGGAAAATAAGAATGAGATAAGAGCGAAATATCCTCATTTGTCCAAATCGTTGTGATTTCGGGGACGAAATCCTCAAAAGGAGGAGGTATTTGTAACATACACGTTTTGAATCATGTTATGTAATTTGAAAAGTTAATAATATTATGAAATATTATGTGAAATTGAGTGTTGAGTTCTAACAGATAGTTTTTACTAGAAATGAAGTAAAACTATGTTTAGAATCACTCACAAATTATTGGAAGTCTTATGAGATTCCAATTAAAAGCCAAATAGTGAAATTTAGCGAAAATATAAAATTTGAAATAAGTAAAATTTTATTATTGAAAGTTGTATATAATCTCGTTAGAAACACATAGGCGAAAACCTCGTCGAAATCCGAGTTATAACGAAGAAGTTATGACCAATCGAAGATCCGCGATATAACCGGCACGGTGCCGAATGACGTAAAAAGTGAGTTTTTGATAAACTACTTTTTAGCCTTAGTGATCTAAATGAAAGTCGTAGTATTCGTTAAACCGAGAAGTTCGATAAAAAGAACGCCAAAATCTGACTCCGTATGAGGAAGTTATGATTTTTACAAGTTTCAGCTTAGCAGTAGACAGCTAAAAACTCGAATTTTAGATCGAGTGATTTTTAGCCGACACAACCTAAACGAGAATCGAATGTCTCGTCATTAGCAGTACAACGGTAAAAAGTCTGACGAAAACGGACGTCGGATGAAGAAGTTATGAATTTTTAACGGATTTACCAGTCCCGGTCTGTTAAAAATAATAATATAAAAATAAACTCAAAATTTTCCGACGAAGTCTAAACGAAAGTTGTAGAGCATAATTTTCTCTACGCGTGCATATAAAGAACGTCAAAAACGGAGCCAGTATGCAAAAGTTACGGATTTTAGAAGGTCGGTGCACAATTTTCGAGAAATCTCGCAAGGATAAGGCTGATTTCGGTGAGTCATCGCGCCACGTGTCCGAGCCGAAGACCCAGCTGCTGATGCGTCGCCTTCTGATTCGTCCGAGCAGCTGCTCAATCCCCGTGTCCGATCCGTGACTCATCCTCGCATGAACAGTACCCGCGTGTCGCTTCCGGATTCGACCAACTTCGCGACCAGTAGCCTTCCGACGTGCCTCGCACACCCGTCCGAAGCGAGGCCTCGCAGCCTGCCACCTGCTTCGCTCTGTTGCTGCCGCGTGTCGCTGCTGCTGACTCCTCCCTTCTGATCGGCCGACCCTCGCCCTATAAATACAAGGCATGCGAGCCTTGCCGAGGAAAATGGAGAAATTGCCAATTTTTCACCCTTTCTCAATATTTTTGGTATTTTGGCTTTCCCCGAAGCCCCGGGATTAATTCCAAAGCCCGAAACGCGCCCCGAGATTCCCGAGAAGCCCGAAAAATTTATCTTTTCGGTTTCGAAGCTCTACCTTCGCAGAGCCCGATTTTCAAGAAAACTCTCGGTTTTTCAACGACGAAAGTCATATTTAGAGCCGAAGTGCTGCCCAAATTATTATTTTGACCCCCGGTTAATTCACGGTGAGTTTAATATGTAGAAACAATTGTATGTTATGTGTTATATGTGCTATGTGCTTTTCCATGTTATCCTCTCGAGTTGTTGTATCCGCTATTTTTATAGCAAGGTTGTACCTCTGACTTGAAGTGTATGACATAGGCATCACTTGGGTATTGGTATGAACCGTTGACCATGAAGTGTATGACATAGGCATCACTTTGGCTTCGGTAGAATAATATTCCTGAGTATTTTCCCGTGTTATTTTTATTTCTGCTATTTATGATAGCAAAGTTATACCTTTGACCATGTGATCAGTTTAAGAACTCAGATTCACAGTGGTACTGGTATGTAGCCTCTGGCCATGTAGAGCATGTCCCCCAGTAAGTGAATGACTCTATTCTATGGCATTGGCAGAAGGTTAGACAGGGCGTGAAAACCTGAAATCTACCTTAATGTTAATCAGAAATTGTTTGTCTTCAGTGCCATTTGGGCCGAAGCGTTATTGATGTTTATCAAGTATGGAAATTGTTATGTCTCAATGATTGTATATCTTTGAATCAAATCAATAATTGTTAGGGAAAACTTATCACATTATGCCTTTGTTGTTCTTTGCTCCTATTTGCTTCTGCCATATTGGTATATATATGGCATAACGTTATATTGTATCTATTATTGAACTCACTAAGCGTTATCGCTTACCCTTCCCAATGTTTTAACATAATGCAGGCAATAAGCACCCAGTATAGTTGGAAGACTTAGAATAGTTGTAATATTATTATTTTGTATTTTGGTTTAGGTTTGTATAGATTTACAATATCCTGGGTAGTCATGTAAAATCTTAAAACATAGTCGGTTTGTATCCAATCTTTTGTAATGACTTTATCAATATAAAAATATCATTTTATGAATATGCATGTACCATGTTATGGAGTAACTATATTGTCAAGTATGAAAGTTTGGGTCTTTCAGAAATATGAAAGTATAGAAAGGGGTTCTTTCATATATATATATATATATATATATATATATATATATATATATATATATATATATATATATATATATATATATATATATATATAGGTGTGAAACCCGTATGTTATATGAGTTTGATAAAACAAAAAATTAAATATAAAATTTTAAATAAAAATTTATTTAAATTTGAAATTTTAGATTTGAAATTTAAAATTTAAAATATGAATTTAAAAGGAAACATATTAAATACTATATGAATACTAATATTGAAATTTATTGGTTATTTTCAATTAAGACAATTATTAATTGAGGTGTAAATATGATGTGTTAATTAAGAAAAGATAAAAAAAAATGAAAAAATGACAAATGGAAAAAATATTTATTCAAAAATACCACAAAATGACATGTGTCCAAGTTAATAAGAAAGTGACATGTGGCAAAATTATTTTTATTTATTAAGGAGGATATATATATATATATATATATATATATATATATATATATATATATATATATATATATATACACTAGCCGTTTACCCGCGCTAAGCGACAGGTACGAATAGTTTGTTGTGGCAATTATTTCCATTCAAAAATATATTATATTTCAAGGAAGGTAAGTTACTTTTCAAGGAACATAAGTTACGTTTTTGGTTTTAAATTTTAGGTATGTTGCCTGAATGGATTAAAAGTGAATGTGCGTTGTAATGTTAGTTGAAATAAAGAAAATTGTGAGTTAAAAATAAAAGTATTTTGTTTGAGTTTAAAACAAAATGATGTTGTTTTGGGTTTTATTAATCGTATTTTTAAAGAACACTAATGTATCGACAAAAATCATTTATTGTTGAAATATATCAATTATATAAGTTTTTCTTTTGTCTTAAACATAAAATACATTGTTGCTTTTAAAAATTAAAAGTGCATTGTCGTTCTGAATGAAAATTAAAAGTAAGTTGTTTTAGTTTAAAAATATATGTAACGTTTTATTTTTGGTTAAAAATAAAAATACATGTCATTTGGTTTAAAATATTGGTATGTAGTTGTTTCGGTTAAAAATAAATGTACATCGTCGTGTTAATTTAAAAATAGATGTATATTGCTATTTTGAATTAAAAATAAAGATACATTGTCATTTATTATATAAATTGTTCATGAACTTTGGAAACAATTTGCTAATATTTTTTTTGGAAAGGGAACTTCCCTAACGAGGGTTTCCGGGCCACCTTTCGCTCACCGACTAATCCCCCGCTGCAAACATGAGACTTTGTCTCATGCCCTAGAGTCACTGCAGGCGAACCTCCATGGCCACAAGGGCTGAGTGGTGCCAGGATTTGAACATGGGTCAATAGGTTATCCACCATATCTTCCACATGTCTTACCAAGTCACCACAACCCAAGTGGTTAATTTGCTAATATTCGTTTTCAAATCAACGTTGTTTCTATTAGGGGTGAACATTCGATCCGGATATTTGTCTTTGGAACCAAAAGCGCTCTAAAACTATCGAATCTGCAACCGAAATCGATGTTAGTGGTTCCAGTTTTGATCCGTAAAGGTTAACGACTTCCCGTAATAGCTTGTCGGATTTTTTTTTTAATTAAGACAATTGACAATTTTTATAATGTATCAAGTGATTTGATACATTTTGGTTCCAATTTCTTCAACATTGATAGCATTTCAAACGTATAATTGATAAAGTTGAACACATTTTATCCGTCTTGGCACACATTTCTTCAAACTTATACCTTATAGATTTTTAATATAACAATCAGTATCTTATTATTTTACTTTGAATAATATTTGTTTTATTAATTATGTCAGTTAACTTAATTAAATATACATGACTGGTTGTTTGTGTCATTACTCATTTGTTAAGTAAAATTCTAATATTTGATAACCAAGTTAATAAAAATATAGTTAATAATTTATTTGGAATAAAAACATTACTTGAATGAGCCGTTTAAAATTATAATTATAAATGTGTATGTTTATCGGTCATATAAAATATTACCATATCATTATCTATTAGTAACGAATTACCTGCCAAACAATATTCCAAACTCTCAAACTACAAAAGTAAACATAATACAAACATTAAGGACCTTTTTTGTCATCATTTATAAACAGAAATAATTAGGCTCAATTGAACCTGTTTAATACATTTTACAATAAATAGGTTCAATGGAATACCTAATTCCAACCACTACTTTCTAGATCGTACAACAAAATCTTCAACATGTTGCTTGGTTCTTTCCAACTTGTCATCTTCAACATGTTCATTGCTTATATTCTCTCGGATTGCTATTAAACTAACACAAAATCAACATATAAAATGAATCAGGCCCTCTTGTCCCTTTATTTTTTGAAGAAAATAATTGATTTTGTCTTTTCCTCCTTGTCGGGTTCATCAAATTTGTCCGAGCCAAAACCTGAAACAGTGGATTTGAGTTTTCCGGTCCCCACAAGCCAGAGTAGGCAGTTGAAATCCTTCAAAGCACAAGTAATCTTACATTAAAACTAAAAACTTTTAATTTGAGAACAAAATGAATGAAATTATATTAAAAGGTCAATAGGCTTACAGTGAAGAAACACAGTGAGGATTACCTCACCGTCAACCAAAGCACAAAAAGATTCAAGATGGCTTAGATTCAATTTCAGAAAAGTAGTAAAAAAGATCTTCATTCCGATTTGTGAATGAAGATGTAGTCTTCTCATTGGTTCATGAGACATGTTGGAAATGGCTTACTTTTTTAACCTACAAATTTTCACCAAAGAACCAAACTTTTTATTAAATTACTATTAGAAATTAACCATTCTTTTATCATTGAGGCAAATGTTTATTAGTATATATAAAATATGCTATTAAGAATTGTTATTTGGCATAAAGTATTTTGAAGCGTAACAGTTGTGTAATGCTTACATATATTTACTGAATGATGAACCTCACTTTAGCAAAGCAGCAAGTCTTCCCTCATTATTTTCCCTTCATGTTTATGGGTAGGTTACATTACTTTTGCAGATTCATATATATGCATTACCTACACCATATCAAAGCCACATATATGAGAACTTATGGTGTCTTGATTCATTCTAGATATTGTCTCAAAGAATAAAAAAGAATAAAAAAAAGGAACATCACCAATATTTAAGTTTGTCACATACCATAAGTAGAAATCAAAGATTTAAACTTGAAAGATGAAATTGTGGATGCAAAAAAGGAGACAATCTATAAACTGCAAATGGAAACAAAATTGAAGTTTGTCAATTACCAATATTTAAGTTTGTCACATACCACAATCTATCATTTGCAAATTTTAACAGAACTAAGATACAAAATTTGATTTCAAATAATTTAATGTTTTAATGTTTGCATCGATGGTGGGTATACCTGATAAGGAGTCCAGGTACATGAATCGAGATAAATATTTAAGCTACTCCACCATTTACCCAAAAAAACCTTAAATAACACAGTAAAAGGTTTATTGCTTTGTTTTCCCCATGAGAGATTCTCCTCCAACACCTTCATATTCACCTTCCTCGCCATTAATGTATATTCCAATGATGAATACAATTACGGTCTTAGGGATAAAAACTGTACTGATGTAACCCATCTCCACTTGTCTTTTTAACGATAGCCATCCCAACAATCTGAAAAACGAAAAAAAAAAACAAATTATCAAACTATATATAAATTTAGAATATAATTTGAGGGTGTTAGTCTGTAATACGATAGGAAAATGAATCGATTTTCTTCAAAGTTACGCCATAGTGGAGTAAAACTAAATGAAAAAGGAAACGGAAACTAAAAAACAAAGCTCATGAAGTGATCACAATGAACTCAAGAAGGAAATATAAATGGAGAACACACAACGACATTGATATTTCTTACTTATACACCTAAACATCTAGAAGCCGAGTAAAAGGATTGATGCTAAAATTTTATAAAAAAAAGTAAGTACTATACCTGGAACGTGTTGATGTGTTGAAGAGTCCATATTTCTTGGCTAGCTCAAAACCAATAACAGAGACATAATGTAGCCTGTATTTCCCAGATGCTGCAAAACATTCAGAAAATCACATAATTTTGTCAAAATTGAGAACTTATTCTGAACCAAATCAATAAGAAAGAAACAGATCTAAAATGGGAAAAGTCTTTGTAAACAAAATCAAGAATAAAAGTACCGATTATAAACAAAATGGAGTAGAAACAAAATTAATCATACCCAAATTAAACTATTGGTCATAGCTTTTTCAAATCTACAAAATAAAACCATCGCTTCGTTTCTCTTTCGACATACGAACGACAAAACGTGATGGCAATGTGTGTGTGTGTGTGCAAAGAGTGGAGAGAAAGAGGAAAACCCACAAAAATATTAAAGGAAATAGCCAAAATTAGAACTTCAACCTGGAATGTATGGAATGAAAGACAGAGGAGAGAAAGAGGAAAGAATTTCAGTTTTACCTTTCTACCTTTCTGGTTTACCATAGATCACCAAGAAACGACAAAGATATAGTGTGATAAAAATTATAAACAATGTGATGGTGGTGTGTAATATGTAGGGCGGCGTCGGAGAAGAAGAGAAGATGTGAATTATTGAGATTTTCATAGTTTTGAGAAACGATTTGGGAGTTTATTGGGTGTAAATGTGTAATCGATAGGTTTTCATGGTAATTTAGGGATTTGAGTGTAGGTTTGATGATATGCACTGAGATTGAGAGAGGAGATAGCCTTATAAAGTGTATTTTTTATTGACTAATTCAATTGATACGTAAAATGAAGCAATACAGTTTAGCTTTGACCGATTAATTCTACAGATAGCTTTGAACCGGTTCATTTTGTAGATAAATTTGACCGGATAAGATTTAGCTTTTTTTTTCAATGCATAAACTAATCGTACATATTGCAGTATGGGTTGTACCTCTTAAAATTCAGCATTTAAGGCTAAATGTTTATTAAGGTATAAAGATATATATATATATATATATATATATATATATATATATACTAGCCGTTTACCCGCGCCAAGCGTCGGGTGCGAACAATTTTTTTTCTACAATTTTTTCTATTAAAAAACATGTATGACCGGGTGTCCAACTTTGACACACATGTAATGAAAAGGTAAACCCTAAGCATGAAATCTAATTTGCTTTGGAAGATAGTAGCTTTTGACTTGGAAACTACCATTTGATAGATTATTTTGGGTTTAAAATAAAAATACAATGTTGTCTCAATTAAAAAAAATTATGAAAAAAAATTTTGTTTTTTTATTCGATGCATATTTTCATTTGTGTTCAAAATTCTTTTTGAAATTTAAATACTTAGTTGACTACATCAACCTAAAACGAACATATATATTCATTTTTCTTTTTTCCCTCTATAAATATATTGTTTTCCATTAAAAATAAAAGTATTTATTGTTATTTTTCATGGAAAAGATTATAAAGTTGTTTTGGATCAAACCTAAGTATGTTATTATTAGAGTGATCAACGAAACATAGTACATGTGTTTTGGAATCGGAACTGTCTTGTAACGCCAGTTTCGGTTCCTAAAGTTTTGGAACTGCATTTAGTAGTTCCGGTATCGGTTGTCATATTTTTTTGAATGCTACCCGATGGGTATCCATTCGAACCGGTTTGTATATATAAAAGTTGTTTCAATTTAGAGTCATGTAGGTAATTCATTTCCTTTTCTTTTTAACGGGATAACATGTCGATTACTTTTGATTATATGTAAAGTTTGCACATTTGATTTGAGGCAAATAATTAGTTTAAAAGATATGTGATTAGTTATATATATAAATATATAAAAAAGATATGATAAATATATAAAAAGTACCTACAAATGATTAAAAAAATTATTTGTTTATAATGGTTGTCACACATTGTTTGATATACATAACATATACATAACACTGATGGTTTCTCTCATCTATAAAGATAATGTAGATCCCATAGCACTTGCTGTTAAGAGGGGTAAAATGCAAAAATGGTTCCCGTGGGTTTTTCATTTTATGTGGATAAGATCTAAACCTTTTAAAAGTTGTAGATTTGGTCCTTTTCAACAAGTTTTGTTGTGCTTTTGGTCCTCTTCCGTTAATATTTATATATTAATAAATATTATTTTATAATATTATTAATTTCTTTTAATTAAACTTTTTAAATTTCTTTGTTATTGGATTTTTTAATTGGATTATTATATATGAATAATTATTATTTTTAACGTATAATATTTATATATCAATAAGTATTATTTTTTTGGATTATTAATTTATTTTAGTTAATATTTTTATTGGAGTGATTTTTTTATTAGATTATTATATATTAAAAAATATTATTTTTAATATATAATATTTACATCCTAATAAATATTACATTGTTGGATTATTAATTTCTTTTGTTAAGTTTTTTTTTTCCTTTTTTGGAATAATTCTTTTTTATTAGATCATTACTTTTAATTTATTATTTTCTTGATATAACAAATACTATTTTGTTGGATTATTAGTTTATTTTTAATGTATACTATTAATTCTTTTTAATTTTATTAGTTTCACCACAAAGTCGCCAGAATATGAAAAAGTGTTGCCTCTCATCATCGAGAATCATCGGGATCACCACAAAACATCTTCATCAAAGGTTGGACAGAAACCCACCAACCTTTTCTAACCAATGATGACAGTAGTCACCTGCGATAACACCACTACCATCACCCGATCACCACCACCACTTTGAATGTTTATAGGAGTTTCTTGTGCATTGTGTGGGATATGGAGGATTCCAACGGATTGTAAAGAGGTTGTCGAAGGTGGCTACAGGTGATGTTGGGTGGAAAAAGTTAGTAGGGTTTACATCGGACCTCCGATGAAGGTGTTTGGCGGTGATCTTGACGATTATCGTTAATGAGAGGCCATGTTTTTGCGTATTCTGACAACTTTATGGTGGAACTAATAAAATTAAAAAGAATTAATTATACAATAAAAATAAATTAATAATATAATAAATAATATTTATTATATAAAGAAGATAATAAATTAAAAGTAATATTCCAATAAAAAGAATTAATCCAAAAAAAGGAATTAAAAAATTAACTAAAAGAAATTAATATTCTAATAATGTAATATTTATTAGGATATAAATAATATAAATTAAAAATAATATTTATTAATATATAATAATCCTATAAAGAAGAATTACTCCAATAAGAAAATTAACTAAAATAAATAAAGAATCTAATATCATAATATTTATTCATATATAATAACCCAATTAAAATATTTGATAACAAAGAAATTAAAAAACTTAATTAAAAGAATTAATAATCTAACAAAACAATACTTATTAATACATAAATAGTATATATATATAAAAAGAACATTTATTAATAGATAATAATTCAATATAAATAAAAAGAAGATGTGTAGAAATGATCCTTATAATTTGGTTGCAGAAATAGTCCCTGAGGTTAAAATAGTCATTTAAAAAAAGTTAATAGCCAAGTTGTTAAAGTTAACGTAAGAGGGCAAAACCACAACAAAACTTGTTGAAAAGGACCAAATCTACAACTTTTCAAATGTTTGGACCTTAGCCACATAAAATAAGAAACCACAGAGACCATTTTTGCAATTTTGTCTAAGAAGAATGATTCTTTACTCTATAAAATAAAAGGAAGCTCACTTCTTTCCTGCAAGTTTCATAATTGTCCTTCTATCAACGACCTCTCGATTATCATAACAATACAAATTATAAGAATTTAAAGAAAATTTGAAAGTATAAACTATAGAAACTTCCATATCCAATTGAAAAACATATTGTTATTACAACAAACGCCTACCCACAATTTATTACATCATTTGAAGGTAAAAAATGTGAATTATGGAAAATATTTACATCATTTGAGAGATAAACATATTACACAACTTACTTAACATATTGTAATTAGAACAGAGGCTAACTACCAAGGGTAACTATCAGAATCCTCCCCCATGAGTTATTGCTACAACCCCTTAGCGTTCCCTTTAGCAGCCTTGTTTCTAGCAACAACTTTACTACAAATTGAGTTATTGCTAGAACTCCGTTTTAAGCCTAAAAAGATTAAAAGTATTAGTACCAGGTACTTCCTTTTAAGCACAAAGTCACATGAAATTTCATTCCACCGTATCCTCTCCATAAGTATCAAAATATATCACCATTATTGCCATGTTTCAAGAGAAAAAAAAAACCCAAATCGCAATCATAAAATAAAAACACACAAAATCTAAGAAAACCAATAAGTAGATGTGTTAGAAATTCAACAACAAACATGCATACATACACATTCAATAAGAATGTGTTTTAGACAAATCAAAACTTCTAAGAAAAGAACAAATACATATTATCCTAAAAAAGTGCTAAAAACACCAATTATTAACTTAAGTTTTAAAACTAATTTCAGAAGCTGATATTATGATTCGCATATTATAAATTGTTATTCCAGGCCATCATATGAACCACGATGTCATAATAGATTTAATGAAGACTACCTGTATAAGGGGCGTGGTAACGACAAAGACCTTTTTTTCCTTGTTCGTCCTGGGCCTTTGATGATATTTAATTCCTTAGGACCGGCCCTGACTACCTGTCATCACTATTACCTCTAACACTCCTACATGGAAGTCTAATTTATATTTCATTTTTTAAGATTATATCTCTAAGGTACAAACATCAATCACCAACTACAAAACCAAAATAAGTCCCATCTTTGTCAAAAAAAAAAAAATAGAGAAGAATCACAAAACATATATTAGATTTGCAAAAATTTAAATCAGCTTTTGGTCATCGTTTCATACAAGCCACCTTATGAAGTTAAACACATATAGAATTAATTAAAAAAACATTACACTCACCAAGGATAGATCAAATGGTTGTTCTATCAATAAGAAAACTCTCAAGATATGCTTTTTTTATACCTGATCGGTCTCAAAATGCAACATGAATTTGTCACAAATTAAAAAAAATACATGAGTTATTTAAAAAATAGGATATACTGATAAATTCATGTATTTTTTTAATTAAACAAAAAGATGCTAAAAAACTGAAGAAGAAAATATGTAACAATCAAATAAAATTTTACCTGCTTGTGTTGTAATTGGATACATGAAGTAAATTTAACATCAGATTAAGCCAAAACATGTGCATTTTAAACATTTTAAAGGAATATAAGAATAAATTTATCAAAATTGGAAAATCTGACATGATTGAGAGAGGTTTCATCTTAAAATCTGACATTGTTTTAGTCAAACTTATTTCTTTCTTTATCTATAATGCTAATTTCTTTCTCTATAATGGGTTTATACAAATATCATAAATAGAGCATATAAAAAATAATTAGTCAGCCCCAAAGTGAGCAGCTATCACTTGTGGTTGCCAGGATGTGAAATACCATTAATAAAATTGTATCCACTTTGGAGTTTGATAACTTGCAGCTCTACTCCTCGTATATCTTTGACATATATACCAAATAAGCAGCTATACCATAAAAAGGTGTATTGAAAAAATGGATTTAAAATAAGATGGTGTTATACCCATATAAAATTGACTAAGGAGAACATCTACCTCTGTAGTGGCATGGAATCATAATGCAAACATATAGTATTTAATAAAAATAAAAATGAATATTAAAATAAAACGAATGTCATAAAAAATATTCTTGAACCACTTCCATTTCCATTAACATCCTCTACATTTATTTTTTCTACATCCCTAAAAATTGAGATAAAAACCCCCAAATATAAAATCCTTTTCAAGGAAAAAAAATCCAAGTTTAACATTAAACCTTTGTATCAAAATTGTGATGTGTGTGAGTTTGTGATAACAAAATGGTAAAAGTGAGATATACCTTGGTGGTGGGCCAGAGATTTCGAGAGAAAGGAAGAAGAAGAAGAAAGCAGAAGTGCACGTTTTTATTACTTGTGCCAATTTCAATTGCGATCCAAACTTCTGAAAATAAATATACACAAAATAAAAAAACATAAAATATATACACGCAAAATAGACTGTTTTGAAAAAAAAAAAAAAACACCATTGTGTAAGTCAGAAGAAGCCACCAGAACCATGATTTTCTGGCAACTTGTTGAAACATGAATTGTGTAAAAAAAATCATGAAAAGATTTGGATGCCAGCTAAAATTTTAATAAAGCACACAACAGAAAAAAAGAAACATGAAATCGATTAAGCGAGAGAGGTGATATAATTTAATGTTTACTTACCAAGTTCACCATGGAATCGATATCTGACTCAACCTATCTTTGTCGATGATGGAGGAGAGGACATGAGTTGCTTCAGATCAAGGTTGTAATCGGTGGTGAAGATGCGTTCGTATTCAATTGAGAGACTTTAGACTTTTAGGGTTTTAAACAATTAAAAACGTTGATGTGTTTATAAAGCTAGCCCAATTTAATTGGCTGAAAGTGAGGAATGTTGGTTCATATTTGACCAATTCAATTTGAAGATGAAGGGAATACCGATTCAAAGTGTGCCTAATTTATAACATTTTGACCGGATAACATTTAATATTTTTCAATGCATAAAATGGTTGTATATGTTGCAATATGTCTTGTAGCTCTTAAAATTCAGCATTTGACCAAATTTGCATAATAAGTAATAAAGATATATGATTTTTTTTAAAATTTAAATCCTCTATATTGGGTAAGATAAGGATGTAGGTTTGAATGTTTCAATATTAATTTTACATTTGTACTTAATGCATTGTATTTTGTAATTTGTTGATAAATGTTTGTACATTCAGCTTAAAGGTTTGGACGTCTTAAATCTATTTTTAGAAATAGTAAGGTTTGTATAATAAGATAGTATATATATATATATATATATATATATATATATATATATATATATCGAATAGTGATGGATGATGAGAGATCGGAGACGAGAGATGAAAAATGATTAGGAGATGCCCTGACCCTTACTTGCGATGTTTGTGATGATTACGATGTAGTCATCTATTAGAGAATAGATGACGACCATGTACTAATCTAAACAGTACAGTGGAACACTGGCAGAATTACAACTTATAGGTGATGAATTACGAGTTCAGGCGATGTAAGAACCATGTATTCATGCGATGTACTCCACTGACGAATTACGAGTTCAGTCGATGTAAGAACCGTGTATTCAATGTGATGATTAGGCGATGAACATTAGGAAAATTCTTTAGCGATGGAAATATAAATTGTGATGATTAGGCGATGAACATTAGGAAAAATCCTTAGCGATGAAATGTGATGTAGGTGATGGTCCTTAGGAGATGTTCTTAGAAATAAATATAGAAGAAAACGGGGATGGATAATTGGGTTAATTGTTAGTTTGATGATTAAACATATTAATTATATTATTGTGGGTTGAAAACCCTATGTGCTGACTAGTTTTCCCAACCTGACTCACTCAGCTTCTTTGTATCACAGGTAGCAGTACAAAGGTACATGCCTGATAAGATATTCAAGGAGATGCAAATTGTTAGTCTAAAATACTATAAGACATGTTTATGTTTATGTTTTTTGTATCAGTTATGACATCCCAAAACTTTTAATAATCAATGAAAAACATTTCTTCGAAAATACTTATATAGGACCAAATTCCGCATTTATAAAGAAACTATGTTGTAAATAAGCATAAATAAAAAGTTTTAAATTGGTCGTCAAAATAGGGATGTAACAATGTCAGAGCTGTATTGTGTAGTTTTCAGGTAAGACCTCAGATCTACGCAGAATTCAATTTTGGCAGGTCGTGTTAGCAAGGTTGGTAATGCGGTCGATCTGATCGCGTTTATTACAACATTCTGATTAATTTTTGGAATTTTCCTCCGAGCAGAAAGTTTTATTATATAATTTATGCATTGGTAGGGTATGTTTTATTTATTTAAGATTAGGATATTGCTTTGAGTTGGGAAGGTTTTATGGATGGGTTGATTATCGATGTGGAATAATGGTCACAAGTTGGAACTCTTGGTGTTTTGTCATTATGGGTTGTAGTCATATGTTGGAGCTCTTGAGTGTTGTTTGAAGAATTCAAATTCTCCTATGCTTGGTGATGTCAGGCGTGGTAGTTAAGAACCAAATAGTGAATTTATTGGGCTGGCTTGGAAATTTGAATGGTTATGAAGTCGTCAGAGTTTAGCCAAATCCAAGCGAGGGAGAATCGCTTGGGTTTGATGGAAATATTTTCGAGTGCAGGTCATCCCGGACTTTCATATTCAAGGATAGGAAGATAGCTAGTTTTGGTTGTTTTCTGAATTGAAACTTATACAAGGAATGATGTTCAACAATCAGTTATGATCAGGAATGCATATATTAAGGATTTTAGGTTATCTCGTCTGAAGACTTGAAGCATCGACAGTGGCGCAAGGTTTGAGTTGGTGGTTGGGCTCAGGTTGTGGGTTGTGTGAGGGTTTTTCTTCATGTTCTTGTCTAATGAAGACTTTGGGGTTCAAAGCATGACCAAACACATGATAGGGTCTAGTAGACTAGGGGACCATCTCATGTCAGCTTTGATTGCTATCTTGTTAGTTTCATTGGGAAGACCATGAGAGAGCCCATGGTAGTTACAGGAGTGATGTAAGACTACGATTTGGCCCATAGCATTCACTTGGGTTGAAATAGAACCGTTGGCTGAAATAGGTCGTTTCCGAAGTTATGTAAGACTACGGTGTGGCCTGTAGCAATCACTTGGGTTGTTATAGACCTATTACTATTTGTTGTTTGGTCGTTCGGTGTAGAACCGTAAGCTTGTCTTTCAAATGGTTGAATGGTGTCGCATCATATCGTGAACCATTGTGGATTTAAATTATGTGAGTTGGACTAAAAAATTATGTAGTAAAGACCCATATGTTGATTCTTTAGTCGTTTAAGCAGTATAGTATTGGTACTGATGGCATAGTGGTCGGCAGGTTTGGGGTGGGGATTCATATTAGGTGACTTGTTGGAAAGGTCATGATTTTTTATCGGTAGTTCCTTGTTGAGTTCCTTCTTAATAGTCCTTACCCGTTTTGTGAGAATGGTTCGTGTGAATTAAGTTACCTGTGATGGAGTTCGTTGTAGGTCTCTTGGACGATTTGTCAAACGGTTGTGGACCTGTGCTGGTGTGAGAGTTTGGATGCAATGCGAGATTCTGGGATTGACCATTATTATGCTCGTGAGAGCAGTGGGTTGGTGATAACTTTGCAAGAAGTCAAGTTTGTATTTGAGGTCTTTTGGGCATGAATTCAGTATTTGGAATTTGTTGAAAATCCACGTTGGGGATGTTTTGGGAATTCATTTTGCATGGTTTGGTGGTGATCCTAGTCAGGGACTAGGGGTGGTTATGACAAGAGGATGATCATCAGTCTTAGGATATGGTTTCTATAGTTTAGACTAATGGGTTCGCGGTCTTGGTAAGTATATTGTTGGAGTTGGTTTGTAGTACCATTTTTAAAAGTTTCCCGGATTGAATAGTTTTCGCTATGAGATGGGTCTTACAATTGGGGAGAAAGAGGTAGTTGTTATAGTTGAGTGTTTTCAAGTGTTGGGTTGTTTGTTGGCATCTGTAGGGTTCCGAGTGGTGTCTCTAGTTTTCTTTATGGATGCTTTAATTTTATATAGTGGTTGGAGAGAGCATATGATTGTGTTGGTGCTGTTTTCAGAGATTCTAACCGAGGTGGATTTCGAGGACAAAATCCAGTTTAAGTGGGGGAGAGTTCTAACGTCCAGTTTCTGGTTTTAACTTTTAACTTAATAATTTAATATTTGAGGTTGGCCACAACGTGGTGAAGGGATCACCACAAGGTGGCAATCAACATGAAGTGCTCATTTCATTAAAGGTCACCACGATGTGGCAACATGTGTGCCACGAGGTGGCAACGACATATATGTTAAACCCTAATTTTCGGGCTTACGACCCTATTTAAAGGAAGTGATGGCTAGGGTTTCCCCCACCATCAGCCTCCATCACCTCCAAATGACCCTTTGAAACCCTAGCCTCCACTTTGCACGCTTGAGCTCATTTTGGTGATTTTGGTGTTCTTTGAAGGAAGAAGAAGAAGTTATTAGTGCAAGGATCAAGAAAGCAACTCCTCCTTACCTTTGGTATCACCTTATGGACCTTTGTAAGTTCCCTTTTTTAGATCTTGTTGGTTGGCTTCTTCTAGATCTAAGTTTTGTGGCTTACCCTTCATGTTATTGGTGTTTTGAGTGCAAGGATTAAATAAAGTTTGCAACTTTTTTGATCCTTTGGATCCCAATGTGGTGTGATGCTCCAGATTTGATGAGTTTTTTGCAACTTTGAGTCCATGCATGGAGTTTGACCCTATTTATGCCCATTTTTAACCTAGTTGGATGAAGGATATGC
Source organism: Lactuca virosa (assembly GCF_052849685.1). NCBI lineage: Eukaryota > Viridiplantae > Streptophyta > Magnoliopsida > Asterales > Asteraceae > Lactuca > Lactuca virosa. The sequence continues at coordinate 284,621,678 of NC_136427.1, read as the reverse complement.
ATGTCCATAAAGTTTGGATTTTTATAAGCATTTGGAGTCCTTAGAAGCTTTATGGAAAATATAAGTTTAAGGATTAATGGATTTACGACTTAAGCCCTTAAGTTGTCCAATGACAATAGTTACGACGTGGCGAGTTGGATGTCACGACGTGGGAGGAGGAGGGATTCGTGATGGTTCTGTTTGGTGTTGTCACGACATGGCAGAATGTTGGTCACGATGTGGAAAGCACTTCATGATCGCGAATGATATTGGAGAGCCACGACGTGGCCATGGGTTGGCCACGATGTGGAGGTCAACCGGCGTTGACTTTGACCGTTGACTTTTTGGCATGGTTTGACTTTTAGTCAAGTGTCTAGTTTTTGAAGGTAGACTAAGGGTTTACCTTGTGTGATTCAGTAGGAGTTATATGATATGATAGGGTAAAAAATAAGTGACCAAAATACACCACTTTTAATAATGGTAAGTGTATTCGGAAAGTACACAACAAAGTGGTCTGATGGATATACACTTGTAAAAAAAATATAACTCCTATTGGAGGAGTTATGATTTTATAAAAATTAAAAATCAATCATGTTAATAATGCTATTAACATAAAAAAAAATGCATAAAGAAATCGGTTGAGTTTTGCCTAACATCACTAAAAGGAAAATCCTAGTACTTCGAGAGATAAAAACTTTAAAAAGAAAAATGTATAAAATGGAGTTCATGTGAAGAAGATATGATTTTTATAATAATATAAAATATTGGTCAAAAATAAAAGTTACAATTTGACAATGCAGCCTTAAGAAAACTTGTAGTACTAGTAGAGAGCTATACAAATATATAAAGAGGGTAAAAAACAAGATTTATATAAGGAAGATATGAATTTTATAAAAGATTTAGAGGTGCACACCAAGTGCACGCCATGCTCTATGCGCACTTCTGATACCCAGATTCATCGAGATTAAAGAGACGTATTGTGACACTCTGGATGGAGCCATGAGTCGACTGCATGTCGAGCGTGAAGTGCGCCACACGCACAAACACTATAAATAGAGGTGCTCACTTTTTGATTTCCTCACACCCAAAACTCTCTCTCTCTCTCTCTCTCTCTCTCTCCCTCTCTATCTATCTATCTATCTATCTCACTTTTTGGCCTGGTTTGACTTTTAGTCAAGTGGCTAGTTTTTGAAGGTAGACTAAGGGTTAACCTTGTGTGATTCAGTAGGAGTTGTATAGCACCCATTTCTAGGCTGTGTGAGCGGGTTAGCTGTTGACTACGTTACGAGGTGAGTCTTCTCACTATATTATGTACGATGTTAGATGCCTTTGTGACTCTTGCATGTTTGATGGGTGGGGCCCATTATATTGGGGGGGGGGGGGGGTTATGTGGGTGGGGCGCGATGTTATATATGGTATGTGATATTTTGGGGAACTCACTAAGCTTTGTGCTTACGGTTTCATGTTTAAATGTTTTCAGGTACTTTTGGTTCCAAAGGGAAGAGTCCGGCTTGATCGCATTGCATCTCCTAGAGTCTTATTCTGCACTGTCGATTTATGATTTTACTCCGATGTTTGAGAACACATTATACTCATATTGACTTTTGAACAGATGAATGATTGGATTTGTTGGTTGAAAAGTAAAATTTCTACTTAGTATTATCGGGACGTTACAGACGGTTTTCCGACAACAAAGGTTTTCTGGTAAGGAGCTCCAAATTTCGGCAGTGGAGCTGACAATTCCTGCAAAACACTAAACTTTTAAGTGGGTAGAGTATAAAAGGAAAAGAAAAAGAGAAAAGATTGTGGGTATTGGGTAGAAAAAGAGTAATCCTTCAAATTCAAGTTTTGGTTCAGTAAAGCCGGTTTCGGTCGTCACTTATAAATCCGGTTCTAAAACCCGGAATACCTGGACCCGTTGGACCTATACCCAGAATATCCGAAACCCAGATAAGGCTACTATTAAACCCAAAACCCGAACTAGCTTAGCATATTCCAATTATACCGGTTCCGATTTGGTTTTTTGTTTTTATATCTCTCATCCCTAGTTGGTCCTGATATAAGACTTATTAACTAGTTATTAACCATCAGTTGTTGGTAATCACAGACTGATTAATTGATTATTAACCATCGAGACTCATTTTTTATATAGTCCAGTGTATGTGTAGCATGAGGTCTTAGCTTACCATTTTTTATATGGTTTTCGTTGGTCAACACTCAACATGTTTAAAGCTAGCTTTATCCTTATAAAGGTAATGTTTTAGATTAATTTATGATAATACCTCATAAAACTAATCTAAGTTAAAATGCGGTACTATTTAAAAAAAGTAATAATAAAATAATTAATAATAATAATAATAATAATAATAATAATAATAATAATAATAAGACATATTGGTATGAGTATAATGATGACATTAGTGAAAAAGAGAGTTCCGTACGAGGTGGGGAGAATGAAGAGTTTGAAGGGTGGTTTGTGTCTCTCCTCTCCTCTCCCACCTACTACTCTCCGGCCCTCACACCCACTACTCCGTGTTCAACGCCGGCCGGCCCTCCTCCTACTCATCATCTCTCTCAATCTGTCTGTTGCAACAGCGAGATATCAGATCTCCCCCACCTCTTAGCTCTTCTAGTCTGTCAGAAATTGATAGCTAGGATTGTTCTTCTTGTCATCATCTTAGTGTTCTTCTTGTTGATCACCTTATATAAAGATGATCAGTACGATATATTGTCAATTTAAAAAAAAAAAAAAAACTCAATTACTAAAAAGCCGTCTAAGATTAATGACTCGACGGTTTATAATTCTTTATTTAACCCTGTAGTTGATGAGCGGTGTAATATATATTGATATTTTTTGTTTTGATCATAAAGTGTAAGTTTTATATAAGATCATTTTCTTCTAATTAACCTCAATTTTAAAATTAAAAGAATATTTTGTTGTTCAATTAATCGTTTATCTTTTTGTAAACCAGAGTTTGAGCATTTTTAATTTAAAATATGGTATATAGAAGTTAATTAAATTCCCTTTTGGAAAAACAGTCTGCAGTAGATTAAGTTGTATATATAAACTAATTTGGTTATATATGGGGAATCATAGGGAATGAGTTCTGTAAGTAGTAAAGATGGTGATTGCCCAATGTTTGAGTTAATCTTTAATTCTACATGACACATTCAACATTACAATTATTAAACTAACTAAAGTATTATATTCTTTAAAATTATAAAATAGTTTTGGTAATCGTAAATCATGCAGTACTTCTTTCGCATATCTCCTCTATATAATATGTCATGCGCTGTTCAAGAAAAAACTCACACTTTTATTCTATATCCTCTTCCTAAAATAACCCTATCTCTTTAAGTCCCATCTTCATCTACTTTGATCAACATGCACTTTTAATCTTAATCCCTTTGTTTGGTTAATATTTTTCATCGTCATAGTCATAGATTTAGTTGATCAAAAGTTAATTATTCCCTTTTATCCTTTCACACTTCACTTGTTTTCCTTAATTAACTCTTCTAGGGTTTCCTTTTCTACTTTACCTTGAACAGATTTATCTTCTCTCGATTTCTGTCATGGAGATAAATATATTTCAGAAGATCTCAAGAAAAAGCATTGCAGTCATTTCTTGCTGTTGGAGCATCATCAAGATTCACAAAAAGCTATCATATATCTTTAGATGGTGACCCGTATATATATCTTTTAAACGATCTCATTTTTCATAATTGCTAATATATACTGATCCAAGGGTTCCATCTGATGATCAGTGTTTTGAGAATCCTGATGATGCTACAGCGGCCATTAATGGCTAATTTAATTACCATTATGGAATAGCTGTTATGTCGAGTGTTATAACTTATCTTCCAACTGGATCGATGCTGGTAAGCAAATCTTTTTAAATGTTAATAATTTAATTAGAAAGCCTATATTTATATATATTTTAGCTGCTGGTTTAATGGCATCTTTTTAGTTGGCTTTAATTAGCGCGCAGTTTTGTTGCTTTTGGTGGACACTTGGTTTTTATTAATCTTCATTTTTAGTGTTATTTAGTATTCTTATTTAGATAAGTGTGCCCAGATATATAGGTTTAGGGTTTTCCTTACATTAACTAAGGACCAACATGAGTGTTCTTGAAAACATTGTTTTCTCTCTCTCTCTCTCTCTCTCTCTCTCTCTCTCTCTCTCTCTCTCTCTCTCTCTCTCTCTCTCTCTCTCTCTCTCTCACTCATGATGTAATTGGATGGCTATGAACAAGTATAGTACTGTACAACCTAAATCACTGGATCAATATTGTTTCTGTAAGTTCATGATCACTATCTGATCACACGACCAAGTATATATTCAGAACCACTTATTGCTCTCTTTCGATAAACTTCAATCCGATCTGGTACATATAGCTAGTTATATAGGATTATTAATCTTCTTGAATAATTTAAACAGCATATATAGACTAACGAACAATCGTTAATAAGTTCAACTTTTGGCAGTTTTTCATGTATCTTCCTCCAATTTAATTAGTATCAAATAACAATACCCAATTCGTGCTCGACAATTAATTGTTTTGCAGCTAGATAGGTGCTGATTGGACCATGAAATGACTGAAAACAAGCTTACAAGAATTGGAATCATCAATCTTGTCTCATCATACTACCAGGGTTTTTGGTATAACTAACAATTCAACCCCGTCATACATTAACGTAATTGCCAATATATTCTCGAGATGACACTTTACCCCACACGTACAGCAACTGTAATATATATGTGTACATGTTTGAATTGTTATTGTACTGTCTTTTGCATCTTCTTCTCGTAAAATGATTCACACCAACCATATACAGTTTGAGGTGAAAGCTTTAGTTCTTTCAGTAAGTTGTCTTGTACATATATATGATATTGTTTAGACTTTTTATTCACCAAAATTTTGTCATAATTGTCCATTAGTTACAAATAAATGAGAAACGCAAAGGATAATTAAATTGCGAATCAAAATTTGGGACAAACATTTCATACGTTTTCAGAGCTGTTTATCTCGTAAATTATTGTGTTTGTTTGCCTTTTGATATCAAGTTTTTTCCTGTACGTACTAGTTGTATATTCTAACATTTAGGGAAATATGTGCAAATTATACTATTTTTCTACATAAGGTGTAATTAACTATTCAAGAACATTATATCATGCGTAATTTTGTTTCACATTCTATAATAATATTACACTAACAAATAAAATTTTCTAAATTTATAAGGAAAGTTAAAGTAAAGAAAATGAAATCTTACAAAGATACGATAATTTTTTTTTCTCGTTCCTGTTTACATATTAATGCTGAATATCCAGTTTTAGGAATTACTTAGTTTATATGTTATAAGACGTTGTCGTTTTTGTTACCGGACGCATAGGCATTAGGCACCATACTAGCATATTTATTAAGAACTAGGTGTGAGAACCGTGTGCTACACGAGTTTATTAAAAATAAAAAGTTTAATATCAATATGGAATTATTAAACATTTTATAAAGTAATTGAAAAAAGAAAGTAAATCAATGAGTTTGTAACATATATGTAAAATTATTCTCAAATTAATAAAATGATAACCTTACATGAATAAAATGAGAACATTCCATATATATAACCGTAAATTCTGAAAATTTAATGTAAAAATGAAAAACCTTAAAAAACGACAAGTGGAAAATAAGAAAATAAAAAAAACCAATAAAAACCATATATGAAAATGAAGGTGAAGAAGAGATATTGCAAAAAAAAAAAAAAAACTTTCCGAAAGATTTTGATTTAACTCATGTCAAAAACAAACATCAATGATTAGTAACACGGTTTGGCCTCTCATCAACGCCTCTCTGAAAATGGGCCTAGGATGGACTATTAACTGTACTTTATGCGAACATGCTGGGCTTATCCGGCAAGTAGATTTCAAAATAACTTGAATTCAAGGAAAAAATATTTGTTTGGATCATAAGTAATAGCTTAAAACTTTTAGTTTAAATAAAAAGTTTAAAATTTAAAAGCTATTTTAATTAAATTTTTTTGAGAGTTTTTATCTTTTATATTTTATGTTATTTTACACCTATTAAAGGCTTACAGTTACTTTTATTAAGGGTGAAAACATGTCGTGTCGTGCCCTATTCGTTTCATATAGGAACTCGAGTGAGTTTAGATAGCTTGTCTCTATAACTATCATGTCGTGTCGTGTCAATCCATTTATGTTTGTGTCAAGTTCATGTTTGTTGACAAGTTTAGACTTTAGACTTTATAAATATGTCATGTCGTGCTAGATTGAACCAATAAATAGGTTAAAAAAGTAGGAGTTTATGAGGTAGAAAAGAAAAGATAAAAAATAAGGAATAGTATTGTAACAGTTCGGGAGGCAGATGGCGAAATTTACGATAAGTTTAGAGAAAATAAGTCACATTGAAGAGGAAATGGGCTAGGGGTGTAAGTGAGCCGATCTACTCGTGAGCTACTCGGGATCGACTCGTTAAAAGCTCGACTCGAGATCGAATTAAACGAGCCTGAGCCGAGCTCGAGCCTAAACACGAGGCTCGTTTATTAAACGAGCTCGAGCCGAGCTTCAATTCATGGGCTCGCGAGCCTAAACGAGCATATATATATATATATATATATATATATATATATATATATATATATATATATATATATATATATATATAAATATATATATGTGTGTGTGTGTGTATGTATGTACATACATACATACATAGAGGCTCGTTTAGGCTCGATTAGGCTCGCGAGCCCACTAAATTGTTCACGAGCCGAGCTCGAGCTTCATTTTAAGGCTCGAATCGAGCTCGAGCTCGAGCTCGAGCTTCCTCAAAATTAAACGAGCCGAGCTCGAGCTTGGTCAGGCTCGGGCTCGGCTCGACTCGTTTACACCCCTAAAATGGGCATATAAGATTGTGAAGTATGTGATATTAATGAAAAAGTAAAAAAAATAAAAATAATTATTTGTTGGGTCGTCTTAGAGGCTTCTACATTACAAAACCATCCAACCCAAAAAAATTTACATTTTGTTTTTATTTTGGACATGCCCCATTTACCAAAAAGATTAATAGAAGTTGCATATAAATAAACATGTCATTTTCGTGTTAAAAATTTGGATTCTAACCTTACGCTTTTAATGTTTGTGTCGTGTGGTATTAACTCGTTTAACTAAACAGATTGAAATCTATGACACAAACTTGTTTACTTGTTTATCGGGTTTGTGTCGATCACCCCTAATTTGTACACAACAGCTTCACACAAATAAAAGCTTTAGCTCCAGTTACCAGCTGTTTTGTCAAACACGTCCACAAAGTGTGTTCGACAATGATAAGTTTTAATTTTTAACTAAAAACTATTAATCCAAAAGCTTTCAAATAACTTTTAACTTTTAGTTTTTATGTAATTTTACATTTTTAAAAACTTTTGTTCAAAACTTTTACACAAATAAAATTTATATCTTCCAACTTTAAGTTACTAGCTACCAACTAGTTTTATCAACACACTCATAATATTCTATTTTTCTTATCCTAGGTAGTCAATTGATGCTATATTTTATTTTTCTTATCCTAGATAGTCAATTGATGCTTAGTTACAGTTTTAATAGTTCAAAAATATTTGACAATATTCATATTATATGGAAAAGCTAATGTTTTGGTGTTAAATATCTTTATAAACTCTTTTAAGGGTATATCGCTTAGAGTAAGGTCCCCGAAGATGGTTCGCCATTTTGATGAGAAACATAGACGTCTTGTCTTGTCTTCGCAAACGACTTTGCATTACCCAGTCTTGACGATTTATGATTAGAACTTGAGACATATCTATAAAGAGCCACTCATACCAAATTAGCCATCAGAGTATTTGAATTATTTAAATGAAACGAGCATGAATCTTCCTAAAGAATAGCTTGTCTGTATTCTACTATCTTTCAAAGATATCTAAAAGTAGAATTTCCTATATAAATGAAATAGACAACTTGGTTATAATTCTGTTTATTGCAGTGGCGGAGCCAAGATTTAAGAATAAGGGGCTGACAACTTCACATCATAATAATATATTAAAATCAGGCATATCAAAGAATTTAATTTTACCTCTCCTAAATCGGATATATCACATTTTTCAGGTTTAATATTATTGGGCTCTTCCATCCTATCAGGTTGTGGGTGTGTATTATGAACATCTTATTTATTATTATAACTGACCGGGTGCAATTTTGGATCACGCATATCTTCTATTTGTTTGAAAAAATTATCGATGGTTCTTTTTTTACTCATAATTTCACCTATAAATTTATAATTGTAATTAACAAATTATCAAACCATATCACTGCTTATGATTTCTTTTATAAATTTATAATTGTAATAAAATCAAACAATATCATCGTAACTACTTCTGATTTAGAAATTGATAATATTATCAATTACAAATTAGTGTAAAACAAAATATAATAAAAATAAAAGTTTACCAGATTAATTGGTGTGGCAGGGGGCAGAAGCAAAAACAAAAAATTGGACTTCAAAGTCGTCGTTTAACTATAAAAAAAAAAAGATATGTAATTTACGTCTTTGTGGCTGGTGGCTAGGTTTAATATTGAATTCTAACTTCAAAGCCAATTATACCAATTAAATTAAAATAGGATATTATTGGGCTTTTACTCCATTTGCTTAATTACAACCAAGATGTTGTATCCAAATAAAAACTCATATGATTTTTTTAATAGCATTACAATCATAAAGATCAAGGGGCTAACCGACGTATACACTTTTTGTTATTTTATGGGCTTTTGAATAAGATACTATATCTATCATAATAAGATTTTTATTGGAGGGGGCTAGGCATCCGGCAGCCCCTCCATTCCCTCCGCCACTGGTTTATTATCCCCTAATAGATAGTACATAACAATACTTATGTACTATATTTGACTATTTGTTACATTAAAGAATTTCAAAGAAATTACACTATTACTTGTTTGATAAAGAGTATATAAATAACGTAAAAGGCCAAAAGCTATTTATTAATTGCGTTTCACTTAAAATACACCTGCAACCTCCTTTAGATTTAGTTAGAACTTAGAACTTAGAAGCCACATGAAATTGTTTATTTTGTTATTTATGAGTTGTTACACCTATTTTGCTTTGTTGCTCTCGACTCTTAAGCATTATTCCATGTGCGGACCCTTTATGGCTCACTACTTAGAATATTGTTGAGCTTTAAAAGTTAAAAACAATAAGTATAAAAGATAGAAAAGAGCAATTTGAATTTTTAAAACAATAAACCTCATTATTTGTTTTTTTAATTTTAAAGTAAATACTTAGTCAAACATGTATATTGGTGAAGGGAGGAATCTAATTGCATCTAATTCCCTGTTTAATCGACTAATTAAACAGTAGATTCAAATTTAAAAAGTAAAACCAATCAAAGGAAAGGGTTTTGATAGGATACCATTGGCATGCATGATCCCATGTGCAAAGTGCATGTTGTGGTTCTACTTCTACACCATCAATCTTGGTCAAACATTTTTGCAATATAACAAAAACAAATTGAAAACAAATTTACATTCTTTTCTTTTATTTATTCAAGGGATTGATCATAGATACCTTTCTGTATGCTTGATTCTTCTTCACATTTCTTTATTTTATCTAACAAAAATATACGAGTAAAAGAAAATTATATTGTGCGTGTGGATATAGACAAGTCAAAGGCGAAGATCAAATTTCACACAGAAATGCATGTCTCACGGGAGATGTTTCCACGTGTTCAAGAAAACGTCTATCGTTTGGTGTTGATGAGCCACTCAATTTCTTCTTGTTTTTAGTTAATTAATTAATTACCAAATGGCCGGGGACAAAATTAATCCATCCACGATTATATTTTTCGGCACAGTTGGTTAGGGGACAAAAGAAAATTGAAAAGATTTAGATGAGAATAAAATATGGGTTTAATGTTTTTTTATTTTTAATATAGCATTTTGGACGTTAAACATCTATCTCTTGTCCTTTTTTATACAAGAATAACTCAAATTTGAACCAAACGTTAGGCAATATCATGCAAATCATGTTGTGCCATCTAAAATAATAACAAAAATCCTTGTCCCTACTCCCTTGAGTTATGCTTGTCTTTATCTTATAATTAAGTTATAAAGATTATGGAACAAGTTCATTTATATGGTCTGCACGGGTTTTGTATACATACGTCTCACCCACCATATATGAATTGCTCGGGTTTTGTATATATAAGGAATGTGAAACTAATACCAATACATATAAAATGTGAAAAACGCATACCAAATACAGAAAATAATAACTATTATCGTTACATAACACGATAATCATTTATGCTTTGACGTATATACACCACAAGAGAGTAGAGACCAAAGAGAAAAATGCAAAATTGAGTGTGGCATAAAAATTAAACAAAAATACAGAAAGGTATCGTAAAAGCACACGCACAATATATGTTTGAGAAATTTCAAAATACATCAAAAAAATCAAAATTATAAGTTTAAACTCTAGCATATTGTAAATATCGTTAAAGCACTCATAAATCATAACTCTTAAAAATAATCCAATAAAACAAAACAAGGATTTCTCTGTTCATAGACAAACATATAATTAAGCTACAAGTTGTGAGTGTTTTGCATGTTTCTCCTGACGAGACAATTGGAACTTGATATATATATATATATATATATATATATATATATATATATATATATATATATATATATATATATATATATATATATATTCAATAGAGAACCATAATTATTGGTTCTTCAAGGAAACAAATCTTTTTTTTAATTTCTAGAGTTTATTCTTTACCCAAAAAAAAATCTGAAAATATCTAAATTCATATATTAACATTATGAACGTGAAAAATATTTTTCGGATTCACCGTGTGAATCCGGATTCACGTTGTGAATTTTCAAAGATTAGAGAACCATAATTAATCAAGGAACCAATCTTTTTTTCAACTTTTACAACTTATTTTTTATCAAAAAAAAAAACTAAAAATACAGAAATTCATAACTTTTTATCCTTTTTCCAATGATATCAAATTCGATTTTTTTTTTACGTCAAAATTCAAAATGTGAATCTTTGAAAATTCACAACGTGAATCCGGATTCACACGGTGAATCCGAAACATATTTTTCACATTCACAATGTTAATATATGAATTTAGATATTTTTAGATTTTTTTCGGTAAAGAATAAGCTCTAGAAATTGAAAAAAAGATTTGATTCCTTGAAGAACCAATAATTATGGTTCTCTATTGAACTTTTCCCTATATATATATATATATATATATATATATATATATATATATATATATATATATATATATATATATATAGGAATGATCATTTGAGAACTCATAGTTTTCGAGAACCCGGCAACTAAACAATGATCGTTAGATTAAAATAATAAAAGGTTAGAATGCATTGTGGCAGTTTTGTAAATACTTAGGAAAAAAGACACGGGGGCATCTAATTAAAATCAATCAGGGGCATTTCAGGCATAACACAAGTCAAACCTTTTATCACATCAACCCCTACCCTCCATCTCTCTCCCTTTTGTCTGCCTCTATCTCCCCTTCGTTTCGCCTCCGGTAACACTCCTTAATCTCCAAATCGTCGGATTTGTAACTAATGCTCCGACCATCGGTAGTTGATTTGTTGCCGCCAGTCTCCTCGACGGTTTTGTAACAGATCATCGGATTTGTAACAGATCACCGGATTTGTAACAAATGCTCTCCTATCGGTTTTTGATAAGATAAAAACTAAATTATCAGTTAACGATCTCTCTCGCTCTCGTGTTCTTCACCGATTATCTCCACTCTACTCGCCTCCCTCCGCACGTCAACAATCAGAAAACCTAATCGTTGGATTTGAAAGAGGTCGGTAATCTGATTATTTCCCTAAACCTGCAACTGTACGACCACGGGATGCCTGCTTCTCATCTAACGTCATTTATTTCCAGTTCCATCTAAGGTTTTACCAGTACTTAGTCTATCAATATTTGACAAACATTTACTTAATTGTTTCTGAGTCTGATAAATATTCAAATTCCAATTAATTGCATTGCGGCATTTTCTGGATTGTCTCGAACCTTACAATGCCCACAGAGGCAGGTTAGTTTCCTTTGTTCGACTGCATCAAACAATTCAACACAAATAAAATCTCGTTTTCTATGGAAGTAACCATGCATGGTGTTCACTGAATGAAAATTTCCATCATTGATTGTGTTGAGTTCGACATGTCCCAAATTGGTTTTCTGAAGTTGCTTCCAAATAAAGATGCAATTTTTTTCTCATCTTCTAACTACATTTATTTGCGTTACAGAGACGGTGTAATAGGAAATATGTTCATTAGAAGATATCAGCCAACATTGATCTGAAACCTCCTCCTTATGCACTAGTACGCCTAAGATGAGTTACATTACATGATCATGATGTGTTTATCTTTGTAATATGTATTTCCTGTCGGTGGTAGGATGCTCTAGAACCACATATGAGCAAACCGACATTAAAGTATCATTGGGAAAAGCACCACAAAACTCGATCATGAAGGACGATTCTGTTTCATATGTTCAATATTTCTATAAATCTGCTCCCCTCTCTCATATGTTTACTTCTTATTTGGACTGGGTTTTATTTTTATTTTTTTGTAGTTGTACTTCCAATCATTTATTTCCACATTTTGTAGCAGAATGAGGTATCTTAGATCACTTTTTTTTTGTTTTGTAGTTACACTTCCATACTTTTTGGTTCTTGTGAATTAGTTGTAAGAAAAACAACAACTAACGTGTCAACCACAGATGCAGTCGCGTAAGTATGTTTTTATTCACATGTGAATCACAAATAAATCACAAGTGAATTAGATATGAGTTACTGTAATTTACATATATGAATTATATATAATTCACATATAAATCACAAATGAATCATATATGAATTACATATTATTCACATGTAAATCACATGTAATTCACATATGAATCACATGTAATTCACATGTGAATCACATATGAAATATTTATATGCATTTTTGTGAGTGTTCTAGCATTAATCAAATTTTTTTATTTTTTTTCTTGTAGATTTTGGAAAGTTTTATGGAAAATATTGAAGAAGTTAAAGTGATAAATTGAAAATAATATGGAAACCTTGACAAAAAGACATGAAAATGTTTTGAAATTTTGTAGCATTTTTTTGTTTTTTATATTTTTTTGTATCGAATAATATACTTGTATTATTGTGTTTATAGATTTGTAGATAAAATGGTTTTTTATTATTTACTTATAAATATTATAGTATAAGAAATTTGCATATATGCACTTGAAAAAATATGCATATATGCACAACGGTTACTTTTTTGATTAAAAAAATAGTAGTTTTTTTAAAATATTCTACTTTTTTTTTTAATTTACTGATTTTTCAAAATTTCTTATTTTTCAAAAAAATGCAGTTTTTTTAAATCATTTTTTTTAAAGTTAATGTTTTCTAAAAAAAATCTGTATTGTTTTTAAAAAATTGCAAATTATTATTTTAATAAAAAAATCCGAAAATTACGATAATGCCCTTAATAAGTTAATTTTAATCTAACGTTCCACCTTTATTCTCAGATTCTCGAAAAACTATGACTTCACAACAAAAAATTAAACATTAAATAAGATTTAACCCTTATATGCTGGTCTCATAATCGATTTAGTCATTATATCTTTTTTTTATTCAATTAATTTTCCAAAACCGGTAATCATATTCAATTTAACCATTTTACCCTGTCAACACATCATCTAACTTTCAAAAATTACATTTTTGGCCCAAATTTCAAATTTTATTATAAATTTGGTTCGAAATTTATACTTTTGACCCAGATTTTAAATTTTATTACAAATTTGGTCCAAAATTTACCATTTTGGCCCAAATTTTAGAATTTTGTTATGAATTCATCCTAACTTTAGTTGTTTTTACAACTTTTTTCTCAAAATTTTGTTTCGAATATGTTTTTTCTTTCTAAAATCATATTTATATAAAAAAACATATTTTCTCATAAAAAATCTTATATTTTCTATATAAAAACTTATTTTAAAAAACGCTTTTGTATAGAAAATATATATTTATAAAAATAGATATTTATTAAGTACATAAATATATACGAATCTTTTTTTATAAAAAAAATATATACAAACACGTATTTTACAATATATATATATATATATATATATATATATATATATATATATATATATATATATATATATATATATATATATATATATATACACACAAACACCTATTTTATTATAAATACATTTGTATGCAAACACATTTATAAAAAATATAAAAAAATACCTATTTCATAGTAAACGTGTGTGTGTATATATATATATATATATATATATATATATATATATATATATATATATATATTTGCACACAAATAGGTGTGTATATATATATAAATTATAAAATCGTGTTTGTATACATTTATTTTATAAAAACGTGTTTGAATATATACGTTTTTACAAAAGAAATGTATACGTTTACTATGAAATAGGTGTTTGTATATATTTTTTATAAATATATGTTTGCATACAAATGTATTTATAATAAAATAGGTGTTTGTATACAAGGTCAACGGTCAGCTAAGTCAAAGTCAACGGTCATCTTAGTCAAAGTTATCAAAAAGTCAACGGTCAACGGTCAGCTTAGTCAAAGTCAACGTCACGTCGTGACCATTCCTTGGTCATGTCGTTAGACTGTAACAACAAAACAATCACGATTATGGGCACCATCACATCGTGACACATCATTAAGTGCTTTTAGACTTGTGACATTCTAAAAATTATGACCCAAAAATTCCATTTTTGAATTAAGTAAAAACAGTATTCTAAAATACTGTTCATACAACCCAATAAAATAGATATGTCAACATCATAAAAATCAGAGTATGTCCCATAAACAGAATCCATATGGTGTGTGCGATGCAGTCAACCCGAGCTCTTCCCCTTGGAACCGGAAGTACCTGAAACATAAACTAAAAACAGTAACCACAAAGCTTAGTGAGTTCCCCAAGATACCATATACCATAGATATCATATAACGGAACCCGCCCAATGAGATACGAGCCCCACGCACACTCGCATAACGTTCCCCGCCCAATGAGATACAGTCCCCGCCCACACTTGCTTAACGAGCCTCGCCCAATAAACATACATATACAAGCACATACAAGTATCACACAGACAACAAGTATATCAACGTAACCAATAAAGGGTCGGCTTTGGTGCCTTAGACCCGTTAAACCCAGTGAGGAAACTCACCTTGAATGCTGAGTCTCACTTAAATAAATCCCTAGCTACTGCGCTAATGACTCCCCGAGCTAACAGTACACAATAACACCCAATTAACACTTGGGTTCCATTCTATATTCAATAATCCATTCTTGGGGTAAAATGACCATTTTACCACTGACCTAATATGATCCAAAACCAAGGCCAAAAACCACTTGTTCTTCCAAGACCCATTTATGGCCCAACTTTCCAAATTGGGTCCAAACCCCTAATATGGGCCATACCCCTAGGCCCAATAAACTTCCCTAGTCCAAAGGCTCGATTTCAGATGGCCCAACAAGGCCAAAAACAACAACGTCCAAAGAAGTAGGCCAACCGAGGCCCAAAAGACGCAGAGCCTAAACATTGAGTACGCGGGGCATACTCAACTATACGCTAAGCGTACATGCGACATGGCTTGTACGTTGCGCGTACGAGCTTGTACGCCCAACGTACTCACCCATTAAGCTATTTCTCCATTAAGCTCTTAAATACTTAAGTCCAAGGGTCCCAATAACATATCTGAGTCATATGCAACATCTTAATGATGGGTTTTAGACAAAAGAACATTCCTATGTGCTCATACAAAACCCTAAAGCTTGGATCTAGGCTTATCTATTGAACATGCAGTTCATCCGAGACTTGAAACCCTAATCTAGCATACATTGAAATCGAAATCCATAATGAACTAGTTTAGATGATACCTTTCAATGATTGCAAGAATCCTTTGATATTCAAGAATCTTAGTGTCACAAGTGTAACACCTCTAATGGCTCACAAACACCACAAACAAGAGAATGATGTATAGGAGGGAGGATGAGAGGCAAAAGTCGGCTCCAAGCTTCCAAGGGATCAAGTGGCCGATTTTGCTAGCCTTAAGGGTCCTTATATACATGAGCTTCTAGGGTTTCAGTCAAAACCCTAATTGGATGACTTAGACCCTAAGTAACTTGAGAACCCTCTGGAATGAGGCCTCCTTGGACGAAATTAAGATGGACTTCTACTTAATTTCGTCCATGCCCTAATCCATAAGGATTCTCAGCCCAATATCAACTATCACACAATTGATAGTTCTAGTCCCCTTTAATTAATTAATGTCTTTTAGCCACAGAATTAATTCTTAATTAAATCTTGTCTGATATTAATTAAACTATATGATTTCTCTTTTAATATATTATTCATATAATATATTAATAAATCATAATAACCTCTCTCTCTCCACAAACCATCATGTCTAGTTGCTTTGGTGAAGGAAACCCAAAAAGGACCATGCACAACCGGGTCAAGTACATACCAAATATAGTTACGGGCTTAGACACTAATCCAACAGTCTCCCACTTGGATAAGTCTAGTAACTATAGTGCAAGTACAATCCGATTAGCAATCGTAGCTCTCAAAGACGCTGTCGAACTCTGATCTTATCAGTAACCTGCCCTTTAGATAAGGGATCGTATAGTCCTCCGTTCTAGATATCGTGCGGACAATTACATGGAACATAGTCATATTTATTGTCCAGCAGTTTGTTTCTCGATCTCAGATTCGTCTGACATAGAACTTAATTGAACACATCAATTCAGTCCTGACCGGGCCCGACACATAAGTCAAACCAAATCATCGAGGGGCCCTGATATCGCTTTTACCCTCTTAGGATAAAAGGAACAGATAAACTTCGACTTATATGCATTTACCATCCACTGATCAAATCATGCACAACAATGCGTTTTATAACATCAAGTTAATGATGCGTTTACGTATTATCAATGCTCAACCAACTTGTAAATAATAAACCATATATCTAGGTTTTAAGACCATATGATATTATCGTCTTGCGATCACTCGAGATAAATTCCATGAAGTGATGCCAGCAAGCGCGGGTCTAATCCAATGCTCAAATCTTATTCATAAGCACTCATGAACGTTGCAGCAAACTTTTGTTATGTCTAATACACTTTAGACAATCTACAAACCAATTCATGACAATCTTCTTTCATACCTACTCCCAAAGTATGAGCGACTATGGAACTTTCGAATAATCTTATTATTCAGGAAGTCAAAACATGCAAAGTGAAACAATAGGTAAATAATCAACATAAGACAGTAACTATACTTATAAATAATACTCCTTTATTTAATCATCAAATGTCAATTACATTTATCTATTACACGTTTCAAAAAACAATCTAATCTAAACTAATATCGTCCTTCAGCCCGATGCTCCTAGCGTGCTGCAAGTGCTTAACCCTACCCAGTCCCTTCGTAAGGGGATCTGCTGGGTTATCCTCTAACGATACCCTCTTCACTACGAGGAATCCCTCTTCCAACCGATGTCGAATAAAATGATATTTCATGTCGATATGTCGAGATCTGCCATGATCCCTCAGTTCCTTGGTCAAGGCAATCGCTCCTTCATTATCACAGAAAATTTCCATGGGCTCCTTTATGGCTGGCACAACTCCAAGGTCTCTGATGAAGTTCTTCAACCATATTGCCTCCTTTGACGCTTCGCTTTCCGCTATGTACTCTGATTCGCATGTTGAATCAGCTACGGTCTCCTGCTTGGAACTTTTCCAAGTCACTGCTCCTCCATTCAGGGTAAAGACCCAGCTCGACTGCGAACGGTAGTTGTCTCGGTCGGTTTGAAAACTAGCATCACTATACCCTCGCACCCTTAAGTCATCACTCCCACCGAGGACTAGAAACCATTCCTTGGTCCTCCGAAGGTACTTAAGAATATTCTTGACTGCGGTCCAATGTGCTTTGCCAGGGTTCCCTTGATATCTGCTGACCATGCTCAAAGCGAAGGCAACATGAGGGCGAGTGCAAGTCATAGCATACATGATCGAGCCAACTGCGGAAGCGTAAGGTACTCGGCTCATCTCTGCTATCTCGACTTCGGTACTCGGACTTTGAGTCCTACTCAACTTGGCATTACTTTGGATTGGTAACTCCCGTTTCTTGGAATTCTCCATACTAAAACGCTTTAGTACCTTGTCCAAGTAAGTGTTCTAACTAAGTCCTATTAGTATTTTACTTCTGTTTCTCACTATCCTTACTCCCAAAATATAGGCGGCTTCTAAGAGGTCCTTCATAGCGAAGCACTTCCCAAGCCAGGACTTGACTTCCTGCAGCGTCGGGATGTCGTTTCCTATGAGTAGTATGTCATCGACATACAATACGAGGAAGTTTACTACACTCCCACTGGCTTTGACATATACACATGATTCATCCTCGCTTCGCAGAAAACCAAACTCTTTGACTTTCTCATCGAAACAAAGATTCCATCGGCGAGATGCTTGTTTTAATCCATAAATGGACTTCTCAAGCATACACACTCTATTGGGATGCTTTGCATCGACAAAACCCTCTGGCTGACTCATGTAAACATCCTCAGCTAACTTCCCATTAAGGAAAGCAGTTTTGACGTTCATCTGCCATATTTCATAGTCATGAAATACAGCAATGGCTAGCATCACCCTAATAGACTTTATCTTCGCAACTGGTGAGAAGGTCTCATCATAGTCAACTTCTGGAGTTTGAGTAAAGACCTTCGCAACCAATCGCGCTTTATAAGTGTGTACCTTCCCATCCATGTCGGTCTTCTTCTTAAAGATCCACTTGCACCCGACCGTCTTACGACCTGACACATTGTCAACCAAATTCCAAACTTGGCTGTCATACATGGACTGAATCTCGCTATCCATAGCCTCTTTCCATTTCGCAGACTTCGGGCCTGCCATGGCTTCCTTGTAGCTGTTAGGTTCATCCAAATTTATTAGTGTACTTAATCACTAATAAACGTATCACCTTCAATTGTTATATGAAAACCATATAACACAGGTGAAACACTAACTCTACTGGAACGTCTAAGAGGTAAGGATTCATCAATCGGTTCAACCGGAGTTTCCTCCTCAGGTTGAGCGCCAGTGTTAGAGGTTCCTTCATCGCTCGACTCTTGAAGCTCTTCAAGATCGATTTGCCTCCCACTGTCCCCTTGGCTTATGAGTTCTCGTTCTCGGAAAACCCCTCTCCTCGCAACGAACACAACATTTTTACTCAATCTGTAGAAGAGATATCCAAAGGACTTATGTGGGTAGCCGATGAAAATACATTGCTCACTATGAGGTTCGAGCTTGTCGTGAGTCTCTCGTCTTACGAAAGCCTCGCAGCCCCAAACCTTGATATGTGCCAACGAGGGAGCTTTCCCTGTCCACGTCTCGTGAGGTGTTTTGGCAACCTTCTTCGTAGGGACTAAGTTAAGGATATGGGCGGAAGTCTCTAAGGCATACCCCCTGAATGAGATAGGTAGCGAAGCACGACTCATCATGGAACGAACCATGTCTAGCAAGGTTCGATTATGCCTCTCAGCCACACCAATCAACTGCGGTGTCCTAGGAGGTGTCAATTGCGAAACGATTCCGCATTCCTTGAGGTAGTCGTGGAATTCAAGACTTAGGTACTCTCCTCCTCGATCGGATCAAAGCATCTTGATTTTCCTGCCCAATTGATTCTCCACTTCTTGTTTGAACTCTTTTGAACTTTTCAAAGGTTTCTGACTTATGCCTAATTAAGTAGATATAGCCATATCTGCTATAACCATCGGTAAAAGTCACGTAAAAGCGGTTCGCGTCCCTTGTGGTGGATCTAAAGGGCCCACATACATCTGTATGTATGAGATCCAATAAAACCTCACCCCTTTCATAAGAACCAGTGAAGGGTGACTTGGTCATCTTTCCAAGCAAACAAGACTCACACACGTCATCGTCCCTAAGGTCGAATGACTCCAATACTCCATCCTTTTGGAGTTGGGCTATGCGCTTCTTGTTGACATGTCCAATACGACAATGCCACAAGCATGCTCTATCCAAACTATTGGAAGAATCAATCCTCAACACATCATTTCCTAAATTATCTACAACCATCACAGATTCATATATTCCATTACAAGGCAATGCTTCAAAATAGAAAACACCATTAAGATAAGCATTAATAGAACCTTTTTCATTATCAAATGAATATCTAAATCCTTGTCTATACAAACCATGAAAATAAATGATGTTTCTTGCCATTTCTGGCGAATAGAAACAATTATTCAAATCTAGTCCTAATCTATTACTAAGCACTAAAGAGTAAACTCCAATCTTGGTGACAGGCGACGATCTTCTGTTCCCCATGATCAAGTTTATCTTGCCATGCTCCACATCCCTATTTCTTCTTAGGCCCTGCAAGTCAGAACAAATGTGAAAACCACATCTTGTATCAAGTACCCAAGAAATAGCATGTGATGAATCATTAGATTGAATAGTGTAAATACGTGCGTAGGATGGCTTGATCTTCCCATCATTGATGCCTTGCAGATATTTCGGGCAGCTTCGTTTCCAATGCCCTATTTCGTGGCAATGATGACATTTTGCATCCTTGGGGTTGGAGTTGGGTTTAGCAGAACCAGCCTTGGTTCCACTAGAAGAGGTGCCATCATGGGACTTTCCCTTATGGTTGCTCTTTGAGGGAGCCTTCCTCTTCTTACCCTTTCCTTGCCCAATAGCCAAAACAGGGGCAGCAGTAGAAGTAGGAGTTTGTGCAACGGACTTGTCTTTGAGGTTACTCTCGGCAGTCCTCAATAGACCTTGCAGCCATCTCAACGTGACCTCCTCTTTGTTCATGTGGTATGTCATGCGAAACTGGTTGAAGCAGGGTGGCAGTGAATGAAGGATGATGCCAATCACCACCTCTTCATCGAAGTTAACATTTAACTTCAGCAGGGGGTCAACATGCCTTTGCATCTTCTGCAGATGAGCAGTGACAGACTCTCCGTCTCTCATCCTGGTAGTGATCATCGAAGTGATGATCTCATACCTCTCCTGCCTCGCACTTTG
Source organism: Lactuca virosa (assembly GCF_052849685.1). Lineage (NCBI taxonomy): Eukaryota > Viridiplantae > Streptophyta > Magnoliopsida > Asterales > Asteraceae > Lactuca > Lactuca virosa. Next base: position 284,600,491 of record NC_136427.1, on the reverse strand, counting down.
GTGATACCTTTCAACCAAGTCCTAATGCATTTCGTAGGGGTAGAAGTCCTCGTAGGACTTTTGGAGTTCAGCATTCATAGTCGCCAGCATGATGCAATGGACTTTCGTGGCATCACGCTCATGGGCCTCGAAGGAAGCGATCTCCTCGGGAGTAGCAATATTCATATCCACCTCTTTCAGCTCCTTGTCGAGGACATATTCCTTGTCCTCGTAGCGGGTGACCATCCTTATGTTACGGATCTAATCGTTGAAATTGTTTTCGTCAAAGATCACCCTCCCACACAAATTCATGAGTGAGAACGAGCCTGAGGCGTTTGAGCCGGAAGCATTTTTGTTCAAGTTCGACATCTGAAAAGGAAAAGAGACAAAGTTTAATTAGATAAGAATCTCCAATTAAACACCCAAATGAGAAATTAGGGTTAGGATCCAACAACATTATTTACAACTTAAAAGAGGGATGCCGTAATTTAAATTGCAAATAATTTGAAGGTAAGTGAATGACGATTCACTAATTTCCACCATGAAAAAGAAAAGAGAATTAAGTTTTAAATGTATTTAAAACTCCTAGATCTTTTGAGATTCATTGAACTTTTCAATGGCATGTTTAAATCTCGATATGCCCCACAAGTTTGTGACTGGGATGTCGAGGATCACAAACCGAGTGTGAATAACCATGCAAATGTACATGGTGCCCCCAATGTTACAGTCACCTAATCGACGTGTCGGTTAACCACACATGCTCCATTGATCTATGACAAACATCGAGTCACCCTTTGCTACCTTTGCTTAGAGCCAATTAGTGTGCCGATTAACCACACACGCTCCACTAACGTCTTAGCAAGGGTACAAAGTGTAATTTCATGGAATTGCATCAAATTCACTTTTGCCTAAAGTAACTAAGATTGGGAATTTTGTAAAAACATTTAGTTACTTTATAAATTCATTATAATTTTAATGAGGAAAGGTTTGCCCTATCCTACCCGTTCGGCTAACGACCCTCCACCAATCAAGTAAGCGGTGGGTGAGAGTGGACACCTATTAAACGGCCATTTTATAGGCCATAACCTTATACCCCCCCCCCCCTTATAGACCGGCTTCGTGAATGAGGTCTACTAACGGTAAGACTAGCATTTAGTTATACATACATATATATATATATATATATATATATATATATATATATATATATATAATAATTATTCTTATAATATTATAATAGTATAGGGTGAATTTTAAACTTGTAAAATTCTAGGGTTTGGAATTTAATAATTTCAAAATTAAACTTTTAATTCAAAAATAAATTCCAAAACTTGAGGGCAAGTTTTGAAACATTTCAAAACTAACTAGATTAAAATTCAAATAAATAATTAAACAATTAATTATGGTGATTATCTAATTTTGACATAATCCAATTTTATGCAAGATAATGATCAAATAAATTCAAATAATTAACATTTATCATATAAGGAAATAATTATTCAATTAATTTGAAAATATCTTTTATTTTGGCAAGGATAATCATCCAATATTAATAAAATTTGTATTTTATCAGTTAAAAACGATTTGGTAATTATCCCACGGCAAAATAGGCATAAAATCCCGAAAATCCCTCTATCTGAAGGCTCGACTCGCCGAGTCCCCTTATGGACTCGTCGAGTTCATCCTACTCGTCGAGCCCACTTTAGGACTCGCCGAGTCTGTCAGTCAGGGGGCAAAAAAATCAATTGTCAAGCAAGAATGAAAACACAAAGCATCAAATACAATAGAAGCCAATCAAGTCTCTGATACCACTGATGGGTTTTAAACAAAAGAACATTCCTATGTGCTCATACAAAACTCTAAAGCTTATATCTAGGCTTCTTTATTGCACATGCAATTCATCGAAGACTTGAAACCCTAATCTAGCATACATTGAAATCGAAATCCATAATGAACTAGTTTAGATGATACCTTTCATTGATTGCAAGAATCCTTTGATCTTTAAGAAACTTAGTGTCACAAGTGTAACATCTCTAATGGCTCACAAACACCACAAGCAAGAGAATGATGTATAGGAGAGAGGATGAGAGGCAAAAGTCGGCTCCAAGCTTCTAAGGGTTCAAGTGGCCGATTTTGCTAGCCCTAAGGGTCCTTATATACTTGAGCTTCTAGGGTTTCAGTTAAAACTCTAATTGGATGACTTAGGCCCTAAGTAACTTGAGAACCTTCTGGAATGAGGCCTCCTTGGACAAAATTAAGATGGACTTCTCCTTAATTTCGTCCATGCCCTAATCCATAAGGATTCTCAGCCCAATATCAACTATCACACAATTGATAATTCTAGTCCCCTTTAATTAATTAATGTCTTTTAGCCACAGAATTAATTCTTAATTAATTATTGTCTAATATTAATTAAACTATATGATTTCTCTTTTAATATATTATTCATATAATATATTAATAAACCATAATAACCTCTCTCTCTCTCTCTCCACAAACCATCATGTCTAGTTTCTTTGGTGAAGGCAACCCAAAAGGACCATGCACAACCGGGTCAAGTACATACCAAATATAGTTACGAGCTTAGACACTAATCCAACACTTAAACCATAAAGTCGTAAACTTGGTGGCTTTGCATGCCCCAAATGAACCCAAACCGGAAATACAACACTCTACTTCCATAAAATGAACCCAAACTCATGCATGGATGGTTCAAAGCTTAAAAGATGGAAACTTTATGACTCTAGGACCAAAAGAACACCAAGAGTAGCAACTCTAAGCTTCATAAATGACAATTATCCATAAGAAATCTATGGGACTGGTCCAAAAACTCAACAAAGGAGATCTAAGCAATAACACAACAAATTCTGAGCTTTATACCTCAAATGAGTGCCAAAAGATGATGATAAATCGGATCTTCAAGCTCAAGGTCCAACAAATCTTCTTCACCAACTTCTTCTTATTCCTTCCAAGGCACCAAACTACCAAAAATACACTCTACAAGGTCAAGAACGCACCAAGATGTTATAGGGTTCGATATTAGGGTTTCTGGACAATAAAGGCTGATAAGGGGCTAACACTTGGGACTTAATGACATTATATAGGGCTTGAACCCTACAAATTAGGGTTTTGAGTCTGACCATGTACGTTGCGCGTACCACCTTGTATGTTGCGCATACGTGCATGCCTCCGCGTTCCGTATGATCCATCTACGCCCCGCGTACACCATGCTTACGCCCAGCGTACGGCCTCAGCTAAGCCCACTCATAAAGGCCCAATCCACTAATCCCAACACAGCTTACATGATTTAGACAATTAAATCAATAATACCTTAGAAGTATCGGGTGTTACAGTTCTCCCCCACTTGGATCAGACTTCATCCTCGAAGTTCGCTGCCCCGAACAACTCTGGATAGTGCTCCCTTATTTCCTCTTCTGGCTCCTAAGTCCTCTCTGACCCCTTGCGGTGCAGCCACTGCACCTTCACCAGCTCTACAACTCTGGATAGTGCTCCCTTAGTTCTTCAAGGTTTTCGTCTTCCGATCTAAAATTGCCACCGGTCTCTCATTATAATTCAGACGGTCATCCACCTGAATACCCACCAAAGGTACCACTGCGGAATCATCCACTGAACACTTCCGCAGCTGAGAGACATGAAACGTGCTATGAATCTAACTGAGCTTGGCTGGAAGATCTAGACGATACGCAACTCGGCCCATCCGAGCCAAAACCTTGAAGGGACCAATATACCTGGGACCCAGCTTGACCCGCTTCCTGAATCGGATGACACCTTTACAAGGTGACACCTTCAGGAGAACCATATCTCCCACCTAAAATTCCAATTCCGATCGGCGCCTGTTAGCATAACTCTTCTGCCGACTCTGAGCTGTCTGGAGCCTGCTCTGAACCTGCTGAATCAGCTCGGTGGTCTTGAGTACCACCTCGTTACTCCCCATGACTCGATGACCAACCTCACCCCAACAAATCGGGGTCCTACATTTCCTCCCGCAGAGCATCTCAAAGAGAGGTCGATCAATGCTAGCGTAGTAACTGCTGTTATACGAAAATTCCACTAACGGAAGACACGTATCCCAACTCCCACCAAAATCCAACACGCACGCATAGAGCATATCCTCAAGAGTCTGAATAGTCCGCTCACTCTAACCATCGGTTCGCGGATGAAATGTTGTACTAAAATGCATACGAGTGCCCCTCTCGTCATGAAACCGCTTCCAAAATCTAGACGTAAATCGAACATCCCTGTCTGAGACCACTGATACCGGCACCCCATGATGTTCCACCACCTCCCTAACATAAATCTCAGCCAACTTCTTTGTAAAAATACTCGTCTGGATCGTAATGAAATGTGCGCTCGTGGTCAAACGATCCACGATGACCTAGATAGAATCCACTCCGTGCGCAGTCTTGGAAAGCTTTGTGATAAAATCCATAATGATGTCTTCCCATTTCCATACGGGAATATCCAACAGCTGCATCTTCCCGTGAGGACGCTGATGCTTGGTCTTGACTTTCCTGCAATTCAGGCATCACTCAACATAACATGCCACATCCTGCTTCATGCAGGGCCACCAATAATCAAGATGAAGATCCCTATACATCTTCGTCGCCCCAGGATGAATGGAAAACCTCAACTTGTGAGCCTCTTCCATCAGAACTTGGTGCACACCGCCCCAATACTAAACTCAGACTTTCCGATGCAGAGTCAACAATCCACAACTATCATAATCTAAGGAAGCCACCTGACCCACAATATGCTCGGTTTTTCGTTGCTCTTCCTTCATAGCCTCAACCTGTGCCTCACGAATCCGCTCCAATAATTGAGTAATCAAGGTCATCCTCAAACATAGGTATCTGATTAGAGCCGCGAACGCCTTACGGCTAAGAGCATTGGCCACCATATTGGCCTTCCCTGGGTGGCAAAAGACGCAATCATAATCCTTCAGCACATCCAACCATCAACGTTGCCTCATATTCAGAGTCGGCTGGTCCATCAAATACCTCAGGATCTTTTGATCTGTGTAGATGGTACACTAGACCCCATAGAGGTAATGTCGCCAAATATTAAGGGCGAACACCATGACCCCCAACTCTGAATTATGCGTCGGATAGTTTGCCTCATGAGGCTTCAAATGTCTCGAAACGTAAGCGATCACGCGACACCGCTGCATCAACACTGCCCCCACACCTGTGATCGAAGCATCACAATAAACCATGAAATCATTAACACCCTCTGGCAGGGTCAGAATAGGCGCCTCACACAACCGCTTTCTAAGAGTCTCAAAGGCTGCCTGATGCTCAGACCCCCAGTGAAATGTCACCGACTTCTTGGTCAGACGGGTCAAGGGAACAACGATCTTGGAGAAATCCTGAATGAATCTCCGATCATAAATAGCGAACCCAAGAAAGCTTTGAATCTCAGATGGAGACCTCGGAACCTCCCATTACATCACGACCTCGACCTTGGCCGGATCGACCAGAATACCCTTCTTGACCGTGCCAAAGATCACAAGATTCTGCTCAAGGATACTGCGCATAATCTCAGACGAGATGGACTCCGTCGTCTGGTCATCAAGCTGCCCGACTCCAGAACCCGAACCTGAGCCCTCCCCAACACCGGAACTGCCAACTGGTCTGCCTCACAATACCACCATACTGAAAATAGACCATATAAACCATCAGAATACGCATAAAAATATACACATTGGGGAATCACGGCTCCACAAGCTCCCTGGCTTCATTGCAGCCCTCCTTGGATCGAGTACGGATCCTCTGCTTCCAGTAGTACGGGCCCATACTACCTTCCACATCTATCCGTACTTTCCTCAATAAGCACCTTAACTCAACAAAGTTTCTTATATACCACACAATTCCCCCCACAGATAAGGATCCCAACACTAGATCTCATCCTAGGTTTTCCTAGGGCAATTCCACACCATTCTCCGTCATCAGCTGCAGAAAGAACTCCCGCTAACTTCCTCTAACTAGCCCACAAATACAATTACATATTACAGAAACTAGATAATTCTTCGAATGAGAGGTCTCACACTACAACGGTTGGACTCAAACAAGAGTTGTGCAATAGAGTTAAAACCTAACCCTCTAATATTATTTAGTTCCCATAATATGTAACTTAGCATATTCGTTTACTAGTTAGTTGAAGCTAGTTAGAACTCCTAAAATCACAAAGCAAGCAGCATTCAAGCATCAAGTAACCAGAACCAAGCATAACCTAATCAGGTCATCCTATTACTGACTGATCAGTACTCGCATGCAAGTCTACAAGATCATACAACAGGCATACAAAGGCATCTCTCATAGATCCTTAGCCCTAATCTATCACGCGATTCGTAGATTCACAATTCAAAACATGTCATACACATGTATGGGTATTTTGGGATAACTTACTTGAGCTCGACTGATTGCATGCACCACACCTTTCCATATTTTTAGAAAACTCATTCTAAGAATTCATTTTTCTTTTTGAAAACTATTACCAAATCCTGAGTTTGAGTTTAGACACACCCGAGAGTGTATCTGAATCCCTCAAACCAAGGCTTTGATACCAACTTGTAACATTCTAAAAATTATGACCCAAAATTTTCATTTTTGAATTAAGTAAAAACAGTATTCCAAAACATTGTTCATACAACCCAATAAAATAGATATGTCAACATCATAAAAATCAGAGTATGTCCCATAATCAGAATCCATATGGTGTGTGTGATGCAGCCAACCCGAACTCTTCCCTTTAGAACCGGAAGCACCTGAAACATAAACTAAAAACAGTAAGCACAAAGCTTAGTGAGTTCCCCAAGATACCACATACCATACATATCATATAACCGACCCCACCCATACTCGCATAACGGGCCCCGCCTAATGAGATACGGGCCCCACCCACACTCGCATAACGGGCCCTGCCCAAATGAGATACGGACCCCACCCACACTTGCATAACAGGCCCCGCCCAATAAACATAGATATACAAGCACATACAAGTATCACACATGCAACAAGTATATCAACATAACCAATCAATGGTCGACTTTGGTGCCTTAGACCCGCTAAACCCAATGAGGAAACTCACCTTGAATGTTGAGTCTCACTGTAATAAATCCCTAGTTGATGCCATGACGACTCCCCGAGCTAACAGTACACAATAACATCCAATTAACATTTGCGTTCCATTCCACACTTAATAATCCATTCTTGGCGTTAAATGACCATTTTACCCCTGACCTAATATGATCCAAAACCAAGTCCCAAAACCACTTGTTCTTCCAAGGCCCATTTATGGCCCAACTTTCCAAATTGGGCCCAAATCCCTAATATGGGTCATACCTCTAGTCCCAATAAACTTCCCTAGTCCAAAGGCTTGATTTCAGATGGCCCACTAAGGCCCAAAACAACAATGTCCAAAGAAGTAGCCCAACCGAGGCCCAAAAGACGCAAAGCCCAAACATTGAGTACGCGGGGCGTACTCAACTGTACGCTAAGCGTACACGCTGCATGGCTTGTACATTGCGTGTACGAGCTTGTACGCCCAACTTACTCACCCATTAAGCTATTTCTCCATTAAGCTCTTAAATACTTAAGTTCAAGGGTCCCAATCCCATATTTGAGTCATATGCAACATCTTAAACTATAAAGTCGTAAACTTGGTGGCTTTGCATGCCCCAAATGAACCTAAACTGGAAATACAACACTCTACTTCCATAAAATGTACCCAAACTCATGCATGGATGTTTCAAATCTTAAAAGATGGAAACTTTATGACTCTAGGACCAAAAGAACACCAAGAGTAGCAACTCTAAGCTTCAGAAATGACAATTATCCACAAGATTTCATCTATGGGACCAAAAAGGGTCCAAAAACTCAACAAAGGAGATCTAAGCAATAACACAACAAGTTCTGAGCTTTATACCTCAAATGAGTGCCAAAAGATGATGATAACCCAGATATTCAAGCTCAATCTCCAACAAATCTTCTTCTCCAACTTCTTATTCTTCCTTCCAAGGCACCAAACTACCAAAAATACACTCCACGAGGTCAAGAACGCGCCAAGATGCTATAGGGTTCGATATTAGGGTTTCTGGACAATAGAGGCTGATAAGGAGGCTAACGCTTGGGACTTAATGACATTATATAGGGCTTGAACCCTAGAAATTAGGGTTTTGAGTCTAACCATGTACATTGCGCGTACCACATTGAACGTTGCGCGCACGTGCATGCCTCCACGTTCCTTATACTCCCCGCATACACCAGGCTTACGCCCAGCGTATGGCCACAGCTAAGCCCACTCATAAAGGCCCAATCCATTAAGCCCCACACAACTTACATGATTTAGACAATTAAATCAATAATTAAATAAATAATACCTTAGAACCATCGGGTGTTACAAGACTAAGGCCCATAACCTTAGATCTAGCTCCTAAATAGCTTCATAATGGATAAAGTTTCCAACTTTATCCATTAGGATGGTCCAAACAACCAACATCTAGTCTTTGAGTCTCAAAGGAACCAAATTAATTTAATCTAAACTACAGTGTTTCAGACATTAGTCTTTTGGGTGAATCTAAAAATTAGGTAATTTGTAATAATTCTCAAAAATTATATGGTTGTAACTATCCTAAGGTTTTAAAAAGTTGGTCATGGCTTTGCCATAACGAGTCATGACTTTAAGGCGTGTACTTGTCGCCAATCTTTAGCAAAATATCGTCTTAAATCATATATGTATATAAAAAATAATAATAATAGTATATATATATATATATACACACACACACACACACAAAATTAACGCCCTACAAACGACGTGATTCGCCATAGCTCAAAAAAGTTTAAGGCTTGGAATTGCCACCAAACCACACCTAACGTTATTTAGAACCTTTGAACAACCCCCTTTAATTTTTTAGGGGAAATGAATTACGAGAGTAATCATCTTTGTCACCTTTTTCACATTTAGACAACTTTTTTTTGTACATATTTGACCATTTAACTTGTTATATGTGTTCACATATTATCGTTGTCACCGACTATAGCGGGTAACAATGTTAATATGTGAACAGATTTAACAAGTTAAATGATTAAATTGGTACAAATAAATAAAGTTGCCTAAATGTTAACAAAACAAAAAGTTAATTACCATGATAAGTCATTGTTTTATTTTTCATATTTGTTTGTATTATATTTTTCAAAAGTTAATTTTAAAGTATCGATAATGTCCTAAATATTAATTAAATATTGATCAATTCTAAACTTTTATTTTTCATTAATAAATATATTTTTGTTTTGTGAAATATTTTATATAACCTCTTATATATATATTTTTTCCTTTTGTTTTATAGCATATACAATATTTTTAAAGTAAATAGTATCTAACAATAAAATTAAATAAATTAAATATGTAACAATAAGTATGAAGAATTTTATAAAAAAAATAAAAAGAAAATATTACGTAGCAAATAAAAAAACAAAAAAAAGATCGATATAATGTAAATGTTTTAAAATTATTACAACTTTTTAATATTTTTTAATTAGAAGTTTATATATTTTTTATTTTTTTTAATACAATGTTTGAAACTGGTATTTAATAAAAATATTGTAAAATGTTATAAAAAAGTATTAAATTGTCATACAAAATTTTTGAAACACTTTAAAAATGTTGTAAAAGAATGTTTAGAAATAATTATATGAAAGTTATAAAAAAATTGTATGAAAATAAAAAATAAAAAAAAAGTTAAAAACTTTTAAAAAAAATTTAAAACATTTATAAAATATTTGGTTTAAAACACTTGTATTAAAATTATATAAAAAAAAAAGACAAAAGTGCAAAAATGGTCCCTGTAGTATGCATTTTTTCTAAGGTTTTGTCCAAACCTCGAGTTTTTTGGATTGAGATCCTTTTGAGCTAGTTTTTCTTTTTTTTTGGTCCCTCAGAAAACTAAAAAGACTAAAAAATGCCCTTTTATTTTTATTTTTATATTTTTTTAATACTTAGTTTTATGTTTTATTAATTAAAAAACAAGAGAGGACCCACCTCTCTCTCTCTCTCTCTCTCCCTCTAAATAGTCAACCCCATGTAGCACATTGTCATTGAGTCAACCCTCTCCATGTTTTACGATCTCCATATTTAAGCAACCATGTGTCTCTTGATAACATCCCCACTGGTGAGGAACAAAATCAATCTCTGGTAGTGATGGTTGGCTGTGATGAACTTCATTTTTCCTTCCAAATCAAAAAATCTGGAAATAAAAAACGAGCATATATGCGCATACCGCTCATCGTCTTCAACATCGACGATTGCAATGGCCTAAGATTCGACACTTTTAGAAGCTATAAACATCGCCGCCCATTACCCCGCCACAACCATCACCACCATCTAAAATCAAACCACTGCATCTTATCCGGCTAAACCATAAACCATAATCAAACCTGATATCAAAATCAAACTCAGAAACAAAAGTTCAACCTAATAAAAATCAAATTTTGATATCATTATCTATTGAAATCGTGAGAAAAACCTAGACAGATGATAAGGGTTTATTATCTACTCAGCCCCATCTCCTTAATTCCTTGTGACTCGTGTGAACAAATCGATGGTTTCAATCAAAAAATTAAAAAAAAAATCAAAATAACATCAAAATCTGAAACCTTGTATCAGGCTTAGTCGCATCTCCTTTGTAACACCTGGTTCGGGTATTGGTGGGAAAGTTGCCAATTTAGGGAGGATTTATGCATGGACTCGACGAGTTGGGAGATCAACTCGTCAAGTAGGGTCGTGGCATCTTGGACGCGGGTCAGAACTGACTCGGCGAGTCGGAAGGCCCGACTCGACGAGTCGGAGTTGTTTAGAGAAAAGCCTAGTTTCGAGTTTTGCCCCCTATATAAACATCATTATAAACCCTAGTAGCCTCCCTTAACACCATAGAAGAACGTTCACGACCGCAAATCCTCTTGTGTGTGAAGTAAGAACAATTGGGAGCTTATCTTTGAGATTTTGGGGAGGATTCCAAGTTTGAAGAGGAAGTATCAAGGGAGAAGTATTAGATCAAGCATCTATTTCGTGTTGGGCATCTGTCTGAGGTATTAATCTGCTACCTTAAGGTTTGATTTCTTTTTGGAGGTTATGGCCAACCTTGAGGAGATGGAAGCAAACTTAGATCTGGACCTATCACAAGGATATGATTCCAGATCTGGACCTCCGTAGGTCCCAAATATCATAAAGTTGCACCTTTTATTAAGCTTAGTCCCTCTCCGTGCATGAAAACCTTGTTTGAAGGTTAGTCTTGGTGTTATGGCCATGCGAGGCCTTGCATGCACGTAAAGTTTGCAACTTTACGTGTTATCTACACTAGTAGAGGATAGATCTGAAGTTTGGGACCTTGAGTCCCACTGGAAAAGGCCATAAACATAATGGACTAAGGGGACTCGGCGAGTTGTGCAAGAGACTCGGCGAGTCGAGAGGGTTTCCTCGTTCACGGCCAAGGGTTCACGGTCAAGGGTGTTCGGTTGGGAGTTTACGGCGGTAAACATCAAGGAACTCGACGAGTCTCTCGTATGACTCGGCGAGTCGATGAGTTACGCAGGGAACCTGATGAGTGGTTGATTGCACTCGACGAGGCAAGGTCGATATGGACTGTTGACCTTGGCTACAGACCTAGACTTTGACCAGGTTTGACTCAGAGAAGCCTTAGGGGCTGAGTTAAGATTATTTACTTATTGGTTATAGGCAGTTTGGGAGGAGCAGCGTAGGACATACCAGAATTCGGTTACCAGTTCAGCTTTGTGAGGTGAGTTTTCTCACCATACCAATGGGTCTAAGGCACCAAGGCCGGCCCATTTTATGTTAGTTGGTTTACTTGCTATGTAGAGCTGTGATATGTATGTATGCATGATATGCGGTAGAGATAGCCTTTATGGCTAATGGTAGAGATAGCTTTATGGTTAAAGGTAGAGACAACCTTTATGGCTGATGGTAGAGATAGCCTTGTGGCTAACGGTAGAGATAGCTTCATAGCTAATTGACGTGTGATAGTGGTAGAGATAACTTTTATAGCTAATGTGATATGTGGTTTGTGTGGGGTATGCTCTGGGGGGAGTCACTAAGCTTTCAGCTTACCGTCTGTGGATTTGTTTCAGGTACATCGGAGCCCAAGGGCAAAGGCAAGGCGTGATGATGCGGCGTGCACTCTATCTCTCTTTTCCGATATGGTTTGGGGGACACTCTGATGTTTTGAAAATAATAATGTTTTAATGTTGGTGGTTTTGAAAACAATTATTGGGATTTTCATGTTTTATGAAATATGGTTGACTAAGTAAAAATGAAAAATTTCTTTGTAAAATTTGGGTCGTTAGAAGTTGGTATCAGAGCCTTGGTTTGAGGGATTCGGGCACACGCTTGGGTGTGTCAGGACTCAAACTAAGGAAATGGTAAATTGTTTTCAAAAATAAATAAATAAATAAAAGTTAAAAACTTTTAAGGAATGGAAAAGATGAGAGTGCAACGCTCGTGATCAGCCGAGCCAAGTAAGTAGTTCCCCAATATGTTAGCCATCTTATACTGATATTTGAGCTGTGATAATCGTATGGAACTTGCTATGTGTATGCTTTTAAAATTGTATACGGTTAGGAGCTTATAGCCTCAGAATGATTGATTTGGCTTTATTTCTTGTTCCTCGTCTGGTTGTGGTCCTAGGGTAGAATCTCTTATTCAAAAGTCTATTTGATCCTTTTCTGTGTATAATTTGCATGCATAAAGGCAACCTGTTATGATTGGTCTGTTTGATGTGGGTAGATAAAATCTTAGAACAGCCTAGGATTTGGGTTATGCAGTGGTTTGTAGTATATGGTTTATTTTTGGACGAATTGGAGTTATCAGGTAGAGCCTTGGGGAAAGGTACAGGTAGGTGTGGAAGGTAGTATTGGGCCCGTGCTACTGAAAGCACAGGACTTGTACCCGAACTAGTGTTATATCTGACAGCTTTAAGGAGGGCCGATGTGGGAAGATCCCCTATATAGATGTGACATTCCAGTTCAGCATGGTGACAACACGATTTGGGACAGGGGGATCAGGATCCGAATCCAGATCGGGCAACGGTACAGAGCCCGTTGATGAGAGGTTGCGTGAGATCATTGCAGCCGAGGTTACGAAGGGTATCCTTGATGCTACCCTAGTGATCTTTGGGACAGTCAAGGAATGTATTATGGAAATCATGGAGGAGAGGCTCAGGTCATTCAGAAATGAGATTGCTGCATGCTAGATCGGAGCCCGAACTACCTCGTTCCGGGAGTTCAAGGCGTGCGGAGCGCCGGAGTTCCTCGGGGTCAGGGACACCATCATTAGCCGATGCTGGGTGGCGGATATTGAGAACGCCCAGCGCACGAGTTCCTGCCTGGATGCGGCAAAGGTTGGGGTTGCTTTATGTGTGTTGAGGGATAGGGCACAGGATTGGTGGGGCGAGGTTATTCGCCAGGTCGGACCAGCCGGAGTGGCGGAAATGACGTGGGCCGAGTTCTTTCGGCGATTTGATGCAGAGTTTGCACCACCTATTGAGGTGCAAAGGCTAGTAAGGGAGTTTCATGACTTACAGCAGACTACCGAGACGGTGGCGGAGATCACCGCCAAGTTTCGGGAACGAGCTTTGTTGATTCCGCAATACGCTACCGATGAGGAGATGAGGCGGACCCGATATCATTCCATGCTGAGGGACGATATTCGGGAGTTTGTGAGCTTTACGGGGTGCAAGACCCTGAATGAAATGGTAGAGAAGGCCCGAGAACGGGAAATGGAGTTGGAATCCCGCACGAAGCGGAAGCCTGAGCAGGCTCAGGCAGCAGTAGGACAGGCTAAGAAGCCTAAGACGTCAGACACTACCAGCAAGGGTCAGCAGGGTCGGGGCCGATGTGCCAAGTGTAGCCGGGTACACAGTGGAGCTTGTCGTATCGCAGGCTCGGGATGTTATGCATGTGGTCAGCAGGGCCATATGAGCAGGGACTGCCCCGCAAAGGGCTTAATCTGTTTTCACTGCAACCAGACCGACCATAAGCGGGTTAACTGTCCGAAGTTATAGGTAGGAGGAGGAGCGGTGGCGGCGCCTGCGCCCGCCACAATGAGGATTACCGATTGTCGCTCTGCTAAGGTGGAAGCCCCGGTAGTTAAGAGTCGCGCGTTTCAGCTGACCGCCGAAGAGGCTCGAGCAGCGCCAGATGTTGTAGTTGGTACGTACCTAATATTCCCTGCCTATATTACTTTTGTATGACTTATGTGTGATCTATGCTTGTATAGGGACCTTTTTGGTCAATGGTATGTCTGCTCATGTCTTGTTTGATTCGGGTGCTACCCGATCGTTTGTGTCACTTGCACTTAGCAAGAAGTTATGGGACACGCCAGGAGCTTTGGTTTCCCCGCTCGAGGTAGATATTGCGGATGGCCGCACCATTAGTGTTGCGAGGGTGTATCAGGATTGTGTCCTGAATGTGCTCGGTGAGAGGTTTCATGTTGACCTAGTCCCTATACCGTTGCGAGGGCTGAAAGTGATCATCGGAATGGATTGGTTGGGGGCCAACGGGGCCATGATCGACTGCGAGCATCAATTGGTGAGGGTTCGGACCCCAAGTGGGGGAGAACTGGCGATATATGGTGATAGGGCATCGCAAGGACCGACCCTCTGTTCGGCTGCTAGGGCTAGGAGGTTTCTGCAGCAAGGATGTATGAGATTTTTGACTTATATCTCAGATACAAGGGTTGAGACCCCAATGGATATAGGCAGTGTGCCGGTTGTTCAGGACTTTCGGGATGTTTTCCCCGAAGAGTTACCAGGAGTGCCTCGGGAGAGGCAGGTGGAGTTTCGCATTGATTTGGTGCTGGGTGCCGCTCCGACAACAAAGGCACCATATCGGTTGGCACCACCCGAGATGCAAGAGTTATCTAAACAGCTTCAGGAGTTGTTAGACCAATGGTTCATTCGTCCGAGCAGTTCCCCGTGGGGAACACCGGTCCTTTTCGTGAAAAAGAAGGATGGATCCCACAGGATGTGTATCGATTATAGGGAACTAAACAAGCTAACGGGGAAGAACCGTTATCCTTTGCCGAGGATCGACGATTTGTTCGATCAACTGCAGGGTGCGTCTTGGATTTTCAAGATTGATCTTCGATTAGGGTATCATCAATGAGGATTAGAGACGAGGACATACTGAAGACGGCTTTCAGGACTCGGTATGGGCACTATGAGTTTGTGGTGATGTCGTTTGGGCTCACCAATGCCCCGGCAGCATTCATGGATCTCATGAACAAGGTGTGCAGACCGATGCTGGATCGATGAGTGATTGTTTTTATTTATGATATCCTGGTCTATTCTAAGACCAGGGAGTAGCACGAGCAACACTTAAGGGAGGTGTTGGAGACCATAAGGTCGGAGAAGCTGTATGCCAAGTTCTCCAAGTGTGACTTCTGGCTGCGAGAGGTACAATTCTTGGGGCATATCATCAACCAGGAGGGTATTTCGATTGATCCAGCCAAGGTTGAGGTTGTGATGCGGTGGGAAGTACCAAAGAATGCATAAGAGATTCGTAGCTTCTTGGATTTAGCGGGTTATTATCGGAGATTTATTCAGGACTTCTCCAAGATTGTTGTGCCATTGACACGACTAACCAAGAAGAATGTGACGTTTCGGTGGGGTACGGATCAACAGTTTGCCTTCGAGACATTGAAACGGAGATTGTGTGAAGCTCTGATCCTTGTAATACCTGAGGGATTAGACGATCTGGTGGTGTACTGTGATGCATCGATTACAGGGTTAGGTGCAATACTGATGCAAAGAGGGCACGTGATAGCGTACGCCTCGCGACAGTTGAAGCCACATGAGGCGAATTACCCCACTCACGATCTGGAACTGGGGGCAGTGGTATTTGCCCTCAAGATTTAGAGGCATTATTTGTACGGAGTGCGGTGTACCATTTACACCGACCACAAGAGTCTAAAGTATTTGATGGACCAGCAGAACCTCAACATGCGACAAAGGAGGTGGTTGGATGTGCTGAAGGATTATGACTGAGAGGTTCTTTACCATCCAGGGAAGGCCAACGTAGTGGCCGACACTTTGAGTCGTAAGACGGCGGGTTCCCCGATTAGGAATGTGTGTTTGAGAATGACGGTGATCTCTCCATTGTTGGAGATGATCAGAGAGACCCAGGTTAAGGGTGTGAAGAAAGAGAATTGGAAGGTAGAGAGAACCTGAGGACAATATCCTTTGTTTGTTAAGGATAGTCGTGGTCTCTTGACGCAGTGTGGCCGGGTGTGGGTACTGGTGACCGGGGGAGCGAGACAAAAGATATTAGAGGAAGCGCATAAGTCCAAGTTCTCTATACATCTAGGAGCTACGAAAATGTATAGGGACTTGAGGCTAAGTTATTGGTGGCTCTGCATGAAGCGGGAAATTGCTTTGTTTGTAGAGTGGTGCTTGACTTGCAGGAAAGTCAAGGCTGAGCATCAGCGGCCTCATGGTAAGGTACAGCCGCTACCCGTTCCCATGTGGAAGTGGGAGGAGATCGCGATGGACTTCATTATGAATTTGCCAAGGACGGCGAAGGGTGTGTATGCCATATGGGTGGTTGTGGATAGGCTGACGAAGAGTGCCCATTTTATTCCAATATCTGAAAGTATATCCGCGGAGAAGTTGGCAGATATTTACGTGCGTGAGGTAGTGACTAGACACGGGGTGCCTATGTCGGTAGTCTCTGATCGTGATGTTCGGTTCACATCCAGGTTCTGGAAGAAATTCCACGAGGAGCTGGGCACTCAGCTACATTTTAGCACAACGTACCACCCCCAGACCGACTGTCAGAGTGAGAGAACGATCCAGACACTAGAGGATATGCTGCGGGCATGCGTGTTGGATTTTAGAAGGAGTTGGGATACGTATCTTCCACTGGCAGAGTTTTCGTACAATAACAGTTATCATGCCAGTATCGATCGAGCTCCGTTCGAGATGTTATATGGTCGGAGGTGCAGGACTACGGTTTGTTGGGATGAGATTGGACATCGGGTCATGGGGAGCACTGAGGTAGTGCTCAAGACTACCAGGTTGATTCAGCAGGTACGCGACCGACTGCGAGTCGCGCAGATCCGTCAGAAAAGTTATGCTGACCAACGACGATCAGACTTGGAGTTCCAGGTGGGGGGACTTTGTGTTATTGAAAGTATCACCCTGGAAAGGGATCATCCGGTTTCGGAAGAGGGGAAAGCTAGGACCTCGGTATATTGAGCCGTTCAGGATTTCGGCTCGGGTGGGCAAGGTAGCGTATCGCTTGGATTTGCCGGAAGAGCTTAACCAGATTCACAACACCTTCCACGTTTCTCAGCTTCGGAAATGTATCGCTGACGAGGCCGCGATTGTCTCACTGGGTGATATCCAGGTGGACGAGAGCTTGAACTACATTGAGAAGCACGTTGTCATTTTGGATAGGAAGGCGAAGGTTCTTCGGAATAAGGAAGTAAGACTGGTGAAAGTGCAATGACAGCATCGGAAGGGTTCCGAGTGGACGTGGGAACCGGAAGAGGAGATGCGAGAGCATTACCCCGATTTATTTGGGTCAGCAGACTACGAGGACGAAGTCTAGTTCAAGTGTGGGAGACTTGTAATACCTGGTTCGGGTATTGGTAGGAAAGTTGCCAATTTAGGGAGGATTTATGCATGGACTCGGCGAGTTGGGAGATCAACTCGTCGAGTAGGGTCGTGACATCTTGGACGCGGGTCGGAACTGACTCGGCGAGTCGAAAGGCCCGACTTGGTGAGTTAGAGCTGTTTATAGAAAACCCTAGTTTCAGGGTTTGCCCCTATATAAACATCATTATAAACCCTAGTAGCCTCCCTTAACACCATAGAAGAACGTTCACGACCGCAAACCCTCTTGTGTGTGAAGTAAGAACAATTGGGAGCTTATCTTTGAGATTTTGGGGAGGATTCCAAGTTTGAAGAGGAAGTATCAAGGGAGAAGTATTAGATCAAGCATCTATTTCGTGTTGGGCATCTGTCTGAGGTATTAATCTGCTACCTTAAGCTTTGATTTCTTTTTGGAGGTTATGGTCAACCTTGAGGAGATGGAAGCAAACTTAGATATGGACCTATCACAAGGATATGATTCCATATCTGGACCTCCTTAGGTCCCAAATATCATAAAGTTGCATCTTTTATTAAGCTCATTCCCTCTCCATGCATGAAAACCTTGTTTGAAGGTTAGTCTTGGTGTTATGGCCATGTAAGGCCTTGCATGCACATAAAGTTTGCAACTTTACGTGTTATCTACACTAGTAGAGGATAGATATGAAGTCTGGGACCTTGAGTCCCACTGGAAAAGGTCGTAAACATAATGGACTAAGGGGACTCGGCGAGTCGTGCAAGAGACTCGGCGAGTCGAGAGGGTTTCCTCGTTCACGACCAAGAGTGTTCGGTTGGGAGTTTACGGCCGTAAACATCAAGGAACTCGACGAGTCTCTCGTATGACTCGGCGAGTCGATGAGTTACGCAGGGAACCTGATGAGTGGCTAATTGCACTCGACGAGATAAGGTCAATATGGACTGTTGACCTTGGCTACAGACCTAGACTTTGACCGGGTTTGGCTCAGAGGAGCCTTAGGGGCTGAGTTAAGATTATTTACTTATTGGTTATAGGCAGTTTGGGAGGAGCAGCGTTGGACATACCAGAATTCGGTTGCCGGTTCAGCTTTGTGGGGTGAGTTTTCTCACCATACCAATGGGTCTAAGGCACCAAGGCCGACCCATTTTATGTTAGTTGGTTTACTTGCTATGTAGAGGTGTGATATGTATGTATTCATGATATGCGGTAGAGATAGCCTCTGTGGCTAATGGTAGAGATAGCCTTATGGCTAAAGGTAGAGACAACCTTTATGGCTGATGGTAGAGATAGCCTTGTGGCTAACGGTAGAGATATATTCATAGCTAATTGGCGTGTGATAGTGGTAGAGATAGCTTTTATAGCTAATGTGATATGTGGTTTGTGTGGGGTATGCTCTGGGGGACTCACTAAGCTTTCAGCTTACCGTCTGTGGATTTGTTTCAGGTACATCGGAGCCCAAGGGAAAAGGCAAGGCGTGATGATGTGGCGTGCACTCTATCTCTCTTTTCCGATATGGTTTGGGGGACACTCTGATGTTTTGAAAATAATAATGTTGTAATGTTGGTGTTTTGAAAACAATTATTGGGATTTTCATGTTTTATGAAATATGGTTGACTAATTAAAAATGAAAAATTTCTTTGTAAAATTTGGGTCGTTACATCCTTTTCTTCTCGACAATCTCCTGCCCATTAAACCTTAACTATGTGCGAGTTTTTTTTCCGACGAAAGGGTCGCAGATGCGACACATGATGGTTTAACCGATGGCTAGAACAAATCGACGGATGGTAGTGATAGACCTGTGATAAGGAGAATGAATACATATAGTCGTAGAAAGAGAAAGATTTCATCTCCAGGTCTTGTAAATTGGAAACTGCATCTCCAGGTCATGTGATTGGAAGCTTCAACTATAATCCTTTTCCGGTGGTAGCCCACGACGATGAAGGTGGTTGTTGAAATCGCCACACACACATGCGCACCTGCAATTCCATGGTAGAAGTTGTTGAAATCGACATACTCACACACATAGGCCTTCGGTTGGACGAGTAATCGAGGGAATGCTAGCTTCATTAGTTTTCAAATCAGCAGATGTCAAACGTGATGGAAGGGGGAAAGAGAAATAAAAGAATGCGGAGGGAGAGAGAGAGAGAGTGTGTGTGTGTGTGTGTGTGTGAGAGAGAGAGAAAGGTGGGTCCGCTCTTGTTTTTTAATTAATAAAATATAAAAATAAGTATTAAAAAAAATAAAAATAAAAATAAAATGACATTTTAGTCTTTTTAGTTTTCTGAGGGACAAAAAAATAGCTCAAAAGGACATCAATCCAAAAAAAATCGAGATTTGAACCAAATCTCAGAAAGAATGCATACCACAGAGACCATTTTTACAGTTTTATCAAATAAATTATAAATAAAGTTTAAAACATTATATTAGAAAACCTATACGAAAAAAATATCATAAAAATACTGTAAGAAATTATAAAAAGACTTCAAAATTTTATAAAAAAAAATGTTCACATTTAGACAATTTTTTTTTAAACATTTAACCATTTAACTTGTTAAATATGTTTAGATATTACCATTGTCACCTGTTATTGCAGGTGATAATGTTAATATGTGAACATATTTAACAAGTTAAATGTAGCAGGTGATAAAGATAATATGTGAACACATTTAACAAATTAAATGATTAAATATATAAAAAAAATGAAGAAGACGAAAAATAATTACCCTAACAAATCATTTTTTTAATTTTTTA
Organism: Lactuca virosa; assembly: GCF_052849685.1. Taxonomy (NCBI): domain Eukaryota; kingdom Viridiplantae; phylum Streptophyta; class Magnoliopsida; order Asterales; family Asteraceae; genus Lactuca; species Lactuca virosa. The sequence goes on along the minus strand of NC_136427.1, from coordinate 284,580,104 downwards.
TTTAGAGTGAGTTTCAAAAACAGTTTTAATATGTGTAACAGTATATACAATTTATAAAGTAATATTGAATTTTGGGTAAAGAATTTTGAAAGACGATGGTAGACGTCATTCATGTGTTTCCAAATCCGTTGATGTTAAGAAAGAGGAAAAGCAGATGAGGATGATAATGTATATCCAAAATCTTTAAATGATGGATGGTTCAACTGTTTTAGCAACATGTACAAGTAACCGTTGCCTTCACACACCCTTATGCCTCTACCTATAACAAGCCTACCACCTCCCTAATCTAAAATCAAAATCTTACGAATTATATAAAAACCAATAAACAGATATAATATTTTTTTTTAAAAAGGGGGAGGGGGAACAAAATCACTTTCTTAAACTCTTCCGAAATATAATTTTTATGTCATTTTACATATTGGAGATAACTTATTGAAGTTTTTTTTTTTTTTTTAAATCCTTTCAAATATACCATTTACTAGTTATTTTTCAAGTATTAGTTTTCATCTGATTTGGATTGAAGTAGATCGACGGTCCCACGGAAAGAGTGGGAATGGGAGTAATTAACACCCGTCAGATTGTCACAAGGTGGGGTCCATTTTTCCCCAAGTTTTTATATTGTCCGACGCATCGCCACGTCACCACCCCTTTCATCGTGCTGTCACTCCCACCAAAATCACTTCACTGCCCCCCCTCCCCCCCCCCCCCCCCCCACGTTATAATTGTTGCATTTTAAATCAATTTCACTCTTTTTATTTACACATCAAATTTCATTGCAAAGTCATCGATCTTTTTCCCTTATACGTTCATTTTGACTAATGAGACTATTACTCTATATAATGACTCTCTTCTAACTAAAAATATATATTCTACCATATCATCACATCAGGTCTATTCCAACATCAATTAGATATTATATAGTATGTGTTAAATATCGCACAAAAATGGCAATATCATATTATATTTCGAAATTTTATTTGGTTTTTCGATAATGATCTCAACAATCGGGTCAGTTGATGTGACGTAAGATGATGCTGCCATTATACAAAACAATATATTTATTGTTTTCTTGCCCATTTGTGTTTTACCGAATCAAATTATTATTATTACTATTATTTTAAATATTTTTGCATGAATAAATATAAATATATAAAAGAAGCAAGAAGGGCAGTGGGTTAACGTAGAGTGGGAATTTGGTAGCGTTAAATATTTCTCGTAAAACACAGAGAAAACTAGAAAAAGCCTCACCATGACGTTTGCATCGGGAACCAACTCTCTCAACTCTCACCATATTATATGTTTTTGTTTTTTTCTGCTACCGTAAAGCAAGCGGCTTCATTTATTTATAGAACCAAATAATAATAATAATAATAATAATAATAATAATAATCAAATTGCATATTCGTTTTCGATTAAAAGAACACTTGAGGAACTATTACATTTGTTATATTGGTCTCAAGGGTTGTATGAAATAGTTTTTTGGAAAAGTTCAATATCCAAATTTTCAACTGACGTTTATTGAAGAAGGGTTTGAGTGATCACAAATTTTTATGTTGATGGAACATATCAAATTGTCAAGCCTACACATAAAATATTTTTTACAACATAACGGCGATTAGGGCCTTGCATTTTTTTTTAACAATATTGAAGAAAAACATCCAAATATTAGTTTCACATAGGATGAGTTTTCAGTGATTAGATAATATTATTATAAGTTAACTGTCTTTGTTTGAAAATAAATGCAATGACATTCATGTTTATAAACTTATGTCAATGATAAGCTTGTTCAATGTAATTTATTTTTGTAAAATTACTTGATAGTTAGAAGCTATAACTTTTATTATTCAAAGTGTTTAATAATAGTTGTTAACTTTTGAATTGCCAAATTACTTAAAAAAATACAAGGCCCAAAAAAAAAAAAAAAAAAAAAAAAAAAAAAAAAAAAAAAAAAGAAAAACTCAAAATCTATTTGAAATAGCTTTTTAGATTATTAACTTTTGTTTTAAAATAAAAACAAAATGTTTATATTGACAAACAAAAGTTTTTTATTTTTTGTCTAAATTTTTTTAAAAGTTAAAATTTTAAAAGTTTCATAAACCAAACATGTCCTCAATTTGTAGCAAGGCAACATGCAATTTTAATTTATTGATTCGTTTTCTTTCCTTTATCAAATAATTTCGTATTTTAGGGGTCAAACCTATATCAAATTCTCAATTTTGTACTATAATGTTTTGGAAAAATAACTTAAAAAGGTAATGAAGTATCAAAATTATACAAAATAGACCATTGAGCTTTGATCGATTTTAAAAGCGGGATTGCAGGATCCTTCAAGCAATCCTCCAATAGACCACTGAGACCTTCCCTCTTCACACCCATTTTCGATTATAGGTATGGCCCTTGACCCACCTCTTCACCCTTCTTGATTCGATCATCGCCCTTCCTCTCTTTTCTTTTTCGTGTTTTCTGCATGTTTAAAGGGTGAAGAGCACGATGTATAGGGTCTAGAAATTTGGAGATGAATGTGTGGGTTTGAGGCTGGATAACTGGTGGGTGCTCTGTAATTGGGGTGACAGGGGATGGCAATGGTGGAGAGGGAATGGTGCCGATGGTGGCTGTAATGGGGGTGGGTTAAAGGGTGTGGTTGTGATGGAGAAATAAGGGGGTTTATAGTGATTGAAGGTTGTAAAGGTTATGGGGGTTGACTGTGGGAATCGTGGATGGAAAGTGGTGGTGTTCGGTGGTTCAGGTAGGGTGAAGAAAATGATGAAAGTGTGTGAATGAAGGTTGCCTTACAGGTAAATGGTAGGGGGGTGATAGTGGGGCGTTTGGTGATAGTGTAAAGTTGATTATGGTGGATGATAATGGAGGTATAAGGGTGGTATTCGGTGAAGGTGGTGGAATAAGGTCATGGATTGATGGTGGTAGACCATTACCTTGAATACCCGGTTACCATGAGGTTAAATAAGAACAAAACAAAAAGTTAAATGGTATTTTTTGTACAAAATCTTAGTTCATTGGTATTTTTTGTACTAAAATAACAATAATGGTCATTTTTGTACAATTTTGATACTTTGTTACCATTTTAAGTCATTTTCCCTAATGTTTTATGGATACACATTCTAACAGATTAATTACTAGGAAAAAAAGTTCAATAATTAAGTTTGCTCTCTCCATAATTTCTTTAAAAGCTTACATCTATTTTACCAAATATTATGTTTTTCTTTGATTAAAAGATTTTATCAAACTTGATATAACATCAATGAATAAGACTAGTCGGTATGGTTAACGAGGTTGAGAGGTCACATCAGCATAAATGATCTTCTTCTTCACACCACATTGTTTTGGGTGTGGTGTCCCAAGCTCACGTCGTTGTGAAGCCAATCAAGAAGAAAAACACAGAGGAAGAAAGAGAAAAGAAATGAAAGAAAATGCGTGTAGAAAAACATATTGTTTTGTGTCAAGTAAATAACTTTTTAATATATATACTACAAAACAGGGCGAAATTAGAAAAACATTCCTAATTTTTTTATGATGGTTCCTTGCTGATACGCCCTGTTTGTAATATTGTTTTGTGTCAAGTAAATAACTTTTTAAGCTAATTTCGTTTATAGAAAAACTGTATTTTGTCATATGTAACTATATATCTTAAACTTTGTTAAATTCTCCGATTCCAAATATAAATTATTTTAAGAGAACTTATGATTAATGAGATACACCTTATCATGTTATGGGTAATGTTACCGCTATTAGGATTCAAAACTTGATAACATCATCACCTTGAGTTTGATCGGTGGATTTCTAAATTATGCCATGATGGGAATTTGTGTGTGCGTGATTTGAGGTCGCTTATTTACTCTCTCGTGACTGATTTAATGCCGAATGTCACAATTTGGTTGCAGCTCGTTTGTAACATCCCGAAAATCATAGGGTAAAATTTCATTTTTAATTTAATCAAAAACTCATTTAACCTTTATTCAAACATTTAGAAGTATTTCAAAATAAAACAATTATCAGAGTTCATTCCCAAAATCACGAGTTGCGGAAAACACGGGTGTATGCGCTGTGATCAAGCCGAACCCTTCCCCTTCGAACCGGAAGTACCTGAAACCATAAACCACAAACTGTAAACACAAAGCTTAGTGAGTTCCCCAAATACCACATACCATACATAACATATGAGCCATACATATCAAACATACAATAGGAGGTGCTATGTTCCAACCATAGTCTTTCCATTATGCCACGAGCCGTATCATGGTATTTCTTGCCAAGCCGGGGTCCAAAACCCTGGGTCTTACAGACAAGTGCCAGGAGCCACCTCCTGGTCTTCCATGAAAGCATCACAAAGACAACTAACATACAATCCCCAACTACTTAACTAATTAACTGCCAGAGTTCAGACTTTGGTCTTGCATACAGATTGCCAGGAGCCACATATTGGTATTTCATACAAATGCCAAGCCCCCCCCCCCCCCCCGGTTCTTCCTATAATATATAAACCAAATGGGTCGGCATTGGTTCCTTCGACCCATAGTACAGTGAGGAGCCTCACCTCGACAGTTGAACCCGCGAATAAATCTCTGACCGCTGATCCGCTATAATCCCCGCGCTATCAAACAAATGACACCCAATTAACAATTGGGTTCCCAAACCAAATCTAATAATCCATATATGGGGTAAAAAGACCATTTTACCCCTTACCTAGTTTGGTCCGAGGCTAAGGTCCAAACTCACAATCATAAAGGCCCACAAACCAATAACCATCCAAAAGCCCACATATGGCCCAATTTTCCAAATTGGGCCCCCGAAACCCTTTATGGGCCTAAAATCCAAAGGAGCCCAAATGGTACAGACTAAAAGCCCAAAAGAAGTCTAATGGACCAACAAGGCCCAAACTACGAATACCCAACAATGGCCCAAAACCACTCATCACGTCGTGACCAGTCCTTGCTCACGTCGTGAGATCTCACTCGGTCGAACACCAACTCATCCCGACTCCACCTAGCCAACTCAGTCAAGAAAAAGTCAACAGGTTGCCATCACGTCGTGAGAGGAATTTTCTCACGTTGTGATCCTCAAACAGATGACCAAAAACGGGACCAAAACACTCCTCACGTCGTGAGACCTTGTGTCTCACGTCGTGAGAACAGTCTGAGGCTAAAAATCCAACTTTTAAGTCCTTAATCCATTAAGCCATCGACCCAACTCTATCAGAAGCTAAAAAGGACACCGAAGGCCAATAAAAATGATTACTTGATGGACATGCATGCCTCATGCATGTCCTAAACCCATCTTAGGTCAAAATGACAAGAAATGACCCCAAACTCAAACAAAATCCAAAGTTTATAACCATACTTCAGATCCACAAGACCAAATCCTAGAGAATGACCCATTGATCCATAAAGTATCCAACTTTATGGATCCCAAACATGATATCCGACATGAACATGCAAAAATGAGCTTAGAACTTAGATCTAGCAAATTTGAACCCATAAAGATTGGATCTTGAACACTTACAATGGTCCAAAATGTGCACAAGATGATGATGATGAAGTCTCCTTGCTGAACCAACACTATAGGGCCTCTTCTTCTAGCCACCAAATCACCAAGAATGGATCCAAAACCACCCAATGGGTTAGGGTTAGGTTTTCTGAGTTATAGGAAGGTGGAGGCTGAGAAATGAACCCTAAAACCGAACTAAGGTGGTTTAAATACATGGGAAACCCTAAAACTTTGTGGGCTTGGGCTACAACGTTCCTCACGTCGTGAGCTCTTGTAGATCACATCGTGATCCCAGTCCCGGATGAAAACTTCACGCAACCCTCCTCACGTCGTGAGCATCCATGTCTCACGTCGCGAGACCCCTTTTTCTCCAAAAATCAAGTCTTCAATCCTCCAAAACCCTAATTCGAGTCACCTAAGGAAACGGATGTTACAACTCTCCCCCACTTAAATTAGATTTCATCCTCGAAATCAGTCCTTACCATTTCCGACAAGCCAAACGACCTGAGCCATACGACTACAATTCTGAGTATACCACAGCCTTCCCAAGGAAACCTAAACCAACCCTCGCCGAACTCTCCAAACCCGAAGAAGAAAAATCCTTAATACCTTGCAAAAAACCATAACTACCTTTCTGAAGCCTGAAATCTCAAATTGGTCTGACTTCTCGACAGACCGCCCACAATGAACCACTACCATGTCAAATCCTCATAGAATACCAGACTAAACAAAACTCTTCCAACCCTGATTACTTTGATGCTTCCATTGGGAACAAAATCACTGACCATATACAACAGCAGAACACTTATACTTGACAAAAGGCTCGGATAATCCTTCAAGTAGAAGATTCATCCCTGCAACGGTTAGACTCAAACGAGGGCTGCGCAACAGGGTCAAATTAATTACAATGAGATTATTTAATCCAACTGCAAGTGACTTAGCATTTTCCCGAACAACAAGCGACTCCACACACCCGAAACCCAAATCACTAATACTGCCCGAATCATCGTCCTGCCTCCTAGCTTCTTTCCAAAAGCAGCCGAGATCTCCTTGGTCCCAACTTGTCTGCCAACTATCTGAAATACCGGATTCCTGCCTGCTTGTTGAGCCAAAAGACAACCACACAGTCGTCCCACGCGACTTCCAAAAGAAAGCCTCAACTGGCAACAATCACCCAAACCATCTCGCCACCAAACCCAATGCTAAACTGAACGCTACATGACCAACTGTAGTCTTATAACATACCCGGTCTCCAACGACCTACCATTTCCTGATTCCAAGCATGATGTGGCCTTCCCACAGTCTTACGAGCTGACCCACTCTAGTACTAAACATCTGAAGAAATATGTGACCAATCATGGATTTGTCACACCCTCACCACTGCACAAGGACCAGTGAATTCTACGGGCCACCCCACAGTCTTACAACACTCCTACCCCGCAGTCTTACAACACTCTACACTAACTGCCTACTAGTGGATGCCACAGGCCACCCTGCAGTCTTAAAACACTTCTACACTAACTGCCTATTAGTGGATGCTACGGGTCACCCTGCAATCTTACAACACTTCTACACTAACTGCCTACTAGTGGATGCTACGGGCCACCCCGCAGTCTTACAACACTTCTACTTTTCCACAGTTGCCACCCATGGTCTTACCGCTAATCTATCAATCCGAACACATCCAAAGTCGAGAACGCACTCGACCAAGCACCCAAGATGAACTCGAGTCATGACTGGAATCCAGAACCTGGGTCTACTCAAACCTGCTACCCATTGCCACGAAGGCGCCAACCAACTGTTAGGAAGTTTCCCGAACTCCCAACTCGCACAATCCTTAATCCAGATGGCCACTTGGGCCGCCCTTCCCCCTTACGGGAATGTGAAACTCATCCTAGTTTCACACCTGATTCTGCTCCAGTAAATCTGAACAATTCTTCCCCACCTTGATTTGACTAAGATATTTCAGTACATAAGGTTTGAAGGATTCCCAATCCATCCTACCCCTTAATGATTGAACAACTGACCACATGCACTTACCAATGTTAGTTTTCCATTACTAACCAATCTTAAGACTCCACAACCCTAAAGACCAGATGAACACTCCCAAAAATCCCAACAAAACTAATAACCCCATACGCTTTTAATAATACCGCACCCAAATCTTGAAGCCCTCTAAACTGGTGTCCAGACCTAAACCTCAACAATAGACCGCATCCCCTGGCACCCTCAAGAGCCAACCAAGCACAATTGGTAAAACCACTGAACCCTGACGATACTGGAGAACTAACCCGTTGAATACTGACCATAGACCTTCCACAATACCCCCGAACCAATCTCGACCAAAAACCAGAATGACAACCGAACACTTTGGAATCCGCTACACGAGATACAACCCCTCACTAATCCACTATTGATTCATGGCATGTAAATGGCATATAACAATTCTTAATGATACAACACAATCAATAATCGATAATTAAACCACAAATGAAGCTTACCCAAACCGATACAAAAATTTCAAACACCTATATATACTGATAATAACCAAAAGAAGGCAAAAGATAACATACTGCAACATCGCTTGCTGGAGTCCTGACCTCCCCTGTCTGACACTGCAATGCCCGACTCCTCTCTGCTGGGGCTCCAGCCCTACCCTCACGACCATCTATGATCCTTGAAGTAGTCGAAGCAGGTGCACTCACTGCTCCTTCCCTCAACATCGTACATTCGGCCTTCTTGTCGCCCACCTGATTGCAGTGGAAACATAACGGGCTTGCCCCCTGAGGGCAATCCCTGCGGACATGACCAACCCTGCCGCACTTGTAGCAGCCTATATGTAACACCCAAAAATTCAAGCCAAATTTAAACTTTCAAAACATGTCGAATTTATCAAAACATTACAACTTTGTTTTCAAAATACATTTATATCAGAGTTTTCCCAGAAACATAACATAATAGGAGGAGCTGTACGATCATGCCTTCGCCTTGCCGCGATCCCCTGATGTACCTGAAACAATAAACTGAAACTGTAAGCCCGAAAGCTTAGTGAGTTACCCCCAAAATACCGATACACATATTGTCCACATAACCATGTCACACCATGACATATCATAACAAACTGAGTAGAACATCACATAACGGGTCCACAGCTTTACAGACTGGAATACCCCTGGGCCCACAGTGTGAGTCTGGAATGCCTACCGGGCCCTCAGCTCGCATCTGGATTGCCACCGAGCCCTCAGTATGAGTCTGGAATGCCTACCGGGCCCTCAGCTCGTATCTGGAATGCCACCGAGCCCTCAGTACGAGTCTGGAATGCCTACCGGGCCCTCAGCTCGTATCTGGAATGCTCCCAAGTCCTCAGTATGAGTCTGGAATGCCTATCGGGCCCTCATCTCATATCTGGAATACTCTAGGGTTTGTTGGCTACCGCACGGAGCAGTACAACCTCAACCCATCCCACATAACATATCAACATGTAACAGATAATGCACATACAGACAATCAATCAGTATCACAGGTAGTCCTACAGACCTACCCTCTAGCGTATCAAACTAGCATGCATAACTAACTCATACTCAACATAATACAACTACTAGGATATCATATCCAATGGGTCGGCCTTGGTGCCTTAGACCCCTTAGTATAGTGAGGATAACTCACCTCGCAACTGTCGTCGGAAATAAGAAGACTCAACTCCTGGGTCCAACACGAACTCCACCACCTATAGGTACCATACAAACCTTTTTCATAAATCTCCCAATTACCAGAAACCATCAGAAGTCAACTGGTCAACTCTTGGTCCAAGTCAAAGTCCACAGTCAAAGTCAACAGTCTATGTTGACTCGACTCGTCGAGTGCAGATCACCGACTCGTCGAGTCCTTCCTGAACTCAAGAAGTCGTGAAATCCTTGATTGGCTCGTCGAGTTCCCTTTTTAACTCGTCGAGTTCATACGTGGCCAAGATTTGGAAGAAACCCTAGCCAACTCGCTGAGTCTTCTAACAACTCGCCGAGTTCAAGGCAATCTTCAACGAACTCGCCGAGTTGCTCAACCAACTCGCCGAGTTCACGGCTATGTTCATAGGACTCTCCGAGTCCAGCGTTCTACTCGCCGAGTTCATTCAGTCCTTTTTCCATACAGACCTGGTTTGAGCCATGCAGCGGCTCCAAACCACAGATCTAGGCTTCTAGGGCATGCTTATCACGTAAAGTTGCAAACTTTACATGCATGCATAGCTTTAAGGGCTCCAAATGTCAAAACTAAGCTCTTAATGGGGTTCTAAGCTCAAGAGGGACCTCAATCACGAACATAACTGAGACTTTACAACTCTAGAAGGTAATGAGGGTCCAGATCTGAAGTATAGCCCAACCATAAGGTTTCTCTACCAAGGATTTGGGGTTTTAGGGCTTAAAAGCAACAATTTAGGGACAAACAAGATCTAATAGATCAATAATCAAGATGGAAACTTTATTACCAGAATGGGTGACCACAAATGAATGTGTTCTGGATCTATGTCCCCTTCCTTGAGCTCTTCAACCCCTTCCTTCTTCCACTTGCTCCAATGTGCACCAAAAGTCCCTTCACAAGGCAACAATCACTCAAACTCACCAATGGAGACTAGGGTTTAGATAAGGAATGCTCTGAGGGTGATGGAGGCTGAGATGGGGCTATAAGGACGTTTAAATAGGGTGCAAACCCTAAGGATTAGGGTTTCCTCCTGACTGGCCTACTCGCCGAGTCCAGGCGTGGACTCGCCGAGTAGATCACTTAAAGCCCGCGTCCAATTCGACATCTACTCGGCGAGCTAGGGCTACAACTCGCCGAGTAGCTCTTATAAAAAGAAACATTTAATCAAATTAAATACGTACCAGGAACGAGGCGTTACACTATACCCCTGGAACGACAAACTCCATTATGCAGTTTACCGCATGTGCTGCACTGACTCCGGCCATGTTGGCCTCTCGAATGTTGATCTGATATCTTAGGTCTCGTCACGGGACCTTCCACTTCATGCACCTGATCAGGCCCCCTCTTCCATAGGTTCTACAAATCGATCTCCTGTTCTCGGGCTCTAGAAATCATATCATTCAGGGTCTTGCACCCTGAAATACTCACAAACTCCCTGATATCATCCCGCAACATATTATGATACCTTACTTTCTTTATTTCCTCATCTGTTGCATATTGTGGGACCAATAAAGCCCTCTCTCAGAACTTGGCAGTGATCTCTGCCACAAAATCAGTAATCTGGCGGAGATCCTGAAATTCTCGCGCCAACTGCCGCACCACAATCACTGGTGCAAATTCAGCTCGGAACCTGGTCGAAAAATCATCCCATGACATAACATCAACAACATCCTCACCGACCTTACATCCTACCTCTTGTCACCATTCTTGTGACATGTCCTTCAACAGACAGGAAACATATCTGACCTTCGCTTCCTCGGGGAAGAAACTCGTCCTGAACGCGTTAGTCATGCCTGCTAACGACCTCCTACTAGCAATGGGGTCCTTCACCCCATAGAACGCAGGAGCTCCACACACATGGAACCCACGAAAAGATCTCCATAACCTCAGCACGGAACGCGCCCAAGCGCTCATCCAAGATCTCCAATATCCCCTCTTTGACCGAACCAAAGATCAGAGGAGTCTTCTCCAAAATGCCGCGAGTAATCTCCGACGAGATGAACTCCCACATCTGCTCGCTAATCGGCTCAGTACCTGCACCTGATCCGGAACCAGAACCAGAACCAGAACCTTGTCCCTAAGTGCTCATCACCACACTGAAATACAACATGCCAAAGATCAGAACATACCCAAAAATCCTTCTCCCAAGCTTCTTAGATTCTCCACGATTATCCCTGTTTCGAGTATGGATCATGTGCTTTCAGTAGTATGGCCCCAATACTACCTTCTACACCTATCCATACTTTCCTCATGAGTCATCCCGAATCCTCTAAGTCACCCTCTCAAACTGATGCACCAAAAACTCACTAAACAGCGCCACTAAACCCACTGAAGCATATAGGTTCCCGACCTCACCCTGCCCTCAACTGCTGAAAGGCTCTCACTAATGTAAACTAACCACCTCATGAATATATTCACGTGCAACAGAGATCAGATAATCCTTCGGGTAAAAGACTCAACCCTAGAACGGTTGGACTCAAACGAGAGCTGCGTAATAGGGCCAAATCCATCACTCTTAGATTATTCAACCTGTAAAACATGTGACTTAACATATTCACTTAGTAGTTGATCCACACCACTAAGAGTACCACAAATCACAAAGCAAGCAGCATTCAGGCAACGGAAAAACTAACCAGCATACACTAAACAAGCCATTTTACCCGCTTATCTGGAATCCATACTAACATGCAATTCTAAGGCTCATACTATAAGGCATATAAAGGCATCTCTCCTATCAAAAATCCTGAGCAGATCCTTAGCCCTTATCTAGCATGCAATTCTCATAATCACATCATATATCATAATTGTTGGATTAGGTGTCTAAGCCCATAACTATATTTGGTATGTACTTAATTTGATTATGAGCATGGACCTTTTGGGTTGTCTTCACTCATGCAACTTGATAGGATGACAAGTAGAGAAAGAGTAGGATTTATTATATGATTTAAATTGGTACTCAAACTGATTTTATTAATATATTACAAGTTTAATATATTATTTTGAAATCATATTATTAATCAGTAATTAATTTGATATTAATTTTTAGGATTAAAGGATCTGATTAATAATGGAGGGACTGGTTTTGCAAATCACTGATAGTTGCAAAGTTGGGCTGATGGACTCCTTTAGGAGGACTGGACGAAATCTATAGGAAGCCCTATAGAATTCGTCCAAGGCTTTTAACTGTAGAGGTACATGGACTGCTTAAGGCCTATGCAAGGAAATTAGGGTTTCCACTTGAAAACCCTAGCAACCACAACTATTTAAAGACCCTCATGCATGGATTGTCGGCCACTCTTGTGTTTGGAAGAACCCTAGCCGATTTCTAGCATCTCTCCTACTCATCCTTTGCATTGAGTGTTTGTAACTCCATTAGAGGTGCAACACTTGGGGCACTAAGCTTTCAAGGTCAAGGATGGTTCTTGTTACTACAATATAACAAGTGAGGTAATCTTCTAACCCTGTTTCATATGTGAATTTCGAAATTATATGTTAGTCTATAGGGTTATTGATTTGGTGTTCATATTTTTATGTTCAATAGAGAAAAACATAGATCCAAAGCAATTAGGGTTGCATGTGCACCATAGGAATGTTGTAATGCTAATAACGCATCAGTAGTATCAGAGCCTATGATGTTTTTCTATTGAATTGGTGCAAGAGTGAATCGTCCAAAGATCAAGAAAGTTGAAATCTGTAGTTCTGGAGAATGAACTCGACGAGTTCCATAGAGGACTCGACGAGTTCCATAGAGGACTCGACGAGTTATTTGAACTCGACGAGTTCACTTGCCAACTCGGCGAGTTGACTCGCCAGTTTCCAGATTTTTTGATTTAATTTAATAAACATTATAATTTCCCTTAATTATTTTTATGTATTTATTTTAATTTAATTTAATAAACATTATAATTTCTATCTAAATCCAGTTGTTAAAATAAATTAATTTAAAAAAGTGTGGCTAAATATCAAACCATTCCTTTTACATGAAAAAAAATCATAAAAGCATGGCAAAGCCGATGTAGCGCTTAGGTGGCAGAGAGAACTGTTTGACAAAAGTGATATTACTCCCCTACAGTCTTAGGTGCTGTATGTTTTTTCTGAGGCAAAATGTCTGTAGTCTGCAGACCACTTCTGTAGACATCTGCAGCAGAAGAGGTGGACCAAACGTCAGCAGTCTGAAAAAAAAGACTGTTTGTTTTTTTAACATCTGCAGGCTACTAAAATAAACTAAAATCTAAATAAACTGATTTTTTTTAACTACAAAGTGATTTTTTAATATATTTATGACTTTTTTTTATAAATAATGAACAAATCTAAATCAACTTTTATGTATTATTGTATAAAAAATGAAAATAAATATGGTACAAATTAACGTATATATTTGATAAAAACCAACAATTTTGGTCGCAAAGTTATGCTTAAACATTGTAATTAGGAATAATTAGGAATCAAAGAATTTGATATGTAAATGAACGGAAATAAACTTCGATTTTTTCAATTAAATAAATTAAAAACGTGCCATAAATATTTTTTCTAAGAAATTGATGATGTTTTATTAATTAATGTTTTATAAAAATTTTCACAAAAAATATAAGAATATAGTTCTTTTTTCTTCATATTTATATAAACAACTTTAACGACATTATTGTAATAAACTTTTATTTATAAATTTTCAAAAATATCATGTTTGTGTTGTCAAACTTTTTTTTAAGTATTATAATTTTTTTTTTCCAAATTGTTTATCACTAATAAAGTTGGAATAAATATAAATTCAAAAAAACTAAAAAAAATAAAGTATATTTGTTTTTTTAGGCTAGAAAATGTCTGAAGATGTTAGAAGACTCTGGTTCACACCTGCGTCAAGAAGAGAGCGCACATACATTTTTAGGTATGCAGTTTTCAAAAAAACAAACAGTCTGCGAATGCTAATGTATGCGCGTGGTCTGCGTCGCGCAAACAGAAGAGACCAAGAAGATCTGCAGACAAAAAACAAACACCACTTTAAAAAACAATAGAACTTGTAGGGCTGGCTCGCATGGTTGTTTGTATAGATCTCCATGAGGGAGCCGAAGAAGAACAATGCGAAAAACTGGTGGGATTTAACGAAGTTTGGTTTAGTTAATCAAAATGACAGATGAGTGTGGAAGCTTAGGTCGACAACAAAGTATTTAGTGATGAAGGTCAATCTTGTGCCAGTCAAGTTAATATGTTGTGGTAAAATTAGTTATATATCGGGTGCCTACATGTTACAATCTCGCCATACAAGGGATTCATATGGAATCCATTTTATGCCCAATTTGCGACTTGCATCTAAGACAATCTTATTTACTGATCATGTGTTCGATATCATATTCGATTTGGTCTCTTGTTGCATGTTGGTTGGCTCTGGATGTTCCATCATCTTACACGAGTTCAAAGTGGTTATCTTAGATCAATTCTATGTCCATTATAAGTAGATGTTTTTTTTTCACACTTCCACATGATAAGTTTGTTGAGAGCTAGTTCATACCAATCACTCCAAGTATAAGTTAGTTTTTGTCAAAATAATAATAATTAAGAAATGATCAATTTGGCTTCTGTGCTATCACCAACATTTTTATACATACTTAAGGCGGTTATTTTTCTGAGTGAACCAACTCGGTTAAACCTGTTTATTTTTTAATCGGCCTAATTTTTTACTTTTAGACTTATTGTTACTGCATAGAGAAGTTATATATATATATATATATATATATATATATATATATATATAATTGTATATGAATAAAAATGTAATATATACTAATCATTTGTAATATGATAGGACTTTTTTCACATAGATTGATGTTTGAATTAGCGGTATTTAATTATCTAAATTGACAATATTATTATCAAATTAATTCTAATTTCATAAAAGGTTAGAAATTTTACGGGAAATGCTTAAAAAAATAGTTTGAGTTAAAATTGGGAGGAAAGATGTCATGATTTGAGTTAAGCAAAAATTAAAAGGTGGGTATGTCAAGGAGATAGAGCCAGGTGATACCCACTGCCACACCCTCCTGCCACCCCCAGTATAAATACAAACCCCCTGTTTTCCCCCACCTTCAATACCACCTTTTTCCATCAGATCTCTCTCTTTCTCTTTCACTTTCTCCTTCTCCTTCTCCGGTCACGATTAAAGAAGTATCAAGTATCTCCCTCCGACAATGGCTACACCTGCGGCGGTTGCCCCTCCACATTTCACTTACCTAGACGAAAAATGGAAGCTCTCCAAAAAAGAAAGCATCTCCAGAAGCCGTTCTTCCACTTCTTCACTTATCAGAAACCCCTCTTCCTCCTCCGCCGATACTCACCGCCGTTGTGCTTTCACCAGAAAATGCGCTCGTCTCGTCAAAGAACAAAGAGCTAGATTCTACATCATGAGACGATGCGTCACAATGCTCATCTGTTGGCGTGATTACGGCGACTCTTAATCGTCATCAACAACAACAAACTTTCTTCCGTCTCTGTTTTTTCTCCCGCTCTTTCCGAGGCTGATTTTTCGAAGAATTTTCCGGCGGCGGCCGAGGAGGATGAGAAAACAGCAGGAACTTGTACAGTAATTTTCGTATATAGATTTTTTGGTAGGATTTATATTATTGGGTCTTACTTGATTTCTAAATTTTTGGTGTAATTGATTCGATTGAAATGAGTAACAAGTAGCGAAATGACTATGGAGCTCATTTAATTCTCTGTTTATGGGTGTTTGAGCTCGGATCTTGATGCTTGAAGTGATTGGTTTCAAGAGAGAGAAAACATGAACTTTGTATCTGTATGTGTGTGTGTGAGAGAGAAAGAGAGAGACATTGAGATTCCATTCAACCATAGCAGGTGCAGCAGCACTGTGATCCAGTGTGCTTGGCTGACACACATCTTTATTTAATTCGAGAAAAAGTAAATTGTTTCAATATAAACTGGAAGTGACTGTTAAATTTAAAATATGATTAAACAAAGTATTTTATTAATTCTTTATAATTTACGTAGTATTTAGAGGAGTGTCTTTTATTTTCAGTGGTCAGAAGATTCCATTTCATTTCAACCTTTTCCTTCATTTTTAATTCTATCCAATTGTATTTATTACCACTAAAAAAATAACATTATTACATTTTATATATAATAAGACGATGAAAATGAAGAATAGACAACTATTAAATTGTGTAATATGAAAATCCAAGTAAAAATAGGACCACATTAGCGGTTGCCAAACTGGATGGTAATTCCTAACGGGATAATCTTTGACTTGAAAATGGACCACTTTGACTTTTATTGGGGTTTTAGTGTTTTACCCGTTGAGTAAATTGATTTTACCCCAATACCTTATACAAAAGTTGTTACGGGTAAATTCTGATTCTACGGTCCATATTCCTCCTATAACTTTCTTTTAATATTTTTTGGGAAAAACAAGCTTGTCTTTTTCTCTACCAAATTTCATCTTTACGTTATTTGGGGCAACAATTTGTTACATTTCTGTTTTTCCAAATACTATTTTCTTTTTCTTTTTTAATATTTTTTAAACATATAATGATATGTGATCGACTTATCCCAAAATATATGCTAATGAACAGGGAAACCTATTCTAATAATTTTAAACATATTTTTTACTTAAATCAGAAAAAACTGAAATGATACCTGTGAGATAACCACAAGCCAATTTTTTACTTCATCTATGCAATAGTTTAATAATCATAATATCAAAAACTGAAATGAGTGTTATTAGATAAGTCATGAAAAACCGTTTCTAAAAGATAATAAAAACAAATTATAATAAAATTAGGTATACTTATAATTATTTAATTTTGTACATAGAAACAACATTACAAAGTTTGATAGAATCGTACAATAACGTTGTTATCAAAATTCACGTAAGTAACCAGTATTTTTCATTTAATGTTAATATTACGAAACCATTTAGCAGAATGAGTATTGCTTCTAACTACTTAGTCCATGCAAAACAATAAATGTCATAAAAGTCCTCTTAGTTTTCATGATTTTCAAAAACCAATTCATGTAAGTTGAACATTTTCCAAGAATGAGCGAGTTACCTTGAACCAGTTTTTAGTTTGTATGGGAGACATTATAAACATGAATTCACCATATAAAATGCCTGCCATTTTGATATAAGATGATAAAACAAGAGGACCCAAAATGGATAGCAGTAAATATCATGGGGTCAGAGTGTAATTACTGTTTGTCCTTGTGTGTGAATTATTGTCCAAAGGGTTGTTCCAGCTGGATTGTTACAGTCTTGAAGGAGTTGGAGTGGATCTGACTTATTTTCCTGATAACCACAATTTTTTAGTACACTTTTAATATTATTTTTATCGACTATCACGGATCAGAATGTTTCTTTACGTAAAAATTGCAATATACTCCCCAGGTTTATTTATGTTCATTCAATATTTCACTATTATTTTTCAAATCGTTATATATTTCAGGTTACATAAGTCATAAAAATCTTAAGTTAGAATATTTAATTGAAATTGAGTAAAGTTTTTTAAAATAACCATTTTTTTTCAGTTTTGAAAAATTTTACTCCTAACGTCTCATTTCAAATTTGATCTACAAATTTTGAACTTTTTTTTTTTAATTGTGTTTTCTAAAGAAATCTCTTTATTTATATCCGAGATGTCTATTTTGAATGTTTAAGGTCACCGTATTTCAATCAAATATATGATTTTATAACCTAATATCGTATATAGTTCACAATTAGTAAGTTTGTTTAGTTTTTTTATTAAATTTAAGTAAAATGAATATTTTTCTCCAAATTCCAAAATTGTTAATTGGATTTTGGATTTATTATTGAAATTACAGAGTTTTTTTTTTTCCTGATATCCAAAACGTTAGTATGGAATTTCAAAATGTCAATCTGAAATGTATATTTTTGTTGAAAATGTGTTTTTCTCAATTCGGAATTCTCGGAACCAGATTTGATGGTTATTTTTACCAAAAACAAATTTTCTTGATTATTTTTTCAAATGGACATTAAATTACTCAATTTCTCTTTTTAACTTGTTTTTAGACAATTAATTTTTAATTATATTCAATACGTCCATAATTTTTTATTGTTCTCATTGTACCATTGGAATAAGTTTCAACTTACTGAACTAAATCTTATGTTGCGTCATACATGTTATGTCTATGGTAATTTGAACATTTTTATTGAAGTCGTCATTTAAATAAAAACAAATAGTTAATATAATTATAATTTCATAACTTCTAAAAATAAAACTAAAAAAAAGTGTAAATGTCCTCGCAACCCCACATGTATATAAATGAATAGATTATGACATGTTGGATTGTCCTCTCAATGCCACATGTATATAAATGAATAAATTATGACATGTTTGGATCTTCGTATATGATTTATTAATAACTAGTTTATAACATCTGAGAACCACGATCATAAAATTAATTAAACGTTCATACTAAAAACTCAAAATTAGTAATCAATTATTTCAAATAAACTATTAATTAAGAGATATGTTTTAGTTATATAAAATTATAATCGTTGATTTAAAAAATAATGAAATTATGTCACCTTATAATATATATATTAATTTTATTTTATTTTTTATTCTAATGTTATTAATTTAAAATAATTAGAGTGTAAAATTTAAAACTTGAAATTCGAAATGAAGAGTCAATTATTAATTTAATGTAATTAGAGTGAGAAATTTAAAATCTAAAATTTAAAATGAAGAATTAATAGGTTGATATTTGGCATTATATGTAACATATAATATTAATGGAGATTTTTAATATTGTGACACTTGTCAATAGGAGAATAAACTTATTTATTTATTAAAAGAGATATAACTAAAGTCAAGAGGAGAATCAATTATTACATGAGTTTATTCAAAAAAATAAACAAACATGAAGATCTAACAATTTAGAAAATTTAAATTTATAAGATTAAAGTAAAATATTTAATTATTAAAATTGAAGTGTTTCTTTATCTTTTAAATTTAAACTAATAATTTAAATAAATAAATAACAAAAATAATTTAATTCAATTTAAAATTTTAGAAATTATAAGAAAAGTTGCATTAATGAATTGGCTATATATTTATTATTATATTTTATTGCATTTAAGTATTATATTGAATTTAATATAAATGAAAAAAAAATCACAAAATGACACATATAATTTAATTTAAAGTTACCACAAAATGACATGTAGAATAATGCATAAAATGATGACAAGTGACA
The DNA here is from genome assembly GCF_052849685.1 of Lactuca virosa. Taxonomy (NCBI): domain Eukaryota; kingdom Viridiplantae; phylum Streptophyta; class Magnoliopsida; order Asterales; family Asteraceae; genus Lactuca; species Lactuca virosa. The sequence continues at coordinate 284,560,685 of NC_136427.1, read as the reverse complement.
AAATTATTTTCATTTATTATGGATGATGGAGATTTAAGACAACACATCATTGCAATATCAAAGTGAACCATGACAATATTTGTAATTATATATTACATCAATGTAATATCAATAGCTTTTCAATGACCATATATCCACATCAACAATTAATTATTTAAATTTTTAATAATTTAAAATTTTAAAATTTTCAATCAAATATTAATATTAACATATTGATTTGTTATATGGTGTAATGATAACTTTAAAAGAATAATAGTCAGTTTAAGGTAATTATAAGATGAGTAATAGGCAGTTTAAAATTATAAGATGAGTAACTTAAAGTGTAAAAATAGAAAAAACTTCATAAATGGTTCATGTGCTTTTCCCAGATCTGAAGTTTGATCCCCGTGCTTTCAAAACATCATAGATAGTCTCTGTGCTTTCAAAACTTTTGATGTTTGGTCCTTTTTGCTAACTCTGTTAGCTTTTAACCATTAAGTATTATTTGATTATTATATTCAGATGACATTTCCATCATTTCTCTACCATAGGGACCATTTATGATGTTTTGTCATATATATATATATATATATATATATATATATATATATATATATATAAAATTTAATTTTCAAAGGGTCCCACCCCATCCCTATCTCTCTCTCTTAATTGAACATGTTTCAGGTCATGTTTTGAAGCTCGATCAAACCCGGCAAAACCAAAAATAGTTTGTACAAAAGCATAACATCGAATTTGGATCGATATCTCAAGCCAAAACTGAATCCGAAATCAAGTTTGCCAAATCTAGCTTCAACCTAAGAATAAATCGAGTTTGCAAAAAAAGTTCTTTGAAATCCTGAAAAAAAATCAATTTTGCATACCTATTTGTCACAACTAGCAAATTAGGGTTGAGATTGTGATTCTTGTACGAAACAATTTCCTCCATGTAACCTTGCAACACCCAATTAGTGAAATTCAAACTGCAATGTTATTTAAATTTATACGTGCATACATTGTGAATCAAGCCTCACACAAGCCCAAAAACTCGATCCAATAGCTAAGTCCAATCCATTTTGGGCTTGGATCTAAGAATTCTCGGCCCAACACCCTATTGGGCCGAAAACTTTTCTTTGGACATTATTGGGCCGAAAACTTCTATTGGGCTTTCCATTGAGCTGAAAACTTTTATTAGGCTTTCCATTAGACCGAAAACCCTTCCTTAGGCCTTATTGGGCCGAAAACTCCTACCTTTGGGCTTTAATGGACCGAAGACTCCTATTGGGCAAAGCCAAAAAAAACGAAACCCACTCTTTTTGGGCCACCCTTTGGGCCGAGAACCCTAGGGTTCAGTTAAGGCTTATCAAAAAAAAAAAAGGAAAAAGGATTGGAAAAAGGAGTTGCCACCTCCTTATTACCCCCATACATCAAAGCTATGGACTTGCATGTATCAATTCATACATCCCATCAAACTTGAGATAAGTCAACTCTCCTCCTTCTCTCCCTCTTATCTCTCGGCCGAAACCTCCACACCATCACACACACAAAACAATTTCAATTTCACACTTTGCTCTCTAGAATCCTCCTTCATTTCTCTCAAAACATTTGTGGGTGTGTGGTGCCATCCTCAAGACTTTCTTCAAACAAATCATAAGCTTTGTAAGTTTCTTGTAAACTTAAGTGATTTCTATGCATATCTAAGTCAAGAACTTCTTGTTTACACAATTTTTGTTGTGTGTTAAGCTCTTAGAAACACCACCATTTTCGAGAATCTCTCCAAGACACAAGGCTAGGCTCGAAATTTTCCTTCTTCTTCTTCTACCACTCGAAATCTTCAAGGTGAGCTTCATACCCCACTATTTTCGTGTTTTTCATCCTTTTTTTTGGGGAGGGGGGGGGGGGGGAATACAAGTCAAGTTTAGTTTAAATCCTTGGATATTTGCATGCACTTGTGTGATTATGTAACTACATGTGTTTGAAATGTTGAATACCTCAAGCTAACACTCCATAAACTCGAGATTTACAAGCCTCATGAGGCTAGAGTAAATCTATCCTTTGGAAAGTTTCATGCACCATAGTCATGGGCTGAAAAGGAAACAAACTCTCAACTAAAAAGGGACTTAATAGATGCTAGAAATCATAAAGTACATGTTGATAACATCTTTGTGTTCTAAAAGTTTTGTGGCTATGTTGTTCACCCAAAATGGTGAAAATATGGGTTTTATACTAAAAAATGTTAACTTTTGGGACATATATCTTTTAACACTTATACTTACACAAATAATGGAATATAATAAATTTTAAGGTTTTTATATGTATTTTGTGAAAATCGTGACATGCTAGAGTCACAACAAAATAGTATATTTTGTGTTACTAAACTCCTAAACTAAATTTTGGTGTGTTAAACAAAGTGCAAAACTTGATTATTTTACTAAACATAATTTTTACTAGTGAAATAGTCGTAATATGTTGTCATCGTTTTAATGGTTTAAAAACTTAGAGGATTATGCTATTTACACAACATATATTACAAGTAGACAAGTCCATTAATGATTATTTATAAAAAGTGTTATAAATAATTTATCCAAAACGGTATACAAAACAAAATTATTACGACAGAAAAATTTGCATGTCATAATCTGTCCATCATAAAGCTTTTAAAAGTACAAGTTATAAGCTGTATGTCATAAAGCTGTAAAACGCGTGTCATAAAACTCCAGTCACGAATTTACACTAGTAATGTTATTTTCACTATTCAATAATGGGAGTCAAAGTTCGCGTAAATCTGTTAAGGCACTTGTGAGACTTTCCTTCGTTGTACCTACCTAGCGTACATCGTAAGTCCTGTAGTTATAACCAGAGTCTCCTGGAGGGAGAGCGTGGTAAATGTGTATAGATCTATACGAGGTTGACACCCCACACCTGAGCTGTTCGCTACAGCTAGACGGGGCCAGTCTAGGGTGACAAATATCTTACCGAAACCGATGCCTGAAGAACGTCATGACAGACATATCAGTCATATCAAGCATGGTTGTAACGACTCACATAGGGATTAACAATGTTAATTTCGATTTACGAAATTATACACTTCACTGGTTTTATAAAATATAAAACTACACTTCATTTTTGTACATTAATATCACACCCCAGTCTTAGGGTTTTAAGACTACAGTTTTACATAAAACCGGAAATATGAGATGTTCTGGGAACACACACTCATTTTAATTACAAACGAAAGAAAACAAAGGATATGCATGCAATTATTCACAGTTTTAGAACGAGACTTACAAACCATTTTTCATAGAAAATATCGGATTTTCTGGAGTTTTACAAATTATTACAATCAAAGATGTTACAAAGCATTTTATACAAATATGCTTATGAACTCACCAACTTTTTAGTTGACGCTTTTCAAAATGACTTGTATTCTCAGGAACACAGTAAGCAGGTACTTGGACTATGGATGTTGGATATTTTGCTGCAATTTATATATTTCATTTTTGTCACTTTTGTGTGATTTGTGAACAAATACAATTTGTAAACGATGTAAGAATGTTATCTCAATGTATGTCGTTGGTTGCTATGTTTTCAATTATATTCAATTGTGATGATACAATACAATAACGTCATTCGCCCCCGAACATTTCCACCGTCCTGGTTTGGGGGTGTGACACTATTATTCATCTCTAACGTGTGGCATATTTGTTTCATCTCCAAAATCGTGTTCTCCATATCCAAACCTTGCATTTGTTTTTCATCTCCAACAACATGTTCTCCATATCCCAAACTTGTTTCTAGTTAAGTTGCAGACCAAATACATATGACCCCTAACCTTTGAATTTTGATATGAAACAAACCCATATAAGCCAGAAAGAGCAAAAGACAAGACGATTGAGGGTTCGATGCCGTCTCAAGCTTCAATGTTGGTTACAATGAAGATATCAGAGCCCGCAACGGAGACAAACCCAAGGTAAATTAGATCAAACCACAAGAGACACTTTCGTATCTTGTTTTTGCACTATTTCTTGAGCTCAATGATTTAAGCGACATCGGTGGATCGAACGAGGCAGAGGACAATTGTCATCGTTGTAGTTCTGAAAGCTTAATTAGACAGCAGAGCCACTGTCTTGGGTTCTGGAACCCTAAATCGGAGTCACCCAGACGTTGAAGATAACATATCTTGAAAAAGAAGCTACACTAAATTGAAACCCTAAATCAGAATCAGAATACGAGGAGAGACGAGTGATGTTGAAATCGGTGAGGATGACCTACTTGAGGCGATGGTCGGCGGATTGTGGTGGATGGAGGAGGTGTTTCTTTAGTTGGGAAAAAGTAATTAGGTAGAGAGAGTAGATGGGAAATGATTTCAACAGGGAAGCAAGGCAAAACAAGAGAGAGAGAGAGAGAGAGAGAGAGAGAGAGAGAGATTGATTGGGTGGGACCCTTTGAAAATTATATATATATATATATATATATATATATATATATATATTGAAACATTTTTTTTAATAAAAAAGTCCGTTATCTATTTATAACGTTAACTTTTATATATTTTGTAGTAGCTTCTAAAAAAATTATGAGATAAACATAAATGTAATTATAACATTCCAATCCCAAAGTCACTATGAGAAATCAAATATCTTTCTATCTATTTGTTCCTACTTATTATAAGTTGGGGTTAGTCCATTTAGACTAACAATGTGTCCAGTAAGATGTTTCTAACAATAAGATATTTGGTTCAATTCTAGACTATACTAACTTGTTGTTCTAAAACAAGAAAAAAAAACGTTTTTATTAATCTTCCTACTCATTATTAGAGCTGACAAAAATCGACCAAGCCCACCAACTTAACCCAAAAATAGCAGGCTGAGTTGAGATTTTCAAGCCATTTAGGATAAATGGGTCAACCCGCTTAACCCATTTAATTAAATAGGTTGGGTTGGGTAAATATTTTCAACCCGCTCACCCATTTAACTTTAATATATATTTAATTTAATAATGATTTAAATATTAGCATGTATTAATCGAAGTATTAATTGATAAGCTATAATGTTGTATTATTATTTATGTTTTGAAAAATGCAATTCTAATCCCTATCTTTTTTCTTTGTGCCGTCAACACTAGTTACTCTTCAAAGTCATTTCGAAATTGCATATCTTTAATGTTATTTGAATAAAATCTTTGTATTTGTGAATTGAGATTGTGCTTTTATTATACTTTGAAAATTTATTTAAGTTTGTAAGAGATTTAAGTGGTGTAATCTTTAATTAATTTATTTACTTTTTTATTTTAAATGGGTCAACCCAGGTTTCACCAATTTATGTAATAAGTTGAGTTAAGAATTATATAAACGGGTTAACCCAGTGACAACCAATTTATCTGAAAGGTTGGGTTGGGTTGGAAATATCCACCCATTTAAATAATAAGGTGGGTTGAGTTAAAATTTTCAACCCAATTAATAAATGGGTTGAATCTGAATCCAATCCATGTCGACCAATTGTCAGCTCTACTCATTATATTAAGACAAGTATAAAAATGAGAGAGAATTAATGAATTTTATATGTCATTGTTTTATTAAAATAGAAAGATAAATAGAAATAAAAGATAATAGAATACTTATTTTCTTTATTTTATTTTATAAGACAAATTTTCGTACTTTTTTTGTAAGATTTTTGCTGGTAGGGAGCCTTGTAAAATTCATTTTTTATCAAATAAAAAACCATTTGAATAAGAATAAAATATAAATTTAACCAAATATGGTTTACCAGTCAATCTGCTTTATAGGTCAATTGCTACAAACCTATGCCGGGACTTTGTATTTTCTTATTTAATGGGACATTACTACTTGACAATGATAACAAATCATAACTTATCACTGAATTGTTGCATTGCAAAACCTCAAAGTAATCTATTTTACATTTTCAAGAATAAGCATACATTCTATATGAAAATTTATGTTTGATAATAAAAGTAATTTTTATTTTATTTTATACTTTTGATATTAAAATGTGGTTTTATTAAATTGTTCGATTAAAAGTTTAGTAATCATTTTACCTGTGTCTTGTATAAATAAAGATAAAAGTTTAAGAGCATCTTATGTCTTTTCTCAATATATATTTTTTATTTGAAAATCAAGAAATAAAAAAAATATAGTGGTGTGTATACCGGTTGTTTGTGGTAATGAGGTGACAACCACCACTATAATAGTTAATGGTGGGTATAGTGGATGAACTTATAATGGAAACAACACGTATTGTCAAACTTTCATTTTCTTCACAAGGATGGTACATGTGATTTATCTTTTTTTCTTTTCAAAAAACGTCATTTTGACTAACTCTAAAAAAACCTTTTAAGTAATGTGAAATATCATATTTATCCTATTTAACTTTTTATTACTTTCTATACTATTATTATTATTATTATTATTATAAAAAGTTGTTAAGTCATGTGAAACTACGGGGAACATTTAGACTTCCGGACCGGACTGGATCGGGATCGGGATCTGGACCTGGACATGGACCCAGTAAGCCTCAACAAGTTCGATCAAAGGTCCATCAATTTTTGCAAAACCGGTCTAGTCCAAGAACCGCTCCGGTTTGGTCCAAATGCTCGCCCTACGTCCAAGAACCGAGAACTGGACTTGGACTTGGTACGCTTAACAGGTCCGGTCCAAGGTCCACAAACTTCTGCAAAACCGTTTCAATCAAAGAGTTGGTCCGATCCGGTCCAAATGTTCATCCCTATTTGAAACCACCACCCCACCCCTACGGCAACCCTACCCATTCCATGTATTTCCTCTTTTACTTCCTTTCTGATCGCCCTCTACGGTGTACATGTACGTTGACGGAAACCCACCACCATTACAAACTACAACATTTTTGAAATTTTTTTTGAAATTAAAGGTATCATCCTTGTAAAGAAAATAAATGTTCGATCAAACATGTTGTTTCCACAATACATGGTTTTATAATTTTGTCATCATTACAAAACATATTTTTATATAAGAGCATCTCCAATGGTTAACATATGTTATCACTTCAATTATTATCACCTCAACATTCCATTAATTTTAACCTATAATTAAATAACATCTTCAATGGTTAACCTCTACCAATAACTTTTTTCATTAAATTTACATAATCTATCATTATCTATTTAAAATGTATTTTTAAAATCTTATCCATTCAATTAGTCATTTTTAAGCATTTTATTATATTTTATAGATGTTGAATGCCACAAAGAAACGAAAATGGAAATAAAAATATATCGGGTTTTTATTTTATAAACGTATACGAAAAAAAAAATTAACAACATAGTAATTAAAAAAGATTATAAATATCATATTATCGTTATAAATTTATATTTCATAAATAAAATGTTATTAAATATTTGATAGGAATAATTAACTTGTAAATAAATGAAAATATTTTAAACTAAAATACAATTAACGGATAAAAAGAAATATGATTAGAAAATGAGAGGTTAAATAAACTAAATAAGCTTATAGCTCTGATGATAATACAATAATTTAAAGCAAATAGTAATAAATTTTAAAATAATCTTTCACTAGGCTCTCTTATAAATTATATATTTTAAAATATCTTAAGCCCCTTTTGTTCATATTATATTCTCAAATTTTGGATAGAGATTCTTTAGTGCGCTTATATATTCCTTAATAATTGCATGATTTTGTTGACATTTTGTTTCCTATTTGAAAAAATTACAATACTCAGTGATTTGAAGATCTAAGGATGATAATCGTAATCATTAGATTTGATAAGATAAGAAGTGACCCCAAAGTTAAAGGACATGATATTGATAAAGAGGTCCAATCAATATGGCTTAATATTAAGTGGGTGTAATAGGCATGCTTTGTAACATTAAATCCCGATATAACATAAAGTGTAAGCATGCACTTCCACTTCTAATGGAATAATTAAAAATGTAACTTTTGTGTTAATTGCAATAATGGTCCTTGCAAGTATGTCGGGTTTGATCTAGGCCCCTTTACTATAAATAATGTTAGGTCCGACTACGTCGATGAGCCACATCGTTTGTAAGACATGACATAAAACGATTATTGTGTGTGTGTGTGAATTGACATCTATTGTGCGGACGTGTGAACAATGCTATTCTGTGAGAATGACAACGAAAATATATTGTTTGATAATATAAATACGTTCAATCTTACATAACTATTGTCATTATCACACATTCTCACTAAATAAATCGTCTATAAGGTTATTATAGACTTTTTATTATTATTCTCATTCAGTCAGAATATTGTCAAAATATTTATTGAGTCGTATTCTGTCAGAATGAAAAACGATGTGTGAGAACAAAAATAAATAAAAATTAGTGAGAATGCATGAAATTGATGATATTTTTGTAAGGTTGAACGTATCTGCATTACTAAACAACTTATTCTCATAGTAATTCTCATATAATAGCAATGTCCACACGTCCGCACAATAATTGTTCATCCACATTATAACTTAGCCCTATATATATATATATATATATATATATATATATATATATATATATATATATTAGTTCATGTCTAAGAAAAGTGTTCTCCTATCTACTTCTAGATGTTCAAAATCTTTAGATTTTCAAATCATACTTGCTCCAGACGGATGCTCTGATTGTAATTTAAAAGAAGGTAATATATAGAAAATTTTATTCAATTGTTGTATTATCTCTATGACAATCTCATTTCGAGTTATTCTAACTATTAATTCTACAAAGTTTGAAATTTTTGTTAAAATAATACTCGCATTTAATAATAATCAAGTTAATCAAATTCATGCTTGAAATATTTAAATAACTTTTGTTCTTTTATTATTCATCATGTCTGATTCAAAGATACAAGCTAATCGTCATTATTATTGTAATCAATTAAAAGCTTTACAAGTTCTAATCAGTAATCATAAGTTTATAAGCAAAGATAGAAAACAGTTTTATAAACTAATGTATGATTTTTATCATCAAAAAATATCTGAAACTACTTGTTAATTTGTTCCGCAAAGAATGGTATCAAAGCCTAGGTTCTATTTTTGATAGTTATGTATGATATTTCTGTTTGTTATTTGGTTAATTTTTGTTTGAAGAATTTTAAGAAAATTATGAGTTTTGTTAAGAATGATACAGAGACCAGACCAGTGATTGGTTGGATTAGCGTAAGACGTGCAAGTATGGTAAGTCGCGGAGCCGGACCACAATCATCGTTGGGCCGATGCCCTCTCTGTTCATCCTAAATAGAACAAGTAAGTTTTCTTATAAAATCTTTAAACTAAAATTAATCAAATATGAGTAGATTTTCACGCATATTATCTAAAAAATATGATACTGGTAAAAATATCATGAATAAAGAACAAGATTATGATGATAACCATATAAACTCTATTGAAGAAACTATTGATAATATAGAACAAAATTTAAATGATTGGACTATACCTAAAACAAATATAAATACAATTTATAGAATAGAGACTTTTGATTATTTTCAAAGTTACTCAATTAAAATGACTGAACAAACCCTATATATATATATATGACTTAAAACGATATTTTGTTAAAATTTGACGATAAATATAAGTTTTGGAGTCATGACGAGCTTTTTAAACCTTGATCATATGTAATCTATATGTATTAAATGTATTGTGTTATTATAATATCACTTAATCATTTTAAAATTTTGACTAGAATTATTGTATGAATAATAAATTAACATGTTAATTAGTTAATTAAATTTAAACTAAAACCTACAGATTTATATATATATATATATATATATATATATATATATATATATATACCTTTATGTTAAATGCCTTCTATGATTTCGTGTCTTCAAAAATGGACAAAGTAAACAAGTTTTATAGATAACACGAAATCGGAAGTGCTTGGATGATTCCACTGACGAGTTGACGAAACCTTAGTAGTGTTTGCCTCATCTATTTTTATGTTTGATAGTTTTCGATAAAACCCAATTTTCTGCTTTTTGCTATGTTATTAGAAAATTAGGCTATTTTTGTGTATTTTTCTAAATATAATGTTGTTGTGTCATATAATTTTCATAGTATTACATTTGGCTGGACTCATTTTTATATATATATTTTTTTTGCAAATACTCCAAACGATTAATAAATTATTTTAAAATTAAAATAGTTTGTTGAAAGTAAAATATTAAAAATGAAAAGTTTAAATTATATTGTTGAAACTAATTGAGATTATATTTTTTAAGTAAAACAACATGGCTCGACTAATTTATATTTTTCGCAAATACTGAAAACAATTTGGCTCGACTAATTTATGATCCGCTTGCTACTCATGATAAATTAGTAGGAGATATTAAAGCTTTGGTGTTTCTTTTGGTGAATAGTTGTAAGAAAAAAGGGCTACCTCTTAGATTGGTGGTGTTGCCTTATTTCTGACTGTGAAACTCGTTTCTTCTTGCTAGCCCTTTTATCTTTTCTATAAAATCTCCACCATTCTAGAAAAATACATTTTTATTATAAAATATATTGATTATTGTCAACTTTATTATATTTTGATGGTGGTATTGCATAGTATTGGCACAAAATTTATGTCACATGTTAGACCTCATCTCTCACCGTATTTAGCATAGAAAAAGAAAATGTGAAAATAAAAGGAGGGTCCACCTTTGGTCAAACGTCACGTCAATAATCCAAAGCCCCTTAAATTTCAGTATTAACATCAAATGCAACTTTCATGGCTAAACCAATAACTATTGATACTGACTGTGAAACTCGTTTCTTCTCTGCCAAAAAATTAATGGTTTATCGTCAACGACATACAAGGCTACATAAGCTAAATATAAAATATTGTTTTTGTATTTAAAATGGGCTTAGAAAGTCAAGTAGTCTTTAGACAATAAAAGATGCAAGAAACTAAGAATAATCGTGGAGGGGGTCCGATGTTGCCCTCCCAACTTAACTCAAACTTCATGATATCTACTTTAAAATTATGGGCAATGGATTCTTTGTACTCAAATCATTTAAACCATTACTTTTAAATTATATCTCTTTTTATGTATAGATTTCAAGTATCTTTTCTTTTCTAATTTAAAATTAACACAATTGTTTTAAAAAAACAGTTACATAATACACAATCATAATTATATTTTTAAAAAATTATCTAGACTAATAAATAAAGATCATTTTTATCAAATGTCAACTTTGCATTGAATTTTACACATGTCATTTTTTTAAAGATTTTTAGTATTTTTTTTTCTCATGTCATTTTCCTATGTTTTTCATTTTCATTTAATTATCACTATCATTATATTTATTAATGGCAACACCAATGAAAACGTAAATTTGTTCATTCATTCTTTATTTTGCTAAATACAAGGAGCTATTTACAGGAGTTTACACTGTCTAATTATAATGATTAGTATGATATTTTAATAAACCTATGTAATCACACATAATATGATAATACATAAAAAAAGGTAAAACGCATAAGGCTGAAGGGAATAGTACCATGGTTTTACCATGACAAAACACCCCACTTCAATTCCACGTAGGATTGGGGTGTGGTAAAACCATGAGGTGGGTGTGGTTGAGAAGAAATAAAGAAGAGAAAGATAAAGGAGAGATGGTAGGAGAAGAGAGTAAGGAGAGAGGAGTGAGATGCAGTCAAATTTAGCCACATACGGCTAAACCGCAGTGGAGACCGTATGGTGGAGGCGGTGTTCCCCAACCCCCACTGCCACCATGGCAAAACAAAATCAAAACCGTGGCCACTCATTGGATCCTAATCTGAAGTGCTCACATCAAACCCAATAAAAAAAAGTTGACAAAGGTAAGAATCTGTCATTTACCGAATGATTATATATATATATATATATATATATATATATATATATATATATATATATATATATATATATATATGTTTTTTAACACTTGATTAGTATCTAAAACTTAAAGATTTATTTATTTTTTTATAATAAAATATCAATATTAATTTATTTATAGAACAAAATAATTACGTTACGACGCACATAGAGATCTTGATTTGTACTCGTAAAATATATATATTGTTAGAAAACCGGGGTATAGAATTGTTTGGAGCAATGAGAGTTGTGAAAAACTTTCAGATTAAAGCATTTCGAGGGTATATTCAAAAATCTCTAATCGGATAAAACTCACTATTTTCTGATCGGATAAAACTCATATCTTAAAACTGCCAAATGACAGTTTTATGTCCCAAAACTGTCCAAAACGGTCATAAACTAACTTAAAGTCGGGTCTCAAATATGGATCACAAAACCGGGTGTATTTACAGAAAATACAGATTTATGAGACATTTTTTATATAGCAGTATAACAGACCCCAGCCAGGGGCTGCCACCCCTTGCACCCCGCTCCCAAGGGTGCTGCCCCGGACCCACGTCGGTTCAGGGCTTCACCCCTAAATAGCAGTATAATTTCAACAAAGACAAAATTTAACAAAATTAAACAAATATGCATTCCGCACCATACTAATTTGTTCAATAATTGTCAAAGTGACATTGATCAACAAATTAACATTATTACATTTAAACAATATTAGTGATATAAAATCACCAACATATATAATTATCAATCTTGATATATTTGATTGTTTCTTTTTTATAATAACAAATATTAAAATTAAAAAAAAATCTATAATTTTCTAACAATTTTATGGGTTTTAATTGAACTGTTCCGTAGATATACATATATTATCCTTTTATCTTCTAAAATATGATAATTTTCTTATAACTAAACCGATATCATCTTATATAATAAAACCATTTTTTTCTTTTTTGGGCAAAGTTGAATTTAAACATACCTATTTGAGGATATGATATATTGGAATTAATTTAGACAAAATGAGTTCGGAGATATTATTCATTTTGTCCTTTAAGCACTTATAATGTTAGTACCATTGGTGAGTCACATGTCATTGTCTTAAGTTGGTCCATCTACAACTTTTTATCTTATAATCTTTGTATGCTTGTGTGTTGGAAAACAAGTTGTTAAAGCATATATAAAAATGAAATAGATAATAATTTACGTGATCAATGAAATTTTTTTATGGGCTTACTTCGATTTGTCTAGAATAAATTAAACATAGTATGACTCCCGCAAAAATATTATACTATCAATTAAATGTTTAGATATGTTAGTTTTCGATGTGTTCTTTATTAAACTTTAATCAACTAATCTAAAATAAAGAATCAGTTGTGGTTGAGATTCTTAATGTTTCATCAACAAATTGCATCAGTCTTATCTTTTAGTAACAATGATCAAATCGGATCAAGGAAAAAAGTTTGGCTTAGAAAATTTTCAAGACAAAATTTTCCAAACATATCAAATCATATATTAATCACATACCAGTTTCCCAAAGTTAATCGGACTCGTATGAAAATCAATTTGGATTTTAGGAACAATGATCAAACCAGATTTAGAAAAAAAAAGGTTTGGTTTAAAATCAATTTCGAGAAAAAATTATTGAATCCTTTAAATCATATACGAATAAGATCCAAACCTGATTGAAAAAAAAAAAAAAAAAAAAAACTAGTTTGGGAAAACCAAATTTATATATATTTTAACTTTTAAGAATTACAAAAATGAAATTACAATACTTCTCTTACACTTAAAAGAGAAAACAAAGTATATCTTAAAGAAATAGGAGTTGTCAGCGGCATTGTTTTGGTATTGGTCATCGTTGTTGGTCTTTAGTATTTGTTCATGTTTTGCTCGTTTAGACTTTACTCGTTCGTGTTCTCTTTTTCTTTGAAGGCAAGATCTTCAGATCTTCCGAGGTAAGCGGAACCGAAATTAACATAGCAACTTTTTCCTCCTGTTTTGTTGTTCGATCCTTGCATATCGCCTTCAAGAGGTGAAGTATTATGTATGTGTTCCACACCATCTAACTAATCTTTCAAGTAAAGGAATACTACCACCGATTGGTGGTGAGTTTGTTCTTCTTGAAGATATTATCTTGTCACTAGAAGAAAATTTGGAATTTAAATCTACCGCTTGAAACACTCAGTAGATCACACACATCATAGCAGCTAGAAACGAAAAAAGCTGAGATTTATTTTCTTTTTCACCAAACCGAAATATTTAAATCATCAAATTCATGTATAATTATATGTGCTACAAATTGGTTTCAATATACCTTTCAAGCTCACTAACGGGGGTGCTACTAAGTATCCATTTACTAGCTACATTTCATAAAATATTATAAAATCTAATTGTCGTAATCAATAAAGCTAGGTGATGTCGCCCTTGTGTTGAATTCTATTGAGTAGGTACTCCCCAATTTAGACCTAACCAAGGGGTTTCGTACCATTACATTATCTATGATACTGCAACAAAAAAGATAATGTAACATTTTTCTTAAAACTTTTCTTTATATCTTCAATATATTTAAGATTGTTTTGCACGACTAAGTTTATGAAATGTGCTACTCTAGGGTTTCATAAATCACCACACTTTGTAGATGACGTATTGTTATGAATGAATAGACCAATGATAAAATAATTTAGGAAAAAGATAAATACATACAACAAGATCCCTATAAATCCCAAACTTGAAGCTTTTTCAAAATGTTTAAACAATGGTCGTGGAAGACTTTCGATGAATCTGTCCACCAGTTGAAGCTTGTTAGCCTGGCACAAACGAAGTGTACCGTTTAATGAAACTAACTCTCGGGGCGAAATGACAGTCGATATCTACGTGCATTGCTTGTTTGTGAGATAAAGAATTTTGGATTTGAAGCAAATCATTGCGGTTATCGTATAAAATTCTAGTATAGTTGAGAGGTAAGACATGAAGCTCCCGTAAAAGATGAGTAACCCAAAATATTTTAGCTGCAGTGTTGGCCATCTCATGATCTCATGATGTTCAGATTCAAAGCTCGATCTAGAAATCATTAAATAAGGTTGCCACCAAGAAAAATAGAGTAACCACGATGGACCGTGTTTCAAGCAATAAGCCTAGTTATCGTCATCATCAGAGCATGTAACACAATGTTTCGAATCATTTCATAATTCGGGGCTGTGACCCGATGATCAGTTATCATAAGGCTTCGGGCCTTAGGGGAAAGAGAGATTTAGACCCTTTTGGATGTGGGTAATGTAGATTAGGTGATCCGAGAGTTCGGTTGGTGCTTTAGAGCCCAAAGGTATAACCATAAAGTGATAGTTCGGGCCTTCTATGAATTTTGGATTTAAGTTCGAAATTTTTTAAGGAACAGGATAGTTGATAGGGTTGTAGAGATTCTCATTACCTTTCCGTGGATATAAGAATCGTCGAAATCGGAGTTGAAACGAAGAATTTATGACTGTTTGAAGTAAGGTTAGTTTTGGGGCTTAGTCTAGTACATTGGGCGTACCTGGAGTACGTTGGGCATACATGGAGTACGTTGGCCGTACTAGGCATACCTGGAGTACGTTGGGCGTACCTGGAGTACGCTGGGGGTACCTGGAGTGCGCTGGACGTACGTGATCAGTGCCCAAACCCTATTTTCGTGGTTTCAGCCCTATTTAAGCTCCTTAACTTCCCCACACCCATTCCATTCTGTAACATCCCGTTATTTTCTATCTTGTAAAGTCAATCAATTCAATCAAAAGTCAGACTTGTTTCTGTTAACTTTTAGCTTTGTTAAGGGTCTGTTTGAGAGTTCTAAGCCTAGTACACTCAAGGATTGTGTGTTAGGAAGTATTAACTTGAGATCATTGAGTTTCAATTGAGCCGGAAACACCTTCACTAAGAGTTCACGACCGCAAACTAGGGTTTACGGCCGTTAACCCATCATGGCCGTGAACTCCTCATCATAAGTATGATATTCCTTCATTATTCTTCATTTCTCACATTCTCAAGTCAAGAACTCTCAAAGCTCTCTCAAGTATCATCAAGAACACTCCTATTTCTATTCAAAATTGTAAGTGATTCATCCCATGTTACTTGATATCCTTCTTATTCACAAGAAACTCTTTGATTTCATCCATAAATTCATCACTTTTGGTTTAGATCTTCAAATCATCATCCTTTACACCAAGAACACCAAGAACACACACTTGTTCTTGGGCCGTAAACTCCCTAAAAGACTTCCAAAACGTGAGTAACTCTTCTAACATCTTGTTATACATTAGAAACACTTGAATCCAACCAAGAAACAAACACCCAAATGCATGAACTTCAAGAGTTCACGGCCGTGAACCCTTCATCCATGGCCGTAAACCCTTCATAAGTTCTCGATGTGGCCATAAACCCTTCATGAGAACAAGTCTTGGCCGCAAACCCTTCATAGAATCAAGGCTTAGGCCGTAAACACTCATGTGTGTGTGGCCGTAAACACCTCTATGGCCGTAAACACATATAATGTGGCCGTGGACACCCTTTCAACAATCACATATGATTTTAACACTTCATTTCAAGTGTTTCCTAACACCTAAGGTTGTTTACCTTACACGATTAGTTGTTACATACACTAATTATACACATATATTTGTCAATATATGATTAATAGGATCCATTTGTGTTCAAGACGTCACTTGGCATTCTTAGCATCCTATATCGATCTTACATTCGAATCACTCACTACAGGTGAGTTCATACCCCTGTATTTTCATATTTTTGACTGTTTTAAGGGGGGGGGGGGAGGGGGATACAATTCTAACACAAAAATTTTGTGTTATAAACAAATGCTTTCAAAATATATTATCAAAATGGATTTCAGTTATCATCAAATGAAATGGTTTCAAAGATTGTGTTAAAATGACATCAAGTCACCAAAAGTATTTCAAAATATTAAACTTCTTTTAAATGATTTCATAAACTTATATTTTTCCCCAGAAATCATATATATATATATATATATATATATATATATATATATATATATATATTTATATTTATATAAATAAAGTTTAAAAGGCTTAGGACTGATAACCCACTTTGGTTCCTTTTCCTTGTTTGGATGTGAGATTATAAGTATCAGTTATTTGTCCGAGTGTCATTTAAATTTTACTTATATATATTTCTATATGTATATAAGTATAAAAGCTATTTCATTCAGTTCAAATACCCTTTGTAACATGTTGAGCAAGGGGTTGCATTCATGAATACTTTGTATCAATTCAGAAAGTACATATAAATTATAATAGGTATAATTTATGATTCATAGAGCATTAATTCACGATTCAAGTATACTAAAATACACTGTTTTACAAAAACAAAGGTTCGATTCAAAACTAATCAAGAGAATACATCTTTCTTATACTAATTCGGGGGCATACTGTCAATCATTCATTTCAGAATGATTGGGTTTTCATAACTATTATACATGTAACGTCTATATGCTTTTTATGAGTCATTTGATTCAGGTTGTTTAATTCATTTAAACAATATAGTTAAAGTCCTGACATTATAACCAAAATCTCCATTTGGGGATCGAAACAATGTGTGTATAGATCTATATTGGGATTGACAACCCCGCACTCAGACTGCTAGCTACAGTCAGGCATACACGCCTACGAGTGACAGTTGTTATCAACAGTTTTAACGCACTCATGGCGTTGGGTCAGGCCATCTAGTCAGTATGGTTATAATAACTCATTAAAAAGATATTAAAAATACGTTAGTGTATAATTAACTAAACATAAGTACATTTTCAAAGTACTAGTTTTACAAGATACAATTTACAGTATTACATTACAGTTTACACTAACAGCTGGTGGAACCAGGCACTCTCACAGTTACAAGTTTTACATAAAGTAATACAAATACACAACATTGTTTTACAAACATAACGGTTTTATGAGATTAAAACTACTTTTCATATACAACAGAAAATATAGGATTTTCTGGAACAGTTTACATATTCAAGAAACAGAAACATACTTTTAAACATAAATACTTATGCACTCACTCAACTTTATGTTGATACTCTCTTTTCAAATTACTTGTATTCTCAGGGAATCAGTAGACAGGTACTCCCCGAGCTTTTGAGAAGATGGAGCTATTTTGAGTCGTGTATTCTTCTTTTGTATAACTATTTTGATTTCAATATACAATGATGGAACACATGTAAATACTTATACTTTTTAAATACAATGGTTTTTTGTACTTTGATTACTATTATGCATGTGTTGTGATACTACAAATGAAGTCATCCACCCCCGGACGTTTCCGCCGTCTGGTTTGGGGGTGTGACAGATTGGTATCAGAGCATTGTTTATAGAGAACTCAGTATATCAATCCATAAAAGATATACAAACTATAAATACATTGGGGCTGAGAGCTCTGACTACAAGTATACTTTTAAAAATTTAAGTATTTTTACAAGAAGTATACTAACACTCATACCTACAAGTACAGTATCACAATCATCAGAACTTAAAAGTATTTGGATGTTGGACATTGCAGTCAAACCTGGGCAGTTCTGTAATCATATCTGGGATTAATATAGCCTGATCAACTATATTGGTTTGAGATATGACCAACATGAGTTTGGGAGTGATGGTAGTGTTGCGACATGTCTAAAACTTACCAACTATACATATGCAGAAGAACTCCAGAACAGAACATAAAGATTAAAATACTATAGGAGTATTTTAGGCACTATATACAAATAACAAATATGTGAAAACAAAAGAACCATTGTTGGTAGAACTATAAATATTAAGATTATATTACAGTTACATATAATTTAAGTTATATAGACTTAGAATATATGATCTAGCTTCATTTCCTGTTCCTTTTTTGGTTGTGGATTTAGAGCCGGATCATTTAATCGAAGGTCGATTATACCCAAGTTATATATAATTAGTATACACTTTGTAGTTATAGTAATACCTAAAGCAAGTCATACAGAACACATTACTTGTTAACTGTAAGTTTCTCTCGTAGAAACTTGTATTTGTAATCTATCGTTACTAATTATATTCTATATCTCTTATCCCTATTCTTGCTTAGATAATAATGGCTGGAGTTCATCTACCCGGAGACCTGTACTTTCCCGATGAAGGGCAAGATGCACATCCAGAAGAGAATCATGAAATTCCCTTAGACGATGATTTTGCAGAAAATTTTCCAGAGAATTCTAACTCCGAGCCAAAAGTCAATGATCTACCCCTGGTGGCTCCAATCCCAAATCCTAACCCTCGTCCGGCTTTTCAAGGCCCGACGCCTTCGTGAGATGAGAACTTAGGTAGGTGGAGCCCGGAGCAGGGTCAACCCTTACCCTACAACGGAGACCGAAGCTTCTACAACCTAAGTGAGGGAGGCTCTGCAGACAGAATTCTTCCCATCTTGGTTCGCCGAGTGGCTCGAAATGTTGAGCTAGGAATGACAGCCATTCAACAAACTCTGGAGCTTGATGCGGACACGAACGCCAATACAGATCGTGTTCGCAATCTTGAATTTGCTCATGGGAGAGCTATGAGAGACAATGAAGCTCTGCAGCAAGAGTTAGTTGTAACTCGAGCTGAAGTCATAGAACTCCGAGCACGCCAGACAGTGTATGAAAGACACCTGCTTGATGTGGAGTGTCAGCTGGCCGAATTAAGGGTTCATCCGAGTGATACCCGTCGCCAGTAGGAGATGCTCTACTCATCCTTTCTTTTGGTCTAAGAACTACATTATACTCTACTCACGCTCTGTTTACTCTTTTGGTTATAGTTATGTCTGCGGATATGTTCTAGCGTTATTTTTCAAGTTTTTCAGTACGACTGCGAAAAATTCATTTTCGGTAGGTCGGTTTGATGTCGGTGTTTTTCTAGTAAATTGGTGTATTGTAGACCTGTTTAGGGTCAAGTTTTCCAGACTCTATGTATTCAATATGCCAATATAATCGACATGCATTTTCATACTCTTTGAAAAATAACCACTCAATTTCATAATATCCCGTTGCAAGATTGTATTTGCAGTAGACTTCTATTTCCAATTCATTACAAGATTCATATTGAACTAAGTTCAGAGATATCATATTCATGTTCACTCTTGATATCTTACCATCTTTTCATCTATTAATTTTTATAGTAAAAGATGCCTCCTCGAAGAAACCCAAGGCGTGTCAATGTTAATGAAGCGCCGACACCACCTCCGCCACCACCTCCTCAATTTGACGCTGCCATGTTTTAAGCGGCAGTCACGACAGCTTTTGCAGCTGCTATGTCTCATATAAACACCCCTAGTGCAAGTGGATCAGGAGCTGGTGCGCATCCCTCCAACCACGGTGAGAATCACAGGCACTCACGAGAGTGTACCTATAAGGATTTCTCGAACGCCAAACCCAGGACCTTTAATGGAACTGGAGGAGTTATGGCGTTAAGACAATGGATTGAGAAGACAGAGGCAATTTTTGAAATCTGCTCCTGTCCGGAGAGTAGCAAGGTCAAATTCGCTGTTTGTACCTTTGCTGATAGAGCCCTAACATGGTGGAACGGCCATGTTAAGTCACTAACCCTGGTAGTGGCTAATTCTATAAGTTAGGAGAACTTAAAGACCATGCTGATGCGGGAATACTGTCCGCGAGGGGAAATTAAGAAACTTGAGCAAGAGCTCTGGGGTCTTACAATGGTTGGTTCAGAAATAACAACCTATACAAATAGATTCTGTGACTTAGCGATACTTTGTCCAGAAATGGTTGCTCTGGAGAGCAAAAAGATTGAGAGGTACATCTGGGGGATATCGTCCCGGATTTAGGCTAGTGCCATTGCTTCTAGGCCTGTTACCTTTGACAGTGCCAAAGAGTTGGCACAGTCTCTTATTGACCACGGAACCCGTCAAAACTCTGTGGTTGCTGCCCCAGAACAACCCAAGGGAAACAATAACAACAACAAGAAGAAAGGTTGGAATAAGAGGAAGGGCAAATCTTCTCAGGAACCCTCAAAGAAGCAACAATTAGTGGCGGTCCATGCTGCTACTGTACCTGCTGCTGTTCCTGCTAATCCTGCACCAGCTAAGCCTTATGCTGGTAATTTCCCCAAATGCAACAAGTGCAATTTTCACCAGAATGGAAATTTCCGGGAAATGCAGTGTCGTAACTGCAACAGAAAAGGGCATACTGCCCGATTCTGTAGATCACCACCCCAAACGATTAACCAAGTACCCGCCGCTGGAGTAGGTCAAGCATGCTACCAGTGCAGTGATGTGGGGCATTTCAAGAGAGATTGTCCGAAAGCTGGAAATGCCGGTGGAGTTGGGAGGATTCTAGCTTTGGGTCATGAAGAAGCAGTGGCAGACCCTGCGGTGGTCACGGGTACATTTCTTCTCAACAACACTTATGCATGCATTCTATTTGATTGTGGTGCTGAGAAGAGCTTCGTGAGCCATAATTTGAAACACCAGCTAAATCAAAACTCCCAACCACTAAATGAAACTTTCACAGTCGAAATGGCTAACGAGAAATCCGAATCCACCAATGATATATACATAGGATGTACCCTTACCTTGAATAACTTTTCGTTCCCAATAGACCTTATGCCGGTCTCTATCAAAAGTTTCGACATCATAATAGGTATGGATTGGTTGTGCCCTAACTATGCTGACATCATATGCTATGAAAGAACTATTCGCTTGAATTTACCAACTAACGGAACTCTTATTATCTACGGCGACAAACCCGAAACGAACCTTCAGATCATTTCTTGCATCAAGGCATAGAAGTACCTTCGCAAAGAGTACTGTACTTTCTTAGCTCTCATGGTAGACAAAAAGAAATAAGTGAAAGACATCGCGAGCATTCCTGAGGTCTGCAACTTCCTCGACATTTTTCCTGACGATCTTCCAGGAGTGCCTCCCGAACGACAAGTCGAATTCATAATCAACTTAATCCCTGGGGCTACCCCTGTAGCCAAATCCCCCTATCGTCTTGCACCTTCTGAAATGCAGGAATTATCCAGCCAACTGAACGAACTCCTTAGCAAGGGTTTCATAAGACCAAGCTTCTCACCCTGGGGAGCACCGGTTTTGTTCGTGAAGAAGAAGGATGGATCATTCTATATGTGCATAGACTACCGCGAGCTGAATAAACTTACCATCAAGAATCGATATCCTCTGCCTCGCATTGACGAACTGTTCGACCAACTTCAAGGTGCGAGCTATTTATCGAAAATAGACTTAAGATCCGGGTATCATCAGTTATGGATTTTGGAGGAGGACATTCCCAAAACCGCGTTCAGAACTCGTTATGGTCATTACGAGTTTGTAGTGATGTCATTCGGATTGACGAATGCACCTGCTGTGTTCATGGACCTAATGAACAGAGTGTGTCGTCCATTCCTGGACAAATTCGTCATAGTCTTCATTGACGACATCCTTATCTACTTAAGAAGTGAAGAGGAACATGGCCAACATCTTCGTCAAGTATTGCAAACTCTTAGAACAGAGAAACTCTATGTGAAGTTCTCAAAGTGCGAGTTTTGGATCAGGAAGGTTGATTTCCTAGGTCACGTGGTGAGTTCAGAAGGAATACACGTGGACCCTTCCAAAATCAAGGCAATTGAGAACTGGTCAGCACCCAAAACACCTACAGAAATCCGACAATTCTTAGGTCTTGCTGGCTACCATCGCAGATTCATCCAAAATTTCTCCCGAATTGCTAAACCTCTTACCACCCTGACGCAAAAGGGTGTAACTTTTATCTGGGGAGAGAAACAAGAAACAACGTTCCAAACACTGAAGCGAGCTCTGTGCAGTGCACCAATCCTGTCTCTTCCTGAAGGGACAAAGGATTTCGTAGTGTACTGTGATGCTTCTAATAAAGGGCTTGGGTGTGTTCTTATGCAAAGAGGAAAGGTTATATCCTACGCCTCAAGACAGCTAAAGACACATGAAGTCAACTATACAACACATGACCTTGAACTAGGAGCAGTGGTATTTGCTCTGAAGATCTGGAGACATTATTTATATGGCACGAAATGCATAATATTCACGGACCATAAAAGTCTCCAGCATATCTTTGATCAGAAAGAGCTGAACATGAGACAACGACGGTGGGTGGAGCTACTAAACGACTACGAATGTGAGATTCTTTATCACCATGGTAAAGCAAACGTAGTAGCTGAAGCCCTTCGTAGAAAAGAATACTCGGGACGCCAAGTAAAGTCGTTGACCATGACAATCTATTCACATCTGTCCACACAGATCAAAGAGGCTCAACTCGAGGCCTTGAAACCCGAAAACGTGGCAGATGAAACCCTGAGAGGAATGGATAAAAACTTCGAAGTCAAGGACGATGGAGTTTATTATTTCATGAACCAGATCTGGACACCAAAGTTCGGTGGTTACAGAGATCTGGTTATGAACGAAGCACACAAAACCCGATACTCCATTCATCCAGGTTCAGACAAGATGTACCTGGACCTCAAGAAACTATACTGGTGGCCTAACATGAAGCCTGAAATCGCTACCTTTGTGGGCAAGTGCCTTGCTTGTGCCAAAGTCAATGTAGAGTACCAGAAACCTTCAGGTTCATTGCAACAACCTGAAATCCCTGAATGGAAGTGGCAGCGGATTACGATGGATTTCATAACTAAGTTACCCAAGACATCGGGTGGTTATAATACTATTTGGGTGATCGTGATATATTAACCAAATCCACACACTTCTTACCAATAAAAGAAACCGACAAGATGGAGAAGCTAACAAGAACTTACCTCAAGGAGATTGTTAGACTGCATGGTGTGCCAATATCTATTATTTCTGACCGAGATAGTAGATTCACCTCTCGTTTCTGGCAGTCTTTACAAAACTCTCTGGGAACTAGGTTGGATATGAGTACAACCTACCATCCACAAACCGACGGACAAAGTGAGTGGATAATTCAAACTTTAGAAGACATGTTGCGAGCTTGCGTGATAGACTTTGGAAAGGTATGGGATACTCATTCACCTCTTGTCGAATTTTCTTACAACAATAGTTATCACACTAGCATAAATGCTGCTTCTTTCGAAACCCTCTATGGCCGCAAGTGCAGATCACCACTGTGCTGGGCTGAAGTGGGTGACAGGCAGCTAGCTAGAGGTCAAACTCCTGACAGTACTCTCACTGGTCCGGAAATCATTCGTGAAACTACGGAGAAAATCGTACAAATTCGGGAGCGACTTAAAGCTTCTAGAGATAGACAGAAAAGCTACGCTAACAAAAGAAGAAAACCTTTGGAATTCCAGGTTGGTGACCGCGTCATGTTGAAGGTCTCACCCTGGAAGGGCATGATACGCTTTGGAAAGCGTGACAAGCTGAACCCAAGGTATATAGGACCATTCGAGATTCTTGCTAGAATCAGTCCAGTAGCTTACAAACTCCGACTACCCAAAGAACTAAGTAACATACATCCTACCTTCCATGTCTCTAACTTGAAAAAGTGTTTATCCGACGAGACTCTTGTTATCCCACTTGACGAGATCGAGGTAAACGAGAATCTCAACTTCGTGGAAGAACCCGTAGAGATCTTAGACAGGGAAGTAAAGAGAACCAAACAAAGCCGTATCCCGATAGTGAAGGTTCGCTGAAATGCAAAATGGGGACCGAAATTCACTTGGGAGCGAGAGGATCAAATGCAACAGAAGTATCCACATCTTTTTCCCTAGTCTTTCTGTATCTCTTTAATCCAAATTTCAGGACGAAATTCTCTCTAACGGGGGGATAATTTAACATCCCGCTATTTTCTATCTTGTAAAGTCAATCAATTCAATCAAAAGTCAGACTTGTTTCTGTTAACTGTTAGCTTTGTTAAGGGTCTGTTTGAGAGTTCTAAGCCTAGTACACTCAAGGATTGTGTGTTAGAAAGTATTAACTTGAGATCATTGAGTTTCAATTGAGCTGGAAACACCTTCACTAAGAGTTCACGACCGCAAACTAGGGTTTACGGCCGTTAACCCATCATGGCCGTGAACTCCTCATCATAAGTATGATATTCCTTCATTATTCTTAATTTCTCACATTCTCAAGTCAATAACTCTCAAAACTCTCTCAAGTATCATCAAGAACACTCCTCTTTCTCTTCAAAATTGTAAGTGATTCATCCCTTGTTACTTGATATCCTTCTTATTCACAAGAAACTCTTTGATTTCATCCATGAATTCATCACTTTTGGTTTAGATCTTCAAATCATCATCCTTTACACCAAGAACACCAAGAACACACACTTGTTCTTGGGCCGTAAACTCCCTAAAAGACTTCCAAAACATGAGTAAATCTTCTAACATCTTGTTATACATTAGAAACACTTGAATCCAACCAAGAAACAAACACCCAAATGCATGAACTTTAAGAGTTCACGGCCGTGAACCCTTCATAAGTTCTTGATGTGGCCGTAAACCCTTCATGAGAACAAGTCTTGGCCGCAAACCCTTCATAGAATCAAGGCTTAGGCCGTAAACACTCATGTGTGTGTGGCCGTAAACACCTATATGGTCGTAAACACATATAATGTGGCCATGAACACCCTTTCAACAATCACATATGATTGTAACACTTCATTTCAAGTGTTTCCAAACACCTAAGGTTGTTTACCTTACATGATTAGTTGTTATATACACTAATTATACACATATATTTGTCAATATATGCTTAATAGGATCCATTTGTGTTCAAGACGTCACTTGGCATTCTTAACATCTGTCACACCCCCAAACCAGGCGGTGGAAACGTCCGGGGGTGGAGAACTCATTTGTAGTATCACAACACATGTATCATAGCAATCAAAGTACAAACAACCATTGTATTTAAAAAGTATAAGTATTTACATGTGTTCAATCATTGTATATTGAAACCAAAATAGTTATACAAAGGAAGAAGATATGACTCAAAATAGCTCCATCTTCTCAAAAAGCTCGGGGAGTACATGTTTATTATTTCCCTGAGAATACAAGTAATTTGAAAAGAGAGTATCAACATAAAGTTGAGTGAGCGCATAAGTATTTATGTTTAAAAGGGATGTCTCTGTATCTTGAATATGTAAACTGTCCCAGAAAATCCTATATTTTCTGCTGTATATGAAAAGTAGTTTTATTCCCATAAAAACTTTCTATTTGTAAATCAATGTTTTGTATTCGTGTTTCTTTTTGTAAAACTTGTAATTCAGAGTGTGCCTGGTTTCACTAGCTGTTATTGAAAACTGTATTGTACTATTGTAGTTTGTATTCTGTAAACTGGTACTTTGAAGGTGTACTTACGTTTAGTTGATTATACACTAACGTATTGTTAATATCTTTTTAATGAGTTATTATAACCATACTGATACTCGATGGCCTGAAACAAACGCTTTGTAGGCGTTTAAACTGTTGATAACAATTGTCACTCATTGGCGTGTATGTCCGACTGTAGTTAGCAGCCTGAGTGCGGGGTTGTCAATCCCAATATAGATCTACACACAACTTGTTTCGATCCCCTTACTGGAGACTCTGGTTATAATATCAGGACTTTAATTTTGTTGTCTAAATGAATTAAACAACCTGAATTGAATGACTCATAAAAAGCATATAAACGTTACATGTATAATAGTTATGAAAACCCAATCATCCTGAAATAATGATTGATTGTATATTCATGAATTAGTATTCTTAACATGTATTTGAAAATTGTAAACCCTTGATTTGTTTTGAATCAAACCTTTGTTTCTTGCAAAACGGTGTATTCTAGTATACTTGAATCATGAATTATTGTTCTATGTATCATAAATTATACATATTATAATTTATATGTACTTTCTGAATTGGTATTTAACTATTTTTGCATGTAACCCCTTGCTCAACATGTTACAAAGGGTATTTGAACTGATGAAATAACTTTTATATTTATATATATATATATACAATTATATATTAGTAAAATT
This sequence comes from Lactuca virosa, assembly GCF_052849685.1. Lineage (NCBI taxonomy): Eukaryota > Viridiplantae > Streptophyta > Magnoliopsida > Asterales > Asteraceae > Lactuca > Lactuca virosa. The sequence continues at coordinate 284,533,863 of NC_136427.1, read as the reverse complement.
TAAACGACATTCGGACAAATAACCGGTACAATAAGCCCACATCCAAACAAGGAAAAGGACCCAGAATGAGTTATCAGTCCTAAGCCTTTTAAATCTTATATATATATATATATATATATATATATATATATATATATATATATATATATATATATATATATACAAATATGAATTTTGGGGAAAAATATAAGTTTATAAAAGTGTTTAATATTTTGAGTATTTTTGATGGCTTAATGTCGTTTTATCATGATTTGAAATCATTTATTTGTAACACAAAGTTCTTGTGTTATACTTGTATTCCCCCCCTTAAAACAGTAAAAATTATGAAAATACGGGGGTATGAACTCACTTGATAGGTGGTGATTTGGACAGCGTTTCGTTTTCTGGAAAGGAGTTTATTTGAAGAAAAACCGGGTTTAATCGGACAGAGTTTCGACTGGAGAAAGTTGTTTTTCTCGGGAATCTCGGGGCTTTGAGGCTTGTTTAGGGTTTTAGACTTGATATCGGGGCATTAGGGGTTGTAGGTGAGGTTGTGGGAGTGAAAGATGTGTAAGTGTGTGAAATTTAGGGTGAAAATGTGATTTAATCCGGAGGGTCTCGCATGCCTTATATAGGCCGAAGCCTCGGATCCGAAGCAAGGAGAAGGAGACGCGTGTCTCGGATAGGCGGCAAGGGGGAGGGTTCGCTTCGGACAGTTGGCGAGGCGTGTCGGATCAGGAGTGGACCGGACTTCGGTCGAATCGGAAGAGGGCACGGGTCCGAGCTCGGTGGCACGTTCTTGCGAAGGGTGTCGGATGGCCACTGGACCGCGACTTCGGTCCAATCAGAAGGTGACACGGGGGGGACACGAGGAAGCCTCGCATGCGAGGTGACGTGGCCGAGTATGCACCATGCGATTTTTCCCGGTTTTCAACATTTTTCGATTTTCGTGCCCTAAACTTGCGAAATTCATAACTTTCGCATACGAGCTCCGTTTTCGACGTTATTTATATGCACGCGTAGGTAAAATTATACTCTACGACTTTCGTTTAAACTTCGTCGGCTAATTTTGACTTTATTTTTAATATTATTATTTTTAACCGCCCGGGATAGGAAAATCCGTTAAAAATTCATAACTTCTTCATCCGACGTCCGTTTTTGTCTGTCTTTGTGCCGTTGTACTACTATTGACGAGATAGGAAAATCCGTTAAAAATTCATAACTTCAATTCTCGGTTTAACATATTCCACAACTTTTATTTGGATTGTTATGGCTAAAAAGCCTTTTATTGAAAATTCACTTTTTACACTGAACAGTGTTTTGCCGGTTTTGTCGCGGATCTTTGATTGGTCATAACTTCTTCATTATAACTCGGATTTTAGTGTTCTTTATATTTTTGGAAACCTTGTTACAGTCTCTACCACTTTTTTCATCTCAATCTAGATTGTTTAATACTTTATTTTTTAGGGTCAATTATGTAAATATACACAATATGCTAAAATTTCTCTTTATTATTTTAAAAATAACTACAAATTGACCTACATTATTACATAGGTTTGAAATAACTGTTTGTTACAGCATCCTATATCGATCTTACATTTTAATCATTCACTACAGGTGAGTTCATACCCCCGTATTTTCATAGTTTTTATTGTTTTAGGGGGGGGGGGGATACAAGTCTAACACAAAGATTTTGTGTTATAAACAAATGGTTTCAAAATATATTATCAAACTGGATTTCAGTTATCATCAAATCAAATGGTTTCAAAGATTGTGTTAAAATGACATCAAGTCACAAAAAGTATTTCAAAATATTAAACTTCTTTTAAATGATTTCATAAACTTATATTTTTCCCCAGAAATCATATATATATATATATATATATATATATATATATATATATATATATATATATATATATATATATATAAGGTTTAAAAGGCTTATGACTGATAACCCACTTTGGTTCCTTTTCCTTGTTTGGATGTGGGATTATAAGTATCGGTTATTTGTCCGAGTGTCATTTAAAATTTACTTATATATATTTGTATATGTATATAAGTATAAAAGCTATTTCTTTCAGTTCAAATACCCTTTGTAACATGTTGAGCAAGGGGTTGCATTCATGAATACTTTGTATCAATTCAGAAAGTACATATAAATTATAATAGGTATAATTTATGATTCATAGAGCATTAATTCACGATTCAAGTATACTAAAATACACTGTTTTACAAAAACAAAGGTTCGATTCAAACTTAATCAAGAGAATACATCTTTCATATATTAATTCAGGGGCATACTCTCAATCATTCATTTCAGAATGATTGGGTTTTCATAACTATTATACATGTAACGTCTATATGCTTTTTATGAGTCATTTGATTCAGGTTGTTTAATTCATTTAAACAATATAGTTAAAGTCCTGACATTATAACCAGAATCTCTAGTCGGGGATCGAAACAATGTGTGTATAAATCTATATTGGGATTGACAACCCCGCACTCAAACTGCTAGCTACAGTCATGCATACACGCCTACGAGTGACAGTTGTTATCAACAATTTTAACGCACTCATAGCGTTGGGTCAGGCCATCTAGTCAGTATGGTTATAATAACTCATTAAAAAGATATTAACAATACGTTAGTGTGTAATTAACTAAACATAAGTACATTTTCAAAGTACTAGTTTTACAAGATTCAATTTATAGTATTACGTTACAATTTACACTAACAGCTGGTGGAACCAGACACTCTCACAGTTACAATTTTTACATAACGGAATACAAATACAGAACATTGGTTTACAAACAGAACGGTTTTATGAGATTAAAACTAATTTTCATATACACCAGAAAATATAGGATTTTTTGGAACAGTTACATATTCAAGAAGCAGAAACATACTTTCAAACATAAATACTTATGCACTCACTCAACTTTATGTTGATACTCTCTTTTCAAATTACTTGTATTCTCAGGGAATCAGTAGACAAGTACTCCCCGAGCTTTTGAGAAGATGGAGCTATTTTGAGTCATGTCTTCTTCTTTTGTATAACTATTTTGGTTTCAATATACAATGATGGAACACATGTAAATATTTATACTTTTTAAATACAATATACAATGAAGTCATCCACCGCGTACGTTTCCGCCGTCTGGTTTGGGGTGTGACACATTCTCAGCCTCCACCTCTCCAACACCCTCCCTTGAAACCCTAACCCTACTTTGAGCATTGTGAGCAAAAATAAGTTGTTTTTAAGTGCTTTGGAGTGTTCTCGGTGTATCTTGGTGAAGAAGGAGTTCATTGGTGAAGTGTTGGTTGCATTGGAGCTTGTAGATCCATGATTTGTTCACCTTGATCTTTCTTCTAGAGGTATAAAGTTTGAATCTTGATGATGGATTTGATAGATCTAGCCAGTTTTGGGTGTTATGAGCTTTTGGTCACTTTAGTGCATAAAGTTTAGATCTTGAAAGTTTGTGACCTTGTTATGGATAAAGTTGGAAACTTTATCTATCTAAACACCATAGTGATTTTGATCTAGAAGCTTAAGACTTGGACTTAATGGATTAAGTTGGAAAAGATGCACTTTTGGTCCCTTTGAGACTTAAAGACTAGATCTTGATTTGTTGGACCATTCTAATAGATAAAGTTGGAAACTTTATCCATTATGGAGTTATTAGGAACCATAAAAATATCATCTTGAATGGTTTTGATGAATCATGATTAAGTTGATGTTCATATTATGGGTTTAGATGGATAAAAACGGGTTTTGGGTCCCATTAAGTCATGCAAAGGAGTAAAGTTGGAAACTTTATGGATTAAGACCTTATTTAGAGGTTAGATATAAGTTTGGACATTTTGGTCTTAAGCATTAAGTGCTTAATATGAAGTTTTGTTCATTTGATTAGTACGTTAGATGTACGTATGCGTACGCTCAACGTAATGCATGAAGTCCCCGTCCTTGAGCTTTAGCGAGTTGTACCTTGTGCCTCAGTGGGCCGTACGTGGGGCGTACGATTTGGGTACGCAAGGCGTACGCGTGAGATTTTCTTTTGGGCCTTGGGTCTTTTGGAGTTTAGGTCATGGGTTATTGGATCAGATATGAGAAGGGTAAAATGGTCTTTTACCATTAGAAGTATAGAATATGGTTTGGGTCATTGGATTTTGGGAAATTGTATTAAATTATCGATTAGGGATATTTTGGTTTTGTTCAGTGTGAGGATTCTGTTAGCAGCAGCGCGTGTGTTCCGGTTATCTTGGATTGAGGTGAGTCTTCTCCCAGTGTTTAGCGGGTTGAAGGCACCAATGTCGGCCCATGATTTGTGGTTATTGGTTTGCTAGTTGTCTGTGTGACCTTGCATGTGTTATATGTATACCGAGCGGGGCCTGATGAGTGTGTTATAGTATGGTAGTTGTCATTGTGCTTGCGGGTCGAAGGCACCAATGTCGGCCCAGTTGATTATGTTATAGTATGCTAATTGTCTTTGTGACTCTTGCATGCCTTGTGTGTTTTTGTATGTATACCGGGCGGGGCCTGATGAGTGTGTTAGGTGGGGCCCATCGCATGTTACTGACATATCTGTTTCGGGTGAGGCCCGATGCCGGGTGGGGCCCGATGGTTGTGGGGCATGGCCCATTGTATGTTCGATTAGTATGGTATGAGGTATTTTGGGGAATTCACTAAGCTTTGTGCTTACAGTTTTGTGGTTATGGTTTCAGGTACTTCCGATTCGAAAGAGAAAAGTCTGACTTGATCGTAGCACATCCACCCATGTTTCCCCACTTTGTGATTTTGGGATTGTACTCTGATAACTATTTTTACTTTGATATGTTTTGTAATGATTGAAAAGGATAAATGGCGTTTAAGGTTGAATTAAAAATTAAATTTTTACCTTATAAATTTTAGGACGTTACAGAGCATCCAATGATGAAGGAGTATGGGAATGCTAAAAGGAGAGCCCATAGAATAAAGTGACTTTAACATAGCATAGTATTTGTTTGACATTTTCATGATGATTAATGGTTTTGGCATACAAAAATTAGCTTACAAGATTTTTTTGAACGATTGTACATCATTAAAAACGAAACTCTAGCAAGACGTTAGAAAAAAGTGAAAATTACATAGAATATTTGTTGATTGGGTTTTCAACCAATCAACCCAAGAGATTACAAATTTCTAATTCCTACTTTTTAACCAAGAAATTAAAAATCCCTAATCAAGTCAAAGATCATATGTCTTTAGTATTTTTTCCCATCGAAAACATCATTTTTACAACACAACACCCAAAAAGTAGCATTGATTATCGATTCTACCATGATTTTCTTTTTTTTATGCACTACCAAAGCATCCAACCATCCAAGAATATGAATAACGGATTCAACCATCGGGTTATTCATTTCTATCCATCTAAAAATATTAGTTCAAGTTCTAGCAGTCACATCACATTTCACAAATAAATAACTGACATCTTGTGACAACCGTCACTTTCTGGTTAAGTCAAAGTCAAGAAAGTCAACAAGTCAAACTGGTCAACTCAACTAGTGCCAATATGTTAGGGATTACCTTATGTTTACTAATGTGTAACTCTAAATTTTAATGCAAAGTAACACTTCAAAGTTTCAAATGTTCAAAATCCTAAAACCTAATCAGTTTGAGGGAAGTAACAACTCTATAAAACACTATTACGTACCTTTCGGGGGCGTATAACACTCAAAATGGGTTGTAACTAAGCCTACGACCTTTGTTTGGCGAAGAAAAACATTAATAAAGGCCCCCTACAAAGTCTCTCTAAATCTATCCCATTATATCAAAATCTCTCCCAAATCTCTCCAAGTATGTGAAATCTCTCTCAAATCTCTCCAAGTATGTGAAATCTCTCCCAAATATCTCCAAGTATGTGAAATCTCTCCCAAATCTCTCTAAGTATGAGAAATCTCTCCAATTATATGAAATCTCTCTCAAATCTCTCCAAGTATGTGAAATCTCTCCCAAATCTCTCCAAGTATGTGAAATCTCTCCCAAATCTCTCTACGTATGATAAATCTCTCCCAAATCTCTTTAAGTATGAGAAATCTCTCCAAGTATGTGAAATCTCTCCCAAATCTCTCCAAGTATGTGAAATCTCTCCCAAATCTCTCCAAATATGTGAAATCTCTCCCAAATCTCTCTAAGTATGATAAATCTCTCCAAGTATGTGAAATCTCTCCCAAATCTCTCTAAGTATGTGAAATCTCTCCCAAATCTCTTCAAGTATGTGAAATCTCTCCCAAATCTCTCTATGTACCTTCCTCAGTCGAAAATAGCCCAAAAGGACCCTCTTGGTCCGGAACCCTCTTAGTCCGGAACCCTCTTGGTCCAGAACCCTTTTAGTCCGGAACCCCTTGGTCCGGAACCCCCTTAGTCCGGACTATCCTCCTGCTTCGGAACCTCCTACTGACTCCGGAACATGTGGGGCGAATCGGACCTCCAAGCTGAACCGGACGAATTTCGCTCCTGACCTCGGATCCGAGAAGAAAGCTTCGGACCTCGCCCAACGCCTCCGGAATTCCCTGTTTACCCGCTTCGGACCCTCGCAGCCTAATCCTCTCCTCCGGAAATTTGGTATTAGCTTCGGAATGCTTAAAGGAGCTCCGGAAATTCTGATGTGACTCCGGATTTCACCCCTTCACTCTGGATTTTTACCAATTTCGGACTTTTTAGTGTTTTTAAATGATTTTTGCTTCGGAAATTTCTTCAGACTTTTATTTTTATAATTTTAAACGCTCCAAACTTATATTTTTATATATAAGACCCTATATTATCATATTTTAAACCATATTTTGGGAAATGATCGTAAACCAAGGACAATATCTATTGGGTGAGATATTGTGTTAGAGTGTTGATTTCCCTTAGAGTGTGACACAAGCTATCCCCCATACCCACTTATGACAACCCCCAGTCACTATTCACCCCTACCTAGTCAACTATTTGTCCTCTCACATCTCTCCTCCAGCTGGTAACTTGATCAAAAGTTGGAAACTCCCATCTTTCCTTCCACTTTACTCACACTCTCACCAAGAAACAAACACTTCTCTCTCATTTCCCTCTCTAAGAACTCGAGACTCAAAAGCTGCCTTTGAACTTCTCACCCTCATTCAATAAGTATTATCATCCTACATTGAACATTCTTCACTCCTTCACTCAACTTATGAATCTCTCATAACCAATGTCACCATAATTGTTCTTAGATCTTCAACTCTCCAAGCTTCTATCAAGTGTTCTTGACTTAGAAACCCTTTCTCTTCAGCATACATCTAAGGAAATCACTCAAGGTGAGTTCATACCTCTACATTTTCATGTTTTCTTCAAGTTTTAGGGGGGGGGGGGGAATACAAGTTAAAACACCTTTAATATAACTCAAACTCATACTTCAGCTTTTCACAGAAAAGTTGAGTCCTATTCACGGACTGTTTTCACCAACTTAAACTTAATATATTTCAAAACCGTTTCATATGAAAGTATTTCAAGTTTATACCTTTCTAATGACTACTTGCACACCTCCATACGATTTTTCTACAATTTATGGTGAATTTTATAAAACCGCCTATCATTTCCATAACGAATTCGGACCAGTCTGTGAATATGAACATTTTCACATAAGATAGACACTTCCAAAAATCATACTAAAAATTATGGATAAACTAGACACATTTTCTAAACTCTCAAAGTTTACGGATTCAGTTTTCGACTTCGTATGATTTTTATATGATTTTTCTAAAGCAGTACAGAAAGGTTAAAAACTAGTTCACAACTTACAATTTTCATAACACTTTGTAACATGTTGAGCAAAGTGTTTGTCTTTGATGACTTTATAATTTACACATGTTTTCTGTTAAGTTATGGTTAAATAACAGAAATTTACTTCCTAAATTGTAAGAGTCCTTTCACATTACAAACATACAATATAAAACATAAGAAGCATAGTTATGCATTCTAAGCATGCTACACGTAAACTCGCTAACGTAAGTTGTGAGACAATTCTCTAAATGTACTCTTAGAGTACGGGTTAAAATTCCTTCAAGTTATAACGAGAGTCTCTTATAAGGAGAGCGTGATAATTGTGTATAGATCTATATTGGGATTGACATCCCACACCTTGCTGCTAGCTACAGCGGGACCTGCAGGTGTACGGGTGACAAAAGTCATAATAAATTTTAACGTCTGAAAAACGTTGTAACAGGTCATCCGGTTGTAGTATGGTTATAGCGACTCACATAGGGAGTTAACATCACTTAAAGTTTACAGGAGATACTACTTTAAAAAGGAAAACAGAAAGGGGTTTTATCTATTTAAAACTGTATTCTTCGTTTAAATTACGAACACACACTCATGCATTCGGTCTTGGGATTTAAGACTACATAATATTTGATAAGGAAAATATTGGATTTTTCTTGTGTACACATTCCATTTTACAAATAAAGGTTTTTCCAACACTTCACCCAAAAGCTTATGAACTCACCGACTTAATTGTTGACACTCTTTCAAAACTACTTGTATTCTCAGGAAACCCGTGAAACAGGTAATCAACTGTTTTTGAGGATGGGACGCCAGACGTCAAATTAAACATTTTTGTCATCATAATGTAATTGATTTTAAAACATGTAAACTCATACTATGGTGTAACTTTTTCAATTATATTTATGATGGTTGCATTTACTATGCGCACTATTATACTCGTTGTTGTGATACTATACATGAAGTCCTCCACCCCTGAACGTTTCCGCCATCCTTGGTTTGGGGGTGTGACAGATTGGTATCAGAGCATTGTTTGTAGTGAACATAGTATATCAAACCATATAAGATATACAAACTATAAACACAAAGGGACTAAGACTCTCTGATTTAAAAGTTTTCCCCTACAAGTATACTTCTAAAATAATAAAAGCATTATTTTTATGAGAAAGTATAAGTGCATACATGCTTACCAATATAGAGTCACGTCTAAGGAAAATGCAAAAGTTAAAAATAGAGGAGTTGTGCAATGTGAATATGCCTTGGAATATGCAATCAAGTCTGGGAGGAATATAGCCTGATCAACTGTATTCGTCCGAGAAGTGACTAGTATAGGCCAGGGGATACTCATAGTGGACAACAAGTCTATCAACTTACCAACACCCATACAAGAAACACATTAAGAATCAAACACAACCGTTAAAATACTATAGGAGTATTTTTGTTAACTAAGCACAATATTTTTAGATCCATTATGTGCCTCTTACTAGACGCATATCAAACACTACCTAGAGTGAAATCCACTAATGAGATTGGTTTGTCAATATTTTATACCGAAAACAAAGGGATAATGACTTAAAAAGGTAATATATTTTTCGATTTATACACATTTGGTCACTGAGTTTTTTTTCGTCTATATTTACCCTTCAACTTGTTAAACCGTACACATTCAGTCCTTATAACCGGTTACTCCAGGTTAGCCGGGAAAAATGACTTAATAGGGTAATATATTTCTCATTTTGTACACATTTAGTCCTTTAATATTTTTTTGTTTCAAAATAAGTCATTTTTGTTTTTGTACTCATTCAGTACTTATGAATGATTTCTTTAGGTTTTCTCACGACATCTTACGTGAGACAATCATTTATGAAGTGTGTGGCGTTGTTGATGTTTATGTGTAACGTCTCATTTTCACAACTAAAAATTTTTATTTTTAAATAAGGCAAAATTCCCTAATTATAAATCCATTATTAAGAAAAAACGTTTATTCTAAAATAGATTTATCGAAAATCAGAGTAATATAAGAAACGCGGAATCCTCAATATTGTTGATGAGTGTGTACAGTTATGCATTCGCTTTCCCACGATCAACAATATAACCTGAAAACATAAACAACTGAGTAAGCACAAAATTTAGTGAGTTTCCCCCAAAATACTCGATACAACAAACGTATTATCATGCATAACGAGCCCACACTCATCAAATTGGAATACCTTGGCCCAATCAGCCATCAGACTGGAATGCCAACATGCAACAAGTCCAATCAGTCATCGGACTGGAATACCCAGGGTTTATCGGCATGCCGCCTTAACCCAACCGCTCTTCTCGAGCCTCCGTGCTTACGGCTTACAACCGGCCTGCACCAGGTATCTTGGCCTACAGCAAATAGCAGGACCACCTCAACTTATCCCACCAGATGTCGTGAAAAAAAATTAAATAAATCATTCATAAGTACTAAATGAGTACAAAAACAAAAATGACTTATTTTGAAACAAAAAAATATATTAAGGACTAAATGTGTACAAAAATATTAAGGACTAAATGTGTACAAAGTGAGAAATATATTACCCTATTAAGTCATTTTTACCGGCTAACCTGGAGTAGCCGGTCATAAGGACTAAATGTATACAGTTTAACAAGTTGAAGGGGTAAATGTGAACGAAAAAAAAGTCACTGACTAAATGTGTACAAATCAAAAAATACATTACTCTTTTAAGTCATTATCCCGAAAACAAACTATAACTGCAAATAGAATCCAAAAAATGTTATGAATTATTATTTAGTGAATGACTATTAGATTCCTCATATCCCCCCATTACTCTCCATAATTAGTGAACATTATAAAAAACATTATTATGAGTTTTATGAGTGTAGTTATACACCATTATAATGAGCATTCATAACATACATCACCTTTCATCTTCTTTGTCTAGTATAAATAGTGAGTGTTATGTATTGTAAAGTTTTGATGATTTCATCATAAGTATTGGAATAAAAGTTCTCTCTACTTTCATGTCTTTCTTTACTTTATAATTTATCTTGTTATTTGATCATATTTTATAACACGTTATCAGCACGACTCTACCATAGAGCTCTAACTCCTTATCGCTCTTGTTATTTCCAGGTATGTATTTTTTATAATTTCACATGTACAATGATTACATATTATTTTATGGAATTTCTTAACTAACAATTCCTTAACATACAAGTATTTATTTTGATTAGTATTTTCACTATGGAAAACTATGTTATGCTAGAGAAAACTTTCTCTACTTTCCATGCCACCAACATGCTCCTGCAGCAGCAATATCGTGAGAAATGTTTAAAAAAAATGTTGAGTTAGTTTCATGTCTTCTTGTGGCTAAACAAAACAATGAGTTATTGATGAAAAATCACCAATCAATCCCGACCGGTTCTAGTGCATTCCCTGAAGTGAATGCACCATCATATAATCATAATAGTCATGGGTATAACCAAGGTCATGGAGGTTATCATAATTATCATAAAAATAACAAGATTACAAGTAACCACCAGAAGTTGGAAAATAACAAAAACCCACATCCTAATGATAAAATTGATCAAGGCAAAAAGAAAGTTGAAAATGTTTGTCACCGATGTGGAACAGAGGCGAGTCAACATGCACATAAAGGGTGTCCATGGACACCCTTAACTTTGAAATTTTATTTACTAAATATATCATAAATTTTATGGGACACCCTTTGACAAAACAAATTGGACACCCTTTGGAGAAAACCTTTGGAGAAAAGGAAAGATAACAAACAATTTTGATCTTTTATATTTGCTAATCATAATCTATTTTTAATCTCTAAACCTTATAAAAAAACGTAAGAGCAAAAATCTAGGAGTTCGTTAAGTAACAAATATTTTTCAAAAATATAATAACAGCAAATAAAACCCTAAAGATAATTACGAGTTTTGTGGATCGGACGCTGCCAAAGTGCCTTCGTCTACTCAACTTCGAATTGCCACCGCCCGCATACGATTCATTAGTGTCGTCGACGAACATAGTTCTGGCCGTCTTCGTTTTCCGTCAGTCGCAACCTATCTTAAACAATTCTTGGTGTTAAAGTTTTTGATTTCTGGTCGTCCCCCAAGTCCCAACTCCTTACCTCCTTGCCTCCACTTGCATCGATACCATCTCCGCCGCCAGCCCGTCATCCGACCGGACCGAAGAATACCAGTCGTCGGCGCTACAACGTGTGTGTTGCTTCTCGTGCATTCCATATTCTTTTAGGTAAAACTTTGTCTCTCTTTTATGTCTGGTTTCATTACTTTGTGGTTAATTGGTCATGTGTGTAAAGCAATAAAATGGGCGTAGGACTATAGCCTACTGGGTAAATGAAAAGTCATTGTCTATATAAACTTAAAAAGTCATAGTCTATACTCTATGTCTTTGGTATAATAAACAATTAGAACAATAGACCTACCAGCTTGCTCATATGATTTCATATACATATACCTATACATTTATAGCATTAGATGTGTTTGTTTTGATTAATTATTTAGATTGGTAATTGTTTATTGTATTATTCTAGACAATATGTTAATGGTTTATAAACAAAAAGGTGAAACTAGCTCTTTGTGACATAATCATGATAACCCACAATGAAATAATGAAGTTAATAAAAAACCATTTGTTTAATAAGACGAGTGATATTACTAATAAACCGACCCGATAACCAAATATTTTGACCAGTTAATTTTATTATTTCATTTATATGGGACACATGTGAGTTTGAATCCTATATTCGCCACTGATGTGGAATGAGCGGTCATTGGTCTTGTACATACCGCTTACCAAAGCATTTTGTTGATCTTTATCAAGCTTTCTAAAATCCAAAGAAAAATAAAATATCAAAACAAATTTTATTCAAAATGATTTTCACGAAGATCAACCAAAAATGGCACATTTGGATGTTGTGAATTATCTTGTCTACCTAGAAAAGACAAGTGGTGCTATTGATGGTGATGGAAAAATAATATATAATAGTTTTGTTTCATGTCATTTATTATGTTTTTATGTCATATTCATTTCATGAGAAATGATGTCATCACAATCTTCTCAAAGTAATAAAATATGACTTTATTTCTCTAAGTCGAATGTTTCTTATGTTTTATTTATTTATTGAAGTGATATGGATATTCACAAAAGAAGTTGCAGACAGTGCAAGGACACATAACATTTTTAATAATGAAAAAATATTTTGCTTATTTATCAATTGGAGAAGCAGATGTTAATACAAAAATAGGTAATGCAAAAATGATTGAAGGCTCCGGAAGAGCGAATATAATATTACCACAAGGGACAATAATTACAACTGGTGATGCATTATTTTCATTAAAATCACCAAGAAATTTATTAAGTTTTAAGGATATTCGGTCCAACGGATATCATGTTGAAACAACTAATGATGGTGACAAACAGTATCTCAATATCACAAAACGATATCGGGTAAGAAAACTCTTTTGGAAAAATTACATGTATTGTCCTCCATATTGTATTATACAAATATTAGAATGATTGAATCTCATGCTATTGAAAATAAAAGGTATGATAACAACTTCAAAGCTTGGCATGACCAGTTGGGCCATCCCGGATCAATTATGATGCGCAAAATAATTGAAAGTTCAAGTGGTCATTCCTTGAAAAACCAAAAGATTTTTCAAGCTAATGAATTGTCTTGTGTTGCATTCTCTCAAGGAAAATTAATTTCTCATCCATCATTGAATAAATTTGGGTATGAAAGTCCTAGTTTCTTAGAAAGAATTCAAGGGGATATATGTGGATCAATTCATCCACCATGTGGACCATTTAGATATATTATGGTTTTAGTTGATGAGTCAACTAGATGATCACATGTGTGCTTGTTGTCTAGTTGTAATTTGGTTTTTGCAAGATTACTTGCATAAATAATCAGCCTAAGGGCACATTTCCCCGATTACCCAATTAAGAAAATTTGACTTGACAATGCTGCAAAATTTTCATTGCAAGCTATTAATGATTATTGCATGTCGATTGGATTGAACATCCTGTTACACATGTTCATACGCAAAATGGTCTAACTGATTCATTAATCAAATGTCTCCAATTAATTGCAAGACCATTACTAATGCATTCTAAACTTCCTACATCGACATGGGGCATGCAATTTTACATGCAACATCACTTATATGCATAATGCCAACTTGTTATCATTATTTCTCCCCTATTCAACTGGTTTGTAGCAGGAACCAAATATTTACCATCTAAGGATGTTTGAATGTACAATTTATGTACCCATTTCTCCACCTCACCGAACAATTATGCGTCCTCAAAGAAGAATGGGAATTTATGTTGGATATAAATCTCCATCTATATTAAATTATTTAGAACAATTAACTGGAGATTTATTTAAAGTTATATTTGATGATTATTATTTTGATGAATCATATTTTCCAACATTAGGGGGAGAAATAAAGAAGATGGAAAATAAAATCTCTTGAAAGCAATTATCACTTTCAGTTTTAGATCCCCGTTCAAGTGAATGTGAACTTGAAATAAAAAAGATAATTCATTTACAAAATGTAGCAAATCGATTTCCAGATGCATTTACTGACCCTAAGTGAGTAACAAAGTCTCATGTACCAGCTGTAAATGCTCCAAGTAGAATTGATATCCCTTAAGGAAAAAAATACAACTACTAATGAATCTTAGGCACGCCTGAAGCGTGGAAGATCAGCCGGTTCCAAAGATAAAAATCCTCGAAAATAAAATGGAGCAAATACAATTGATGGTCCAAAAGAGAAAACAAAATCTCTCGAAAAGATTAATGAAGCTCTAGAAGAGCCCAATGACATAACAAAAGAAACTAAGGTACCTGAAAATTATGAAAATGAAGAGATCTCAATAAATTATGTCATGTTAGGAATAAGATGGAACCGAAATAAGATAGACGTCGAAGATAAATTTTGATATCATGTTGCGCGTGAGATTATGGAAGAAAATGAGCATCTTGAACCTAAATCTATAGAGGAATGTAGAAATAGAAAAGATTGGCCAAAATGGAAAGATGAAATAAATAAAGGGCTTAATTCTCTTACTCAACTAAAAGTTTTTGGACCTGTTGTCCATACACCAAACATAGTAAGAACAGTGGGACACAAATGGGTATTTGTGCGCAAAAGAAACGAGAAAAATGAAGTTGTGAGATATAAAGCAAGACTTGTTGCACAAGGTTTTAGCCAAAGGCCCAAAATTGATTATGAAGAAACATACTCTCATGTGGTTGATGCGATTACATTCCGTTATCTAATAAGTCTGGCAACACATGAAAAACTAGAGATGCGTCTGATGGATGTAGTTACCGCCTATTTATATGGTTCACTTGAGAATGATATATATATATATATATATATATATATATATATATATATATATGAAAATTCCAGAAGGGTTTAAGGTGGTAGAAGCACAAACTTCTAATTTTCGTGAAGTATATTCGGTGAAATTAAATAAATCTTTGTATAGATTGAAACAATTTGGCCGTATGTGCTTCAATTTTTTAAGTACATTTCTGTTGAAAGAGTGCTATAAAAATGATCCATGAAGCCCCATGTGTATTCATAAAAAGATCCAGATAAGAATTTATCATAATTGATGTTATTGTAGATGATTTGAACATAATTGGAACTCCTAGAGAATTGAAATGCATGATCTTGGTAAGATGAAATTTTGTTTGGGTCTTCAAACTGAGCACACAAAAATGGAGTTTTTGTACATTAATATCTAGAAAAAGTGCTTAAAAGGTTTTATATGAATAACTCACATCCATGAGTAACCCGAAAGGTGGTAAGGCACTTAGATGCCAAAAAGGACCAATTTCAGCATCATAATAAACATGAAAATCTTCTTGTTCCCGAAGAACCATATCTTAGTGCTATTGGTACAAGACCTGATAAATCTTTTGTCGTAAACTTATTATCAAGATATAGTTCTTGTCCAACAAGAAGATACTGGAATAGAGTCAAACACATTCTTTGATATCTTCGAGGTACAGTGGATGTGAATTTATACTAATCAAATTCATCAAATGCGAAGTTAATTAATTATGTAGATGTTGGATATTTATCTGATCCACATAAAGCTCGAACTCAAACAGGTTATTTATTCAATTATGGAGGTAAGCAAATTTCTTGACATTATGTTAAACAAATTTTAGTTGCTGCTTATTCTAACCATGCAGAGATTATAGCAATCCAAAAGGCAAGTCATGAACGTATTTGGTTAAGAAAGTTAACTCAAAACATTTGCAAGAATTGTGGTCTAACTTCTAACAGGGATGTTCCATCCATACTATATGAAAATAATACGACTTGTATAACCCAATTCAATGAAGGTTTTATCAAAGAAGACAGAACCAAGCATATATAACTAAAGTTCTTTTTCACTCATGATCTTCAAAATGAGCATGTCATCAACATCCAAAAAATTCAATCAAGTAACAACATGGCCAATTTGTTCACTAAAGCACTTCCTACATCCAAATTTGAAAAGATGGTACGAAACATTGGCATGCGGTGCTTTAAGGAAATCAATTGATGTGGTGATCAGGGGGAGTTGGAAACATATTGTACTCTTTTCCTTAGCTATGTTTTCCCACTGGGTTTTCTTAGGAAGGTTTTTAACAACGTAATTGTTTCAAATATCTATTATTAATCATGTACTCTTTTTCCTTAATAAAGGGTTTTCCGTATGAGGTTGGGTTTTCCGTATGAGATTTTACCTATTAAGGTTTTAACGAGGCATGATATAATTGTCATTCAAGGGGGAGTGTTATGAATTATTATTTAGTGAATGACTATTAGATTCCTTATATCCCCCCATTACTCTCCATAATTAGTGAACATTATAACAAACATTATTATGAGTTTTATGAGTATAATTATACACCATTATAATGAGCATTCATAACATACATCACCTTTCATCTTCTTTGTCTAGTATAAATAGTGAGTGTTATGTATTGTAAAGTTTTGATGATTTCATCACAAGTATTGGAATAAAAGTTCTCTCTAATCTCATGTCTTTCTTTACTTTATAATTTATCTTGTTATTTGATCATATTTTATAACAAAAACCACATTTTTCTTCGACGTCAGATTATAACGCAAAACAGTAGATCCTTTTTTTCTTATATATATTTATTCCAAAATGCCTCGATTTTACTTTTTTGTTATACTAAAAAGTATGAAGAGAAAGTCTTACCATCTAAATAACTCACACCGAAACCGCCTTAGTACCTATCACGTGGATTGTAAATCTTGGTACACTGTTGAAATTTTAGACATGGAATAAATGTGAGCATTATCTATGGAATTTCATACCTCAAACACCATAATAAACAAATTCCGTACATTGCTATTTTAGCTCAAATATTTTTCATGGCTATGATAGAGTAGATTCTTCAAATTGTAAAGTTTTATATAAAAAAAATTACAAGTACCACGCTATAATTGGGTAGGTTTTTGAAAGTACAATAAAAATCGGGAACCGATTTAGTGCGAAATAGAGGACCGAGAATCAGACCAAATACTCCAGTTCCGGTTCTGGTTTTTTTCCGGTATGGTCCGGTTCTACCGGGTCAAATGCTCATCCCAGGTCATATGTTACATATCAAAGTATATTTCTATTTTTAACATCTAGTCCAAAGATATATGAATCCAAGAATCGAATAAAAACATAATGTATATTGCTATTTCTAAAAGCAAGAAATAGCAACACACTTTCTATAAAACTTCTGATGTGATGAAAGGAAGTTGGCGCCAAAATTAAATCTTGAAACAAATTCTGTTGGAGTTTTAACAAAACTAAAAAAAACAGCAAATAAATTGAACTCAAAGCTTAAGAATAGAAAAATCTTACATAAAAATTGTTTCTCACATCCAAATCCATGAAAACAAAAGATCTGCAGCACAAAACATGGATATGCAGCTCAAAATATGGAACCGAAGATTAGCACCCATAAGCTCAAAATATGGGGTATTGTTTAAACCACAATACCATCCAGATGAAATGAGTAAAATGTCTAAACTGAAGGCTCAGATAATGGAGGTTAAAGTGATTATTAGTGGTAAATTTTTCATGTAACTCACATGCTGCATGAAATAGGTGTACTGTTAAAATGCATGTTTTAATATATGTAGATTGGGTGCTTTTTGTTATGACAAGTTCATGTAGTTACTTGTAGTGACTATTTATCTATTGTTTATTAACTATGGCATAAGTAATACGGTTTCACTTATCTTCCATCTCAAATGCTTAATATCTGTTATGACCTTTTTTAAATATATGTTTTGTAGATAAACATTGAAAATCAACCGATTATAGCCAATTATTTTATTACTAGGACATGTACTCTGTAACAATGTAGCCAATTATTAGACAATAAGTTGGATTTACTTAAAGCAATACAAAGCAAATGAAAGTTGGTTGCTATTTCTTTGTATAAAAAAGTTTGAATAAAGAATATTGAAATGTGTATTGGAGAGACTTAACCAGTTGAAAAAAGAAGGCGGTTGCATTTTATATTAATATCTGTAATATTAAAATGTTAAGATATACTAAAAGCTTAATATTTGTTCAAACAGACTTGGCAATAATCAGACACCATTTCAATAAAAAGAAGAAGAATATATACTTAGTGATTGTAGTTAAGTTTAAAACAGCAAACAAATCAAAAAGTCAGATTGATACTTCTGTTCATACTAGGGCAATATTGTAGGAATTGCATAGCTTGACAAGTGCAGCTTGATTAGGTGGAGAAAGATGTTTGGTAATAACCATGGGGAATCTCCCACTGAATTGAGAAGAGAGATTCGCAGGAAAAGCTACAAAAAAGTGTTTTGGATCCTCGATTTCCTTCAAAGGATCCGAATCATCCTTTTTTTTACCACCAGCATTTTTAAGAGGAACAAAACCCCCAAAATCAATATCGAAATCAAAATCATCATCCTCCTCAACTCTTTCCTCTTCTGGCAGTGGCATTGAGAGAAGAAGAGTAAGAATGGCATCCATCAACTTCCCCCAGAGCTCCTCAGCTGCAGGATCTAACAGTAATGCAGATTCACAAAACAGCTTAGTTGATGCAACTGCACTCAGCTTGACCTCTGTGTAGTTGTACCCAGTATTTATGGTCTTGAGATTGGGTATCCAAACCTCACCTAAAATCACATGAAATAAATTGGCCTTAACAGAATTTACCAGGTCCACAAGAGTTTGCACCCCATGCTTCACCAAAAAGAGAGACATAAATACGATCACACACCTAACAAGTCTTGGGGTTTTGGTATTTTGATTTTGAAGGCGATTAAACACTGAAGCCCAAATGTGGTTCATGTATTCTGCTATAACACCATACTCATAACTCTCAATCACTGTGTTGAGAAGATGAAATTGTACCGCCCGGGTTTCGGGGCTAAGCATTTTTAGACGATGTAATAGTCTAGGTCAACTATTGTAACTCTTTTTGATGTAATAAAGATGAAATATTTGAGTATTATGTGAATTATGTGAATTTATATGCTTATTATTTATTTATAAATGTATAATAAATAAGGAATAAAAATAAGCGTCAAAATTAAAGTGTGAGATAAACCCGATATCTTTATATAAAGTTATAGTGGTCGAAACAAGGATTTCGGAGATATAGAGAACGCCGAAATCTGAGTTATAACGAAGAAGTTATGACATGTCGAAGTTTCATGACAAAACCGGCACGACGCTGTGTGACGTAAATAGTGAATTTACGATATATGACTTTTTGGCCTTAGTAATCTAAACCAAAGTTGTAGTATACGTTAAACCGATAGCATGCATAAAAAGAACGCCCAAATCTGACTTCGTATGAGGAAGTTATGAATTTTTTAAGATTTGACTTAGCAGTGCACAACCCGAAACTCGAATTTTAGATCGAGCTGTTTTTGGCCTACGCGACCTAAATGAGAATTGAAGATCTCATTAATAGGAACTCAACGGTAAAAAGACAGACGAAAACGGAGTCCGTATGTAGAAGTTATGAATTTTACGCGGACATTTAACAATATAATCTTCTCGTACTGTTAAATTTAAGATCGGTCGAGAATTAGCCGACGGAGTCAAAATGAAAGTTGTAGATCTTATTTTTACCTACGCGTGGATATAAAAAACGTCAAAAACGGAGCTCGTATGTGAAAGTTACAGATTTTAGAAGTCAGAAGTGTGTTGTGCGAAAATGGGTGACGTGGCACAATCTTGGCCATTGTTTTCTCCCCAAGTCTTGCCACAAGATGGTGACATGTGGCACCAAGTTTCAGCCATATTTCACCCTATAAATAGAGCCTCTCCCACCCTCATTTTCTTCACACCTTTCCCATTCTTTCTTTCTCTCACTAGTTTCTCTCTCTAACCCCCCAAACCCCCCGAAAAGCCTAGGGAACCTCCCTAGCACGAGGTGGAAGCCCCGGAGTGCTCGACGGCTCCGAAAAGAAGAGCTTTTCGGCTCGGGAACGCTGCTCCAAGCAAAGCCCGATTTTTTTTTATAAAACCCGCTGTAAGTGAGCTACGCCTACGCTATTTTTAATATATCGTTTATTTAAAGTAACGTTATTAGGAACTTATAATAAGTACATGGGCTATTATTATGGGTTATATAAGTATTTTTTTTACGCTTATATAATAGTAATAATAGTTAGACTATTAATTAGTCGCGGTAAATATTAGACTAAAATCTAGTGGTAATAATACTAGGTTTCGTTGAAGGAAAATAGAATCGTTAAAAGCGAAGCGCTGCCCGAGTTTGGAGTCATCACTTTAACAGGTGAGTGCATAGTTACTTTCATCTTACACATAGATATGAAGTATTTTATATAAATTACGTGCTATGTGTGCATATTATCTGAATACTTGCTGTCTATGTTGGATGAATGATTTTATACACGTTTTTCATGAGTTAAACTGTATATTTATTTTATATCTACAAAAATGTTGGGGTAAAACATGGGTAGATGTAATAAGACGATGTGTGATAAAATGATGAGAGGCCTCGATGTTGTTGGTGATCCAGTCATCTAGCGGAGTATAGATGACGACCACAGACTCTTCTAGACAGTCCAGTGGAACGCTAGCAGGCTCGCAACCTGTAGGTGTTTGTGAACGATGTGTTCACCGGTGTACTCCATCCCCCTCATGGTTGCCTTTTGGACATTTATTGCTGAGGAACCCCCTTAGCAGTAATGTCCATCCCGATGATGATCCTTAGGCTAGGTCCCTTAAGATAGGTGTTTAGGGACGTAAAGTGAGGATAACGGGAACGGGTAATCGGGTTATTATTGATTGATGAAATTAATAAACTTATTTATTGTGGGTTGAAAACCTTATGTGCTCACTAGGCTCCCAAGCCTGACCCACTCAGTTTCATGTATTACAGGTAGTGGCGCTCGAGCATAGATGTGATGTTTTGGATGAGGGATTACGGATATAGGCCTGTATATATGAAATAATGTAGTAAGGCTTATATTGTACTGTTTATGCTTTTGATTTGTATCGAACATGACATCCCGAGTCTTTTAATGAAATACATTTCCTTGGAAATGCTTTTGATAAATCTTTATCATATTTTGTTTTGGGACAAATTCCGCAACACTTTTATTTAAAAATGTTACTCTGATTTTCAAACAAGCATAAACAAAAATCGGTCTTTTCTGGCCGTGAAAATGAGGATGTCACAGTTGGTATCAGAGCAGTAGTTTAAGCGAACTAGGAATTTGTAGGATTTCTAGACTTAAACTTAGAATGCTAAGCGATGATTGTGAGGTGTGAGCACTAGCTTATTTTAGGAATTATGCCTAAAATGCTTTTATGTGCTAAATGCTTTGTGCCTGACATGCTATTATTTGTTCGGATCTATGGTCTGTTGCCGACCGGATCTGGAAACCTTATGTGTTTAGGATTCTAAACGTACGACTACGATATTAGAACTAGCATGTAAACGTCTCGGAGTGATAAGGATGATTTAAACGACTATCCTAAATAAAGATCTAAATTCACCTTATTCGGTGTATAGATCAAGATGGCAAGGACCCGTAGCGGAAACGTGAATGCAAATGGGAACCGAGATCAACCCCTAGTGATACAGCAAATACCAGTCGTACTAGAAGTTGCACCTGAGCCGATCACTATGGCTGGAGTACAAGCCATGATGCGGGCTATGTTAGCTGAACAAAGGGAAGAAATGAGGCAAATGATGCAAGAGAATAGGGACGAACCTACCATACATGTTGAGCCGACCGAGCCAATTCCCGAACAATCTGAGGAAGGGAACTACAGCCGCTAAGTGAGTCAAGTAGGGACTCAAGGTGAGCAAAGGGATGGCCCGGAGAAGAGAAACAACAAGGATGGGCGGATGTACAAGAATTTCTTGGGTGCGAAACCACCAAGTCTCTCAGGAAGCCCAAAGCCTGATGAGATTATGGATTGGATCTCCGAAATGGAGATGGTGTTTGAGAGCTGCGACTGCAGCGAGAAGCAGAAGACCGTCTTCGCTGTGAGACAATTGAAAACTGGAGTCTTGAGCTGGTGGAAGCTATTAGCGGATACAATGCCGCGAGGAGAAGCTCTGAAAATGTCATGGGATGAGTTCTTGGAACAACTGAAGGCGCAGTACTGTTCAGAGATAGATGTAACTGATCTGAACAATGAGTTCCAAAACTTGAAAAAGGGAAGAATGAGCATCGACGACTATGCTGCTGCATTCACAGAAAAGATGAAGTTGTTTCCATACCTAGTGCCAACCGAACTCTCCAAAATTGAGAAGTTCGCAAATGGACTGCCAGCCGACTTTGGCCCGACAGTCAAGATGGCAACCACTTTGAAATCAGCTGTTCGAGCAGCTAAGAATGTGGAGACCCAACAAAAAGAAAGGGGTCTGGAGAGGGCCGAGGTTGGTGAGAAAAGGAAATTCGATGGATCTTCAAGGTCCAACAAGAAAAGTAAATTCTCGAAGTCCGGTTCGAAGGGAGGAGGAGTCGAAGCAAAGTGGTGTGACAAGTGCAAGAAGAAGCACTCCGGAAAATGCGACGGAGAAGTCACCTGCTTTAAGTGTGGAAAGACCGGGCACTATGCCAATGAATGCACCCTCACCATGAAAGTCTGTTATGGGTGTAGCGAGGAAGGGCACATTTCGAGGGACTGTCCGAAGAAGAAGGAGGCAGGAAGACCCAACATTCCACCGAAGCCGAAGGCAAGAGCCTTCCAGATGACGCTCGAGGCTGCAAAGGAGGCAGCAGACGTCGCTTCAGGTACCTTTCTTGTAAATGGATTGCCTGCCAATATACTGTTTGATTCCGGAGCAAACTATTCCTTTGTATCGCATAGATTTGGAGGAAAATTAGCATTGCCTGTAGAAAAACTTGATAATTCCCTAATTGTGGAAGTTGCCAGTGGAAAAGTCGTACCTGTTAGTAATCGTATTAAGAACATCGTCATCGACCTAAACGGAAACGAATTCCACGAGGAGCTGTTACCCATAGAATTGAACGGTTTCGACATCGTTCTGGGAATGGATTGGCTTAGCGCCAACGATGCTGAGATTCAATGCCGAAAGAAGATAGTAAGGGTAAACCCACCCGGAAAGGAGTCATTTATGGTGTACGGGGACAAACGCCGAGTAAATTCTGGAATCATCTCCCTGATGAAGGCCAGAAAATGTTTGTCCAAGGGATGTGCATCATACCTGGCATTCGTGATCGATGCAAATAAGGAGAAAAAGGAGGTGCAGAATATACCGGTCGTGTGTGATTATCCGGAGGTCTTTCCTGAAGATCTTCCCGGATTACCGCCTGATAGACAAGTGGAGTTCAGAATAGACTTGATACCAGGCACAACACCGATAGCGAAAGCACCATACCGATTAGCACCGACGGAGATGAAGGAGCTCATGACGCAACTTCAGGAGTTGTTGGACAACGGTTTTATCAGACTTAGTTCATCACCCTGGGGAGCTCCGGTGCTATTCGTGAAGAAGAAAGACGGAAGCATGAGAATGTGTATAGACTACCGAGGGCTGAACAAGGCAACAGTGAAGAACAAGTATCCATTGCCAAGGATTGATGACCTATTCGATCAGCTGCAAGGCTCGAGCTATTTCTCAAAGATCGATCTTAGGTCAGGATATCATCAGCTGAAGGTGAGAGAGCAGGATATTAAGAAGACTGCGTTCAGAACAAGATATGGACACTACGAGTTCTTGGTTATGTCGTTTGGACTAACCAATGCTCCAGCAGCATTCATGGATTTGATGAACAGGGTTTGTAAACCATTCCTCGATAAATCTGTGATAGTGTTCATCGACGACATTCTCATCTACTCGATAAATCCGTGATAGTGTTCATCGACGACATGTAAATCACAAGTGAATCACATATCAATTACATGTGATTCACATGTAAATCACAAGTGAATAACATATGAATTACATGTGATTCACATGTAAATCACTACTGAATCACACATGAATTACGTCTATATGCACACATGCATTTTGTGTGAGAGGTCTTCGTTAATTTTTTTTTTTTATTTTCTTGTGAATTTCAAATTTGAATCTTAAAAGATACAATCACATGTGAATATCACATTATATAATCACATTTGAATCTTTCATGATATAATCACAAGTGAATCTTACATGATATATACTTGTGCATTTTTCTGAGTGTTCTTGCCTTAATCAATTTTTTTAAAAATCTTCTTGTAGATTTTGATGAATTTGTTGAAAATATTGAAGACGTGAAAAGTGATAAATTGAAGAAAATATGGAAATCTTGATATGAAGAAATGATAAGATTGTGAATCTGCGTAGCATTTTTTATTTTTTATATTTTATTCTGTATCGAATAAATTATATGTTATATTATGTTTATAGATTGATTAATAAAAATGAAATTTATTTGATTTACTTACGAATATTATAGTATAATAAGTATGCATATATGCATTTGAAAAAATATGCATATGCACTTAAAACGTTGATTTTTTTTGTTAAAAAAATTAAAGTTTTTTTAAACTAATCTAGTTTTTTTTTGGGATATATACAGTAAAGTCTCAATATTTTCATCGATTTGACAAGAAAGTCCTAAACTTTATTTTTTTGACAGTAAAGTCCAAATTACCGACAGTTTTTGACACTTTTACCCTTTTTTTTCCGGTTAGCCGGTAATTAGGACTTTTTTGTCAAAAAAATAAAGTTTAGGACTTTCTTGTCAAATTGTCAATTAGGACTTTACTGTCAAAAAAATAAAGTTTAGGACATTCTTGTCAAATCATTGAAAATATTCGGACTTTCGTGTATTTTCGTAACTCAAGAACTTTTAATTGTAACTTTTGTTGCAGCACCACTGTTTTTCTTACCATCATCATCTTTACCCTGACACAATCACGATCAAGAGAAACTTATGCAAAAGAGAGAGCAAGAAAGGGTGAAAAGACTTGTAAAACTTTTTTCTTGTTTCGCCACCAAATCTTGAACTAAAAAGTGGGGACAGATTATACAAACACAAACAACACATGCCTAGTAAAAAATGTGTGAATGTGGAGAAGGGAAAGAAGGGCAATTTCGTTTTTTTCGGTTTCTTATTTCTCCATTTTTGGGACTGCAAAAAACCAACACAACTCTGGTTCTTTCTTTCTTTCTTTCTTGATTATCTCCATTTTTTTCAATGTCAGTTTGTTAAGATTAAAAAAACGATTTAACAAGAAGCAAACGTTAACGATTTCAATAGGATCTAGCTGACTAGAGAATGTTTCAATAACTCTTATGTTTAAAGAATATCATACCATTAAATTTCTAACCAAAAAAAAGATATATACACTAAAGTCCCAATATTTTCAACGATTTAACAAAAAAATCCTAAACTTTATTTTGTTGACAGTAAAGTCCTAATTGGCGATTTGACAAGAAAGTCCTAAACCTTATTTTTTTGACAAAAAAATCCTAATTACCGGCTAACCGGAAAAAAGGGTAAAAGTGTCAAAAACTGCCGGTAATTTGGACTTTAGTGTCAAAAAAATAAAGTTTAGGACTTTCTTGTCAAATCGATGAAAATATTGGGACTTTAGTGTATATATCCCCTTTTTTTTGGTAAACTTACTGATTTTTAACATATTACTTTTTTTAAAAAATATAGTTTTTTTTTATAAATTGCAGTTTTTTTGAAAAAAAATATAGTTTTTTTGAAAAAAAATGCAGTTTTTTTTAAGAAAAATGCAGTTTTAAAAAAAAAATTGTAGTTTTTTTAAAAAAATCGCAGTTTTTTTTTTTGAAAAATTTACAGTTTTTAAAAAAATATATATTTTTTTTCAATTTTTTAAAAAATTTATGTTTTCTGAAAAAAATTAAAAAATCTACATCTTTTTTTTTTAAAACGATAATTATTGAAAAAAATCTAAAATTTGATTTGTTTTGTTAATTTTTAAAACTTTTTATTAATATTTCCAATAACAAAAAAAACATTAAATGAGACCGGTAAAATAACGATCATGCCCTTAATGAATTAATTTTGATCTAACGCTCCACCTTTAGGTCTCAGGTTCTCGACAAACTATGAGTTCTCAACGGATCTTAACCCTATATATATCATGTGTGTGCCGTTTCTCACCTGTGCATTGGTGAACAAGGTTTAATCAGCAGGTTTATATTACAAGTTATAATTATAATTTGAGAGGTATCACACAACACAACTAAATTAAAACCAAACCATCTCTTCAAATGATGACACTTTTATATCAATCCAAATAGAATTTCACATATCTAAAATGTCGCATGATTGAGAATTCTTTAATTTACCAACAATAACTTCCATTTAATTTATTGACTTGTTAAAATTTGAACATAAGATAAAAAAAAAAGTGATCAACATATAGGAAATTAACGTAATATAAGTATAAATTCTTTAATTCGTTCACTTAATAAATATGTCAAACAGGTATAAAACATTGGGTTATTGTCACTGTAACCCTACAAAGTTACATATAATGGTTTAAATGGTCTATCGTGACTATTTTTTGCATTTTAAGGGCATGTACTTCTGTTTTCTGGTTTTAAAATGACACTTTTAAAAATATGAATGGGTCACCCGGTGACACCCATCCCACGTAGTAGTTTTCCAATTCCACGTAATATACAATTAGATTTAGTAAGTCCACGTCATTGGCACGTGTATATGAGTTAATGAGACATACCGTACGTTTTAAACCCCTCAACTGTCTCTTTCGAACTCTTTCTTCTGTGACATCCTCATCCAAATCCTTTGTTCAACTATTCTTCGGTCCTACCCTTTTCTTCAACTGTTCGTCGCTCAAATCGGCGAACTTTGTCATTGCTATGGTCGTTTCCATGAAGATTGATCTACATTTTGCAGGAATTTTTACCAGGTACCCCTCTATTACTTACTCAAATGGAGTCGGGGGAAGGTTTGATGATGTTGATTTTGCTGGAATATACAAGAACGAATTTGTGGAGTTCCTTGAAAGATTCGTTGTTGAGAGATGTTTGAATGTGTACTTTTGTATGCCCGATATTGACGTTCCTGATGGATTGAGGATAATCGTCACCTACATGGATTACATGGAACTAATCGATGTAAGGTATGCTTCTGATTGTGTAATTAATGTATACATGGACCATCTTGGTGTTAATGTACATCAATGGATTCTTGAAGAGCAAGCAGAAGTTTGCAGTTCTTTAGACGAATTCTCCGGTGCAAATGAAGTTCATGAAGAAGTGAAAAGTCGTATGGATATGGATGATGGAATCGATATGCAAGATTTACATGGTGGTAGGGATGATATCCAAGGTGCTAGGGAGGATTTGCAAGGTGAGCAAGATGATGGCATTCACATGGAAGTGGACACTGAACCTGATGAGTGCATTCCTATGAACAAGACAAAAAATTATGAGTTTCTGAGTAAGTTGTGCCCAAAGGAGCAAGTCACCCCCCCCCCCAACAATTCACCTCGTAAAGAGACATATGATCATTTACATGAGGATGAGGTAATATCTACTGACCAGGCTACTTACAATGAGAATGTTCATTGGAAAAAGCAGAAACTTGTATTAGGTATAAGATTTGTAAGTCCTAAACAACTGAAACATATGGTGTGTAACTATGTTGTAGCAAATGGTTATCAGTTATGTTACAAAAAAAATGATAGTAGGAGACTCTTAGTGAAATGTTGTTCTGGGCAGTGCAAGTTTAGAATGTGGGCTTCTTGGTTGAGTAAGGAAAAGTTTTTTCAGATTAAGAGTCTCATAAATGAGCATAACTATGCAAGAAACTTCAAGTTATGTTTAATTGTGTATTATTCATGGATAGGTACTCATTACACAAAACAATTCTTACAGAAACAAAAGGCTAGTGTCAGGCTACTTAGGGATGAGGTTAAAGAGAAATTTGGTATATATGTGAGTATGGGACAGTGTAGAAGAGCAAAGAAGAATGCAATTGAACTGATTGAAAGAACACTAGTGGAGCACTATGCAAAGCTCTGGTTATATGGTGAGGAGATTAGAAGATCAACTCCAGGATCAACAGTCAAAATGGATGTCAATTCTATGCCATATGGTAAGAATTATTTTAGCAAGTTTTACTTGTGTTTTGATGGGCTAAAGCAAGGGTGGAGAGGGAGCTGCAGAAGGGTTATAAATTTGAATGGATGTTTCTTAAAGGGGTTATATACTGGAGAGATAATATATGTTGAAGGAAGGGATGCCAATAATCACATATCCCCAATTACATGGACAACTGTCTGTGTAGAAAACAAAGAAAATTCGAAATGGTTTTTGGAAAACCTTAGAGATGACCTTGCATAAGGTATGATGTTTACTTCCTAATTTTAAATATTGTACTTGGTGTTTCATTTTATCTAATATGTTACCGTTGTTGTATAGGAGTTGTTAGAGTCTATCAAAGAAGTAGTGCCTAATGTTGAACATAGGCAGTGTGCGAGGCATATTGTTGCCAACTTTAGGAAAAGATTCAGTGGTGAACTGTAACATCCTGTTTCAGATCGTCTGTGATAAGGGTTCGTGGGCTGCAACCCGGACATGAGGAAGTCTTGGGTTTGCGACGAGTTGCTAGAAGCGTAGGGCATCTCGTCACCTTTCCGTGGATATGAGGTTCGTTGAAAACGGAGTTATATCGAGGAAGCAATGGAAGTTTGAAGTTTTGGCAGGATAAGTCCCTTATTTGAGAAAGGTGGCAGCTGAGTACGCTGGGCGTACGTGTGTGTACGCTTAGCGTACTCATGTGCGTGACTTTTAAGCGGAGCCACCTAGTACGCTGGGCGTACTAGGCATAGAAGGAAAACCCTAATTGAGAGGAGTGTCCATATAAAAAGAATGAGATGGCCTCATTCCTGGCCACCATCCTCAGTCAATAAACCCTCTCAAACCCTAATCCTCGTTCTTAAGCTTGTGTGTGACCATTGTAAGCTTATAAGTGTTCTTGTGGGATTTTTTGGAGTGAAGAAGGAGCATGGAAGAGAATAGAGTTGTAGTCCAGCCTTTGGATATGAGCTTTTTTGTGGTTGGAGCATCATTTGAAGGTATAAAGCTCAAAGCTTTCCCATCCTTTTGTTTTGTGCATGATATGGTTCATTTTAGGGTTTTTGGTCCCAAAGCTTGAGGCTTTATGAGTTGTTGCACTCCAGAGCTTAATATTTGTCCTTTTAAGTGTTTCTAGTGGAGAGGACCCATAAAAATGAGGTCTTGAACATGCGAATCAACCCATGCATGAGATATGAGCATTTTGAGTTAAGAGAGTAAGAGTTTTGTGTGTTTATGACCTTATCAGCCATGCAAAGGCTTAAAGTCACTGACTTTATAGAGTAAAAGCCATTATGGAGTCCAGATCTGGGATTTGAGTTAATGTCTTAACGGGTTAAGACCAAATGAGTAGAAAGAGTGAATCTGGTAAGTACGCTAAGCGTAATTCCAGTACGCCCCGCGTACTGCCCGAGTGTCCCCGATGGCCAATCTGAATTCGTGAGTACGCTGAGCGTACCAAGGGAGGTACGCCCCGCGTAACCTCACTGTGGACTTTTGGGTTAAGTCTTATTTTGGGCCTAGAGTGTTGGGCCTAGAGTTTGGGTCGGTTGCAATAGAGTTTTGGACCAGAGGAATAATTATATATGTGCTTTGGGCCCTTGAGTTGGGCTTGCCTTTTTCATGTGAGAGTTGGGCCTCAGGAGAGCCCATTTATTATTGGGCCTTGGTGGGCCCAATGGGTTTTAGGTTATTGATGGGCTGGTTAGTGGACTACCTTTAGACCTAATGAGTGGAGTTTGGACTTAGTTCCTAATTGGGTAATTGTGGATCTTGGTTCAGTGTTAGAGGCCGATGTGCAGCAGCAGCATCTATAGGAGTTGTTCGTCATCCGAGGTGAGTCTTCTCACTATACATACCTTGAGTGGTAATTTGTGTGACCGGAGGGTCTTATGTGCTTATATTGAGTATTGTGATATCCTGCATTATGTCTTTGTGATTTAGGTTGTGTGTTATGCTGAGCTTTATTGAGTTAGGACCGGAGGGTCCACCCGAGTTGTGGGACCGGAGGGTCCCACTGAGACACGTTGACCGGAGGGTCTTATCTGAGTTATAGCCATGAGAGGCTAATGAGATATGTGTGGTATTTTGGGGAACTCACTAAGCTTCATGCTTACAGTGTTATGTGATATGTGTTTCAGGTTCTTTTCAGGATCGCGGGAAGGCGTCGACTTGATTGTACACACCAGAGAAAGAGTTATGTTTTGAGGATCCTGGATTATTAATTAAATAATTATGGAGTTGTGTTTTGTAAATTAAATAAATGGGATTTTTGTGAAATATGTTATGAGAATTATGTGAAATTAAAATGAAAATTTTGTTTGAAAATTTACGGTGTTACAAGTTGGTATCAGAGCCTTGGTTTGAGTGATTCGGATGCACCTCCGGGTATGTTTGGACTCAAACTGAGGATTTGAGAAAAAATTTCAAAAGAGATAAATTTTTCTAAAATGAGAAAGAGTTTAAGAGAAAACGAGTTGGAGTCGTGTGTACAATCAGCCAGAGCCCGAACGGTGATTTCCCAAAATACCCTTACTTTTGTGTTGTGAGATACTTTATGAGATATTATGCATGCTATAGGGTAGGCTAGGTATTTCATATTTTAGGACTAGAGTGGCCTGATTTGTGATGCCTTAGCCTAGGAGTTGGTGCTATTTGGGATGTGCTTTTGAGTATGAGTTGAGTAAGAGTATTTAGCAGGAATCACCTAGAGAGAGTTTTGAGTTGAGTGATAATCTAGGAGAGATACCTAGATGAGCATTGGATGAGCCTACTGAGGGAGTAGTTAGATACCTGTGAGAGGTAGAGTTGCTTGAGTGCGGTGATACC
This sequence comes from Lactuca virosa, assembly GCF_052849685.1. Taxonomy (NCBI): domain Eukaryota; kingdom Viridiplantae; phylum Streptophyta; class Magnoliopsida; order Asterales; family Asteraceae; genus Lactuca; species Lactuca virosa. The sequence continues at coordinate 284,502,647 of NC_136427.1, read as the reverse complement.
TTTTGAGTATGAGTAGAGCAAGTGGAGTTGTAACCTAGAGTGGTTTTACGTGTTGGTAGAGATTTTTCGATGCCCGAATGTCGCTTGCTTTGTGCTTTGTGGAACTCTTCATGATGGGAGTCAGCTACTAAGTGAATATAACGATATTCAGGAGGTAGATGGCTGGCATCATAAGGAGTTCTTCAACAGCTGATGGCGGAGGAGAGTAAGAACCTAGGAAGTGATTTGAGTTAGATGAGTACACTGATGGATGAGGGTATTCGCTGGAGGGCGAACATGTGTAACGGGATTGGTGATCGAGAAGGTTGAGCAGCTACTTAGGAAATCTGGGACGATCCATGTGGAAAGTATGGGTAGATGTGGCAGGTAGTATGGGACCGTAATACCGAAAGCAGAGGACCCATACTCGAAACAGGGAGAATGCCAGAGGTTCTAAGCAACAGATTGAGAAGAGAACATGGTTCGAGTACCATGATTCGTAGCAGATTGAGAAGATAACATGGTTCGAACACCATGATTCGTAGAAGATTGAGAAGAGAGAACACGGTTCGAGTACCATGATTCGTAGCAGATCGAGAAGAGATAACATGGTTCGAGTACCATGATTCGTAGCAGATTGAGAAGAGAGATAACGTGGTTCGAGTGCCATGGTTCATGGCGGTTAGTTCTTCTGGTTTTACCGGTTATTCCGTTGTGATTGATTAGACTGAGATCAGATATGATAGAGTGTGGGGCCAGAGGGCCATGCCGAGCGAGTTTTAATGGAGCATACCTTGAGAGTAAAATCGAGTTAGTTTCCAAGAGATTCTACTGGTGAGATGCCAGTTGGAGTCGCAAGACTCAAGGGATGAGAAAATATGATGCTTATTGGAGGATCGCGGTCTGAGTTGAGCAATCGGCCGGTAGATGAGACGTCACCTTCTGTGATAAGAGTTGTGTTGTCCCCGTTTCCTGGGAGGAGCAAAAGGGATAATGAGTTTCCGGTTGCAGAGTTTGGAGGTAAACCCCGTGCGGTAGCATATGGTGGTGACCTTTTCACCAGAGTTTTTGGGCAATATGTATGTTGTGAGGTATTTCTTGTATCATGGAGTCATTAGTGGGGACTGAGACGGAAGAGACCAAGGAAGGTGCCTTTATGAGTGGGGCATGCTTTTAGCAGCAGTTCCAGGAGATTAAGAGGAGTGTACTGGAGCGGTCGCCCTCGTTGTCTACGTTGTGTATCGACTGTGAGAGTGTGGTCTCTTGCTTTATGATGATTCCCGCGATGGGAGGCTGGTCGAGGAATCAGAGACGAGGTGTATGATAGTGCATTACTTTCAGATTGAGAGTCAGGACTAATTCGGGACAGTTGGGGTATCCGCTGGTGTGTCGGTCTGAGACTTCGAGATGACTAGAGGCAGTCACGTCGGGAGAATTCTGAGATATTCGTCTGAGTTACGGGATACTTGGAGTTATTTGGTCATTATCTGGAAGATCTTTGAGTGCTGTGTGGTACATTCTATGAAACAGAATTGGTACATCTGGCGAGCCAGTCTGTGGGGTAAACTGGGGTATGTCAATTGGTGATGGTTCGAACCCTGAGTGGGGGAGAACTGGGTATTTTATTGAGAGGATCAGAGGTTTGTTCGAGAGTGGTTAGAGAACTAGCTATGGAGATCCGCGGTACGGACACCTGAGACTTGAGTTATATGTGGATGAGGTAAGGTGCAGAGCGAGATAATGCATGTTGTATGAGTTCAGAAGAAGATAAGGTTCGGATTGTCGCCAATGTAATCTCACTCATTGGCGATTCCTCCTTGCCTTAAATTGGGAAATGAGGTATTTCGAGGATTTCGAGTTGTGCGAGTGGAAGATCAGCGGTCGAGGTAAGATATTATGAGGTTCTGAGAGGGTATGTTGCGGTATCCGAGTATGGTGCCGTTAGTGGAAGATCTGTGAATGAGACAAGACATCGTGAGGTTCTGTGATGGCGAACCGGGGTATCTGAGTATGACGCCCTAGACTTTTGGGATTATTTGAGACTTGAGTTTGTGAGATGGCAAGTGGAGTACCGAGTGGTTATTGTTCCAGTGGGAACCCTTCAACTAATTTTCATCAAACGGTATTATCCAAGTATGTGAATTGCAGCAAGAGAAAGTGTTTGTCATGACGGTTGTCGTCAGGAGTAGTGATGCTTAACATGGGTGGGTGAGTGTACCTACCTATGTTGGACCGTGGAGTAATTGATAGTGGACTCAGTGTAGTGACGACTTGAGAATGAGAATATGGGGTAATAAGAGAGTAAACAGATCTGGGTGGGAGTAATCACTTAGGACCGTCAGGGGAGACCGTGGGGAGAGCCCAGAGAGAGTATCGTGTGACTGCAGGGAGCCGTAGCATACGTGAGTTAGAGAGAGAGTACCGTGTGATTGAGGGGAGCCGTAGCATAAGTTAGAGAGAGAGTATTGTGTAACTGCGGAGAGCCGTAGCATTCATGAGTCAGCAAGAGTATTGTAAGACTACGAGGAGCCGTAGCATTAGTGAGCCAGCAAGAGAGAGATAGAGAGAGAGAGAGAGAGAGAATAACAAAAGACTGCGGGGGGCCATAGCATTTGTGAGGCAATGAGAGAGTGCCATAGGACTACGCGGAGCCGTAACACTTGTTAGTAAGTGAGAGAAAGTGTTGTATAACTGCGGGGAGTCGCAACCTTATTAGTCAGGATATGACGCAAAGCGGCTCTTAGGCATGGGTAGCCTTACCAGAAGAGTCTGTGAGAACCCGGGGGCCGAACCAAGGGCGAGACTGGGAACTCGGTAGTGGTCGAAAACCATTGTGTTTTGAGTTAAATAGGGGTTGTCGCGAATCGGACGGATCGAGGTGTAATGCATGCGTATAATCGTGGAACATGGGTCATGAGTTGAGTGCTATATTGGGACGAGTGGTTCCACTTCTGTGTCGGAACAGACTCTGGTGGGTGAGTTTGGTTCTATCTGTATGGAGGACGAGCAGTTTGAGACTTCGGGTGGATCTCATTCTAAGAAAGATATGTTTCCGTCTGATGTTTTAGATTTGAGTGAGCTAGTTTGTTGGTTTGGGAAGGACCACGAGACACGTGGAACTAGTAAGTAGTAGACGACCGAGGTCGGGAGTGAGATGACTCCAGGAGGGGATTGTAGTGTTTGCTTGAGGTAAGGCGAACTTCGTGACTTCGTGTGTCACATGAAGGGCTGAGATAGCTAGTGTGAAAGGGAGTTATAAAGAATGATTGGTTGGACGAGAAATGAGTAGCCTTGAAGGTCCAACCGTCGGGTCGGGAGTTGACCTGGTGTTCAGTGTCAGAAGGAACATTTGAGAGGAATTGGGGCTTATGATTATGGGAGTTTGAGGATCATTCCTTCAGAAGAGTTATGATAGCTTCTTAGGCGGTGGGTCCTTGGTGGGATATGACCGTTCCGTTCCTTTTGAGTTACGACCGGGGTCGATTAGAGAATCAGAGTTGGTAGAGTGTTCTTAGAGTCTGTTATTCGATGAGCGGTTAACAAGATGACATTTTGCGAGGGTGGTCTGGCAGGGAGACAGACCACTAAAGTTTTCAAATTCTGAAGAGTCAAAACGAGTACCGCAGCGGCATAAAGGTCTGTCCATTTTTGGGATTGGGAATTTTTATTGGGTTCGATCTATGTGTTGATAAGGAGCGGTTTCGAGGGCGAAATCAAATTCAAGTGGGGGAGAGTTGTAACATCCTGTTTCAGATCATCCGTGATTAGGGTTCGTGGGCTACAACCCGGACATGAGGAAGTCTCGGGGTTGCGACGAGTTGCTAGAAGCGTAGGGCATCTCGTCACCTTTCCGTGGATATGAGGTTCGTTGAAAACGGAGTTATATCGAGGAAGCAATGGAAGTTTGAAGTTTTGGCAGGATAAGTCCCTTATTTGAGAAAGGTGGCAGCTGAGTACGTTGGGCGTACGTGTGTGTACGCTTAGCGTACTCATGTGCGTGACTTTTAAGCAGAGCCACCTAGTATGCTGGGCGTACCAGAGGGTACGCTGGGCGTACTAGGCATAGAAAGAAAACCCTAATTGAGAAGAGTGTCCCTATATAAACAATGAAATGGCCTCATTCCTGGCCACCATCCTCAGTCAATAAACCCTCCCAAACCCTAATCCTCGTTCTTGGGCTTGTGTGTGACCATTGTGAGCTTATAAGTGTTCTTGTGGGATTTTTTGGAGTGAAGAAGGAGCATGGAAGAGAATAGAGTTGGAGTCCAGGCTTTGGATCTGAGCTTTTCTGTGGTTGGAGCATCATTTGAAGGCATAAAGCTCAAAGCTTTCCCATCCTTTTGTTTTGTGCATGATATGATCCATTTTAGGGTTTTTGGTCCCAAAGCTTGAGGATTTATGAGTTGTTACACTCTAGAGCTTAATATCTGTCCTTTTAAGTGTTTCTAGTGGAGAGGATCCATAAAAATGAGGTCTTGAATGTGAGAATCAACCCATGCATGAGATATGAGCATTTTGAGTTAAGAGAGTAAGATTTTTTTGTGTTTGTGACCTTATCAGCCATGCAAAGGCTTAAAGTCACTGACTTTATGGAGTAAGAGCCATTATGGAGTCCAGATCTGGGATTTGAGTTAACGTCTTAGCGGGTTAAGACCAAATGAGTAGAAAGAGTGAATCTGGGAAGTATGCTGAGCGTAATTCCAGTACACTCGGCGTACTGCCCGAGTGTCCTCGATGGCCAATCTGAATTCGTGAGTACGCTGAGCGTACCAAGGGAGGTACGCCCCACGTAACCTCACTGTGGACTTTTGGGTTAAGTCTTATTTTGGGCCTTGAGTGTTGGGCCTGGAGTTTGGGCCGGTTGCAATAGAGTTTTGGACCAGAGGAATAATTATATATGTGCTTTGGGCCCTTGAGTTGGGCTTGCCTTTTTTATGTGAGAGTTGGGCCTTGGGAGAACCCATTTATCATGGGGCCTTGGTGGGCCCAATGGGTTTTAGGTTATTGATGGGCTGGTTACTGGACTACCTTTAGACCTAATGAGTGGAGTTTGGACTTAGTTCCTAATTGGGTAATTGTGGATCTTGGTTCAGTGTTAGAGGCCGATGTGCAGCAGCAGCATCTATAGGAGTTGTTCGTCATCCGAGGTGAGTCTTCTCACTATACATATCTTGAGTGGTAATTTGTGTGACCGGAGGGTCTTATGTGCGTATATTGAGTATTGTGATATCCTGCATTATGTCTTTGTGATTTATGATGTGTGTTATGCTGAGCTTTATTGAGTTAGGACCGGATGGTCCACCCGAGTTGTGGGACCGGAGGGTCCCACTGAGACACATTGACCGGAGGGTCTTATCTGAGTTATAGACATGAGAGGCTAATGAGATATGTGTGGTATTTTGGGGAACTCACTAAGCTTCGTGCTTACAATGTTATGTGATGTGTTTCAGGTTCTTTTCAGGACCGCGGGAAGGCGCCGACTTGATTGTACACACCAGAGAAAGAGTTATGTTTTGAGGATCCTGGATTATTAATTAAATAATTATGGAGTTGTGTTTTGTAAATTAAATAAACGGGTTTTTTTTTAATTTTTTATGAGAATTATGTGAAATTAAAATGAAAATTTTGTTTGAAAATTTACGGTGTTACATGTACACTATGAGACCATGTTTTGGAAGGCAAGCAGGGCATCCACTGAGCCTTTATTCAATGCTTCCATAAAGGAGATTGAAGTGCTTAACCCTGCAGTCTTTTCTTATCTTATGGAAACAAACCCCAAATCTTGGAGTAGAGCATTCTTTCAAAAGGGAAAGATGTGTGATGCAGTGGAGAATGGATTATCTGAGAGCTTCAACAGTGTCATCAGGGATGCAAGGAAAAAGTCAATCATCACCATATTAGAGGAGTTTAGATTGTATGTTATGAAAAGACCTCCAAGTCCAATTTAACCTGTAAAACCCGATCTGAACGTATCAATCGAAATCACTAAAATTGGTGCGGAATCCCAATCTAATGATTAATGCAAAACAGTTATAACGAGTTAAGAACACAATCACAAATCTGTTGGATTAGTGTCTAAGTCCATAACTATAATTGGTATGTACTTGACCCGACTCGACATGGTCCATTTGGGTTGCATGGCATCGGAACATTTGGATAGACCGTTTATGAGGAAAAGACATTTTGTGACATATTAATATATTATAAGTTCTAATATATTAATATGAAATCATGTTATTTAATTAGTATTGATCAAGAATTAATTTGGACTTAATTTAGTGATCAAAAAGAGACTAATTAAATATATGGGGATTGATTGTGTAAATCATTCATTCTTATATATGTGGGCTTATGATCCAAGATTCCTTTATGTTGGGTTTAACCCATGTGGTGATCCATGGATACTCCATGGAGGTTAAAACCCATGGAGCATAAGGAATGGGTAAAGTCATGAGTTACATGGTGTAACCCTAATAGCCACACTATATAAGAACCCCTTTAGTTCAAGAAATTAGCACTAGTGATACATATTTTGAGGGCTAGCCGATTTGAACATGTATGTCTTCTTCTCATGGTTATTCCAAGAGTTCATGATGTTGTGTGAACCATTTGAGGTGTCATACTTTGGGCACTAGGCTCTCAAGCTTCATGGAGTCAAGCAACAACAACAAGGTATGTATTCTATCTATTTTATTATCCTAGTATCAATGTTTTGGTATGCTAGTTAGGATAATGCCTTGGATAATCATATTTGCATGTATAATAGAGAAATCATAGATCCAAGGTATTTAGGGTTGCATGTACACTTAGGAGTGTTAGAATGCTCAAAACCCATCAGTGGTATCAGAGCCTAGGCTTGTTTTCAATTATACTTGATGCAAATTGCTGAAAAATGCTGAAAAAGTCGAATTTCGGGCATTCTGGGCACTGGACTCGCCGAGTCCAGTGATGAACTAGCCGAGTCCATGAAGAAAATCATCCTACTCGGCGAGTAGGTTGATACACTCGACGAGTAGGAGCCCCTGACAGCATATCTTCGAGTTTTTTGGCTAGAAATGGACTAGGAACATTACCATAAGCTGTTTTTGAACCTATAATCCTGTTTTTGATGTGGTAATGTTCATACTAATCCAATTTCAAAGATAATTGTCAATAGATTCATGTTTTGTATTAGTTTAGTGATTAGGCTAATTACATGAAAAAGTTTGATTTGAATTATCTTGTTCTTATGAGTTGCTTAGATTAATAGAAAAGTTAATTGATTATGTGTTTTCAATCCATTTTAATCTAAGAGTTGATTCTAAAATGTGTTTTTGTAACTTGTCCTCAAGTTATATGAAAAGTCACATTTAAGTTTCATAAAACTCATAAAAGTTGGTAATGGTTACAAAAATGAAGAGTCTTGTCCTCAAGTTATGGAGGTTCAAGAGTCACTTCATTAAGTAATAAAATGTGTAACCTTAATTAATTCCATAAATTACAAAAATAAAGAAAAGTTACATTCTTTTATTAGTTTAAAGTCTTCCATAACTTGTCCTCAAGTTATGGAACTTGAAGAGTTTTTTAATTAAAACTACTTTAAACACATAAGTTATGGAATTAATTAGTTTTGAATAGTTTCAAAACTTGCCCTCAAGTTTTGGAATTTGAAAAGTTTCACTTATAAATACTTTAATTCCAAGTTAGCCCTTAGAATTTTAAAAGTTAAAATTCAAACCCTTATACTATTATTATAATTTTAATTATATAAATATGTATAAGATAAAGTCAATCTTACCGTTAGTAGGCCTCATTCACGAAGCCGGTCTATAAGGGGGGTATAAGGTTACTGCCTATAAAATGGCAGTTTAATGGGTGTCCACTCTCACCCACCGCTTCCTTGACTGGTGGAGGGTCGTTAGCCGAACGGGTAGGAAAGGACTATAATTCTCCCTTCATTAAAAGTATTAATGATAAATACTAAGTAACTAAGCACTTATACATTCCCAATCTTAGTTACTTAGGAAAATGTGAAAAGGTGCTAACCCATGAAATTACACTTTGTACCTTACCAAGTCATTAGTGGAGCGTGTGTGGTTAACCGGCACACTAATAAGGACTAGTAAGAGTGGCAAAGGGTAACTTGACTCTATTATAGATCGGTGGAGCGTGTGTGGTTAACCGGCACATCGATTAGGTGATAAAGTTAAGGGTACCAAGTCAATTTGCATGGTTATTCACACCTTGTTTGTGATCCTCGGCATCCCAGTCACAAACTTGAGAGGGCACAATCAAGATTCAAACATGCCATTGAAAGTTCAATGTATCTCAAAAGATCTAGGAGTTTCAAATCCAAGTAAAACCTAATTTAATTATTTCGTTTTCGTGGTGGAAATTGGTGAATCGTCATTCACCTACCTTCAAATATTTTATAGCTTGGATTACGGCATCCCTCTTCCAAGTTATAAAAGTATTGTGTTGGGTCCTAGCATTAATATTTCATATTGGGTGTTATATTAGTGACTTTAAATCAACTATCTTGAATATCTCCCAAGAGATGTCTGGTTTAGACATTTATGATCTTCCCAAATCTCTTGAAACAAGCTTTCCTAAATGAAGATGATGTCCCATGGAAATCATACTTCTTTCACATCCTCCAATTATTCTCCCTAACCCACAAGTTCTTGAAAAGTTTAAGGTCACTCAAGCCCTATTTGCAAGCAAAGGTCTATGTGTGATCACATCTTGGAGATGTAGTCACATATTGACAAGCCGAGAGAGTTGGGTGTCAAAGTCTTGAGAAAGTTGGTGGGTCAACTACTTTCTAAGTCACATAGTGAGTTCTTTTGGGACTCCTATGAAACAGACTATGACAAACCCTTAATGATCTTATCTATTTGCTAAGGTCAACTTCCTAAAACTTTATGGACATTGACAATAATGACATTCGATATCCAGTAAAGCTCTCTCTTCCCAATGGAAAGGGATCGGCCATAGTCAACTTGGTTGACCAAATGGTAAAGAGAGAGGCTAACTCTGAGATAGTCCCATTATCAAGGGTCCATAGGTATCTATTGCCAAAGGAAGGGGCATTGGTTGCGAAGCTGCCAAATTTTACCTAAGGATGTTAAAGTCAATAAGTTTGACTCTACTTCAGGTAAAGTCCACTATCTAACTCTGCTAAGTTTCTATTCTGAGATTCTTGATACATAATGTGACTGGGTCACATGTTGATGTTTTAAGAATCAAAGAAAAGTGAAGAAACTTAAAGAAAGAATATGCTGAATCTGATCGCGTAGATGGATTTCTATCGCATAGTTTGAAAAACGGATTCTTGAGCTACTTCTTAGGAGTTATGATATATTACTTAGGAATAGATAACAACAAAGTTTTCTTGTGCTTTTGCACTGTAAGGATAGTTTTTCCGCAAAGGTTTTAAAATAAAAGGAAAAATTTTTATTTTATTTATTTTAAAATATCCTTACAATGGCATTTGTGAAAACTTTATTTGCTTATAAGATTCTATTAAGAGCAAGAGTGGAAATATGAATTTGATTCTTTCATTTGTGGTAGTGTCTAAATTTACCAAATAAGGAAAGATTCTCATCACCTAAGTTTCAGTTGGATAGAAACTTGGAATCATGCAAGTTGTATAGCATGATGAATAAGAACTTTCAAGCATTGGAAAAATTAAGACTAACTACTTGTTCACATGGATGTGTGAGTCAAGTAAAGGATCGAGTACAGATTCTTGTGCACTGATCAAGCCCACCACAAATAATCGTTAAGACTATTCGTCATTATTTACTAAAGTTCAGTAAATATGGTTATACTTACAAGCTTAAGTGTAATTCTGAGACATTGGAAAAGGTTTCAATGTATGGCAGAGCGAATAAGAAGAATCAACTTAGGCAGAAAGATAAAAGTTTCTCAAATCTGAAAAGATGGGAGAGTACTTTAGTATCATGTTATATAATCATCTTAATGATTAAGAGACCTTATCACAATTCATCCTCTAAGTGCATTCTGGTAGCTAAGAAGAGGAGCTATGAATTGTTGAAGTGGTTAAATCAAGAAGATGATTTATACTTCGTTCCAAAAACAATTCTTAGAGTCATACTCCAAGATTGTAACTTGAGTGACATGTCTTAAAGAAGGTTTAAAACACTTGTCAAATGTAAGAGTAAAAGTTTTCTACTCTTGTACATTTGAAATTGGTAAGTTGTGATGTTTTGGATAAAACAAAGACCAACTAAGGCCAATTGTGTGAAGTGTTTGTCCTGATTAGAATCCACACTATCTCTTGAATATCTGACAAGAAAGTCTTATATGTCAAGAGGACAGTGGGAGTCTTAAAGGTCTTGAAAGTCTCAAGAACTAATCAAGAATAAAACCTGAAGTTCTTCACTAGCACACGACTTGAGGTTTATAACCTATCGTGTCGACATGTCTGTGCCTATTCAAGTTGGCTTTGCATAGGAGTTCTGAGAGTTCTCAATTGGTTGCACAGCTACTTGGAAGCAATGGCAGGCCCTTGAGCTGCCAAATGGCAAGAATTTAAGATTGCACAAGTTTAATCCATATAAGTGTGGATTTGTCAGTAACCTTGTCTTGTGATTATGGTTTTGACAAAATTCATATGGATAGGAACTCATACACCATAAAATCTAAGTGTCATATGGTTTCTCTCCGATTCATGAAAATGATGGTGAGGAAACGCTTTCACTAAGTAGATTTTAGCTAGATAGCAATTGTGATATTTGCATTCTCAAAGTCGTTAGTGGAGCGTGTGTGGTTAACCAGCACACTAACATGGACTTGTGAGAAGTGGTAAAGGTCTAAACAATCGAGACTATGATTACGGCATTCCTTTTCATAGTTCTTAAAATTGTTTAGACACACCTGTGAGCTATCTAAGATAAGGTGTATGATATTGATAAAGTTTTATCAAAGCAATCTAGTATCAGAAATCTGAACTTTGGTAAGAAAGTCAATAAAGTATTGATTTCTAGAAGTCCAGCTGATTTCTGATTACATGTCAAAGCTAGTGGGAGCATGAGTGTTATGCTAATAATCATCATGTTAGTGGGAGCATGATAATTATGATAAAGATTGCAAGTTAGCAATGTTAATTATAGAAAACAAAAGTTTCAATTCGTGAGGCTGCAGGGGTTGAAAAAGTTGTTTTGCTATAATTAAGGGAGAGGAAATTATACTTCATTTCAATTCTAAAAGCTTAGATTGAGGTTTTAAGTCGTATTTAGTCAAGGATATATATATGAATTTCATGTTGGAATGACTCAACATAAGGAAATTCTACATATGGGTCCATTATTTGCGTTCTAAAATTCGATTATGATTACGACATCCCTTTTTATAATCTGAATTATGAGAACTTGGCAAATAGAAATGAAAATGTTATAGCAAAAGACTGGTTTAGTCTTTATGTGAGACATCATGACTCGAGTCCCATATGCTTCGGATATAGGATCGATTACATGTGCTATATTTATCCTTTCTAAAATTTTTCAAATGCCTGGGGCATTAAGAAGGGAAAAGGTCTAGAACTGGATATGACTAAAAGGATTAAGCAATTGTCGAGGACAATCTAAGGTTTACCAAAGATTGGTTGCTCAAGGACAGTTGGAAGTATAGTGATAATTCTGGAAGGACCATATTGACATAATCTGTAAGGAGGCAACTCTTGTTCAGAAGTGATAGTCAAAATGGAATATGGAAATGTTTCAAAGTTGGAAATTATTCAATCTGTGTAAGATTAGGAAACTTAATGCAAGAAGGATATTTCCAAGGAGCTGATCTCCTTTGGAATGCTCTGTAATGGTTGTTGTCAAGTCTTTCTGACTCTGTGCATAATTATTACAGGAGGATCAATGCATATAAGTTTAGAATCTAACAGATTTCAGTAAATGGCATGAATTTGGAATTCTTGCATTTGCAGTAAGGATTTGGGACTGTGAAAGAGGATCATTGGAGTTATGTTCAATTGATCTAATTCACAAAGTGAAGATCATAGACAAACATAGTATGCATACTTGGTGTATGGCATGACTAGTGTTTAGAAAACATAGTGTACATGCTTGGAGCATGGGACAACTATTGTTTTAAATTCAAGAATAAAGTTGATAGTTGAAACAGTATACAATGAATAATGTGTAATCATATGGTGATAAATAAAAGGTGTTTTATTTATGTTCATAGGTTTTGATACCATATTAGATTCTATTATTATTGTATTTCATTTTGCATGTTTTGACTTCCAGAATAACTAGGTCGTTCTTCCTGATTGACTAAGTTATTCAAACTATCCATAGTCGGTCATATGTTGGAAGTAGATATGAATCAAGACTGTCATGGGTTGGCTTGTAGAGGTCTAAGATGTTGGACAAGGGGCTACAACACTCATGAGTGCTCATAAGTTCTGAGTATTGGATTCAACCCGCGCTCATTGGAATCACTTCATGGATTTTATCACGAGTGATCATGAGACGATAATATCTTATATTCTTCAAACCTAGAGATATGAGTTGTTACTATGAGTTGGTTGTACATTGATTGCACGAAAACGCATTCGGTAACTCGGTGTTATAAAACGTGCCTTTGTGTATGATTCAACAAGTAGTAGAACAAGCCATATGAGTCGAAGTTTATCCATTCCTTTTACCTTCGGGATAAAAGCGATATCTGTGGGCCCCTCGATGATTTGGTGATGACAAATGTAAGTGCTCGGCCGGGCCTGGACTGATTTGATTTGTTCAATTAGTCAATCATCATAAATCGGAAATCGGGAAACAACAAATGGACAGAGAGAATGATTATAATCCATGTCTCAGTCCATATGATATCTAGAATGGAGGAATATATGATCCCTTATCTAATGGACAAGTCATTGACAAAGGTCAGAGTTCATCTACAAGGTCAGAGTTCGACAGCGGCTTTTGAGAGCTACGATTGCCAGTTGGTTCCTGAAGTCATACGCAATAATAGTTTTAGACTTATCCAAGTGGGAGACTGTTGGATTAGTGTCTAAGTCCATAACTATAATTGGTATGTACTTGACCCGACTCGGCATGGTCCATTTGGGTTGCATGGCATCGGAACATTTGGATAGACCGTTTTTGATGACAAGACATTTTGTGACATATTAATATATTATAAGTTCTAATATATTAATTTGAAATCATGTTATTTAATTAGTATTGATCAAGAATTAATTTGGACTTAATTTAGTGATCAAAAAGAGACTAATTAAATATATGGGGATTGATTGTGTAAATCATTCATTCTTATATATGTGGGCTTATGATCCAAGATTCCTTTATGTTGGGTTTAACCCATGTGGTGATCCATGGATACTCCATGGAGGTTAAAACCCATGGAGCATAAGGAATGGGTAAAGTCATGAGTTACATGGTGTAACCCTAATAGCCACACTATATAAGAACCCCTTTAGTTCAAGAAATTGGCACTAGTGATACATATTTTGAGGGCTAGCCGATTTGAACATGTATGTCTTCTTCTCATGGTTATTCCAAGAGTTCATGATGTTGTGTGAACCATTTGAGGTGTCATACTTGGGGCACTAGGCTCTCAAGCTTCATGGAGTCAAGCAACAACAACAAGGTATGTATTCTATCTATTTTATTATCCTAGTATCAATGTTTTGGTATGCTAGTTAGGATAATACCTTGGATAATCATATTTGCATGTATAATAGAGAAACATAGATCCAAGGTATTTAGGGTTGCATGTACACTTAGGAGTGTTAGAATGCTCAAAACCCATCAAAATCTTCAATGGTTTCAATGCATACAATTATAGATTATAATTGTCTGATACATAAACCCTTTCCGCTCTGTTTCTATGAAGCATACACGAACTCTCTGATTTTCTAACTATAAACACGGCTGAAGCAATACAATATATATATATATATATATATATATATATATATATATATATATATACCTAGACCTAATTACAAAGGCCCAGCCCAAAACCTCAACCGAAATCCTCATTAAGCCCACCGAAATCATGTGGTGATTTCGGTCGAAACACCACCGAAAACATGGTGTTTTCGGTCCTAGACCGAGAACTCTAAAAGCTTTCAAAAGTAAAGTATAAACCACAAATCATGTCCTAACAATCTCCCCCTTGGTTTATAGCTTTCTTTTATTTTCAATCTTCTCTTTGTTCTTGACTTTCAACTTTTATCTTCGATTTCTTCACACCTTCAAGATGAACATATGAATTTCTACATGAATGACTTTATCTTGAGCAGTTGGACTTCCTTTTAAAAATTTGACTTTAAACGCACATTGGGTATAGAGGCTTCTTGTAAAGGTTCTTAAAAATCAACACTTTCAGCTTGAAAATACTTCAGATATAATTACAGAGAGACCGATTCTTTTGGATCACTTCAGCAGGTTCATAAATAGCAGCAAATTGATTGAAGAGACTTCAATGCTATTTGTCACATAACTTCAAATACATCTTCACCTTGCTTCTAGGGTTGAAAGATTGAGTGTTGAAAAATAATCTTCACTTCTAGTTCCTTCGAATGAATGTTCTTTAACGATCACAGATGTGTCTTGAAAAGTAACCATGACTAAAAAGTCCTTGTGGACCACAGAGTCATAAAGACCTTTCTCACCACAGTTGTTGAAGGACCCAACCTTGGCTCAGAAGGAGACTACTCGCAGTATCTGTATGAACACGGAGGAACGCACTGCGATTTGTTGGGTATCAGAGAACTACTCGTGGCTATTTTTGATGTTAGCCCCTGCATATCCTAGATCAAAGATCTCAATACAGTTTTTCAAGTTAACAAGTTAACTTGGCACTTTGCGAGACGTTCAATGGTTTCTGAATCTCAACTGAGTGTACCATTCTAGTGCCAGTGAGAGTTAATTAGGAATAACTCACAAAACCATCATGTGACAAAAATATCCAAAGACATATTTCCACAGTTTAGCATGACACGAGGTCAAGGCCCTTTGGCGGGACATTCAGCGAAAATCGTGCCTTGCGAGGTGCATCGTCCTAGTGCCAATACAGTTAATTCCTTACATGCGAAGAATGTATCCGAGAATACATTTGAGTCTCCGCAGTTTTGCATGACAAAGAGATTGTCAAGAACCTGGGTGGGATGTTCAGCGATATCTATTTCCCGGTTGGGTGAATCGCCCTGGTGCCATGACAATTCTTAGGTAAAGATAACTGACAATACCATTTTTGACAATCTGTACAGTTTCAGACTTTCAATGCCTTAAATACAACAGTTCTTAGAAAGATACTGCCTAACTGACAGTGTGTACATTTTCATGCCTTCAATTCCTTGTGAAAGTAGTGTGAAGTGTAATGACCGTCAATTCCTTTCCAGGTTTCTTCTCCTTGCTCAGAAAATTCCGATACAATCTCCTTGAGTCTCTTCTTCTTTTGAATTCGCGTTTCAAGACAAATGAAATTTTTGAGATAAAAATAAAAATAAAATAAACTTAGCACACAATAAAAATAACTAAGAATAAAAAATAAAATTAAAATACGCTCAAAAATAGTAAAAATATTTTTGGATTTTTGATTTTTCTGAAAAAGAAATAAAAACAGAAATAAACATATTTTTGAATTTTATGATTTTTGTTTGGTTTTAATTCTTCCCCTAAATTTGTGCATAGAGGAAAAATATGAACAAATTTAACAAAAACAAAAATAAAAATACAAAATGTACAAAACAAAACTTTTAGTCTTCAAAACGAATCATTTTAAGAAAACTCAGGACTATCGAGAAAATTCAAATTGTAATTCAGCAATTGAAGTTGCATCCAAATGACTTGAGAACAGCACGCAGAGACAACAACGTATTCAGCCTCAACTGTGTTTTAATTCCGGAACGAAGTTAACATATTCAAAATTCATCACGCCGTTAAATACGGTCCCCATTTGTGTGATCTTTCCTTTCTCCCTTCCCGCAAAGGACACATACCCTCAATTAAAGATATGAATACCGTGCAGTTGAGAGATGTCTACTGTCATGTGCTTGGAACAACCACTATCAACATACCGAAGTCTGATGATATTCCTCCATAGCTGCTCCGACACAGTGTGCAGGATTAGTTGGTTTTTGGAACCCAGTCCATTTTGAAACTGGGTTTACCATTACTATCTACACAAAATACTCTTTCCCATGACATATCTTGTTTATCAGATAAGAAACATAAAGAAGTTACAGGACTATTGGACGATTTTGAAATGTGACCTTTGGGAACCCATTGGTAATTAGGTTTGGGTACTTTCTTGTTGGACCGAATGGGACCTTTTTCACTTGCCTTTGGGACATGACTACCTTTCTATTTAGGCTTGTATTGTGAGTGTGAGCTAGAAGACGACCCTTGATATGAATTCGACCTTACCGATTTCGGTTTGGTTGAACCATCTCTCGAATTAGGCTTCTTGTCCGACATGCCCTTTTTGTCCTTGGGAGTCGGATTTTTGGCCTTTTTAGCATTCCAGTCACCATTGCGTGAACGTGACCTCGAAGGATTTCTTTTGGAAGATCTCCCCCTTGGCACGTTCTGCCAACCTTGTTCAGAGTAGGGAACATATGAACGATGTGGGTAATTTCTAGCAATGTGACCGGGAGTCCCACAGTTAAAACAAGTCTGTCTTTTCAAATAAATAAGATTGTGACTTGGTCCTTGTCCAAATGAAGTTTGTTTCAAGGAAATTCCACAAGCACAAGCACATGAACATTTATTAGACTGTTTAACAGATTTTTATGGATTGAATTTTTCAACAGTGGGAGTATCATCATCACAAGTTTTTGAATCATTTTCAGCAGAACTAGAATTATTTTTGTTCTACTCATGCCCATCTTGCATTGTGTCATTATCTGTACATGAGGTTGAAACATTAGTATCGTTCACACTATCACTAGTTACTGTCTCAACTACAGTAGGTTTGTCATACTGTAGTTGTGCTTCCCTTGCCTTTTCTTCATCAGTCATAGGAGTAAAAGTGTAGTTATCATTGAATGGAGGAGGAACACTATCATACCCTAGACCTACATTCTTTTTGTCTTGCCATTTAAGTTGCTTTTCAATCATTGTCTCAACTTTCTTACTTGACACATCAATTTTTTTAAAATTAAAATCTGCATTTTCAAACTTAATTTTCAATGTGTCAAGCTTGGCAGTTAGACTGACAATCTTTTCTTGAGCATAATCATAGTGTTCACATTTAGTATTGTATTCTTCCTTAATTCTTTTTAGATTTTTGGTTTGGGCCTCTAAATTTTCTTTTAAGGGTTTTTGGGCCTTTCTGAGAGTATATCCTTCATATTTAAGGTCCTCAATTTCCCTAATTAATAACTCATTATGCTCACGGTATTTATTTATTTTATCTTCACAGGACTGAGAGCATGGGGTTTCACTTACCTTCTTGGTATTGTTGTAGGAACTCATTATTTACCAACGAAAGGAATCTGATTGTGTAAATGGATTTTGATCGAAAAACCAAGATAAATGCCCTTTGACCGAAAACCTTGAAAATCAACTCTTTGTCCGAAGAGAAACCTGACCGAGAACAAGGTTTTCTCGACCGAGAACCTTAACCGAAATCTTCAACAACCGAGAAGCTACTCCGAAGATGTTGACCAAAGACTCAAGAACACCGAGAAGCGAAACTGACCTAGCCGAGAACAGTGAGTCGCCTCCGAGAACTTGAGCTGAGACCGAGAACACCTAGGTTGAGACCGAGAAGCTGGAAACCCTAACCGAGATCGATCAGCTGGCCGCCGAGACCTCTCAAACCTAACCGAGAACTCCGTAGTTTGCCGCCGAAGACTCCTAGACTTGACCGAAGACGCCCAAAAACACGGAATTAGTTTTAATTAAGACCAAATTCGATCAAAGTCTTCAACACAGTGAAGAACACGAAGAACAGCAACAACAATTTTTGTCTCAAAAATACTAAAAACACCAAGAAAAACTCCAAGAAACGGTTAATATCTTGCCAATTCGATTGATACCAAACATTGCTCTGATACCAATTGTAAGTCCCAAAACACTTAGATCAATATGATATCAATAAAACTATCTAAAGAATGCGGAATATAAATCAGATAGTGATTCAAGAACACACAAATAACTCTTAATGCACACGATTTATTTGATAAAATCGTTTGGTACACAAAGACCTTCTTAACAGCCGAATACAATAAAAGATCAACAACTAGAACTCCTAAACGGCCGAAAAACTATTTATACAAACCTGGTACAAAGCCTTAACAGGCCCAAGCCCAAGCTGACCGAAATCACTATGTGATTTCGGTCCCCATAACCGAAAACACCATAAGCCCACTAACATAAATATACATAAACCCAAGTACAATAATAAACTATAAAACCCAGCATAAACCATTTAAATATGACCCAACATAACTGATTTAATCGTTTTTTATTTTGCGAAAACCAATCGGTTGGTTCCGAACTATAACACCTGTTTCTGAAATTGTCAAGTCTTATAAGGAACATGGGTTTTGTGAAAAACCCTTAAGTGCGACGCGCTTAAGTAAGGACGCGACACGCCTTCACTGTTTATTGAAAAACTCTGATTCGCAGTTGTCGGCTCTATTCAAGAACAATTATTCCTTGGGTTTGCCTTGTTTGGCAACCCATCTCCAAAAATGTTCTTTCTCCCAAACCGTATCCCCTTATTGATCTTGGAGTATTTGTTTAGAGTTCAAAGACTAAATTTGTATAGAAATGAGAAAGTATAAAGCATTCCAGATCAATTTAAAAATATTTGCAAAAAATAATTGTTAATAAGATTATTAATGATATTAGCCTAACACACGCGCCGCGCGCGCGTGGTGGTAGCGATCGGTTTATTCTTATTCTCATTCAGCCTATAAGAAAAGCGAGGCGGCACTTATAGAAGAAAAAGGAAACAAACCGGAAGGGTATGGCCAGCAATTTTCCCGTGAAATCGCCGTTCCGATTTCTTCCATTTTCGCCGCAGCTTTTACACGCTACTTCAATCGTCCCCGGCAACTGGTACTTATAAATTTCTTGAATGTTTTCTGGTCTTAATAATTAGGATTTCTATCTGTCAACATATGTCTTAAATTCTGTAGTTGGTATCGAGTTCGATGTGTTGTAGTTGTTATCGAGCTGTGCATTTTTCGAAATCGTTGTTAATTGTACTTTGTGTATCATAGGAGTTGTATTTGTGGGATTCGAGCTTCAGATGTTTGTGAATTTTTGTTATGGAGTGGTCTAGGAGTCTAGGGTTTTGTTAGTTGGGGATAGATTTTGAAATGTCGTAATTAGATGCAGATACTCTCTATATTTCATTAATAAGTCTAGTTTTGCAAATATTATGGTCCGATGCTCATGATTGTGAGTAGTAGGCTTGAAGATTTTTATATTGGAAACTCAGAAGCTTCAAAGTGGGGTTTAGATTTAGAACAGGAGAGTTGAAACCAAACCATTGTGTGAAGTGTTTATCTTGTTAGTGATTGAATTACAAGTGTGAAGAATGGTTCATTGAGTCGGTCATTTTAGTATTGTAGATGGTGACAAATTTGTTTAAACGTAAAAAAATTTGTGAAAAGAAAAGCATGGAGCTTTGAAGACATTTAATAATGTGGCAGTGGCGTGTTATCATAACTCATAGGGTTCAACCAGACTTGAGTTAAGTGAGGAATCAGTTTGTGGTTCCATTCTCATTATTTAAAAATGAATGTCTGACAGATGAGTAAAAAACAATACATAATCCACATCTGGGGTAGATGGTTTCATTATATGTTGGAATTGAGTTAGTTTGCAGTTGCATGTCTATTAATATATACTTTATGCACACATAAAATTCAAAACTGAAGAGGAATTGAGGAAGTAGATGATCTTACATTCTCTCTATTTTATGTTGAGGCGACTCAAGTTAGGAGGGAGGTATGGCTGAAACAATTGATTTGACTGGAGATGGAGGGGTGATGAAGACAATTGTGAAGAGAGCCAAACCTGAAGCAATTGGTCCATGTGACAACCTACCTCTTGTTGATGGTAATCAGCCAAAACTAATAAAACAGATTGGCTTGGATTCTATAATATTGATGATATCTGATTGGATGGATATGTTATGGTGTTTGTGAATTGGGCAGTGCATTATGAAGGGACACTGGCAGAAACAGGTGAAGTATTTGATACTACACATGAAGACAACACAATATTCAGCTTTGAAATAGGAAAGGGATCTGTGATAAAGGCTTGGGATGTTGCTTTAAGAACCATGAAGGTTGGAGAGGTTGCCAAAATTACTTGCAAGTCGGATTATGCCTATGGAACTGCAGGTTCTCCCCCTGAGATTCCACCAAAGTAATTTTACCTTAAACCCTTTTTTTTTTTTTTTTTTTTTTTAATTTTATTTTAGGAACCCAAACATGAACTGAATTTGTTTGCATCTCTGACAATTTTTGTATGTTTGGCATTGGCAGTGCAACTCTTATATTTGAGGTGGAGCTGGTGGCCTGCAGGCCAAGGAAGGGTTCTAGTGTGGCTAGTGTGTCGGACGAAAGGGCTAGACTAGAGTAAGTAGTTTCTTCTTCTTTTTTTATATAGTTACAAATTAATATATTTGTATGTTTTAATAATAAATAGGGAGCTGAAGAGGCAAAGGGAAATGGCAGCTGCTCAAAAGGAAGAAGAGAAGAAGAAGCGAGAAGAAGCAAAGGCAGCAGCTGCAGCTCGCATGCAGGCCAAGATGGATGCTAAGAAAGGCGGAGGGAAAGGAAAGGCCAAGGGGGGAAAATAGTTTTATTTGTTTTCTTTTAAAATATTTTTATATTTCTAGTCAACTAAACTAAAGCATATATATCATCTGTTGAGAATAAACACGTTGGGTATTTTCTTTTGCTTGTAATAATAGTTTTGTTTTTAGCTTCTGTTTCATCCTTATTTATGGTTAAGTTGGTATTAGTATTTGCTTGCTTACTTACTATTTACCTAGCTTATTCTGTTATTGCTTGTATGTATATTTTTTAGCCCCACACCACTTATTCTTCATTTCATTTTTAGGAGATCATCGTCTTCTTCATTTAGTGTGTGTGTGTTTTTTTTTTTTTTTGGGTGGAGGTCGCCTACATCTTTATTATCCTTTACCACATTCACAGGTCTGGTCCTTGGCAGGAGCCCACAGTGTTAGCTTTTTCGTACAATTGATGAGAACGGAGTCTAATAGTTGATAAGTAAAATTACATACATGAGGTCCATGAATATATTCATATAGATTGACCTCTTTTTAGTATGCAGTTTTTGTGTGTTTGGAAGAATTAGCGATTAAATTTAGAGGGAGAGGGTTTACTAATACATACAGTGTAGATAAAATCATAGGTGAGGGAACAGGATGAAGATGAAAGTTTCTAAAATGGCATGATGCCCTTTGCCCATTCATATGATATGGGAGTTGGTTATTGTTGTTATTTTTCCCATATGGTAAAATTTGTTAGCTTTTTACATACAATCAGAGCCTATTTCATCCATGCAAGGTATTCCAGTTAAGTAGTTGTGTATTATCAACATTAAATGTCTTTTTTCTTTAATTGCAAATGCCCAAAAGCTAAATCAGTTGGATCAAACTCCAAGTGATGCATCATCATCATCATCATCATCGTCATCATCATCCATCTCCTCTTGGTTCTCATCATGCCGCCATGCAGATCCAACTCTGAACTTGCAAACAGGGCAGGTTCCTTGCTGTCGTAGCCATGGATCAATGCACTCTGAATGAAACTACAACAACACACAATTCAATTCAATACATCACTTTTTTATTCTGTACCAAATTTCATTACTTTTCAAAATATGTTTTACCTGATGCAAGCATGGCAAGCTACGAACTAGTTCACCTACATTAACTTGCTCCAAACAAACACTGCATGTCAATTCATCTTCACAACTTTTTCCATTTCCATTTCCACCACTCTCCACCTTCTTCTGCTACACAAATTCATTCAAAAAATATATATAACAAAAAATATATAGATATAATTAGTAATTACCTCTGGGGTGGCTGATGATGAACCTTGTTCCTCTGATAAGCTACCACTGAGTTGTTTCATAATTACATTAGTTAATTAACAGTGAAGCCATAAATTTCATAATTACATTAGTTAATTAACAGTGAAGCCAATGATAAATTATTACCTTTTAGAGTTGTTGTTGGCAACCTTGTACTTGTGGAGAGGAAGAGAATTTACATCTTCCTCACTCATTGAATTGGCTGTTGGACCACTATCACTATCCAGTGCTCTTAAAGTTTCATAATCTGCAAACATGTAAAAAGATGGTACCAAATGAAAATAATAAATAAAAAGCCAAATGATTTTTATATATATCACAGACAGTAAATGTGTACCTAAGTCATCAAATTCCCTGTCAAGAAGCGCAAGTTGTAGTCTGAGGCCTTGCAATCGGCCTCGTGTGGCAAGTGCAATAGAAGGTGGCATCTGCAACCGCAGTTCAGTATGACCAAGGAGCCCACTAGCTGCCACAGCATTTGCTTGTGCTTGGGCTTGAAGTTGTTGACAGGTGGCATACATTCTTAGGCTTGTAGCCATCAAAAACACACCAAGTACAAGCCAAAGCTAAATCATCAAAAAAGAAACACACATTAAAAGACTATCTAACCACAAGGAACAAGGAACTGTAAATATAAAAAAGAGAAAAAAATTCAGGTTACCAGAAAGTTTGGTGACATTTGGTGCGAGTTCAATATCATGAACAACAAAAGAACTGTAACATGGAAACACAGATAATAATGAAATTAAGCATCTATTTGTGTGAAATGAAAAAAAAAAAAAAAAAAAAAAAAAAAGCACCTGTGACAAGAAAGGCAAGAGAGTTTGTATTAATAGGTCGGGCTGCATGGATTCTCTGAAAATAGAGTATCACAAATTTAGCACAATATAATGATTTTAGCCATATAGACATATAGAAAATATATAGGGTATACCACTGAGCGACGTTCAGGTATAAATCCAGGAAACCCGGTTTCAATGTCTCCCCTACTCCCTCGAAAGACAAAACTCATAATTGTTGAATTCTATATGCAAAAACTTTAACAGCCACTTCACAGCAGTAACCACTCCTACACCAAAACCTTCAGCAATCAGAAAATTAACAAACCAAACATTTCACAAGTCATCAACAAGTTAAGATCGAGACTCCAACACCTTGCCTTAGAAACCATCCAAACGCTGAACTTCCAGACTGTACTTTAGATTATTCATTTAGGTTATGAATTCAGTTCTAGCTACATACATCATTCCATTTCAACACTCGGTAAATGGTATTTTCACACTAAAGAAAACTAGCTATGATGAGATCGTTAACAGCATCAAGAAAATCACTAGCTAATAAACCTAATTTGACATGTCTTCTCTAACAGAAACCCTAGAAAAAACATTTGCTGTGACAGTGATACCTAACAGCATTGCTCCAATAATTCAAAAACAAGGTACGGATCTGTGCGCTGGAATTAAGAACAACAACGTTTTAATGAAGCACAGCGATAGAAATATTTGAATAAACCATGCAGCTATAGAATTTCGAAAACTTCAAACCCCATAACTCTCATGGACTTCCCCTCTCAAACGAACAGGGCATCCGGTTCTAAGGAAATGAAATGGACAAAGTACATATTTTTCATAACTAAGAACGAATTCAAACGAAATATGGTATAGAGCTACAAATCACTGAAGAAAGAGTAATAGGAAACCCTAAATCAGCAACACGATTGCGAAATCCGTTTAATATTGGCAAGCAAGAGAAATTGATACTTACAGAGTTCGAATTAACGTCGATTGATCTAAGCGTATGATTAATCGTTGGGGATAATCAGAGCAAACTGTGATATATGTGCCAAGACTCAAGAGGGCGTACACGGAGGTTGGGACTTGGGAGTTAGGAGATACACTTGTCTATCGAGTCGATTCGGCCGCTAGGGAGGGGGTGTTTGGGTCTTCGGTATTTTGCTTTTTTCAAAATAGATCATGCCGTTCATATATCATATACACATGTGCTCATACTTGATAATTAAAAATAGGAATTTCTAATATCTCCTAAAAGCACATATAACAAGCATAAATAATATAACAGGCATAAATAATATAACTGGCGAATATTCTTCCGTTTTGGAGGCCATACAGTGTTTGCAAAAGGATGTTAATATAACTATTTTATTTATTTATGCATTGATGTGGAGGTCATTACATTCACTAAAAGCTAAACATGGTTTTAGTGGACAAAGACATAGGTAGAACGTAAATGTAGCGTAATCTTTTTGTGGATTGATGCAAGGATGAATGAGATGTTGTGGATTGATGCAAGGATGAATGAGATGTTGTCTTCTATGGAGAGGTCTTTGACTTTCACGTCTTCAATGATGGTTTTTAGGATTTGGTAATTCGGGTGCTCTGGTTGTGTGGAGACGGTGTTGTGAGAGTTGTCTTTCATGGTGAAGCCTTTTTGAAGTTTGGTGTGAGATGCTTCCAACAAAATTGCAAAATGAACCGATTGGAAATGTAATTAGTTTTTTGGTAAAGAAATGAAAAGAAATAGAAAAAAACAGGAAAAAAATGTAAAGTAAAAGTGCATTGCTATTTATTGCATTTACCAGGTAAATATGAAAAAAAAATGCAACGAATACAATGTATTTTGGTTTTTGGTAAAAAATTCAAATAACTTACAAAAAAAACATAAACAAATAGATTTAAGGTCAAAGTACATTGCTATTTAGTACATATACCACCTAAATATGAAAAAATGCAACAAATAGCAATGTGTTTTGGTTTTTGGTAAAAATCAAACAAAGTGCATAAAACAAAAACCAAAAGGTGTAAACTCGAAGTACATTGCTATTTAGTGTTTTCTTGTTAAAAAAATAAAAATAAGAAATTGAAAAAAAAAATCAGAAAAAAAAGGTGTAAAGTAAAAGTGCATTACTGTTTAATGCACTTACCAGCTAAGTACGGAAAAATGCAACAAATACAATATATTTTGTTTTTTGGTAAAAAAAATTTTAATAGATTGCAATAAACAGAAACAAAAGGAAGTAAGGTCAAAGTACATTGTTATTAAGTACATATACCACCTAAATATGGAAAAATACATTGGTATTTAGTGTTTGTTTTTTGGTAAAAAAAATCAAAACAAATTGAAAAAAAAAAGTTGTAAATTGAAAGTATAGTGTTATTTACTTCATTTATAATCTATAAATGGAAAATGCAACAAATAGTCATGTATATTGGTTTATTGGTAAGTGTGATGTCAGATATGGCACTTGTGACATCCCAATTTTCAAGGCCAAAAAAGACCGATTTGTTTATGCTTATTTAAAAATCAGAGTATCCTTTTTGAAGAATAATATTGTGGAATTTGTTCCAAGAAAACAGGATAATGATATTATCAAAGCATTTCCGAAGAAATGTATTTTGTTTATATTAAAACATTGGGATGTTATCGTCAATACAGAAACATAAGCATAAACAGACATTACATTCATTTACACAAATGATTTACATCTCCTTTAATCTCTCAGTGTAATGTATCTTCGTATCGACACCTATGATACAAATAAACTGAGTGGGTCAGGTTGGGAAACCTGGTGAGTACATAGGGTTTTCAACCCACAATAATATAATTATTATGTTTAATCATCAAACAATTAACCCAACTTCATATCCCCATTATCTTCTATATTCTTAAGGATCTACCCTAAGAATCATTTATTCTTCATTCATACATTCCTAAGGATTGTCCTAAGGATTTGGCACGAAGTCCATCGCTGCCAGGATTTATCCAACAGGCACTAAGTCCATAGTTGTCGATGTTATCTGTTAGACACTAAGTCCATAGCTGCCAATGTTCATCTATAGGGCACTAAATCCATAACTTCCAACGTTCATCTATAGGACACTAAATCCATAGCTGCCAACGTCCATTCATAAGGCACCAAGTCCATAGATGTCAGGGTTTTTAGAGTCCATTTGGTGAGCACGTAGTTCAAAAACACCTACAGGTTACGAGCCTGCTAGCCTTCCACTGGACTGTCTAGAATAGTCTGTGGTCGTCATCTATACTCTGCTAGATGACTGAATCATCGTTAAAGTCAAGGCTTCTTATAATCTTTCACCTCTCATCATCTATATCATCTTTCATTTCTCATCATGTATCTACCCATCTTTACCCAATATATTTATAGTTATAAAAAAATACATATACAGTTTAAATCACGTAAAACATGTAAAAATCGTTCATCTAAAATATATTAGGAACACAAATAATAAGAACATATAGCATGTATTAATATTAAATAATTCATATCTATGTGTAAGATAAAATTAACTATGCACTCACTTGTTAAAGTGATGACTCGAAATTCGGGCAGTGCTTCGCTTCTAACAATTTTATTTTCATTCGATGAAACATAGTATTATTATCACTAGATTTTAGTCTAACATTTATTGCGACTAATTATTAGTCTAGATTTATCATGAACTCAGAGTCTACTTTCATGATCTATCAAGTAAGGATCAGTCAGGCAGGACAGTTGGGAGGCAGGACCATTTCGGCATATAGCTTTTCTGAAAGCCAACAACCAAGCCAATGTGACTATTTTAGACACCTTTCCCGTAAGTAGATCAATCAGTATAATGACTTTGAATCACTGATAAATCTTGTTGACGGGTTCATAATAACGATAATGAACTTAAACATATGTTATACTTACAGTAGGGTAAGCATAACTCACTTACAAGGGAGTTTAGCGAGGAACCGGGCTCTGCGCGGGCAGAACTTCTGAGCCGAAAGCTCTTCTTCTCGGAGCCTTCTAGCGCTCCGGGACTCGCCTCTAACACCTAAGAGGTTCTAGGGAAAAACCTTGAGGGTTTGGGGGTGTTTGGGAGAGAAATGTGAGAAAAATGTGAAGAAAAATGAGGAAAACGCCTCATATTTATAGGCTGGAGGATCGGGTTACGTTGGGCATAACTTTGACGTAATCTAGGCGTACTCGGTACGCGGGGCGTACCAGGAGCTACGCAATGCGTACGTGGCTATGTGTCAAGATCCGGTGGCAAGGCGTGAGGAGAAAGCAACGGTCAAGGTTTAGCCACGTGTTACCTCCGAAGTTAATTAAGAAAATTAATTATTTTCTAAAATCCGTAACTTTTGCATAGGAGCTCCATTTTTGACCTTCTTTATATCCACGTGTAGGTAGCTACGTGATCTACAACTTTCGTTTATACTCCATCGACTAATTTTGACTTTATTTTTAAAGTTATATTTTAACAGGCTTAGACAGTTAAAGTCCGTTAAAAATTCATAACTTTGTCATCCGACGTCCGTTTTCGACTGTCTTTATATTGTTGAGCTCCTATTAATGAGATCTTCAATTCTCGTGTAGGTTGTTTCGGATAATAATCGATCGATCTAAAATTCGATTTTCGGGCTGCATACTACTATGTCAAATCTTAGAAAAATCATAACTTCCTCAAACGAAGTCAGATTTGGACGTTCTCTATATGCACGCTCTCGGTTTAACGTATACTATGAATTTTGTTTAGATCTCTAAGGCTAAAAAGTATTTCGTCAAAAATTCACTTTTTACGTTACGCGACGTCGTGTCGGTTTAGTCGTAAAATTTCGACGATTCTTAACTTCTTCGTTATAAGTCGGTTTTCAGCGTTCTTTATATGCACGGAATCCTTGTGACATATACTATAATTTTGGTTTAAGATTATTTATTCTAAATAATCTTCTATCAAAAAGTCATTTTTAACGCTTATTACATTTAAATTGACGAGCCCGAATCTGCGGGCGTTACAACATTGTACTTTTAGAGGTTTGTTTTGATTATATCAGCCTCTCCTGTTGAGAGAGATTATTTAATTTGAAAAAAGATGGATATATTAAGAAAGATACTAATAAAGTACTTTTATGTGAATCTTGAGAGTTGTGATTTTTTTTAAAGTACAATGTCCTAATAAGGAAAAACTAAAAGTAGAATGTTGTAGTAGAAAGAAATGAAAGTATGATGTTATAACAAACAAATAAATGAAAGTATGTTGCTATATCTTACACCTAACCCTAATTTACATAAAGCGTCATAGTAAGGATTAAGAATTCATACCGAGAAGAAGAAGTGAATTGTCTAAATATTAGGTTGCCCAAATTTATCATAAGAGTAGTCACTCTGTTTACAGTGCCAGAA
Source organism: Lactuca virosa (assembly GCF_052849685.1). Lineage (NCBI taxonomy): Eukaryota > Viridiplantae > Streptophyta > Magnoliopsida > Asterales > Asteraceae > Lactuca > Lactuca virosa. The sequence goes on along the minus strand of NC_136427.1, from coordinate 284,474,408 downwards.
GACTAAAAATCTTGCCAAACTTCTTCAGGGGTAGAAGTGTAATACACCTGCAAAACCTAATTTTTTTACTTGAAATTATGAACAAATACATGAAACCTAGCATGGTAAATGAGTAAACCATATGTAATCTAATGACAAATGAGACAAAATTTTTGAACAGAATCGTGGGATCTCTTTCTCCAAAATTCCCATGAATGACCGCACCACTGAGATTGAGGCCATGGAGTTGATTGCTCAATTGAAATTCCAACCGACGACGCCATTTGTTCTTCGTTCTGTAAGACACCTTCTTCATAATGTATTAGTGACAAATCCGCCTGCATAATACCAAATAATAAGTCACATGTAATCTGTTCTCCAAGCCTTTCGAATAATGCTCCATTTGATGGGTTTTAGGTGAAACAAATAAACTAGAAAACAATTCCTAAGTTCACATGCAACCTACTTTGGATCTATGTTTTAACTATTGAACATATAACTTTGAATTGAAAAACAAGAACCCTAGAGGAGAGAGCCTAATTTCGAAATTAACAAACTAGAATTTAAGAGTTACCTACCTTTCAATTGTTATAGCAAACAATTGACAATCCTCTTGATCTTGATCTTGATCTTCTTGGAAGCTTAGCACCACAAATGTAATGCCTCTAATAGAATCACACCCAAGAGCTAGCAAGAAGGAAATTAGAAGGAGAGAGAGAGAGAGGGAGTATGCAATTTTCGGCCCTAGGGTTTCACCAATGAAGGAGTGGGCGAATTCAGAAGCTGGGAGGCTCCTTATATAGTTGAGGGATCTAGGGTTTAGGGAAAACCCTAATACTCCTTTGCTTGGGGCCTAAGCTAATCCAAAGGCCTTATCCAAAGCCCTTTGGACGAAATCCTTAGGGTTTCCCCTATCGATTTCGTCCACCTCCTTCCAAGGAGGTTCTGGAGCCTTCCACTCAACTATCTGATAATTGCAAACTAGTCCCTGCACTTTATAATTAATACTTTTAACCCCAAAATTAATTCTGATTAATTTCTGGCTAACTGTTAATTAAACATAATGATTTCTAATTAATATAATAATCTTTTAACATATTAATAAATCATTTATATTAATTTATTAATCTTATAAATTAATATCTCTCCTTTCATAATTTCCTTGTCCAGTTGCTAGGTTTGAGGGCAACCCAAAAGGACTGTGCTGCTATCAATTCAAGTACATACCAATTATAGTTATGAGCTTAGACACCTAATCCAACAGTCTCCCACTTGGATAAGTCTGTAACTATAATTGCTAGTGTGACTTCTAAATTTGACCAGCAAATTGTAGCTTCCAAAAGCTGTTGCTGAACTCTGACCCATTCAGTTACGTGTCCTTAGATAAGTGATCATATAATCCTTCGTTCTGCAAGATATCCCCAGACATAAGACATGGAATGTAATCAATCTCTTTGTCCAGAATCTATGTTTCCCGATTTCTGATTTGTGATGATGTAGGACTTCTAATTGAACACATCAATTTAGTCTTGGCTGGGCCCAGCACATAAGTCAACACCAAATCATCGAGGGGCCCACAAATATCGCTTTTCCGGTTAGGGCAAAAGGAACGAATAAACGTTAACTCATATGCTTGTATGTTTTACTCATCAAATTATACATGACAATACGTTTTATAACACCAAGTTACTGATGCGTTTTCGTATCACCAATGTATAACCGACTTTGTAAATTACAACTCATATATCTTCGTTTCAAGATTATAAGATATTATCGTCTCAGTATTACTCGTGATGAATTCCATGAAGTGATACTCTGAGCGAGGGTTTATCCAATACTCAAATCTTAATTTCTGAGTACTCATGAACATTGCAGCAATTCTATTGCCATGTCTATCCTTAGACAGTCTGCAATCCAATTCACGACAGTCTTAATTCACTACTTACTTCCAAAAGTACGAGCGACTGTGGAGTTTGAATAATCTTATTATTCAGGAAGTCAAAACATGCAAAGTGAAACGCAATAATAATATTAATCATATATGGCCCCAAAGCTTTTGAGCGTAAATAAAAACACTTTTATTTAAACACCATATTGATTACTCATTATTCATTGCTTACTGTTTCAGAAAATCAACTTATTACTCGAATTATAACCACAATTGTCCCATGCTCCAAGCATGCACACTTTGGTTTCCTATGGTCCATACTTTGTGAAATAGATCAATTGAAAAACTTTTCATTTCACAATCCCCAATCCTTATTATTAGTATAAGAATACCAAATTCTTACCACTTTTAGAATATGTCAGATTCTAACATTTTATGCAATGATTCTTTCGTAATGTCATAGCACAAAAGTTACCAAGACTCGACTAATGAAATTACAAGGTATTCTATCGTAAATTGTTACAAGACAATTCCATAGACGTGAAGTCTCACATTCAAAGTACATTCCTTTGAACATCCTTCTCGCATAAAAGTTTCTAATTTAGACATATTTCTTAATATCCAACTCCCATTAATGGAAACATTTCCATATTTGCCATATGACAACTCATTCTTAATAGAATCTTATCTATTCATAATAATGTCAATATAGTCCATTCATTACTATACTCCCAACTACTCACAAGCGACAAATCCTCAGTGAACCTCAGATCGTCCTTTGATAGTTGTTTAATTATTTTAGTCAAAACCGATTCTAGTCCCTTTTTCCCTCTTAATGCCCTAGGCATTTGGAAAATTTTAGAATGGTCAAATATTACAGCATATGCAATCGATCCTATACCCGAAGCGTATTGGACACGATGCATAATGTCTCACATAAAGAAGTGATACTTTATCATCCTTCTGCCATAATATTTTATGTGCCCTGTTCCCACAATTCGATCTATGAAGAGGGATGCCGTAATCATAATCGAATTTTGAGAATGTACTATGTATCCTTGACTAAATTTATTAACGTTTCTCGATCTAAGCTTTAGAATTTTGAAACGAAGTATAATATTCTCTCCCTTAATTATAGCAAAACAACTTTTCAACCATTGCAACTTTGCAAAGTGAATCTTTGTTTTCTATAATTAATATTGCTAACTTGCAATACTTACCATAATAATCATGCTCCCAATAACATGATGATTATTTTCTTACCAGCATAACACTTATGCTCCCACTAGCTTTGACATGTATTCAGAAAACAATTTAACTTCCAGAAAACAATGCTTATTGAATTCCTTAAGTTCATATTTCTAATACCTAATGCTTTGATAAGCCTTTATCTAAGCTTCTTAAACTCATACACCTTTGCCTTAGAAAGCTCATATGTGTGTCTAGACAAATTCAGAACTTATGTTACTAAGTCCCAAATGTTCAGACTAATTGCCAAATCTCACAATTCGAACTATGAAGAGGGATGCCGTAATCATAATCGAATTTGAGAATACAATTTTCACAATTGTTGTCTTCTTAAAATCTCTCTTAGTGAAAGCATTTCCTCACAATCATTTTTATGAAGGAGGGAAACCTTATGCCACTTAGATTTTATGGTGTATGTGTTCCTATCCATGTGAATTTGCCAAAACCAAAGTTTGCGACAAATCCAAACTCATATGGACCGAACGTGCTCAATCTCGATTTCTTGCCTCATGGTAACACGAGTGCCCACCATGTCTTCCAAGTGGTTTAGCAACTCATCCTTACTTATCAATGTACTTTCCATTGATCAAGGTGCTTTGTCTTTATGCATTCACATGAGAACTCATAGTACTCACATGCATAATTAACTCAATTGGAATGGCACAGAAAAGGAGTATATCATCCACGATAGGTTTTAAACCTCAAGTCGTGTGCTAGTGATGATCAACTAGGTTTAACTCTTGATTTGTTCCTGAAACCTTTCAAGACCATTAAGACTCCCACTGACTCCTTGACATATAAGATTCTCTTGTCAAGAAACATTCCTTGACAAAACAAATATTCAAGAGTTAGTGTAGTTTTTATCAAGAGTATCACTTCACATAATTGGTTCTAGTTGATCTTTGTCTTATCCAAGACATCACAACTTACCAATCTCAAATGTGCAGGAATAAGAAGACTTTTTCCAATTCCACATTTGTTAAGTGTTATAAACCTACTAAAGACGTGTCACTCAAGTCACAATCTTGGAGTATGACTCTTAAGACTTGATATTAGAACGAAGTACGATTGACTTATTGATTTAACTATGTCCATAATTCTCGATTCCTCTTCTTAGACATGCAAATGCACTAAGACTCACTTAGAGGACCAATTGAGAAATAGTTCTTAATCATTAAGACATATCATAAAACACAATAAAAGGTACTCTCCCTTCTTCTTAGAATAGAGAAACTTTTATCTTTCTACCTACTTGATTCTTCTTATTCGTTCTGCTATTGATTGAAACTCTTTCGATCAACTCAGAATTATACTTAATCTTATAAGTATAACCATATTTACTAAACTTTAGTAAATCATGATGAATATCTTTATCACTCTTGTGGTGGACTTGATCAACACACAACCTAGTGTACTCGATCTCCTAGTCCTTCTCTTGACACTTTGCCAAAGAATTAGTCTAATTTCCAAATATGAAGTTTCTCATTCATCACGCAACTTAGTTGTATGATTCCAAGTTTCTGTCCAATTGAAACTTGGGCGATGAGAATCTTCCCTTATTTGGCAAATTCTCGACATTTCCACAAATAACATAATTAAGAATCAAATCCATTCATTGTAGTAATACACAAACATCAATTTTTCATAACGATTTCATTGCAAGGATATATAAAATTATTCAAACCAAAATTTATTTTATTCATAAAAGCAGCGGAAAACATGTCCTTACAATGCAAAATCAACTGAAAAACTATGTAATCAAATATTCCTAACAAATCTATCATAACTTTCTAAGCTCAAAATCTGATCTTCGAATCCATGCGACCGTGATCCATTTCTTCGTGATCAGACTCATCTTGCTTTTCCATCAAGCTTCCTCTCTTTTCTCTGATCCTGCAAAACATTCAAATGTAATCTTATCACATTATGTATTAAGAATCAATGAATAGGAACTTAATGGAGTTAGATAGTGGATTTTACCTGAAGTAGAGCCATACTTCTTGACTCTCCCATCTCTTAGATCTCTCAGGTAGACTGGGCAGCTTCGTCTCAAATGCCCCTTCTCTTGGCAATAAAAACAAATTGACTCTTTTGGAACAGTACACGGAACTACTTCAGACTTTGCCTTTTTCTTATGATCAAACTTTTCGACCATGGCATGCCTTTCGTTGCCATTGCCTATATCCATAGAGGTATGGAAGGCAGATCCACCAATCAACTTTGCTTTTCTAGTGCGCCAAATCATCGTTGATTCAGCAGCAATAAGCAAATAGGTGAGATCGATGAGGGTCACGTCGTGGTCTAACATATAGTGCTCTCTTACGAACTCACTATATGAGTCAGGAAGCGACTGAAGAACCCAGTCAACAGCCAGCTCCTCACAGACAACGACTCCCAACATTCTTAACCTATCAATGTGTGACTTCATCTCTAAGACGTGTGCACACACTGACTTTCCTTCTTCATGTTTACTTGCCAAAAGGGCTTGAGTGAGTTTGAACTTTTCAAGCCTTTGAACTTGTGGGTTAGGGAGAACAATAGGAGGAGGTGGAGGAAGTGAAGCATGATCTCGTGTTCCTCGATCGAATCGTGGAATATCATCTTCATGCGGAAGGCTTGTTCCATGTGATTTGGGAAGACCATAGTTGTCATACTTTGACATCTTCAAAACGGGAGAAATCCAGTTAGTCGATTGAATCCTTAATAAAACACCCAAAAGAGATATTAAGGCTAGGATCCAACTATGAAGATTCACAACTTAGAAATGGGATGCCGAGATCCAAGTGTAAATTTCATAAAGGTAGGTGAATGACGATTCACCAATTCCACCATTAGATGAAATAAACGAAGTGAAATTCCTAATTCTTTTGAGATACATTGAAACTATTCAATGGCATGTTTTAATCTCGGATTATGCTCTTCTATTTGTGACTGGGATGCCGAGGATCACAAACAAGATGTGAATAACCATGAAAATGTGCTTGGTAACCTCATTGTCTTTATCATTAACTATTGATGTGCTGGTAAACCACACACGCTCCATCAAAATGACAATTATGAGATACCAATTACTACTCTTTATTAGTGACTATTAGTGTGCTGGTAATCCACACACGCTCCACTAACGACCAATAAAGCATAATGTGCAATTTCATGGATTAGCATACTTTCCACATTTTTCCTAAAGTAACTAGAGTTGGGATTTTGTAAAATAATGTTCTAGTACTTTATTTAATAACATTATACTTTAATTGAGATGTAGTTGTCCTATCAAACCCGTTCTGCTAACGACCCTCCACTAATCAAGGAAGCGGTGGGTGAGAGTGGACACCCATTCAACTACCATTTTATAGGCAGTTTCCTTATACTAGCTTCCTTGAATGAGGCATACTAGCGATTTGACTGACCATATTCTTATACATATATAATATTAACCTTTTAATTATAATACATATATAAGGTGTGTTTTAAACTTTTTAAAACTTTAAGGTTTATATATAAATTTCGAAAAATTAAACTATTAATTTAAATTTAAAATAAACCAAATAACTAGATTTAATAATTATCTATTAATTAACTTTTAATTAATCTATTAAATCTTGTAAGGATTATCTAATCAAATTAAACAATTAATTTAATCCTAATCCTTAACCCTCTAGATTTCGAAAAATAGGGTAAAGGATAATTTCCTTATTTTTCTCAATTATCCAATTAGGCAATAATTATCCAATCAAGTAATAATTATCCAAAATAAGATAAAACCCTAAAATAACAAGCAAATTTCAAAATTTAAGGGAGGAGGCTAGGGTTTCCAAAACCCTAACCCTAATTTCGATTAGGGTTCATGGAGGCTAGGTTTTTTCGAAAAACCCTTTGAACCAAAAACCCTAAAAACGAAAATTTTGGCCTTAGGGTTTAATGGCTATAAACCCTAATTTGCAATTCAACTATTATAGCAATTCAATTTAAAACAAACAATGGCTCTGATACCACTGATGAGTTTTAGGTGAAACAAATAAACTAGAAAACAATTCCTAAGTTCACATGCAACCTACTTTGGATCTATGTTTTAACTATTGAACATATAAATTTGAATTGAAAAACAAGAACCCTAGAGGAGAGAGGCTAATTTCGAAATTAACAAACTAGATTTTAAGAGTTACCTACCTTTCAATTGTTATAGCAAACAATTGACAATCCTCTTGATCTTGATCTTGATCTTGATCTTCTTGGAAGCTTAGCACCACAAATGTAATGCCTCTAATGGAATCACACCCAAGAGCTAGCAAGAAGGAAATTAGAAGGAGAGAGAGAGAGAGAGAGAGAGAGAGAGGGAGTATGCAATTTTCGACCCTAGGGTTTCACCAATGAAGGAGTGGGCGAATTCAGGAGCTGGGAGGCTCCTTATATAGTTGAGGGATCTAGGGTTTAGGGAAAACCCTAATACTCCTTTGCTTGGGGCCTACGCTAATCCAAAGGCCTTATCCAAAGCCCCTTGGACGAAATCCTTAGGGTTTCCCCTATAGATTTCGTCCACCTCCTTCCAAGGAGGTTCTGGAGCCTTCCACTCAACTATCTGATAATTGCAAACTAGTCCCTGCACTTTATAATTAATACTTTTAACCCCAAAATTAATTCTGATTAATTTCTGGCTAACTATTAATTAAACATAATGATTTCTAATTAATATATTAATCTTTTAACATATTAATAAATCATTTATATTAATTTATTAATCTTATAAATTAATATCTCTCCTTTCATAATTTCCTTGTCCAGTTGCTAGGTTTGAGGGCAACCCAAAAGGACTGTGTTGTTATCAATTCAAGTACATACCAATTATAGTTATGAGCTTAGACACCTAATCCAACACCATTAGCATACACTTTAAAAAGGAAACAAATGATTAGATTAGGGTTAATTGTGAATTTGTAATTACCATGTCGGGATCCAATGATGGCAGGTACTTCAATAAATCATTGTTACTTTCTCTTGTTTTTTTAGTTTGCATATTCCACTACTTCATAGCATGCAGTTCCTGAGAAGAGAGGGTAATGAAAATTGAAATCACCAGAAAATCGATTCAAGCTCTATTATAGCATAAGTTAAGATGCATATAAGACACAAAGCTTCACCTTTTTGGCCATAGATACCAATTAACAACAGATCCAATCGAGCAGATTACTCAAATGTAATGATTAATAAACAATATCAGAGGTATGTATGATTTAGCCTGTAATTAAAGAATAAATCCCCTGAACGAACGGGGGTCCGGGGGCAGCGCCCCTAGGAGCGGGGTCCAAGGGGCGGCAACCTTGGTAGGGTCCAAGGGGAAGAGCCCCTGGCTGGGGTCGAAATTTGGTTATTGGAAAAGGAACTAATTTTGACCCCTATCCTAAAATCAGTTTTTTAATGACAATTTTGTTAGTTTAGTGACAGTTTTCAGACAAGAAAACCATATACCCGTTTTTGGTCATTTTCTGGTACACTTGAAGAATATTTTCACCAACATTCTCTCTTCTGAAAACACTGAATTTTATCCAACTGATTGTTCTATTTTGTACCATCAGAATACTTCAATTTGATAGTGTTTCATGACTTTCAGAGAATCCAAGAAATTATTTTTATCCCTAATTTCTAACAGGAATTGAAGTAATTTGTGATCATAGCAAGTGACAATTATGTAAAGGACATAACAAGCAAGTTTGAAAACTTAAACAAGTTTAAAGGGAAAGACTTCTGTAGATGGAAAAAGAATATGCACTTTCTTCTTACCACTCTGAAAGTGGTGTATGTTCTGAGTACACCCATGACAAAATTTGTTGAAGATGAAACTTTAGAGGCAACAAGGTGAAGATCAAAGTTGGACAATAATGACTACATCTATCGTGGTCATATTCTTAATGGTATGTATGACTCTCTGTTTGATATCTATCTAAATGTTAAAACTGCAAAAGAACTGTAGGATTTTCTTGAATCCAAGTGCATGAATGAAGATGCTTCAAGAAAGAAGTTTCTTGTCAGTAACTTTATGGGTTACAAGATGACTGACTCCAGGCTTGTTATGGAATAATTCCATGAAATGTTAAGGATCCAAGGACAATTTTCTCACCACAATCTGAAAATGGAAGAAGTCATTTATGTGGCTATGATCATTGACAAACTGCCCCCTTCCTGGAAAGATATTATTCATAATGTGAAACATAACAAGGAGGAATTAACTTTGAGTCAACTTGGAAGCCATTTATGGATTGAAGAGTCCTTAAGAACTCAAGAGCTTGATAACTGTAACGCCCGTGTTTCTAGGCTAGGCATTAATGATGATGAAATAGTCTAGGTCAACCTTTGTAACTCATTTTGAATAAATGAAGAGGAATTATGTGATTATTATGTGTTTTGTGCTTAATTATTAGGATTTAATTAATTAAGAATAAAAATGTGCGTCGAAATAAATATTAGATAAAGCCGATATCTATTAATAAAGTTGTAGTGGTCGTAATAAGGATTCCAGATATATAAAGAATACCGAAATCCGAGTTATAACGAAGAAGTTATGACCTGTCGAAGTTTCGCGACAAAACTGGCACGGTGCCGAATGACGTAAAAAGTGAGTTTTTGATAAACTACTTTTTAGCCTTAGTGATCTAAATGAAAGTCGTAGTGTTCATTAAACCGAGAGTATGCATAAAAAGAACGCCCAAATCTGACTTCGTATGAGGAAGTTATGATTTTTCTAAGTTTCAGCTTAGCGGTAGACAGCTAAAAACTCGAATTTTAGATCGAGTGATTTTTAGCCGATACAACCTAAACGAGAATCGAATGTCTCGTCAATAGTAGTACAACGGTAAAAAGACAGACGAAAACGGACGTCAGATGAAGAAGTTATGAATTTTTAACAGATTTCTTGTCCAGGTCTGTTAAAAATAATAATATAAAAATGAGTAAATTACTGAAATCGTCCCTGTGGTTTGGTCAAAATTGCACGTTTGGTCCCTAACTTTTTTTTTTGCACTCGGATCGTCCCTGTGGTTTGATTTTGTTGCGTTTTTCGTCCCTATGGTTTGGTAAAAATTGCATGTTTGGTCCCTAACTTTATGTATGTAAGGGACTAAAAATGCAACAAAATCAAACCACAGGGACGAAAAACGCAACAAAATCAAACCACAGGGACGATCCGAGTGCAAAAAAAAAGTTAGGGACCAAACGTGCAATTTTGACCAAACCACAGGGACGATTTCAGTAATTTACTCTATAAAAATTAAAGTCAAAATTAGCCAATGATGTCTAAACGAAAGTTGTAGAGCGTAATTTTACCTACGCGTGCATATAAAGAACGTCAAAAACGGAGCCCGTATGCGGAAGTTATGGATTTTAGAAGATTGGGGCATAATTTTCGAGAATTTTCGCATGAATAGTGCCGACCACGTCACCGCTCTCGCGATCAGCCTCGTGTCCGACCAGTCGACGCGTGCCGCTTCCGGATTCGACCGAAGTCGCAGCCAACCGGAGTCCGACGCGCCTCGCCCCATGTCGCGTCCGAACCTCGCACAGGTGGCCCTTCGCATGCGCGTCGCGTGCCTTCGTCTCCTGCTGCCACGTGCCTTCGCTGCCACCTCCTTCTCGGCCGACCCTCGCATCCTCGGCCTATAAAAGGGAGGCTTGCGAGCCTTCTCGAGTAATTTGGAGAAATTGCCATTTTTCACCCCTTTTTAAATATTTTTATTATTTTGACTTCCCCCGAAGCCCCGAGATTATTTCCAACACCCGGAACACACCCCGAAGTACCCGAAGACCCAGTAAATTTTATCTTTTCGGTTTTGAAGCCCAACCCTCGCAGAGCCCGGTTTCTCAATAAAACTCTCGGTTTTATTAGAAACGATCCTTTTAGGAAACGAAGTGCTGCCCGATTATTGTTAAATCAAGTGAGTGTATAGTCACTTTCATCTTACATATATATATGAAGTATTTTATATAAAATACGTGCTATGTGAATATATATTGCTTAGTTATTTGAGATGAATGATTTATACAGGTTTTTAAACTGTATATGTATTTTTATCTACAAATATGTTGGGTAAAACATGGGTAGATGAATTAGATGATGTGTGATGAAATAAAAATTGATGAGAGGTATCGATGTTTAAGATGATCTAGTCATCTAGCAGAGTATAGACAACGACCACAGACTACTCTAGATAGTCCAGTGGAACGTTAGCAGACTCGTAATCGGTAGGTATGTTTGAACTATATGTTCATAAGGTGTTCTCGAACTATATGTTCATTAGGTGTTTTTGAACTATGTGTTCATCCGATAGTTCTTCTTTTTGACACTATTACGTGTCGGGGTACGGAAGCGTACGAGAGTACTTTATTAGTATTTACCCTATACTTTTTATTTTGAAGAGCTTTGGAGTCTTCGTTTCTTTTATGAAGTGGTCGGACGAGCTTCATGAGTCAGCGTTTTCGTTCACGATGCCGGATAGGGTGAGTCTGGGGGTAAAATACATCACGATATTCAGATCACTGCTAGGCAAAGTTCGATGCTGGATAGGGTGAGTCTGGGGGTTAAATACCTCACGATATTCAGATCACTGCTAGGCAAAGTTCGATGCTGGATAGGGTGAGTCTGGGGGTAAAATACCTCACGATATTCGGACCACGGCTAGGCATTGATAACTACCCCTGACTTAATTGTCTTGTGGTTCTTTCTGATGGGTTTGAGCCATAAGAACTTTCCTATGTGCACATGCAAACCCTAATTGCTTGGATCTAGGTTTCTCTAATTGAACATGCATTGAATCCAAGACTTGCAATACTAGATCTAATGTAATATATTGAATCTAATCATATGAAATCAGATCTGAAAGAATACCTTGAATTACTTGCTTGATACTTCTTCTTCTTGGAGCTTAGAGTCACAATTGTCACTCCTCTAATGGCTTACAAACACCAACTAGCAAGAAGATGATCTTGAGAGAGAGGGAGGAGGGATAGAAATCGGCCCTAGGGTTCCTTGGCTTGCAAGAGTGCCGATTTCTCCACCCCAAGGGTCCTATTTATACTATGAGATATTAGGGTTTCTCCTTTAACCCTAATTGAATGACTTAGGCCCTAAGCAATCCAAGATCCTTCTAGACACAAGGCTTGGACGAATTTAAGGTTCCCAAACCCTAAATTTCGTCCACCCCAATATCCATAAGGATACATAGCCCAAAATACAACTATCACACATTTGACAGTTTATGCCCTTTATTCAATTAACCTCTTTAAGTCACCAAATTAATTCTCAATTAATATATGACTTATATTAATCAAATAATATTATTATTCCTTAAATATATATTATTCTCATAATATATTAATAATATCTCTTCTCTCTTAACAAATCATCCTGTCAAGTCGCTATGGTGAAGGCAACCCAAAAGGACCATGCATAACCGGGTCAAGTACTTACCAAATATAGTTACAGCCTTAGACACTAATCCAACAGTCTCCCACTTGGATAAGTCTAGTAACTATATATGCAAACACAATCCGATTAGCAATCGTAGCTCTCAAAGACGCTGTCAACTCTGATCTTATCAGTATCCTGTCCTTTAGATAAGGGATCGTATAATCCTCTGTTCTAGATATCGTGCGGACAATTACATGGAACATGGTCATACTTATTGTCCTGCAATTTGTTTCTCGATCTCAGATTCATTTGACATAGAACTTAATCGAACACATCAATTTAGTTCTGACCGGGCCCGACACATAAGTCAAATCAAATCATCGAGGGGCCCTGATATCGCTTTTACCCTCTTAGGATAAAAGGAACAGATAAACTTCGACTTATATGCATTTATTATCCACTAATCAAATTACACACAACAATACGTTTTATAACATCAAGTTACTGATGCGTTTGCGTATTATCAATGCATAACCAATTAACAAACAATAAACCATATATCTAGGTTTTAAGACTATATGATATTACCATCTTGTGATCACTCGTGATAAATTCCATGAAGTGATTCCAACAAGTGCGGGTTTATTCCAATGCTCAAATCAAGTTCATAAGCACTCATGAACGTTGCAGCAAACCTTTGCAATGTCTAATACACTTTAGACAATCTACACACCAATTCATGACAGTCTTCATTCATACCTACTTCCAACATATGAACGACTGTGGACTATTCGAATAATTCGATTATTATCAAATAATTAATTACTCAGGAAGTTAAAACATGCAAAATGAAACAATAGTTAAACAATTAACATAAGACAGTAGCTTTACTTATAAATAATACTCCTTTATTTAATCATCAAATGTCAATTACATTTATCTATTACACGTTTCCAAACTATCTAATCTAAACTAATATCGTCCTTTAGCCCAATGCTCCTAGCGTGCTGCAAATGCTTAACCCTGCTAAGTCCCTTCGTAAGCGGATCTGCTGGGTTATCCTCTGACGATACCCTCTTTACCACGAGGTGTCCTTCTTCTACTCGATGTCTAATCAAATGATATTTTTTGTCGATATGTCGAGATCTACCATGATCCCTCGGTTCCTTGGTCAAGGCAACCGCTCCTTCATTATCACAGAAAATTTCCATAGGCTCCTTTATGGTAGGCACAACTCCAAGATCACCAATGAAGTTCTTTAACCACATAGCCTCCTTTGACGCTTCGCTCGCTGCAATGTACTCTAATTCGCACGTTGAATCAGCTACTGTTTCTTGCTTGGAACTTTTCCAAGTCACCGCTCCTCCATTGAGGGTAAAGACCCATCCCGACTGCGAACGGTAGTTGTCCCTGTCGGTCTGAAAGCTGGCGTCACTATACCCTCGTACCTTTAAGTCATCACTCCCTCCGAGGACTAAAAACCATTCCTTGGTCCTCCGAAGGTACTTAAGTATATTCTTGACTGCAATCCAATGAGCTCTACTTGGGTTCCCCTGATATCTACTGACCATGCTCAAAGCAAAGGCCACATCAGGGCGAGTACAAGTCATAGCGTACATGATTGAGCCAACTGCGGAAGCATAGGGTATTCGGCTCATCTCAGCTATTTCGGCTTCTGTACTCGGGCTTTGAGTCTTACTCAATTTGGCATTACTCTGTATCGGTAGTTCTCCCTTTTTCGAGTTTTCCATACTAAAACGTTTTTGTACCTTATCCAAGTAAGTATTCTGACTAAGTCCTATTAGTCTCTTACTTCGTTCTCTCACTATCCTTATTCCTAAAATATAGGAAGCCTCTCCGAGGTCCTTCATAGCGAAACACTTCCCGAGCCAGGATTTAACCTCCTGCAGAGTCGGGACGTTGTTTCCTATGAGCAGTATGTCATCGACATACAAAACGAGAAAGCTAACTATACTCCCACTGGCCTTGACATATACACATGATTCATCTTCACTTCGTACAAATCCAAACTCTTTGACTTTCTCATCGAAGCAAAGATTCCATCTGCGAGACGCTTGCTTAAGCCCATAAATGGACTTCTCAAGCTTACACACTCTATTGGGATGCTTTGGATCGACAAAACCCTCTGGCTGAGCCATGTAAACATCCTCAGCCAACTTCCCATTAAGGAAAGCGGTTTTTACATCCATTTGCCATATTTCATAGTCATGAAATGCAGCAATGGCTAGCATCACCCTAATAGACTTTATCTTCGCAATTGGTGAGAAGGTTTCATCGTAGTCAACTCCAGGAGTCTGAGTGAAACCCTTCGCAACCAATCACGCCTTATAAGTGTGCACGTTCCCATCCACGTCGGTCTTCTTATTGAAGATCCACTTGCACCCGACCGTCTTACGACCTGGTACATTGTCAACCAAATTCCAAACTTGGTTGTCATACATGGACTGAATCTCGCTGTCCATCGCCTCTTTCCATTTTACAGACTCTGGGCCTGCCATGGCTTCCTTATAGCTATTAGGTTAATCTAGATTTATTAGTGTACCATCACTAATATACGTGTCCCCTTCGGTAGTAATATGAAAACCATAAAACTGGGGTTGAACTCTAACTCTTTCGGAACGTCTAAGAGGTAAGGAATCGTCAATTGGTTCAACTGGAGTTTCCTCCTCAGGTTGAGCGCCAGTGTTAGAGGTTCCTTCATCGCTAGATTCTTGAATCTCTTCAAGATCGACTTGCCTCCCACTGTCTCCTTGGCTTATGAGTTCTCGCTCTCGGAAAACCCCTCTCCTCGCAACGAAGACAACATTGTCACTCGGTCTATAGAAGAGATATCCAAAGGATTTCTGTGGGTAGCCGATGAATATACATCGCTCACTACGAGCTTCGAGCTTGTCGTGAGTTTCTCGTCTTACGAAAACTTCACAGCCCCAAACCTTGATATGTGCCAACGAGGGAGCTTTCCCTGTCCACATCTCGTGAGGTGTTTTGGCAACCTTCTTTGTGGGTACTAAATTAAGGATATGGGCGGCAGTCTCTAAGGAATACCCCCAGAATGAGATAGGTAGTGAAGCACGACTCATCATGGAACGAACCATGTCTAGCAAGGTTCGATTACGCCTCTCAGCTATACCATTCAATTGTGGTGTCCTAGGTGGCGTCAATTGTGAAACTATTCCACATTCCTTGAGGTAGTCGTGGAATTCAAGACTTAGGTACTCTCCACCTCGATCAGATCGAAGCATCTTGATTTTCCTGCCCAATTGATTCTCCACTTCTTGTTTAAACTCTTTGAACTTTTCAAAAGTTTCTGACTTGTGCTTGATTAAGTAGATATACCCATATCTGCTATAATCATCTGTGAAAGTCACATAGAAGCGATTTGCATCCCTTATGGTGGATCTAAAGGGTCCACATACATCTGTATGTATGAGATCCAATAAACCCTCACCCCTCGCACAAGTGCCAGTGAAGGGTGACTTGGTCATCTTTCCAAGTAAACAAGATTCGCACGTGTCATCTTCCCTAAGGTAGAACTACTCCAACACTCCATCCTTTTGGAGTTGGGCTATGCGCCTCTTGTTGACATGTCCAAGACGACAATGCCACAAGGATGCTTTATCCATACCATTGGAAGAATCCATACACAACACATCATTTCCTAGGTTATCTACAACCATAACAGTTTCATAAATTCCATTACAAGGCATTGCTTCAAAATATAAAACACCATTTAGATAAGCTAAATCGAACCATTCTCATTATTAAACGAATATCTAAATCCTTGTCTAAATAAACCATGAAAAGAAATGATGTTTCTTGCCATATTTGGCGAGTAGCAACAATTATTTAATTCTAAATTCAAACCATTCCTAAGCTCTAAAGAATACACTCCAATCTTGGTGACAGGCGACGTTCTTCTGTTTCCCATGATCAGATTTATTCTTCCAAGCTTCACATCCCTATTTCTTCCTAGTCCCTGCAAATCAGAACAAATGTGGTAACCACACCCTGTATCAAGAACCCAAGAAATAGCATGAGATGAATCATTAGATTTAATTGTGTAAATACCTGCGAAAGATGGCTTGATCTTCCCATCCTTGATGGCTTGCAGATATTCCGGGCAGCTTCTCTTCCAATGCCCTATTTTGTGGCAATGGTGGCACTCTGCCTCCTTTGGGTTTGGGTTGGGCTTAGAAGGATCAACCTTGGTCCCACTAGAAGAGGAACCATTTTGGGACTTTCCTTTGTGGTGGTTCTTTGAAAAAGCCTTCCTCTTCTTGCCCCTTCCCTGTCCAATAGCCAAAACAGGAGCAACGGGTGGATTGGGAGTTGGTGCAACAGACTTGTCCTTGAGATTGCTCTCAGCAGTCCTCAGGAGCCCTTGGAGTTTGCTTAGGGTGACCTCTTCCTTGTTCATGTGGTAGGTCATCCTAAATTGGTTGTAGCATGAGGGCAAGGAGTGAAGAACAATGTCGATAGCCAAATCTTCCCCAAAGTTGACATTCAACTTGCGAAGACGATCAACATACCTTTGCATCTTTTGCAAGTGCACAGTAAGAGACTCTCCACTTCCTATTTTAGCAGTAATCATATTCGTTATGATTTCATAGCGCTCTTGCCTCGCGCTTTGGTGATACCTCTCCATCAAGTCTAAATGCATCTCATAAGGATACATGTCCTCATAGGACTTTTGGAATTATGTGTTCATTGTGGCTATCATGATGCAATGGACCTTCGTTGCATCACGCTCATGGTTCTCAAAGACAGCCATTTCTTCAGGAGTAGCAGTTTCTGGATTGATCTTTTCGAGCTTCTCATCGAGAACATACTCTTTGTCCTCGTAACGCGCGATTGTGCGAATGTATCTTATCCATTCGCTAAAGTTCGTTCCATCGAATGTCACTTTTTGACAAAGGCTCATTAGAGGAAATGAGCTAGCAGCTGCGTTGTTTGCGTTAGACATCTACAAATAGAAAGAACAAAGTTTGATTAAATTAAGTCCCTAATTAACACCCAAAATGAAAAATTAGGGCTAGGACCCAACAACGTTATTTACACATTAGAAAAGGGATGCCGTAATCCAATATGCAAATAATTTGGAGGTAAGTGAATGACGATTCACTAATTCTTCACCATAAAAATATAAGCTTTAAGTTTTTAAGTGTATTGAGAATTCCTAGATTTCTTTGAGATTCATTGAACCTTTCAATGGCATGTTTAAATCTCGATATGCCCCTCTCGTTTGTGACTGGGATGCCGAGGATCACAAAGTGGGTGTGAATAACCATGCAAATGTACAAGGCGCCCCCACTGTTACAGTTACCTATTCAATGTGCTGGTTAACCACACACGCTCCATTGAACTATAACAAACAATGAGTCACCCTTTGCCACCTTTGCTTAGAGCCCAATTAATGTGCCGGTTAACCACACGCGCTCCATTAATGTCTTAGCAAGGGTGCAAAGTGTAATTTCATGGGATTGCATCAATTCACTTTTCCTAAAGTAACTAAGATTGGGAATTTTATAAAACATGTTTAGTTACTTTATATAGATTCATTATACTTATTAATGAGAGGAGGTTTTGCCCTATCCTACCCGTTCGGCTAACGACCCTCCACCAGTCAAGCAAGCGGTGGGTGTGAATGTACACCCATTAAGCACCATTTTATAGGCAGCAACCTTATACCCACCTTATAGACCGACTTCGTGAATGAGGCCTACTAACGGTAAGACTAGCATTGTAAATCATACATATATATATATATATATATATATATATATATATATATATATATATTAAGCTTGTAATAATATAATAGTATAGGGTTGAATTTTAAACTTGTAAAATTCTAGGGATTGAAATTTAAAATTATCCAAATTAAACTTTTAATCACAAAATTTAAAATTTCAAAGCTTGAGGACAAGTCTTTGAACTTTTTCAAAGCATAAGGATCAAATAGCAAATAATATAAATCATCTAATTAGATTATCTCAATTTGATCTTATTTAATGTTACTTGCAAAACAATTTACCAATTCAATTCAAATAATCAACAATTATCATATAAGGAAATTATTATTCAACTAATTGGTAATTATCTTTTGTTAGGTCAAGAATATACTCATATATATGATTAAAATCGGATTTTAATGACCCAAAACAGTTAAGGCAAGTATCCTCAAGTAAAACAGCAAGAAATCCCGAAACTTCCTCCTTCTGACGCTCGAACTCGCCGAGTACCTCTATGGACTCGCCGAGTTGGAGCTACTCGCCGAGTCCACAGTGGAACTCGCCGAGTACAGCAGTCAGAATCACAAAATTGAATTTTTTTTAAGCAACAAGCAATCAACCAATGCATCAATTCAATAGAAATCAATCAAAGCTCTCATACCACTGATGGGTTTGAGCCATAAGAACTTTCCTATGTGCACATGCAAACCCTAATTACTTGGATCTAGGTTTCTCTAATTGAACATGCATTGAATCCAAGACTTGCAATACTAGATCTAATGTAATATATTGAATCTAATCATATGAAATCAGATCTGAAAGAATACCTTGAATTACTTGCTTGATACTTCTTCTTCTTGGAGCTTAGAGTCACAATTGTCACTCCTCTAATGGCTTACAAACACCAACTAGCAAGAAGATGATCTTGAGAGAGAGGGAGGAGGGATAGAAATCGGCCCTAGGGTTCCTTGGCTTGCAAGAGTGCCGATTTCTCCACCCCAAGGGTCCTATTTATACTATGAGCTATTAGGGTTTCTCCTTTAACCCTAATTGAATGACTTAGGCCCTAAGCAATCCAAGATCCTTCTAGACACAAGGCTTGGACGAATTTAAGGTTCCCAAACCCTAAATTTCGTCCACCCCAATATCCATAAGGATACATAGCCCAAAATACAACTATCACACATTTGACAGTTTATGCCCTTTATTCAATTAACCTCTTTAAGTCACCAAATTAATTCTCAATTAATATATGACTTATATTAATCAAATAATATTATTATTCCTTAAATATATATTATTCTCATAATATATTAATAATATCTCTTCTCTCTTAACAAATCATCCTGTCAAGTCGCTATGGTGAAGGCAACCCAAAAGGACCATGCATAACCGGGTCAAGTACTTACCAAATATAGTTACAGCCTTAGACCTTAGACACTAATCCAACACTTTCTTTTACGAATGAAGGTTCGTGGTGAAACTTATTCCATTCCTCTCATTTGATGTCTTTATCGATCCTCCTTTGCTGCTAGGAAATTTCCGAAGCAGTTTCGTTAGTTGGTTGTTCATATCGATCCTTTAGGCTAGATCTAGTAAGATCACTGTATAGGATCAGTATGTAGGGATCGACGTTTGTTAGTGCTTGTAGTATAAACCTTGGGCAGTGATGAGCTTCGTGCCTATTCCTTAGGAATGAGTAATAGATGATTCTTAGGGTAACTCCTTAATAAATAAAGGAGATAATGGGGATTGGGTAATTGGGTTGATTGTTTGATGTTTAAACATAATAAATTTATTTATTGTGGGTTGAAAACCCTATATGCTCACCAGGCTCCCAAGCCTGACCCACTCAGTTTAATTGTATCACAGGTATCGATACGATGTTGCTTTACACTGAGAGATTAAAAAGAGAAGTAGATCACTAGTGTAAATGAATGTAAGTTTTGTTTATGCTTATGTTTTTGTATTGACAATGACATCCCAGTGGTTTAAATGAATAAAATACATTTCTTCATAAATGATTTGATAACATATTTATCATGTTTTTCTGGGAACAAATTCCGCAACACTTTCAATCAAATGATTACTCTGGTTTTATTTTAAAAAGCATAAACGAAATCGGTCTTTTCTGGCCGTGAAATTGGGGATGTCACAATAACAATCCTAAAGGCAAGAACCAAGTTGGTTCCTCTTCTGTGAACATGGTAGAAGGAAAAGGTTTAAAGAATCCGAAGAAGTCTAATGGAAAAAAGAAAGTTTAAAGGAAATGATGAAAATTATTCAAATAAAAAGGCAAATGTGGTTTGTTGGAATTATAACAAACCGGGTCACCTCAAGAAATATTGTCATCTTCGTAAACTGAACAAGGATGGTGCTGGTACAAATGGATCTAAGGATCCAGGAAAGCAACAAGGTCAGAATTATGATTTTATGCAGAATTATATTTTTGTGATTTTTGAAGCATTTTATGTGCAGGATGATGATCTTGCATGGTGGGTTGATTTAGGAGCAACAAGCCATATTTGCAAAGATTTTTGTTGGTTCAAGAAATGTCAACAAATTGAAGATGGATTTGTGGTGAAAATGGGAAATGTTGCAACTGAACCAATCAAAGGTTTAGGATCTGTTTTACTTTACTTTACTTTTGGAAAGTGTTTGTTTCTAAACAATGTTTTATATGTACTGGGGATTCGAAAGAATCTCATGTCTGAAATTGTCTTAAATAATTGTGGTTACAAACAAGTATTAGAAAGTGACAAGTATATCTTGTCAAGATATGGTTCTTTTGTAACATTCCAAAAATATCAAGAAATTTAAAATTTTCAAAATCAACCATTTAACATCATTGTTTACAAAAGTGTCATTGTTTCCAAAACATTATTTCAAAATCAAAGTTTTCCCAAGACCCACGGCCATAAAAACAGGAAGTTGTGCACAATCATGCCTTTGCTTTCCCATGATCCTCTAAACTACCTGAAATCATAAACTAAAACTGTAAGCACAAAGCTTAGTGAGTTTCCCCCAAAGTACCACCACACAAACATATAACATATACAAACAAGCATGTCAGGTCCAATCAACCATCGAGTTGGAATACCCCAGGCCCATTCAACCTTCGGGTCCAGTCATCCTTGGGATGGAATACCTCAGGTTGGAATGCCAATATACAACGGGTCCAGTCATCCTCTGGATGAAATACCCTCAGGCCCAATCAACCACCGGATTGGAATGTCAATATACAACGGGTCCAGTCATCCTCGGGATGGAATACCCTCAGGCCCAATCAACCATCGGGTTGGAATGCCCCCAGTTTGTTGGCTCACGCACAAAACAGTAAAACCTCAACCACAATTCAAAATATGTCGACATATACATAACAGATAAACATATAATCAACCAACAGACAAACAGACAGATCTACAGATCACTACCGCATAACAAAATCCTATAAACTAGGATACAGATCTAACAAATCACTACAGCATAGAAACATACGGTAAACCAGGATATCCATCCAATGGGTTGGCCTTGGTGCCTTCGACCCGAAAGTACAGTGAGGAAAAACTTACCTCACGGTCTGACGAATAGCTGAACAATACACTGCTCCGAATATCGGATCTACAGGTCACCGATTCAACAAATAGAGACCAAGGCTTAACTATAGCTCAAAATACCCAAAATACCCTAAAGTCAAATTGGGTCAACCCTGGTCAAAGTTAAAGTCAACGGTCAAGGTCCCAAAAGTCAATATTTCTTCCCAGTAGAGTACGCCCTGCGTACCAAGAGAGTACGCCCAACGTACTCTGATGTTGACCCAAAAGCGGGGCGCTGACCGCGTACGCGCAACGTACCACCTGGTAAGCCCAACGTACGCATCCCTGTCCCAAAACTCCATTAAAAGCTTATTTCATTAATCCCTTACGTCCAAAACTCAGATCTAAGCCCAAAATGATATCCTAAGTCATAAAGTTTCCAACTTTATGACTTTGCATGGCTATAAAGTGCTTAATGACCAAAACCCTAAGTTCTTAACCCAATAAGACATCACAACTCTTGTATGGAAGGGATGGAAGGGCCAAGATCACATTTTTATGGTTCATAATAGTTCCATAATGGATAAAGTTTCCAACTTTATCCATTAGAACGGTCCTAAAAAAAAGATCTAGTATTTAAGTCTCAAAGGGACCCAAAAGTGCATCTTTTTCAACTTAATCTATTAAGTCCAAGTCTCTAACCTTCGTATCTGAATCAAAATGATATTTAGATGGATAAAGTTTCCAACTTTATCCACAAAAAGGTCACAAACCTTCAAGATCTAAACTTTATGGACTTAAAGTGACCAAAAGCTCATAACACTCAAAACTAGTTAGATCTAACAATTTCATCATCAAGATTCAAACTTTATACCTCTAGGATAAAGATCAAGGTGAACAAAGTCCGGATCTACAAGCTCCAATGCAACTAACACTTCTTCAATGAGTTCCTTTTTCTCCAAGGTGCACCAAGAACACTCCAAAGCACTTAAACACACCTTCTTTTTTGCTCAAAAGGCTCAATCTAGGGTTAGGGTTTCAAGAGAGGGTGTTGGAGAGGTGGAGGCTAAGAATGGATTGGGTTTGGGGAAGTTAAGGAACTTAAATAGGGCTCAAACCATGAAAATAGGGTTTGGGCACTGATCGCGTACACCCAGCGTACTCAATTTACGCCCAGCGTACTCAGGCATACTCAGTACGCTCAGCATACTCAGTTTACACTCAACGTACTTGGGCATACTCAGTACGCCCAACGTACTTAATTTACGCCCAGCGTATGCGGCTGACCCAAAAATCATCCTAACTTCAAACGGTCGTTACTTCTTCGTTCCAACTTCGTTTTCGACGTTCTTTATATCCACGGAAAGGTATGGAAGAGCTCTACAATATTATCTAAATATCTTGGACTATAAACTTATCGAACACAAATCCATATTTCATGCAAGAACACGGCATATGACTTTTCCCTTTCTACCCTTCGGTCCAAAACACAATT
Source organism: Lactuca virosa (assembly GCF_052849685.1). Taxonomy (NCBI): domain Eukaryota; kingdom Viridiplantae; phylum Streptophyta; class Magnoliopsida; order Asterales; family Asteraceae; genus Lactuca; species Lactuca virosa. The sequence continues at coordinate 284,451,115 of NC_136427.1, read as the reverse complement.
CAAGGGTTAAATCTCTTAACCAGCATTACCTCCTTCCACAAGGACTAAACTTTGCCTCCTTAAGGCCCAAAACCTTATACAATCAACTTCCGTTCCATGGTTCAGAAATGGCAGGAAACAGGATGTTACATCTTTTATGGGATTTGGATATGTATGTAATCGAATGATTAGAATTAATATTAATTATCGTAGTTATGATAATTTTATTTGCATGGCTTATTCTTGTACTGGCAAAAACTTTAATAAATCTGATTTATGACATGCTAGACTAGGACACAATCATTAAAAAAATATTAAAAGACATGTCAAAAATCAGTTTAATTCATGCTTTTGATATAAATAATGAATAATGAAAACATGCATGTTAACTAAAATCACAAGACAACCTTTCAAAGAAGTTGTTAGGGAAAGCAAGGTGTTGGAACTTATACATAGTGATTTATGTGATTTCCATGCAACACATTCCTCCGGAAATAAAAAGTATGTTGTTACTTTTATTGATGATGCATCTAGATATTGTTATGTATATTTGCTACATTCAAACAATGAAACTCTTGATAAGTTTAATATTTATAAACAAGAGATTGAGCTTCGTAAAAATGAATTAATAAAAGTTTTGCATACAAATAGAGGTGGTGAGTATTATGATCGAGTCTAATTCGAATCGACTGGAATAATACATCAAACCATATCTCCTTATACACCATAACAAAACAGTGTAGCAGAAAGGAAGAATAGGAATTTAAAATAAATGGTTAACTCGATGTTGTCCTATTCTGGTTTACGTGAAGGGTTTTGGGGTGAAGCGATGTTGACTGCATGTTATATTTTGAATAAAACTCTAAAAAAAGGGTAAGAATACTCCTTATGAAATTTGGTGTACAAAGGTACCTAATTTGAGTTATCTCAAAGTTTAGGGTTGTAGAGCAGTTGTAAAGCTCATCGAAACCAAACGGAAAACATTTGGTAAAAGAGGTACAAATTGTATCGTTATTGGATATGTTGAGCATTCTAAAGCTTATAGATTATATGTTTTAGAATCTAATGACTTTGTGTATGTGAACATTGTTATAGGGTCAAAAGATGATATCTTTGATGAAGAAAGTTTTACATCTAGACCAAGGGACATGATTCAACAATCTTTTAGCAAGAACACAACTCAAGATGAAGATGTTTCTAGTGGTACAAGTTCTGTGCCTAAACTTAGGAAGAGTACTAGAGCTAAAAAATCTAAATGTTTTAGATCTAATTTTCAACTTTATTTAGTCGAAGGAACACGGGATAAGATTGTATCTCAACATCAATAATGTTCTAATATTAAAGAGGATCCAAAGACTTTTAATGAAGCTACAACTTCTAGGGATGTTCATTTCTAGAAAGAAGCAATTCAGGATGAAATTGATTCTATTATGCATAACAATACTTGGGTATTGTTTGATTTACCTCCTGGTTGCAAGGCATTAGGATGAAAATGGATCCTCAAAAGGAAAATGAAGGTGGATGACACAATAGATAAGTATAAGGTCAGATTGGTTATCCAAGGCTTTAAGAAAAAGGAAGGCATTAACTTCTTTGATACTTATGCTCCTATTGCTAGAATTTCCACTACTAGATTATTGTTAGATCTTGCAGCTATACATAATCTTGTGATTCACTAAATGGATGTGAAACTGCATTCTTGAATGGTGACTTGGATGAAGAAATTTACACGAAACAACTTGAAGGGTTTGTGATGCCTGGAAATGAACAAAAGGTGTGCAAGTTGAAGAAATCACTATATGGTTTGAAACAAGCACCAAAGAATGGCATCAAAAGTTTTATGATGTTGTCTTGTCTAATGGTTTTGCATTAAACCAAGATGACAAGTGTATATATAGAAAATTTGATACTTCCGGTAAAGGAGTTATGATTTTTCTATATGTTGATTTTTGGTACCGATTTAGAAGAAGTTGATAAAACCAAGAAATTCTTATCATCTATTTTTGTAATGTAAGACCTAGGGGAGGCAGAGTTGATTCTTGGTATAAGAATCAAACAAGGGAAAATGGGATTTCAATTTCTCAATCTCATTACATTGAGAAGATATTTAAAAAGTTTAACTTTGAGAATTGTTCTCCTGTTAACAATCCTATAGATCCTAATCTTAACCTTCTACCTAATAAAGGATCTCTAGTGTCTCAACTTGAATACTCAAGGGCTATTGGTTGTCTAATGTTTGTCATGATTATGTAACACCCCGTTTTGAAAAGCACTTTGTGGCGGTCTCGGAGGCCCAAGGTATAAGTAATTCGGTCTTTTAGAGTCCCGGGAATTATTCGGAAGCTTTAAGGCTTGGGTATGTGGTCAAGAGCATAGGGATTCTCGCCACCTTTTCTTGGATATAAAGTTCGTCGGAAACGGACTTAGAATGAAGAAGTTATATCACTTTAAAGAATTTCGCATAAATGGTCCCTAATGGAAATGTTTGGCAAGCAAGTCCCATGCATGCAAGGGAAGCATGCACGTGTCCGGCTGGGTATGCCCAGCGTAAGCTGGTGTACGCCCAGCGTAGTGGAGTAAATAATCGCGGGTATGGGGAGGAGTACGCCCAGCGTACGATAGGTACGCCCAACGTACTCTCAGAGACCCTAAACCCTAATTTTTGGGGCTAACCACTATATAAAGAACATTATGGCTCAAACCCTAGCCTCCTTATCAGCCACCACAACATCAGAGAACCCTAAAACGTCTCATCCTTCCATCTTTGGGTGATTTTGACTTCAAGAAGCTCATTTTGGGTGGTGTAAGCTTGGAAGAGGAAAAGAAGAAGTTGGCAAGGAAGAACTTGGGAAGTTGGAGCTCATAGATCTGGAATAGCATCATCATTTGGAACTCTTTGGAGGTATAAAGTTTATAACTTTACCTAAGAATACTTAGATCTAGTGTAGTTTGGTTTTGGAGTCATTTTGGTCCCAAGAATGGACCTTTATGATGAAATCTCGTTTTTGAGCTTAGGGTTGCCACCCTCAGAGCTAAAAGGGTCCCATAAGCAGTAAATTCTCCATCTTGAATGTCTTAATGGGTTCATGAATGAGATCTAGCCCTCTTCATGGAAGTAATGCATCATTTTTGGAGTTTGGGCTTGTTTGGGCCAAGTAAAGTCACCAAGTCAGTGACTTTATGGATTACGATGTGGAAAAGAATCAGGACCTGTGATTATAGCTTCTGAAGTGGAGTATTAAGCCCTTAATGGGAAAAGGACTTAACAGGGGATTTACGCTGAGCGTACGTGTAGGTACGCCCAGGGTACGCACCTTCTAGCCTGTACGCTTAGCGTACGTAGATGTACGCCCCGCGTAATCTGTCAGTATGGACTTTGTGTTATTGGGCCATGCTTGGGTATTTGGGCTTTGATGGGCCATCAGGAGTCAATTATTATGGGCCAAGAATATGTTTGAGCTTAGGGAAAGGCCCATTAAGGGGATTGGGCCCAATGTAGCAAATTGGGCCATTATTGGGCCACTAGTGGGCTTGGGAAGCTTACCTAGTGTTGGGCCCTTTTATATTGCAGTTTTGGGCCTTGGAAATGGACCAAGTTGGACTAGGGGTAAAATGGTCATTTTACCCTAATGAGGATTATTGTTTTGAACTAAGTGATATTTCGGTATTGATAGCTTTGGGCGTCGAGAGCTCAGTTGTTCGGGATTTTGGTGAGGCAACGATTCGGGAGTTCGACTCTTCAGTTTAGATCGGCAGTGCGAGGTGAGTTATCCTCACTATATCAACAGGGTCTAAGGCACCAAGGCCGGCCCTTTCTCGGATTGTATACTGGTATTTATTTGATATGCTTATTGATCTGTTAGATCGGCGTCCTGGTAGTTAGGACGGTATTATGTTTAGTGACCTGGTTTAGGTCGGTATCCTGGTATATAGGATGATGCTATGTTGGTGACCAGTTAAGTCGGTATCCTGGTTGTAGGATGTTGCTATGCTATATGATTTGTTAGATCGGTTTGTTTGTCTATAGACTGTTATGTGATTATATGTTATATGTGCACATGGTTGTTTGATTGGGGGTTGGGTTGAGGCAGGTCCTGCTTTGTGCTGTAGGCCAACATACCCAGGGCGGACCGGATAGGTTGCGGACCCGGGATGGAACATAGCCAGGCCGAAGGCCTGGCGAGCGGTCCGGATAGGCTGAAGGCCCCGAGAGGGCGGTCCAGACGTGTCGAGGCTCGGAGAGTGGGCCAGATAGACTGAAGGCCCGGTGCGGGCGGTGCAGTCATATTGTAGACTCAGAGAGTGGACCAGGTGGGCTGAAGGCCCGGTGTGGGCGGACTAGTCACACTGTAGACTCGAGATGCATGGTTGTTCTGTATTGGTTGATATGATATGATTATGGTTATATGAGGTTGGTATTTTGGGGGTAACTCACTAAGCCTTCGAGCTTACAGTTTCAGTTTATTGTTTCAGGTTCTGCGGATGACCGCGGGAAGGCGAAGGCGTGACCGTACACTTCCTCGAGTGATGATTATGATTTCTGGGAACTCTGATGTTTAAACTATTTTGAAAACAATTTGTAATAACTGAATGGTTTTATATGATTTAAAAAGTTTTAAATTGGCTCGAATTTTATGGATGTTACAAGTTGGTATCAGAGCCTAGGTTTGAGTTAATTGGAGGAACACTCGTGTGAATCCAGTCTCAAACTATGGACAATGTTTTCAAAATGATTTTAAATGGTTTTCAAAATAAGAAAAGAGGATGCGAAGTGTACGATCAGCCGGAGTCAGTAAGTAGACCCCAAAATACCAGGCAGTTATTGGACTATGTGATATGTTAGAAAAACATGCTAGTACTGGGCTAGGGATCTTCAGGAATTGCATTATAGAATTGCCTGACTACATGATGCCTGCTAGCCTAGGGTTTTCCTTATATGAGATTGACATTATTACTGTAGTTGCTTGTGTATGTATCACGGCCGTACATAACTAAGATCTTATAGCCTGAGAATGTTTGATTTGGCCTTATGTTCTGTTCTTATTGATTAGGGGCTTAGGGTAGGATCAGATATTCGAAAGTCTATAGGGTCCAGTGTTATGTATGGCTAGCATACATTAGTGTTGCAGGGTTGGTGGAAGTTTCATGGATGGGTGGGTTGTGTGAGGCCGGGAGGCCAGTTATGAGATATTTTAGCATTCCTCTAGGAGTGAGGATTGAGCGCTCGCTATAATTATGTATATTGTTAGGGTTTTGTGATGATACTTGAGACAAATATGGGTAGGTGTGGAAGGTAGTATGGGCCCATACTACTGAAAGCACAGGACCCATACGCGTAGCAAGGAAGTCACAACCCCTGGGGTTTAGTTGGAGGTTGGTCCCATGATTATGGTATGGATTATTCGAGACGTTTTGAGACCGGATCCGGATCAGGATCGAGAGCTGGCAGCTAGGATAGGCCAGTATTGTCAGAGGATCGTGTCAGGGGGATTATCCGGGAGTAGGTGATCGAGATCATTCGGGGACAGATTCCGGAGATGATTGTGTCTTTTAAGACCGTCATGGTTGAGTATTTTGTCGAGTGATATGCAGCCTTGCGGACACGGCTGCCGCAGCAGCTGTAACGACTATAGGGGGAGGAGCTGGTTGAGCTTTCCAGTATCGGGACTCGTTGCTGGGACATATTCTGATGAGCAGAGGACTGCAGTTACTTGACATCAGGGAGATGTTCTGTACTCATTGCATTCCGCGGGTTGAGCGGGAGAGGCTGACACATGAGTTTCTAGATTTGAGGCTCGAGGGTTTGCTCGAGGTCGTAATGTGAGTCGCGGGGACTATGGAAAGGGGTGATGATTATGTTCAGTTGGGGTTTTGTAGTTGGAAGTGGAATGGTTAATTGATGGATTGGACTGTTGTTTTATAGGGCAAGGATTGTGCCCTTTCAGTTTTTGAGCTCGAAGGAGTGAGTAGGCTTGTGACCCCAGGATCAGGTTGTATTCTAGCGCGGGGTCAGTTGGTTGAAGGGATTGGCGATCTTATTTCAGCGTCGTCGAGCGCAGGTGGGTCGATGTGGCATAAGTATTTTGTGATGTCCGGTTTTCCTTGGATCTCTTGTATCGGGCGGTAAGGGTTGATTGTGTGATCTATTGCACTTTTGGGATTGTAGACTATGTCTTGGGAAGTAGTTCATAGCCCAGGTTAGAGCAGAGGTTGCTTCAGCTGTTGCAGTTCAGCTGTGGACGTTTGAGCGGGTAAGTGAGTCAGGGTGCGAGCCCTGAATATAATGATTCTAGATCCCGAGAGCGGGAAACTTGTTTCGAGCACCTTTGGGAAAAGGGGTATTATGTGGTAAGTATGCGGATAGGGTCCCACAGAAGGGTTATCAATCATTGTGAAGATTCAGTGGTTTCAGCAACCGTTAGTGATTGACGAACGAAAGCGCCAAGGGAAGTGGTTCATTGCCGAGGTATTAGTGGGAGCATTTATCTTTTGGTCCTCAGGACATGAGTGTGGGGTCATTCAAGCATTAGTGACTGTCGGTCTCACTGGGATTCAGAAAGTGTTCATCTGGTTATTAGAAGTGTGTGATCAATTGGGAAAGAGTTAGTTGTCATCGGATCGATCGTGGGAAAGTGAGAAGGGTTGGGAATTCTTCAATGTCCATGTATTGTGAAGACTTAGTCGAATCTAAGTGGAGGAGAATCATCCCGGGATACAGAAGCAGGAGCGGTTTTGAAAATGGGATAAGTCTCGCATCGTTGGCAGGAAGGATGACAACCCAAATGGCTGTTTGGTTGGAGGATTGTGTGAGTTGGGAGTTTGGTAAAACTCCCCAGCATGTGTATCACGTATTATCGGTGGTTGATAATAGAATTTGGGGAATCAGGTTGGAGTTATGATCATGATTTGAGTTTAGTTCGAGTATTCGGTCGAGGGTGTGCTCGACTCTAAGGGTTTTTGGATTGATATATTGAAGGTTTTGTTAGCAGCCAGGGCTCGGCAGCACTTTTCAGCACGGGTGTGCGGGTTATTTAGCGTATGTGGTAGATACGCAGGTCAGGGAACAGACCACGGAATTCCGAGAGGGTGGACAATCGACATGAGGCCTAGGGTTAGGCCGGGGTTTAGAGTCCACGAAATGGATCAGGAGTTCGGAACCCCAAGTGGGTGAGAACAGTCTGCATGGGAGAGATCAGCATGAGGGGTTGTCTAGGGAGATGCTCAACAGTTTAGAGCAGTCCGGATAGACTGAAGGCCGGTGGGGCGTACCAGTCCGGCCGAAGGCTCGGAAAACGGTCCAGACAGGCTGAAGGCCCAGAGAGGCGGTCCAGACATGCTGAAGGTTCTGAGAGTGGTCCAGATAGGCTGAAGGCCTGGTGAGGTGGTCCAGTCATGCTGAAGACTGTATGTGTTTGTGGATCTATGTGTGGGTATTGAGTATGCTGCTATGCTATAGCATTCAGTAGCTCTGTCCCCAAGTATTGAACATGTTGTTGGAGTAGGCTGAAGACTCCGGTGTAACTTTGGTTTGATCGGAAGTTGTTATTAGAGATCGGATGGAGTGCAGAGGATCTTGGTGATCTCATCAGTTCGGAGTGTCTAAAAGGATTAATCTTCTTGGATCGGATAATACTCCAGTTGGGGACTGGGAGTAGATCTGAATGGGTATTCGTCAGCTTTAGGAAGGCTTGGGATTAGAATGCCTTGTCATACAGGTTCTGGGAACCGGGTTAGATATTTCTCATGATCATATATAGCGTTTGGATAGGGTTGAGGCGGTCCGGCTCTATGCAGTAGGCCAAGTTACCCGGTGCGGGCCGACTGAAAGTCGTAGGCACGAAGGCTCAGGAGGAGCGATAGGGTTGAGGCGATAGGCCAACAAACCCCGAGAGTTTCAACACGATGGTTGAATTGATTCGACATGTTGGTATTCCAATCTAGGGTATTCCATCCCGAGGATGACCGGATCCTATGATCATTTGGACTTGGCATATTGGTATTCCCACCCGCAGGGTGGTATGGGCTAGATATGAGTACCGTACTGGTTGGCCGGTAGTGGTAGGTATGTTGTTGGTGGTAATCGCTTGTGGGACTGTATTATATGGAAGTGGTGGATGGCGAGGAACGACATGGTAAATTATCGTCGGTATTATGTGGTCATCTTATTCTGATAGTATATTAGATGACATGTTGTACTTGATCGGGCTGAGGCGGTCCTGCTTTATGCAAACGGTGAGTCGTAGGGTCAGGGGTTCAACATATTATGACCCATGATTCTAACTCGGGTAGGAACTTCAGGTTCCCAGGGCTGTATAGTCCGTTAGTAGTAATGAGAAGAGAGCTAGCGATGGATAGTATGAGTGGTCGGCCAGGGAGTCAGACCGAATCCAGGTTTCCAGATTTCGGGTGTTAGGTGGCAAATGGTTGTGTGCCACATGGGATTGTGGAATCGTCTTCTCTGGAATGAGTATTCGTGTTCATTAGTGGATTGATCATGTGTGATGTTTTGGGAGCTGAAGGACGCTATATCCTGTCAGCACCAAGGATTTCCAATCGTAACGAAGCACCGTGAGAGGTTGCGGGGTAGTTGGTCGTAGCGAACTTCGAGGGAGAAGTCTAATTTAAGTGGGGGAGAGTTGTTGTTGGATTAGTGTCTAAACCCGTAACTATATTTGGTAAGTACTTGACCCGGTTGTGCATGGTCCTTTTGGGTTGCCTTCACCATAGCAACTTGACAGGGTGATTTATGGAGAGAGAGAAGATATTATGATTTATTAATATATTATGAGAATAATATATTAAAGGAATAATCATATTATTTAATTAATATTAGTCATAAATTAATTAAGAATTAATTTGGTGACTAAAAGAGATTAATTGAATAAAGGGGACTTAAACTGTCAAATGTGTGATAGTTGTATTTTGGGCTGGGAAACCTAATGGTTTAAAGGGGTGAACAAAATTATGATGGGAGTCCATCATATTTTCGTCCATGGCCTGGATTCCAGAAGATTCCATGGGCTGCTTAGGGTTTAAGCTGTCCATTAGGGTTTTGACTGAAACCCTAGCTGCTCACAGTATAAATAGAACCCCTAGGCTACAGAAATCGGCCACTGCTTCTTGAAGAATCCTAGAGCCGATTTTGTATGCCTCCTCCCTCTCTCATATACTACCCTCTTGCTAGTTGGTGTTTGTAAGCCATTAGAGGAGTGACACTTGTGACTCTAAGCATCAAAGACAAGAAGAATCAAGCAAGCAAACAAGAGGTAATATTCTAGATCTGATTTGTTTCTTATAATTTCGAATTATACCATTAGATCTAGGGTTTATAAGTCTTGGATGATTGCATGTACAATTAGTGAAACCTAGATCCAAGCATTAGGGTTTGCATGTGCACATAGGAAAGTTCTTATGGCTCAAACCCATCAGTGGTATCAGAGCCTTGATTGGTTTCTATTGTAATGATGCCTTGTATGATCATTCTTGCTTTAAAATCGAATTTTGTGCTCTCTGTCTGATGAACTCGACGAGTTCCTCTGGGAACTCGACGAGTTGGATGAACTCGACGAGTTCCTGAGTGAACTCGACGAGTTTTGCTGTCAGACAGATAGATTTTTGGGATTTCTTGCTGTTTTGCTTAAGGATAATTACCTAAATCGTTTTTGACTAATAAAATCCAAATTTTATTACTGTTTTATGATTATCCTTACCAAATCAAAAGATAATTACCAATTGTTTGAATAATAAATTCCTTATTTGATAATATTTGATTATTTGAATAAATTGTTGAATTATCTTGTAAATAAATTGAATAGGTCAAATTTAGATAATCATTAAATTAATTGTTTAATTTAAATGATTTTCTATTTGATCCTTTATGTTTTGAAAAGTTCAAAAAATTGTCCTCAAGTTTTGAAATTTAAATTTTGTGCTTAAAAGTTTAATTATTTAAATTTCAAACCCTAGAATTTTACAAGTTTAAAATTGAACCTTATACATTATAATATTTAATATTAATATGTATATGTATAACTTAAAATGCTAGTCTTACCGTTAGTAGGCCTCATTCACGAAGCCAATCTATAAGGGGGGTATACGGTTATGGCCTATAAAATGGCCGTTTAATGGGTGTCCACTCTCACCCACCGCTTCCTTGATTGGTGGAGGGTCGTTAGCCGAACGGGTAGGATAGGGCAACCACTTTCTCATTAATAAGTATAATGAATTATAAAAGTAACTAAATGTTTTTACAACAATTCCCAATCTTAGTTACTTTAGGAAAAGTGAATTGGTGCAATTCCATGAAATTACACTTTGCACCCTTGCTAAGACGTTAGTGGAGCGCGTGTGGTTAACCGACACACTAATTGGACTCTAAGCATAGGTGGCAAAGGGTAACTCATTGTTTGTCATAGTTCGATGGAGCGTGTGTGGCTAACCGGCACATTGAATAGGTGACTGTAACAATAAGGGCACCATGTACATTTGCATGGTTATTCACACCCGCTTTGTGATCCTCGACATCCCAGTCACAAACTAGAGGGGCACATCGAGATTTAAACATGCCATTGAAAAGTTCAATGAATCTCAAAAGATCTAGGAGTTTTTCAATACATTTAAAACTTAATCTCTTTTTCGTTTTTCATGGTGGAGAATTAGTGAATCGACATTCACTTACCTTCAAATTATTTGCTTGTTAGATTACATCATCCCTTTTCTAATTTGTGAATAATGTTGTTGGTTCCTAGCCCTAATTTCTCATTTGGGTGTTTAATTGGGGAATTCATTTCTAATCAAACTTTGTTCTTTTTCCTTTTCAGATGTCAAACGTCAACAACAACGCTTCTGGTTCAAACTCCTCTGGCTCATTCTCACTCATGAACTTGTGTGGGAGAGTGATATTTGATGGGTCCAATTTCAATGATTGGATCCACAACATTCGCATGGTCACTCACTACAAGGACAAAGAGTATGTCCTCGATAAGAAGCTGAAGGAGATTGACATCAACACTGCCTCTGCTGAAGAGATCGCGGCCTTTGAGGCCCACGAGCGTGATGCCACGAAAGTCCATTGCATCATACTAGCGACTATGACTGCAGAACTCCAGAAGTCCTATGAGGACATGTACCCCTACGAGATGCACCAAGATCTGCTGGACAGGTACCACCAGAGCGCTAGGCAAGAAAGGTACGAGATCATCACTTCGATGATCACTACCAAAATGGGTAATGGAGAGTCCCTTACCGCTCATCTGCAAAAGATGCAGAGATATGTCGATCGCCTGCTAAAGTTGAATGTGAACTTTGATGAAGAGCTGGTAATTGATATTATCCTTCACTCCTTGCCTCCCTGCTATAGCCAGTTCCGCATGACCTACCACATGAACAAGGAGGAGGTCTCTTTGAGCAAGCTTCAGGGCTTGTTGAGGACTGCTGAGAGCAACCTCAAGGACAAATCTGTTGCATCAACTCCAACTCCCGCTGCTGCCCCTGTCTTGGCAATAGGACAAGGGAAGGGTAAGAAGAGGAAGGCTCCCTCAAAGAGCCACCACAAGGGAAAGTCCCAAGATGGTACCTCTTTTAGTGGAACCAAAGTTGGTTCTGCTAAACCCAACTCTAACCCTAAAGAGGCAGAGTGCCACTACTGCCACAAGATAGGGCATTGGAAGAGAAGCTACCCAGAATATATGCAGGCCATCAAGGATGGGAAGATCAAGCCATCTTTCGCAGGTTTTTACACAATTAAATCTAATGGTTTATCACATGCTACTTCTTGGGTTCTTGATACAGGATGTGGTTTTCATATATGTTCTGATTTGCAGGGACTAAGAAGAAATGGGGATGTGGAGCATGGGAGGATGAATCTGATCATGAGAAACAGAAGATCGTCGCCTGTCACCAAGATTGGAGTTTATTCCTTAGTGCTTAGTAATGGATTAGATTTAGATTTAAACAATTGTTGCTATTCGCCAGATATGGCAAGAAACATCATTTCATTTCATGGTTTATATAGACAAGGTTTTAGATATTCATTTGATAATGAAAAGGGTTCTATTTATTCTTATCTTAATAATGTTTTATATTTTGAAGCATTGCCTTGTAATGGAATATATGAAACTGTGATGGTTGTAGATAACTTAGGAAATGATGTGTTGTGTGTCGATTCTTCCAATAGTATGGATAAAGCATGCTTGTGGCATTGTCGTCTTGGACATGTCAACAAGAAACGCATAGCCCAACTCCAAAATGATGGAGTGTTGGAGTCTTTCGACCTTAGGGACGATGACGTGTGCGAGTCTTGTTTACTTGGAAAGATGACCAAGTCACCCTTCACTGGCACTTGTGCGAGGGGTGAGGGTTTATTGGATCTCATACATACAGATGTATGTGGATCATTTAGATCCACCACAAGGGATGCGAACCGCTTCTATGTGACTTTCACAGACGATTATAGTAGATATGGGTATATCTACTTAATCAAACACAAGTCAGAAACCTTTGAAAAATTCAAAGAGTTTAAACAAGAAGTGGAGAATCAGTTGGGCAGGAAAATCAAGATGATTCGATCTGATCGAGGTGGAGAGTACCTAAGTCTTGAATTCCACGACTACCTCAAGGAATGCAGAATAGTTTCGCAAATGACGCCACCTAGGACACCGCAGTTGAATGGTGTAGCTGAGAGGCGTAATCGAACCTTGCTAGACATGGTTCGTTCCATGATGAGTCATGCTTCATTACCTATCTCATTCTGGGGGTATGCCTTAGAGACTGCCGCCCATATCCTTAACTTAGTCCCTACGAAGAAGGTTGCCAAAACACCTCACGAAATGTGGACAGGGAAGGCTCCCTCATTGGCACATGTCAAGGTTTGGGGTTGCGAGGCTTTCATAAAACGAGAGACTCATGACAAGCTCGAACCTCGTAGTGAGCGATGTATTTTCATCGGCTACCCACAGAAATCCTTTGGATATCTCTTCTACAGACCGAGTGACAATGTTGTCTTCATTGCGAGGAGAGGGGTTTTCCGAGAGCGAGAACTCATAAGCCAAGGAGACAGTGGGAGGCAAATCGGTCTTGAAGAGCTTCAAGAGTCGAGCGATGAAGGAACTTCTAACACTGGCGCTCAACCTGAGGAGGAAACTCCGGTTGAACCGATTGGTGAGTCCTTACCTCTTAGACGTTCCGAAAGGGTTAGTGTTCCACCCCAGTTTTATGGTTTTCATATTACTACAGAAGGGGATACGTTCATTAGTGATAGTACACTAGTGAATCTGGACGAACCTAACAGCTATAAGGAAGCCATGGCACGCCCGGAGTCTGCGAAATGGAAAGAGGCTATGGACAGCGAGATTCAGTCTATGTATGACAACCAAGTTTGGAATTTGGTTGACAATGTACCAGGTCGTAAGACGGTCGGGTGCAAATGGATCTTCAAGAAGAAGACCGACATGGATGGAAATGTGCACACTTATAAGGCGCGATTGGTTGCGAAGGGTTTCACTCAAACTCCTGGAGTTGACTACGATGAAACCTTCTCACCAGTTGCGAAGATAAAGTCTATCAGGGTGATGCTGGCCATTGCTGCATTTCATGGCTATGAAATATGGCAAATGGATGTCAAAAACGCTTTCCATAATGGGAAGTTGGCTGAGGATGTTTACATGGCTCAGCCAGAGGGTTTTGTCAATGCGAAGCATCCCAATAGAGTGTGTAAGCTTGAGAAGTCCATTTATGGACTTAAGCAAGCGTCTCGCAGATGGAATCTTTGTTTTGATGAGAAGGTAAAAGAGTTTGGTTTTTTGCGAAGCAAAAATGAATCATGTGTATATGTCAAAGCCAATGGGAGTGTAGTAAGCTTCCTCGTATTGTATGTCGACGACATACTACTCATAAGAAACGACATTCCGACACTTCAGGAAGTTAAGTCCTGGGTCGGGAAATGTTTCGCTATGAAGGACCTCGGAGAGGCTGCCTATATTCTGGGTAGGGGTGAGCATGGTGCGGTTTGGTGCGGTTTTAGGGCCAAACCGAACCGCAAACCGCAAGGTGCGGTTTTTGAATTCTAGAAACCGTTGGGTGCGGTTTTTCAATGGTTCGGTTTTGTGGTTTTTGAGTGCGGTTTCGGTTTGTACCGGTTCGGTGTCGGTTTTAAACCGATTCAAACATATGGTGCGGTTTTTTATGTTCACCGGTACAATTTTTTTTAACCGTGGTGTTCATGTGAAGATTTATGATTGCATGACATGCTATCATTTCGTTTCCTCACATTTAGAAGCTGTAATTTTGAGTTGTTTATGTTGTTTACTTGATCACTTCATTTGCAACCCATATTCCCAAACTCATTTTTTTATTCAATTTGTGCTTAGAGGTTACAAGCTTGCAACTTGTAGCCCACATAGTGTTTACAGTTTACACATAATCATTAAGTCACAAACATAAAATTACAAACTCACATATTAAACCTAATATCTAATTACTAATTACCGTCAAGTTCAATATATAATATATGTATAAATTAGAATTTATTAGTTTTTTAAATAATGTGTATAATTGTATAATATAAATTAGTGATTTATTTTATTATTAATAAGCTTGCGGTGCGGTGCGGTTCGGTTTTGGTGGTCCGGTTTTTAGATAAAAACCGCACCGCACCAATAAATTCGGTTTTTCAAAAAAATAAAATCCGCACCATCGGTTTTTGCGTGGGTTTCGGTTTTTCGATTGCGGTTTATTGCGGTTTTTCTTTTATCGGTTCGGTTTTTGCTCACCCCTAATTATAGGAATAAGGATAGTGAGAAACAGAAGTAAGAGACTAATAGGACTTAGTCAGAATACTTACTTGGACAAGGTACTAAAACGTTTTAGTACGGAGAATTCAAAGAAAGGGGAGTTACCAATCCAAAGTAATGCCAAGTTGAGTAAGACTCAAAGTCCGAGTACTGAAGTCGAGATAGCAGAGATGAGCCGAGTACCTTACGCTTCTGCAGTTGGCTCGATCATGTATGCTATGACTTGTACTCGCCCTGATGTGGCCTTCGCTTTGAGCATGGTCAGCAGATATCAAGGGAACCCTGGAAAAGCGCATTGGACCGCAGTCAAGAACATTCTTAAGTACCTTTGGAGGACCAAGGAATGGTTTCTAGTCCTCGGTGGGAGTGATGACTTAAAAGTGCGAGGGTACAGTGACGCCAGTTTTTAGATCGACAGGGACAACTACCATTCGCAGTCGGGCTGGGTCTTTACCCTTAATGGAGGAGCAGTGACTTGGAAAAGTTCCAAACAAGAGACCGTAGCTGATTCAACGTGCGAATCAGAGTATATAGCGGCGAGCGAAGTGTCAAAGGAGGCGATATGGTTGAAGAACTTCATCGGAGATCTTGGAGTTGTGTCAGCCATACAAGAGCCTATGGAAATTTTCTGTGATAATGAAGGAGCGGTTGCCTTGACCAAGGAACCGAGGGATCATGGTAGATCTCGACATATCGACATAAAATATCATTTTATTCGACATCGAGTGGAAGAAGGACTCCTCGTAGTGAAGAGGGTATCGTCAGAGGATAACCCAGCAGATCCGCTTACGAAGGGACTGAGCAGGGTTAAGCACTTGCAGCACGCTAGGAGCATCGGGCTGAAGGACGATATTAGTTTAGATTAGATAGTTTAGAAACGTGTAATAGATAAATTGTAATTAACATTCGATGATTAAATAAAAGAGTATTATTTATTAGTAATGTTGTTGTCTTATGTTAATCATTTACCTATTGTGTCATTTTGCATGTTTTGACTTCCTGAATAACAAGATTATTCAAACCGTCCACAGTCGTTCATATGTTGGAAGTAGATATGAATGAAGACTGTCATGAATTGGTGTGTAGATTGTCTAAAGTGTATTAGACATAGCAAAAGTTTGCTACAACGTTCATGAGTGCTTATGAACTTGATTTGAGCATTGGAATAAACCCACGCTTGCTGGAATCACTTCATGGAATTTATCACGAGTGATCGCAAGACGATAATATCATATGGTCTTAAAACCTAGATATATGGTTTATTGTTTGCTAATTGGTTGTGCATTGATAATGCGTAAACGCATCAGTAACTTGATGTTATAAAACGCATTGTTGTGCATGATTTGATTAGTGGATAGTAAATGCATAAAAGTCGAAGTTTATCTGTTCTTTTTATCCTAAGAGGGTAAAAGCGATATCAGGGCCCCTCGATGATTTGATTTGACTTATGTGACGGGCCCGAACAGGACTGTATTGATGTGTTCAATTAAGTTCTATGTCAAATAAATCTGAGATCGAGAAACTAACTGCTGGACAATAAGTATGACTATGTTCCATGTAATTGTCCGCACGATATCTAGAACAGAGGATTATACGATCCCTTATCTAAAGGACAGGTTACTGATAAGATCAGAGTTCGACAACGTCTTTGAGAGCTACGATTGCTAATCGGTTTGTGCTTGCATTTGTAGTTACTAGACTTATCCAAGTGGGAGACTGTTGGATTAGTGCCTAAGCCCGTAACTATATTTGGTAAGTACTTGACCCGGTTGTGCATGCTCCTTTTGGGTTGCCTTCACCATAGCAACTTGACAGGGTGATTTATGGAGAGAGAGAAGATATTATGATTTATTAATATATTATGAGAATAATATATTAAAGGAATAATCATATTATTTAATTAATATTAGTCATAAATTAATTAAGAATTAATTTGGTGACTAAAAGAGATTAATTGAATAAAGGGGACTTAAACTATCAAATGTGTGATAGTTGTATTTTGGGCTGGGAAACCTAATGGTTTAAAGGGGTGAACGAAATTATGATGGGAGCCCATGATATTTTTGTCCATGGCCTGGATTCTAGAAGATTCCATGGGCTGCTTAGGGAGTTAGGGTTTAAGTTGTCAATTAGGGTTTTGACTGAAACCCTAGCTGCTCACAGTATAAATAGAACCCCTAGGCTATAGAAATCGGCCACTGCTTCTTGATTAGAGCCGATTTTGTGTGCCTCCCCCCTCTCTCATATACTACCCTCTTGCTAGTTGGTGTTTGTAAGCCATTAGAGGAGTGACACTTATGACTCTAAGCATCAAAGACAAGAAGAATCAAGCAAGCAAACAAGAGGTAATATTCCAGATCTGATTTGTTTCTTATAATTTCGAATTATACCATTAGATCTAGGGTTTATAAGTCTTGGATGATTGCATGTACAATTAGTGAAACCTAGATTCAAGCATTAGGGTTTGCATGTGCACATAGGAAAGTTCTTATGGCTCAAACCCATCAGTTGTAACACCCCGTTTTGAAAAGCACTTTGTGGCGGTCTCAGAGGCCCAGGGTATAAGTAATTCGTTCTTTTAGGGTCCCAGGAATTATTCAGAAGGTTTAAGGCTTGGGTGTGTGGCCAGGAGCGTAGGGCTTCTCGCCACCTTTTCGTGGATATAAAGTTCGTCGGAAACGGACTTAGAATGAAGAAGTTATAGCACTTTAAAGAATTTGGCATAAATGGTCCCTAATGGAAATGTTTGGCAAGAAAGTCCCATGCATGCAAGGGAAGCATGCACGTGTCCGGTTGGGTACGCCCGGCGTAAGATGGTGTACGCCCAGCGTAGTGGAGTAAATGATCGCGGGTATGGGGAGGAGTACGCCCAACGTACTCTCAGAGACCCTAAACCCTAATTTTTGGGGCTAACCACTATATAAAGAACATTATGGCTCAAACCCTAGCCACCTTATCAGCCACCCCAACCTTAGAGAACTCTAAAACGTCTCATCCTTCCATCTTTGGGTGATTTTGACTTCAAGAAGCTCATTTTGGGTGGTGTAAGCTTGGAAGAGGAAAAGAAGAAGTTGGCAAGGAAGAACTTGGGAAGTTGGAGCTCATAGATCTGGAATAGCATCATCATTTGGAACTCTTTGGAGGTATAAAGTTTATAACTTTACCTAAGAATACTTAGATCTAGTGTAGTTTGGTTTTGGAGTCATTTTGGTCCCAAGTATTGACCTTTATGATGAAATCTCGTTTTTGAGCTTAGGGTTGCCACCCTCAGAGCTAAAAGGGTCCCATAAGCAGTAAAGTCTCCATCTTGAATGTCTTAATGGGTTCATGCATGATATCTAGCCCTCTTCATGGAAGTAATGCATCATTTTTGGAGTTTGGACTTGTTTGGGCCAAGTAAAGTCACCAAGTCAGTGACTTTATGGATTACGATGTGGAAAAGAATCAGGACCTGTGATTATAGCTTCTGAAGTGGAGTATTAAGCCCTTAATGGGAAAAGGACTTAACAGGGGATTTACGCTGAGCGTACGTGTAGGTACGCCCAGGGTACGCACCTTCTAGCCTGTACGCTTAGCGTACGTAGATGTACGCCCCGCGTAATCTGTCAGTATGGACTTTGTGTTATTGGGCCATGCTTGGGTATTTGGGCTTTGATGGGCCATCAGGAATCAATTATTATGGGCCAAGAATATGTTTGAGCTTAGGGAAAGGCCCATTAAGGGGATTGGGCCCAATGTAGCAAATTGGGCCATTATTGGGCCACTAGTGGGCTTGGGAAGCTTACCTAGTGTTGGGCCTTTTTATATTGCAGTTTTGGGCCTTGGAAATTGACCAAGTTGGACTAGGGGTAAAATGGTCATTTTACCCTAATGAGGATTATTGTTTTGAACTAAGTGATATTTCGGTATTGATAGCTTTGGGCGTCGAGAGCTCAGTTGTTCGGGATTTTGGTGAGGCAGCGATTCGGGAGTTCGACTCTTCAGTTTAGATCGGCAGTGCGAGGTGAGTTATCCTCACTATATCAACAGGGTCTAAGGCACCAAGGCCGGCCCTTTCTCGGATTGTATACTGGTATTTATTTGATATGCTTATTGATCTGTTAGATCGGCGTCCTGGTAGTTAGGACGGTATTATGTTTAGTGACCTGGTTTAGGTCGGTATCCTGGTATATAGGATGATGCTATGTTGGTGACCAGTTAAGTCGGTATCCTGGTTATAGGATGTTGCTATGCTATATGATATGTTAGATCGGTTTGTTTGTCTATAGACTATTATGTGATTATACGTTATATGTGCACATGGTTGTTTGATTGGGGGTTGGGTTGAGGTAGGTCCTGCTTTGTGCTGTAGGCCAACATACCCAGGGCGGACCGGATAGGTTGCAGACCCGGGAGGGCACATAGCCAGGCCGAAGGCCCGACGAGCGGTCCGGATAGGCTGAAGGCCCCGAGAGGGCGGTCCAGACGTTTCGAGGCTCGAAGAGTGGGCCAAATAGACTGAAGGCCCGGTGTGGGCGGTGTAATCATACTGTAGACTCACAGAGTGGACCAGGTGGGCTGAAGGCCCGGTGCGGGCGGACCAGTCACACTGTAGACTCGAGATGCATGGTTGTTCTGTATTTGTTGATATGGTATGATTATGGTTATATGAGGTTGGTATTTTGGGGGTAACTCACTAAGCCTTCGAGCTTACAGTTTCAGTTTATTGTTTCAGGTTCAGCGGATGACCGCGGGAAGGCGAAGGAGTGACCGTACACTTCCTCGATTGATGATTATGATTTCTGGGAACTCTGATGTTTAAACTATTTTGAAAACAAATTGTAATAATTGAATGGTTTTATATGATTTAAAAAGTTTTAAATTGGCTCGAATTTTATGGATGTTACAGATTAGCACTAGGCCTGATATATCATATGTTGTGGGAAGGCTTAGTATGTATAGTAGAAATCCTAGTTCACATCATTGGCCAGCTGTAAGTAGAGAATTCAAGTATTTGAAAGGAACCATGGATTATGGTTTGACATATAGTGGATATCCTTCTGTTTTGGAAGGTTATTCAGATGCTAGTTGGATTAACAACTTAGACGGTCACTTCTCTACAAGTGGTTGGGTGTTTCTTCTTGGATGAGGTTTCATTTCTTGGGTATCTAAGAAACAAAGTTGTATTACTAACTCAACCATGGAGTATGAGTTTGTAGCTTTGTCTACTACTGGTAAAGAAGCTGAACGGCTAAGTAATATGATTTATGAAATTCCACTATGGCCAAAACCGATATCTACCATATTTATCAGGTGTGATAGTGCTGAAACCTTGGCTAAGGTTTATAGTCAAGTGTATAATGGGAAGTCTAGAAATTTAGGTGTTAGACATAACATGATTCGTGATCTCATCATGACTGGTGTGATATATGTGGAGTATGTGAGAACTCAATTGAATTTAGCCGATCATCCAACTGAAGGGTTAACAAGAGATCTTGTGCACAAGGCGGCTGTAGGGATGGGTTTAGAGTCCACCTAAAATCTTTTATATTGAGATACCTAATTATCATGTAATGTAATATTATATGTTGAATTTAATGTGGAAAGCTTGATATTTGAATATTGGAACACATTACCAAGGAATGTATTAAGTATTGCAAGTTAAGGAGGTTGAATTTATATTTCTTAATAGTCCTTTTGAAAAATTGCATTTGCATGTGCAAGAAGAAAAGGACTACCTATATAAACATGAAGTTTAGCTGCTTCAAGAAGCTTTGGGACTTAGCTTGATAAGCTTATTGAAGGATAGAACACAAGCTAGTAAAATACAATGTCAAGTTAGAACTTATAAGAATGTAAATTGTTGTGTGTATTATCTTCATGTATTCACTATAAATAGAAGGGTTCAATCCTTAGTGACACCCTGATATTCGAATATTTGAAATGAATAATATACTAATGTGAAATTCAATCGTCACGAAATTTCATTTATGCATTAGGTTGTTGTTGTTATGTTTTGTTTTTTATGTTAATCAAGATTACACTTAAATGTGGGAGGTTTGTTGGTGATTTTTATCACCAATGTGTATTTAAGTGTAATGGATTAATTTGTTGACCAAATATAATTTTGACAAATATTAAACGGGTAACGGAGGTGTGGAGTGCACACTTGTTTAAGTTTGTTCAAGATTTAAAATAGATTGTCATTTAGGAGCGAAGCCCCTAAACGAACGGGGGTCCGGGGTCAACGCCCCTGGGAGCGGGGTCCAAGGGACGACAACCCCTGGTTGGGGTCGAGCTGTGCATAAATTTTTTATTTGGGTTATGTTGCTATATCAAAAATGCATCAGAAATTCGATTTTTTGGAAAAGTGACTCATTTTGACCCTTATCTTAAAATCAGTTTTTTTTTTATTTTTTTTATTTTTTTTATGACAATTTTGTTGGTTTGGTGACAGTTTTAAACTGTCATGTGATAATTTTCAGACAAGAAAATCATATACCCATTTTTGGTTATTTTCTGCTACACTTGAAGAACATTTTCACCAACGTTCTCTCTTTTGAAAACTTTGAATTTTATCCAATTGAGTGCTCGATTTTGTACCATCGAAATACTTCAATTTGATAGTATTTCACGACTTTCAGAGAATTCAAACAATTCTTTTCATCCCCAGTTTCTAATACTAACATCATCAAATAGTCTAAAATACGATTGTGGTTTACATTTGTAAAATTAGTAAACATGATTATGTTTTGCTATTAGTTGTAGTCATATAGACCTGTTAAGCCATAGAGATTTTTGTGTTTTATTACTCTTTAAGATGATTTATCTAATTGAAGATAAATTATATTGGATGAACCGGTGCGAAAATAAAAGTAAGGGGTATAATGGTCTTTTCTTTGTTATTATCAAGTGCGACTGGATTGTTCTAGATTGCATGAAGCATCGAGACTTTGGATGGCGTGAGGAAAAAGGGAGCCGGTTTAATGGTTTGAAGGTTGGGTGCAAGAAAAGTTTTAAGGGGTATTTTGGTTTTCTTTTGGAATTTTACAGAAGAAACTTTTTTTTTTCAAGAAAGCGTTTGGAATAACTATTGAGTTTTTTTATCAAGAAACCGTTTGTACTTGTCAAGATGTGTAAATGAATCAAGTTGTATACATATAATGTGATCCATATAAGCATACATTTAAGGCTATTTTCATAGTATCATAATTTCACCTCTTCATATTAAAGCATTGTATTTTGAAAATTCTATTTTGTCTCGATATATATATATATATATATATATATATATATATATATATATATATATATATATATATATATATATATATAGGGTTGTCTTATAAACAAAAGTATTGAATTAAAAAAAAAAGGTAAAATGATCAATTTTATAATTCAGCACAAGATTCCAATCAAACAATATGTTAAAAATTCAGATATTAAAAATTCAGTGTCTTTACTCTTTTAAAAATTCATATCTTATAAAAAAAACAATGTTGAAAGATTCTAATGTTGCGGAGACCAATCCACGCCATTCACCTCCAAACCCCATTTTATACCCCATTTTATAGAAACCCGATCAAGATAACAAAGACAATATACAGTGTGGTTCTATTTTACGAGTCCCCACTGTAAAAATACACATACCAATAAATCTGGTATGTGTGTAAAGTATTTTATATCAATTAAATGAAGCAGATCACGTGTGAAAACAACTCAAAACAACATACAAGTCAGTGGACTGTGGATACAAAATTTAAGAAGAAGAGAAGATATTTAGTTGGTTGGTCCCCCTCCTCAGTCCTCCCCCAAACCCAACATCTGGGCTAAACCCTCCTACCCACCTAAACCAACAAACTGACCAAACCACCCTCACCATAGCCAGATTTATTTTCAAGAGAAATTTGACATAAAATGTGTTGTTTATACACTTTAATTTGTATGTTTTATATCATTTTTTGTGTACTTGTCTACATTTCGTCGTTTTAAGAGAGTTAGTTTAGCTACATTATGTGGAACAAGGAGCTCAAATGATTTGATATGAACGAAACATTAATCAAAGAGTAAATGTATAAGATGATCATGAGAGCGACACTATGATCCAACGGTTGAGAGAAGCCATATCAAGTCTTTTTACAAGTCAATTCCAAGCTTTTGACTTATACAATCACAGCTAACCTCACCAAACCCGACCCGATTGTTTGCAAGATCAAATTCCATCCACATATTTTGTTGATGGTGATGTCCAATGATGTATGCTTCAATTCCTAACAAATCTGAATTCCCAAACGTAAAGCAATGTATGTCATCACCACCCTTGGTTACCCCCGCGACTTTAAACAGGAGCTTCTGACCCGAAATAACCATTTCGGCGCCCCGAAACATCATTCTCACACTAGGTAACACGGGTAACCCGACTCGACTCCGTTCAACCCGGTAACAAAGGTCCATTGCACCTTGAAACACGAAGTTCGGATCCTCATACACCCGTAATACATTCTTGGTTTGTTTTAAGAACTCGTTTTTCAGAGCAGTGTAAACAGGTCCAAGAAGAAAAGTGAACTGGGTACCCGTATCAATCATGGTTTGACCGGCTCCGGTGTGGTCGGGTACGAATATGGATTTGGGCAAGGGTAGAACAGTACCCGCAACCTTGATTCCTTCAAGCTGAACCGTGTATGCCACCCTGTCGTAATACGGTAACGGCGTTGACATTTTAACCATGGATGTGTAAGCTAACGGCTGCCGGAGCAAAGAGATATTATATTCTCCGAATAGTAGTACGCCGGTGGAGTCCTGACCCGATATGCAATACGAGAACTTTGGGAACCCAATTTGGGTCACAAAAGATAACGACCCCCGGTTCATACCCATTAGCCCGGTTGTTTTCGAATCCTCATCTTGGTTAGAGCTTGATTCCATATCCATGCAACCGAATATTACTCCGGGAAGGTCCGAATCCGTGAAATGGAAGGTATCATAGGCGAGATTGCCGTCGACGGAAGTGGCGTCGGCGTAGGAGAGAGTAGCGTGGCAGAGTTTTTTCGGATCGCAAGAAGCGGGGACAGTGAAGTCTCGGGTTCGGGTCATGCAAATGGGGGAGCTACAGGGAACAGGGGTGTAGGATTTGGAATGTAATGGGTCGTACGACAAAGGTGTGGTTGGTGTTTTATTACAGTGAAACCATGAAAGCTCGCTGCCGGTGTCGAGGACCATGGTAACCGGCTGTGGAGGTGAGCCGACGGCGAGGGTGACGGTGAGAGAAACATTATGTTGAAAAGGGAGCTTCTTTGGCGGTTTTATGTAGATGCTAGATGAAATTGATTGAATCTTGAGGGGTAGAATTGCATTTTTTGATGTAAGTGAGGATCTTGATTGAAAAAATAAACAAAAAATGAAGAACAGGTTAGAAAGAAGAAGCAGATGAACAGATGCCATGTAAGAGGGTTTAGTGTGGGTTTACCAAAGTGTAATACAGAAAAAAGATAGGGTGATCAGTTAGTTATCTTTCGTTGTTGCTTTTCTCTCACATAGAAACACACACTACACTGACTGTGTGTGTAAATGGTAAGAAAGGACACCATACACACTATGTACTACGTGCGTGTCGATTTAAGGATTTTTAGGGCTTGTTGAGACCCTACCAAAAAGAGGTGTTTCTTGTTTTTGTAGTAGGTTGGTGTGGTCAGTGGTCACTATTTATTTAAATTTGAAATTGCATAGAAGAAATGTACTATATGATTCAAGATTTTGGTAACAATAGTGGAAACAAAACACTTTTTCATCAAGATTTTGTGAATTGCGGTGTACAATAAGATAAAACATGAATGAATTATTATGTGTAAGATAAAAACAAAGAAACAAAAATATAACTGTATTCATTAATTTTAGACTGAAGACTGAAGAATGCCAAAATATATTGAACGGTTGAACCCCATTAAACTCTATTAATTATAAAAACCAAAAGTAAACACTATGTCTATCACTCGTGGTTTAGAGATAACAACATAACGAGAGTTATTCACCATATCCACTCTTACACAATATTATATGGTTAAAAGCTATACTATATAAATTTTATGATACTTATAATCAAACTATCAAAGCCGGATAGAAATTTATAAAAAGAGAAACGTATTGATACGACCAGATCTTGATCAATTGTATTTCACAGTGTAAGCATTTATTTTTTTATATTTAAAAGGAAATCTTAGAATCAACGAAATGGACAATTGTTGTTGAAGTGAGTATATTTCTAGACCTACTATGACATTGAGTATTAGCTACTTTTGATATAATCTAATTTTGGTGAATTATAATACAAGAAGTTTAATACTTAACATACAAAGAATATGTGACCACAAATGAAGGGACGGACGAAATGGAAATTTTATTATTTTGTAGAAGACTTTTTATGGAAATCAAATATTATAAAACTAAAATAAAAGTAAACTCGAATACGAATTAAGGTATTTTACAGGTTGTCCATCTTTCAGTTCAATACTTTATTATATATATATATATATATATATATATATATATATATATATATATATATATATATATATATATATATATATATTAAAAATGTAAAGAACAAAGTGGTATTTGTAAAGATGATGAACGAGAAAAATGTTAAGAGTTGGTATATGATTGTATTTTATATAATTTTGAAAATTGATATCCTAATTTGTAATAAAATTACATCAGTTCAAGGATGTTGAAATATCATTATTTGCAAATAAATTAACTTTTTATTCGTGATAGGCTTTGGGTTGTGTTATAAATAGTTCACGAACTATTTATTTTTCATAAAATATTATTGTTCTACCAAAATACCATAAATATAACTGTTAGCGTAGCCTTATTAGTTTATATATGCATCATTCTTATGGCCAGCCTATGTGTGTTTTGGCCCGTTTTCTATACCTATGTATTATTTATATATATATTGTTTAATTGAATGAGAGATCATTATGGGAAATTCTATCAATTACATGGTATCAGAGCGTATTGCATGATTACCCTTCAACCCTAAGTCGACATTACCTTCCTTGTCGACTGTTTGATCTCTCATCTCCATTCTTTCTATATCTGTCTTCTTTTCTTCTTCTCCCCATCATGTCTCTTCCCATGAATGACAAGCATTCATCTACAATCAATATCAAGCATGCAGTTCCCTTTGTTCTAGACGTGGATCAGATGAACTATGATATTTGGAGAGAATTATTTGAAATTCACTACATTGGGTATGGTGTAGATGATCATCTTCAGCCTCGATCCTGTTACTGCATCAGGCGATAAAGATAAAGAGAAAGCTACTGAAGCATCTGTTGTTGCGAAGACCTCTTGGCTTCGTGTGGACTCCATCATGAGATCATGGTTATATGACACTCTCTCCATACCTCTTCTCAACATAATTTTTAAGAAGCAGACAACAGCCTATGAAGTTTGGGAAAACCTTGAAAAGGTTTTTCGTGATAACAAAACATCCAAGATTATTCAGTTAGATCGAGAACTCAGAAACATCTTTGTTGGTAACTCTTCCATCACAGACTACTGTAACAAAATCAAATCTATTGCTGATCAATTAGAACACACGGATGCCAAAGTTTCCGAAACTAACCTTGTTGCATACATGATTAATGGTATGTCTTCAAAGTTCCAGTATATTGCAATTAACCTCTGACACCGTGACCCACCTCCATATTTCTGGGATGCTAGATCCATTCTATTATGTGAAGAATAACAAATGATGCAAGACGAAAAACGTGACTCCCTAATCACTCATGCTGACAGTTCGTCATCCCCCATGCCCTAACTGTGTAGAACCCCCCAAACAACTCACCTTCATGGCAACAAAACGACACCGATGGTAGAGGTGCTCGCCGTGGTGGCCGGGGTGGAGGACGCTACAACGGGAGAAGCAACGGAGGTGGGTATCCCCATGGTGGTGGTCTTGCGGAAGCAATTTGACCTTCGATAATCAGCGTCCTCGTCAAGGCACTTCGGTCTGGGCCTACACTCCCCATCTTACCACCTGACCCAACTCTCATGGAATATTGCCAAGCCCAAATGATCATCTCCTACACGCATATGGGCCAAGATCTCATCCAGCCCATCATAATACAAATCAGCAGCAACATCAATTTTTTTCGTTGGCCCAACACTCATTCTCTCAACCGCAGGTCTATTTAGCTCAAACTCAAAGTTCGAAACCCACTACACTTCCACAAATGTTTAATACCATGACGTTGAATAACCCGGGGCAAGCCGATTTGTACATGGACATTAGGGCCACCTCGCATCTTCACTCGAATGCAGGTATACTTAAGTCTGTTTCAGATAAATCCAATAATTTTTTTTATCTGTCTTAGTTGGTGATGGATCCTTAATACCTGTAACAAAAATGGGACACACTACTCTTCCGCTTCCCAATCCTTATCGCACCTTAACTCTTCGAAACGTTTTAATTACTCATTTTATTATTAAAAATCTTATTTATGTTCATCGTTTTGTTCGTGAAAATAATTATTCTATTGAATTTGACTCTTTTGGTTTTTCTGTGAAGGATTTCCGCACCAAACAAATTCTCATCCGATGTGACAGCACTGGTGATCTTTATCCTGTCACTTCTTCAAGTTCTCAAGATTTCGTCTCCATTGCTCCGTCTGTTTGGCATCAACGTATTGGTCATCCTGGTCAACATATCCTTAAGCACCTTGTTCAGAATCATTTTATTTCATGTTCTTCTAATAAAGAGTCGACTTTGTGTCATACATGTCAATTGGGTAAACATGTCAAATTACCATTTAGCGCTTCTAGTTCTGTTTCTCAGTTTCCGTTTGAATTAATTCATTCTGATGTATGGACATCTCACATTGAAAGTTTCAGTGGTATTAAATATTATGTTATTTTATTGGATGATTTTTCTCATTATGTTTGGGTTTATCCTATCCGTTCCAAATCTGATGTGTTTGACAAATTCGTGCACTTTAAAAATTTTCTTCACAACCAATTTCAAACAGGCATAAAGTCTTTTCAATGTGACAATGGCAGTGAGTACGTCAATCATAAATTTCACACTCTCTTTTTTCAAAACGGCATTCTTTTTCGTTTTTCATGTCCTTACACCTCTCAGCAAAACATAAAACCTGAACGCATGCTACACACCTTAAATAATATCATTCGTACTCTTTTGTTTCATGCTCGACTTCCTCCCACATTCTGGACTGAAGCCCTTCATATGGCTGCTCACCTCCTCAATGTAAACATAAATGATAAGATATATTGTATCTTATAGATAAGTCTTATTGTATAGATAAGGTCCTAGTGTTTAGGATCTATTGTTAGCTTAATCTGTAATCTATGTATTCATATATATATATATATATATATATATATATATATATATATATATATATATATATATATATATATATATATATATATATATATATATATATATATATATATATATCAGTTGAATCCCCATTGGGTGATTATTACGCCAAAACTCTCTGTTTATCTTGGTATCAGAGCTTTCGATCCTCCCTCTCAAAACCTACGTCTGGCTCTTTGGTCTTCTTCCAAACAAGTATCTCTAAAACGTATGCACCCGTAAAATCGTCTACCATAGCCACCGCTATCTCCTGCAAACTAACCCGTGCCAATTTTCTGCTATGGAAGGCTCAAGTCGTCCGTATCCTACGAGGTGTTCAATTGTTTGGACATCTCGATGGTACTGATCCTGCACCTGCTGCCACAGTGACAAGTGAAAGCAGCACCCCTGGAAAAGATGAGGCATCTGAGGCTCCAAAAACCACACCCAATCCTGCCTATGAAACGTGGGTGATCCAGGATCAGGCTATCATTGGAGGTCTCTTATCCTCCATGACAGAAGAGGTTTTACCACAACTTATTCGTTGCACTAGCACAACCCAACAATTGTGGACATCCCTCCACACCATGTTATCAGCCCAACATCAAGGGAACTCAATCCAAATCCGTACTCAACTATCTACTACAAAGAAAGGAGACATGAGTGCAGCTGAATACTATAAAAAGATGACAAGATTTGCTGATACTATGGTAAATATTGGACAACCAATGAATGATGAAGAGATAATTGGCTATATACTGGCAGGTTTAGGACCCGGACATGGTGATCTCTTCACCGTCATTACCATACTGAGCAACGAACGTAAGGTAACACTTCCAGAATTTTATTCGTATCTAATTGCACATGAAGCCCAATCCACTGCCGTGAGCACAATAGTGGAATTTACCACATCAGCAAACAATGCTACCCGCCAAGACACAAATCCTCCTCGTCGCAACAACAACAATGGATACAACACCAACACTCAGCGAAATAATCACCGGGGAGGCTATGGCCGAGGCTGTGGTCGTGGGTGCAGAAGAAATAATGGACCACGTTGCCAGGTGTGCAACATTCCAGGTCATACAACACTTAACTGCCGCAACATGTTTAACCACTCCTACCAATCGGAAGAGTATTAGATTGGAAATAGTGCAAGCAGTGGGGTATACAACCCTGAAAACAGCTGGTATCTTGACACAGGAGCGACATATCATCTTACAAGTAATCTTGATAGGTTGACTTTACAAGAGCGTTATCATGGCAAGGATAATGTTCAAGTTGCAAACGGAACAGGTTTGTCAATCTCTCATGTTGGTCAGTCCAAAATTCCCAGTTTAGGTCGTCCTCTTTTTCTTATAAACGTTTTACATGTTCCAAGTGTTAGAAAACATCTTTTATTTGCCCATAAACTTGTCTCTGACAACAATGTCTTCATTGAATTTTATCCTCATGTGTTTTTTTTGTTAAGGACATGGCCACGAAGAAACCACTTCTAATCGGTAAAAGCAAAGGAGGTCTTTATCCGGTGCCATTCAGTCGTTCATCCTCTTCTCATCATGCATCGTCTAGTGTCAAGGTCTCTCCATCACAATGGCATCAGCGTCTCGGTCATCCAGCTCCAATAAATTGGAGTGTTCTTCTAGTCATGAGTCGTCTATTTGTGATGCATGTCAACGTGCTAAGAGCCATCAACTTCCCTATAGTGGTTCTGTTCGAGTCACTTCATTCCCACTTGAGCTTGTTCACACTGATGTTTGGGGACCTGCTCAAGTGTCTAGTGGAGGTTTTAAGTATTATGTTAGTTTTGTGGATGATTTTAGTCGTTATACATGGATTTATCTCATTAAAAATAAATCAGATGTTGAACAAATCTTTTATGTTTTTCAAAAACATGTTGAATGTATGTTGAATGCTAAAATACGTAGTATTCAATCTGATTGGGGCGGTGAGTATCACAGGTTACATAAACATTTTCGAAACACCGGTATCACTCATCGTGTGTCATGTCCTCACACATCGCAACAAAACGGCATAGCCGAGCGAAAACATCGTCACATTGTTGAGACTGGTCTAGCTCTTTTGGCACATTCATCTCTTCCTCTTCGTTTTTTGGATGAGGCATTCTTAACAGCATGCTACCTTATTAATCGAATGCCCAGCCGAATTACAAACAATATATCACCTATCACACGACTTCTAAATAAAAATCCAGCTTTTTCATTTTTACGTACCTTTGGATGTGCATGTTGGCCTAGTCTTCAAAAATATAATAGTCATAAACTTGAGTTTCGGTCCAAACTATGTGTTTTTCTTGGATATAGCTCGTTGCATAAGGGGTACAAGTGTCTTGATCGGAGCACAGGTCGTATCTATATATCTCGTGATGTCATTTTTGACGAAACAAAGTTTCCATTTACTCTCTCTACAACTCAAATTGTCCCCTCTACCATGTCTAAACTTGTTTCATTTCCTTCCAATGAACTGGGACTTACTAATGACCATATGGGATATTATGACCTCTCTATTTTATCTAATGATGTTACTGTAGCTGCAGCTCCACAACAGTCAATGCCAAACGTGGTGTCATCTAAAATGATGCCACCCATTGCTTCCGTGCATCACCAACCACAACCAAATATTAGTTCACCTGATTCAACCAGTGCTTGTGTTCCTGAAACACTGTCGCTATCGCCATCAAGTGTGGATCTTGAGTCGTCATCATCTCCTGTTAACGTATCCACACCAGCTCCTGTTAACATGTCCCCTCCAGCTCTGACTACATCTGTGGCATCACCCACATCGTTGCCTGTTAGGGATGCTTTTTCTGATCCCTCCTAAGCAAATCCAGGGATGCTTACTCGAGGACGTGCAGGAAAATCATTTCCTCGAAAATTCAGTGATGGGACAGTGTCGTATGACCCAAAGAAGCGTGCCTTCTTGGTTGAACCAAAATCCTATAAGTTAGCTTTAACTAAGCCTGCTTGGCGTGCAGCCATGGAAGCTGAGTTTCTGGCACTAAAGAAGAACAACACCTGGTCTCTTGTTCCCAGACCATCGGGTATTGATGCGGTTAGCTGCAAATGGGTTTTTAAAGTTAAACAAAACCCGAATAGTTCTATTGATAAACACAAGGCGTGTTTGGTTGCACGAAGGCTCTCTATGGTCTGAAGGCTCTCTATGGTCTGAAGCAGTCACCTCGTGCTTGGTTCTCACGTTTATCTGATAAGTTGAATCAGCTTGGTTTTTACTCATCTAAAGCTGATACCTCCCTTTTCTTGTTTCATCAGGGTGCCACTACCATTTACATGCTTGTTTATGTTGATGATATTGTGATTGTTGGCTCCTCGCAACATGTTATTGATAAATTAATTGGTACCTTATCTGCCTCTTTTCCGATCAAAGATCTTGGTCGGGTGAACTATTTTTTGGGGATTGAAGTACTTCACAATTCAGGGGGAATTCTCTTAATGCAACGCAAGTATGCATCTGATTTACTTAGTCGGTTCAATATGGAGAATTGTAAAAGTATTTCAACCCCCATGTCTGTTACTGACAAGATTGCTCTTGGCTATGGCACAACACTTAGTAATGATGATACTTTCAAATATAGAAGTATGGTGGGCGGTCTGCAATATCTTACTTTAACAAGGCCAGATATCTCTTTTGCAGTTAACAAAGTTTGCCAATATCTTTCTAAACCCACAAATGTTCACATGGAGGTTGTGAAACGAATTTTGAGATACATTAAAGGCACAACCACTACAGGAATTCGTATACAGAGACCCAACTCGACACTGTTGAGTGTGTTCACAGATGCTGACTGGGCAGGTTTCTTAGACTATCGTCGATCAACTGGTGGTTTTGCAGTATTTTTAGGTCCCAATCTGATTTCATGGTGTTCACGAAAGCAATCGACTGTTTCTAGGTCCAGTACAGAGGATGAATACAAGGCATTAGCAAATGGTACAACAGAAGCAATATGTATACAATCCCTGCTCAAGGAATTACGAGTTCATCAACCATGACCTCCTATTCTGTGGTGTGATAATTTGGGAGCTATATATTTAACAGCTAATCCAGTGTTTCATGCGCGCACAAAGCATATAGAAGTTGAATTTCATTTTGTTAGAGAGAAGGTGGCAATGGGTGCTCTTGATGTTCGGTTCCTTTCTTATAATTATCAAGTTGCAGATGGCTTCACAAAGCAAGCTACTCGTAATATGTTGGATCGTTTGAGATACAATCTAAACCTTGTCTCGGTTAAGATTGAGAGGGAATGTAAACGTAAATGATAAGATAGATTTTATCTTATAGATAAGTCTTATTGTATAGATAAGGTCCTAGTGTTTAGGATTTATTGTTATCTTAATCTGTAATCTATGTATTCATATATATATATATATATATATATATATATATATATATATATATCAGTTGAATCCCCAATTGGGTGATTATTACGCCAAAACTCTCTGTTTATCTCTCAATATCCTTCCTTCTACTACTCTCCACAATGTCACTTCGTTCAATAAATTATATAATAAACACCCCTCCAATGACCATCTTCGTGTATTTGGGTGTCTTTGTTATCCTCATATCAATGCCTCTCATAAACTTGACCCACGATCAACTCCATGCATCTTCCTTGGCTATCCTACCAATCATAGAGGATATCGTTGTCTCAACCTTGACAAAAATAAGATCATCATCTCTCGTCATGTTGTCTTTTATGAAACCATTCTTCCTTTTGGATCGATGACACCAAACCAAGCTCTCTCCTACACCTTTTTTGAGGACTCTACATCTTCACATCCTCTATCTACTACCCTAACTCCACACCTTTCTCATACTCATAATACCTCGTCTGTGAATGTTAGTCCTACTCCTAGTCCTATACTGACTCCTCCGCCCACTCCTCACACCCCTCTCTCACCCTCAAATATTAATCATGCAACCCCTACACTTGGTCCCTCTTCTCCACCTACCTCTACTCGTTTGGAACCCACCTCACAGTCATCTACCATCTCCAATGATAGTCCATCTCCTATACCTCAACCTTCACACCAAATGCTCACTCGTACCAAGCAGGGCATTTTTAAACCTATCCGTAAATTAAAATTACATGTCGATACCTCATCTCATGTTCCCTAAAATTATTTACATGCTTTTAAGGATCCAAATTGGCTTAATGCCATGACTGATGAATATACTGCGCTTATCTCTAATCAGGCTCGGGTACTTGTTCCAAGACCACCTGATGCTAACATTGTTAATTGTATTTGGTTGTTCAAGAAGAAACTCAATACAGATGGCTCCTTATCATGCTATAAAGCACGTCTTGTCGCTAATGGTCGTATTCAACGACCCGGTATTGAATGTGACGAGACTTTTAGTCCGGTGGTCAAGCCTTTTACCATTCATACAGTTGTTAGTATCGATGTCACTCATCAGTGACCTATTCGACAGCTTGATGTTAAAAATACGTTCCTACATGGTCATCTACAGGAAACAATCTATATTCATTAGCCTCCAGGTTTTCGTGATCCCTCTCATCCTGACTATGTTTGTCTGCTTCTGCGGTCCTTATATGGTCTCAAGCAAGCACCACGTGCTTGGTTTCACCGGTTTGCCGCCTTCATTTCTCGCATTGGTTTTGTTCACAACATATGTGACTCCTATTTTTTTATTTATCGACATGGTACTCACATGGCATATTTGTTACTATATGTGGATGATATTGTCCTAACATTCTCATCGACTCAGCTTCTGTCTCACATCACTTCTCTATTGAGCACTGAGTTTTTTATGACGGACCTTAGGGATCTTCACTATTTTTTGGGCATCTTGGCCTCTCGCTCAGCTGATGGTTTGTTTTTATCTCAACAACAATATGCTATTGAGATTCTTGACAGGGCTTCCATGACCAACTGTAAATCTGCATCTACTCCGACTGACTTATCATCTAAGCTTGATGGCACTGGTACTCATGTTGCTGATCCTACCTTATATATAAGTTTGGTAGGCGCGTTAAAATATTTGACATTTACTCGACTCGATATCACTTATGCGGTTCAACAGATTTGTTTATACATGCATGACCCGAGGGAACCTCATTTTACCGCTTTCAAGCGCATCCTGCACTATATTAGAGGTACCACGACTCATACTCTTCAGTTATTTACATCTCCTAGTCGCACGCTCACTGCCTATTCTGATGCTGACTGGGGTGGGTGTCCTGTCACGCGACGATCTACATCGGGTTATTGTGTCTTTTTAAGACACAATCTTCTCTCCTGGTCATCCAAACGTCAGAACTCGACCTCGAGGTCTAGTGTTGAAGCTAAATATCGGTGTGTTGCTAATGTTGTGGTGGAAACTTGTTGGCTTCGTATTCTTCTTAATGAACTTCACTATGTTCCAGACAAGGCTACCATTATCTACTATGACAATGTTAGCGTTGTTTATATGTCATCCAACCCGGTTCAACATCAACGTACGAAGTATATTCAAATTGATTTGCACTTTGTTCGATACAAAGTTGCCACCGGCCATGTTCGTGTTCTTCATGTTCCATCTTCTTCTTCTTAGTATGCGGATATTTTTACGAAGAGCCTTCCGTCGCCATTGTTTCTTGATTTCCGGTCCATCTTGAACGTTCGTGAATTTTCACCCCGTTCAAACTGTGGGGGGCTGTTAGTGTTGTGGCCTGTTTTCTATACCTATGTATTCTTTGTATATATATTGTTTAATTGAATGAGAGATCATTACGGGAAATTCTATCGATTAAAATAACGGATACAAAGTTCTAATTGCCTAGAAAGCTTTTTTTAATTAATTATATTTTGTAAAATAAAAATAAATAATTCGTTACATATTTATAAGATTTAACCTCTCTGTGTATATAAATAAACATTTGTCAATGTGTCAGAGTTGTCAAATTTGTGTCCCACTATAAATGTTTCGTTTGTATCTAAAACCTTTATGTATACCCTTCACGAAAGGCAATCTTGATGACAATGACATCTCATCACGACCGTGCACACCATCTCGCGTGTGACGTGGTGATTATTGTGAATTATAGTCACCTCCATGATGGAGAACGACCAATGAGATCTTTGACATGTATTAAGTCAAAAGTAATTAGATAGGGTTGTGAGGCTCGTCAATATCTTTTCGTGCATATAAATATTGCTGAAAACGGAGTTGAAACGAAGAAGTTATGATTGTTTGAAGTTAGAATGGAATTTGGTGAAAACTCAACACCAGGAGGTAGGGAGAAGATCCCTACGATGTGATGCGTCATCACGAGGTGGCAAGCGGCCTGCTACGAGGTGACCGTTGGGCAGCCGAAGCCCATGAATTTTTAGGGTTTTCTATGTATTTAAAGGGTGGTTCCGTGTTTTTAGGGTATTTTTCTTCCCTCCATCATATCTAAAGCCTTTTGAGAGGAACCCTAGCCTCCCTTTCACCACTTTGAGCATCCCCTATTGTCTTTTATCCATCTGTGACCTTTTTGGGTTCCTTGAAGAAGAAGAAGGTGTTCTTGGTGTATATATATCCAGCAAGCAAGTTCCCTCACCACCTTGGAGCACATATTATGGACTCTTGTAAGTCCCTAAGTTCCAATATTTATGAGTTATGCTTCTTGATCTAGGATTTTCGTGCATTTTCTCCATGTTTGGGAGAGTTTGAGTGGATTGATTCCATAAAGTTGGCAACTTTATGGAGCCTTGAGGCCCCTTTGAAGTTTAATGTTCCAGATCTGAGATTTGGTTGGGTTTTGGCTCATGCATGAGATTTTTTACTTCATTTCCACCATTGTTATGGTCTAGCTTGGGAAAGACACGCATTGGACATGCAAATCCTTCTCTATGAAATGAGTGTGTGGCTTAATGGATTGAGGACTTAATCCATTAAGTTGTCCGGGATTAGTTCCCACGACCTGGTGATATGCTCACCACGTCGTGGCATATAATGTTCTCACGATTGTTTTGTCTAGATATTTCCACGTCTTGGAAAATGATGGGACACGACGTGGTGGCCAGCAAAGTTGTCTTTTGGGCTGTTGAATTTAACCGTTGACCATTGATTTTTTGAATAGTTTGACTTTTGGTCAAACCTTGGTAGAACTGAGTGTTTAGCTAAGATCTAGTCTTGTCTTGGCGTTAGGTAAATTTTGTTAGCTGTTCTGATTGCTAAGATTTTCTATTAAGCTTCTACTAGTTAGCTCATGTGAGTTTTCTCAGTATACTTTGTATTGCAGTATGTATCCTTGTGTGTACGATGTTGGTATACTATAGTGATATGTTATGTTGGTAGATATGTATTATTACAAGTGTTTGTTGGTTATTTTTTATTTGTTTGTGTGACATCCCCATTTTCAGGACCAGAAAATACCGATTTCGTTTATGCTTTTAAAATAAAATCAGAGTAATCTTTCAAAAGGTGTTGCGGAATTTGTCCCCAAAACAAAATATGATAAAAATTTATGAAAACATTTCTTAAATAAATGTATTTTCATTATATTACAAAACCTCGGGATGTCATGTTCCGATACAGACCAAAAGCATAAACAGTACGATATAGGCCTTACAACAGTTATTTACATCTATTGGCCTATAATCCAAAATCTCTCGTCATCATCCAACTATGCTCTGGTTTCACTACCTGTAATGTAGAAAGCTGAGTGGGTCAGACTTGGGAGCCTAGTGAGCATATAGGGTTTTCAAACCCATAATAAATAAATTTATTAATTTCATCAACCAACATTAAATTTATTAATTTCATTAACCAACAATAACCCAGATTACCCATTCCCGTTATCCTCACTTTACGTCCCTAAACACCTATCATAAGGGACCTAGCCTAAGGATCATTATCGGGATGGACACTACAGCTAAGGGGATTCCTCAGCCATATATGTCCGTAAGGCAACCATGAGGGGGATGGAGTACACCGGTGAACAGATCGTTCACAAACACCTACAAGTTGCGAGTCTGCTAGCGTTCCACTGGACTGTCTAGAAAGGTCTGTGGTCGTCATCTATATACTCCGTTAGATGACTGAAACAACAACAACATCGAGGCCTCTCATCATTTTATCACACATCATCTATTTCATCTACCCATGTTTTACCCAACATATTTGTAGATAAAAATACATATACAGTTTAAAACCTGTATAAAACATTCATTCAACACCCATCTCAAATAAACAAATAACATATATACACCTGATCTTCTGGTCAGTAGGGCACGAGCAGGTAAAGAAACACCCCTCCACATCTGAGATCCACCTCATAGCCTTGATGGGGTCCTGCGTCCCATCAAAAGTAGGGGGCTTCGTGTTATCGAAGTCCCTGTACTGGAAGCCCCGAGTGGCTCCTCCTCCTCCCCCTGCCGTTGTTACAGCCGATGCAGCTGCAGCGGCAGCCGTCTCCGCAAGGGCTGCGTATCGCTGGTTGAAGTACTCGACCATGGCAGTCTTAATAGACCCAAACATCTCCGGCAGCTGTGCCCGGAAAGCAGCAGCAACCTCATCATGCAGGATCTCCCGAATCCTGGCGTCCAACTCCTCTGTACCCATCTGCACCATGGGCTCAGGTAATGTTGGCCCCTCCTGGCCACCATCTCCTGATCCTGATCCTAAACCGGATCCAGCCACAAAGCGTCTCGTCATCACCATTCTGAAACATACCACAAGATATCAGATAATCCACATAACGACTGGGAGCCATACTACCTTCCACACCTACCTTGATACGCGTATGGGTCATGTGCTTTCAGTAGTACGGGCCCATACTACCTTCCACACCTACCCATATTTGTCTAATGTATCACCACAACACCCTACTAATACATAAACATAGCGAGCGCTCAATCTTCACTCCTAGAGGAATGCTAGATATCTCATAACCCATTCATCCATGAAACTTTCACCAACCCTGCAGCACTAGTGTATGCTAGCCATACATAACACTGGACCCTATAGACTTTCGAATATCCGATCCTACCCTAAGCCCTAATCAATGAGATCAGAACATAAGGTCGAACCCAACATTCTCAGGCTATAAGATCTTACTTATGTATAACCGTAATGCATACACTAAGCAGCTACAGTAATGATGTCAATCTCATATAAGGAAAACCCTAGGCTAGCAGGCATCATATAATCAGGCAATTCTATCATGCACTTCCTGAAGATCCCTAGCCTATCTCTAGCATGCTCTTCTAACATATCACATAATCAAATAACTGTATGGTATTTTGGGGTCTACTTACTGGCTCCGGTTGATCGTACACCCTGCATCCTCCTTTACTTATTTGAAAACCATTTTAGAAATCATTTTGAAAACCTTTCCTTGATTTGAGACTGGATTCACACTCATGTTCCTCCAATTCACTCAAACCAAGGCTCTGATACCAACTTGTAACACCCATAAAAATGAGACCAAATTTAAACTTTTCAAAACATTAAAGATCCATTAATGATTACAATTTCGTTTTCCAAAATAGTTTATATCAGAGTTTTTCCCCAGAACCATAAACAAAACAGGAGGAGTTGTACGATCATGCCTTCGCCTTGCCGCGATCCCCTGATGTACCTGAAACAATAAACTGAAACTGTAAGCCTGAAAGCTTAGTGAGCTCCCCCAAAATACCGATACACTGCACATAACACATAAATAAGCAACAGCATAAACTGAGTCCACAACTTTGCAGACTGGATCACCCCTGAGCCCACAGTGTGAGTCTGGATTGCCTTACGGGCCCACATCTCACATCTGGATTGCTATCGAGCCCACAGTACGAGTCTCCCTTAGCCCGTAACTGGAATGCTCCCGGGTTTGTTGGTTACCGCACGGAGCAGTATCACCTCAACCCATCCCACATAACATATCAGCATATAACATAACCACTGAGCATGCAGATAATCATATAACAACACAGGTAGTCCTACAGATCTACCTAACTGGCCTAACCACTAGCATGCAACATCATATAACAACACAGGTAGTCCTACAAACCTACCTAACTGGCATAACCACTAGCATGCAACATCATATAACAACACAGGTAGTCCTACAGATCTACCTAACTGGCATAACCACTAGCATGCAACATTAACTTCATACTCAACATACTAACACTGCTAGGATAACATATTCAATGGGCCGGCCTTGGTGCCTTAGACCCCTTAGTATAGTGAGGTAACTCACCTTGCGACTGCCGACTGGAAATAGAAAGCTCAACTCTCGAATCACCGCCACGAACCCCACCACCTATACCCAACACATCATAAGGTTTATAAACTCCTGAATACCCTAGAAGTCAACTGGTCAACCCTTGGTCAAAGTCAAAGTCAACTGTCAAGGTCAACAGTCCATGTTGACCTCAACTCGTCGAGTACCCTCAGCTACTCGCCGAGTTTATTGCAATACTTGTCCGTTCGCCGAGTCACCAGAGTGACTCGTCGAGTTCCTAAGGCTCGCGGTCGAAGCTCCTCGGCTACTCGACGGGTTTTCCTTCTTGCAACTCGACAAGTCCACACGCATCTATTAATTGGGAAACCTTCACTGACTTGCCAAGTTGTTCGTCCAACTCGTCAAGTCTACGACAATCTTCATCGAACTCGCCGAGTTGTTCATCCAACTCGGCGGGTCCATGCCCATCTTCATATGACTCGCCAAGTCGACCATGCGACTCGCCGCGTCCCTTCAGTCCTTTAACCATACAGACACTTTTTAATCCATGCTAAGGCTCCAAATTGCAGATCCAACTTCCTTAGGCATGCTTATCACGTAAAGTTGCAAACTTTACGTGCATGCAAGGCTTTTAAGACCCTAAAATGACAAAACTAAGCTTGCAATGAAGTTACACACTTGAGGGAAGGCTCATACTAGGCAAAGCTGATGACTTTATGAATCTAGAGGCCAAGGGGAGTCCAGCTCTGAAGTTACAACTTCAGATCTTGGCTTAAGCACAAGAAACCTTTCTTAAAACTCATGCAAAAGAGGGTTTAGGTGAAAATGAGCCAAGGAGAACGGTCTAGTACCTTCAAGAGAGTGCTTACTGATGCAGATCTTGAATCCCACGAGCTCTTGCTTCAACTAGCTTGTTTCCCCAAGTGTTTCCTTCACCCAAAATCCTTCCTCCAAGCTTAAACTCTCCAAAAGAACGCACACACACGACTTATGGTTAAAGAGGGACAAGAAGCAGTAAAGGGGAGGCTGGGGGAGGCCAATGATCCTTTAAATAGGGTGAAATTCCCCGGAATTTAGGGTTTCATCTGCCAGCTCCTGCTCGTCGAGTCCCTTCTTGGACTCGGCGAGTAGGTCACTATAACGCGTAGACCATCCCGTTACTACTCGACGAGTAGGGCGAACAACTCGTCGAGTAGACCCAAAGACCAAGAAGGATTCATACATAAATCAATACCTGAGAATCGGGGCGTTACAGTCACACAGCGTAGTGCCGGTTCCATCGTGAAACTTCGACAAGTCATAACTTCTTCGTTATAACTCGGATTTCGGCGTTCTTTATATTTCCGGAATCCTTGTTACGACCACTACAACTTTCTTCATAGATATCGGGTTTATCTAATATTTAGTTTTGACGCTTATTTTTATCCTTAATTTATTATATCATCATAATTAAATATAAGGCACATAAATTCAGATAATTCATTCTTATTACTTCAAAACACGTTACAATAGTTGACCTAGACTATTACATCATCTTTAATGCTTAGCCCAGAAACACGAGCGTTACAATTCTCTCCCCCTTAAGATGATTATGTCCCCAGAATTATACATCAGCAAACAAATGTGGATAGCGACTCATCATGTCACTCTCCGTTTCCCAGGTGAGATTTGGCACATTCGTATGTTTCCATCGCACAAGCACTAAATCAACCATCTTGCGTTGCAACTTCTTAGTCTTACGGTCAACGATTGCCTCTGGTTCTTCAATTAGCCTCTTGCTTTCATCCATCCTTAACTCAGAAATTGGAATTATGTCGGGAACTTCTCCCATGAACTTCCTCAAATAACACACGTGGAAAGTGTTATGAATACCATCTAGTTCTTCTGGTAGTTCTAGCTTGTAAGCTTGGTTCCCAATCCTCTAAAGAACTTTGAACGGTCCAATAAACCTTGGACTAAAATTTACTCTTTTACCAAATTTTATAGGTCCCTTCCATGGTGAGATATTAAGTAAAACTGAATCTCAAACTTCGAATGTTATCGGTTGTCTTTTCTTGTCAAATCAAGAAGATGAGTCATACTTCGTTCCAAAACAAATCTTAGAGACATACTCCAAGATTGTAATTTGAGTGACACATCTTAAAGAAGGTTTATAACACTTGTCAAATGTAAGAGTAAAAGTTTTCTACTCTTGTACATTTGAAATTGGTAAGTTGTGATGTTTTGGATAAAACAAAGACCAACTAAGGCCAATTGTGTGAAGTGTTTGTCTTGATTAAGAATCCACACTACTTCTTGAATATTTGGCAAGAAAGTATTATAGGTCAAGGAGACAGTGGGAGTCTAAAAGATCCTGAAAGGGTTTCAAGAAGTAATCAAGAATAAAACCTGTATTTCATCACTAGCACACAACTAGAGGTTTATAACCTATCGTGTTGACATTTCTGTGCCCATTCCAGTTAAGTTGGCTATATATATTTAAGTTCTACATGTTCTCAATTGTTTGCATAACTACTTGGAAGCAATGGTAGGCCCTTGTGCTGCTAGGTGGCAAGAGGTTAAGATTGCACAAGTTCAATCCATATGAGTTAGGATTTTTCACTAACCTAGTCTTGTGATTATGGTTTGACAAATTCACATGGATAAGAACACATACACCATAAAATCTAAGTGTCATAAGGTTTCTCTCCGATTCATGAAATTGATGGTGAGGAAATTCTTTCACTAAGTAGATTTTAAGTAGATAGCAATTGTGATATTTGCAGTTCTCAAAGTCGTTAGTGGAGCGTGCGTGGTTAACCGACACACTAACATGGACTTATGAGAAATGGCAAAGGTCTAAACAATTGAGACTATGGTTACGGCATCCCTTTTCATAGTTCTGAAATTGTTTACACACCTGTGAGCTATCTAAGATAAGGTGTATAATTTTGATAAAGCTTTATCAAAGCAATCTAGTATCAGAAATCTGAACTTTAGTAAGAATGTCAATAAAGTATTGACTTCTAGAGGTCCAGCTGTTTTCTGGATACATGTCAAAGCTAGTGGGAGCATAAGTGTTATGCTAATAATCATCATGTTAGTGAGAGCATGATAATTATGATAAGTATTGCATATTAGCAATGTTAATTATAGAAAACAAAAGTTTCAATTCGTGAGGTTGCAGGGGTTGAAAAAGTTGTTTTGCTATAATTAAGGGAGAGGAAATTATACTTCATGTCAATTCTAAAAGGCTTAGAGTGGGATTTTAAGCTTAGATTGAGATTTTAATCATCTTTAGTCAAGAATATATATATATATATATATATATATATATATATATATATATATATATATATATATATGTGAATTTCATGTTGAATTGGTTCAACATAAGGAAAAACTCTATATATTGTGTTCTCAAAATTCGATTATGATTACGGCATCCCTCTTCATAGTCAAATTTTGAAAACATGGCAAATAAAAATATTGTAGCAAAAGACTGGTCTAGAATCATGTCTTTACGTGAGACATCATGAATCGTGTCCCATTTGCTTTGGGTACAAGAACAATTGCATGTGCTATAATATTCATCCTTTCTAAATTTTCCAAATGCCCGGGGGCATTAAGAGGAAAATATCTAGAATTGGATATAACTAAAGTGATTAAGCAATTGTCGAGGACAATCTAAGGCTTTACCAAATATTGGTTGCTCAAGGACAGTTGGAAGTATAGTGTTAACTTTGGAAGGACCATATTGACCTAATCTGAAAAGAGGCAACTCTTGTTCAGAAGGGGTAGTCAAAATGGGAATATGGAGTTGTCTCCATAGGTGGAAGTTATCTGTGTAAGATTAGAAAAACTTAATGCAAGAAGCATGTT
This sequence comes from Lactuca virosa, assembly GCF_052849685.1. Taxonomy (NCBI): domain Eukaryota; kingdom Viridiplantae; phylum Streptophyta; class Magnoliopsida; order Asterales; family Asteraceae; genus Lactuca; species Lactuca virosa. Next base: position 284,407,917 of record NC_136427.1, on the reverse strand, counting down.
CAAAGCTATGTACTTTGAATATGAGACTTAATTTTCATGAAGTTGATCATCATTGGAATGCCCTGTAATGATTGTTGACAAGTTTTGTGACTTTGTACACATTCATTACAAGAGGGTCAGTGTATATAAGTTTAAAATCTAAACAGATTTCGATAAATGATAGGAATTTGGAATTCTTACATTTTTTCGATAACGATTTGGGAGTGTGAAAAGAGAATCATTGAAATTATGTTCAATCGATCTAGTTCACAAAGTAAGGATCATAGACAAACATAGAGTGCATAATTGGTGTATGGCAAAGCTATTGTTTAAGAAAAACATAGTGTACATGCTTGGAGCATGGGACAACTAGTGTTTTTAATTCAAGTATAAAGTTGATAAAACCGAAATAATGAATAATGAGTAATCAGTATGATGATAAATAAAAGTGTTTATTTATATTCATAGGGTTTGATACCATATTTGATTCATTTATTCTTGTGTTTCACTTTGCATGTTTTGACTTCCAGAATAAGTAAGTCGCTCTTCCTGAATGATTAAGTTATTCAAACCATCTACAGTTGGTCATATGTTGGAAGTAGATATGAATCAAGACTGTCATGGGTTGGTTTGTAGAGGTCCAAGTTGGTGGACAAAGTGGTGCTACAACACTCATGAGTGCTCATAAGTTCTGAGTATTGGATTCAACCCGCGCTCATTTGAATCACTTCATGGATTTTATCACGAGTGATCATGAGACAATAATATCTTATATTCTTCAAACCTAGAGATATGAGTTGTTACTATGAGTTGGTTATACATTGATTGCATGAAAACGCATTTGGTAACTCGATGTTATAAAACGTGCCTTTGTGTCTGATTCAACAAGTAGTAGAACAAGCCATATGAGTTGAAGTTTATCCATTCCTTTTACCTTCGGGATAAAAGCGATATCTGTGGGCCCCTCGATGATTTAGCGATGACACATGTGAGTGCTTGGCCAAACCAGGACTGATTTGATTTGTTCAATCAGTCAGTCATCATAAATCGAAAATCGGGAAACAACAAATGGACAGAGAGAATGATTATAATCCATGTCTCAGTCCATATGATATCTAGAATGGAGGAATATATGCTCCCTTATCTAATGGACAAGTCATTGACAAGGTCAGAGTTCGACAGCGGCTTTAAGAGCTACGATTGCCAGTTAGGTTTTGAAGTCATACTCAATAATAGTTTTAGACTTATCCAAGTGGGAGACTCTTGGATTAATGTCTAAGTCCATAACTATATTTGGTATGTACTTGACCCGACCCGACATGGTCCATTTGGGTTGCATTTCACCGGCACAATTTATATGGATAGTCTTTTGAGAATAGTATATTTATGATTTATATTAATATATTATAAGTTCTAATATATTAATATGGAATCATATTATTTAATTAGTATTGATCAAGAATTAATTTAGAATTAATTAAGTGATCCAAGCATTAGGGTTTGTATGAGCACATAGGATTGTTCTTATGCTTAAAACCCATCAGTGGTATCAGAGCCTTGATTGGTTTCTATTGTATGTGATGCAATTGTCGTTTTTCTGCTGAAAATCAATTTTTTTGCCTCTGCCCGACTCAACTCGGCGAGTCAGTATTTGGACTCGGCGAGTTGGCCCTACTCGGCGAGTTCAGGACTGACTCGGCGAGTCCGGGAGTCTGACAGAGTATATTTCGGGATTTACTTGCTGTTTTGCTGTAGGATTGATGCCAAAATCGTTTTTTGATAATAAAATCCGAATTTTATTGTATGTAAATGATTATCCTTACCAAAACAAAAGATAATTTCAAATCTTTTGAATAATAGTTTCTTTATATGATAAATATAGATTATTCAAATTATTTGGTAATTATCTTGTGACTAAAATTGGATTAGGTCAAATATAGATAATCACTAAATTAATTGTTTGATTTATATTATTTGTTATTTGATCCCTAGTAAGTTTGAATAGTTTCAAATTACTCCCTTTAGGTTTTATAGTTTAAATTTGAACTTAAAAGTTTTGTTTTTGAAATTTAAATAGTTAAACCCTAATGTTTTGAAATGTTTCAAAACTTGCCCTCAAGTTTTGGAATTTAAAATTTTGATTAATAGTTTAATTATGTAATATTTAAATTCTAAAACTCTAGTATTTTGAAAAGTTCAAATTACACCCTCATGGTTTTGTTTAGTTAATTAAAAGTTTAATTAAAAGAGAAAGTTAATAAAACCACCTAGTATTTTAAAAGTGTAAAATACACCCTATACTATATATATGTAACATTAAAAGTCTAATATTATATATATGAGTAAAGAGTCAGTCTTACCGTTAGTAGGCCTCATTCACGAAGCTGGTCTATAAGGGGTGTTTAAGGAAATTGCCTATAAAATGGCGATTGAATAGGTATCCACTCTTACCCACCGCACTCTTGACTAGTGGAGGGTCGTTAGCCGAACGGGTAGGATAGAATGAAACCTTCCATTATAAGTATAATGAAGTACAAAGTAACTAAATGCTTTTACAAATTCCCAATCTTAGTTACTTTAGGGAAAAATGTAAATTTGTATGCTAATCCATGGAATTACACTTCGTACCCTTGTCAAACGTTAGTGGAGCGTGTGTGGCTAACCGGCACACTAATTTGGGATTGACATTGGTGGCGAAGGGTGGCTCGATGTTTATCATAGATTAATGGAGCGTGTGTGGCTAACCGGCACATTGATTAGGTGATAGTAGCAATTGGGTGCACCACGTGATTCGTATGGTTATTCACACCTTGTTTGCGATACTTGGCATCCCAGTTATTGGATTAATGTCTAAGTCCATAACTATATTTGGTATGTACTTGACCCGACCCGACATGGTCCATTTGGGTTGCACTTCACCGGCACAATTTATATGGATAGTCTTTTGAGAATAGTATATTTATGATTTATATTAATATATTATAAGTTCTAATATATTAATATGGAATCATATTATTTAATTAGTATTGATCAAGAATTAATTTAGAATTAATTAAGTGATCAAAAAGAACTAATTAAATATGGACTCTTATATATATGGAATGGGCCAAGTTCATTTAGGTTGGGCTAAGCTTTCATGGATGGTCCATGGAGCTTTTAACCCATGGATCCTATGTAAATGAAAGGTCATGGGTATTAGGGTTTACATGGATGTAACCCTAATCCTCCATAATATATAAAGGGGTCCTTGGCTCACAAAATTGGAACAAGTGTGTGAAAATAAGAGTGGGCCGATTTTAGTGTGCATACATATTCTCTCAAGTTCTTCCAAGGTGTTTTGGTGATTTGTGATTCCATTTGAGGCTTCCACACTATTGGGGCTAAACTCTTAAAGCTTGAAGACATCAAGCTACATCAAAAGGTATGTCATCTAACTAGAACTTTGTAGTATAGGTGCTTCATAATATGCTAGTTAGGATGAAACCTTGGAATAGTTAAGATTTGCATGTATAATAGAGAAAACATAGATCCAAGGTTTATAGGGTTGCATGTACACCATAGGAGTGTTAGAATGCTCAAAACCCAACAGTGGTATCAGAGCCATGGGTTGTTTTCTGTTATATTGATGCAAATGTTTTATTTTCAAGTTGAAAAAAAAGGAAAAAAAAACATGACGTTTGTCAAATTTTAAGATAATTACTTGTTTTGTGAAAAACGAATTATTTGTAAAATTTGAATCATTTGTTATATGAGTTGAATTAGGTCAAATTTAGTAAAAGATAAAATGATATGATTATTTTATTAGTTTTAAAAGTTTGATCTAAATGTTTTAAGGAGTTACATATTTTGTCATAAAATTTTGGAGCTCAAAAGTTTTTTTTTAAAGTTGTGATCTTAAGGGTTTTTGAAACTTCCATAAGTTATGGATATAAAAGTTTTTTTTTTAAAAAAAAATTTTGATTCAAAGTTTTTATGGAGTTACAAAATTTGGTGTTAATGTTTTAAAGAATTTCATAACTTGTTCTTAAGTTATGGAACATGGAAAGTATCATCATAAAACACCATTAATTCCATAAGTTATGGAATCCAAAGGTTTTCAAGAATTACAAAACTTGCCCTCAAGTTTTGGAATTTGAGAAAAGTTTTTTATGAAAAAAAGAATTGAATTCTAAAACTCTTGGGTTCATAACTTAAACAATTAATTAAATGGTTTTAATTTTGAGTTTAATAATTGGAATTATGATGTTTTGTTGAATAGTTCAAATTAACTCTTATGGACTTTATTAATAGTTAATTAAAGCGTTTAATTAAAAGAGTATTATTAATCCATAAGTATATGGTTTGAGTTTAATTAAATTAAAAGTCTAGTTTAATTAATAGATTAAACCACCAAGTATTTTAAATGTCTAAAATACACCCTTATACTATTATAATATTAAAAGTTTAATATATTATATGTATAAGAGCAAGTCGTCTTACCATTAGTAGGCCTCATTCACGAAGCCGGTCTATAAGGGGGGTATAAGCTTACTGCCTATAAAATGGCAGTTTAATGGGTGTCCACTCTCACTCACCGCTTCCTTGACCGGTGGAGGGTCGTTAGCCGAACAGGTAGGACAAGGACTATAATTCTCCCTTCATTATAAGTATAATGATAAATACTAAGTAACTAAGCACTTATAAATTCCCAATCTTAGTTACTTAGGAAAATGTGAATAAGGTGCTAATCCATGAAACTACACTTTGCACTTTGTTTAAGCTGTTAGTGGAGCGTGTGTGGTTAACCGGTACACTAACCTGGACTTAACAAGGTAGGCAAAGGGTAACTTAATGTTTATCATAGTATCGTTGGAGCGTGTGTGGTTAACCGACACATCGATTGAGGGGTAAATATTAAGGGTACCAAGTATATTTGCATGGTTACTTCACACCTTGTTTTGTGATCCTCGGCATCCAAGTCACAAAACCTGAAGGGCACACTCGAGATTGAAACATGCCATTGAAAAGTTCAATGAATCGCAAAAGAATCTAGGAGTTTCAAAACCAATTAAAACCTAATAATACATTTCGTTTATTTTGGTGGAAATTGGTGAATCGTCATTCACCTACCTTCAAATATTTTATAGCTTGGATTACGGCATCCCTCTTCCAAATTATAAAATAGTTTGTTGGGTCCTAGCCTTAATATATCATATTGGGTGTTATATTAAGGACTTAAATCAACTTTACGTGAATTTCTCCCATTGTTTATGTCTAGTTTAGACAACAATGATCTTCCCAAACCAAGCTTTCCTAATGAATATGACTTCCCGAGTTTAACTCATGGAAGTCATACTTCTCTTCCTCCACCTCCTCCAATTATTCTCCGTAACCCACAAGTTCAAGGTCACTCAAGCCCTAATGGCAAGCAAGGTCTATGTTTGATCACATCTTAGTGATGAAGTCACATATTGACAAGCCGGGAGAGTTGGGTGTCAAAGTCTTGAGAAAGTTGGATGTTCAATCACTTTCTAAGTCACATAGTGAGTTCCTTTGGGACTACTATGAAACAGACTATGACATGAACCTTAATGATCATATCTATTTGTTTGGTGTTGCTGAATCAGCAATGATTTGGAACGATAGTAAAGCAAATTTGATTAGAAGATCAACTTCCCAAAAACTTTATGGACAGTGACAATGGTGACACTGGAAACCCAGAAAAAGCATTCTCTTCCCAATGGAAAGGGATTGGCCATAGTCAACCCGGTTGACCAAATGGTAAAGAGAAAGGCTAAGTCTGAGATACTCCCATTACCAAAGGGTCCATATGTTTATTTTGCCAAAGGAAGGGGCGTTGATTGCAAAGCTGCCAAATTTACCTAAGGATGTTAAAGTCAATAAGTTTAACTCTACATCAGGTAGAGCCCATTATCTAACTCTGTTAAGTTCTATTCTGAGATCCTCATTACATGATGTGACTGGGTCACATGTTGATGTTTTAAGAATCAAAGAATAGAGAGAAATCTTAAAGGAAGTATATGCTGATTCTGATCGCGAAGGTGAATTTCGATCGCATCAGAATTTTGAGCAGTTGCTTAAGAAGTTATGATATATTGCTAAGGAATAGATAACAACAATTTTCCATGTGGATTGTAAGGATAAGTTTTTCCGCAAAGTTTTAAAATAAAAGAAAATTGTTTAATTTTATTTATTTGAAGTATCCTTACAATGGCATTTGTGGAAAATTGTTGCTTATATGATTCCACTGACAGCAATATTGGAAAATGGATTTGATTCTTTCATTTGTGGTAGTGTCTAAATTTACAAAATCAGGAAAGTTCCTTATCCCCCCAAGTTTCAATTGGACCGAAACTTGGAATCATGCAAGTTGAATAGTATGATGAATGAGAACTTTCAAGCATTGGAAAATCAAGACTAATTACTTGTTCACATGGATGTGTGAGTCAAGTGAAGGACTAAAGGGATAGAGTACACATTCTTGTGCACTGGTCATGTCCACCACAAAGCTCGTTAAGACTATTTGATTTACTAAGGTTTAGTAAATATGGTTATACTTACAAGTTTAAGTATAATTCTGAAACATTGGAAAAGTCTCAATGTATGGCAGAACGAATGGGAAGAATCAAATTAGGCAGAAAGATAAAAGTTTGTCAAATCTGAAAAGATGGGAGAGTACTTTAGTATCATGTTTGTGATCATCTTAATGATTTAGAAATCATATCACAATTAGTCCTCTAAAGGTCATCTTAGTGCATTCTGATAGCTAAGAAGAGAAGTCATGAATTGTTGAAGTGGTCAAATCAAGAAGATGAGTCATACTTCGTTCCAAAACAAATCTTAGAGACATACTCCAAGATTGTAATTTGAGTGATACATCTTAAAGAAGGTTTATAACACTTGTCAAATGTAAGAGTAAAAGTTTTCTACTCTTGTACATTTGAAATTGGTAAGTTGTGATGTTTTGGATAAAACAAAGACCAACTAAGGCCAATTGTGTGAAGTGTTTGTCTTGATTAAGAATCCACACTACTTCTTGAATATTTGGCAAGAAAGTATTATAGGTCAAGGAGACAGTGGGAGTCTAAAAGATCCTGAAAGGGTTTCAAGAAGTAATCAAGAATAAAACCTGTATTTCATCACTAGCACACAACTAGAGGTTTATAACCTATCGTGTTGACATTTCTGTGCCCATTCCAGTTAAGTTGGCTATATATATTTGAGTTCTACATGTTCTCAATTGTTTGCATAACTACTTGGAAGCAATGGTAGGCCCTTGTGCTGCTAGGTGGCAAGAGGTTAAGATTGCACAAGTTCAATCCATATGAGTTAGGATTTTTCACTAACCTAGTCTTGTGATTATGGTTTGACAAATTCACATGGATAAGAACACATACACCATAAAATCTAAGTGTCATAAGGTTTCTCTCCGATTCATGAAATTGATGGTGAGGAAATTTTTTCACTAAGTAGATTTTAAGTAGATAGCAATTGTGATATTTGCAGTTCTCAAAGTCGTTAGTGGAGCGTGCGTGGTTAACCGACACACTAACATGGACTTATGAGAAATGACAAAGGTCTAAACAATTGAGACTATGATTACGGCATCCCTTTTCATAGTTCTGAAATTGTTTACACACCTGTGAGCTATCTAAGATAAGGTGTATAATTTTGATAAAGCTTTATCAAAGCAATCTAGTATCAGAAATCTGAACTTTAGTAAGAATGTCAATAAAGTATTGACTTCTAGAGGTCCAACTGTTTTCTGGATATATGTCAAAGCTAGTGGGAGCATAAGTGTTATGCTAATAATCATCATGTTAGTGGGAGCATGATAATTATGATAAGTATTGCATATTAGCAATGTTAATTATAGAAAACAAAAGTTTCAATTCGTGAGGTTGCAGGGGTTGAAAAAGTTGTTTTGCTATAATTAAGGGAGAGGAAATTATACTTCATGTCAATTCTAAAAGGCTTAGAGTGGGATTTTAAGCTTAGATTGAGATTTTAATCATCTTTAGTCAAGAATATATATATATATGAATTTCATGTTGAATTGGTTCAACATAAGGAAAAACTCTATATATTGTGTTCTCAAAATTCGATTATGATTACGGCATCCCTCTTCGTAGTCAAATTTTGAAAACATGCCAAATAAAAATATTGTAGCAAAAGACTGGTCTAGAATCATGTCTTTACGTGAGACATCATGAATCGTGTCCCATTTGCTTTGGGTACAGGAACGATTGCATGTGCTATAATATTCATCCTTTCTAAATTTTCCAAATGCCCGGGGGCATTAAGAGGAAAATATCTAGAATTGGATATGACTAAAGTGATTAAGCAATTGTCGAGGACAATCTAAGGCTTTACCAAATATTGGTTGCTCAAGGACAGTTGGAAGTATAGTGTTAACTTTGGAATGACCATATTGACCTAATCTGAAAAGAGGCAACTCTTGTTCAGAAGGGGTAGTCAAAATGGGAATATGGAGTTGTCTCCATAGGTGGAAGTTATCTGTGTAAGATTAGAAAAACTTAATGCAAGAAGCATGTTCAAAGCTATGTACTTTGAATATGAGACTTAATTTTCATGAAGTTGATCATCATTGGAATGCCCTGTAATGATTGTTGACAAGTTTTGTGACTTTGTACACATTCATTACAAGAGGGTCAGTGCATATAAGTGTAAAATCTAAACAGATTTCGATAAATGATAGGAATTTGGAATTCATACATTTTTTCGATAACGATTTGGGAGTGTGAAAAGAGAATCATTGAAATTATGTTCAATCGATCTAGTTCACAAAGTAAGGATCATAGACAAACATAGAGTGCATAATTGGTGTATGGCAAAGCTATTGTTTAAGAAAAACATAGTGTACATGCTTGGAGCATGGGACAACTAGTGTTTTTAATTCAAGTATAAAGTTGATAAAACCGAAATAATGAATAATGAGTAATCAGTATGATGATAAATAAAAGTGTTTATTTATATTCATAGGGTTTGATACCATATTTGATTCATTTATTCTTGTGTTTCACTTTGCATGTTTTGACTTCCAGAATAACTAAGTCGCTCTTCCTGAATGATTAAGTTATTCAAACCATCCACAGTCGGTCATATGTTGGAAGTAGATATGAATCAAGACTGTCATGGGTTGGTTTGTAGAGGTCCAAGTTGGTGGACAAAGTGGTGCTACAACACTCATGAGTGCTCATAAGTTCTGAGTATTGGATTCAACCCGCGCTCATTTGAATCACTTCATGGATTTTATCACGAGTGATCATGAGACGATAATATCTTATATTCTTCAAACCTAGAGATATGAGTTGTTACTATGAGTTGGTTATACATTGATTGCACGAAAACGCATTTGGTAACTCGAAGTTATAAAACGTGCCTTTGTGTGTGATTCAACAAGTAGTAGAACAAGCCATATAAGTTGAAGTTTATCCATTCCTTTTACCTTCGGGATAAAAGCGATATCTGTGGGCCCCTCGATGATTTAGCGATGACACATGTGAGTGCTTGGCCAAGCCAGGACTGATTTGATTTGTTCAATCAGTCAGTCATCATAAATCGAAAATCGGGAAACAACAAATGGACAGAGAGAATGATTATAATCCATGTCTCAGTCCATATGATATCTAGAATGGAGGAATATATGCTCCCTTATCTAATGGACAAGTCATTGACAAGGTCAGAGTTCGACAACGACTTTAAGAGCTACGATTGCCAGTTAGGTTTTGAAGTCATACTCAATAATAGTTTTAGACTTATCCAAGTGGGATACTGTTGGATTAATGTCTAAGTCCATAACTATATTTGGTATGTACTTGACCCGACCCGGCATGGTCCATTTGGGTTGCATTTCACCGGCACAATTTATATGGATAGTCTTTTGAGAATAGTATATTTATGATTTATATTAATATATTATAAGTTCTAATATATTAATATGGAATCATATTATTTAGTTAGTATTGATCAAGAATTAATTTAGAATTAATTAAGTGATCAAAAAGAACTAATTAAATATGGACTCTTATATATATGGAATGGGCCAAGTTCATTTAGGTTGGGCTAAGCTTTCATGGATGGTCCATGGAGCTTTTAACCCATGGATCCTATGTAAATGAAAGGTCATGGGTATTAGGGTTTACATGGATGTAACCCTAATCCTCCATAATATATAAAGGGGTCCTTGGCTCACAAAATTGGCACAAGTGTGTGAAAATAAGAGTGGGCCGATTTTAGTGTGCATACATATTCTCTCAAGTTCTTCCAAGGTGTTTTGGTGATTTGTGATTCCATTTGAGGCTTCCACACTATTGGGGCTAGGCTCTTAAAGCTTGAAGACATCAAGCTACATCAAAAGGTATGTCATCTAACTAGAACTTTGTAGTATAGGTGCTTCATAATATGCTAGTTAGGATGAAACCTTGGAATAGTTAATATTTGCATGTATAATAGAGAAAACATAGATCCAAGGTTTATAGGGTTGCATGTACACCATAGGAGTGTTAGAATGATCAAAACCCAACACAGACATGGTTCTCTGAACCAATCAACTCACTTTGTAGATTTATATCAACCAGAATTGATTCTTTATGACCATTAGGTTTTGAACAAAAAATCATATTCTTAGTCATCACCGAAATGATGGTAATGACATAACTGACGAAATAAACTTAGCTACCAATGCCTTAGTTACCTTATGACTTTTTCTGATCCAAGTGCGAGTCATGTGCTTCGGGTAGTATAGGCCTCTACTACCTTTCACACCTACTCATACTCGTCCCAAGAATTGTCACGCAGTCCCTAAGTCACCATACCAAAAATCACAAAGCAACTTATCACACATGAGTGTGTTCAGACAAGCATATACAAAAATTCATCCTAGACTCAACTAGGGATTTCGCGTCTCTATCAAGCACATCTTGGCTTTCCTAGACTCAGCTTCTAGGACCCTTCTCACGTATATACTTGATTTAACATATTCTCATACTTTTCATAGTTCCCTAGGAATTTCACTTCCAAACTTTTCACAAAAAATCTTTCTCGGGTAGTGCTAGTCTACAAGGCACACTAAACCAGAATATACTCTGGCGGTATGGAGACAAATGATCTCCAACTACTTGTATCATTTTCTAACTCATGCAAGTTTCCATGCATATCATCCTTCCATGACATCGTCATTAATCTTAGAAGGTCTGCTTCTCATTTGTATATTTTTCATGTCTACTTCATAAGAGTCAATCCTAGGAAATCTTCATTTTAGCTGCATCTCAACATGTTCTACTAGCTTCAACTTGGTTCTCTGTCATTCCTAACAACAATATCTCTTCTCATACAATACTATGGGCGTATTGCTTCTTCAACTAAGTATTCCACATTAATTAGACAAGTAAGTCACTCAGACTTTCACAACCAAATGATTAATTTCACCACCCTAATTATGTATGTTAAAGTCGGCTTAACACACTATGCAACTTTCGTAAGGATGGGATAGAAATCTATTGTCACTCTGTATTTTTAAATACTGAGTCCGAGCATCCTACATAGGGTACAAATTAGCTCTCTGTAGTCTATGCACATTCTCATGCTTCCATCTTTCTTCTTTACGAATAACACCGAAGCTCCCCAGGGTGATGAACTAGGTCTAATGAAACCGTTGTCCAAAAATTCCTGAAGTTGCATCATGAGTTCCTTCATCTCCGTAAGCAATCACTGCTTCATTCTGGTCAGCAGTGGAACAAATTCATGCATTATGCCAAAACATTCATCTCGTCTAGATGAACTTCAAACACACAGCATTCCTCCAAAGGTGTTATTCTTTCATAAAACATACTTTGAATGTACAACACCACTTGATAGGTATTAATACACTATTTACGATATCACTTTATAGGTATTATTTTACGATATACATCGATCGTTATTTATGAAGTTATCGATGTTAACTATCGTAAGTCTCCTTATCGCCACGAAACGTTTACATGCTAGTTCTAATATCGTAGTCATACGCTTAGAATCCTGAACACATAAGGTTTCCAGATCTGGTCGGCAACAGACCATAGATCCGCACAAATAATAGCATATATGTCAAACATATAGCATTTAGCACATAAAAACATTTTAGGCATCTTTCCTAAAATAAACTAGTGCTCGTGTCCAAAATATGGAAGACACTCATCTCACAAACATCGCTTAGCATTCTAAGTTTAAGTATAGAAATCTTACAAATTTCCTAGTTCGCTTAAACTAATGCTCTGATACCAACTGTGACATCCCCATTTTCACGGCCAGAAAATACCGATTTCGTTTATGCTTTTAAAATAAAATCAGAGTAATCTTTCAAAAGGTGTTGCGGAATTTGTACCCAAAACAAAATATGATAAAAATTTATCAAACCATTTCTTAAAGAAATGTATTTTCATTATATTACAAAACCTCGAGATGTCATGTTCCGATACAGACCAAAAGCATAAACAGTACGATATAGGCCTTACAACAGTTATTTACATCTATTGGCCTATAATCCAAAATCCCTCGTCATCATCCAACTATGATATGGTTCCACTACCTGTAATATAGAAAGCTGAGTGGGTCAGGCTTGGGAGCCTGGTGAGCATATAGGGTTTTCAAACCCACAATAAATAAATTTATTAATTTCATCAACCAACAATAAATTTATTAATTTCATTAACCAACAATAACCCTGATTACCCATTCCCGTTATCCTCACTTTACATCCCTAAACACCTATCATAAGGGACCTAGCCTAAGGATCATTATCGGGATGGACACTACTGCTAAGGGGATTCCTCAGCCATATATGTCCGTAAGGCAACCATGAGGGGGATGGAGAACACCGGTGAACACATCGTTCACAAACACCTATAGGTTGCAGGCCTGCTAGCGTTCCACTGGACTGTCTAGAAAGGTCTGTGGCCGTCATCTATACTCCGCTAGATGATTGAAACAACAACAACATCGAGGCCTCTCATCATTTTATCACACATCAACTATTTCATCTACCCATGTTTTACCCAACATATTTGTAGATAAAAATACATATACAGTTTAAAACCTGTATAAAACATCCATTCAACACCCATCTCAAATAAACAAAAGAAAGAAAGAAAAATGTGTAAACCTGTATAAAACATCCATTCAACACCCATCGGGTTCTCCGGGGCTTTCTTATGATGCTAGGAAGGTATTCTAGGCTTGGGGTATTTATTGCAACTTAAAAGAAAGAAAAATGTGTAAAGGTGTACATTTTGTAAACAAAAATCGGATGGTCTCGCATTCTATTTATAGTGGTCGAAGCCTCGCATTACGTGGGGCGTACTGCCTAGTTCAGCTCTTCGTTGGGCGTAGCTTCGTACGCTGCGCGGAGGAGCGAGGGGGGGTCGTGGCGCCTGATCGGATTCCGAGCCTCGGACTCATCACAGCTATATACACGCGTCCATCATGCGAATGAGTAGGTGACGTGGCCAATCTCGGGCCATAACCACGAGTACGCTGGGCGTACTCCTGTAGGCTGGGCATACTCCCCCACTTTTTATTTTTCAAACTTCAAAAATTGATAACTTTCGCATACGAGCTCCGTTTTCGACGCTCTTTATATGCATGCGTAGGTATGACTTTCTCTACAACTTTCATTTAGACTACGTTGGCTAATTTTGACTTATTTTTAAAGTTATATTTTTAACAGGCCGGGACAACAAAAGTCCATTAAAAATTCATAACTTCTTCATCCGACGCCCGTTTTCGTCTGTCTTTTTACCGTTAAACTAGTATTGACGAGATCTTCGATTGTCGTTTAAGTTGTGTCGGCTAAAAATTGTTCGGTCTATAATTCGACAACTGGGCTGCATACTGCTATGCCAAATCTTATAAAATTCATAATTTCCTCATACGAAGTCAGATTTTGACATTCTTTTTATGCACGCTCTCGGTTTAACGTATACTACGACTTTCATTTAGATCGCTAAGGCTAAAAAGCACTTTATCATAAATTCACTTTTTACGTCACACAGTGTCGTGTCGGTTCTGTTGCGAAACTTCGACATGTCATAACTTCTTCGTTATAACTCGGATTTCGGCGTTCTTTATATTTCCGGAATCCTTGTTACGACCACTACAAATTTCTTCATAGATATCGGGTTTATCTAATATTTTACTTTTGACGCTTATTTTTATCCTTAATTTATTATATCATCATAATTAAATATAAGACACATAAATTCACATAATTCATTCTTATTACTTCAAAACACGTTACAATAGTTGACCTAGACTATTACATCATCTTTAATGCTTAGCCCAGAAACACGGGCGTTACAGTTTGCATATGTCGACATATTGTGGTTGGTTAGGTTGAAGTGGTCCTGCTTTGTGATGTAGGCCAAGATAACTAGGCGGTCCAATATATTGTAGGCCTTGCGAGGCGATCTAGTTAGACTGTAGGCCCAAGGGAGTGGTCCAGCTACTATTGTCCTTGCGAGACAGGCCAATAAACTGTAGGCTCGGTAGAGCGGTCTAGGCATCCTACAGGCCTTGTGAGACGGTCCAGTCAGACTGTAGGCTCATGTGTGCATGCATTGTATGTGTATTGTCGTAAGGGTTCTTTTGGGGGAACTCACTAAGCTTTGGCTTATAGTTGTGGATTAAAAAAAAAATTTAGGTACTTATCGGATTGCCAATGCGAGACTATACACACTCACATGAACAGTTTTATGATTCGAGATTGCGTATTGTTTTCCTTATAACTCTGATTTTGAATTATGGTTTATGAATAAAAGGTTTGACTATTAATGTAACTTTATAAAAACAAGTGTTTACTCTATTTCAAAAATGAAAACAAAAATTATTATGGAATTTGGGATGGTACAATAGTTTTTCATATGGATACATCCCACAAATGTGTGTAGTGGGAATGCGATTAATGACATACGTAGCAGTAAAAACGGCTTCTCCCTAAAAGATACTAGGAACCTGAGAGGATAAAAGCAAGGATCGTGCAGTTTCAACAAGGTAATGATGTTTTCTTTATGCAATAGCATTTTGTTGAGGAGTATTTGTAGATGATGATTAGTGCATAGTGCCCTAATGTACAAGTAACCAAGTAAGATCATTAGAGGTGTATTCGCCTCTCAAATTATAATAGAAACATTTTATAACAACAGAGTGTTGAGTATTGAATAGGGCTTTAAATTCTCTATATATGATGAAAAAGTCAGATTTGCGCTTCATAAGATAAACCCACATATAACAAGTGTAATCATCTATAAAGGAAACATAGTAAGTGGATTATCCTTTAGAGGAAACTGGTGAAGGACCCTATACATCAGAATGCATAAAATCAAATGGAGCAGCATATCGAGTGACACTTTAATTAAACGGTAGAGCAGAAAATTTTGTCAGTTTGCGACCACAACAGTCATAAATATCACGAATGTCTAAACAACCTAAAACACTAGTAGAGACTAAAAATTATAAACGAGAAGCTGACACACGTCCTAAACGTGAATGCCAAAGATAAAAGTCTGAAGACGAATCACTCAAATGAAAAGAAGTCAAATCAACACTATTGGCAACAACATCATACAAATCAACACTATTGGTAGTGACATCAGAAATTTTGAGTTGATAAAATGCATATAGTTCACCTAACTTACGGTCGGTCCCAATCACTATCTGGGAATGTGAATCAAGTACACAACAAAGAGAATCAAAAAGAGAACCCAATTACTAGATTTATACAACTGACTAACTGAGGAAAGATTTAACGCATAGGTGTAGAGCTACCAGCCATGACTGAAATGGATGATCCATAGGACAAAGAAACAAATGATGACAAGTAAAGTGACATATGATGATATGCACCAGAGTCTAAAACCCATAAAGATGAAGGAATACCTGAAGTACTAGATGAGGAAAGACATGAGTTAGATGTAGGTGCAGACAAAGTTACACAATTGAGAGCAAGGAACTGTCTGAATTGCTCAAGAACTAGAGGATCTAACGCAGAAGATGACATGGTGGTAACATGCACATTAGTTTCTATTGTAGGGTGAAACGATGACTGAAACGATCTAGATGATCTATCTTGTTCTTGTTTTTCCTTGTTCAATAATAATGGGCACTGAGACTTCCAATGGTTCTTCTGTGTGCAGTAAGCACATTCATCAAAATTAACTCTTCAAACTGGTCTATCCTTTAGATCCATATTCACAAGAAACAATGAAACAATAATCCCAAACCAACAACAGTCAAACAAATCAAACCGTTGAAACCAATAATGAACAAGAACAGAAAAACAGAACATGTAAAACCCAGACATCAAGTATTTTCCATTTAAACCCAAAGTATAAAATTTGTTTTAAAGTTGGCCCTTACACCAAGCGTACTTGGGGTGTATGCATGACGTAGTTCATTAAAAAGGGTCGTTGGTGCATGTTAGTATGTCGGGCGTACTCAGCAGACATGTAAACCCTAATTTTCAGGGTTTGAGCACTATTTAAGTATCCTTAACCCTCAAAACCCTTTCCACCTCCAACATCCATCCTCCCAAATCGATCAATTCGAAACCCTAGTGTTTATTTGTGAGTTTTTGAGCCGTTTGTGTGTTTGGTGTCCATCCTTGAAAAAATAAGATCTTTGGAGTGCTTTTGAAAAGCTTCAAGCCTTGTAGATCTAAGTTTTTCACCTTGCAAGCAACCTCCATAAGGTATACAATTATGAACTTCATGAATGTTTCCTTAGATCTTGCTAGTTCTTAAGTTTTTATGCATTTTGGTCCCATAATCTTGGTATCCATGAGTAGGGGTTACTCTAAACCATAAGAGTTGTCCTTTCAGACGTTTTTGACTGCTAGGAACCATAAAAATGTGATCTTGGTCCCTTTCTTCCTTCCATGCAAGAGTTATGATGCTTGGGTTTGTGTATTAAGTTAGGGTTTTGGTTTCTGGACTCTTTCTAGCCATGGAAAGTCATAAAGTTGGAAACTTTATGACTTAGAATGATATTTGGGACTAGATATGAGCTTTAGATGTGAGATCTTAATGGAATAAACATTTAATGGAAAAGGTGGGAGTTGGTCCAGTACATCGGGCGTACCCTGTGGTACGCAATGCATACTGGGCAAAGGCCCCGTAATTTGGAGAGAACGCTATATGCCATGTGTAGTGACTGAGTACGCTGGACATACTCAGTCTGTGTTGACTTTTCGACTTTGACTTTGACCAGGGATTTAATTAAGGGCATTTTGGGAAATTGAGTAGTAGTTTGAGATTAGGTCCCTGTTTATTTTATAGGTGACCTATAGAGTCGGTATTTGGAGCAACATTCATTTTAGCTATCTTTCAGACTATGAGGTGAGCTTTCCTCACTGTACTTGTGGGTAGAAGGCACCAATATTGGCCTACTGGATTATGTATCATGTTATATTGGATTATGTTATGTTGGATATATGTTAGACTGGTAGATATGTATGATTAGATATACTTGTTGGTTATTGATTGTTATTGTTGTATGTCAACATGTTATGGTTTGTTGCGTTGAGGCGGTCCTGCTTTGTGCTGAAGGACAGGATACCCGAGGTGGTCCAGATAGGTTGTAGGCCTTGAGAGGCAGTCCAGTCAGGCCGAAGGCTCTAAGGGCGGTTCAGATAGGTTGTAGGCCTACCGAGGCGGTCCAGTCAGGCCGAAGGCCGGGGAGCTCTCCAGATAGGCTGTAACCCTGTGAGGCGGTCCAGTCATTGCTGAAGGCCCACATATGCATGATGTTATCTATTTGGTTGTGTGTGTTACTTTGGGGAACTCGCTAAGCGTTGGGTTATAGTTTGATTGTTATGGTTTCAAGTACTTCAGAGGACAGGGGAAAGGCAAAGGCTCACAAACACCAAGAGCAAGAGGATGACTAGGGAGAGAAGAAGGAGGCACCAAAAAACATCCAAGAAACCCTAAGGAACACTTAGCCACGTTTTTGGGTGCCCAAGAGGTCATTATATAGTGAGGCTATTAGGGTTATCAAACAAGGAAACCCTAATTTGACTGCTTAGGCTCCAAACAGCCCATAGACTCCCTCCTTAGAAGCCTTGGATGAATTCTAATGGTTTTCCCCATAGATTTCGTCCACTCCAACTTCTATGGAGTCCATTAGCCCATTTATGCAACTATCTTATAATTACAATATCAGTCCCCCAAGTTTAATTAATCTCTTTTAGCCACACAATTAATTTGTTAATTAATTCTTGTCTAATATTAATTAAACTATATGATTTCTCTTTTAATATATTATTCATATAATATATTAATAAATCATAATTAATTTCTTTCTCCACAAATCATCCCATCAAGTTGCTTTGGTGAAGGCAACCCAAAAGGACCATGCTCACAATCGGGTCAAGTACATACCAAAATAGTTATGGACTTAGACACTAATCCAACAGATACTAGCATGGTAACTGTTGTTATATGAAAACTCTGCTAGTGGGAGATACGTATCCCAACTCCCTCCGAAATCCAATACGCATGCCCGTAGCATATCCTTGAGCGTTTGGATCGTCCGCTCGCTCTGGCCGTCTGTCTGGGGGTGGTACGGAGTTCTGAAATGTAACTATGTGCCTACTTACTCGTGGAACTTCCTTCAGAATCTGGAGGTGAAGCGAACATCGCAGTTAAAGACCACCGATACTGGCACCCCGTGCCTGACTACCACCTCCCGTACATAGATATTGGCTAATTTGTCAGCACACGGAGATCGGAATAAAAAAGGGCACTCTTTGTCAACCTATCCACAATGACCCAAATGGAGTCCATGTCCCTCGCCATCCTCGGCAACTTCGTGATGAAGTCCATAGTGATCTCTTCCTAGTTCCACATGGGAATGGGTAGCGGCTGAACCTTCCCGTGGGGCCTCTGATGTTCGGCCTTGACCTTCCTGCAGGTCAAGCACCACTCCACGAACCACGCGATCTCCCGCTTCATGCAAGGCCACAAGTAACTCAACCTCAGATCCCAATACATCTTTGTGGCCCCTAGGTGAATAGAGAACTTGGATTTGTGTGCCTCCTCCAAGATCTTCTGTCTCAGACCCCCGGATACCGACACCCATACTCGGCCACATTTAGTCAAAAGACCCCGACCATCCCGAACAAACAAGGGGATCTGACCCTGGATCCGCTCTATCCTCCGGTTCTCTTTCTTCAAACCCTCTACCAGAGCTTCCTTGATCATATCCTACAATGGAGAGATCACCGTCATCCTCAAACAAACCTCCCTAATCGGAGCACTTGCCGCTTTGCGGCTCAAGGAATCAGCCACCACATTGGCCTTCCCTGGGTGGTACAAGATCTCGCAATCATAATCCTTCAGTACATCCAACCACCTCCTCTGTCGCATGTTGTCACACCCCCAAATCAGAACGGCGGAAACGTTCGGGGGCGGAGGACGTCATGTTTAGCATCACAACCAATGAATAATAGGAAACATAGCAACACAACCAATACAGTGGATACATATATCAGTAAAATGTTTACATCAGTTTGAAATCTTGTTTTAGGTACATCAAAAGTATGTAAAGTAGTAACATAAGACTCTTATTGCTCCAGCTTCTCAAATTCCAGCAGGTACCTGTCTACTGATTTCCTGAGAATACAAGCAGTTTTGAAAGAATATCAGCATAAAGCTGGTGAGTTCATAAGCATTTAGTTTTTGTGGAAAATGCTTCTTTGATCCTTTTTGTAAAGTGTTTCTCAATAAAATCCTATATTTTCTTATGAAAAGCAGTGTTGGAAGAGTATCTATTAGTAGAAGATAGATCATCCGTTTTAGAAATGCCAGTGTTATCCTGGGAAAATCCCATATTTTCCCTAAAAACAAGTTATCCGTCCTAGAGGTAGAGATGTAAGTTTAGAAATCACTGATTACTATCAGTGTATACATGAAGGTAGTTTTATTACTAAAAATAAACCAAATGAAAGGTAGAGTCCGTAAACCAAAGTTAGTTTATACTTATTTGCGAGTCGTATAACCATACTTGATATGACCTAGAGACCTTTATAACGTTCTTCAGGCGTTAAGCTAAATAACATTTGTTCACCCCAGGCGTGCCCGCCTAACTGTAGCTAGCAGTTCAGGGGTGGGATTGTTAGTCCAGAATAGATCTATTCACAAATC
Source organism: Lactuca virosa (assembly GCF_052849685.1). Lineage (NCBI taxonomy): Eukaryota > Viridiplantae > Streptophyta > Magnoliopsida > Asterales > Asteraceae > Lactuca > Lactuca virosa. Next base: position 284,387,743 of record NC_136427.1, on the reverse strand, counting down.
TCACGCTCTCCCTCCAGGAGACTCTGGTTATACTATGATAGGATTTAGTTCCGTACACTAAAGGGTACAGTATTGAAGTAGAGCCTCACAATTCTGTATAATCTAGTTTACTAGAGAGAAACAGTATAAAACAATAATTAACCTTGAATAATAGTACTTTATACTCATGAGAAAATATATAACATAAACTAAATCTGCCATAGTTTATACATGTTTATTCATGAAATCTGATTTGGTAGAAACTGCCTAGAGGGTTATCCCAAACTATACCCATTATAGTTTACTAGTGTTGTTATGGAAAATGTTTTGTAAAACCTTTCTGAAAGCTATGAAGTGAGATTTCCAAAATAACAATTTCCCTTATGCTCAACATATTACAAAAAAGAGATAAAATATCCGAGTAAGTTATTAAACATGGAAATCGTTAAGTTGTATTAATAAGTTTAAAACTTAGTAAAATACTTTGAGTTTGGCTTGTATTCCCCCCTGAAAACATTAAACACACGGAAAATGTAGGGGTATGAACTCACCTGTAGTGAGTGGTTCTGACGTGTGGTTGGAAGAGGAGTGCAAAGTGTCAGGTGTAACCTTGAGCACAAAATGATCCTAATAGACACATATATACATGTATGTGTATGAATTAAGTGTATAGACGACTAAGTAAGAAGGGTAACACCCTTATTGGCTAGGAAACTCTAAGATTTATGGAATACAATCACATATGATTGCATAACTAGGGTATATGGCCACCCTATAGAGTTTACGGTCAAAGAGGTATGACCATTGGAGTTCACAGTCCAAGTGTTCACGGTCTTGGAGTTCACGGTCCAAGTGTTCACGGTCTTAGTGTTTACGGTTTTAGTATTTACGGTCCAATGACCTTACGGTCATGGAGTTCACGATCTAATGACCTTACGGTCATAAGGTTTATGGTCCATGGGTTTACGGTTCCATGAGTTTACGGCCCATGAATATACGGTCATTGAAGGGTGTACGGTCTAAGGAGATACACTAGACCGTAAACTCATCAATCTTGCACAAATGATGGTTTTCAAGGGTTTCATTCAAATGCATCGGATTCTAGGGACCATGCTTAGCCTTAGGAAGGGTAAAGGCTATAAGAACACCCTTTATAAGGGTTTACGGTCTATGAAGATTCATAGGACCGTAAACTCTTTTGTTCCAGCAAAGATTGATGATCTTAAGTCCAAAATGAAGGATTTTAACACGATTCATGAAGTTGAAGATGATATTTACGGTTTTTTAAAGACAAAAAAGGTGTTTCCGGTCCAAAACACGACCGTGTTCTTGAGGATCTTGAAGATAACTCGATGAAGGTAGAGAGAGAGTAGAGAGAGAAAGCCTTTGAAGTGTTTAAAGTGTGAAATGAAGGCCAAATACTCTATATATAGGGTAGAGTTCTCGGTCAAAAAGGGGTCCACCTGACCGTAAACAGGCTTACGGTCTACACGAGTTTACGGTCGTAAACTCGTCCTGACCGTAAACTCAGTGATTTTCGAGGAAGTTTCAAGTTTTTCGCGTGATTCGCTGTTTATTACGAATCGTATAAAATACATACTATTTATTTAAAACTTAAGGTCCTTCCCAAATTAAGAAATTTGATGGAATTAAATAAAAACCCAAATTTTATTAACGGAAACTGGGTAAGGATAACGGGAAAAGTTTCGGGTTGTCACATCATTCCCCTGTTAGAGGGAATTTTGTCCCGAAATTCGAACATAGAATACAAATCATGAATTAGAAAAGAGATGCGGATACTTCTGTTTCATCTGATCTTCGCGCTCCCAAGTGAATTCAGGTCCCCGCTTGGCATTCCAGCGAACCTTCACTATCGGGATGCGACTTTGTTTCGTTCGTTTGATTTCTCTATCCATGATTTCGACCGGTTCTTCCACAAAGTTTAGGTTCTCGTTGATCTCAATCTCATCGAGAGGGACCACAAGGGTTTCGTCAGATAAGCATTTATTAAGATTCGAAACGTGGAAGACAGGATGAATGTTGTTAAGTTCTCGGGGTAGACGAAGTTTGTAGGCTACGGGACCGATCCTAGCGAGGATCTCGAAGGGTCCTATATATCTTGGATTTAGCTTTCCACGCTTTCCAAAGCGTATCATGCCCTTCCAGGGTGAGACCTTTAGCAGGACACGGTCTCCAACCTGGAACTCCAAGGGTTTTCGTCGTTTATCGGCGTAGCTCTTTTGTCTATCTCGTGAGGCCTTCAGTCGTTCTCGGATTTGTACGATCTTTTCAGTCGTCTCTCGGATAATCTCAGGACCAGTGAGAGTGCTGTCAGGGACTTGACCCTTGGCTAGCTGCATGTCACCCACTTCAGCCCATCACAGAGGGGATCTGCACTTACGGCCATAGAGGGCTTCAAATGGCACAACCTTGATGCTGGTATGGTAGCTGTTGTTGTAGGAAAATTCAACCAAAGGAAGATGAGTGTCCCATGACATGCCGAAGTCGATGACGCAGGTTCTCTACATATCTTCTAATGTTTGAATGGTTCTCTCACTCTGTCCATCTGTCTGTGGATGATAAGCCGTGCTCATAACCAGCTGAGTTCCGAGAGCCTTCTGTAGTGATTGCCAAAATCTTGAGGTAAACCTGCTATCTCGATCGGAGATAATGGATACAGGTACCCCATGGAGGCGAACTATTTCTCGAATGTAGATCCGCGTGAGTCTCTCCATCTTGAAATTTTCTTTGATTGGAAGGAAGTGGGTGGATTTAGTCAACCGATCGACAATCACCCAGATGGCGTCGTGCCCACTCGGAGATCTGGGTAACTTGGTGATAAAATCCATGGTGATCATTTCCCACTTCCACTCAGGTATTTCCGGCTGCTGAAGCAAACCTGAGGGCCTTTGATATTCTACTTTTACCTTGGCACAAGTCAGGCACTTGCCCACGAAGGTAGCAATTTCTGCTTTCATGTTCGGCCACCAATAGAGTTGTTGGAGATCCAGATACATTTTATTTGAACCTGGGTGAACGGAGTATCTCGTCTTGTGAGCTTCGTTCATGACAACTTCTCTGTAACCACCATACTTCGGGGTCCAGATACGGTCCATGAAATAGTAAACTCCGTCTCCCTTGACCTCTAAGTTCTTTTCCATTCCTCTCAAGGCTTCATCCGACATGTTCTCTGGTTTTAAGGCTTCCAGCTGAGCCTCTCGGATTTGTATGGGTAATCGGGAATGGATGGTCATAGTCACTGCCTTCACTCTACGACCTGAATACTCCTTGCGGCTGAGGGCATCTGCTACCACATTGGCCTTGCCGCGATGGTAGCGAATTTCGCACTCGTAGTCACTGAGTAGCTCTACCCATCGCCGCTGCCTCATGTTTAACTCTTTCTGATCAAAGATATGTTGCAAGCTCTTATGGTTGGTGAAAATGGTGCACTTGGTTCCGTAGAGGTAGTGTCTCCAGATCTTTAACGCGAAGACCACTGCTCCCAATTCTAGATCGTGAGTTGTGTAATTGACTTCGTGTGTTTTCAACTGCCTCGAAGCATAGGCGATAACCTTTCCTCGTTGCATGAGCACACAGCCTAGGCCCTGATTGGATGTGTCACAGTTGACAACGAAGTCTTCCGTCCCTTCGGGTAGTGACAAGATAGGTGCTCAGCATAGGGCCTGTTTCAATGTTTCAAACGCAGTGTCTTGCTTGACTCCCCAACTAAAGGTTACACCTTTCTATTTCAGGGTAGTTAAAGGCTTAGCGATTCTATAGAAGTTCTGGAGGAACCTGCGATAATAGCCTGCGAGACCCAAGAATTGCCGGATTTATGTGGGTGTCTTTGGTGCCGACCAATTCTCGATCGCTTTGATTTTGGAAGGGTCCACATGTATGCCTTCCTCGCTAATCACGTGACCGAGGATAGTTACCTTCCTGATCCAGAACTCACATTTTGAGAATTTTGCATATAGCTTCTCCGCCCTCAGTGTTTCGAGTACCTGCCTCAAGTGTTGTTTATGATCATCTTCGCTCCGCGAATAAAAAAGTATGTCGTCAATGAACACGATCATGAACTTGTCTAGGAAAGGGCGGCACACCCGATTCATCAGGTCCATGAATATTGTCGGTGCGTTGGTTAGACCAAAGGTCATTACTACAAACTCGTAATGTCCATAGCAAGTTCAGAATGCTGTCTTGGGCACATCATTCTCGTGAAACCGCAACTGATGATACCCTGACCTTAGGTCTATCTTCGAAAAGTAACTGGCTCCCTGAAGTTGATCGAAGAGGTCGTCGATTCTGGGTAGGGGATAACGGTTCTTGATGGTAAGCTTGTTCAGCTCTCAGTAGTCGATGCACATCCGAAAGGATCCATCTTTCTTCTTTACGAATAAAATTGGGGCTCCCCAAGGTGAGGAACTCGGTCTTATGAATCCTTTGCTGATCAGCTCATTGAGTTGGCTGGATAATTCTTGCATTTCTGCAGGCGCTAAACGATAGGGAGATTTAGCTACAGGAGTAGCTCCAGGGATTAGATCGATACGGAACTCGACTTGACGCTCGGGAGGAATTCCTGGGAGATCTTCGGGGAAAACATCAGGAAAGTTACAGACTTCGGGGATGCTCTCGAGGTCTTTAACTTTTTGCGTCTCGTCGACAACCTGAGCTAGGAATGCATGGCACTCCTTCGGCAGATACTTATGGGCCTTGATGCATGAAATGATACGAAGGATCGAACTGAGTTTATCACCAAAGATAGTGAGGGCTTCGCCAGAGGGAAGATTGAGACGGATAGCCTTCTCGTAGCAAAGGATATCAGCATGATTGGGGCTTAACCAATCCATGCCGATAATGACATCGAAACTCTTAATGGATACAGGCATAAGGTTGATGGATACAGTCATAAGGATATCAGCACGATTGGGGCTTAACCAATCCATGCCGATAATGACATCGAAACTCTTAATGGATACAGGCATAAGGAATGACCATCTAGAGTAAGAGTACAGCCTATGAATATATCGTTAGTGTTCTCCTTCTTTCCGTTAGCCATCTCGACGGTAAATGTTTCGGTTAGAGGTTGGGATTTACACTTGATTAGATGTTTGAATTCATGACTAACAAAACTTCTCTCCGCACCAGAATCGAAAAGAATGCATGCATAAGAGTTGTCAAGGAGGAACGTACCCGTAACAACGGTAGGATCAGCGACTGCTTCCTCTTGGCCCATCGCCAACACTCTTCCTGTATTGCCACCCGTTGTCACTTTGGGGCAGTTTCTTTTGAAGTGCCTAACCTCTCCACAACCATAGCAGGCTTGACCAGCACCCGCCCCAGGAGCCTGGTTGGTTGGTTGAACAGGTGTCTTGCAGTATCGAGCCGTGTCCCTTCTTTCCACAGTTGTTGCATTTTAATTCATGGCAGGGTCCGTAATGATGAAAGTTACACTTGTTGCACAGAGGTAGGTTTCCAGCATAGCCACCGGTAGGAGCTTGGGTGGTTGGAACAGCAGTGGGAGCAGCATTAGGAGTAGTAGCAGAGTGTACAACCACTATTTGTTGCTTCCTGGAGGGTTCCTGAGGAGACTGGCCATTGCGTTTGTTCCAAAATTTCTTCTTCTTTTTGCCCCTCTCCTTCTGTGGCTCGGCGACCGCTGATGCCTCATCCAGATCGATCCCATGATCGATCAGAGTCTGTGCCAGATCCTTGGCGCTCTCAAACGTGGCCGGTCTAGCAGCCAAGACATTTCCTTTGGTTGGTTGTGTCAGTCCCCAGATGTACCTCTCGATTTTTTTGCTTTCCGGGGTGACCATTCCCGGACAGAGGAGAGCCAGATCACAAAATCTAGCGATGTAGGCAGCGATGTTGGAACCCTTCATCTTCAAGTTCCAGAGTTCGTGTTCCAACTTCTGCACTTCGCCCCTCGGGCAGTATTCCGCAAGCATGAGTTCCTTTAGTCTTTCCCAACCCATGGCATTAGCCACAGGCAGGGTTAGGGTTTTGACTCGACCATTCGACCAGGTCAAGGCTCTGTCGGTGAAGGTGCAGGCGGCGAACTTCACCATGTTGGCTTCGGAACAGGCGCAAATTTCGAAGATGGATTCAATCTTCTCGAACCATCGAGTTAGAGCGATAACACCTCCATTTTCGTCGAAGGGCTTGGGTTTTGCGGTCATGAAGTCCTTGTAGGAACACTCCTTTTGATGTCCCTGACTTCCGTCTTGTCGCTGGGGGTCGGTTCCACCTCCAGCCCCACCAGCGTTCACTTGTGCCATCGCTGCGGTTACGGCGGCGGTAACTGCTGCCTGGAACATGACGGGGTCAAACTGAGGGGGTGGTGGTGGTGGAGTGTCGTCGTTTCTTCTGATGGGTCTTGGTCGGGGAGGCATCTTGTTCTAGAAACAATCAGGAAGAAGAGGATGGTAAGTCCTCGAGGTATATAAAACAAGATATATCTCATCCTGATAATAAAAGTATACTACCGAGCGATAAGCACAGAAAGGTTACTAACGGAAGTAAGTTATCGCTTAAGAAGAAAGTGGTATCAACACTTGGAATGAATCTGTATACTGAATTTGGCTCTAGCTAAAATACTCATATAGTAATTTATGATGAATGTTTTTGGTAAGTTTTAGGCCTGCTGTAACACCACAATCACTCCCAAACACATGTTGGTCATGTCTTGACTGAATATAGTTGATCAGGCTATATTCACCCTAGACATGATTACATAACTGCCCAGGTTTAACCGCAGTGTCCCATCATCCAAAAACTTTTGTTTCGTTCTATCTATGACTCTGGTTCTGTTATGTATGCATACTAGTATACTTGTTACAAAATACTTTATATTTCGAAAATATACTTTTAGTTTAAAGCACTTAGGCCCCTTAGTGTTTATAGTTGTATACCATGTAAGGTTCGGTATACTTAGTTCGCTATAAACAAGGGCTCTGATACCAATCTGTCACACCCCCAAACCGGAACGGAGGAAACGTTCGGGGGCGGAGGACGTCATCTTTAGCATCACAACCAATGAATAATAGGAAACATAGCAACACAACCAATACAGTGGATACATATATAGGTAAAATGTTTACATCGGTTTGAAATCTTGTTTTAGGTACATCAAAAGTATGTAAAGTAATAACATAAGACTCTTATTGCTCCAGCTTCTCAAATTCCAGCAGGTACCTGTCTACTGATTTTCTAAGAATACAAGCAGTTTTGAAAGAATATCAGCATAAAGCTGGTGAGTTCATAAGCATTTAGTTTTTGTGGAAAATGTTTCTTTGATCCTTTTTGTAAAGTGTTCCTCAAGAAAATCCTATATTTTCTTATGAAAAGCAGTGTTGGAAGAGTATCTATTAGTAGAAGATAAATCATCCATTTTAGAAATGCCAGTGTTATCCTGGGAAAAATCCCATATTTTCCCTAAAAACAAGTTATCCGTCCTAGAGGTAGAGATGTAAGTTTAGAAATCCCTGATTACTATCAGTGTATACATGAAGGTAGTTTTATTACTAAAAATAAAACAAATGAAAGGTAGAGTCCGTAAACCAAAGTTAGTTTATACTTATTTGCGAGTCGTATAACCATACTTGATATGACCTAGAGACCTTTATAACGTTCTTCAGGCATTAAGCTAAATGACATTTGTTCACCCTAGGCGTGCCCGCCTAACTGTAGCTAGCAGTTCAGGTGTGAGATTGTCAGTCCCGAATAGATCTATTCACAAATCTCACGCTCTCCCTCCAGGAGACTCTGGTTATACTATGATAGGATTTAGTTCTGTACACTAAAGGGTACAGTATTGAAGTAGAGCCTCACAATTCTGTATAATCTAGTTTACTAGCGAGAAACAGTATAAAACAATAATTAACCTTGAATAATAGTACTTTATACTCATGAGAAAATATATAACATAAACTAAATCTGCCATAGTTTATACATGTTTATTCATGAAATCTGATTTGGTAGAAACTGCCTAGAGGGTTATCCCAAACTATACCCATTATAGTTTACTAGTGTTGTTATGGAAAATGTTTTGTAAAACCTTTCTGAAAGCTATGAAGTGAGATTTCCAAAATAACAATTTCCCTTATGCTCAACATATTACAAAAAAGAGATAAAATATCCGAGTAAGTTATTAAACATGGAAATCGTTAAGTTGTATTAATAAGTTTAAAACTTAGTAAAATACTTTGAGTTTGGCTTGTATTCCCCCCTGAAAACATTAAACACACGGAAAATGTAGGGGTATGAACTCACCTGTAGTGAGTGGTTCTGACGTGTGGTTGGAAGAGGAGTGCAAAGTGTCAGGTGTAACCTTGAGCACACAATGATCCTAATAGCCACATATAGACATGTATGTGTATGAATTTAGTGTATAGACGACTAAGTAAGAAGGGTAACACCCTTATTGGCTAGGAAACTCTAAGATTTATGGAATACAATCACATATGATTGCATAACTAGGGTATATGGCCACCCTATAGAGTTTATGGTCAAAGAGGTATGACCATTGGAGTTCACGGTCCAAGTGTTCACGGTCTTGGAGTTCACGGTCTAAGTGTTCACGGTCTTAGTGTTTACGGTTTTAGTGTTTACGGTCCAATGACCTTACGGTCATGGAGTTCACGGTCTAATGACCTTACGGTCATAAGGTTTACGGTTCCATGGGTTTACGGCCCATTAATATACGGTCATTGAAGGGTGTACGGTCCAAGGAGATACACTAGACCGTGAACTCATCAATCTAGCACAAATGATGGTTTTCAAGGGTTTCATTCAAAGGCATCAGATTCTAGGGACCATGCTTAGCCTTAGGAAGGGTAAAGGCTATAAGAACACCCTTTATAAGGGTTTACGGTCTATGAAGATTCATAGGACCGTAAACTCTTTTGTTCCAGCAAAGAGTGATGATCTTAAGTCCAAAATGAAGGATTTTAACTCGATTCATGAAGGTGAAGATGATACTTACGGTTTTTGAAGACAAAGAAGGTGTTTCCGGTCCAAAACACGACCGTGTTCTTGAGGATCTTGAAGATAACTCGATGAAGGTAGAGAGAGAGTAGAGAGAGAAAGCCTTTGAAGTGTTTAAAGTGTGAAATGAAGGCCAAATACTCTATATATAGGGTTGAGTTCTCGGTCAAAAAGGGGTACCTGACCGTAAACAGGCTTACGGTCTACACGATTTTACGGTCGTAAACACGTCCTGACCGTAAACTCGGTGATTTTCGAGGAAGTTTCAAGTTTTTCGCATGATTCCCGGTTTATTACGAATCGTATAAAATACATACTGTTTATTTAAAACTTAAGGTCCTTCCCGGTTTATTACGAATCGTATAAAATACCTCCCTCAGATGCTGCTCGTGCTGCTCCTTAGTCTTAGAATAGACCAAGATATCATCAATAAAAATGATCACCGACCGATTCAATATCTGTCTACACACCCTGTTCATGAGATCCATGAACGCTGCTGGGGCATTGGTGAGCCCGAATGGCATCACCACAAACTCATAGTGACCGTACCGAGTCCTAAAAGTTGTCTTCGGTATATCCTCATTCCTCATCCACATCTGATGGCGCCCCGACCAAAGATCAATCTTGAAAAACCAAGATGCACCCTGCAGCTGATCGAACAAATCCTCGATCCTCAGAAGTGGATAATGGTTTTTCACCATTAGCTTGTTCAGCTCTCAGAAATCAATGCACATCCTGTGCGACCCGTCCTTCTTTTTCACAAACAGGATCGGTGCTCCCCACAGAGAGCTGCTCGGACGGATAAACCCTCGGTCTAGCAGCTCCTGAAGCTGCGTAGACAGCTCCTGCATCTGGGGCGGAGCTAGCCGATATGGTGCCTTAGCTATCGGAGCGGCACCCGACACCAAATCAATGCGAAACTCTACTTGCCTCTCCGGAGGCACCCATGCAACTCCTCAGGAAAGACATCCCGAAAATCCCGTACAACCGGTACACTGCCCAAATTTGTCGTGGTCTCAACCCTCGTATCCGAGATATACGCCAAAAATCCCGAACAACCCTGATGGAGAATTCTCCTAGCCCTCGCAGTTGAATAGAGGGTTGGCCCCTGCGAGGCTCTCTCCCCATGAATAACTAGTTCTCCCCAACTTGGGGTTCGAACTCTCACCAGCTGGTGCTCGCAGTCTATTATGGCCCCATTGGCCCCAAACCAGTCCATCCCGACGATCACCTTCAGCCCTCGCAATGGTATCAGAACCAAATCAACACGGAACCTCTCCTCAAACACATTCAGGACACAGTACCGATATACCCTCGCAACACTCACGGTGCGGTCATCCGCAATCTCAACTTCAAGCGGGGAATCCAAAGTTCCCGGAGCATCCCGAAACTTCTTGCTAAGTGCAAGAGATACAAACGATCGGGTAGCTCCCGAATAAAAAAGAACATGAGCCGACATACCCTTGACAAAAAATGTCCCTATACAGGAGCACATATATACACATAAGCAATACAAATCAATATCAAGCAGGAAAAATAAAATATGTACCAGTCACGACGTCTGGCGCTGCCCGAGCTTCCTAGGTAGTCAACTAAAATGCACGACTCTTCACCGCAGGAGCATCCGCCTTGGCAGGGCGACCATCAGTGATCCTCATTGTGGCGGCGCCTACGCCGCCACTGCTCCTCCTCCTCCCCGCAACCTCGGACAATCGACCTTTTTTATGGCCAGTTTGATTGCAGTAAAAACAAATCAAGCCCTTCTTGGGGTAGTCCCTGCTCATGTGGCCCGGCTGGCCACACGCGTAACATCCCGAGCCCGCTGCTCGACAATCCACATTGTGCGGCTTACCACACTTGGCACACCGGCCATGGCCTTGCTGGCCCCTACTGGAAGAATCAGAGGTCTTAGGCTTTTTAGCCTGACCTACAGCTGTCTGAACCTGCTCTGGCTTCCTCTTGGTGCGAAGCTCCAACCCCATCTCCCGCTCCCGAGCCTTCTCCACCATCTCATTCAGGGTTTTGCATCCTATAAAGCTCACGAAATCACGGATATCATCCCTAATCATGGAATGATACCTCGCCCTCCTCATGTCCTCATCCGCAGCATACTGCGGGATCAACAGTGCTCGTTCCAGAAACTTGGCGGTGATCTCTGCCACAATCTCGGTGGTATGCTGGAGCTCCTGGAACTCCCTCACTAACCGTTCCACCTCAATAAATGGTGCAAACTCCAGGTCAAAGCGCCTGCCAAACTCCTCCCATGACATCTCAGCCACACCGGCTGATCCCACCTGGCTAGTCACCTCCTCCCACCAATCCCTGGCTCGGTCCTTCAACATGCACAAGGAAAACCCCACCTTTGCCGCCTCGGGGAAAAAGCTCGTGCGTTGGGCATTCTCCATGTATGTCACCCAGCGTCGACTAGCTATGGGGTACCTGACCCCGAAGAACTCAGGCGCTTCGCACTCCTTGAACTCCCGGAACGAGGGAGTTCGGGCCCCGACCTGGCCCGCAGCAATCTCGGCTCGGAAAGACCCGAGTCTCTCCTCCATAATCTCCATCATCCCTTCATTGATTGTCCCAAAAATCATTGGGGTAGTGTCAAGGATGCCCCTCGTAACCTCGGCTGCAATAAGCCCACACAACCTCTCATCAATGGGCTCGGTACCGTCGCCCGACCCAGATCCGGATCCTGATCCTGATCCCGATCCCCTGCTCCATGTCGTGTCACCACCATTTTGATCTGAAATACCATAAGACATAATGATCAAGATATCCAACCCAAAAAGGGGATCCTCCCACACCGATTCTCCTTAGAGCTTCCAGACCTAACTTAGTTCGGGTACAGGTCCTGTGCTTTCAGTAGTACATGCCCAATGCTACCTTCCAAGCCTACCTGTACCTTCTGATGGGTTTTGAGCATTCTAACACTTCCTAAGTGTACATGCAACCCTAATAACCTTGGATCTATGTTTGTCTAATAATCATGCAAAGTTGAATTCCAAGGTTGTATTCCTATCTAGCATACATGGGGAACATTTTTAACTTGAATGAAAGATAGAATAACTTACCTTGTTGTTGATTATGATCCTTGAAACCTTGTGAGCCTAGCACCCCAAGTGTGATGCCTCAAATGCTTCACACAACACCAAATGCAAAGGAGTAAACTTTGAGAGAATCTTACACTTGCAAAATCGGCTCTAGCCCTCTTGTTTCTTAGTGTAGCCTATTTTGGTGGAGAATGGGTTTCTTATATAGTGTTGACACATCTAGGGTTACACCATGTAAACCCTAATGTGTCATGACTCTTCATTTCCATGACCCATGGGTTTGTAACTCCCATGGAGCATCCTATGGGTGGAACCCAACTTGATAATCCATGGAGCCTCTTAGCCCACTATATAAGATATGGAAGATTTACATAATCTACCCATATATTTAATTAGTTATCTTTTGATCACTTAATTAATTCTAAATTAATTCTTGATCAAACTAATTAAATAATATTATTAATATATTAGAACTTATAATATATTAATAAACCATAAGTGTTATTTCTCTCATTTTAGTTTATCCAATTGCATGGTGCCATGCAACCCAAATGGACCATGCCGGGTCAGGTCAAGTACATCCCAGAAATAGTTATGGACTTATACACCTTATCCAACAGTCTCCCACTTGGATAAGTCTAATAACTATAACTGTAATACTTCAGGAACCGATCGGCAATCGTAGCTCTTTCAAGGTCTCTCGGAACTGAGAAGATGATGATACGCCATTTAAGATAAGTGATCATATAATCCTCTGTTCTAGATATCCGCCGGACAAATACATGGAACAATGTCTTACTTATTGTCCAGCAGTTTGTTTCCCGATTTCCGATTTGTTTGACAAAGAACTTAATTGAACACATCAACTTAGTTCTGATCGGGCCCGGTATATAGGTCAAAACAAAATCATCGAGGGGCCCAGATATCAGCTTCTAATCCAAGAAGGAACAGATAAACTTCGACTCATATGTTTGTTCTACCACTCATTGAATTATACACAAAAGCACGTTTTATAACATCGAGTTACCAATGCGTTAACGTACAATCAATGCATAACCAACTCATAAGTAACAAATCATATCTCTAGGTTTGAAGACTTATATGATATTACCGTCTCATGATCACTCGAGATAAATTCCATGAAGTGATTCCAGTGAGCGTGGGTTGAGTCTAATGCTCAGAACTTATGAGCACTCATGAGTGTTGTATCCATGTCCAACAACTTAGACCTCTGCAACCAATCATGATAGTCTTGATTCATACCTACTTCCGACATATGACCGACTGTGGAGGTTCGAATAATATGATATACCAAATATAATTATTCTGGAAGTCAAAACATGCAAAAGAAATATAGTAAACGATCGACAAGAGATAGCAACACTTTACTCATAAATAAAACACCTTTTATTCATCATCTAATGTCAATTACACTTTACAAATTTCAAGGTTATCTAACTACTAAATCTAATATCATCCTTCAGCCCTATGCTCCGAGCATGCTGGAGATGCTTAACCCGAGTCAGTCCCTTCGTGAGGGGATCTGCTGGATTCTCATCCGATGATACCCTCTTTACCACGAGGAGTCCTTCTTCTATTCGATGTCTGATGAAATGGTATTTTCTGTCGATGTGTCTGGATCTCCCGTGATCCCTTGGTTCCTTGGCTAAGGCAACTGCACTTTCACTATCACAGAAAATTTCCATTGGCTCTTTAATAGTTGGTACAACTCCAAGGTCTCCAATGAAGTTCTTCAGCCATATCGCCTCCTTTGCTGCCTCGCTAGCTGCTATATACTCTGATTCGCAAGTTGAATCAGCCACTGTCTCTTGCTTGGAACTCTTCCAAGAAATTGCTCCTCCGTTTAACGTAAAGACCCAGCCTGACTGAGAGCGGAAATTATCCCTATCAGTCTGAAAGCTAGCATCACTATACCCTACAACTCTCAAGTCTTCACTCCTACCGAGGGTAAGGACCCAGTCCTTAGTCCTCCGTAGGTACTTGAGGATATTCTTTACCGCAGTCCAGTGTGCCTTGCCAGGGTTCCCCTGATACCTGCTAACCATGCTCAAAGCAAAGGCTACATCAGGTCGAGTACACGTCATAGCATACATGATCGATCCTACAGCCGAAGCATAAGGTATTCGACTCATTTCTGCTATCTCAGCCTCAGTACTAGGGCTTTGTGTCTTACTCAATCTGGCGTTACTCTGGATGGGTAACTCTCCTTTCTTGGAGTCCTGCATGCCGAATCTCTTCAGCACCTTATCCAAGTAGGTACTCTGACTAAGTCCAATTAGTCTTTTACTCCGGTCTCTCAAGATCCTTATCCCTAGAATATAGGCAGCTTCTCCTAGGTCCTTCATAGAGAAACACTTCCCAAGCCAGGACTTAACTTCCTGCAGAGTTGGGATGTCATTTCCTATGAGTAGTATGTCATCCACATACAATACCAAAAATCTAACTATACTCCCACTAGCCTTGACATATACACAAGATTCATCTTCACTCCTAGAAAAGCCAAATTCTTTGACTTTCTCATCAAATCAAAGATTCCATCTGCGAGGTGCTTGGTTTAACCCATAAATGGATTTCTCAAGCTTACACACTTTATTAGGGCACTCTGTATTTACAAAACCCTCTGGCTGACTCATGTAAACATCCTCAGCCAACTTTCCATTAAGGAAAGCGGTTTTGACATCCATTTGCCATATTTCATAGTCATGAAATGCGGCTATGGCTAACAGAACCCTAATAGACTTAATCTTGGCCACTGGAGAAAAGGTCTCATCATAATCAACTCCCGGAGTTTGTGAGAAACCCTTTGCAACCAGTCGTGCCTTATAAGTGTGTACATTACCATCCATGTCGGTCTTCTTCTTGAAGATCCATTTGCACCCTATAGTCTTACGACCTGGTACATTCTCAACCAAGTTCCAAACTTGATTGTCATACATGGACTGTATCTCGCTGTCCATTGCCTCTTTCCACTTGGCTGACTCAGGGCCTGCCATGGCTTCCGCGTAACTGTTAGGTTCATCCAGACCTATCAGTGTCTCATCACTGATAAGTGTATCACCTTCCGCAGTAATATGGAATCCATAGTAATGCTCAGGTGCATTCCTAACCCTTGTGGAACGCCTCAGAGGTACAGACTTGTCAATTGGCTCAACAGGAGTTTCCTCCTCAAGTTGAGTGCTAGGGTTTGAAGTTCCTTCACCACTTGACTCTTGAATTTCTTCAAGGTCAACTTGCCTCCCACTGTCTCCTTGGCTTATGAACTCTCTCTCTCTCGAAAGAAAGCCCTCCTAGCTACAAAGACCACATTCTCACTAGGTCTGTAGAAGAGGTAACCAAAGGATTTCTATGGGTAGCCGATGAAAATACACCTCTCACTTCGAGGTTCGAGCTTATCATGAGTCTCGCGTCTCACGAAAGCCTCGCAACCCCAAATCTTAATGTGGTCTAGTTTGGGTACTTTACCAGTCCACATCTCATGAGGAGTTTTGGCAACTTTCTTTGTGGGAACTAGATTAAGGATATGGGCGGCAGTCTCTAAGTCATACCCCCAAAATGAGATTGGTAGCGAAGCTCGACTCATCATGGAACGAACCATATCCAACAAGGTTCGATTACGCCTCTCAGCTACACCATTCAACTGCGGTGTCCTGGGAGGTGTCAATTGTGAGACAATCCCACATTCCCTAAGATAGTCGAGGAACTCTGAACTAAGATACTCACCACCTCGATCGGATCGAAGCATCTTAATGTTCCTGCCCAATTGATTCTCGACTTCCTGTTTAAACTCTTTAAACCTCTCAAAAGTCTCTGACTTATGCTTGATTAAGTAGACATATCCATATCTACTGTAATCATCAGTAAAAGTCAAATAATAACGATTAGCATCCCTTGTGGCATGTTTGAAGGGCCCACACACATCCGTGTGTATAAGATCCAACAAACCTTCACCCCTCTCACAAGAACCTGTGAAGGGTGACTTTGTCATTTTTCCAAGTAAGCATGATTTGCAACTATCATCTGACTTTAGGTCAAATGACTCCAATACTCCATCCTTTTGGAGTTGGCCTATGCGTTTCTTGCTTATATGTCCAAGACGACAATGCCATAATGATGCTTTATCCAAGTTATTATCATTAACAGAATCAATACACAATACATTATTTCCTAAGTTATCAACCACAGATACAGTTTCATACACACCATCACAAGGTAATGCTTTAAAATAAAGAACATTATTAAAGAAAGCATTAATCGAACCTAAACTAAACCCACTACTTAGCGATAAAGTCTAAACTCCAATCTTGGTGACAGGTAAAGCTTTCCTATTCCCCATGATTAAGTTTATTCTTCCATGCTCCACATTCTCACTTCTTCTTAGTCCCTGCAAATCAGAACATATATGAATACCACAACCGGTATCAAGGACCCAAGAGTTAGAATGGGGTGAGTTATTAGATAAGATAATGTAAATACCTGCATGGTTGGGTTTAACTTTCCCATCCTTCACATCTTGCTGGTACTTTGGGCAGTTCCGCTTCCAATGTGACTTTTCATGGCAATAGAAGCATTGAGCCTCTTTAGGGTCAGAAGAAGGAGTGACAAAACCTATCTTGGTTCCACTTGAAGAAGAGCCATCAAGGGTCCTAGCCTTGGTACCCTTCGAAGAGCTCTTCCTCTTCTTCCCTCTACCTTTCCCGATTGCCAAAATCGGGGCGGAGTTTGGAGTAGGAGTGTTAACAACCGACTTACCCTTAAGACCTGTTTCTACGGTCTTGAGGAGTCCCTGAAGTTTGCTGAGTGTGACCTCTTCCTTATTCATGTGATATGTCATGCGGAATTGATCATAGCACGATGGTAAGGAGTGCAAAATGATATCTATTGCAAGCTCCTCAGGGAAGTTCACATTAAGCTTCAGCAACCGATCCACATACCTTTGCATTTTCTGCATGTGGCTCGTGACGGATTCCCCGTCCTTCATCATGGTTGTTATGATAGAGCATATGATTTCATACCTCTCTTGTCGTGCACTTTGATGGTATCTTTCCATTAGATCTTGGTGCATTTCAAAAGGGTAGAAGTCCTTATAGGACTTTTGGAGTTCCGCTGTCATGGTGGCCAACATGATGCATGCCACTTTTGTAGCATCCCTTTCATGTGCCCGGAAGTCAGCGATCTCCTGGGGAGTTGCAGTGGTCTCATCAATCTCCTTAAGCTCCTTGTCAAGGATATATTCTTTGTCCTCGTAGCGGGTAATCATCCTGATGTTTCTGATCCATTCATTGAAGTTGGATCCATCAAAAGTGACTTTCCCACACAAGTTCATAAGGGTAAAGGAGCCATTAGGATTAGAGCCAGAAGCAATATTGTTTGAAGACATCTGAAAGAAGAGAACAAGATTAGTTTAGATATTAAGAGAGTCCTTAATAAAACACCCAAATGTAATATTAAGGCTAGGATCCAATCACAATATATTATAACTTAGAAGATGTATGCCGTAATCCAAGCTATAACATATTTGAAAGGTAGGTGAATGACGATTCACCAATTTCCACCATGAAAAACAAAATATAAATATTAGGTTTTTAATTGGTTCTTAGAAATTCCTAGATTCCGAGGCGTGAAGTAACCATGCAAATCACTTGGTACCCTCAAGGTTTATCACTCAATCGATGTGCCGGTAAACCACACACGCTCCACCGATGCTATGGTAAACCTTAAGTCACCCTTTACCTACCTTGTTAAGTCCAAGTTAGTGTACCGGTTAACCACACACGCTCCACCAACGACTTAACAAAGTGTAAAGTGTAATTTCATGGATTAGCACCTTATTCACATTTTCCTAAAGTAACTAAGATTGGGAATTTAATAAAAGCATTTAGTTACTTTATAATATTCATCATACTTTTAATGAGAATTTATAAGTCCTTGTCTTACCCGTTCGGCTAACGACCCTCCACCGATCAAGGAAGCGGTGGGTGAGAGTGGACACCCATTAAGTTGCCATTTTATAGGCAACAACCTTATACCCCCCTTATAGACCGGCTTCGTGAATGAGGCGTACTAGCGGTAAGACGACTTGTTGTTATACATATATATATATTAGTAACTTATAATATTATAAAGTATAAGGGTTGAATTTTAACTTTTAAAATTCTAAGGGTTGGAACTAAAGTTTTAATCAAAACTTTACATGTTCCAAAACTTGAGGGCAAGTTTTGTAAACTTCCAAAACTTTTCATTTCTTATAACTTATGAATTAATTGAGTAATAAAAATGAAGACTCTTCATTTTTATAACTCTTGTGTTCTTTTAATGGCTTTAATAAAAGTGAGACTTTTGGTTTTCCATAACTTGAGGACAAGTTATGGACTCCATTAAAACACATTATGATCATGAATTAAACTACCATGAAGGTTACAAACAATTCATATGATCATCTAATCTTCATAAGTTCAAGAACATGAATATGAACACTTTCAAGAATCAAAAATTACACTTAAAAAAAACTTGTAATTTTAATAATTGACATTGTAAATGGATTAGCATAAACATTACACCATCTAAAACAAGCTTTAAAACATCAAAACAGTTTAGGGTAATGTTTCTAGTCCATTTCCAGCAACAAATGTGCAAACTTTCATACGAGCAGAAAACAGAAAAACGATTTTTTTTTCAAGCTATTTGCACACAAAAAAAAAACAACAAACAAACCTAGTCTCTGATACCACTCATGGGTTTTGAGCATTCTAACACTTCCTAAGTGTACATGCAACCCTAATAACCTTGGATCTATGTTTGTCTAATAACCATGCAAAGTTGAATTCCAAGGTTATATTCCTATCTAGCATACATGGGGAACATTTTTAACTTGAATGAAAGATAGAATAACTTACCTTGTTGCTGATTATGATCCTTGAAACCTTGTGAGCCTAGCACCCCAAGTGTGATGCCTCAAATGCTTCACACAACACCAAATGCAAAGGAGTAAACTTTGAGAGAATCTTACACTTGCAAAATCGGCTCTAGCCCTCTTGTTTCTTAGTGTAGCCTATTTTGGTGGAGAATTCTTATATAGTGTTGACACATCTAGGGTTACACCATGTAAACCCTAATGTGTCATGACTCTTCATTTCCATGACCCATGGGTTTGTAACTCCCATGGAGCATCCATGGAGCATCCTATGGGTGGAACCCAACTTGATAATCCATGGAGCCTCTTAGCCCACTATATAAGATATGGAAGATTTACATAATCTACCCATATATTTAATTAGTTATCTTTTGATCACTTAATTAATTCTAAATTAATTCTTGATCAAACTAATTAAATAATATTATTAATATATTAGAACTTATAATATATTAATAAACCATAAGTGTTATTTCTCTCATTTTAGTTTATCCAATTGCATGGTGCCATGCAACCCAAATGGACCATGCGGGGTCAGGTCAAGTACATCCCAGAAATAGTTATGGACTTATACACCTTATCCAACACCTTCCACAAGGTTATACCTGATAACTCTAATTCATCCCGGAACAAAACATAACTCCCAAAATACCACATACTCAAACCCTAGGCTATCCTAAGATTTGCTCAATCTCATCAAACCAGAACTCAAATCAATCATAACATGTTGCCATATGCATGCAAATTATACACATAACAGGATCAAATAGACTTTCGAATAACATACTCTACCCTAGGACCACAACCAGACAAGGAACAGGAAATAAGACCAAATCCATCATTCTAAGGCTATACGATCCTAATCGTATACAATTTTTAAAGCATACACATAGCAAAATCCATCCGACTATCATAATCCAAATATCAGTATAACATGGCTAACATATTGGGGGAACCACTTACTTGAGCTCGGCCGATTAGGCATATTGCACTCTCCCTTTTTCGGTCTTAAGAAGTTTTAACTTTTGATTTTTGAAAACAATTTTACCAATTCCTTAGTTTGAGTCCTGACACACCCGAGAGTGTGCCCGAATCCATCAAAACCAAGGCTCTGATACCAACTTGTAACATCCCAAATTTCCAATAATTTTTTTAATTTTTAAATAACAAAATCATTTCCAATAAACATGAAATACCAATCATATTTGTTTTCAAAATCCACAACATCAAACATTTTATTTATAATATCAGAGTGTCCCCAAATAAAATCGTCGGAGAGTGCATGTTACGCCACCAAGTCGTGCCCTTGTCCTTAGGCTCTGAAGTACCTGAAACAACCAACAAACTATAAGCTAATGCTTAGTGAGTTCCCCAAAACATACCCCACACAATCCACATAATCACATAATCCATATTAGCTAATAAAGCTACATAAACCACATAAGTCATGCATACAAAAATATAGGGATGTCGTGGACTCCTTCCAGGGTCTTACTCTAGGATGTCGTGGGCTCCCCCAGGGTCTTATACCTACATGCCATGGGCTCCCCCCATGGTCTTTACCTAGAATTCCATGGGCTCTGTTGGAACCGGAAAGTGAACCTCTAGCAATCCTAAGTCCCAGTGATTATTCCGAAGTCAGCATGAGTTCCGAAGTGAGGAGTAATATGGAATCTGTCCGGACTTGGAGAGAAGAAGATGAGAAGTTCAGGAGTGAAGACATTCCGGAATGGACATTATGTCCGGAATGTATGTTGATTCGAAGAAGCTGTTTTTGTCTCTTTATGTATTAATTACTTTTGTCTCTTTGCATGATTAGACATTTCATAGGACTTGGTGTGTGTGTCAACTTGGACAATCAGAATGTAAGAATTATTCCTTTTATCCGGTCATATGTATGTTTAATGGTTTGTACCATGTTTCACTCACTCCTATTTATATGAGCTTTCAATGCAATATCAAATGACGGATCTTTCACTCATTTTTGCATTTACTAAGTTACTTCAATTCTCTTTCAAACATTTTTCTTGTTCTTCATTTATTAACTTTACTTTGATCTTTATTCTCATTCTTCATTTATGGCTTGATTATTTGTTGAATACATTAACTCAAACTTGACTGGTCTATCCAGACTTGACTAGAACATTTATTAGCAAGCATACATTATTCTTACGCATTCACTCAAGGTTTGAATTCTCAAAATTGTCCCTGCGCATTAGATCTATCTTGTTCTCACAGGCTCCCCCCATGGTCTGATATCCGATTGCCACGGGCTCCCCCCGGGGTCTTCCATGAAAAATACAAAGTCAACTATCATACCATATATCACAAAAATAACTATCATACTACATAACACATATATAAAAATATAGGGATGTCGTGGAATCCCTCCAGGGTCTTACTCCAGGAGGTTGTGCGCTCCCCCCAGGGTCTTATACCTATGTGCCATTGGCTCCCCCACATGGTCTTAACTACTTTCCATGGGCTCCCCCATGGTCTTTACCTGGAATGTCATGGGCTCCCCCACATGGTCTTGTATCCAACTGCCACGGGCTCCCCCCGGGGACTTCATATATCTAGTCAATAAAGTACTAGCACAATCCCATATACATGCATACCATACATATCAGTAGTGAACCCATAATAACACTACAACTAACTGAATGGGCCGACCTTGGTGCCTTAGAGCCATTGGTATGGTGAGGAGACTCACCTTAGTCTGCTGAACACAAAAGTTGCTCGCTAACAGTCCAAAATCACCCGCGCTGAGCAATAATACCATTAACCCAAAATTAGGATTAACTATAATCTAATTAAAGAACCCAAGTACCCAATCCCAAGTCCTTTCATAATGGCCCAAGAGTCATCCTTTGCTAATGGGCCCAAAGTCCATGTCCAAAACTATTAATGGGCCACATGGCTTAATAAGGCCCAACCGAAACAACCACGACCCAAAACAGATTCATCGGACCACTAACCCAAAATATGACTAGGCCCAACACTGGCTAAGGCCCAAAGAGTCTACAAGCCCACACGAAGCCCATAACCCATTGTGGTGCGTACGCCAAGCGTTTCACTTCAGTACGCTTAGCGTACTGAGTCCTTGGTTGTACGCGCTGCGTACACTATGTTACGCCCAGCGTACAAGCAGATTAAGCACCACTTCCATTAAGTGCTTAATACTTGATGTTCTAACGTCCAATATCATATTTGAGCTCATTAAGACGTCCTAGGGCATAAAGTTGGCAACTTTATGCCCTTGCATGCTATATGGGACTTCAAAACTTCATTCTTCACAGTATGACTTCATATAAAGCTTCAAACTCATGCATGGAGTCTAGATAACGTTCAAGCTAGCACCTTTATGCATCTAGCATGCTCACAAAGCTCAGATCTAATCATTTCAGTCTTTGGAGTTACTCAACTCTCAAGAGAAGATCCAAGAACCAATTAAAGGGACAATATGAAAAACCCTAACTCAATTTAATGAATAAGATGGCAAGATCAAGACTGTATACCTCCAGAAGCTCCTCAAGGTGAACTAGATGTAGATTCTTGAAGCCCAATGCCACACCAAGCTTGCTCACTAACTTCTTCTTCTTGGATAAGCTCCAAAATGGCCACCAACACCTTCCTATGCTCTAAAATCACACTCTCAAAGGAAAAATGAGGTAAAGGGACGAAATGAGACTTTAGGGGCTGATTAGGGTTTGGTCCAAGTGAATTAAGGATGAATAAATAGGTCTTTAGTCTGAGTTTTAGGTTTTGGCCCTCTGTCACGTACGCTCCGTGTACCTACATGTACGCCCCGCGTACTCAATATTCCTTCGTGTTCCTTCCTCCATAGTACGCTAAGCGTACACTTAGGTACGCCCAACGTACAAAAGGGACAATTTTTGCCAAATTAAATCATTTCAAGGGGTTATAACGGTTTACCTACTTTGGAGTGTTACATTTTTGACTTTGGTGCGAGTCGGTCCTTTGTGTCTCAGTCCTTCAATGGGAGTTTTGATATGTCTCTTGGAGAGTTGGAGTGACCGTTGCGAGTTTCCATCGCCAACGAGCACAGGTTTCTGCATCGAGCATTTTTCGGGATTGTACCTTGGAGATTTCCGGGGTCTCTTACCCGATTGATTTGATCCCTATCGCTATGGGGGATGGATGTGTGATAGTAAGGATGGACTGGTTGAGCAGGTTGGGTGCCATGATAAATTGTAAAGGGCGGTGGGTGGTGTTTCAAACCCCAAGTCGGTGAGAACTGACTATTTATGGCGAGGGAACCAGGATTAGATCAACCTTTTGTTCTGCTGCTAGGGATCGACAATATCTACAACATGGGTGTATGGGTTATCTCGCGTATGTGGTTGACACTCGGGTAGAGAAGGGGGTTTTGGTTTCGGATGTTCCTGTAGTCAGAGAGTTTCCAAATGTACTTCCGGAGGAATTACCCGGTGTGCCTCCCACGAGGTAAGTGGAGTTTAGGATCGATATGATCCCTGGTGCAACGCCGATTGCTAAGGATTCGTACCGATTAGCACCACCAGAGATGCATGAGTTGTCTTCTCATCTTCAGGAGTTGTTGGGCAAGCATTTTATCAGACCGAGCAGTTCCCCTTGGGGGAGCGCTGATTTTGTTTGTTAAGAAGAATGTTGGTTCACACTGGATGTGCATTGATTACCCAGAGTTGAACAAGTTGATGGTGAAGAACCGTTACCCACTTCCATGGATTGATGACATCTTTGATCAGTTGTAGGGTGCATCTTGGTTCTCCAAGATTGATTTGAGGTCAGGGTATCATCAGATGAGAGTCAGAGAGGATGAAATTGAGAAGACAACCTTTCGAACTTTTATGGTCATTACGAGTTTGTGGTGATGTCGTTTGGGCTCACCAATGTGCCGAAGGCATTTATGGATTTAATGAATCGGGTATGCAGGCCGATGCCCGATCGATCGGTCATTGTTTTTATCGATAATATTTTGGTCTACTCCAAGACCAGGGAGCAGCTTGAGGAGCACTTTCTAGAACTACTGGGAGTTTTGAGGAAGACGATGCTTTATGCCAAGTTCTCAAAGTGTGAGTTCTGGTTATGGGAGGTCCAATTATTGGGACACCTCGTTAACCAGAACGGGATTTTGGTCGACCCGGCCAAGATTGAGTTAGTTATGCAGTGGGAGGTCTCGAAGTCTCCTTCGGAGATCAGGAGTTTTTTGGGTTTAGAAGGGTGTTATTGGAGGTTTATTCAATATTTCTCAAAGGTTGTTCTACCTCTCACTCGTTTAAAGAGGAAGGTCATGGATTTTCATTGGGGGACTGAGCAGCAGGCTGCGTTCGAGACGTTGAGACATAAACTATGTAAGGCCCCGGTGTTAACCCTCCCGGAGGGTGTGGAAGATTTTTTTTTTGTTTATTGTGATGCTTCTATCACCAGTTTGGGGGCAGTACT
This sequence comes from Lactuca virosa, assembly GCF_052849685.1. Taxonomy (NCBI): domain Eukaryota; kingdom Viridiplantae; phylum Streptophyta; class Magnoliopsida; order Asterales; family Asteraceae; genus Lactuca; species Lactuca virosa. The sequence continues at coordinate 284,363,347 of NC_136427.1, read as the reverse complement.
CATGAATCAATGGATAGTTATTACATATGCTTCTAGGCAGCTGAATTCACATGAGTTTCGGTATCCAACACATGATCTGGAGTTGTGAGCAGTAGTGTTTTCCCTCAAGATTTGCCTGCATTATCTATATGGGGTCCGGTGTACCATCTACACGGATCACAAGAGTCTGAGATATCTCATGGATCAGCCGAATCTGAATATAAGATAGCGTGGCTTGACGTGGTTAAGGATTATGACTGTGAGATTCTTTATCACCCAGGAAAACCGAATGTGGTCGTTGATGCTTTGAGCCGAAAGTCGGCTAGCACATCTGTTGGGGGCTTATGTATGAGGATTTTTGTTAGGGATGCAAGGGGGGGATGTTCACGGGGACTACAACCTCCATACCCGTACCCGAACTTCAATCCCATACCATCCCCACCCTGACCCGCCTAATCCCGATGGGTTCGGGTAAAAAAAACAATCGGGTATGGGCAACCCATCAGGTAGTCGTTCATATGGCTCAAGACTAAGTAAGCCAATGATGAACTCAATGATTAACTCAAAATATTAAGTGTCTATTTAATTTATAACAGGCTCATTCTCATCTATTTATGTCACCTAGCAATGTGGGATTAAAATACAAATACAACTATCACAGTGAGAGTGCTCTTCTTCTTATATACTTGTATCTCCTTCACTTGACTTGTCTACTCAGCCGATGTGGGACAAATATCCGATACCTTTTTAACTCAAAATTTTGTTGAAGAAAGATAAGGCTGCAAACATAGAAAAAAAAGACTTGCATTCGTTGAGACTAGTAATCAGATTGCTAAATTAGTTCATTTAAGTTAGTTCCATATAATTAATAGACGAGTTACACACACATTAAAGAATACAATTTGGAACAACAATATATAGTCAAATATAGGATGGTGGAAATTTGTGGATTCAGTTTTAGTCATTATTTGTTTATAATATTAAATATTATGAAAACACCCGGATAGATTGGGATGGCTCCTAGATGTGTCAAATACTTTCTTTGTTTCTTATGTTAGAGCTTATTTAGATGGTGGCATGTTGTTTTTCGGTGGTAGTGAGACCCGATGGAATTATTGGGTTCCCATAAAAATCAATATTCTTGTTTGGAGGATTCGGTTACAGAGTATTCCCACCAGAGAGAAACTTTCTCATAGAGGTATTACGGTGGATTCGATTATGTGCCATGTTTGTTCTCTCACGATTGAATCGGTTGATCATATTTTTGCTTCTTGTTGAGAGCTTATAGATATTAGGTCTCGTATTGCCATTTGGTGGAATATCCAGACTCCAGATCATTTTTCGGTGCAGTCTATTATCTTTTGGTCAGATTCGGTCTCTATGAGAGGCGGTCAACGAAAAGCGTTTGAAGCTGTAATTTTTACAACTTTATGAAGTTTTCGTAATTATGTGGTTTTTGGAACGGCTCTTCCTAGGAAGTCTAACATTTTTGATGATATTGTTCATAGAGTTTTTTTTTTTGGATTTTCAATAGGTGTATCAAAGCAAAAATAAGTTGGACTTCTTGGTTACACAGTCTTTCTTCTGCCACTATTTTATTGTAATGATTTTTTCCAGCTCCTTGTTAATTTCTAATAAAATTTATCCCATTTATATATATATATATATATATATATATATATATATATATATATATATATATATATATATATATAGAAAAGTTCAATAGAGAACCATAATTATTGGTTCTTCAAGGAACCAAAACTTTTTTTCAATTTTTAGAACTTATTCTTTATCGATAAAAATATCTAAATTCATATATTAACATTGTGAATGTGAAAATTATTTTTCGGATTCACCGTGTGAATCCGGGTTCACATTGTGAATTTTCAAAGATTCACATTGTGAATTTGACGTAAAAAAAATCGAATTTGATATCATTGGAAAAAGGATAAAAAGTTATGAATTTCTGTATTTTTAGTTTTTTTTTTATAAAAAATAAGTTGTAAAAGTTGAAAAAAAGATTGGTTCTGTGGTTAATTATGGTTCTCTATTGAACTCACCGTGTGTGTATATATATATATATATATATATATATATATATATATATATATATATATATATATATATATATATATATATATATTATGAAAACGCACATTTTAGTTTTTATTTGTTTCATTGAAACTATAATGTACTATAAATATAAAATAAATATTAACTCAAATTGTTGCTAACTATTAAATAAGAAATAAGTATGCCAAATCGTTGCGATTGAATAAATACTAAATAAATAGGAACTCAAATCGTTGCTACTGAACAAGATAATATATACAGTGCCAAAATCATATTAATGTTTGATGGAAACAAATTCTTGTTGGAATTAAAAGTCAAAAGCGATATAAAGGTTTAACGAAGGGAGTGGGACTCTGTAACTTCAACACACATCGGTCGTATATTAAAAAAAACAAAAAGGGTCTTATATATATATATATATATATATATATATATATATATATATATATATATATATATATATATATATATATATATATATATATATATATAGTGTGTGAGGTTCAATAGAGAACCATAATTAACCAAGGAACCAATGGTGAGTATCGGAAATCATAACGATCAACGGCCAAGGAAATAGATGTACACTTTTACATTGGACGCACACACACCGGATTATACCAAACAATCCACCATTTTTTTTCGTTTAAAATTTTTTTTAGGACATGTTTTTTATAAAAAAAAAACGAATATACCGTTGTTCACGATTTTTCGTCCTCTTTACATAGAGATCCATGATAATAACAAAAACAAATTTTTTTTTTCGAAAAAAACCCACTTCATTTTCTTTAATGAAAAAAGTTAAGGTCTATTTTTTATAGAAAAAAATTAACAAATATATCAAAATTCATATTTTTTGTACTTTTTAAACATAGATTCATATTAATGTTAAAAAAAAAAAAAAAACGATATTTCAGTTCAGATTTACATTGTGAACTTGTTCATATTCATATTGTAAACTTGTTCAGATTCACATTGTGAATCTCCTCAGATTCACAGTGTGTATAATAATAAATTAGATTCACAGTGTGAATCTGAACTGATTGGAGCTTTTTCACATTGTGAATGTTAAAATTTGAAATATTTACAGTTTAGATTCACAATGTGAATCTACACTGATCGAGGTTTTTTTTTGTGAACCTTCTCAGATTCACAGTGTGCATAATAGTAATTCAGATTCACAATGTGAATCTGAACTGTTCGAAATTTTTCATATTGTGAATGTTAAAAATTAAAATATTTACAGTCTAGATTCACAGTGTGAATCTACACTGTTCGAGGTTTTTTTTTTTAATCGGTGTTGATGTTTATTAATAGAGTATAAAAAATTAATATTTTTGGTATAATTAGTTTTCTTTTTGATAAAAATAAACTTAAATATCGAAAAAACTAAGAAAATTTAGTGGGTTTTTTTCGAAAAAAAAAATCGTTTTATATATATCATCATGGATCTCTATGGAAAGATGACGAAAAATCGTGAACAACGGTATATTCGGTTTTTTTTTCGATAAAAAACTTGGCCTAAAAAAATTTTAAATGAAAAAAAGGAAGTGAGTTTTGTTATAATCCGGTACATGTGCGTCCATTATAAAATTTTACAACTCTTCCTTCTGCCGTTGATCGTTTTAAATTCCGACGCTTTGGATTGGTTCCTTGGTTCTTTGATTAATAATGGTCCTCTATTGAACTTTTCCCTATATATATATATATATATATATATATATATATATATATATATATATATATATATATATATATATATATAGGTTTAGGTTCTATGGAAAACAAAAAAACCCTAAAAATCATAAAAATGCATAAAAAAAATACTTAGAGATCACAAAACTTTTTTATCAAAAAATCGCAGCTTTTAACATAAAATCGCTGAAAATTTTTTTGAAAAAAAAAAGTTTTTTACAAAAAAAAAAGAAAAAAGAAAATTGATTTTTTATTTTTTTTTTCAGCGAAAATTGTCAAAAAAGTTGCGATTTTTTGATAAAAAAATTAAAAAAAAAAAGTTTTGTAATGTCTATGTATTTTTTTAATACATTTTTAGGGTTTTTTTTGTTTTCCAAATAACCCTTCCCTATATATATATATATATATATATATATATATATATATATATATATATATATATATATATATATATATATATATATATATATATATATGCTTAGGTTATTCTATTCAAACTAAGTATTGTGTTATTGTATATATATTTATGGGCCAATCATTTTTGGTAAATTAAGAAAGTGATTATTGTGTTATTGTAAGCATAAATAGGTAACATTCACTTTCTTAATTTACCAAAAAGTTACTAACTAGGAAACACAAGTTTAATTAATAAAAAATTTCGAATTTTCAGATATATTTGATTTTCTTAATTTTGAATTTTCATTTTTTTAATTAATTTATTATAATTCTAAGATAATTCTGAAAGAATGGTATTCTATGAGAATGTCAGATTATCTATTCTGACAAAATAAATGTTTTGAATGAGTGAATATTTTGAAGACAAACAATAGTTTTGAACCATCAGTTTAAAAATAACCTTAAAAACTTCTTGGAGAAAACAGAATTGGAATTCGTGATTCCATTTTAAAAGAAAACATCAAAATCTAACAACGAGTAATACATTCTAAAAGAATAATGAGGTCCGTTTCAATTTTGTGGTCCGTTCTTCAAGCATCAACTTCTGTGATTCCAACAGAATTGGAATTCGTGATTCCATTCAAACAGAATTGGAATTCGTATCTTACCTAACCAATTGCAAATAAAATCATATTCCCCAGCATAAACAAGCATCTGAATACCATCTTCCAAAAGCACTGGAATCCCAACCTTGAAGTTGGAACACAAGAATACCCCGCTTGACTTAGGAAAAGTCAAAATTGAACCACTTCACATCTATCATGAATTCTGATTGACATCCATTAAACCCGATGTATGTTCTAAATTCAATTCTGTTCGTGATTGATCCGGATTTTGAAGATATGATTTCGACTTCCAATGAAGCTTGCAATACACAAACCAATTTTCTATCCTCTGATGCTCGAACAGTGAATGATAATACCAATTTTTGCTTCTGAATGATTTTAGTTGCAACATTCAATCCCAAGTTAGTAATATTCGAAATCGTTGAAGGCTGATACGATTGATTTCTGTTCGAAATCGATTCTGGTGAGTTCGGTGGCGATGGTGGCTGATGGTGTTGGTCGGCGAACGGGCAAGCTCCAGCCACTTATCTTCTTCAATCATCGGCATCGGTTAGGTTGAAAAAGTAGGGATGAATCAGTGATAAAGAAGCAGTAACGGTTTCAAGGGACTTAAAGGAAAACAATCCAATATTTTAGGGATTAATTAAATTTTTATTTAATTAACAAAGTTAATTAATAGGTAAGATTATATATCCTTATTTAAGTTTTTGAAATGATTGGCCCACATTTATGCATACAATAACACAATAATTAGTTTAAACAAATGAACCTAGCTCTCTCTCTCTCTCTCTCTCCTATATATATATATATATATATATATATATATATATATATATATATATATATATATATATATATAGGATTAAGTTATTTTGTTTTTACTAACTATTGTGTGCCAGAATGCACAGATCTGGACCATCGGATGGAATATAATCAAAGGTCATGATCTGAGGGTCTATGATAATAGAATATGATAACATGTACCATATAATCACACAAATTTCAACATAAGGGCATTTTAGTCAATTTACCTATATTAAAAAATGAAATTTTCGGATTTTTAGGGATGATTAATTCCTTTATTTTTTTAAAAATCTGAATATTTTAAATTAATTCAAATTTAAAAATCCGATTTTATTATGTCAGAATGATTGAATGTCAACCATAAACTAGTAAATATATTTTTCAATTTTATTCTGTCAGAATGGCAGAATGTCAACCATAAACTAGTAAATACATTCTGAAAGAATATACAAATCAATTCTTGAACTAATAATATAACAAATAATTACATTGTATGATTGTGATTCATTGAATAATAACATCATTCTGAAAGAAAAAATAAAAAAAAAATCAAAATCTAACAAAAACACTAATCTATTCTGAAAGAATATTATTTTTAAGCAACACTTTATACATTGTAGCATAACACATTCTGGTATAATACACTCTCGTTCTATATGTTTTCTTCCCTCTCCACATCAATGTTAGCCTCTTCAAAACCTAAATCCACAAAGAAAAGATAATCAATTTTCAAAAATTAAACAATTCAATGCATTATAATATAATACAACAATAAATATTCTAACAGAATAAACTATTATTGCAGAATGGTTTTGAATATTCTTAAAGAATTTGTAACATATTCTATCGGAAACGATATAATAGAGAATGATAACATATTCTACCGGAATGTTTTTTAATTTTCCTATCTAACAATGTTTTTTACTTTCCCTATCTTGACAAATTAGAAGATTGAAATCAAATTGTCACAGAATAATAAGCATTCTGAGAGTTTTGACAGAATACATACAACATGGCTAGATTCTCTTTCAGGCATTTCCACAAACACCTTTTGTGCACACATATATAAATAATAGAGAATCAAAAGCTTAAAGTATAAAAAAACAAATATCCTCATTGTTCTTCTGATGCGAATTTAAGGGAGTGTACAACTCAGCAAAACTTAACATCCATTAAAATAGGTTGCTTCATCAATTAGGGTTTAAGAAAAAAGGGTTAAAGTATAATCGTTTTTACCTGTATCGGTTATCTTTATCTCACTTGAGTAGATCCAAATGAAAATAGCTCAGGCATGGGATGTATGCTTCCGCCTCGGAGCACCGTCTCTACAGCTGATTCACAGACGTGCCAGTTTCCTGTCCACAGCAGTCCGACTGCTCCGTTCACTGGATTCACCGTCCGGCCACAGGCTTCGAATAGTAAAGACTGAAATAAACCTGAACGTACACAATTAAACAGATAAACAATCAAGTCGTATTATATATCAAAATATTAATCAACCAAAACCTCAAACAGTATGACTTGTAAGAAGGTATGAGATAAATAGACAGATTGAAGATGTTGTGATGATATTTACCAGGTCGTTGGTGCTCAGGGACGGAGGAGAGGAAGGACATAAGGCCGACACGGCCGAAATATTTGGCAACGAACAAAGTGGCGTTGGCTTGAGCTTGAGCACTTTCGATGGCATAGAGGCTTTGTCTGAGAATGCAGTTCTCGTTGCAGCCCCTTCGAAGAATTCTGCAGCCATTGTAACTCATTATTGCTTTATTGAATTAATCTCTCTTACTCATGCAACAACACCTTGAGTCTGTTTGTGTGCTAATTGTTGGAAGCGATGCCGAATAGGAATGGGGTTTGGAGTTGTGTTTATATATGTCAAAAAAAGGAGAGGATAAGGGTTTCTGGGTCTGTGAAGAGAGAACGATGATTTTTAGAGAAGTAGGGGGAATCGGTGGTGGTGTTATATGAAACTGATAACCTAAATTAGTGGGATATTGATTGATTTTGTTTTCTTTTACCATAATTAATTATAGTGTAGATTACTCTTATACCCTTTTATTATTTATTAGTGATTTAATTATTTCTTGAATTCTCATTGGTGCATTTAGACACACAATACTTGCTAAAAACATTTGAACCTAACTCTCTCTCTCTCTCTCTTTCTCTCTCTCTCTCTCTCTCTATATATATATATATATATATATATATATATATATATATATATATATGCTTAAGATATTCTATTCAAAGTAATTATTGTGTTATTGTATGCATAAATGTGGACCAATCAATTTTACTTATTTTAAGAAAGTGAATAACACATATTATTAAATTAAAGATAATTAGAAAACACCATCTAATTTCATTTTAAGGATATTTTAGTCAATTAACATAAATTTAAAAAAGGAAAATTGCATATTTTAAGGGATAATAAATTCTATTAATTTTAAAAAACTGATTGTAGTGATGATCATTCTCGGATATTCTGACAGAATATATTTATCAAAAATAAAAATATTCTTCAACCATAAAATAATAAAAATATTTTTGAACCTATTTCTTGATCATAACTGTAAAAACTTCTTGGAGAATAACAAATTCTTGAACCATCAATTGAAGAATAAAAACAAACATTACATTAATTCTGATAGAATACGGGTAACAATTGCTAAGAATTACATTTATTGTTAAAGAATAAAACTAAAAAAACTTTCAAATCGGGAAAAAAAACATCAAAATCTAACAAATACACTAATACATTGTAAAAGAATAATGTTGCTAAGAATCACTTTCAATTTCATGGTCCATTCTTCAAGCATCAGCTGCTTCTGTGGAAACAAACCAAATACATAAATCAGTGAGAAAATATTCATATTCCATTCCAACAGAATTGGAATTCGTGATTCCATTCTGATAGAATTGGAATTCAAGATTCAGTTAGGACTTGCATTCTGTTGGAAAAATATCCAATGTAAAAAACAATTTAATGAGAATGATACTGTTAGACATTCCAAGATAAAAACTCGTTCATTTTCATCAGCAACATCTAACTCTCCAAGTTCAGACTTTAGTTGATTTCGGCTCTCAGCCGCCTGTAAAAGTAAAATCCCAATTTAAAAGTAAGAACACGGAAATAAAGCTACTATTGCATTACAGAGAATACCACAACAAAAACAACGAAACCCTAAATCCCATAGGAATGGTGTAAAAGGGAGGGTAGATATGGCCCCAAAACCTTCAAATCAACTAAAACTATGGTGGGACATTTTGTGTAACCCTCAACATTTGGGTGAATAAAACTCCAAAACTCCAATTTCAGATTATAAAATATATTTTCATTTCAGTGAATATGTTTTTTTTTAAATGTATTCTGAATTTGATAACTCATTGAAAGAATACTTCAAAAAAAATGGAAACTTTACACACTTACAATCTTTATATGACATTCAACATGTCTTAATTCTTAAAGAAAAATATATCAATTACACAAACTTCTACACATATATGAAAAGCCTTGCAGTGCATATACAACACAGCGTTAACCCTAGGCTTTTACCCAACATAACAATTATTCCACCAAACAGGAGGAAAGTTAGCAAGATCAGAAACATGATAGTATGAGCTAGAATGGCAGTTGAAACGAGCGGGAGGAAGGAGAAAGTTAAAGACTTGAGGGAGGCGAAGCAATTCACTGGCTTACCTATGAGAACATTATATGTACTGTAAGAGATTGTGCCTATGCCACTGAAAGTCAGGAGATAAACGATTAGGATGTAAAGGAGATGATGTGTCGCTTCTTTTGTTATTTGATCTTCAGAGTTCAGATGGAAGGAATGTTCAATTGTATGATTCGTTGATTTAGAGCTCACAGGAATCTAGAAGACAGTTTTACTAACAGATGCGATCAATAAGGATGTTAGTTGAACACCTAGGTATGTATAGAAGCCCTACATATAAAACCTAAAGTGAAACACGATAAGATCAAGTATGATTGAATTTATTGCAATTGAACAAAAAAATAAAAATTAAATCGAAATTTGAAAAAACGAACCTGTTCCATGGCACCATCGGAGCCCCCTATAACCACCTTCTTCCTTCCCCTGCTCGATTCGTGAATCCTTCTTCCTTCTTCGTGTGTTGATGACGATCGAACCAGCCAAGAAAACGAACCCCTTTTCCCCTCGTATTCTTCCTTCTCTATTATTCCTATCGACCACAAAGCCCCGTCGCACCCACCTCTTCTTCTTCCGTCGAGCCAATGCCACCGAAGCCCCACCTGTCGTCGGACCCTCTTCTGGTTTCACCCCTCACTCTGTCTTCTGGCCTCGTCAGTGTTGACAGAATAACATATGAACATGGAAGGATTTTGTGGTGGTCGTCGGCAGCGGTGGCTATAAGGAAGGAAAAGCGTCGATACCCTCTAGGATGCTAGGGCTTTATCGGGTGGGAGATTGAGGAAGACACGCTTATTTATTTAGCCAATACCATGATTATAGGGATTATTTTTGGAATTTACTAAACAAATTACTAAATTACCCTTATTTATTTATTTAATTATTTAATTTATTATTTAATTTTGATTGTCCCACATTTATGCATACAATAACACAATACATAGTTAAAACACCTGAACCTATCTCTCTCTCTCTCTCTCTCTCTCTATATATATATATATATATATATATATATATATATATATATATATATATGATGCATGTTCTCCTAATAGTGTGAGTACTGACTTGTTCGTAGAAAAGAAGAGTCCTGACTAGTATACCGTCTGCTATTCTTACTAAATCTCAAGATTAAATTGGTTGTTGTACAATTGAACACGGTATGGGAATTGTACAAATTGAACACGGTATGGGTAGGAGTCAAGTGGAACATAGAATTGTTTGTAGTCAAATTGAACACATAATTGTTTATTGACAAGTTTGTGGGTATGTAGTTTTTGCATTTCGTTCAATAGGGGGAACACGAGACCTATAAAGAAAGGGGAATACAGATAAATGTTTTTTTAGATTTTGACGCATTAGTAGGATTCATTCCTTTCCTCTCCATCCACAGATACTGTGATCTATCCTTAGATCGACGTACTAGAAAGTTGAGTATATATATATATATATATATATATATATATATATATATATATATATATATATATATATATATATATATATATAAAGCAAATTATACATTTCTTAAATTTTAAGAGGTACAAAATCCAATACATCATTTACAAGCATGTTATGCTTATTACTTATTTGTCATATAACTTATAAGGTATCCTTTTAATTAACTCAAAAAAATACAACGTATCCGTTTCATTTGTTCAAAAAATTAAACAATAACATTATTTCTCCCATTTTACTGTTAACTCACATTTTCTCTCAATCCAATACCCATAAACCCTAATCTTCTAAGAGTTGCCGTTATCGCACTTGACTGCCATCTCCAACATTTGTCTACGCTCGCACCAATTTTTCGACAATGAACCCCCACCATTATCCATATATGAATCTCTCTCTACCCTAACTTACTATCCAACCCCGATACTACTCACCGTCACGGACGTCGCAATTGCCTTAATCGTCGCTGCCCCCATCTCCTTCACCAACTGGTGGGTAAATGTCGACGATAGTCACCACAGCCTTGACCACCATCTGCTTTATAGTTTTCACCACCACTTTCCTCACCTCCTAAATTATATATTTCCACCATCTCCAATACCTAACCGCCTCCGCCATCCAAATTCTAGATACCTACCATCTGTCCAGCTGGTGCAAACTCTGCTCGGAACATGGTCACAAAATCCGACCAAGTCATGGCCTCAATGGTTGTGCCTCCCAACGTATAACCGACCTCCTCCTACCAGTTCCTAGCTCGGTCCCTCAAACAACCCGCAGCTAACCTGACCTTCGACCCCTCAGGGCAGAAGCTAGTCATCTGTGCACACTCAATGTCTGCTATCCTTCGTCTAGCTGTGATGGGGCCCTTCACCCCGAAGAAGTTTGGTGCCCCACATCCCCTGAAATCCTTGAATGAGAGTGTGCGGGTCCCAGACTGGCTAGCTGCCATATCGCTCCTGAATGCCCTAAGGCGATCCTCCATCAGCTCGATAATGCCCTCCTTGATCGACCCGAAAATCATCGGGGCCGCATCAAGAATGCCTCTAGTAATCTCGGATGCAATGAACTCTCGTAGGCCCTCATCAATCGGCTCGGAACCCGTACCCGAACTAGACCCAGATCCTGAACCTCCTGCTCCCAGATGTGTCACCACCATTCTGAAACAAACCATACATCCATCAGTGTCATAATAAAATCGAGAAACCTCACACCCTACAAACCACTGGTTTCCTCGCAGCGCTCCTCGGGTCGAGTACGGATCCTCTGCTTTCAGTAGTACGGGCCCATACTACCTTCCACATCTATCCGTACTTTCCTCAAGGATCGCCTTGAATCCTCCAGATTACTTCCTAATCATACATACAATTTGAAATCGGATACGACGTCTGGCACTAATCTCTTCCTAGGCATTTCCTAGGGCACAACTCTCACCGCTTACTGCCATCAGCTGCTGAAAGAACTCCCACCAACTCCCTCTAACTAGTTCACAAATACCATTACATATCACTAAAACCAGATAATTCTTCGAATGAGAGGTCTTACTCTACAACGGTTGGACTAAAACAAGAGCTGCGCAGTAGAGCCGAACCTAACCTTCTAAAATTATTTGGTTCGCATAACATGTAACTTGGCGTATTCGCTTACTAGTTAACGGAAGTTAGTTAGAACTCCTAGAAGCACAAAGCAAGCAGCATTCAGGCTTCAGGTAACAAGAAACAAACATACCCTAATCAGACCATCCTATCACTGAAGGATCCGCACTAGCATGCAAGTCTACAAGTTCATACAATAGGCATTTAAGGCATCTCTCCAAGCATTCTATCATGCAAAATTGAGCAGATCCCTAGCCCTAACTACCATGCAATTCACATATTCATAAACCAAAACATAACATATAACATGTATGGGTATCTTGGGGAAAACTTACTTGAGCTCGGTCGATTGCATGCATCACACTCGTTGTTCTTTATTAAAACCCTTTGTGAGAAAAACTAGTTTTCTTATAAAAACCCATCAAACTCTCGATTTGAGTTCAGCCACACCCGAGAGTGTGCCCAAATCCCTCAAACCAAGGCTCTGATACCAACTTGTAGCATCCCAAAAATACGACCCAAAAAATTTATTTTTAAGTTTACTAAATCCATAACACAACATCATTAATTTCAAAACCATGAGAACACAAGACATTCCATGGAAAAGTATTATCAGATCATAAGTCCCAAAATCTCTACTGCGGAAAATTATAGTGTGATGCGATGCGATCATGCCGACCCATTCCCCTTTGAGCTGGAAGTACCTGAAACACAACTAAAATGGTAAGCACAAAGCTTAGCGAGTTCCCCCACCATACCACATACTAAAATAGCAAACTGTCGCGCATATCTGGGTGCGCAGCCTACCCCTTCGGTCTACCTCGACCGGATAGTGTCGAGCATATATGGGTGCTCGCCCTGCCCCTTCGGTCTCTTCTAACCGGATGTTTTCGAGCATATCTGGGTGCTCGACCTACCCCTTCAGTCTAATTTGACCGGATACCGGGTCTATTTCAACCCTACCACTACCACATAATATCACACATAACTCATAAAATCATCAAACAGTACATGCACAACTGACAATTGCCACAAAGGCAATCATCACACCACATAATAACTAGTGGTCCGGCCTTGGTGCCTTCGACCCATGAAAACTACGAAAGGAGACTCACTTCAAACTGTGGGTGTCAAATCGTACTCAGCAACGACTTGTGAACTCCTCTCCCTATCGCACAACATATGTTCTAATTAGCCATTAAATTACATTATTACCCCAAGATCCTACCCTAATTCATGTCTTAAGGCAAAAGTGTTGGATTAGTGTCTAAGTCCATAACTATTTTGGTATGTACTTGACCCGATTATGAGCATGGTCCTTTTGGGTTGCCTTCATCATAGCAATATGTAGGATGAATTAAGGAGAGAAAGGTTTAAATATGATTTATTAATATATTATAAGAATATTATATTAAAGGAGAAATCATATAGTTTAATTAATATTAGTCAAGAATTAATTTTGTGGCTAAAAGAGATTAATTGAATTTAGGGGACTGGATTTGTAATTATAAGATAATTACGATTGGGCTATGGATCACCTAATAATATATAGGTTGGACGAATTCTATGGGAAGCCCATTAGAAATCGTCCAAGGGATATGTTAAAGGAGTCCATGGGTTGCTTAGGGCCTAAGCAGTCAGATTAGGGTTTCCTAGTTGCAAACCCTAATAGCCTACATGTATATATAGGACCCCTATGCCCCAAAAACGTGGCTAAGTGTTCCTCTAGGGTTTCCAGCCGTTTTTGGTGCCTCCTCTCTCCTTCCTCTTCATCCAAGTTGCTTAGTGGTGTTTGTGACTCCATTAGAGGTGCAACACTTGAGGCACTAAGCTCTCTGAAGCTAATCAAAGCAAGGATTGATTGTTATTGCTATATAACAATCAAAGGTAATTACTAAACCCTTATTTCAGTTCTTATTTGATAGATCTAGGGTTTGTAAGTCTTGGATTCATTGCATGTACAATAGAGAAACCTAGATCCAAGCATTAGGGTTTGTATGAGCACATAGGATTGTTCTTATGCTTAAAACCCATCAGTGGTATCAGAGCCTTGATTGGTTTCTGTTGTATGTGCTGCAATCGTCGTTTTTCTGCTGAAAATCATTTTTTTGCCTCTGCCCGACTCAACTCGGCGAGTCAGTATTTGGACTCGGCGAGTTGGCCCTACTCGGCGAGTTCAGGACTGACTCGGCGAGTCCGGGAGTCTGACAGAGTATATTTCGGGATTTACTTGCTGTTTTGCTGTAGGATTGATGCCAAAATCGTTTTTTGATAATAAAATCCGAATTTTATTGTATGTAAATGATTATCCTTACCAAAACAAAAGATAATTTCAAATCTTTTGAATAATAGTTTCTTTATATGATAAATATAGATTATTCAAATTATTTGGTAATTATCTTGTGACTAAAATTGGATTAGGTCAAATATAGATAATCACTAAATTAATTGTTTGATTTATATTATTTGTTATTTGATCCCTAGTAAGTTTGAATAGTTTCAAATTACTCCCTTTAGGTTTTATAGTTTAAATTTGAACTTAAAAGTTTTGTTTTTGAAATTTAAATAGTTAAACCCTAATGTTTTGAAATGTTTCAAAACTTGCCCTCAAGTTTTGGAATTTAAAATTTTGATTAATAGTTTAATTATGTAATATTTAAATTCTAAAACTCTAGTATTTTGAAAAGTTCAAATTACACCCTCATGGTTTTGTTTAGTTAATTAAAAGTTTAATTAAAAGAGAAAGTTAATAAAACCACCTAGTATTTTAAAAGTGTAAAATACACCCTATAATATATATATGTAACATTAAAAGTCTAATATTATATATATGAGTAAAGATTCAGTCTTACCGTTAGTAGGCCTCATTCACGAAGCTGGTCTATAAGGGGTGTTTAAGGAAATTGCCTATAAAATGGCGATTGAATAGGTATCCACTCTTACCCACCGCACTCTTGACTAGTGGAGGGTCGTTAGCCGAACGGGTAGGATAGAACGAAACCTTCCATTATAAGTATAATGAAGTACAAAGTAACTAAATGCTTTTACAAATTCCCAATCTTAGTTACTTTAGGGAAAAATGTAAATTTGTATGCTAATCCATGGAATTACACTTCGTACCCTTGTCAAACGTTAGTGGAGCGTGTGTGGCTAACCGGCACACTAATTTGGGATTGACGTTGGTGGCGAAGGGTGGCTCGATGTTTATCATAGATCAATGGAGCGTGTGTGGCTAACCGGCACATTGATTAGGTGATAGTAGCAATTGGGTGCACCACGTGATTCGTATGGTTATTCACACCTTGTTTGTGATCCTTGGCATCCCAGTTGTTGGATTAATGTCTAAGTCCATAACTATATTTGGTATGTACTTGACCCGACCCGGCATGGTCCATTTGGGTTGCACTTCACCGGCACAATTTATATGGATAGTCTTTTGAGAATAGTATATTTATGATTTATATTAATATATTATAAGTTCTAATATATTAATATGGAATCATATTATTTAATTAGTATTGATCAAGAATTAATTTAGAATTAATTAAGTGATCAAAAAGAACTAATTAAATATGGACTCTTATATATATGGAATGGGCCAAGTTCATTTAGGTTGGGCTAAGCTTTCATGGATGGTCCATGGAGCTTTTAACCCATGGATCCTATGTAAATGAAAGGTCATGGGTATTAGGGTTTACATGGATGTAACCCTAATCCTCCATAATATATAAAGGGGTCCTTGGCTCACAAAATTGGAACAAGTGTGTGAAAATAAGAATGGGCCGATTTTAGTATGCATACATATTCTCTCAAGTTCTTCCAAGGTGTTTTGGTGATTTGTGATTCCATTTGAGGCTTCCACACTATTGGGGCTAAACTCTTAAAGCTTGAAGACATCAAGCTACATCAAAAGGTATGTCATCTAACTAGAACTTTGTAGTATAGGTGCTTCATAATATGCTAGTTAGGATGAAACCTTGGAATAGTTAAGATTTGCATGTATAATAGAGAAAACATAGATCCAAGGTTTATAGGGTTGCATGTACACCATAGGAGTGTTAGAATGCTCAAAACCCAACAGTGGTATCAGAGCCATGGGTTGTTTTCTGTTATATTGATGCAAATGTTTTATTTTCAAGTTGAAAAAAAAAGGAAAAAAAAACATGACGTTTGTCAAATTTTAAGATAATTACTTGTTTTGTGAAAAACGAATTATTTGTAAAATTTGAATCATTTGTTATATGAGTTGAATTAGGTCAAATTTAGTAAAAGATAAAATGATATGATTATTTTATTAGTTTTAAAAGTTTGATCTAAATGTTTTAAGGAGTTACATATTTTGTCATAAAATTTTGGAGCTCAAAAGTTTTTTTTTAAAGTTGTGATCTTAAGGGTTTTTGAAACTTCCATAAGTTATGGATATGAAAGTTTTTTTTTAAAAAAAAAATTTTGATTCAAAGTTTTTATGGAGTTACAAAATTTGGTGTTAATGTTTTAAAGAATTTCATAACTTGTTCTTAAGTTATGGAACATGGAAAGTATCATCATAAAACACCATTAATTCCATAAGTTATGGAATCCAAAGGTTTTCAAGAATTACAAAACTTGCCCTCAAGTTTTGGAATTTGAGAAAAGTTTTTTATGAAAAAAAGAATTGAATTCTAAAACTCTTGGGTTCATAACTTAAACAATTAATTAAATGGTTTTAATTTTGAGTTTAATAATTGGAATTATGATGTTTTGTTGAATAGTTCAAATTAACTCTTATGGACTTTATTAATAGTTAATTAAAGCGTTTAATTAAAAGAGTATTATTAATCCATAAGTATATGGTTTGAGTTTAATTAAATTAAAAGTCTAGTTTAATTAATAGATTAAACCACCAAGTATTTTAAATGTCTAAAATACACCCTTATACTATTATAATATTAAAAGTTTAATATATTATATGTATAAGAGCAAGTCGTCTTACCATTAGTAGGCCTCATTCACGAAGCCGGTCTATAAGGGGGGTATAAGGTTACTGCCTATAAAATGGCAGTTTAATGGGTGTCCACTCTCACTCACCGCTTCCTTGACCGGTGGAGGGTCGTTAGCCGAACAGGTAGGACAAGGACTATAATTCTCCCTTCATTATAAGTATAATGATAAATACTAAGTAACTAAACACTTATAAATTCCCAATCTTACTTACTTAGGAAAATGTGAATAAGGTGTTAATCCATGAAACTACACTTTGCACTTTGTTTAAGCTGTTAGTGGAGCGTGTGTGGTTAACCGGCACACTATCCTGGACTTAACAAGGTAGGCAAAGGGTAACTTAATGTTTATCATAGTATCGTTGGAGCGTGTGTGGTTAACCGGCACATCGATTGAGGGGTAAATATTAAGGGTACCAAGTATATTTGCATGGTTACTTCACACCTTGTTTTGTGATCCTCGGCATCCCAGTC
Organism: Lactuca virosa; assembly: GCF_052849685.1. Classification (NCBI taxonomy): domain Eukaryota; kingdom Viridiplantae; phylum Streptophyta; class Magnoliopsida; order Asterales; family Asteraceae; genus Lactuca; species Lactuca virosa. The sequence continues at coordinate 284,345,594 of NC_136427.1, read as the reverse complement.
ACAAAAACTGAAGGGCACACTCGAGATTGAAACATGCCATTGAAAAGTTCAATGAATCTCAAAAGAATCTAGGAGTTTCAAAACCAATTAAAACCTAATAATACATTTCGTTTATCTTGGTGGAAATTGGTGAATCGTCATTCACCTACCTTCAAATATTTTATAGCTTGGATTACGGCATCCCTCTTCCAAGTTATAAAATAGTTTGTTGGGTCCTAGCCTTAATATATCATATTGGGTGTTATATTAAGGACTTAAATCAACTTTACGTGAATTTCTCCCATTGTTGATGTCTAGTTTAGACAACAATGATCTTCCCAAACCAAGCTTTCCTAATGAATATGACTTCCCGAGTTTAACTCATGGAAGTCATACTTCTCTTCCTCCACCTCCTCCAATTATTCTCCCTAACCCACAAGTTCAAGGTCACTCAAGACCTAATGGCAAGCAAGGTCTATGTTTGATCACATCTTAGTGATGAAGTCACATATTGACAAGCCGAGAGAGTTGGGTGTCAAAGTCTTGAGAAAGTTGGATGTTCAATCACTTTCTAAGTCACATAGTGAGTTCCTTTGGGACTACTATGAAACAGACTATGACATGAACCTTAATGATCATATCTATTTGTTTGGTGCAGCTGAATCAGCAATGATTTGGAACGATAGTAAAGCAAATTTGATTAGAAGATCAACTTCCCAAAAACTTTATGGACAGTGACAATGGTGACACTGGAAATCCAGAAAAAGCATTCTCTTCCCAATGGAAAGGGATTGGCCATAGTCAACCCGGTTGACCAAATGGTAAAGAGAAAGGCTAAGTCTGAGATACTCCCATTACCAAAGGGTCCATATGTTTATTTTGCCAAAGGAAGGGGCGTTGATTGCAAAGCTGCCAAATTTACCTAAGGATGTTAAAGTCAATAAGTTTGACTCTACATCAGGTAGAGCCCATTATCTAACTCTGTTAAGTTCTATTATGAGATCCTCATTACATGATGTGACTGGGTCACATGTTGATGTTTTAAGAATCAAAGAATAGAGAGAAATCTTAAAGGAAGTATATGCTGATTCTGATCGCGAAGGTGGATTTCGATCGCATCAGAATTTTGAGCAGTTGCTTAAGAAGTTATGATATATTGCTAAGGAATAGATAACAACAATTTTCCATGTGGATTGTAAGGATAAGTTTTTCCGCAAAGTTTTAAAATAAAAGAAAATTGTTTAATTTTATTTATTTGAAGTATCCTTACAATGGCATTTGTGGAAAATTGTTGCTTATATGATTCCACTGACAGCAATATTGGAAAATGGATTTGATTCTTTCATTTGTGGTAGTGTCTAAATTTACCAAATCAGGAAAGTTCCTCATCCCCCAAGTTTCAATTGGACCGAAACTTGGAATCATGCAAGTTGAATAGTATGATGAATGAGAACTTTCAAGCATTGGAAAATCAACTAATTACTTGTTCACATGGATGTGTGAGTCAAGTGAAGGACTAAAGGGATCGAGTACACATTCTTGTGCACTGATCGAGTCAAGTGAAGGACTAAAGACTGGTCTAGAATCATGTCTTTATGTGAGACATAATGAATCGTGTACCATTTTCTTTGGGTACAGGATCGATTGCATGTGCTATAATATTTGTCATTTCTAAATTTTTCCAAATGCCCAGAGGCTTAAGAAGGGAAAAGGTCTAGAATTGGATATGACTAAAATGATTAAGCAATTGTCGAGAACAATCTGAGGTTTACCAAAGATTGGTTGCTCAGGGACAGTTGGAAGTATAGTCCTAATTTTGGAAGGACCATGTTGACATATTCTGAAAAGAGGCATCTTTTGTTCAGAAGTGATAGTCAAAATGAGAATATAGAGTTGTCTCCATAGGTGGAAGTTATCTGTGTAATATTAGAAAACTTAATGCAAGAAGCATGTCCAAAGCAATATACTTTGAATATGAGATTTAGTTTCCATGGAGTTGATCTCCATTGGAATACCTTATAATGACTGTTGACAAGTCTTTGTGACTTTGTACATATTCATTACAGGAGGGTCAGTACATATAAGTTTAAAATCTAAACAGATTTCGATAAATGATAGGAATTTGAAATTCTCACATTTTTCGATAAGGATTTGGGAGTGTGAAATTAGAATCATTGAAATTATGTTCAATTGGTTTATTTCACAAAGTAAGGATCATAGACAAACATAGAGTGCATACTTGGTGTATGGCAAAGCTATTGTTTAAGAAAAACATAGTGTACATGCTTGGAGCATGGGACAACTAGTGTTTTTAATTCAAGTATAAAGTTGATAAAACCGAAACAATGAATAATGAGTAATCAGTATGGTGATAAATAAAAGTGTTTATTTATATTCATAGGGTTTGATACCATATTTGATTCATTTATTCTTGTGTTTCACTTTGCATGTTTTGACTTCCAAAATAACTAAGTCGCTCTTCCTGAATGATTAAGTTATTCAAACCATGCACAGTCGGTCATATGTTGGAAGTAGATATGAATCAAGACTGTCATGGGTTGGTTTGTAGAGGTCCAAGTTGGTGGACAAAGTGGTGCTACAACACTCATGAGTGCTCATAAGTTCTGAGTATTGGATTCAACCCACGCTCATTTGAATCACTTCCTGGATTTTATCACGAGTGATCATGAGACGATAATATCTTATATTCTTAAAACCTAGAGATATGAGTTGTTACTATGAGTTGGTTGTACATTGATTGCACGAAACCGCATTGGTAACTCGATGTTATAAAACGTGCATTTGTGTATGATTCAACAAGTAGTAGAACAAGCCTTATGAGTCGAAGTTTATCCATTCCTTTTACCTTCGGGATAAAAGCGATATCTGTGGGCCCCTCGATGATTTAATGATGACACATGTGAGTGCTTGGCCAAGCCAGGACTGATTTGATTTGTTCAATCAGTCAGTTATCATAAATCGAAAATCGGGAAACAACAAATGGACAGAGAGAATGATTATAATCCATGTCTCAGTCCATATGATATCTAGAATGGAGGAATATATGATCCCTTATCTAATGGACAAGTCATTGACAAGGACAGAGTTCAACAGCGGCTTTAAGAGCTACGATTGCCAGTTAGGTTTTGAAGTCATACTCAATAATAGTTTTAGACTTATCCAAGTGGGAGACTGTTGGATTAATGTCTAAGTCCATAACTATATTTGGTATGTACTTGACCCGACCCGGCATGGTCCATTTGGGTTGCACTTCACCGGCACAATTTATATGGATAGTCTTTTGAGAATAGTATATTTATGATTTATATTAATATATTATAAGTTCTAATATATTAATATGGAATCATATTATTTAATTAGTATTGATCAAGAATTAATTTAGAATTAATTAAGTGATCAAAAAGAACTAATTAAATATGGACTCTTATATATATGGAATGGGCCAAGTTCATTTAGGTTGGGCTAAGCTTTCATGGATGGTCCATGGAGCTTTTAACCCATGAATCCTATGTAAATGAAAGGTCATGGGTATTAGGGTTTACATGGATGTAACCCTAATCCTCCATAATATATAAAGGGGTCTTTGGCTCACAAAATTGGAACAAGTGTGTGAAAATAAGAGTGGGCCGATTTTAGTGTGCATACATATTCTCTCAAGTTCTTCCAAGATGTTGTGGTGATTTGTGATTCCATTTGAGGCTTCCACACTATTGGGGCTAAGCTCTTAAAGCTTGAAGACATCAAGCTACATCAAAAGGTATGTCATCTAACTAGAACTTTGTAGTATAGGTGCTTCATAATATGCTAGTTAGGATGAAACCTTGGAATAGTTAAGATTTGCATGTATAATAGAGAAAACACAGATCCAAGGTTTATAGGGTTGCATGTACACCATAGGAGTGTTAGAATGCTCAAAACCCAACACCAGTCACAAATAGAAGGGCATAATCGAGATTAAACATGCCATTGAAAAGTTCAATGAATCTCAAAAGATCTAGGAGTTTCAATTCATTTAAAACTTAAATTTCTTTTTTGTTTTTCATGGTGGGAATTGGTAAATCGTCATTTACCTACCTTCAAATATTCTGCAACTAGATTACGACATCCCTCTTCTTGGTTGTAGAATGTTGTGTTGGATCCTAGCCTTGATGTTTCATTTGGGTGTTACATCAAGGATTCTTATCAACTAACTTGAATTTTCTCTCGTTTTGTAGATGTCTAAATCTTACAATGGTCTTCCCAATTCCCTTGGAACAAGCTTTCCAAATGAAGATGACGTTCCACGATACGATCAAGGAAATGAGAGTCAAGCTTCACTTCCTTCACCTCCTCCAATTATTCTCCCTAACCCACAAGTTCAAAGGCTTGAAAAGTTCAAGCTCACTCAAGCCCTTTTGGCAAGTAAACACGAAGATGGGAAACCTGTGTGTACACACGTCTTAGAGATGAAGTCACACATTGATATGTTAAGGATGATGGGTGTCGATATCTCAGAAATATTGGCTGTTGACTGGGTTCTTCAGTCACTTCCTGAATCATATAGTGAGTTCGTTAGAGAGTAGTATATGATGGACCATGACGAGACCCTCATTGATTTGACCTATTTGCTTATAGCTGCTGAATCAGAAATGATTTGGCGTGCTGATCAAGCAAATTTGTCTGGTAAATCAAACTCCCAAACTTCAATGGACATTGAAAATGGTGACATTGGAAATCCACAAAAGGTAAATTCTGAGATAGTTCCTTGTGCCATTCCAAAAGAGTCCATCTGCTTCTACTGCCAAGAGAAGGGGCATTGGAGACGAAGCTGCCCTGTTTACCTGAGAGATCTAAGAGATGGGAGAGTCAAGACGTATGGCTCTACTTCAGGTAAAATCCAATAACTAACTCTATAAGTTCCTATTCTTTGATTTTCAATACATGATGTGATAAGATTACATTTTGATGTTTTGTAGGATCGAAGAAAAGAGAGGAAGCTTAAGGGAAGAAGTAAGCTGAATCTGATCGTGAAGAAATGGATTTCGATCGCATTGCTTGAAGATCGGATTTTTGAGCTACTACTTTAGAGTTAGAATAGATTGCTTAGAAATTGAAATAGCATAGTTTTCATTTGAATTGCATTGTAAGGACAAGTTTTTTCCGCAATAAAATGAATTTTGATTTCGTCCTATTTATTTATCCTTGCAATGGCATATGTGAAAATGGATGTTCATGTATTTCTAATTTTAGCAATGTTAAATTGGATGTGATTCTTGATTATGTAATTTGTGAAATGTCGAGGATTTGCCAAATAAAGGAAGATTCTGATCGCCCAAGTTTCAATTGGACAGAAACTTGGAATCATACAACTTGGTTGTGTGATGAATGAGAAACTTCATATTTTGGAAATTTGACTAATTCTTTGGCAAAGTGTCAAGAGAAGGACCAGGAGATCGAGTACACTAGGTTGTGCGTTGATCAAGTCCACCACAAGAGTGATAAAGATATTCGTCATGATTTACTAAAGTTTAGTAAGTATGATTATACTTATAAGATTAAGTATAATTCTGAGTTGATTGAAAGAGTTTCAATCAATAGCAGAACGAATAAGAAGAATCAAGTAGGCAGAAAGATAAAAGTTTCTCTATTCTAAGAAGAAGGGAGAGTACCTTTTATTGTGTTTTATGATAAGTCTTAATGATTAAGAACCATATCTCAATTGATCCTCTAAGTGAGTCTTAGTGCAATTGCATGTCTAAGAAGAGGAATCGAGAATTGTAGAAATGGTTAAATCAAGAAGTCAATCATACTTCGTTCCAATATCAAGTCTTAGAGTCAAGATTCTGACATGAGTGACAAGTCTTAAGTAGGTTTATAACACTCGATAAATGTGGAATTTGGAAAAGTTTTCTTATTCTTGCACATTTGAAATTGGTAAGTTGTGATGTCTTGGATAAGACAAAGACCAACCAGGACCAATTGTGTGAAGTGTTAAACTTGACAAAAGGCTACACTAACTCTTGAATATTTGTTTGTCAAGAAATGTTTCTTGACAAGAGAATCTTATATGTCAAGGAGTCAGTGGGAGTCTTAATGGTCTTGAAAAGTTTCAAGAACAAATCAAGAGTAAACCTAGTTGATCATCACTAGCACACGACTTGAGGTTTGAAGCCTATCGTGGATGACATACTCTTTTTTCTGTGCCATTCCAGTTGAGTTAATTATGCGTGTGAGTTCTATGAGTTCTCATTTGAATGCATAAAGACAAAGCACCTTGATCAATGGAAAGTACATTGATATGAAAGGGTGAGTTGCTTGGAAGACATGGTGGGCATTCATGTTACCATAAGGCAAGAAATCAAGATTGAACAAGTTCAGTCCATATGGTTTTGAATTTGTCGCAAACTTTCGTTTTGACAAATTCACATGGATAGGAACACATACATCATAAAATCTAAGTGTCATAAGGTTTTCCTCCTTCATGAAAATGATTGTGAGGAAATGCTTTCACTAAGAGAGATTTTAAGAAGATAGCAATTGTGAAAATTGTATTCTCAAATTCGATTATGATTACGACATCCCTTTTCATAGTTCGAATTGTGAGATTTGGCAATTGATCTGAACATTTGGGACTTAGTAACATAAATTCTGAATTGTTTAGACACACATGTGAGCTATCTAAGGAAAAGGTGTATGAGCTTAAAAAGCTTAGATAAAGGCTTATCAAAGCATTAGGTATTAGAAATATGAACTTAAGGAATTCAATAAGCATTGTTTTCTAGAAGTTCAATTGTTTTCTGAATACATGTCAAAGCTAGTGGGAGCATAAGTGTTATGCTGGTAAGAAAATAATCATCATGTTATTGGGAGCATGATTATTATGGTAAGTATTGCAAGTTAGCAATATTAATTATAGAAAACAAAGATTCACTTTGCAAAGTTGCAAGGGTTGAAAAGTTGTTTTGCTATAATTAAGGGAGAGAATATTATACTTCGTTTCAAAATTCTAAAGCTTAGATCGAGAAACGTTAATAAATTTAGTCAAGGATACATAGTGCATTCTCAAAATTCGATTATGATTACGGCATCCCTCTTCATAGTTCGAATTGTGGGAACAAGGCACATAAAATATTATGGCAGAAGGCTGATAAAGTATCACGTCTTTATGTGAGACATTACGCATCGTGTCCAATACGCTTCGGGTATAGGATCGATTGCATATGCTATAATATTTGACCATTCTAAAATTTTCCAAATGCCTAGGGCATTAAGAGGGAAAAAGGAATAGAGTCGGTTTTGACTAAAATAATTAAACAACTATCAAAGGACGATCTGAGGTTCACTGAGGATTTGTCGCTTGTGAGTAGTTGGAAGTATAGTACTGGATGGACTATATTGACATTATTATGAATAGATAAGATTCTATTAAGAATGAGTTGTCATATGGCAAATATGGAAATATTTCCATTAATGGGAGTTGGATATTAAGAAATATGTCTAGATTAGAAACTTTTATGCAAGAAGGATATTCAAAGGAATGTACTTTGAATGTGAGACTTCACGTCTATGGAATTGTCTTGTAACAATTTCCGATAGAATACCTTGTAATTTCATTAGCCGGGTCTTGGTGACTTTTGTGCTATGACATTACGAAAGAATCATTGCATAAAATGTTAGAATCTGACATATTCTAAAAGTGGCAAGAATTTGGTATTCTTATACTAATAATAAGGATTGGGGATTGTGAAATGAGTTTCATTGGAAAAAATTTCAATTGATCTATTTCACAAAGTATGGACCATAGGAAACCAAATTGTGTATGCTTGGAGCATGGGACAATTGTGGTTATAATTCGAGTAATAAGTTGATTTTCTGAAACAGTAAGCAATGAATAATGAGTAATCAATATGGTGTTTAAATAAAAGTGTTTTTATTTACGCTCAAAAGTTTTGGGACCATATAGGATTAATATTATTATTGCGTTTCATTTTGCATGTTTTGACTTCCAGAATAACTAGGTTATTCGAACCTCCACAGTCGGTCATACGTTGAAAGTAGGTACGAAGGAAGACTGTCATGAATTTGTCTGTAGATTGTCTAAAGTGTTTAGACATAGCACAAGTTTGATGCAGAGTTCATGAGTGCTTTGATAAGATTAAAGTATTGGATTAAACCCACGCTCACTTGAATCACTTCATGGTTTTATCACGAGTGATTGGTGAGACGATAACATTGTATATTCTTGAAACCGAGACGTGTGAGTTGTTATTTGCTGGTCGGTTGCACATTGATGATAAGTAAACGCACCAGTCACTTGGTGTTATAAAACTTATTGTTGTGTGTAATTCGATTAGTAGGTGCAAGCAAGCATTTGAGTCAAAGTTTATCCATTCCTTTTACCCAAGGTGGGATAAAAGCGATATCTGTGGGCCCCTCGATGATTTAGTGATGACAAAGGAAAGTGCTTGGCCGGGCCAGGACTGATTTGATTTGTTCATTTAGTCAGTCTTCATAAATCGGAAATCGGGAAACGACACATAGACTGAGGGAATGATTTCAATCCATGTCTCATGTCTATACGATATCTTGTAGAATGGAGGAATATATAATCCCTTATCTAAAGGACACGCGTATCTGATAAGATCAGAGTTGACAGCGGATTTTGGAAGCTACGATTGCTGATCAGGTTCTGAAGTCATACGCAGAATAGTTATTAGACTTATCCAAGTGGGAGACTGTTGGATTAGTGTCTAAGTCCAAAACTATTTTGGTATGTACTTGACCCGATTATGAGCATGGTCCTTTTGGGTTGCCTTCACCATAGCAATATGTAGGATGAATTAAGGAGAGAAAGGTTTAAATATGACTTATTAATATATTATAAGAATATTATATTAAAGGAGAAATCATATAGTTTAATTAATATTAGTCAAGAATTAATTTTGTGGCTAAAAGAGATTAATTGAATTTAGGGGACTGGATTTGTAATTATAAGATAATTACGATTGGGCTATGGATCACCTAATAATATATAGGTTAGACGAATTCTATGGGAAGCCCATTAGAAATCGTCCAAGGGATATGTTAAAGGAGTCTATGGGCTGCTTAGGGCCTAAGCAGTCAGATTAGGGTTTCCTAGTTGCAAACCCTAATAGCCTACATGTATATATAGGACCCCTATGCCCCAAAAACGTGGCTAAGTGTTCCTCTAGGGTTTCCAGCCGTTTTTGGTGCCTCCTCTCTCCTCCCTCTTCATCCAAGTTGCTTAGTGGTGTTTGTGACTCCATTAGAGGTGCAACACTTGAGGCACTAAGCTCTCTGAAGCTAATCAAAGCAATGATTGATTGTTATTGCTATATAACAATCAAAGGTAATTACTAAACCCTTATTTCAGTTCTTATTTGATAGATCTAGGGTTTGTAAGTCTTGGATTCATTGCATGTACAATAGAGAAACCTAGATCCAAGCATTAGGGTTTGTATGAGCACATATGATTGATCTTATGCTTAAAACCCATCAAAAAGGTTCCCTAATCCTTGTCGTATTGGGCCCCCTCCTCCCAAGGCCCAATTTCTCAACAACCCAAAGTGTCCAAGCCCAAACAAATAACTCTAAGGCCCAATAAGGCCAAAATATCATTAATCAGGCCCTAGGACCATCGGTCTTAATCTACAGGTGGGCTTGAGGCCCAACAATTCAAGGTCCAACACCCTAGGGCCCAAAAACCATTTTTTGTCCACTACATGCGTACGCGCGACGTACTCTACATGTACGCCCAACGTACGCTGGTCTTGACCGGTTACGGGTGGTTGACCCACTATGCGCAGCATACAAGGGAGTACGCCCAGCATACCGGCCTGTCACCCCAAACACATCCTTGTGACTTAATCCATTAAGCCCTAACGTCCAAAACATAGATCCAAGTCCCTAAAAACGTCCTAAGCCATAAAGTTATAAACTTTATGCTTTTACATGCATGGATAGGGATTAAGACAGGATTTGAGTCCATAAATGCACTTAGTTGCTATCAAACACTTGCATGGTTGAGGCTAAACCATCAAGGTATGATTTTATGGCTTCTAACACTCCCAAGAGCCTAAAAGGACAGCTCATATGGACTGAAACTCTTTTAACTCAAAGAACCTCAACTATGGGACCAAAATATAACATTAACCACCCAAAAACTAGATCTAGGCATGTAATGGCCAAGGTATAAGCTTTATACCTCAAATAGGTCAGAAATGATGTCAAACCTCTGGATCTACAAGCTCTCTTCACGTCCTTTCTTCTTCTCCAAACACATTCTTCTTCAAAACCACCAAATAACACCAAAAATGCACAAGGTAAACTCAAAATGCATGCAAGAGGTTTAGGGTTCGGTTCTATCACTCTAAGGGCAATGGAGGCTGAGAGAATGAAGGTTAGGAGGGGCATAAGTTCTTTAAATAGGGTGCAAACCCTAAAATTTAGGGTTTGCTTCTGGCCAGACTACGCCCAGCGTACGCAGGGACTTCCCTTGCTTCATGCCTCACGTATGTACGTCGTGCGTACACTATGTACGCCCAACGTACGGACCTCACCCATAAAATACATATATTCTTTTTTTGAAAAGGCAGCATAAGGAAATACCTTACGATTCGGGCGTTACATGCACCTACCCACTCCCGCCCTTTTTTTCTAATAAAATAAGTTAGTGATTCAGCATATAAAACCATACGCTGATGAGACTTCGCAATTCTGTGTAAAATATCTACTATTGCAACACAATAGTGTGATACACCTATCATATCCTTTAACTTTATTTGAATTTTTCTTTTTATTTCAAGTTACTTGTTGTCTTCTTAAAAAAACCTATTGGTGCTGTCAAAAAGGGGGAGAAAAGTTTAGTTCAGCTATGTTGTTACTTGATCATTCATTGAATAACAGACACTCCTAAAAGAAGAAGATTATTTATCTAAGGGGAGCAGACCTCATATGTTGTTTATCTGAGGGTGAGTCAAATCTAAGGGGAAGCTGACCTGATATCCACATGCTATCATCTATCATTCCGCTGCAACTCATGGTACGCTGATTGTTTCCACTTCTCTTACTGCCTCCACTGCTGATAACCAAAATGGGGGAGAGTCATACATTTTCTCAAGGGGAGATCGTTTCAAAAACACAAGAAAGAAAGTTCTTACTATTTGGGGGAGCACAAGCTGAATAACTTATTGAAGATCAGTTTTGACATCATAAGATAAGGGGAGATTGTAAGGTTACACCTTATGATTTGATGAGTTAAACGCTACACACTAACCACCAGCGCCAACACCTTATCAGCGTCAGTGTGAAGTCCATGATCTTGGTGATCATTATATATTAGGAGGATATCATTTGTATATTAGGAAGTTATACTGTGTATATATAGAATAAATATTTGATCCTAATCACAAAGAGTAAGATGAGACCTTTACATATATTAGTTTATATTTGGATTAGATACAATTCCTTGATTGAAGGGATTCACTAAAATAGATTAGTATATAATCAACATTAGGGTGAAACCCTAATGTATGGCTTGGTGCCGTCAATACCTTGGTGACTGTCTTTGTGACTTTCGTTCTCTTGGTGAGAACATTATTTCTTAGTAAAAGCATCTTTGTGATTATCTTGTTCTTTGTTTGTTCTTCGTTATTCATACTTGAGTGTACAAACCTTCAGGGTACTTCATTGGTACAAAATTCAAAGAAAATCCCAACCCCTAACCTTGAGGTTTAAAGACAAGAAGGTAAAAATAAAGTACAATGCCCAAATAGTAAAATCACCAACTAAGGCTTAAGGGTTGAGGCCAAAACCACTCTAGTTACCACCTAAGCCTCATTTGGGGTTTGAACACCACCACTCACTGCCACCATGGTAGTGGTGGTCGACGGGCTGCCACCACCTTGGTGGTGGTGGTGATTTCGAATAAAAGAAGAGGAGGAGCAGGTAGGAAGGAAGGAAAACCAAAAGAACCATACCTTGGAGACTAGCCTTTCCCTAGCTCGATTTCTAATCCTTCCTCCTCCCAAGATCGACTCCAAGCTGCTACCCTCTTCTCTTCTCCCGCTCCTTCTAATTCTCGGCCGCAACCACAAGAAAAAAAAGAAAAAAAAAGGAAAACGCACAGACAATACACAACTAATTGGGCTACTAGGTATCTTTATGAGGAATAAGGGCTTAGTAAGGCCAAACACAACAAGCTTGGGCAGCCAATAAAAAAGACCCTGCAAGTATGAATCTCCATTCACCAGAATCCAAAAATTACACAAAAGGTCCCTCAAGTTTGCTACAATTAATTATTTAGCCCCTAAGACCAAAGCTTTAACATTTTAAGTTTTAAAAGTTGCCTTTTGTATCCCTCCTTACATAATATTCTTCGAATATGGTTATTTGCCAATTAATTATTATTATTATTATTATTATTATTATTATTAATCTTATTTATTTAATTTTACTTTTACCAATATTCGTTTAATAAATAATTAAACGGAAAACGGGGGTGTTACAACAGCTAAACCTCAAAATCGACAAATAGCATCAATCACCAAATGGGAAAAGAATGCTTTCTATCCAAAAAATCGTGGCGTGGAAATAAAATTGCAGAGAGGTATCAACGAAACTAGCAATAATCGGAACCTTCGAACAATCCAGACAAATCAAAACAAACCAAATACAGTTGCAACAATCATAAACGACGGACCGAATACGAATTTAATACCATGTAAATTAAGGAACACAATATTGTTAGGGTTTCATTATCGAATCGTAAAATAGAATACAATTAAAAAACAAAAGAGAAAAACAATATAAATAGGAAAGTTAAAAGGATCAAACCTAACTATAGAATTAAAATGGTAAAATATGACCTAAAAAAAACTTAATTATGCTATAAACAATAACTATAGTAACACAATTTATACAAAGTTGTTAGTTTATCGACCTAAATGAAATAAAAAAAAACAGTTTAGTGCCCAAATTATCAAAATTTAGATAAGTAATTGTTGTACTACCTATTAATCTGACTCTAACTTTTACTTGTGTAGCTTGATGAAATTTAAGTGATATTATAATATATGTTTTGATTGTTTTTTAATCTAAAAACTTACTTCTTCTCCAAATGTGAACATTTTCTATACATTTGACCTTCGTGAAATATATGAACACACTATTATTTTACTAAAATAATTCAGTCTTAAGTAATTTAGTCTTACTAAAATATCATGCCAACTGTTATAATTTTATGTTTTACTTATTCTTTACACCAAAATTAAAGAAACTTGGTATCAATATCTACAGTAAAATTCTAAAACAATTGGCATTCTAAAGCCAATGGGTCCGCTGTTTCCCACATTTGGTGTTTGGTTTATTAAGGAAAAAATGCAGGAAATTAAATTCCGCAAGTGTTTTTTTGGGAGTGACAAGACACAAAGAGCATGTAGACATTATATCGGCATGAGAGTGAAAGCCATAAAAAGAATGACGAAAAAAAACAATTTATCTTGGATGACTAAGTTACCTTTTTTTCTTCTTTCACTGTGCTCATTTCTTATGCAACCACTCCCGTTCATCAAATCCATGATAACTGGTAACTCATCAAACATTATCACCATGTTTCTTATGTTTCCGTAAGAACATACATATTTAGTACTGCTCTTTATTAATTTATGCATATTATTTATACATACATACATACATACATACATACATACATACAAACTGTGATCCACAGTTTCAAATCAAAATGTATATTATCACAATATTATTATTTTGAGGGGGGTGGGGAGTAATTAATTAATTGGTATCGTGGAAATATTCTATTTAAATGCGATCAATAAGTGGCGGAATATGTAACTTTCTGTTAAAATATGATCAAATTCATGTTCATTATCTCAAACTTTTTGGATAATGTTTTCTTGCCAGTTAAAGGCATAATTCATGTTAGAGTTCTTGAATAGAATATTAATTTAGATAGTGGATAGTTATGCGTACCATTAGGCAACATTTGATTTTCTTGTTCTCAATTTACGCGCGTAAGTAACAAAGTCTTAATCAATAAAAAAAGACAAATCATAAACTGACTATGCCATTAAAAAACATGTAAACGAAACAAAAGAACATAAGTGGCACTCACACTTTTTCAGGTTTAAATACGTAACTTTTGTAATGCTAGTCAAAATTATTTACGTAGATAAATTACCATTTTGTTATGAGTTAAAAAAATGGTAAATCATACCATACGAAAGAAAAGGCTTACGGTAATCCGTCCAAAAACCTATATAGAAGGTGAGTTGTGGAACACTAACGATATTTTAGGCGTGTCGAAGTTTGAACCTTGGATTTCATTTATGAAATTTCACATCTCAACCACTAGACTTTCATCGTTGAGACATGTTACCACTCAATAAGAGTTTATGATCGGAATTACATGTCATATTACCACTTGTGTATTTTAATTTATATGAGTACAATACTATAACATATCTTATTCAAATGTACAAGTGTATCACTCGATTATTTGGGATTTGGTTAAAAGGAAGACTCTATGCATGATTCTATACTCAACTCTCTTGAATATTTGGCTAATGAGAAATGACAAGATTTCTAAAAAGATTGGGGTATCCCCGGCTAGAACCGTGGATAACATCATGACTCAATCATACAAATGGTTTAATTACAGGGGAAATGGAATTGGAAGCTGGGCGGAATGAAGTTGCTTTCCTTTTTTATTTTAATCTCATTTGAACCTATGTAATTTTGTTTTTTCTGTTTCTCTATGTCGCCATTCATAGTAGCTTGCTATTGTTTGTGTATTTTTGCTATATTTATAATATTATTCGTCATTTCCAAAAAAAATAAGTAAACGATAATCATGATTCATGATGAAAACTTATGTGAAAATTAATGCATATTCATAAGTTGAAGTACATTATTATATGAGAAAATAACAAATCTAACTATTTTTCCTAATTACTTCTCACTTAATAGTTAATAGTCAACTTTTTGCAATTAGCCAAAAATAACCAAGGAAACCATAGACAAACAAAAGTGCCTACTGTTTAATCGGCTACGGTTTGGTGTTTCTGTGTGTGTGTGTGTGTATATATTCATTTTTTACCAAGGTTGCAGAAATCGGGATTAATCGTAGAATTAGGGGTGTTTGAAGGTAATTGGTCAATTTCAGTCAACGACGGGCTTGGAGGTCTTGGCGGTCAACGACGGTCAATGGAAGTCAAAATTAGTCAAATGTCAAAGGTGGTCAAAATTAAAAAAAAGGCTCCAAAGGCGTCAAATGTTAATTTCGTCTAACCATAGTTTCGTATTTCATAGCGTTGCCGTTTTTTGTCACTTATCTCTCAATCGTTGAAGCAAATGTAGGAGGTTACACCGTCGATACAGCTGTAGCCGACGACCACCAGACTCCGGCGAACCTCCATGGGCGAAGCTTCAGCCTTCAGGTATGCGATTTCTGTCTCTCTCAATCGTTGAAGCAGATGTCATATGTTTGCTGAGTTGATTTCTGTATGTATTCTTCCTATTTCTCGCATCTAAATTCGTTTTTCTTCCAAAAACTGTTGAGTTAATGTTGAGGCGATATTTCTGTGATTATTTGTTTTTCACTTTTTCCAAAAAATGTTGAATTCTCCCATCTGTTTGCTAGGTACCGATTTCTGCAACTACTAATCATCTGTTCTTCATATTTCTCCCATCGGTATGTATGTATTTCTTCATATTTCTCTAACTACTAAAGTTGTAATCTTTAAATATCAAGAACGTTTTTAACCTTTTGTTATGTGTACTTTTATAGGTACATACAAAGAAACGTAATAGATTGGAGACAAATAGATTGAACAATCTTGTTTTTGTTCAATTCAATGCTAATCTAATGGAAAAAAACAAAAAGAGAAAAGATAGGACTTTGGAAGTGCTTTTAGCAAATGATTCTCACGCAGCTCAATAATTGATAATAGATGGAGATGACGGTGATGGAGATGAAGTTGACCCTGAATCAGTGATGGAAGCAATTGATGAAACTCTTGGGACTAATAATAATCAAGTACCCCGTAAAAGTTCAACACCGAGAGAACTTTTTGATGAAGATTTCGAATCCGACAATGAGGATTGAGGAGCAAATGTTTGAAGAATATGAATATGAGTCGGATGGAGTTCAAATAGTGGAAGAACTTGAAGATTAAAAGAATATGGACATTTAAATATATGAAAATGTGTGTTTCTATTATTATTAAACTTATTTTGGACGTGTAATATGATGGATTATGACTTAAATGTTTAAATACTAGTTATGACTTTTTTTTATGGTTATTTGCTTAGTATATATTTAATTTTTTATTAATAAATAATGGTCCCCGATTAATCCCCGTCGAGACCGATTAATCCCTTAACCCCAGTCGACCGTCGAGCTACCGTCGAGCGATTTCTGCAACCTTGTTTTTTACATACGAAACAGTAGGTGATAAACACACATACGGTATGCTCTCTTTTAAATACGGTTTTCCTAACCGTAGATGAGACTTAAAATCGAAGGTCATACCTCAACTACTATTTTCTTTTAGAAACTACTTTTTCCATCGAATAACTATTGTTTACTTCTAAAAACTATTGTTTTCTACAAATAACTACTGTTTTGTTCAGTTGTTCTTGACTTTCAATTATTTTTTCGATCTAACTTATGGAATCAACCCAAAAAACCAACATTTACGTATAACTGATGTAACTGATGTTAATAGATTGCATACTATTATGTAACTGACTTTCAATTATTATTATTATTATTATTATTATTATTATTATTTTATATATATATATATATATATATATATATATATATATATATATATATATATATATATATATATATATTATTTAATAGATTGCATACTAAACAACAAGCAAAACAAATACAGAAGAATGCGAGAAAATACCTGGTTGTTCTTCGGAGCCATCATTGAGAGAGTTTCTTTAACTTCAAACAATGGAAAATGACATAAATTAAAATTTTCAACTTTATATATTTTGTGATAATGAACCCTCAAACAGTAGACGGACTCTAAAACAGTAGTTCAATGCCCTTAAAAAGTAGTTCATTTAAAACTGGTTTTTTAGTCAAACCGTACGGTTCATGCTGAACATTGGATTTCGCTAATCATTTACGGTTTTGATAGTTATTTTTGGTTAAAGGCTAAGTTTTGGCTATGAAGTGAAAATAATTATGGAAAATCGTTAGATTTGCAATTTCCTATTGTTATATTTGGTACTTAGTGGGAACAATTAATAAAGTAAATTAAATATTATAAAATCTTTACAATTTGCAAATAGTAACTTTCATGTTATTGCGTATATTAGGATTACTTAAATACAAATGAAGTGAAATGTAGTCGTTTGAGGGTGATTTTGTAGCAGGGGATGTCTAGCTTCGATCCCTCTCGTTTGCATTTTTAATTTTTTTTTACGTAGATCCAAACCGGGTTTGGACGAACCCGCCTCCTGACCCATCCCCATCCATCCACTTTTTCTTTATTTACAAATTTGGTCCAATCTTTTTTTATAAAATTTCGCCAACTTTTTCTTCATTTTTTTATATGGGGTAAAGGACACCATTCGTCCCTCGTACATGTGTCCAAACGCACGTTTAATCCCTATTTTCAAAAATTAACTTGGACCGTCCCTTGACTCTGTTTTTCTTGCACGTTTAGTCCCTAATGACATAAAATGACTATTTTACCCTTAATAATTTCTTTTACAATTTTATTTTATTTACTTATCATTTTAATATTGAAAAAGAAAATGAAAAAAAATATCTACACCCCAACTTACCCTCCCCCTTCCATTTCCCCAGTTTTGTCTCCTTTCTCACCAACTCTTCCTCTCCATTGATCGGACATCGACCATCAATAAAATCACTACCAACGAGCCATCGGTTATCATAACCCGTTATAGCCCAATACCCTTCGCTCTCACATTCTTGCGTTAGTCTGCAGATCCTTCGAACAACACGGTTACACTCCATGGGAGGTTTAAGATATTGATGTTTTCAGGAACAATGCTTCCACCGTCGACGCCTGCCAATGCTGGTGGGTTGTGGGTATTTTTGGCAAGCGGAAGGGGACAAGTGGTGGGTAGGATCCTGTTTGGTACATTAGTTGCTTCTAGTCCGATAGTTCTTGTGGCGGCTTTGGCGATCTTAGAACTGAAAAGATGAAGGTGAAGGTTTGAAACCTTAGGCGGCGTCAATCTGAAACAATGGAATGCACACCGGAGATCAAAGAGGGAGTATTCAGATTGTAGAAAAAAGAGGAAGGTTGTGGTCCGTCGATGATGGAGGGTTGCGGTGGTGGGGGTTGTAGATTCTGGTGGTGGTGATAGTAGATTCCGACAACTCTGTTTCTTCTTACAAGCATCACCACCATTTTCCTTCAAGATTTTCCCAAATCAATTTTTCTTTAGTCGCATCCCAATCTGTCACTATAATCGACGATGGTGGTGGT
The DNA here is from genome assembly GCF_052849685.1 of Lactuca virosa. Lineage (NCBI taxonomy): Eukaryota > Viridiplantae > Streptophyta > Magnoliopsida > Asterales > Asteraceae > Lactuca > Lactuca virosa. The sequence continues at coordinate 284,327,091 of NC_136427.1, read as the reverse complement.
TGGTGGATATGTTATGGTTACTGATAATTGCTTGGTGGTAATGGTCCGACAATTATCATCTTTTTCCTTTTCATCGACTATGTATGTGTGTGTTTGTGTGTTTTCTTCGCTCGGTAATAGTTAATGGCAGACAGGTTGGGGAAAGTGAAAGGGAGGGGGCATTTATTTTTTTTAATTGAAAAGTATAATATAAACATTAAATTAATGGAAAAATAAAAACAAAAGGGTATTATGGTCATTTAAAATTTAGCAAGGACTCGGTACATAATAAATTCGTCTTTGAGGGATGAAACGTGCAAGGTTAAATCAAACGAGGGACGGTCCGAGTTAATTTTTGAAAATAGGGACTGAACGTGCTTTTTGGCACCTGCACGAGGGACGATCGGTGTAATTTACCCTTTTATATGTTTTTCAGAAAATTTCTATTAGTTATATATTTTTGTACAACTTTGTTTTTGAGCAATTCGTTTTGACTTATTTCTTTTACCGAAATAGACTTTTACAACTTTTTTACATATTCGTCGTGTGGTTTTTATATATATATATATATATATATATATATATATATATATATATATATATATATATATATATATATATATATATATATATATATAAAAAGTAATGAATGAGATATTGATATTTCCATATCATTCTAGTTATTTTGGTAAAGAATTAACTTTATGAGTAGTCAAGTACCTTTACATGCTTAGTCAAATAGTTTTACATGTTTCAAACTGAAAAGTGAAACAGAAGAAAAGAACTTTTTAAATATCGACAAGGCAAGACGGGTAACAAATACTTGCTTCTTCTTATGTATGTGCATTATTGTACCTTCTCACCATTATTATTATGATGATTAATATTTTTTTTGTTTAGTTAAATTTGATATGATATTAATATATTTTAATTTTACAAAAGCCCAAATCTTAAATTATAATTATTGTTCGGCCCAAAACGGGTGCCCGTGGCGTCAAGGCGTCAACAGGGCTGTCGATATGGACCATCGAGGTCAACTTTGGGGCAAGCTTTGACTCTCTATTTTAAATGATTAAAATTTTTAAAACACCATAACAAGTTTCCCAACTTCCACGTCTACCCTTCACCTCCATTCACAACCATATATGCTTTTTCTTAAAATGGGATTCCTATATCTTAATACAATTTTTTTAAGAATACCTTTATTAATTCATTTTGTTTTCTTGTTTTTTTATACATTTGCTTCTCTTTTGTATTTTCGCAGACGTCCCCTCTTTTTCTTTACACCCTGTCCCGAGTTCAACTTAAAGAGAGAAAAAAAAAAATAGAAGGAAGTGAGAAGAAAGTAAAAAAAATTGATGTTCCTGAGTTTCATTAAACGAAGGAAATGAAATGATCACTTTCTCTCCTAACTTTCCTTCCTATTTGGAAGGATTTGGAGAGAAAGAACAAAATGTTTAATTTTTTCTTCCACTTCTCTTCAATTCGGAAACACAAAAGAGAAATTTCTTTTCCTTTCATTTCTCTTCTTTTCTCTCCTTATTTTCTTTTCTAATCTTTTTTTTCTCTGCTACAACTCAGAAACTAGACGTGAATGTTTTCTAAACAATATGTTATAAACATGTTTTGGGAACGAGCATTTAAAAGTTTCAGTTTTTAGCTTTTAACAAAAAGATTGATTTAACCAAAAAATTTCATTTGAGAGTGAACTTTTAGTTTTTAGTTTAAAAAAATAAATCAAAAAGCTATTTTCATATAGCGTTTAATATAAGTTATTGATGTTTTTTAATGAATTTTTAGAATTGTCTTTAATTTTAATCGTCAAACATGATACTTATTTTAGATTTATGTAATTATATATATAAAAAACTCTCAATTATTTTTGTCAAACATTTATATTACATTTTATCGGATGTCCCCGAAAGGACATCCGATCAAATTGGAACGATACAAATAAAAATTATAGTTTAGTTTCTAACTAACTTGAAGTAACTAAAATTATCACACGAAGTTACTGAACTGAGCAAAACGAAAGACGTCTTATTTTCAAAATGATCCTTTCAATGTAAAAATGATCACAAAACAATCATTTTTGATTTTCACAATATACATTTCGATTTGCAAAATACATGGTCCCTACTCTACTAATTTAATATTTTATTTTTCTAATTTGCAGTGTAACCGACTCGCAAATTAAGAACAAGATTTTCAAAATAAAACCAGTTTTCAAGATCAAAAAGTTAGTTGGAATAATCAACAAAATCATTTCGTAAATTAATAAAACAATTTCCCAAAGTCTACTTCACAAAATAATTGGTTATGAGAATATGATATGATACCGAGACTTTTAGCATCAATTTGCTATAAGGTGAACAGAGCAGTCCACGTTTTATATCAAGGTGACAGGCTGTATCCAGGAATTAAAAAGACCGAAAAATTATGCCTCAGGCCCAGCAGCAGCCAGCAAAGCATATCCCCTTTTTGTTCTTTTATGCCGCCGGCGCCGGCACACACAATCTTAATTTGCCGACATGAGATCAGATATTCAAAGATCAAACCCAGGCGAATACTTCCTTATCCGACGAACAACGCTAACTGTGCCTAAAAAGATTTGTGATTCTCATCTTTTGTGCACGCAAATCAAGACACTAACAAAGCTTTCATCTGTTGAATTCAATAAAATTTCCCAAAAAACGAAACAATATCTTGACATTGATATAACACAAGCAGATTAAGCTAAACTAAAAAAAAGAAAAAAGAAAAAAGAAAAAAGAAAAAAAACTGCAGGTACTCTCATTAATGAAGGATTCATATGTTGTAATCTCAGTGTTTTGGTATTTACATTCAGCCTGAAGCTTCATCTCCTCGGAGGCTCGGTATGTCCGTCGAACGTGACAGCCCCCCTGCGTCTACGTGACGACCCGCTCAATGTAGACGACAAAGATCTACTTCTATGGCTTGCTCGATCATCAGAACTTGAACTAGAACTCGAAGCCAAAGCTCTTCTTCCTGTTCTTACACATCCACCTCCTAAACAGGAGAACAAATTGCGGAAAACACTTCCTAATCCATGCCGTTCTCTAGTGACACTGCCTCTTGAAGCCCATGAAATCCTCCTCGGAGCTCCATTCTGGTTGAAACCACCATCCATTTCTGTGAAAACGACTGGCAATTCTCTCTCGCCGCCTCTTCTTCCTCCGGAAAATCTCCCCACGGCAAATCCGCCTCCAGGAAGCCGCCATATGGTTAAGCCCACGGCTTCTTCTTCGTTTCCGGATTGGTTATTTGCTTCTCTGGGTTGATCTCCTGAATCTGTGTTTTCTGTTGGTAATTCATGGCGGCATACAGGGCACGAGTTGCGTAAAGCGAGCCAGGGGAGAATGCAATCGGAATGGTATAGATGTTGACACGGCATTTCTTTAGCTTCTGATCCTAAATCGAATGGTTCCTTACAAACAGCACAATATGATTCGATTGACACGTGATTTTCTTGAATTTCAATAGTTGGCATTGCTTCAATGGCCGCTTTTGATGCAGGTGGATTGTTGTCAATTCTCCCCAATCCATTCCCTTCTATTTGCGCCAATTGGTCCAATAACCGATCAAAACCAGAACCCAATAGAAACTCTGACATACTTGCCGGCAATGGTCTTAGACCCGATCCGGCTCCATCGTCGTAATACAGCTCAAACCCCCCGCCGGTGCCAGATTCCTCCGTACCACTACCCGGTTCTTCCGGTGTGCTTGTTGGTCCACGGAGAACAATAACTGGGTTAAATGGCGACCGTTCACCAGCATTTCTTCTAGCTCGTCGGAGTAACGGCGGGCTAGGGCTCGGCGCCGGGCTGTGTTGCCCGTTTCCAACCATGTACATGGCCGCAGCAGGAAACCGACTCCGGTGATACTCCGAGATCACAGACCCATTTAATCTATTCGGGCTATCAATCTCCTCTATGAAACCTCCGTAGCAATCGGGACAAGATAAAGATGAATCTTCTTGATTGATTCGGACCCTAATAGATCGGTTGCATCTGTAGCACCAGTACGATGATGATGAAGACCCAGCCGTTGACATCTATGAGTCTAAAAAACTGATATGACGAAAAATTACAAACCCCAAATCGATTTTACCAGGAATTCGATAACTCGCCTTTAAATTTCTTCAAGAACACCGCAAAGATTGAATCCTCTTCTTCAAATAATGAATCTTTATAAGAAATGAGCCCTAAATACACATAACAAAACCCCCAAACTGTATAAACTGAGAAAAAGAATCTTCAATCAAGAAATTGATGGAATAAACCATGGACATGAAGCTTGAAATGGAAATTTAAAAATGGGTTAACGACGAAACAGGAGTATAATCGGTGGAAAAGGGGAATCTCTCCGGCAGGGAGAGAGATGATAAAGAGAGTGGGTGTGATGAAAGAGAAGAAGAATAAACGATTCGTAAAAAAACTAAAAATTATATGAAGGAGAAGGGAACGCGTGAGAGAGATTGGCGTGACATTAACGCTTGCAATGACCAGACACGTCAGACGACTTTTAGTGGAATCAGTCAAAGTTATGATTCCAAAATTTTATTTACATTTTGCTACCTTCATTTGTTATGTGAGCTTTAAGCTCTCCCCTCCAACTTTAAGATATTGCAAACTTAATGGAATTGTAAAACACACTTTATTTATTAATGTGATTGTTGTTGCCATCCTCGTTTTAAATAAGTATAGTTCAATAAGTTACGTTATTTTTTGGTTTGTCTTTTTGTAACTTTTGATTTGAATTAAAAATCAAACTTGTAATTAAGTTTTAAATATAATTTGAAGCATCACCTCTTGTACAACACCTAACTTAATTTATTATAATCATTTCATTATGTTCATAAATAAAAATATAATGGTATCAATGAAGTTGAAGGCTTTTAACTATTTTGGTATGTTTTAAGTTAACAAATTTGTAGTTAATTAATTTCCAATCTAAACACAGTAGTGTCAAATTTGTCGATTAATGATTTTTGATTATTATGTTGTTGGGTTCGTTTAAAATCGGATAAAACCGGATATAACAAGATAATCAACACCGTTAAGATGGGACATGTCGAATCCATTATAAAGTCCATCATGTCAGACGGAGCACTACAACTACACAATTTGAACATTAAACCTTTTTTTATATAATCTTTTATCTCAAATTTTATGTTCATATCGAAGGCAAAATATAAAAATATATAATGCATATTATTTCAACGAATACACGCTTTATTATTTGATGTTCCCCTATGTATATCGTGAAAAAAAATTTGAACGTATATTTTTTTTATAAAACGAGATAAGTTAAGCTAAATATTGAATATTATATCATATTATATAGAATGAATTATAACTTGTGATATTTTAATATTTAAAAGAAAATTTCAGTTATATGTTACATAATAGTATAGTATTAAAAAGGGAGTTTTTTTTAGCTCGAAGTTAGTTCTACATTTAACTAAAAGATTGTAGGACCCAAATATTAAAAAAAAATATGTTATTTATTAGTTTTATTCCTTCATCAACATTCTTTTAGGATTATTAAAAAATTATTAAATTAGAAACTTTTAACAACTGGTAAATAACAATGGCAAAACATGTGTATCAAACAATAATAAGGGGATCGTTTTTGTAGTTCCCTCTTCGTGTCTATAGCCGAGTATTATTCTCCTAATCTAACTTTTGAACGGTCGAGCATTGTATTCATTTCTTCCTTTCACTTCTTTTATGTTCCAAACTTCGTTTCCAAACAAGGTGTCTAACCATGAGGTCTTGGGTTCAATCCCAAGCAAATACTAACATGACCGTTCAAAAAAAAAAGAATGCATACTTTTATATTTATCTATTTAAATTGAATAGCAGTTTATATCCAAAGGAAATTCTATACATACCCTTCAATTGTTTAATAGTATCTGTGTATTCTTATAATGTGACAATTTATGTGAATGAGATGTACGTATAGCAACACCTAAATTGCATGGTTATATAAGTTTAATAAGATTTATATATAAACCTTATGTTGAGATTTTATTAAATGTATAAGGAAGCGTATGTGATGTTCCGTCCTGGTCGAGATGTGCTTCGGGGAACCCTTCGAACCTAAGACCACACTAGAAATAAATAGTCAGTCGTATTCCATGATTGGTTATTGAATACGCTTTGACAGTTAAGTTAGTATTTAGCCGAAGTGGGGTGAAATAGTAGCATTTTATGGGTGTGAGTTGTACTCAAACCAATTACATTCTTAATCGGGTACTATAGAGTTCGATTGTTGTTATTGAAATACAAGGTACCGTATTTGGATCCTTACTTTGACGATATTTTTTTAATTGCTTAATATATAAAAAATGACAAACTAGCAAGTAACTAGAAGAAAAAACAATTACAAAGAGTTATGGATCATTAGGTTTTGTAACCACAAAGTCCAATTAATAAAGTTCCTACTACTTCTATTATTAAATCATCTGAAAGAAGTAATCACAATGATCTCAAAAAGATTACTCATTCCCATATTAGGAGACCGAAAGATTATACAATTTTGATTATGCCATAAAGTTCAAAACCACAACCTCCAACATCTTACTCTTTTATGCACCAAATCAAACATAAATACATAATCAACCCCGGTCAACAACTCGAAAATATTAGTGAACAAAGGTAAAGGCAAATCAAGCCATTTGATTACCTTCCCTCAAAGCCATTCAGCAAGATCACTAGGGATGACAACAGTGGCGAGGCTAGGTATAAGGAAGGTGGGTCCTAGGACCCATCTAATTCTCTTAGTTTGTCTAAAATTTCTATTGAAATTTTTAGGGACCTACCTTAAAAAAAATTTAGGACCTACCTTAACTATAAAAATATTTGAATTTGTAAAGAAAATTTTATATAGAAAAATTAGTGAACTATGTGGTTTTCTATTCTAGAATCGCCACTTGATGGCAACGGAGCGGGTTTGGGACGGATTGTAGTAATCCCCGCCCCGTCCCCGAATATGAAAACCAATCACATCCCTGACCCGATCCCTGACAGGTACCCGTTTACAAAACACCATCGGGTATGCGGGTATCCCAACAGGTTAACGGAGATCCCCCATTTAACATTCAAATTAAAAATAATTTTGCTATGATGAAAATACAAAATCATTAGACTTAGTGATTGCAAGCATAAATTCACATCCAAAATAATTCTGATAATATATAAAACCAGTAAGAAAGACGTACTAGTTGTGATACATAAGTGGTTACTAGCGGCAAAAAAACAATAAAGACCATTCACAAATCATAATATCACTATTACTCTAAGTAGTATGAATAAAAAATGGCAAAACACTATCCTTACAAATAAAACAGATAGCTATCTCAAGAAATTATCTTCTCAAATGGTTCACGGCAAAGAAGATAACTCAAGGAAATTAATATATGAGTAAGTTACACCGATGGTCCCTGTAGTTTGGGCTTACTTACACGTTTGGCCTTTAACTTCTTTTTTTAACTCGGATCGTCCTACAATATATTTTTGTTGCGTCCTTAGTCCTTACAAACTTAAAAGACTATATTATCCTTCTTAATTTATTTTTTAATTTATTTATTTTTTAAATAATAGCTAATATAACTATTAAAATGCAATGGGTCCTTCCCCCCACCCCCCACGTGATCCGTTCCTACATCCATTCTATGTTTGGGTACTACCATCCCACATGATCCATTTCCTTCCGTTCATGCTTCTTTTTCGACCAGTCGACCCGTCATCCCATCCTCCCATTCCATAATTAGAACACTAAATCAAAATCACAATCAAAAGAATACCACATCAAAATCAGAACCGATGCCAAAACAGATTTCATGTTTACAGTACACTTTCATCGTCGCCTACAACTATGTCTTCTCTGACTTGAATTCCTCTCACCCCCACCTGAAATCAAACCATTGTGTCTTCTGTACCTAAACTCTAAACCAAAATCAAAACTAAAACTGAAATAAAAATCGAACATGAAACCAAGGATCAAAAGAAAACAAAAATCAAATACTAATAGCAAAATAACCTGAAATCAAAAACTAAATTGAAATCAAAACTGCTGATAAAATCCCTGAAACTCAAAATCAAAAGTTCTAAGGGGTCTTCGAAAACCTGATGATAAAAACCCAGATATTTATGAGTATATATGTTGGTGGAGATGGTGGAGTAAGTTAAAGATGCACCGAAGACACATGAACTCGTCGCCCCGGTCACTAGCTATACAATCAGGTAGATCGATTTTATTTTGCTTGTGATGTTATTTGAAGGTTGATCGATTTCTCGACCACAGTCGACCACTACCTTCTTAATTTTGATCCCCATTTTTCTCTTGTTCTTCAATGTTCCCTTGTTCTTTATTTGTTTTTTTATTCTGCTTCTTGTTTTTTGATTTTAGGGATCTTTGTTTCACACCTATTATAATCAGAGTTCACAATGGTGGGGTAGACATCGGTGGTATTTTAGGGCTCTAGATCACTGATGGGACTGGAGGATGGTGGTGGGGTGGAATGTGGAGGGAGGAAGGCCATAGTTTGGGGAGGTAGAAAGGCGACGATGGTCCCAAGCGAGGGGTAGATGATGTTGGTTTCCACTCGATTTCTCTGGTTCTATCCACTACAACTATATCAGGAAGAAGAAGATGAAACGGAAATAGAAGAAAGAACGAAGGAAAGGGGAAAGAAAGGATGTGAGGTCTAGATGGGTAGTTTGGGGTGGGATTTGTTTTATTTAAATAATAATATAAATTATGAATAAAATTAAAATGTAATTATAAAGGGTACAATAGTCTTTTTAGGTATATTAGGGACCGGATACGTAACAAAAACATATAATAGGGACCGTCCGAGTTAAAAAAAACAAGTTAGGGATCACACGTGTAAATTACCCCAGACCATAGGGACCATTCGTGTAATTTACTCTTATATATATATATATATATATATATATATATATATATATATATATATATATATATATATATATATATATATATATATATGAACGGTTTCAGGTAACGGGTTTCGGTTTCGGTTTTAGGTAATCAGAACAGGTATTATGTTTACCATCCCCATAATCGAAAACGCGAAAATTTTCTAAAATCATACAAAACCCGATCCCGGCCCCAATTAACCGACCCCAAACCTGACCCTATTATGTCGATTTTCGGTTTTCACCATCGGGTTCGGTTTCTTTTTCCATCCCTAAAGATCACTAACCACAAACAAATTATCAGTGGCTTCAATTGTGTCAACAACACAATAATCAAAATCATTAATTGATATATTCGGATTACCATGTCATGTTCTCAACCAAAACTCATGGAAAAACCGAGATTTCTCTTTATAGGAATCTTGTTCAGTAAAACGCATCATAAGACCCATGAAAGTGGGATCGAGTACTATTAACCAAAAATGAACCATCATGCTCTAATTTCATTCCTAACTATCCTGATTAGCCAAGATAACCAATTAATTCAACCGAACAATCAAAGTCGAAAGTTCCTGACAAGTGAAACCACTACTAATCTCTCTAATCCGCTATCATGACCAATTTGTTTGTTCTGTTACAAAACACACATTGTCGAAATGTAGATGATATGATCATCGTATTCGGGACACACCCAAATCGGAATATGATGTGTGATTTTATATACTAAAATTTTATCTAAGTTTTAAATATGTAGGACTTGTTTATTCTTAAATGGGCTAAAACACAATAGGTAGTGTACCTAATCATGTAGCAGTATAGTTGTGCAAGACCAAGTATCGAACTATAACGTACCAAAATTCATAGTAAAATTTTCATTTTTTTAAAACCATAAACAATACAAACGATTTGTTCCAAAACCATCCAAAGTAATTATATCGTGAAAACATCAGAGTAAAAGATCATAAATTGTCAATGCGAAAAACTCTGGGGGATGTTGTGCAGTCACTTCGGGCCCTTCCCTTTCGTACCGGAAGTAACTGAAACCATAAGCATAAAGCTTAGTGAGTTCCCCATAACACCACATACCATACATACAATAGAGATTGCTATGTACCAACCATAGTCTTGCCATTATTCCATGAGTCGTATCATGGTCTTTCCTTGCCAGGTCGGGGGCCAAAACCCTGGGTCTTACAGACAAGTGCCAAGAGCCACCTCTTGGTCTTCAATGCAAGGGTCTGATCCCTGGTCTTGCATGCAATTTGTCGGGATCCACCTCCGGGTCTTTCATACAAATACCAAGGGTCACCCCCTAGTCTTCCTATTTAATATAAACAAATCGGCCAACATTGGTGCATTTGACCCCCGAGTATAGTGATGAGACTCACCTGAATCACAACGTTGACTAAAACCTCACACAACGCCGAACTGACCATAGGCAACAACTCTCACCGCAAAAGATGGATGTTAAACACCTCCTATCAATCCACACCAGGCAAACCCTAAGTCTACCTTCTAAAAATAGAAATTTGACCATAAGTCAACCCATGCCAAAGGTCAATGGTCAACGTTGACTCACCCACGTTGTGGCTATCATCAGCCACGTCGAGGCCCCTAATGGACAAAACAGATCATCTGAACCCAATCACCATGGCGTAGCGACCCGACACCATGTCGTGGTAACTGGGTTCCAAAAAGCTTAATTGATTAAGTTTTTTTCTTCAACCTTACTAGCTTCAAAGCTCATATCTAACTCTAAACATGATCTAGAAGGATAAAGTTTCTAAATTTACCCATTAGGACCATCCAAAAAGGTCCAAAAACTCAAACCCTAGGTTCCACAATGCATAAACTTAACCATTAAGCCCTTAATCCAAAAAAGTCCTTAACCCAACCACCCTATAAGGGTTTCTAATACTAGATCTATCATAAATGTGGAAGCTTTATAGACATGTATTTCCAATACATGTCTAAGATCCATTTTAGGTCAAATATGAGCTTTAAGGACCAAGTATAAGCAAAAGATAAGAACTTCCACCAAAGACTAGATCCATAACACATAATACTCTTGGGATCCAGGAAAGTCATAAAGTTGCCAACTTTATGAAATTCTTCCTTCCAAACTTTCCCAACATAAATAACTAGGGATAAAATTCTAGATCTAACCACCAAAAGTCATAAAGCAAGGAGCTTGGACACTTACAAAGGTCCAGAGACAATAAGAAGTGGTGAAAATGTTGATTCCTTGCAAGCTCCACCAAAATATCACCTTCTTCTTCTGCTTCTCTTCTTATTCAAGCCAAGAAATCTCTAATAATGCCAAGAATCAATCAATGGATGAAGACTAGGGTTTTCTAAGGTGAAAGGGGGCTTAGAGGCTGATAATGAACCCTAAAGTGAGTTTAGAGGGGTTTAAATATGATGGGAACACCAAAAGAGTCATGAGCTTGGGCCTGATCAGTTGCCATGTTGTGGTCCTCCTTGGCCACGTCGTGGTGCTTCCAAAAATCACACGACCAATTAAACCATTTCCATGTCGTGGTCCTCCTTGGCCACGTCGTGCATAAAGTTTCCATTAAGATTTTCCATCTTAGGTCCTTGCTACAAGCAGCTTAGCCAAACCGAAACACGGGTGTTTCAACTCTCCCCCCACTTAAATTAGATTTCGTCCTCGAAATCATTTCTCACCACATTCCAGGCACCCCAGACGATTCGGTCAGTTCTTCCAAATCCATGATAATAATCGATTCTAACATACGATGACCTTCCAATAATCGAATCCATCCTTAGCATGACTTGCATACTGACAATGAATGAATCTTTTCCCTGCTAACCTTAACCAAAGAAATTAACCATCACTCATCCACTCAAAATCCAAAAATCCAATACCTTGTCTGGCTTCCTGACATACAAAACCATTCTGAATCACTGCCAATACGACTCCACTTTGCAACCCAAACCGAACGAAAAACCTTCCGTCCCTGAATTATTTTGTTGATTCCGCTAGGGAACAGAATCTTTAATCATTCATTGTTGCCGAAAACCTTTCACTTGATAACAAAAGTGACTCCCAATATGAGTCTCAATCATACGTACCATCTGAGGCTCTTCTTTTTGTCCCATAATCACATTTATGATCTAACCGAGATCTCCCTGGTCTCGTACTTATCTGCCAATTAACCAAAATACCATACTTCCAACCGTTTGCTGAGGCTGATAGCCTCACGCACCATCGCACCACGTGACTCCGAACAAGGGTCTATCTGGCAATAGCTAACGCCATAATGGCATCCAACAGCTCTCCTGATCCAAACAAGGATAATATAACCAACCATTACACCGTCGCAACATAATCTATTTTCGTCTGAGTGAATGTTACACGCCCAACTATAATCTTACATTACAACCGACCCTAAGTGGCCCACATCCTTCCTCAATCCTACTAACGTTGTGACCTTCCCACAGTCTCACGACCCGACAAGCCAGGGTTTAACTCTACCTAGAGAAAACTACAAGCGAAATCGTAGATTCACAACACCCTCATAACAGCTCATTAACCAGGTGAATTCTACGAGTCACCCCACAATCTTACAACACTACAACACTACCAACCAACCTAGTGAATGCTACGGCCACCTTGCAGTCTTACAACACTCCTATCGCCACTTGCCATCCTAGTGAATCTTGTGGCCACCCCGCAGTCTTACAACACTTCTACCACTACTCGCCAACCTAGTGAATGCTACGGCCACCCCACAGTCGTAAAACACTTCTACTAAACCTGTCAATCTGGTGAATGCTACGGCTACCCCGTAGTCTTACAACACTTCCATAACAACCATCCACCCACCATATCAAAAAAAATCATGGGTCGGAGCCTCATTTAAATGAACCCAAATCAGGTGTTCGGGTTATGCTTTGAGTCCTAAGGCCTTTATCAGACAAGAATAGGCAGAGAGGCTCTAACACAACCCTCAGCCTGAACCTGATCACATACCCCCCATGCGTCATCACTGATACGCAAGGGAACCTGAATATCCATTCTTATGAAACCCCTAGTCCAAACGATTCTCCCCCACTTATATTTGACTGTGCCCTTCCAATCCATAAAATTGATGGAATTCCAATCCAGCTTGCAACCTTACCATACAAGTTGTCGACAACCTGAGCTTACAAAAACTAGCATCCTATTACCAGCCAATCTTAGCGAACACACACATTCCAAAACCGGATGAATACTTCCCGAAATCTCATTGAGCTCAATAATCCCAAGCACTTTCCACTGAGTCCACTACAAGTCCTCGGTGACAGATTGGATGACGAAGAACAACATCTCAAAAATCGAAACGGGTGCCCAACCTATTCAACGACCTACTTGCACTAGAGCAAATCTCATACAAACATGCAACTGTCCACACTTTGAAGGTATGAACTTGAAAATTGTCGATCTTACACCCACGATCAAACCAATTCCCCGTTGCCTCGAAACCATGAAGAACCCCTACATATATTACATTCAAACCTGACATGCCCACCTTGCAGATTCCTTGAATTCTTGCTGATACCACCAAAGATCGGACCAACTACTGATCTTTTCCCACTTTAAGCTTGTTCTAACGATGGTCGATGCCTCCCACATCGAAATCTGAAACCGGATCATCCGAATTTCCTCTAAACTCAACTCTCTGTATGCAAAATGGCATATGAAGATTCTCAAAATAAAATGTCCAGACCATCATGACAAGAATTCCGATTCCTAGGTGCAAACTTAAATAAATCACACATAGTGTCTTTCACAAACACATAATCATAGACACAATTAATAATAATTGCATGAAATAAATGAATACAACACATACCTATGACGTCGACTGGTGAAACTCGGATCTCCCCGGCCTGTAACTACAATGATCGGCTCCTCACCACAGGAACATCCACTCTTTCCTCACAACCATTAGTAATCCGCAGAGTGGCTGGAGCAGGTGCCCTCACTGCTCTCCTCATCAACTCCGAACAGTCGGCCTTCTTGTGGCCCACTTCGTTGCAGTGGAAACATAATGGACTCGTTCCCTGGGGATAATCTCTGTTGACATGACCAACCTTGCCACACTTGTAGCAACCCATACTCCTAGATCGACAAACCCCATCGTGATGCTTCCCATACGTGTTGCATTGACCTCGGCCCTGCTAGCCCCTCACTCGCTGATCAGAAATCTTGGGTCTTTTTGCAGGGCCCCCATTTGTTTGTACATGCTCTGGCTTCCTCTTCCCGAGGTGCTCCAAATCAATCTACCGCTCTCGGGCTCTAGCTATCATGTCCTCCAAAGTCCAAAAAGCGGAAGAACTAACAAATTCCCTGATATCCTCTCGTAGCATATCATGATACCTTGTCTTCTTCATCTCCTCATCTGCAACGTACTGTGGAACCAATAAGGTCGTCTCCCTGAACTTGGCGATGATCTCCGCCACTGTCTCAGTCATCTGGCGAAGGTCCTGAAACTCCCTTGCCAACTACTGCACCTATATAGCTGGTGCAAAGTATGCCCTAAACCGGGTAACAAACTCATCCCAAGTCATCGTCTTAATGGCCTCGCCTCCTAAAGCGAAATCTACCTCCTCCCACAAATATCGAGCTCTGTTTTTCAGAAGACATAATGCAAATCTGACCTTCGACCCCTTGGGGCAGAAGCTCATCCAGAAAGCATTCACCATGTCTGCTAACCACCTCCTACTAACAATGGGGTACTTCTCCCCAAAGAACTCAGGAGCTCTCTGAGAACGGAACTCATGGAAGGAAAGAGCTTGAGCTCCCATAATAGCCAAAATATTAGTGCCGAACGTACCCAGACACTCATCCAAAATCTCCATGATCCCCTCCTTGACTAAACCGAAGATCATAAGAGTCTGCTCTAGAATACCGCAGATGATCTCCGACAAGATGAACTCCCGCATCCGCTCATCAATCGGCTCAGTACCAACACCTGAGACTGAACCATAACCTGGACCTCCTCCATGTGTGCTCCTCACTATTATGAAAAGCATCCATACAATAATCTGAACATGCCCAAAGAGTCCTTATCCCACAGGCTTACTAGATTCTCCATGACTCTCCTCGAGTCGAGTATGAATCCTGTGCTTTCAGTAGTATGGGATCAATACTACCTTCCACACCTATCCATACTTTCCTCAAGAACCATCCCGAATCCTCTAAGTCACCTTCTCAAGATGGTACTCCAAATACCCGCTAAATAGAGCATCAAAACCCACCAAACACTTCCTAGGCTCTCCTAGGTTCCTCACCCTACCCCGCCCTCAGTTGTTGAAGCTCCCCTGCTAATGTCAGCTAACTACTTCATGAATACAATTACATGCAACAAAGCTTAGATAATCCTTCGATTAAAAGACTCAATCCTACAACGGTTAGACTCAGATGAGAGCTGCGCAATAGGGCCAAGTCAATCACTCTCAAATTATTTAACCTTTACTGCATGTAATTTAACATATTCATGTAGTACTTAACTCACATCAATGTAAGTCCCACAAAGCACAAAGCAAGAAGCATTCGAGCATCGGGAAATTCTAACCAGCGCACCACATAACCAAGCCATTTTATCCAATCATCTAAAATCCATACTAGCATGCAATTCTAAAAGCTCAAGCAACAAACATATAAAGGCATCTCTCCTAGCATTATATCATACAATCATACATAGATCCTTAACCCTAATCTAACATGCAATTCTCATAACATATAGCATAACACTATGTATGGGTATTCTGGGAATCATTTACTTGAGCTCGGTTGATTGCACACATCACAACCCTTTTTCTTTATATAAAAAATCTTTTTAGAAATTTGTTTTCTTTCAAAGAATTACCAATTCCTTAGTTTGAGTTCAGTCACACCCGAGAGTGTACCTGGATCCCTTAAACCAAGGCTATGATACCAACTTGTAACGTCCCAAAATCCATAGTAAAAATTTCATTTTTTTTAAACCATAAACAACACAAGTAAGCACAAAGCTTAATGAATTCCCCAAAAGACTACACACCAAACATACAATAGATATTGCAATGTGCCAACCATAGTCTTACCATTATGCCATGAGTTGTATCAAGGTCTTCCTTGCCATGTCGGGGGCCAAAACCCTAGGTCTTACAGACAAGTTCCAAGATCCACCTCCTAGTCTTCCACGCAAGTATCACAAAGATAACTAGCATACTACCTATATTTGTCAACGTCCGATCCCTGGTCTTACATGCAGTTTTTCGGGAGCCACCTTCGGGTCTTCATACAAATGCCAAGGCCCCCTGGTCTTTCTATATAACATAAACCAATGGGCCGAAACTGGTGTCTTCAACCCTCGAGTACAGTGAGGAGACTTGCTTGAATCACAATGTTAACTAAAACCTCATGCAACGCCACACTGACCACAGCCAACAGCTCTCACCATAAAGGATGGATGTTAAACACCTCCTATCAATCCACACCAGGCAAACCCTAAGTCTACCTTCTAAAAATAAAAATTTGACCACAAGTCAACCCATTCCAAAATTCAACGGTCGACGTTGACTCACCACGTCGTGGCCCCTAAAGGACAAAACAGACGATATGACCCCAATCACCATGGCGCGGCGACCCGACACCACGTCGTGGTAACTGGGTTCCAAACAACTTAATTGATTAAGCTGTTTCCTTCAACCTTACAAGCTTTAAAGCTCATATCTAACTCAAAACATGATATAGAAGGATAAAATTTCTAACTTTACCCATTAGGACCATCCAAAAAGGTCCAAAACTCAAAACCTAGGTTCCACAAGGCACGAACTTAACCATTAAGCCCTTAATCTGAAAAGTCCTTAACCCAACCACCCCAGGAGGGTTTCTAATACTAGATCTATAATACATGTGGAAGCTTTATAGACATGTATTTCCAATACATGTCTAAGATCCATTTTAGGTCAAATATGAGATTTAAGGACCAAGCTTAGGCAAAAGATTAGAACTTCCACCAAAGACTAGATCCATAACACATAATACTCTTGGGATCCAGGAGAGTCATAAAGTTGCCAACTTTATGAAATTCTTCCTTCCAAACTTTCCCAACATAAATAACTAAGGATAAAATTCTAGATCTAACCACCAAAAGTCATAAAGCAAGGAACTTGGACACTTACAAAGGTCCAGAGACAATGAGAGGTGATGAAAATGTTGATTCCTTGCAAGCTCCACCAAAATATCACCTTCTTCTTCTGCTTCTCTTCTTCTTCAAGCCAAGAAAGCTCCAAAAAGGCCAGGAGTCAAGCAATGGATGAAGGCTAGGGTTTTCTAAGGTGAAAGGGGTCTTGGAGGCTGATAATGAACCCTAAAATGAGTTTAGAGGGGTTTAAATACGAAGGAAACCCTAAAAGAGTCATGGGCTTTGGCATGATCAATTGCCACATTGTGGTCCTCCTTGGCCACATCGTGGTGTTTCCAAAAAGCACGCGACCAATTAAACCATTGCCACATCGTGGTCCTCGTTGGCCACGTCGTGGCACAAAGTTTCCTTCCAGATTTCCCATCTTAGGTCCTTGCTACACTTAAAACTTTATTTATCAACTAAGCAATAGCAACCAAAGCAGAAAACATGATTTAAACAATAGTTTTAAAGTACTTCCACTTAGATTCAAGATCCCCTTGTTTCTTATGGTTGATTTATTAGAAGTGCAATGGATTTAACAAGATAATTATCGATTTTTATAACGACTAGTTATCTTCATCTGATTAACTATCACTAATAACTATAAAGTAACTAAGATAATAATCATTCAATTAGCTAACTAAATAATCAATTAAATGTTTGAATTATGAAAAAATTGATCTAATGATTTATCTCAATGGTCATAAAAATCAATCGAAGCATAGTGTGGATATCTAATACTCTCTTACACATTTAAGTTTACAATTACATCACCTAATCCAATGATTTGGTCTATCTCTAGTTCTAACAGTTTAACACATAAACTAATTAAGATACAAGTAAATATAACCATATTGGTCTTCTATAGTATATAAAACTCAGTTGTATGTAATAAAATCGAAACTTTAATACACAAGGTTGCTGGAAATAGTCTCAAAATTCATTAACTGATGCGTATCCGGATTTTGGCCCTCGATGATCCCGTAATGTCGATGATGCAGAAGGTATGAATCCTGAGATAACGATACACAAGTGATTCGTTTACCGGGAATGCTCCCGGTAGAACGCTCCGATGATAAAGTTAGGAAAATATCGATTGAATAGTGTTTAGTGTAAATGTAAATTCGAGTCCATGTTTTCATACATGTACCTACCTACCGAGGCTCTCTTTATATCGACTCATCTCATGACTAGGCGATCCAAAATGTACTGTGCAAACGAGAGTCTAATCCTTATAAATTCTCCTATTTCCGAACGTACAAGAATTGTACTAAAGAGGAGTCGCCACTCATTTCGGTTTCTTATTGGAGAACCATTAGTGGCCTTAAGTATTGTATGGCCTGACCTTTGTCAGGATTATTATTTGTATATCCGTTGCTTGTACATAACGCTTGTTCTCTTAACCTTATTTACTTTTCCTGGTTCGGTAAGCACGATAGGAATAACTCGACAAATCGTGTATCGGTCCTCCGGATTTACTTCGGAGATACATTCCTCAACAAATCATGACTCAGTAAATCATGCCTCGTGTAACATCCCAAAAATCCAGAGTAAAAATTTCATTTTTAAAATGATAAGTCATACAAACAAGTGGTTCCAAAACCAATCAAGTTATTACATCATGTAAACATCATAGTAAAAATCATAAGTAGCCATCGCTAGTCGACGCTGGATCGCTGACATGGAGAATGCTTAGCAGACGAGTTTTTTCCCTGAGGGGGAAAAGGTGGGATTTGTATCTTACCTGCTGAGTAACCGAGCACGAGACTGGTGGGAGGAGGTTATCCGAGCTATAGGGTTAGCGGCAATGGCAGTCATGACATGGGAGGATTTTTTTTATGTTTTAGAGAGAGTTTTAACCACCTATTGAGGGACAACAGTTGGCAAGGGAGTTCCAGGACCTTCGTGTGACATCCCCACTTTCACGGCCAGAAAAGACCGATTTTGTTTATGCTTTATAAAAAATCAGAGTACTTCTTTTGATAAAAAAAAGTTGCGGAATTTGTTCCCAGTAAAACATGATAAATACGTTATCAAAGCATTTCCGAAGAAATGTATTTTTTATTCATTTTAAAACATTTGGGATGTCATTGTCAATACAGAAACATAAGTATAAAGAGAACTTACATTCATTTACACTAGTGATCTACATCTCTTTAATCTCTAAGTGTAATGTAACTTCATATCGACACCTGTGATACAAATAAGCTTGAGTGGGTCAGGTTGGGAAACCTGGTGAGTACATAGGGTTTTCAACCCACAATAATATAATTATTATGTTTAATCGTCAAACAATTAACCCAATTACCCATCCCCATTATCTTCGTTATTCTTAAGGGTCTACCCTAAGAATCATCTATCCTGAATTCGTTCATTCCGAAGTCCATCGCTTCCAAGGTTCATATGACAGACACTAAGTCCATAGCTGCCAATGCTCGTTCGTAAAGCACTAATTCCATAGCTGCTAAATTTCATTCATCGGGTACTAAATCCATAGCTACCAGTGTTTATCTAATAGGTACTAAATCCATAGCTACCAACGTTTATCTAACAGGTACTAAGTCCATAGCTACCGGCGTTTATCCAATAGGCACTAAGTCCATAGCTGCCGATGTTATTTATTAGGCACTAAGTCTATAGCTGCCAATGTTCACTCATATCAACTTTCATATCTCATCATTCATCTACCCAGGTTTTACCCAACATATTCGTAGATATAAAATACATATACAGTTTAAATTATTTAAAACATGTATAAAATCGTTCATCCATCATAGATAGCAAGTATACAGGTTATATGCACACATAGCACGTAATTTATATAAAATACTTCATATCTATGTGTAAGATGAAAGTAACTATGCACTCACCTGGAAAGGTGGTGATTCCGAACTCAGACAGCGCTTCGCTTTTTAAAAAAAATAATTTCCTTCGACGAAACCTAGTATTATTACCACTAGAGTTTAGTCTATTATTCGCCGAGACTAATTAATAGTCTAACTATTATTACTATTATATAAGCGTTAAACAATACTTATATAACCCATAATAATAGCTCAAGTACTTATTATAAGTTCCTAATAACGTTACTATAATTAAATAAAAGTATATTAAAAATAGCGTAGACGTAGCTCACTTACAGCGGGTTTTATAGAAAGTCGGGCTTTGCTTGGAGCAGCGTTCCCGAGCCGAAAATCTCTTCTTCTCGGAGCCGTCGAGCACTTCGGGGCTTCCGCCTCGTGCTAGGGAGGTTCCCTAGGCTTTTCGGGGGGTTTCGGGGCTAGAGAGAGGTTCTAGAGAGAGAGTAAAGAGAAGAAAAAAATGAGAAAAGTGTGAAGAAAATGAGGGTGGGAGAAGTTCTATTTATAGGGTGAAAAATGGCTGAACTTGGTGCCACATGTCACCATCTAGTGGCAAGACTTGGGGAGAAAGCAATGACCAAGATTGTGCCACATCACCCATTTTCGCACAGCACACTTCCGACTTCTAAAATCCATAACTTTCACACACGACCTCCATTTTTTACGTTATTTATATCCACACGTAGGTAAAAATAAGATCTACAACTTTCATTTTGACTCCGTCGGCTAATTCTCGACCGATCTTAAATTTAACAGTACGAGGAGATTATATTGTTAAAAGTTCGCGTAAAATTCATAACTTCTACATACGGACTCTGTTTTCGTCTGTCTTTTTACCGTTGAGTTCCTATAATGAGATCTTCAATTCTCATTTAGGTAGCGTAGGCCAAAAACCGCTCGATCTAAAATTCGAGTTTCGGGTTGTGCACTGCTAAGCCAAATCTTAGAAAATTCATAACTTCCTCATACGAAGTTAGATTTGGGCGTTCTTTTTTTTGTATGTTCTCGGTTTAACGTATACTATAACTTTTGTTTAGATTTCTAAGGCTAAAAAGTCCTCCATCATAAATTCACTATTTACGCCTCCCGGTGTCGTGCCGGTTTTGCCGTAAAACTTCGACGGACCATAACTTCTTCGTTATAACTCGGATTTCAACGTTCTTTATATGTACGGAACCCTTGAGACGTATTCTACAACTTGGTTAAGATTATTTATTCTAAATAATCTTTTGTCAAAAATTTGTTTTCGACCCCTATTATCTCTAAATTGACTAGCCCGGATCTGCGGGCGTTACACTTCGCCAGACTACTGAGACTGTGGCGGAGATTATCACCAAATTCAGTGAGAAGTCTTTGTTGGTTCTGCAGTACATTGTGGATGAGGGGATGAGGAAGACGAGATATCATGATATGTTGAGAGAGGATATCAGGGAGTTTGTGAGTTTCTTGGGGCGCAAGGCCCTGAATGATATGATCGAGAAGGCCCGTGAGTGGGAGATTGAGATGGAGCTTTGAGCGAAGCGCAAGCCGGAGCAGGTGCAGACAGTAGTGGGCCATGCTAGGGTTTCAGTCTCTATCTTCCTTCCAACCTCAAAAATCCTAAACCTAGCCTCCATTAAAGTTGTGAGCTCATTCTTGGTGCATTTTGGTGATTTTAGAAGGAGAAGGAAGCTTTTGGTGAGGTGGTTTCATGAGAAGCATCGTTTCGTCAACTAAGCTCATATCTTGGACCTTGGTGAGTGCCCAAGACTCAACCTTTTCTTGCCATGTTGCTAGATCTATTGTTTTTGTCCCCCTTTTCCATTATTTAGATGGAATTAAGTGATGAGATCTCTTAAAGTTTGCAACTTTATGAATCTCCATGTCAAAGTGAACAAGTAGTGTCTTGGATTTGGAATATAATCAAGTTTTGATGTCATGCATAGCATTTTAGTCATTAAACCCTATTTTTTTCCCTAAGGTGGAAAAGTGATGTTTTGGACATGCAATTCCATAAAGCCACGATTTTTATGGTCACTTTGGAGTATGAAACCATTCTAGAAACTTTAGAGGTGCAACTCTAAGGATTTGGTGCTTTATGGGAATCTTGATGCATTAAGTCACTATTAGTGGTTGGGTTTGGGAGTTTGGCTTATGGAAGGGTTTTGAGGGGTAAAGTTGGAAACTTTACTCATCAAGACCATGTGAAGAACTAGATCTGAGCCTTGGAGTTCTTGTAGTTCAAGGAAAAAGGGCTTATTGGGTTAAGATGTCTTGATGCATCACCACGACATGGTTGAGGTCGCCACGACGTGGTTGTTGGATTAGGTGTCTAAGCCCATAACTATAATTGGTATGTACTTGAATTGATAGTGGCATGGTCCTTTTGGGTTACCTTCACACTTGTAACTAGACAGGATGATTAATTGAGAAGGAGGAAGAACTTATTTAATTAATAAATTGGAATATATGATTTATTAAATATGTTATGGAAATAATATATTAATTAGTAATCATATTGTTAATAAATATTTAATCAGATATTAATTTGGAATTAATTTTGGGATTAAAGGAATTAATTAAAAATGCAGGGACTATAAGTGCAATTGTCCAATAGTTGAGCAAAAGGGTCCAGAACCTCTTGGAAGGTGGAAGACGAAATTGCATGATATATGTAAGATTATTCTAGAATTTCTAGAATATCTTATCATATATGGATAATTAAAGGAGGTGAATAATTACCATATTTGAGATTATGGTTATCCAATAGCATCCTTGGTGCACTATATAAAGACCTAAACCCTAAGAGTTTCGGCCACTCTTTAGAAGAAGTAGAAACCGAAAATTTGATATTCCTCCTCTGTCATATCATTCTCTTGCATTGTGTGTTTGTAAGACATTAGAGGTGTTACATTTGTGGCACTAAGTTCTCAAGCTTCAAGATCTACAAGGGGATCATTGTTATTACAATATAACAATCAAGGTATGTAACCAAACCCTAGTTTTACATAGATTTTGAAAATTGTAGTTATTTCCTAGGGTTTCTCCTTTTATGTTCAAGTTTGCGTGTTCAATTAGAGAAAACCTAGATCTAAAGCATTAGGGTTGCATGCACACATAGGAATTGTTGTTTTGCTCAAAACCCATTAGTGGTGACTTGGTCCAGACCCGTCTGTTTTGGCGGTTTGCGACCACGACGTGGTGGCTAGTTGGGTGGACTTTTGACTTTTGATTTTGACCAAAGTTTGACCTAGGGGTATTTAGGGTATTGTGATCTGTATTCTGAGTTTTGGTCACTGTATTTTTAAAGGTGACCGGTAGAGTCGATTCAGGAGCAGTGTGTTGGTCTAGTTTCTCATATGTCTGTGATGT
Source organism: Lactuca virosa (assembly GCF_052849685.1). NCBI lineage: Eukaryota > Viridiplantae > Streptophyta > Magnoliopsida > Asterales > Asteraceae > Lactuca > Lactuca virosa. The sequence continues at coordinate 284,303,748 of NC_136427.1, read as the reverse complement.
GAGTCTCCTTACTATACATATGGGTCGAAGGCACCAATGTCTGCCCACTAGGAATTGTATTGTAGAATGCTAGTTGTTTTTTTATACTTTCATGAAAGACCACGGGGGTGACCCATGGCCCTTGTATGTAAGACCGGGATATGGTCCTCTACATTACAAGGAAAGACCATGGGGGTGACCCACAACATTTTATGTAAGGTCGAGATCTGGCCCTCGAAATTACAAGTATCATATTATTGGGTTGAAATATACCCCAGGTCGAGGCCCATATTTGTATGTTTAGTATGTGGTACTTTTGGGAACTCACTAAGCTTTGTGCTTATAGTTTATGTTTATGGTTTCAGTTACTTCCGATTCGAAAGGGAAGGGCTCGATGTGATGGCACAACATCCGCCCCTCATGATTTCCGCAAATTGAATAATTATACTATGATGTTTTTAATATTATGATTTGGTGTTAGTTTTTGAAACAGTTGATGAACGATTTGATAGACTTCCAATAAAAAAATTATTACTGTTTTGGGACGTTACTATCTTCCTTATAACTCGTATTGTTGAATAATCATTTCTGAACAAGTGGTTTGACCTGAATGTAACTTTATTAAAAATGGATGTTTATTTTATATTAGAAATGGTTGTTTATTTTATATTAAAAATGAAAAAAAAAATATTCTAGATTTGGGTCGTTACAAAGATCACATAAGTTCAATGCATAGAAGGAGGAATTTCCACTACATCCAAGATAAAATTGAGGATAGAGATCTAGTTGTGAAGTGAATATCTTTATGATGATTCGTTCATTATAGTGATGACCAAAAGGAAAACATGATATGCATGCTAAGAGCATTAGCATGAAAAATGTTGACAAGCTTAGTATTTAGGTCGATTACCCTTGAAACATTTATACAATAGATAAATTTGTAATTGTTATTATGATTAAATAATGGGGAATTATTTATATTCAAAGGGTATGATGTCATATAACAATTAATTTATTATCGTGTTTCATTTTGCATGTTGCTTACTGAATATTAATTTATTTGGAATGCCACAGCCGGTCATACTTTTGGGAATTGCTATTGATTTAATATTGTCATGGAATATTTTTAGATTGTTCATGGTAATTGGACATTACATAGGGATTGATGAAATATTCATGAGTACTTGGAAAATAGGGATTTAAGTATTGATTAAACCCGCGCTTGGAGATTACTTCATGGATTCAATCACGAGTAATTCTAAGACGATGATATCTTCTATTCTTGAAACAGATAAATATAAGTCATAGTTTGCAAGTCTGATGTGCCTTGGTTTTGCATCAACGCATCTGTAAATGGATGTTATAAAATGTAATTCTATGTATGACTTGGTGAGTAAAAGGTATGATTATATAGTCAAACTTTATTCATTCCTTTTACATTAAAATGAAAAGTGATATCTTTAGGCCGCTCGGTGATTTGATATTGACATTCATGTGCTAGGCCTAGCCTGGACTAAATAGATGTATTCAATAAGTAGTTTGAATTTAGTCATCCTAAATCGGAAATCGAGAAACAACATTTGGGACTATGAGATTGATTTTTATCCATGTTCCGTGTCCATATGATATCTTGTATAATGAATGAATAGTTGATCACTTATCTAAGGGTCAACGTTTGATTTTATCAGAGTTCGATATTGGCTGTGGAAAACACTCTTTACTGATTATTTAAAGTCTATATTTGCAATCTTGTCCAAGTGGGAGACTGTTGAAATAAGTATCTTATGTCATAACTAAATTGGCAAGGTCATGACTAAATTGATATAACTTTATGAAATAAAAGTCAAGTCATTTTTATGTTGCCCTCAAAAACTAGAAATGACTTTAAGAGAGAGATAAAATGATTTGTTAATTTATTATATGATTAATAAATTAATTAAAAATAGGCGGAATTAATTAATTACTAGTCAAAATTAATATGAAATTAATTCGTGATTAATTGGAATTAATTAAAGGTGGATGAGGTGAATTGTATTTGTTCAATAGTTGAACAAAAGAAGCAATTCTAGAATAGTCAAAGACATGGACGGTTTTGACATGTTATGGAAGGGTTCTAGAAGCATCATGATTGCTGATATGGTAAGGATTTGAATAGGATAAAATCTAATTATTTTATTATATAAATCAAGGCTTATCTTTGATATTCACCAACTATAAATAGGACCCCTTGTCATGCAATTTTCGTTCATATGCCTTCAAGGAAGATGAAATCTGATTTTCATTTTGTATATCCTCTTCCCAGTTGATTTCAAGTGTTTTAGGGTTTTGGGCTTAAACCATTAGAATTCACACTATTGGATGTTTTCTTTACATGGAGAATTTGAAGACTCAATAGTTAGTATATTTGAATATACTAAAATGTTATGATTCTTATCCTTGTATTTTCGATTTTAGTAGGTCAATAGTTGTTTCATAAAGTATGTTGTTATAATAGTGAAAATGTCATAGTGTTCTAGGTTGCATGTACCCATAAGAGTTTATGTGTAAAATCCGTTGTGCAAATCTTTTTGTTGTAACCTAGAAAACCCATCATAATCTACATGTTATTATATTTAAAAATAGTCCTATTCCTACACATTAATAGAGTACAATGTTGTTTAAGATTAGCCGATTAGGTGTGAGCTCTGGTAAACTACGATATTATAAATTTTTTACCATTAATATTCGACAATGTTAAAAGTATGATATTTAAGTATCATTGCTCATTATAATGTATATTTTAATTAGTGAGTACAAGCTTTATATGTCTCTGTTGTTTATGATTTTAGTGTAGTTCTTGTTAATATTGAGATATGTTGAGTTCTATTTCACTCACCGAGTTGGAGTGCGGGTGCACATTCAGAGTGATAAATATGAGCTCGGGATACGGAGGTCCGAAGGCAGCGCCTCGAAACCTAAACGGATTTTTATATCGGGTATGACTCTAACCATGCATTTTCCCGCCAAAACTCACTTGATGACATCATGATGATGCATGTGTTGGTTATGTCCATTACCTACCTGTTTTGGCGCCAAATCTACATGCAACCACTAATAACTACCTTTCCCTCTTATATAAGAACATGTTTTGTGTTCAGAAAAAGGGTTACAAACATATACTCGAAATCTGTTCATTAAGGTTTTCTCTATCTCTCAAGAACATATCAATTAAGGTATTATGTGTTTCACAATCCGGATTAGGTCTATAACTCGTATTTGTTCATTCTTGGATTATCCCACTTTTGAATTCGTGTACCATAGACAAAATGGACGAATTACAGATTTCAAAAAGTGTTTGAAAACACGATCTTTGAATCTATCCAAATTTGTATTTATTGTTATTTCTGATTTCCTAAAATCTAACATATGTTCGGGAATACATTTGAGATTTGGTCGTTAGTTAAATAATTGTATCAAATCACATATGAATTTCATAGCCCACTCTTTATGTTCACTCGTTGAAAGAACACAACATGTGAGAAGAGATAAAGGAAGATGTTAATGCCTAAGTGCAGGTGAGAGTTTTTATTAATAAATATGTTTTTTTAGTATGTATATTATTTTGAATTGCAGTCATATAATACACGACTTATATTAGTATAGATTGAAGTACTTACTTATTCATCATTTCAGTTGTATTTATTTTAGAATTTTACTTTAGAAATTTTTAATGTTTACACCCTTTTATTTAACTTTTTTTAATCAACATGTATAATGCATGTACCTTGTAACTAGTTTTCTAATATAAAAAATGAATTTGGGTATTGGATCGAAGATGCCTTGACTATAGTTAAAACTTCAATAAATTCACATAGAGGAGCCCCCATCTCGGGGGGTCTCACCACTGCCGCTAGCAACATCACCATTACTAGTTTTTGCCTATATGATTGGTTTTACATAACGAACTTGTTTTTGTTTGTGCTAAAATGTCAATTTTAACGGGCTTAGACCCTTTTAATACCAAAAATGTAGTCCAATCTTATGTAGGGGTCCCCTAATATTGGTAATTGACGTTTTCACCAAGTATGAAACTACCTGCAATACCGTATCTCTCTCTATATTATTTATTTTAAGGCATGTTTTTTTTCCAGCAAATAAAGTAGTATGATAAAATAAAAGTTGGAACTTTCAATAATTAGTTATAAATTATTTGAGATAGCAATCGGCATAATTGGTGGAATTAGTGGGTGAACATGTGGTTGATATAACCTCATAAAGTGATGTTACTGATTTAATTTAAATAAACAGTATCAACCAAACTTGGTAGTATTAGGCTAAGGAGTGTGATCACTACATGTTCACTAGAAAAGTGATGTTACCTATGAGCCACATCACATCCACCACATATTCACTAGCCCTAGAAAATACTTATCACTCCACATTGTTTTTTTATTTTTTTTAATATTTAGATTAAATAAAAAACATAATTAATAAACATAAATAAATATTTCACATTACATAAAAACACATTACATAACTTAAATCACTAAAAAAACATAAAAACATTAAAAATTCCAAACCTAAATTACTAAAAAAACATAAAACCATAGAAATTTAAACATAAACGACTTAAAAACCATAGAAAATTAAACATAAAAATTAAAATGTTAAAAATCTAATCTCCATACTTATCACGAACTTGTTTTTGGATTTTCAGAAATGCGGCTAAATTTTCCGGGTCGATATCCGGTTGTGGCTTTGTATATAAAATTTGAAGCTCAGTAAGTGTTAGTTTCCGGCGACGAGCTTCCTCTGTTGAGTCATATTTTTTTTTGCAAAAAACTTAGAGTTTTCTCAAAATTTTCCCCAAATACGTCTTCACTACTCGCTTTTCCGCTTGAAGACGCCGATTTTTTCCCTTTGTCCCTTCCCGGTGGTCGACGAAGTTGGACTTCCGGTGGACCCTCCCCTTCGGTGTCGTCGAAGTCTTCGTTGAGGTCGACACCAAAACCCACATCCGACTCGGAAGTTCTTGGCCTTTTGTTGGAGCCGGTGGTCGATTCCGAATGCGAAGTCTTCGGTTTAAGGACCCATTTTGGACCCTTACGACAAATTTCTCATGCTTTTTGGTGGCTGAATGCTTTACCGCCGTTGGTGACCTTGTATTGTTGGCAAACGATTGATAAAATATTGAAATCGTTGCTACCACTTTTATGCATATTTTTCATATTTTCAAATATGTCGTTAAACTTGGTGCAAGCCGCGCGTAGTTCACGCCATTTCCATTCACCGTGTCGTACGATCAACCTGTTTGCCTTCCCAAAAGCGAGTGAAAATGATCAAAAACACGAACCCAAAAACTGTTTCCCGTTTGTGCGTTGCCCGTCCTCCGAGTCACACGATATAAAAACCCAAGCTTTAGCAAAAGTTTCCTCTTTATCTTCGTTCCAAGCCGTTCCTCTTTTTTTTGTAGCTTTTTCTTTTGGTTGCCTTCTTATAGATGGTTATGTTTCTTCGACCTGGTCGTCGTCGTCATTGTCCAAAGTTATAGGTGGGGATTGAGATAAAGAGACTTGAGATGGTTGTGTTTGGAAGTGTTGAGATGGTTGTGTTTAGAATTGTTGATGTTGAAATTGTTGAAAACTTTGGAAGTGAGGTTGATTGAATTGTTGTGGTCTTTGTTGTTGGAAGTAGTTTGGTTGATATGGAATGTTGGTAAATAGAGGTTGTTGTTGGATTGGAGATGTTAACCTTTGCATGTAACTTTGATATTGATCATTTGGAGTGTTTGGGGTTGTTGGGTGTTTGGAGTTGTTGGGGTATTTTGATTTTGATCCATGCTTTTAAGAAAAGAAGGAGAGAATAGGAAGATATTTGAATGGATTGTGGTGCGAAATGGTGTAAAAATGTTGGTATTTATATTGTTTTGTTTAAGTTTAATATATATATATATATATATATATATATATATATAGCTATGTTATTTTGTTTCTTACATCTATTGTGTGCCCGTAAGCACAATTCTGGACCAATGGATGAATAAAATCAATGATCATGATCTGAGGGTCTACGATATTACAATAGGGTAACATGTACCATATAATCACACAAATTTCAACAGAATGGTGTTTTGGTCAATTAACCTATATTAAAAAAAAGGAGATTTTCGGATTTTAAGGGATAATTAATTTCCTTTTTTTTAAATCTGAATTTTTTAAATTAATTCAAATTTAATTCTATTATAATTTCTAATAGTAACCGATTTTATTCTGTCAGAATGGCAGAGAGTCAAACATAAACTAGTAAATATATTTTCGATTTTATTCTTGCAAAATATGGTTCATTCAATATAGTTTTTATAATTAACATGCTTAAAGAATTATACATCATATTATCAAGAATAACATTTTCTAAAGAATACAAATTTTATTTTTTAAGAATCACTAATTACATTAATTCGTAAAGAATAAGACTTACATTTATTCTTAAAGATTAAAACTATGAATGGTTAAAAAAATAAAAATAAAAACATCAAAATCTAACAAAAACACTAATCCATTATGAAAGAATATTATTGTTAAGAAACACTTTATACATTCTAGCAAAATACATTCTGGTAGAATACTCTCGTTCTCCATGTTTTCTTCTTTTTCAATATCAATGACAGCCTCTTCAAAATCTATATCCACAAAGAAAACATAATCAACTTTAAAATATTAAAACTTTTAGTATATTCTAAAAGAATAAAACTATAAATTCTAATAGAATGTGTTAGACATTAAAGACTTTTATTTTATTCTAACAGAATGTAATACTCGAGTCACTTGATCAAGTATTCCCCGAGTCACTTGATCCAAATAATCGACTTAATCTACTTACAAGCAAGAATGTGGGAGATATGACAGTTCAAAGATCACAAAAATTTTCTGAACAAAGTAGAAGTGCTAAAAATATAGTTGTAACATCCAATGTTCGAAGGAGTGTAACTCAGCCAATATTAATCCAATTAAAATGAATTCAGAACCTAACTTGTAGCTAACACAAAGGAGAACATGCATAAAAAAATTTCAAATCATTCCAAGCTAGTATGAGAGAGATATGATAGTTCAAAGATTACAAAAAAATTGGCTGAAATATTTGATTCAAGCATTTTAGCAAACAATTGGCGAACAAAATCGGATGCTCATATCTTTATACTCCTTTTGATGAAACATACAACATATGTAATTAATAAATACATGAATGTGACTAACTTCACAATAAAAAAGTGTATACCTTTAAATACTAACGAGTAATTTGAGATTCCATGCCGTAAAATCGAGATTCCATTATGACAGAGTTAGAACTTGATCTTCCATTCCGGCAGAATTGCTGTCAGATACACCCATAATCAAAAATTTGTGGTAATTATCTAATCATAAGAATCAAAATTGCAAAAGGATAGAAAGGTATGAAGGACTTACAGAAACGAATTCTTTCCTGAAATTTGCTAATTTCACCATCACCACCTGACATGGATTTCTAACTCCACTATTTTAATCAAGCCAAGGGAGAGGCAGAGGGAGAAATAACCCAAATGGTTCCCTGCGCTTAGTTATGATTTTCAATTCAAAATTCGGAGCAGTTGAAGATGATGACAATGTTAATGATTATCATTTATCAAACACATATCCCTAGAACAGCAACATAAACAACAGCATGAATATCCAGAATCAAGCCCTAATTTCTGTTTCTCCTCTACAATGCTTGTTTGCGGGGTTGAAATTCTTTTTGTAGATGATTGAAGTACATAAATCAATTAAATGAAAAAAAAATATGATATGGTGATGAAATTATTAGACTAACCTGATTCGAGGATATCTTAAGAGAAACCAAGGTGCGAAGCTTCCCAAAGGCTTCAGGAAGATTTATCGGACATAGCGACCTCTTCAAGTTGTTTCGCCAAGCTTTCTTCGATCTTCACCAGCCGCGACCTAGCGATATCAACAAATTCATGATCAGATTACTCGCCTAGGGTTTTGAGTACATATCATACACGCATGGAATAGAATTGAGTAGCTGCGATGGTTATAAATAAGAGATATTAGGTCAACATATATTTATTTTCTTCCTTAATTGCAAGTGCAAAAAACCAGAAATACCCTTTTTGATTTAATTATTTATTTAATTATTTGCTAAATTGTGATTGTTGCATTTAGAACACAATAGTTGCTAGAAACATTTGAATATATATATATATATGTGTGTGTATATATATATATATATATATATATATATATATATATATATATATATATATATATATATATATATAGGGCTAGGTTCAAATGTTTCTAACAACTATTGTATGCTTGTATGCATAAATCTGGACCAACGGATGGAATAGAATCAATGGTCATGATCTAGGGTCTATGATATTACAATAGGGTAACATGTACCATATAATCACACAAATTTCAGCATAAGGATATTTTAGTCTTTTAACCTATATTAAAAAAGGAAATTTTTGTATTTTAAGGTTAACTAATTCTCGTTTTTTTTTAAATTTGAATTTTTAAAAATAATTCGAATTTAATTTTAATATAACTTTTAGTAATAATCGTTTTTATTCTGTCAGAATGACAAAAAGTCAACCACAAACTACTAAAGGTATTTTCGATTTTATTCTTGCAGAATATAGTTACATTCAAGATATATATATATATATATATATATATATATTTAAATTAACATGCTTAAAGACTTATACAACATATTATCAATAATAACATTTTCTAAAGAATACGAATTTTATTCTTTAAGAATCACTAATTACATTAATTCGTAAAGAATAAGACTATAAACAATGGTTAAAAAAACATCAAAATCTAACAAAAACACTAATCCATTCTGAAATTAAGAAACACATTATACATTGTGGCAGAATACATTCTGGTAGAATACACTCTCATTCTCCAAGTTTTTTTTTTCCACATCAATGACAGCCTCTTCAAAATCAAAATCTACAAAGAAAACATAATCAACTTTCAAATAATAAAAAATGTAGTGAATTCTAAAAGAATAAAATTTTTAAATTCTGACAGAATGTTGTGTACATTAAAGAATTAAGATTTATTCAAATAGAATGTAATCCTAAAACTACAATGCAATGAGAATAATCACCATAAAGTCGAATAATGTGAAAATGCTTTTATATGAAAAATAATAAAACAAACTTTCGTAATTCTGACAGAATGCATTTATACAAATAAATTATGAGAGAATACTTTATATAATGCACTTAAATCACACTCTTCTTTTTTATATGACAAAAAATATAACAAACTTTAAATCATAGCAAAATGTTTTTTTTACTTTTCCTATCTTACAATGGTTTTTACTTTTTCTATCTTGACAAATAAGGATATTGAGTTCAAATTCTGTCAGAATAATAGGCATCAAATCGATGAGTGTTACTAATCTTATTCTTAAAAAATATATTAAAAGCAAAAGTAAATGTGTTCGAATAAATAATAAAATCAATTAATTTTTCTAATAGCATATTGTAACGTCCCAATTTTCGAGTCCAAAAATTTCTTTTTAATTAATTGAAACATAAAAACATTCACAAGAAAATACTTTGAAAAACACGTCATCCCATAAAACAATGATTCATGTCTAAAAATCCAAGTCATAAAATAATAACATATCAGAGTACAATCCCAGAAACTCCATGTGGAAATCGTGTGTGTGTGTGTGATGCGATGCTACGCCGCCGGTTCCTTCCCCTTAGACGAAGAGGTACCTGAAACCAAAACTGAAACCTTAAGCACAAAGCTTAGTGAGTTCCCCCATCATACCACATACCATACAATATCCTCGGTATCTTTCAACCGGTAATCATCGTCGGTATCTTTCAACCGGTAATCATCATCGGTATCTTTTAACCAGTAATCATCATCGGTATCTTTCAACCGGTAACCATCATCGGTATCTTTCAACCGGTAATCCTCATCGGTATCTTTCAACCGGTAACTGGGGACTATTCCACCCCCTACCACTAGCATACAACAACAAGATATAAACATACAGTCAGGCATATTCGGGTACTGACCTACCCTTCGGTCTTAAGGACCGCTACCAGGGAAACCAATCCCTACCATACACGTAACATATCATACAAATAAAACTCATGACCAAAGCATGTAACCAAACCAAGATAATTATCACAAAGACAATCATCTCCTAAATACTCCTCTTTGGTGGGCCGGCATTGTGGCCTTAGACCCACCCCTACTAGAAGGTAACTCACCTCGTACAAGAAGCTACTGATAATCTGTGCGGGAAACCTCTGTCCGCTGCTGCTCCGGAAATCCTCCGGCTACAATCCCCACAAACACTCAGTTAGAAACTGATATCTACTCTTAGGGTAAAATGACCATTTTACCCCCAACCAAGTCCAAGTCAAAGTCAACTTCCAGTTGACCCGACTCGCCGAGTTGGGCCGTCAACTCGTCGAGTCCCTTCCTTTTACTCGTCCTTATCCACGACTCGACTCGTCGAGTTTGGCAATGACTCGATGAGTTCCCCTTCCTTACGAACATCAATGAACCTTCAACCGACTCGCCGAGTCGTATGAACACTCGTCGAGTTCACCTTCAACTGATGAACACGTCCTGACCTTGACTCGCCGAGTTGTATGAACAACTCGTCGAGTTCATCTTCAAACATAAGGAGATTGCCTTGGACTCGCCGAGTCTGTTCTAGCACTCGTCGAGTCCCATGAACTCCAGGTCTAAAATTAAGTCCAGTGCGTTAGGTCACTCATTCTGTACTGTTACAACCTTTCTAACGCCCAACTGAGTCCTTTTGACCCTCAAGAGAAATGGGACTCAAAGCCTTGGACTCGTCGAGTCCCAAGAACGGACTCGCCGAGTCGATAACGTCCACACCCAAAATCCTCGATTTCTGATGTACAACACTTGACCAAAAGATAGATCTAGGCTCCTTTAATCGTTCTAGCACGTAAAGGACATAAAATAAGCTCTAGTGTTGCATGGGGCCTTCCTTGGGTGCAAAAGCAACCCAAATCTGCCTTGTGACCCCTTTAAAGACCTGATTCCAAAGCCTCAACCCCCAACCATGTTTGCAATCATGGTTGGTTACCAAAATGGCTTATAAAAGCCCTAAATCTCCCCAAAAAGGGGATCTATCAAATGAAAGAGCAAGGTACAGACTTTATACCTCTCAAAGGCTGCAAATGATGAACCAAACTCGGATCCTTCATCCTCCTCTTGATCCTTCTATGCTCTTCCTTCTTCCTTGTGAACAAAACCACCAAAATCACCACAAATGCCTTAAGAACTTCACACACTCGGCTAGGATTTGCTATGGAGGGTCTCTGGGAGCATAAGGGTGCAAACCCTCATATTAGGGTTTTGTCCAGACAGAGCCTACTCGTCGAGTCCGGGATCCGACTCGACGAGTCCATCACTTAAATCCCGCGTCTCATCCCGCTTCTACTCGGCGAGTTGGTCCTTCAACTCGCCGAGTCCAAGGTCAAAAATGCAAAATTACTTAAATAAAATACATACCAGGAACCAGGTGCTACACATATAACATGACAAATCATACAAAATGATGCAACCAATTAATTTTACTCGTTATGTATTCACCAATTCCACTTTTTGCATCATTTAATATCAAATAAGAAATAATATTCGATATGTGCATATATATTCAATCTGACAACCTAAATACATAATAATATAATACATAATCAATTGTAAACAAAATTGAAATCAAGCAACAAGCATGTTGCAAGAAAACGACGAAAAAAAAGAGGCAAAAACAATTTCAGTTAAAAAAAACTAACCATCATAATTGTATTTAACATCTTCGATTATGGTTCTTGATGTAATTGGTGGGGATTAATGCCGGCGTACGATGACTTGTAGAGGAGAACGGAGGTTTTTAGTGGAGAAGTGGAACAAAGGGTTTTAGTGGTGTGAGGAAATTGAAGACGGAAAAGAGGTATATACCATTAGGTTTTATAAAACTTATTTATTTTGTTTCCTTAATTGCAGGGATTTAATTAAATGATCACATTAATTGCAAGGTGCAAAAAACCGAAAATACCCTTTTTGATTTAATTAATTATTTGCTAATTTTTTATTGGTGCATTTAGGAACACAATAGTTGTTAGAAACATTTGAACCTAACTCTCTCTCTCTCTCTCTCTCTCTCTATATATATATATATATATATATATATATATATATATATATATATATAATAGGCTACTTTGTTCTTTGACAAAGGATTGTGCAGGTCTATCGAGGATATGGTGGTATGTGGAGGCCCCTTCTTTGGAGACATTCAGTGGCGCCTGACTTCCTTACCTATTCGTTTCGGTGGTTTGGGTTTGTACTCGGCATACGAGGTTTCGTCCTACGCATTTGTAGCCTCGAGGGCCCAATCTTGGGCATTACAAGACCACATCTTACGTGACAGTGGCGTATTTGGTATGGACTCGGATTACCTATGTGTTATGACTCGTCTTCGCGATACGATTCTGGGATTTAACTGTAGCGGTTTCACTAATAAGGACACCGCCCCCCTAAATCCCAAAAAGCTTTGGCGTGTGCCCTTTTTAGCAAAATCGTCCAAGGTATGGAAGTCGACTTCGACATGACTGTCAGACAGAAAGCATTCTTTGAGTGTCTGCGGGCACTCATGCTCAGAATTTTCTGCTAACTATCCCTATTGATGGTCTTGGCCAACATATGTCTCCTGTGGAGTACCGAACTATCCTTCGCTACCGCCTCATGATTCCCCTATTCCCAATTGACGAGATATGCCCAGTTTGCCGCAAGGCATGTTTGGATACCTTTGGGGAACACGCAGTTCATTGTAGAGAACTCCCTGGTTTCAAGTACAAACATGATATGGTTCGGGATGTTCTCTTTGATGCTTGTCGGCGTGCTGGTATTTCTGTGAAGAAAGAAGCACCAGTGAACTTTTTGACAGACCCGCAGGATGGTAGGTCCACACTTAGACCGGCTGACATTTTGGTCTTTGGATGGATAGGAGGGAAGCATGCGTGCGTGGATCTTACTGGGGTCTCTCCTCTCGTTGGTTTGGGGAGCGGGGGTTTCACAGCAGGGCATGCCTCTTTGAAAGCCGCTGCGTGCAAAGTGGTAAAGCACGAGAATGCATGTATAGAAAATCAACATGTGTTTGTACCTTTTGCATTCAATACATTTGAGTTTCTCGCACCAGAGGCGGTGGAGCTCCTCAATAGAGTCAAACAGGTCATACATTCTAATGTCATATCTCCTAGATCCACAAATGTTGTTTTCAAAAGAATTGGTTTTGCCATCCAAAAAGGGCTAGCGGCGTAGCTTGTTTCCCGTTTGCCTTCCATCGATATGTATTAAACTATCCAATGGTTAAATTTGAATATATATATATATATATATATATATATATATATATATATATATATATATATATATATATATATATATATATATATATATATATATATATATATATATAGAGAGAGAGAGAGAGAGAGAGAGAGAGAGATAGCTAGGTTCAAATGTGGATTGACATCTATTGTGTGGACGTGTGGATAATGCTATTCTGTGAGAATTACAAAGAAAATATGTTGTTTGATAATATGAATACGTTCAATCTTATATAATTATTTTAATTATTAAGCATTTTCACTAATTAAATCGTCTATAAGGTTATTATACACTTTTTTTAATTATTCTAATTCTGTCAGAATGTTATTAGGATGTTTATTGAGTCGTATTCTGTAAGAATTAAAATAAATAAAAAACGATGAATGAGAACAAAAATGAATTAGAATTTGTGAGAATTCATTAAAATAACAATAGTTCTGTGAGATTGAACGTATTCACATTACTAACAACATATTCTTTTAGTAATTTTCATAAAATAGCATTATCCACACGTCCACACAATAGTTGTCCATCTACATTATAACCTAGATATATATATATATATATATATATATATATATATATATATATATATATATATATATATATATATATATATATATATATGAATTTGTTTTGATGGGTTTATGTTGGAGACTTGGAGTTATTTATAGGGAAAATGGAAAGTCAAACGTTTCTTCATATATCAATGAATAACAACTTTTTATTTTACGATCTTATCATAACTATTTATACCCATATATCTAGAAAAATGAGTTATTACAATAAATAAGCTTTAAATGCGCGTTTAAGTGTTTTTTCATGTCGATGGTTACAATGTAAGTGAAATACTTTAAAATTTTGTAATATTATTTTTTCTTAGAATCTTAGAAATATGTTACGAACATTCACACATAACCCCACACTCATATTACTTGTCGTTTCGACTAGAATTGGCATACCTTTGTGTCTCTTCTCCATCATACAAATCATAAGTTGAAAATTATTATATGGAGCTACTTGGATCTTCATCTTCTTAATGATTAATTCAAGAATACACGTTGTTAAGAAGTTTCATTTAGTCAAACCATAGCCTTAAACGATGTAATGCGCAAGTTAAATTGTCATGTTACTAAAAGTGTAATATTTTATGATTTAGTGTCCATCGATGCAGCAAGAGTACAAACTATTAGACTTAATCGATAACTTTTTAACAGGAGTTTTGTAATTTAATCTATAATATTATAAAGTAGTTAATGCCATTTTGACAGCAAAAACATATAAATATAAATTTCTTTCTAGGATTAAACAAGTTGCCATACGGGGACTTTGGTTTTTCTAAGTTGGTCAAACAACCAAAAACTTTAGATGAATGATTGAAGTCAAAATTTGGTTCACCATATAGCCTATATTACAACAACCAATAAAACAATTTCGATTAAACCAGTTCGATCTTCATATTAAATAAATGATATTTATTATTTCATTTGCTTCTATATATTTTACTGTTGAATTATTTGATCATTGAAACTTTGATGTTTTCTTTTTGTTTTTTCAACCACATGATATGAATGTATAAGTTTTTTTCTTCTTATTTGTTTGGTCGGGGAAATCCCACACCTACTAACGTCGTTGTAAACTTAAAACACAAGTGTGGTGTTCTCTTTTTGTGTTAAAGATTAGGGTATTATTATGGTTAGATGTCATAAATTTGATGGTATTGAATTGTTGATTTCTTCTCATTATCGACAGATCCCATAATGGGATTAAAAAGATACAAAGTTCCTAAACTATAGGAAAAGAAAACGGATAAAGCTAATCTAATCTATCTAGCTCAACATGATAAAAGTTATCAATAAACTTAAATTTTAAACATAAATTAAATATTATCTAATACTCCCCCTCAAGATGGAGCATGTAAATTAATGATGCCCATCTTGCCAAGTAGGTAGAGAAGATGTTGAGCTCCAAGTCCTTTAGTTAAAATGTCGGCCACTTGTTGTCTGCTGTCGATCTTCATAGGGATGATTTCTTTTGAAAGAACTCTTTCTCGAACAAAAAAACAATCCATCTCCACGTGTTTGGTGCGTTCATGAAACACTGGGTTATTTGCTATATGCCTAGCCGCCTGGTTATCACAAAACAAAAGAGTCGAGTCTTGTATGTTGACTCGAAGATCTTGAAGTAACCAACGAAGCCAAAGAATTTCACTCACAGTAGATGCCATGGCACGATATTCAGCCTCAGCCGATGAGCGAGAAACAACAGATTGCTTCTTAGTCTTCCACGAAACCGGTGCACCTCCAAACATTATGAAGTACCCAGTCCTCGAACGCCTAGTATAAGGACATCCCAACCAATCTGAATCACAAAAGGCTGTTAGACTGAGATCACCGCTTTTAGGCAAGAGGACACCTTGCCCCGCTGTTCCCTTTAAGTAACGCAAGACCCTTGTTAAGGCATCCAAGTGGTTTTGCCTTGGATCTGAAACAAACTGACTGAGGACATTAACTGAATAGGTAACATCTGGACGAGTAGCCTGAAGATATAGTAATCTTCCAACAAGACGTCTATACTGAGTAGCATCCACTGGTTTTTCCTTTTCTCCTTTATCAAGCTTCAAATTTTGCTCAATGGGAAAAGAGCTTGGCTTGCATCCTAACATCCCACTGTCTTTAAGAATATCTAAGACATACTTTCTTTGACTTAAAACTAACCCATCTTTCATTCGTGCCACTTCAATTCCAAGAAAGTATTTCAACTCTCCTAGATCTTTTATAGTAAAAGCTTCATGCAACAAGTCTTTTGTTCGTTGAATTTGTTGTAGATCATTCCCCACAAGGATAACATCATCAACATACACCAACAGAGCTAAATAAACACCATTTTTATTCCATAAGAACAAGGAGTGATCTGCTTTGGATTGCATAAAGTCAAGGCTAAGAAGAAACTTGGTAAGCTTATGGTACCAATTTCTTGAAGCCTGTTTGAGCCCATAAATAGACTTTTTAAGGCGACAGACCCGATCATCACCTTTAACTGAAATTCCCTCAGGAATCTTCATGTACACTTCTTCCTCCAAATCGCCGTGCAAAAAGGCATTGTTGACATCTAACTGGTGAATGGACCAGTTCTTCTTGACTGCCACTGCTAAAAGTGTACGAACGGTGACAAGCTTCGCCACTGGAGCAAACGTATCATGATAGTCAACACCCTCCATTTGAGTAAAACCTTTCGCCACAAGTCTAGCTTTATACCTTTCCACAGTGCCATCGGGTTTGAATTTTATTTTATAGATCCATTTCGAATCTATGGCTCGTTTTCCTTCTGGCAACATCGTTATCTCCCATGTGTCATTTTGTTCAAGAGCCGTTACTTCATTTTTCATTGCAACACGCCATTTCTCATCCTTTGAAGCCTGACTAAAAGATGTTGGCTCACTATGTGAAGTAATGGCCACTAAAAAAGCTTTGTGATTGTGAGTAAAATTATTATAAGACACGAAATTGGAAATAAGGTGTACCGTAGAAGTTTCTTGATTGGAATCGGGTGCATCGTGACTGACGGAAGGGGGTAGCTTTACTTGAAAATCTTTAAATTTGGCAGGCTGAAATTTTGTGCGAGTGCTCCGAGTTCGATTTTCTGAATTTTGTGGTTCAACGAGGTCATCAAAATAAGGTTGATGGATTGGCTGTTCAGTCGGACTCGTGACAGGCTGAAACATTGGGCCATCATTATTCACTGGACCAGAATCATTGTCCACATCGGTTTGAGGTGGACTCCCAAAAACGGCGCTTGGGCTCTTGGTATTAATTGAATCACTAGCAGAAGTCTGATCACTTTGGGCTAAAAATTCAGTGGGCTCATTAATTGTTTCAGCGGACCCACCATCAAATATTTGGGTTTCATGATCGTGGGTCATGTCATCAAAAACCTTAGATGAAATTTCATCCAGCTCGTCATTTTCTACAATTATTTCTTTGAATGGGAATATATTTTCACGAAATATAACATCTCGGCTAATGACTATTTTCTTTTCTTTTATATCAAAAATTTTGTAACCTTTTGTTCCCGAGGGGTAGCCTAAGAAAATACCCGGTTTCCCTCTTTCTTCAAATTTATCACCTTTAGTGTTCATGTTTTTGTGATAAGTCAAACATCCAAAAATTTTCATGTGATCATATTTTGGTTTCTCGTTCCAAATTAATTCATAGGGAGTTTTGTTGTCTATTACCTTTGATGGGAGCCGATTGATTATGTAGGCTGCTGTCAAAATGCATTCTCCCCAAAATCTTTTTGGTATGCTTGCTTGAAAACGGATAGCTCTAGCTGTTTCAAGCAGATGACGATGTTTTCTCTCAACAACGTCATTTTGTTGAGGCGTGTGAGGGCATGAAGTCTCTAATAAAATCCCTTCTTTACTATAAAAATCGCGCATTAAATTTGAAGTAAATTCTCCGCCATTATCGCATCTAATTTTCTTAATGTTTTTCTCAAATTGATTCTTAACCATTTTATGAAAATCAATAAGACATTTACTTGCTTCGTTTTTGTGTTTTATGAGAAAAACCCATACTGCTCTACTATGATCATCAACAATTGTGAGAAAATAATTTGCCTTTGTGTAAGACGGTACACGATAACCACCCCATATGTCACAGTGTATAAGATCAAATGCAAATTTACTTTTATTATTACTAACGGGAAATGGGTTTCTAATAAGTTTGGCTCGGGCACACGAATCACAAGTCTTATTGCAAAATTCAATTGAACTACTTTTAAGAAAATCAACATTTGAAAGCTTTCCCTTCGAGGCATGGCCTAACCTTTTGTGCCAAGTTCTTGTAGTTGTCGACATAGCTCGTCTATCTTTATTTGACCTCATCCTGTAAAGCCCCCCTTCCCGTCTACCCGCTCCAATCAAGTTCTTCTTGTAGAGGGCCTGCATGACACAAAAGTCGGGAAAAAAGGTTATAGCACACTGTAGGTCTTTTGTCATGCGACTTACCGAAAGTAAGTTGCATTTGAAATCCGGTACACAAAGAACTCCATCTAATTTTACTCCCCCTGGGAGTATACTTTCACCTTTGCCTTTGACAGGAATAGAATCACCATTGGGTATGACCACTGGTGATTCAAAAGGAGTGTTGGTTTTATTTTTAAGAAGACTAGGAATATAAGCTATATGCTCAGTACAACCTGAATCGATGACCCAATCCTCTTCATTACTTGATTTACCTGCCATGTTCGCACTTCGTACCGGAGTTTCTTTTTCGTCGTTTGCAAAATGGCGTACAAACATTTGATATTGGTCTTTTGTTAAATCTGGGATTGGGCTAGAGTCTGTATCTACAAATGCAACCGTGGACTTCCCTTTTTCAGTCTTCTTGTTGGGCCACCAGTCTGGGTAGCCCACCAGTTTAAAACAACCATCGCGTTTATGCCCTGAGCGATTACAATGAGTACAGTAATCGTTCTCCTTCTTCTCTTTCTGGATCTTCTAGTTGTTCTTCTGATTGAAAGTCGGATTTTTCCCATGACTGGTCTTGAATGCTGCAGCCTCCGGCGCCGATCTGCTTTCACCGGAAATAGATCTCTGTCTCTCGTCCTCTGCAACCAGGTGGTACACCGCTCCCAAGGATGGAATCGGTTTGGTCGCTAGAATCTGGGTTCTAATTACGTTGAAATCAGAGTCGAGCCCCATTAGAAATTGATAAAGGCGCTCCTTTTCTTGGTACTCTAGCATCCTTTTCCCGTTTTCGCAGGTACAATTCTTGCAGGTGCACACCGGAAGTGGCAAGATCGACGACGCTTCATCCCATAAGGACCTCAAATTGGTGTAGTAAGTTGAGACAGTCGTTCCGTTTTGTCGAGCAGCGGATATTTTTTGTCTCAATTCGTACGCCCTTGGTGAGCTTTCTTTGCCAAATCTCTCGTGCAAATCCTTCCACATCTGTGAGGCAGTCGTAGAATATTTGACACTATCCCGTATCGTTTTCTCCATTGCGGTGGCGAGCCAGCCTTTCACCATGGCATCGCACCGCATCCACGACATGTATTCGGGAGTCCCCTTTTCTGGTTTTGCAAGAGTTCCATCAACAAACTCTATTTTGTTCTTTGCAAACAGGAAATTTTGCATCTCCTGTGCCCAATCGGCATAATTGGAATCTGTGAGGATGTCGTTGACATGTAGTTGTTTTGGTACGTCAGATGGATGCAGATAATAGGGAGAATTGTGATCGATAGGGTTGCTGGAGCTTCCTCCTTCTGTCTTCTTTTCGCCTGACATCGATTAAGATACAGGTGATGTTGTTTTGCTGTTTTGTTGTGTTTTAGAATTTCTTGAACCTGGCTCTGATACCATCATAAATTTGATGGTATTGAATTGTTGATTTCTTCTCATTATCGACAGATCCCATAATGGGATTAAAAAGATACAAAGTTCCTAAACTATAGGAAAAGAAAACGGATAAAGCTAATCTAATCTATCTAGCTCAACATGATAAAAGTTATCAATAAACTTAAATTTTAAACATAAATTAAATATTATCTAATAAGATGATATGAAAAGCCGAAAAGGGTATGTACATCTCTTACAAATATTATTTGAATTTGGATATTTGGATTGGTTTTCAGTAAAACCGATTTAATAGTTTGGATTTCGAATTGATTTTGGATTATAAAATAATAATCTTATATTCAAAAAAACCGAATAAAAATTTATTATTTATTTATTTCTAATATGTCTTTAATATTTCTTATTTTCCTATATTGGTTTCTTAAAATAAATTAATAAGTCTCACCTAATAAAAAAAACATTATTATGTACTTCTTAAAAGTTTTTTTTATATGTAGAATACTAAATTATATATATTTTACTCAGTAGTCGTTTGTATATTTTAATTCACAACATAAAACAAATTGATTTTATTCATTTATAAAGTTTGCTTGTATTCAAGTTATACATTGTTTCAAAACGAGACTACAAAGTCGCGTGTAGCTGTTGCGGCGGAAGTTTAAGCAATTAATTTTCTGATATAGGCTTGAACTTATAATACATAGATTTGCTAAGCCAAGTACACAATTCCAAAATCAACTTAATCTTATTGCAACAATAGAAAAAACTACAATTACAATTAGCGAAAACTTTAACACATTACAATTTTAAAACATTCAATATATAACCATTTTTACTATATAGAATACATATCAATATTACATTAATTCTATCTTTAAGCCCTCAACGTTTTATTATATAAAATACATATCATTAATAATAGCAAGGCAACCTTCAACCCTTCAAACTTTTGTTCATAAATTATATTTTATTACATCAAAGAGCTTCTGTATGTCTACCTTGAAGCCTTAAAACTTTTACTGCTAGCTACAATGGAAAAAGGTTAAGAAATGGCAATATACTTTCGTGAACTCGTTTTTTGTAACATCATACTTTCTTATCAACATACATACATAGCCAAACACAATAGCTTCGTATTACAACATTGTACTTATTTTTTTTCTTTTTTAATGCATTGTACATTAATGATCTACCAATTAGGACAATATTGTTTTAAAAAGAATGCCTTAATAAGAAATAAAATGTAAATGTAAAGGTTTAATAGAAAAAAATGTAATTACAAACAAACAAATTGAAGTAAAATAGGCTAAATGCAAGTAATGACAATGTACTTTAGTTTATTTGTTTGTAATAGCATCATATTTTTATATCCACATACACACAACCGAACACAGTAGCAGCAACATACATACAACCACAACCACACACATGTACTTTAATTTACTAATTATAATCACTTTTAACTTCTTGGAATGTTTTTTTTTATCAACAATAAAAGACTTGTGACTGTAGAGAACTTAAAGCTTCTAAACATGTCAATTCCATCAAAATCCCCCAATTTGATCAAAACAATAGCTCAAAAAGAAAATCGTAACTTAATGATATAATATAATAGTCTATCCAAGTAAGGATTATAACAGAGTTTTCCAACAACAAATAATTTTTTTATGGTAAAACCATATAAACCTCAAGGGCAGTAGCGAATCTAGAACCAAAAACCACATGGTTCCTTATGTAAATAAAACTAAAATAGGTAGGTCTTTTAGCAAAAATAGATAGGTCTTTTAGCAAAAATGAGATAGGTCCTTCATATTTTCTATATATATTTGTTGTATTTAAAAAAAAAAAGTAGGTCCTAGGACCTACCTTCTTGAAGCTTAGCTACGCCCCTGCTCAAGGGCCATAATTTAATTCATAAAACTTCTTAATTCTCTTATATAATTTAAAATAGACAAAAATAAAGAAACCCAAGTGCAAGAACTAAACTAGTTACAACTCACAACATGCATTTTTTTGTTTTTTTTCAAGTTTCTATTTTTGCTTCTAAATTGCCATTAATAGTTTTATATATATTGCAATACTTATCTTCACTCATAACAAACCTTCATGTTAACTGATTTGTAAAAATCCATTCCAAAAAATATGATTAATTCCATCATTTATAAACCGAGCTTTAAACTTTGAATCCATTTGATCGGATTGAAACATAAGGTTGCAACTAAACACTTAAACAATTCATGATTTTATCGAAACTTGGTGTATAAATTCAACTTGAAATTTGGGATGAACACTTGAGCAACCTCGACCATGTTTTGCTCCTTCTTCATTCAATTTTACCTCATATTCTCTCATTCCATCATCAAAACCCCTGCAACAACAATATCATAATGAAATTGGAAAATGTCAACATCCAGAAAAGCTACGTTCTAGAAAAGTGGTCATGCATTTGGAATAAGAGAAAAATAAAAGGACAAAAGATATTTCATATTGTAATATAGATATTTACCTCTAAGATTATGTAACTCGATAATGAGGTCTCGTGGTTGATGGTAATGCTTCTATCAGTGGAGGTATGGATCATATCATTAATATAACATGATTTATCATGTGCAATTCTAAATAAAATAGCAAAAAACTGAAAACCAAATATTTATTTCTATTATAACACAACCAAAACATAGATAAGAGTCAACCATGGGTAAGTGATTATATTACCATCATTGCAACATCGTAGACTAAGAATGATTTTACTTGATCTTGTATATTTTTCACAACAGCTTCAAGGAAATCATTCTCTCCAGTTAAAAACATCCTAGGGAAAGATAATAGGTAAAATTATATGAACAAAACTATGAAAATGAAAATAATCAGAATAGTAAGAACTGTTACCTAAATAATTTGTCGATTAAACTAAAATATCCTCCTCATTTGGTGATCCAAGAATGTCAGGTAGACAAAAGAGTGAACATGTCATTAAACTCATGAATCAGCAAATACAAAACAATCTTCCCTCATACACTCTTCATTGAAGCATTACGAATCAAAAGGTAAATATAGTAAAGTCTGTTACCTTTCAATTTAAACAATATTTATGAACAAAAGAGAAATGTTTTCCATACTTACCTAACAAAATGAGAAATATGTTGATGGATTTTCGTGTTTGCACCTGGATAAGAATGAAGAATGTGATGCTTTTGTCCAGATCTACTCTAAAAAACCAAATAAACCTAGATAACTGTCAAAAAAAAAATAACGTTGTTTTACACACTTTTACCAATTTGGGTTTTCATTTCTTTCCAAGCACTAATCAACTGAAACATAAGAAAATGTAAGTTGTTTTTACCTAAAATGTACTTTTCTATAATATTATATGAATAGATAGCGAGGAAAAGAAGGGAAATAAATACCCAGAAACATTGCAAATCTGAAATTACCAATAGCATGTGATTTCTGCCATCGTTGGCCATTATCGTCGCCACCGACAACAACCACTTTGTTGTTGCCCTCCTTCTTGACCGTTTCTTCTATCCACCATGTCTCTCTCGCAATTCTCTTATTCCTCTCCTTAATCGATCCTTCAATCTCTAGGAGATATGTGCTTCGAATTTGACCAATTGAGATATAGGTAAACATTATTTTTTGATTATTTATGCATTCCAATTTTTCGTTTATTTCCGTATTTTTTTCTAAATTCATAGGTTCGATAACTTGTAATAGAACTGATGCCGGAGAGAAATATTCGATTACATAGAGTCAACGAATGAGATAGGTTCATTAACAATTCAAAGATGAAAAAATGAAAAAAAAAAAAAAAACATTCACTCTTCTTTTATATCTTGCATCTATAGTATTTTTGTCCTCGTGGATTTCTCTTTCATTTCAAAAAAGTATGGAATCCTAGGTTACTAATTGGTGGAATATTAGGCAATCCGAACCTTTTTTGAATGATATTCAAAAAAAGAGTATTCTAGAAAAATTCATAGAATTAGAGGAACTCCTCTTCTTAGAGGAAATGATTAAGGAATACTCGGAGACAAATCTACAAAACCTTCGTATAAGAATTCACAAAGAAACAATCCAATTAATCAAGATACACAACGAGGGTCGTATTCATACGATTTTGCACTTCTCGACAAATATAATCCATTTCATTATTCTAAGTGGTTATTCTCTATTGGGTAATAAAGAACTTGTTATTCTTAACTCTTGGGTTCAGGAATTCCTATATAACTTAAGTGACACAATAAAAGCTTTTTCTCTTCTTTTATTAACTGATTTATGTATCAGATTTCATTCGCCCTATGGTTGGGAACTTATGATTGGCTTTATCTACAAGGATTTTGGATTTGTTCATAATGAGCAAATTATATCTGGCCTTGTTTCCACTTTTTCAGTCATTCTAGATACAGTTTTCAAATATTTGATTTTCCGTTATTTAAATCGCGTATCTCCGTCACCTGTAGTGATTTATCATTCAATAAATGACTGAAAAATTATCTACCTAATCCAATTAGAATGTTTCTTACTTTGCAGTTGTACATAAGCAAAGCATTGAAAATCGTACTCACTCTTTATCTTTCTACCCATCCCGGAGATTCATCCTATATATTAATTCAGTCAAATTATTCTAGTAAATAACAAAATCGTGGATAGGAAACTCCATTAGTGACTTACCCCACTTTATTGTATAAATTTTCGGGATTAATGGTTGGACCATGCAAACTAGAAATAATTTTTCTTGGATAAAGGAACAAATTACTCGATCTATTTCCGTATCGCTCATGATATATATCATAACTCGTGCATCCATTTCAAATGCATATCCCATTTTTGCACAGAAGGGCTATGAAAATCCATGAGAAGCGACTGGACGTATTGTATGCGCCAATTGCCATTTAGCGAATAAACCAGTGGATATTGAGGTTCCGCAAACGGTACTTCCCGATACTGTATTTGAAGCAGTTGTTCGAATTCCTTATCATGTGCAACTGAAACAAGTTCTTGCTAATGGCAAAAAAATGGGCTTTAAATGTGGGGGTTGTTCTTATTTTACCAGAGGGTTTTGAATTAGCCCATATCGATCGTATTTCCACTGAGATAAAAGAAAAGATGGGCAATTTGTCTATTCAGAGTTATCGCCCAAATCAAAAAAATATTCTTGTCATAGGCCCTGTTCCTAGTCAGAAATATAGTGAAATCACGTTTCCTATTCTTTCCCCGGACCCCGCTACTAAGAAAGACATTCACTTCTTAAAATATCCTATATACGTAGGCGGAAACGGGGGAAGGGGCCAGATTTATCCTAACGGGAGCAAGAGTACCAATACAGTTTATAATGCTACAGCATCCGATAGAGTAAGCAAAATCCTACGAAAAGAAAAGGGGGATACGAAATAACCATAGCAGATGCATCGGATGGACGTCAAGTGGTTGATATTATCCCTCTGGGGCCAGAACTTCTTGTTTCAGAAGGCGAATCTATCAAATTTGAGCAACCATTGACAAGTAATCCTAATGTGGGTGGATTTGGTCAGGGAGATGCATAAATAGTATTGCAGAAATAGTACTTAATGATCCATTACGTCTACAAGGCCTTTTGTTCTTCTTAGCATCTGTTATTTTGGCACAAATATTTTTGGTTCTTAAAAAGAAAAAGTTCGAGAAGGTTCAATTGTCCGAACTAAATTTCTAGACTCGCGGATTTAATGATTTATCGACCTCAAATTTGTAAAAAGAACCAACTTTTTTTAGTAATTATGATTATCTATGATAAAAAATAAAATTCTAAAAAGTTTTTTGTTTGTTTATACTCTTTTTCTACAAGATGCCGGGAATTAAATGTACCACATTCCTAGCCACATTATGTAGATTGTGAAGAAGACAGTTTGACTTGACCCCTTCTTTCTTTGTTTTTGTTTTTTTATAAAAATTTGGGGTGATGTTATTATGTTGCTATTGGCAGATTAAAATGTCATAAAATGCATTTGAGTCTAATACAATGGACTTCGGCTATATCCTATGCAAAAGTAAATGCAAAATAGAACGGATAAATGAAGGGAACAAATATTTCTGGGAAGGGTTATTCGTCTTCCTAGTCTTCGACACAAGAAAGGGTGTGAAAAATCCTTTTCTTGTGTCGAGATAATAATGATTCTTGATACTGTTCGTCAAACATTCCTAATGTTAGTTTCTATTTTTTTACAGACGTATCACAACGTTTTTTATAGTTATTACGGATTTTAATTATTCTTATGTTATAATAATTACGTATACTATAAATAAAAAGTGGTGGACAAACAAAAGAGGAGGGAAAATCTGTTGAGTAAATAGAACTTCTTCAATGAACTTATAAAAAAATATTCTAATTATTAAGAACTCAACGGGACCTTCTCCCTCAAATCAGACAAACAAAGAAGGGAATTCGTTGAGTTCTTACGCTTTCATGTCTACAACTCAATTCATCTGATTACTACAGGGATGAACCCAATCCGGAATATGAACCATAAAAGAAAACACCTACTAAAACGATCACAAGAATACCAACTACGGTACCTATTATCCAAAGAGGAATTCTTCCAGTAGTATCGGCCATTTACCCCACTTCCCTCCACATTTCAATAAACTCTTAGAATCTTTGTTATTCACTATTATACTATTTTAATTCTTAGCTATTCATATTCGCTATTCATAAAGAATATTAATATATTAAAGAATAGAATATAGAATTTCAAATAATTGTTAAATATTATAGAAGATAACGATTAATCTAGCGATATAGAATTTCCATTTTTCTTTTTTTATCACAATTAAATATTCTTTTTTTTAATATGAAAAGAATCGACCGTTCAAGTATTTGAAATTTCATTGGTAAATGAGTGGAAGAGAGGCAGATGTATAGCGTATGTATCCACCTATATTGAATTGCCGATACAGAAATGATAAAATCGTTTTTGATTGGACCGAATATAAGCCTCCTATAGATATAGAATATGAAAGAAGATAGACAAGAAATCAAAGACAAAGAGGAGAAAACACTTTTCGAGACAGTAATCGGCATCTATCTAATGAATTCAACGGTTTCGGTATAAATGAAAGAAAAAGGGGAACGAGATCACAATGAGATTTTCATCTCAAAAAGGGGGATATGGCGAAATCGGTAGACGCTACGGACTTAATTGGATTGAGCCTTGGTATGGAAACTTACTAAGTGATAACTTTCAAATTCAGAGAAACCCTGGAATTAATAAAAATGGGCAATCCTGAGCCAAATCACGTTTTCCAAAAACAAACAAAGGTTCAGAAAGCGAAAATCAAAAAGGATAGGTGCAGAGACTCGATGGAAGCTGTTCTAACGAATGAAGTTGATTGTCTTATGTTAGTAGAGGAATCCTTCTATCGAAACATCAGAAAAGATGAAGGATAAACCTGTATACATACTAGAGAAAATTGTTGTCAGTTGATTCCATATTGAAGAAAGAATCGAATATTCATTGATCAAACCATTCACTCCATAATCTGATAGATCTTTTGAAGAACTGATTAATCGGACGAGAATAAAGATAGAGTCCCGTTCTACATGTCAATACCGGCAACAATGAAATTTATAGTAAGAGGAAAATCCGTCGATTTCAAAAATCGTGAGGGTTCAAGTCCCTCTATCCCCAAAAAGACCATTTGGCTCCCTAATTATTTATCGTATCCTTTTTTTTTCTTTATCCTTTTTTCGTTAGCGGTTCAAAACTTTTTATCTTTCTCATTCACTACTCTTTATACAATGAGCGTAAAATCACATGTGATATATATATATATATATATATATATATATATATATATATATATATATATAGAGAGAGAGAGAGAGAGAGAAAAGACTTCTTACCTTCCTACCAAAATATTTTCTTCTTATTTGATATATATAGAAATTTTTTTGGTAGGAAGGTAAGAAGTTTTTTTTCTACATATTTTTTTGACGAACAAAATAAATGAATCACTAGATGATTCATTTATAAGATGATTCACAAGAAAAAATTCCCAAAAAAACATATTTATGATTCATTTTAAGTAAATTAAGAAAAAATTCATTTTATGACAATTTTAGTGAATAACAACAAAATCATTGTATAAATGAATCATCGAGATGTTTTTTTGAAAATTTTTTCTTGTGAATCATCTTACAAATGAATCATCTAATGATTCATTTTGTTTGTTCGCGAAAAAAATATGTAGAAAAAAGACTTCTTACCTTCCTACCAAAAATTTTCTTCTTATTTGATCTTGACTCTCTCTCTCTCTCTCTCTCTCTCTATTTATATATATATATATATATATATATATATATATATATATATATATATATATATATATATATATATATATGATACATGTACAAATGAACATCTTTGAGCAAGGAATCCCCATTTGACTGATTCACGATCGATATTTTTATTCATACTGAAACTTACAAAGTTGTTCTTTTAAAAAATTATAGGTCCGGGATGAGGCTTTGTAATACCCTTTCAATTGACGTAGACCCAAGTTCTCTAGTAAAATGAAAATGAGTATGAGACATGAGGAATAGTTGGGATAGCTTAGTTGGTAGAGCAGAGGACTGAAAATCATCGTGTCACCAGTTCAAATCTGGTTCATGACACATGATTAATTTGTATGAGTCTCTATTCTACCAATTAATTGACATGAGCAATTAATTGATATGAATACATATTCATTAAGAGTCTAAATAATAATACATATTCTCCATCTCGTTTTTCAGAACCCCATCTATTTGATTTTTATAGAGGGGGTAAAGAGTTTATTATACAAAGTATGTAAAAAAAATGGAGATTCTATTTTCTCTTCTTTTTTATTTCTTCTCTGGTTCAAAAAGAAAAGAATGTTAATTCTTCATACGCATATACATATTCAAAGGTTAAGGTTGAAAGATTCAATAGAGTAGTCGAAGGATGCGAATAAATAAGATTCAGTTTTGTATTTTCTTTTTCCATTTTTAATTTACTCCTACATTACATGACTTTATAGATTCCCCTAAGTGATGTGTGCAGTCCAAAGTTGATGTTGCATAATTCGTTTGGTTCCTCCTATCGACTTGGCTCATCCGAAATAAGTATTTTACAAATTTGAGAATCCCGATTAATTCCTAATTTTATTTTATTGTATTTTTTTATTCTATACATAATAAAAATACAACCCATAAACGAGACTTCAATTACTCTGTTTAATCTAGAATCGAACCTGGAATCTATAGAATTGTATAATTGAAGATTCGTTTTTTATCATTCAATGAGCATCTTGTATTTCATAAAAATTGGGAGCAATATAATCCTTACGTCAAGGCCATCCTATCCTACTTTCAGGCATTAATATACGTTTCAAACGTGGATGATTATCATAAGAGATTCCGAACATATCATAAGATTCCCGTTCTTGAAAATCCACACTTTTCCAAACCCAAAAAACAGACGGAATTCTAGGATCCCTCCTCGGGGAAAATACTTTTATGCATACCTCTTCTGGTTGATCCGCGCCATACTCTATTCTTGTAACATTCGTCACTTGAGGTAATAATCATTTAATATTTCTTTAATTAAACTTTTGGGCTAAAAATTTAATAGATGGATTATTTAGTGGACCATTAGTAAGTGGTCGTGTAGTAAGCTGCCCAGAAGACGTACGATGGGCGTAAGCTTGGCGTATGCGGGGCGTAGAGGAGCATTGGACTCGGGGGGGGGGGGGGGGGGGGAGCATGCACGTACATGCTGTTGGTTTTGAGCATTCTAACACTCTTATCTTGTAACATTCGTCACTTGAGGTAATAATCATTTAATATTTCTTTAATTAAACTTTTGGGCTAAAAATTTAATAGATGGATTATTTAGTGGACCATTAGTAAGTGGTCGTGTAGTAAGCTGCCCAGAAGACGTACGATGGGCGTAAGATTGGCGTATGCGGGGCGTAGAGGAGCATTGGATTCGGGGGGGGGGGGGGGGGAGGGGAGGGGGGGAGCATGCACGTACATGCTGTTGGTTTTGAGCATTCTAACACGCCTATGGTGTACATGCAACCCTAGAAACTTTGGATCTATGTTTGACTAAGATACATGTAAAATGATTTTTCCAAGGTTCATAATAACTTGTAATACAAAAACAAGTAGAATAACATACCTCTTAGAAGCTTGGATTCCTTGATGACTTGGTGAGCCTAGCACCCCAAATGTGATGCCTCAAATGCTTCACACAACACCACAATTCTTGGAATAACATTGAGAGAATTACACTAAACTCAAAATTGGCTAGCCCTCTAACTTGCTTGTAGTAGTGCCCATTTTGCTTGACAAGGAGCATTTATATAGTTGTGACACAATTAGGGTTACACCATGTAAACCCTAATTGTCATGGCTTTCCACATTCCATGATCTATGGGTTTGTAACCCCCATGGACTATCCATGGAGCACCTTATGGGTTTTAACCCAATCCATACAAACCATGGATCATTAGCCCACTATACAAGAATATATTATTTACATAATCAACCCCATATATTTAATTAGTCTCTTTTTGATCACTTAATTAATTCAAGATTAATTCTTTGATCAATACCAATTAAATAACATTATTAATATATTAGTACTTATAATATATTAATACACCTTCAATGTCCTTTCTCTCATTTTGGTCTATCCAATTATTGCAATGCCATGCAACCCAATGGACCATGCAGGGTCGGGTCAAGTACATATCAAATATAGTTATGGACTTAGACACTATATCCAACAGTCTCCCACTTGGATAAGTCTAATAACTATAGTTGCAAATATGACTTCAGAATCCGACTAGCAATCGTAGCTCTTTCAAAGTCTCTTGGAACTAAGATGATGATGATGATACGCCATTTAAGATAAGTGATCATATAATCCTCTGCTCTCAAGATATCAGCCGGACAAACACATGGAACAATGTCGTACTTATCGTCCAGCAGTTGCTTCTCGATCTCTGATTTGTTTGACATAGAACTAAATTGAACACATCAATTAGGTTCTGACCGGGCCCGGTACATAGGTCAAAACAAAATCATTGAGGGGCCCAGATATCGCTTCTAATCCTAGAAGGTGATGGGTTTAATACAAACAATCCTATGTGTGCATGCAACCCTAGAGTTGGATCTATGTTATCACTATTAGTTATACAACATTATGAACACATAAGGAAACCTAGCATGCTCCTAGTAATTTCGAAATTCACATAGGAGAATAGAATACATACCTTTTTTGTTGTTATATAGTAATAACAACAAATTCCTTGAGTTTCCTTAGCTCTTGAAAGCAAGTACCACAAGTGTAGTACCTCTAATGGCTTACAAACACACTTTGGGTGAGAGGATGAATATGAGAGAGAGGAGGAAAAGTACTAAGCTCCAAAATTCGTCCCTAGTAGGGTTTTCCCAAGGAGTGGTCGAATTCTAGTGCCTTAGGGTGCTATTTATACTTGAGGCTAGCTAGGGTTTCAAGGTGGAAACCCTAATCCCTTAGCTTAGGGCCTAAGCAAGTCCATGGACTCCTTTCCTTAAGCCCTTGGACGAAAACTCGTAGATCCTTCTAGGATTTTCGTTCAAGCCTTAATAAAGGTGATCCAATAGCCCAAAGTCTCAACTATCAAATAATTACAAAACAGCCCCTGTACTTTTAATTAATTCCTTTAATCCCGAAATTAATTCC
The DNA here is from genome assembly GCF_052849685.1 of Lactuca virosa. Taxonomy (NCBI): domain Eukaryota; kingdom Viridiplantae; phylum Streptophyta; class Magnoliopsida; order Asterales; family Asteraceae; genus Lactuca; species Lactuca virosa. Next base: position 284,272,252 of record NC_136427.1, on the reverse strand, counting down.
TAATTAATTTCTGATTAAATACTAATTAATAATATGATTCCAAATTATTATATTAATCATATAATATAATAAATAAATCATATTTATGCCCTAATCAACCTCTCTCCTCAACTGTCATCCTGTCTAGTCACCCGTGTGAAGGCAACCCAAAAGGACCATGCTCACAATCGGGTCAAGTACATACCAAAATAGTTATGGACTTAGACACTAATCCAACAGTCTCCCACTTGGATAAGTCTAATAACTATTCTGCATATGACTTCAGAACCTGATCAGCAATCGTAGCTTTCAAAAGCCACTGTCAACTCTGATCAGTAACTTGTCCTTTAGATAAGGGATCGTATATTCCTCCATTCTGAAGATATCGTATAGACATGAGACATGGATTTAAATCATTCTCTCTATCTATGTATTGTTTCCCGACTTCTGATTTATAACGACTGACAACATACTACAATTGAACACATCAACTTAGTCTCGGCTTGGCCAAGCGCTTAGGTGTCATCACTAAATCATCGAGGGGCCCATAGATATCGCTTTTATCCGACTTTGGGTAAAAGGAATGGATAAACTTCGACTCAAAATGCTCGCTTGCATTTACTGATCGAATCACACACAACAATAAGTTTTATAACACCAAGTTACTGGTGCGTTTTCTTATTATCAGTGTGCAACCGACCAACAAATAACAACTCACACGTCTCGGTTTCAAGAATATATGATATTATCGACTCACAATCACTCGCGATATAATCCATGAAGTGATTCACGTGAGCGTGGGTTTAATCCAATACTCTAATCTTATCAAAGCACTCATGAACTCTGCAGCAAACTTGTGCTATGTCTAAACTCTTTAGACAATCTACAGACTCTTCATGACAGTCTTCCTTCATACCTACTTCCAACGTATGACCGACTGTGGAGGTTCGAATAACCCAGTTATTCTGGAAGTCAAAACATGTAAACTGAAACACAATAACAATACTTAATCTTATATGACCTCAAAACTTTTGAGTGTAAATAAAACACTTTTATTTAAACACCATATTGACTACTCATTATTCATTGTTTACTGTTTCAGAAAATCAACTTATTACTTGAATTACAACAATAGTTGTCCTATGCACCAAGCATGCACACTATGTTTCCTATGGTCCTTACTTTGTGAAATTGATCAATTGAAAACTTTTCCAATGATGCTCATTTCACAATTCCTAATCCTTATCGTTAGTGTAAGAATGCAAGGTTCTTGCCACTATTAGAATATGTTAGATTCTAACATTTTATGCAATGATCCTTTCGTAAAGTCATAGCGCAAAAGTCACCAAGACTTGGCCAATGAAATTACAAAGTACTCTATCAGAAATTGTTACAAAACAATTCTATAGATGTGATGTCTCTCACTCAAAGTACATTCCTTTGAACATCCTTTTTGCATAAAAGTTTCTAATCTACATAGATTCTGAATATCCAACTCCCATTTATGGAAACATTTCCATATTTGCTATATGACAACTCATTCTAAATAGAATCTTATCTATTTGTAATAATGTCGATATAGTTCATCCAATACTATACTTCCAACTACTCACAAGCGACTCATCCTCAGCGAACTTTGGATCGTCCTTTGATAGTTATGTAATTATTTTAGTCAAATCCAGTTCTAGTCCTTTTTCCCTCTTAATGCCCTAGGCATTTGAAAAAATTTAGAATGGTCAAATATTATAGCATATGCAATCGATCCTATACTCGAAGCGTATGGGACACGATGCATAATGTTTCACATAAAGGCATGATACTTTATCATCCTTCTACCATAATATTTTATGTGCCATGTTCTCACAATTCGAACTATGAAGAGGGATGCCGTAATCATAATCGAATTTTGAGAATGCACTATGTATCCTTGACTAAATTTATTAACATTTCTCAATCTAAGCTTTAGATTTTGAAACAAAGTATAATATTCTCTCCCTTAATTATAGCAAAACAACTTTTCAACCCTTGCAACTTTGCAAATTGAATCTTTGTTTTTCTATAATTAATATTGCTAACTTGCAATACTTACCATAATAATCATGCTCCCACTAACATGATGATTATTTCCTTATTGGCATAACACTTATGCTCCCACTAGCTTTGACATATATTCAGAAAACACTTGAACTTCTAGAAAACAATACTTATTGAATTCCAAAGTCCATATTTCTAATACTAGATGCTTTGATAAGCCTTTATCTTGGCTTCTTAACCTCATACACCTTTCCTTAGATAGCTCATATGTGTGTCTAAACTAATTCAGAACTTAAGTTACTAAGTCCCAAATGTTCAGACTAATTGCCAAATCTCACAATTCGAACTATGAAAAGGGATGTCGTAATCATAATCGAATTTGAGAATACAATTTTCACAATTGCTATTTTCTTAAAATCTTTCTTAGTGAAAGCATTTCCTCACAATCATTTTCATGAAGTGGAGAGAAAACTTATGACACTTAGATTTTATAGTGTATGTGTTCCTATCCATGTGAATTTGCCAAAACCAAGGTTTGCGACAAATCCAAACTCATATGGACTGAACTTGTTCAATCTCGATTCCTTGCCTCATGGTAACACGAGTGCCCACCATGTCTTCCAAGTAGTTTAGCAACTCACCCTTACATATCAATGTACTTTCCATTGATCAAGGTGCTTGCCTTTATGCATACAAAGGAGAACTCATAGAACTCATATGCATAATTAACTAACTGGAATGGCATAGAAGCAAAATTATGTCAACCACGATAGGTTACAAACCTCAAGTCGTGTGCTAGTGATGATCAACTAGGTTTATTCTTGATTTATTCTTGAAACTTTTCAAGATTATTAAGGCTCCCACTGACTCCTTGACATATAAGATTCTCTTGTCAAGAAGCATTTCTTGACAAACAAATATTCAAGAGTTAGTGTAGCTTTTATCAAGACAAAACACTTCACAAAATTGGTCCTAGTTGGTCTTTGTCTTATCCAAGACATCACAACTTACCAATTTCAAATGTGCAAGAATAAGAAAACTTTTCCAAATGCCACATAGGATGAGTGTTATAAACCTACTTAAGACTTTTCACTCAATTCACAATCTTGGAGTATAACTCTAAGACTCGATGTTGGAACGAAGTATGATTAACTTCTTGATTTTAACCATTTCCACAATTCTCGATTCCTCTTCCTAGCCATAAAAAAATGCACTAAGACTCACTTAGAGGATCAATTGAGACATGGTTCTTAATCATTAAGATTTATCATAAAACACAATAAAAGATACTCTCCCTTCTTCTTAGAATGGAGAAACTTTTATCTTTCTGCCTACTTGATTCTTCTTATTCGTTATGCTATTGATTGTAACTCTTTCAATCAACTCAGAATTATACTTAATCTTATAAGTATAACCATATTTACTAAACTTTAGTAAATCATGACGAATATACTTATTACTCTTGTGGTGGAATTGATCAACGCACAACCTAGTGTACTCGATCCCCTAGTCCTTCACTTGACACTTTGTCAAAGAATTAGTCTTAATTTCCCAAATATGAAAGTTTTTCATTCACCATACAATACAAGTTACATGATTCCAAGTTTCTGTCCAATTGAAACTTGTGCAATGAGAAACTCTCCCTATTTGGTAAACTCTCGACATATCCACAAATAACATAATTAAGAATCAAACCCATTATTGCTAATAATAGAAACAATTAAACATCAATTTTCATACACACCATTGCATGGATAAATAAATAATATAAAATCAAAATTTATTTTATTGCGAAAATTTCTTTTGTCCTTACAATGTAGTTCAACTGAAAACTATGCTATTACATATTTCTTAGCAATCTATCCTAACTCTAAAGTAGCAGCTCAAAAATCCGATCTTCGAATCAATGCGATCGAAATCCATTTCTTCATGATCAGATTCAACATGCTTCTTCCTTAAGCTTCCTTTCTTTTCTTCGATCCTACAAAAACATCAAAATGTGATCTTATCACATCATGTATTAAGAATCGAGAATAGGAACTTATAGAGTTAGGTAATGCGTTTTACCCGAAGTAGAGCCATTTCCCTTGACTCTCCCATCTCTTAGATCTCTCAGGTAGACAGGGCAGCTTCGTCTCCAATGCCCCTTCTCTTGGCAATAGAAGCAAATGGACTCTTTTGGAATGGCACACATAACTATCTCAGAATTTACCTTTTCTGGATTTCCAATGTCACCATTTTCAATGTCCATTGAAGTTTGGGAGTTTGATTCACTAGACAAATTTGCTTGATCATCACGCCAAATCATTGTTGATTCAGCTGCTATAAGCAAATAGGACAAATCAATGAGGGTCACGTCGTGGTCCATCATATAGTACTCTCCAACGAACTTACTATATGATTCAGGAAGCGACTGAAGAACCCAGTCAACAGCCAACTCACCTGAAATCTCGACACCCAACATTCTTAACCTGTCAATGTGTGACTTTATCTCTAAGACGTGTACAAGTCATAGCATACATGATTGAGCCCACAGCAGAAGCATATGGTACATGACTCATCTCAGATATCTCGGTCTCTGTACTCGGACTCTGAGTCTTACTCAGTTTGGCGTTACTCTGGATTGGTAATTCCCATTTCTTGTAATCCTGCATACTAAACCTCTTCAGTACCTTATCCAAGTAAGTACTCTGACTAAGTCCAATTAGTCTCTTACTCCTGTCTCTCGATATCCTTATCCCTAGGATATAGGCAGCTTCCCCAAGGTCCTTCATAGCGAAACACTTCCCAAGCTAGGACTTAATCTCCTGCAAGGTTGGGATGTCATTTCCTATGATTAGTATGTCATCCACATACAACACCAAGAAGCTAACTATACTCCCACTAGCCCTAACATATACACAGGACTCATCCTTAGTCCTCGAAAAACCAAACTCTTTGACTTTCTCGTCGAAGCAAAGATTCCATCTGCGAGGTGCTTGTTTTAATCCATAAATGGATTTCTCAAGCTTACACACTCTATTAGGGTACTTTGTATTGACAAAACCCTCTGGCTGAGCCATGTAAACATCCTCAGCCAACCTTCCATTAAGGAAAGCGGTTTTGACATTCATTTGCCATATTTCATAATCATGAAATGCAACAATGGCTAGCATAACCCTAATAGACTTAATCTTTGCTACTGGTGAAAAGGTCTCATCATAATCAACTTCTGGAGTTTGAGAATAGCCCTTTGCAACCAGTCGCGCCTTATAAGTGTGTATATTACCATCCATGTCGGTCTTCTTCTTGAAGATCCATTTGCACCAAACTGTCTTACGACCTGGTACATTGTCAACCAAGTTCCAGACTTGATTGTCATACATGGACTGTATCTCGATGTCCATAGCCTCTTTCCATTTAGCAGCCTCAGGGCCTGCCATGGCTTCCGTGTAGCTGTTAGGTTCATCCAAACTTACTAGTGTACTATCACTGATAAGCGTATCACCTTCTGCAGTAATATGGAAACCATAGTAATGCTCAGGTGCATTCCTAACTCTCGTGGAACGCCTGAGAGGTATGGGTTCATCTATCGAATCAACAGGAGTTTCCTCCTCAGGTTGGTCGCTAGTGTTTGAGGTTCCTTCACCGCTTGACTCTTGAATATCTTCAAGGTTAATTTGCCTCCCACTGTCTCCTTGGCTTATAAATTCTCTCTCCCGAAAGACCCCTCTCCTAGCCACAAAGACAACATTCTCACTTGGTCTGTAGAAGAGGTAACCAAAGGATTTATGTGGGTAGCCTATGAAAGTACACCTCTCGCTTCGAGGTTCGATCTTGTCGTGAGACTCGCGCCTCACGAAAGCCTCGCAACCCCAAATCTTGATGTGGTCCAAGTTGGGAACTTTCCCAGTCCACATCTCATGAGGTGTTTTGGCAACCTTCTTTGTAGGGACTAGATTAAGGATGTGGGCGGCAGTCTCTAAGGCATACCCCCAGAATGAGATTGGTAACGAAGCTCGACTCATCATGGAACGAACCATGTCCAATAAGGTTTGATTGCGCCTCTCTGCTACACCATTCAGCTGTGGTGTCCTAGGAGGTGTCAATTGTGAGACAATCCCACATTCCTTAAGATAGTCAAGAAACTCAATACTAAGATACTCTCCTCCCCGATCGGATCAGAGCATCTTGATGTTCCTGCCTAGTTGATTCTCCACTTCCTGCTTAAACTCTTTGAATCTCTCAAAGGTCTCTGACTTATGCTTGATTAAATAGATATATCCATATCCACTATAATCATCAGTAAAAGTCGCATCATACCGATTAGCATCTCTTGTGGCACTCTTGAAGGGTCCACACACATCTGTGTGTATGAGGTCCAACAAGCCCTCACCCCTCTCACAAGTACCAGTGAAGGGTGACTTTGTCATTTTTCCAAGTAAACAAGACTCTCAACTATCATCCGATTTTAGGTCAAATGATTCCAAAACTTCAGCCTTTTGGAGTTGGCCTATGCGCTTCTGGTTGACATGTCCAAGACGACAATGCCACAAAGATACTTTGTCTAAGCTATCTGAAGAATCAATACACAACACATTATTTCCTAGGTTATCTACAACATTCACAGCTTCATATACACCATCACAAGGTAATGCTTTAACGTAAAATACATCATTTTAATAAACATTAATAGCACCATTATTATTATCAAATGAAAAGGAAAACCCTTGTTTGTACAAGCCATGAAAGGAAATAATATTTCTCGCCATTTTAGACGAGTAACAAAATTTATTCAAATCTAACATTAACCCATTATTAAGCAATAAAGAATAAACTCCTATCTTGGTAACAGGTGATGCTTTCCTATTCCCCATGATTAAGTTTATCTTCCCGTGCTCCACTTTCTCACTTCTTCTTAGGCCCTGCAAATCAGTACAAATGTGAATACCACAACCTGTATCAAGCACCCAAGAGTTAGTTTTCAATGAGTTATTAGACAATATAGTGTAAATACCTGCATGGGTGGGTTTAACTTTCCCATCCTTTATATCCTGCAAGTATTTGGGGCAGCTTCGTTTCCAGTGCCCCTTTTCCTGGCAGTAGAAGCATTGTGCTTCCTTTGGGTTTGAAGAAGGAGGAATGGAACCTTTCTTGGTTCCACTTGAAGAGGATCCATCAAGAGACTTTCCCTTGGTACCCTTCGAAGGGGTCTATCTCTTCTTCCCCTTTCCCTGCCCAATTGCCAAGACAGGGGCGGTAGTAGGAGTAGGTGTAACAGCTGATTTAAGGCCACTTTCAGCGGTCCTTAAAAGTCCTTGAAGTTTACTTAGTGTGACTTCCTCCTTGTTCATATAATAATTCATACGAAACTGATCATAACTTGGAGGTAAGGAATGAAGAATGATGTCAATCGCCATGTCCTCAGGAAAGTCCACATTAAGCTTCAATAACCGGTCCACGGACCTTTGCATTTTCTGCAAGTGACCGGTGAGAGATTATCCCTCTCTCATCCTAGCTGTTATCATGGAGGAAATGATTTCATACCTCTCCTGACGAGCACTCTGATGGTACCTATCCATCAGATCCTGGTGCATCTCAAAAGGGTAGAAATCTTCATAGGATTTCTGGAGTTCTGCTGTCATTGTGGCCAACATGATGCAAGATACCTTAGTGGCATATTTCTCATGGGTAGTGTACTCAACAATCTCCTCAGGAGTAGCAGTTGACTCATCGATAACCTTTAGCTCCTTATCTAGGACATACTCTTTGCCCTCATAGCGAGTAATCATTCTGATGTTCCTAATCCATTCATTGAAATTTGAACCATCAAAAGTGATTTTCCCACACAAGTTCATTTGGGAAAAGGAGCTTGTAGGGTTTGAGCCACTAGCAGTGTTTGAAGACATTTGAAAAGAAAGAAAGACAAGTTTTATTAGATGAATAGTCCTTAATAAGTCACCCAAATGAAGTATTAAGGCTAGGACCCAACAAACTATTTATAGTTGGAAGAGGGATGCCGTAGTCCAAGCTATAAAATATTTGAAGGTAGGTAAATGACAATTTACCAATTTCCACCACGAAACGAAATAAATTATTCAGTTTTATTGGATTTGAAATTCCTAGATCTTTTGAGATACATTGAACTTTCAATGGCATGTTTGAATCTCGATTGTGCCCTCTCAAGTTTGTGACTGGGATGCCGAGGATCACAAACAAGGTGTGAATAACCATGCAAATTGACTTGGTACCCTTAACTTTTTACCACCTAATCGATGTGTCGGTTAACCACATGCGCTCCATCGATCTATGATAAAATTAATTTACCCTTTGTCACTCTTACTAGTCCTTATTAGTGTGCCGGTTAACCACACGCGCTCCACTAACGACTTGGTAAGGTACAAAGTGTAATTTCATGAGTTAGCACCTATTTCACATTTTCATAAAGTAACTAAGATTGGGAATTATTAAAGTGTAGTTACTTTATAATTTCATTATACTTTTAATGAAGATTAAAGTCCTTGTCCTACCCGTTCGGCTAACGACCCTCCACCAGTCAAGGAAGCGGTGGGTGAGAGTGGACACCCATTAAGCTGTCGTTTTATAGGTAACAACCTTATACCCCCTTATAGACCGGCTTCGTGAACGAGGCCTACTAACGATAAGACTGACTTATTCTTATACATATCTATATATTTAAACTTTTAATATAATAATAGTATAAGGGTTGAATTTTAAACTTCTAAAATTCTAAGGTTCAATTTGGAAATTAAAGTATTAGGGTGTAAGACTTTACAAATTCCAAAACTTGAGGGCAAGTATTGAAACTATTCAAGACCTTTCATTTCATAACTTATGAGCTTAATGGTTCATTAAAATGAAGACTTTCATTTTATGTAACCTCTTATTCTTTAATGACACTTTTAAAGAAGTGACTTTTGGTAATCCATAACTTGAGGACAAGTTATGAACTCCATGATTAGCCATCAAGATCAAGAATCATACTTACAAGGAAGTTACAAATAATTCCTATGATCTTCTAAAACTCATAAGAACATGAACAGTCATATAAAAATTTCAAGAGTCATATTAATATATATAAAAACATGGAATTTTGATATTAGCCATTGTAAATGGATTAGCATAAGCATTACACCATCTAAAACAGGTTTTATATCACCAAAACAGTTTAGGGTAATGTTTCTAGTCCATTTCCAGCAGCAAAAGTCGAAAATCCGCACTCTGCATGGCCAACTCGTCGAGTGCAAGAACTGACTCGCCGACTTGGTTGAAGATATGCTTGGACTCGTCGAGTTTCTCAATGGACTCGGCGAGTCTCCTGTGCAGACAACAAGAATTTCGATTTTTAAAGCTATTTTGCATCAAGTATCACACAAACAAGCCTAGGCTCTGATACCACTGTTGGTTTTGAGCATTCTAACACTCCTATGATGTACATGCAACCCTAGAAACCTTGGATCTATGTTTGACTAAGATACATGCAAAATGATTTTTCCAAGGTTCATAATAACTTGTAATACAAAAACAAGTAGAATAACATACCTCTTAGAAGCTTGGATTCCTTGATGACTTTGTGAGCCTAACACCCCAAATGTGATGCCTCAAATGCTTCACACAACACCACAATTCTTGGAATAACCTTGAGAGAATTACACTAAACTCAAAATTGGCTAGCCCTCTAACTTTCTTGTAGTAGTGCCCATTTTGCTTGACAAGGAGCCTTTATATAGTTGTGACACAATTAGGGTTACACCATGTAAAACCTAATTGCCATGGCTTTCCACATTCCATGATCCATGGGTTTGTAACCCCCATGGACTATCCATGGAGCACCTTATGGGTTTTAACCCAATCCATACAAACCATGGATCATTAGCCCACTATACAAGAATAGATTATTTACATAATCAACCCCATATATTTAATTAGTCTCTTTTTGATCACTTAATTAATTCAAGATTAATTCTTTGATCAATAACAATTAAATAACATTATTAATATATTAGTACTTATAATATATTAATACACCTTCAGTGTCCTTTCTCTCATTTTGGTCTATCCAATTATTGCAATGCCATGCAACCCAAATGGACCATGCCGGGTCGGGTCAAGTACATATCAAATATAGTTATGGACTTAGACACTATATCCAACACATGCAGCGTACCAAGGAGTACGCGCAACGTACGTGAGCAGACTCCAAACCCTAATTTTTAGGGTTTAAGCCATATAAATAGAACATTATAACCCAAACCCTAGCCTCCTTACCAGCCTCTCAACCTCAGAAACCCTAGATAGCCTTTATTTCCTCATCCTTGTGTGTGTTTGGCCTTATGAAGCTTGTTTTGAATATTTGGAGCTTGGAAGGAGAAAAAAGAAGTTGAAGAAGAAGAACTTGAGTATCTTGAGCTCAAGGATCTGAGATTATCTCACCATTTGGCACTCATTGGAGGTATAAAGCTTCCAACTTTCCTCATGAATGGTTAGATCTATGTTTATGGAGTTTTGGGCCTTTTTAGGTCCAAAGAATGGATTTTTATGGTTCAAATTCGTATTTAGGCTTAGGGTTGCCACCCTTAGTGCTAAATGTATCCCATTAGCAGTAAAGTCTCGATCTGTAAGGTCCTTTTGTGACCATGCATGAGTTCTAGCCATTTCCATGGATGTTAGTTGCTTTATATCCCAAGTTTGGGTCCACTTGGTGGGTTACAAGCCACTAAGTAATCGACTTTATGAGTTAGGACATGTTAATGGACTTAAATCTGTATTTTGGACCTAATGTCTTAAGGGATTAAACAGTTGTGAAGAATATGGCTTAACAGGGTAGTACATTAGGGTACAAGCCAGTACGCGCAATGTATAAGCCATGCAAGCTATACGCTTAGCATACAGCGGAGTACGCTTAGCGTACTCTCAGGATTTGGGCTTCACGTCTTTTGGGCCTCAGATTGGGCCAAACCTTTGGACTTATCAGCTATTGGGCCTAAATGGGCCATCAGAAGTCAGTTAATGGGCCAAGGACATGTTCGGGCTTAAGGGAAGGACCATTTGAGGAGTTGGGCCCAATTTAGAAAATTGGGCCATTAGTGGGCCATTAGTGGGCTTGGAAAGATTATATGGAACTGGGCCTAGGTTATGGTCCAAGTTAGACCAAGGGGTAAAATAGTCATTTTACCCTATGAAGGATTATGGATTTTGACTAAGTGTTGTTGTGATATTGATAGTCGGGGAGTCGTTGGAGCAGTCGTAGGAGATTCCTTACCGTGAGATTTCGCTTTCAGCTTTGCGATGTGAGTTTCCTCCTAGGAACGGGTCTAAGGCACCAATGTCGGCCCGTTTATGTATGTTAGCATGTGTCGGACTTCGGTCCGATGCCGTGCAGTTCCAGATGTAGGTTTATGTGTTATATGCTTCCGGACTTCGGTCCGATGCCGGGGAAATCCCAAGCAATGTTTGTATGCTTGATGTCTTCGTGATTATTGCATGTGCTTGCTTATATGTTACGGACTTCGGTCCGATGCCGGGGAAAGCCCGAGGAATGTTTATATGCTATGTTATATGTTTCCGGATTTCGGTCCGATGTCGGGCGGGGCCGTAGGAATGTTTATATGTTTATGTTATATGCTTATTATGTGTATTGTTGATATGTTGATATGTATACCGGGCGGGGCCCGATGCCGGACTTCGGTCCGATGCCGGGCGGGGCCTGATGTAGCGGGCTAGGCCCAATGTTATGTTATGTGATTATGTGATTATGTGTATGGTATGTGGTAGTTTGGGGAGACTCACTAAGCTTCGTGCTTACAGTTTTCAATTTTGGTTTCAGGTACTTCCGGTAGCAAGGGGAAGAGCTTGGGATGATTGCAGTGCACACACCATTTGTTTAGCCTGGGATATTTATACTAATATATATTTCGACAGATGATATGATATTTTGAGATACACAACTTATGATTTTTATATGATGTTTGATAACTATGGTTTTCTTAATGACTTAAAACAAAATTTTTGGACTATATTTTTGGGATGTTTCAATTCTAGTAAGATGATACACACTAGCTAATAGTCCGCCTGGTGCTACATCATAGGCACATTGGGAGCGGAGATAATTGTAACCATATACATATAAAATGACAGCAATGGAATGCCAATCCCCCGATTTAATTTGTAAAGTCTTTATTCATTGGTAATCAACGCCCAAAGATCTATGAATTAGCACATGCTTAACTAGCCAAGCAGACAAATGGCCCTGCATCTTTTTTATATTTCCCGCATTTTGTTAAGTATTTCACATTTACGATGAAATTTATGAAGATTGAGCCGCGACTTTTTATTCTGTGCAAAGGAATCCTGTCTGATTTACTAATTCGGGGGAAGATACTGAACTTTTGTATTTGAAAAATGTTTCAGGAGGAATCTCTGAGGTAGATGTCGGTTGATAAAGAAATCCTTCATCATAATTTCCAGTATGAATACTATGCCCAACCTAAAACTTGTGATTGGTAGTAAAACAACGATTCTCTCACTGAGACATAGTTCTATATGGATAGATTTCTCCAGATATTTTCTTACGAAGTTTTGTTATAGCATATATAATTGCTTCTGGTTTAGGTGGACAGCCCGACAAATATACATCCACAGGAATTAGCTTATCGACTCCGCGAACAGTACTATAAGAATCGGTACTGAACATCCCCCCTGTAATTGTACATGCTCCTATAGCAATAACATATTTTGGTTTAGGGATTTGCTCGTATAATCTCACTAACGAAGGGGCCATTTTCATTGTTACTATTTCGGCTGTTAAAATAAGGCCCGCTTGTCTAGGACTTGACCTTGGTACTAGTCCATAACCATCAAAGTCGAATCGTGAGCCTATTAGTGAAAAAAATTCAATGAAGCAACAACTGGTACCATAGAGAAGAGGTAATAAACTAGAGAGTCTTGACCAATTTGAAAGTTCATTTAATGTAGTTGAAATAACTGAATTTTGGGTTGTTCGATCAAATAAGGGAAACTCATTGGAATTCATAACTATCTCAATTTTGTCCTTTTTTCTTTTTATTGTCTGAATATTCAGGAGCTAAGACCATTCAAATTCCCCCTTTCTCCATGCATAAACTAAACCAACAATTAAGATAAGCACGAAAATTAAAGCTTCTACAAATACAGATACACCTAATACATCAAAACTCATTGCCCATGGATAAAGAAAAACCGTTTCAACATCAAAAACAACAAAAACTAGAGAAAACATATAATAACGGATTCTAAATTGTAACCAAGCGTCGCCTATTGGTTCTATACCCGATTCATAACTAGAAAGTTTCTCCGGTCCTTTGCTAATGGGAGCTAAAAATCCTGAAATGAAAAATACCAAAATAGGAATAAGACAACATGAGTGTGTATGTTTGTTTTGTTCCAAGAAAACATTTTATAATGGATCATAGGTTAGGGTTTTTAAGAAGAAGGAAGGGAAGAGATTTAGGGAGAGAAATTTATATTTGTGGATGGGAGAGGAATGAGAGATGGAATTCGAAATGCTCCATAAAGGGATAAGAGTTCAAGGATTCATGGAGGCGTGCTCTTCGCCCTCATACCACCGAGTACGGCCTTATCACCCATACCACCATGTGTTGTGTTTTCAACCAATAACTCTTCAACCCATACCTCAAACATTGTTCTTTGATGCGACGTTAAGAACAGTGCACAACATTTTGACAAATGTTAGATAGTATGTCACGACTCTTAAAAACGGAATTGTAAAAACTGCTCTAACTGAATTGTAATTTAGTTGTTGTGGTTCGGAAATGAATTTAGTTTGAACTATTCAAATCTATGTTTTTTTTAAAATTGAAGTCAATTTGAATTCATTTAATTGGATCAGATTGAACCGAGACTCTTTATATTATGATAAACACGACTGGAATAAGTATATATTTGTGTGTGGTTCTCCCCAGAAAAATGATTATCACGACCAAAACAAATACATGGTTGTGTGTTTCTCCAAAGAAAAATGAACACAACTAGAAATGATGAGGATGACTAAGCATGAAAAACAGATTATTTTTGCTAAGACCTGACCCATACGTCTTTTATATATAAGTTTTGTTTCAAAAATAACAACATCAAAGATGTATATTTATTATTGTTGAATTCTCGTTTATAATTTTAAATTAAAATTATGGTATGAACACCTCCTTACCCTTTGTTCTTTCTTGACGTTACCCTTTCTATCTCACTGGAACTACTTTAAAGCATTTGAATTACTAAATATTTAGCGCTAATTTGTACGTTTGTGCACTAAATTTAGCGATATAGGTTGTCACTCATCTAATTTTTTTTTTTTAATTTACTATTGTCGTGATGATCATCATCATGTATATTATCATCTTAAATTACAACTAAGTTGGTTTTGCCTTCATAATCCATGATTGGCGCACTTTAATTACCAAGTAACGAAGTAGACAATATTATTCAAAAGTTTTATTCAATAGCATGCATGCGTATTAATGCCTTCATCTATAATTTATTTTTATTTTATGATTGTTCTCTGCTCATCAATATTTTATCATCTTTAATAAATTGGTATTGACTATAGTTTTTTGTTTGTTTGTAAGCAAGAAAGATATGTTGAACTTGAAACCAAAAGGTGCATCATGTGTTAAGTCAAATAAACTCATTGCACCTCATGTTTTGAACCGCAACAGGACTTCAACTGCAAAATTCTTAAGTAGACAATTACTAGATGAAGAAGTTGACTTCTCAAAATCATCAACCACACCCCATTCACCTATAACATCTAGCGCCAAAACATCTAAACCTATATCATTAACACCAACAATCACTACCACATACTCAACAACCAACACTTCATCACTTACAACATCCACACCATCCTCAGCAAATACATCTAAAACTTCAGCAACTAGACCATCGATACTGTCGTCAGCACCTACATCTACAACCAAAACTTCAGCACCTACCTCATCGACACCATCCTCAGCACTGACATCGACTACCATATCATCAACACCTACATCTACTACCACAACCTCAACACCTTCATCGACGCTATCATACTCAACAATTACAATAACTACCACATTCTCCTTACCTAAACGAACTACCACATCCTTAACATATACATCTATCCCACCACCTACCCCAAAATCTTCCCCATAACCAACACAACAAACCTTAACTACATCCAAAACAAATGTGAATGGATATATTGTGGAAAATGTAGAAGGTCAAAACAATTCCTATGAAGATTGTGGACCAGATGAACGTTTAACTATTCATGTTTGGCAAAAAAACATGAGTCAACAATCATATCTTACAATTTTTTCAATGTATAACCTTTTGGTCTACACCTACATATGAATTCGAAACTAAAACGATCACATTATTTGCAGACGCATGCCACCATGACCTTGTGCACACATTATTAGTCGGTCCTTTTTTCAAAGAGTAAATCCAGAAGGCTACACTCGGGGAAAAGTAAGCAAAGAAATGCGCGAATTATATTGGGAGGAGTTCCAAGTAGTTAACTATATGTGATAAATTGTTGTTTGGTAAACATTTAGATTTAAACTTATGTTTATATTGTTACTGTGTAGGAAAAATGTTGTTGTGGTGAAGCAATAGACTCGCTGGTGAGGCAAGCTTAGGCAAGTAAAGTGGCACAAAGTTATGGCCAATATCTCTACAACATGCGGAGCCGACAAAGAAACACACATGCCTTCAAACCGGCTCATATTTCACAAGAAGTCTGGAACTCCTGGCAAGAAAAATGGAATACAGATGAATACAAGCTGAAATCCGAGCATAACAAGAAAAATAGGCGTAACGGTGTGGCTGATGGAATAACACAACCTACCCATAACGTTGGATCCGCAAATCATTTGAAGATAACTTCTGATTTGGTAATTTTTTTAATGGTACATCAATGTTTATGTTTATGTGTATATTTTACATTTTATGGTATTTATACATAAGAGGAAATTAGGACATGATCTACCCCATAATGAATTGTTCCTATATACAGACACGAAGAATCACGATGGAGTCACATTTACAAATGAAAAAAGATAGACAAATTCATGTAATATTCATTTTAGTGCAATTAAACTTTTATATTGTTGCTAGTCCTTAATGTCATTCATAACTTTGATATCTTTTAATTTAAATTATTATTATTTTGTAGGCGGCCTATATAGAAAAACGAAGAGTTGGAAGCTAAAGGTGCTGAATTTGAGGATGACAAAATATTTTATGATGTTGTTGGTGGTCATAACAAAAAAACAAGACTTTATGGATTAGGCTCTTTTGCAAAGGCGGTTCCCAAGATTAACGGTAAAACGAATATATCTTACATTCCGAAAAAAAATGATGAAATGGAAGAATTGAGGGAGCTTGTTGCTAAACAAAAAAGAGCAAAACGAAGAGCTTAAAGAAATAATGAAGGGCCAAGAAAACCAATACACCGCAAGAGTCGAGCAACTTGATAAACAACTTAAATTGGCAATGGATCTTATTAATGTTATTAGAGAACAACAAAACTAGTAGATCATAAAGTGTTGATATGTTTATTGAAAAGTATTTATTTTAGAGTAGCCACTTTCCATTTTCCATGTAATAAATAACTATTGTATTATTTTATGATATAATGTTATTTGATTTTTTTGTTATTTTTGTTTTTCATATATTACTACAAAATCATTTGGATTTAATTTATAATTCAATTATCTATATGTGCCTATGGAATCTGCTATATAATATACACCACAGAAATTGCTAGGGATTCATCACCACAGAATTTGTTAGGGATTCATTTGCTAGGGATCCACCACCATGGAATTCGCTAGGGATTCATAACCACGAAATTTGCTAGGGATTCATCACCACCGAATTTGTTAGGGATTCACCACCACGGCATTTGCTAGGGATTCATCACCACGAATTTTGCTAGGAATTAACTACAACGAAATTTGTGATGGAAGAACTACCACGGAATTTGTGGTGAAATCCTACAACGGATTTCATTCCGTTTTCATTTGCGACGGAATGATTATTTCCCTAGCAAACCCTCGCTACGGGGTTTTTTGGGACGAAAATCGGCCGTCGCAAATTCCATCGCTATTCGTCTTTTGCAACGGAATTTCAACTTTTCGCAACGGATTCCTTCCCTAGCAAAATCGCATTTTTCTTATAGTGACTACTCCCCAAACACCACACCGACTCACAAAGATTTCCGTTATCCTCGCCATTCGCTTCGCGTATGCCAATTCTACACAGTACAAGACTCGATAGACAATCGAATAAATGATTCTACCTCAAGTCCACAACCAAACAAGGAATAGGAAGAAAGGCTAAATCATGCATTCTAAGGCTATAAAATTCTAACTATGTACAATTATGCCACATACACTAAGCAGATAGCAACGATAGGTTCAATCTTATAAAAGCTACCACCTCGGGTAAAGGCGTCACAAATCAGGCAACCCTATCACACAGTTCCTAAGGGATCCTTAGCCTAACAACTAGCATGCAGTTCTATCAGTTCATAAAATAACAGCTCGACACTACGCATAAAATAAGTAGAGATATTTTGGGAGACTTCTCCTCGAGCTCTGGCAGATTGTACACGCTGCTTTATCCAGTTTTTCTCCTTTGAAATTATTTATTTCTTTTTGAAATTTTTTAGGAAAACACTTAGATCCTTAGTTTGAGTTTGGAATCCCACAAGTGTTCATCCAAATCCATCAAACCAAGGCTCTGATACTTTAAAATAAAATTTTATATTTTTATAAAAGTATTCATACAATCGCACTCATTAATTCGGTATCATAATGGCAATAACGTAAAAGTATCAAGGCAAGTTGGACACCATGATCCAGCTTCGGGGTATGTAGTCAGATCTTGGATGATTATAGCCCGATCAACTATATTTAGCCAAGGCAGGACCAATGTATGCCGAAGAAGGATCATGATGAGCAACAAGTCTTCAACTTACCAAAAAAAACTTCGAACATCAAACATAAAAATACTATGGGAGTATTTTAACTCAAAAACCGTAATAACCACACTATAAATTGCGATAACTAACTTCTTATTCCCAAAATTTATCGTGATATCCTTCTTATCCCTATTCTCGTACAGGCGCAATGGCAGGATTTCACTTACCAGGTGATCCCTACTTCCCCAACCAAGGGAATGTCGGTTGGATTGTGGAAGACCCAGAGGAAGATCCCGAAGAAGAACCCATGGAGGATGAAGAACCCATGGAGGAGGAAGAATCAGTAGACGGTGAAGAAGAAGAAGACTCAGATGGAACCGACTCCGAACCCAAAGTCTACGATCCACACCCTGCCCCTGTCCCTCCGCAACACTTCCAAGGCCCGACACCCCAATGGGCCGAAAACTATACATCGATGGAGCCGAGAGCAAGGTCAACGACCTCCCTATCGCATGGAACGAAGTTTCTATGATCTCAGCAGAGGAGGGTCAGCCGACCGAGCCCTTCCTGTCATGGTTCACCGTGTCACACGCCACGAAGAGCAAACAATAGTTAACACCCGGCATCTCATGGAAGTTGGTGCCACCAGCCAAGTCAACTTCGTTCGCCTTCGCCGGTTAGATGATGACCACGATCGGACTCGAGACCGCACCGAGCTTCTTCGACGGGAAATGGCCGCGACCCGAGCTGAGGTGCGAGAACTCCGAGAACACCGAGCCACTTTAGAAGGATGTCTGGCAGAAGCAGAGCGCTAAGCGGCAGAATCCAGAGCTGAAATGAGGGAAACAAGGAACTTTGTGTCTTCACTTCGTGATCCTCAGAGCTTCAACCGCCGCAAGTAGTGTTTGCACTGCTCGCTTCAGTTTAACCTAGTTTTGCGGATAAATATTACTATTATTTTCTAGTATTTTATGTCCGATCTCGCGATTTAAGTGTTTACACTTCCGGGATCTGTTAGGCGGTCAAAATTTTCCCATACATTGATGTAGCATAGACCCCTTGTCGGGTCAAATTTTCCCAATATTGTATACTAAGTTATATCAATGAAATTGACACGCTATTTGCTTTATTACATCAAGTTAATGACAGGAATTGTTTTCAGACTAAATTTACTGGTGTCCGATTTATGATTGTTTGATGTATAAATTAAAGTTATGTATAATTAAGACCATGTCGACCTAGAAATGGTGGTTCCACCTTGGATCCTGTTCCTTGTTTGGTTGTGGGCCCAGGGCAAACCCATTAGATTCGAAGGTTTATTTAAAACTTAATTATATATAAATATTATACATCAAACGATTGTTGGATGGGCCCGGTATGGATACTATCACAGACATTTCAGGTGAATCAAATCTATCAACATTCATAAAGTCTATATTTCATTATCTATAGACTTCTAGTATGAATGGATTCATACAATATCTTTACGAGTCGGAATCATGATACATATAAAGAATTAATAATGTTTTGTTTTTAACTCTCGACTTGTGAGCGCTATCAAAGACTTATTGTCTTTTCATTCTTGATATGGCAGAAAATGCCACCTCGTAGAAATCCTAGACGTGGCGGCGCCGCAGGAGCTACACCACCGCCACCACCACCACCCCCTCAGTTCGATCTAGTAATGTTCCAGGCTACCGTGACAGCCGCAGTAGCAGCCGCAATGTCCCAAATCAGCACCAATAATGCGGGTGGTGCGGGTAATGGTGCCACAAATTCTAACCACAGGGACAGCCAGGGACACTCGAGAGAGTGCTACCTACAAAGACTTTACAAATGCCAAACCCAAAACCTTCAATGGAAGCGGAGGTGTCATAGCGTTGCTGCAATGGTTCGAGAAAATCGAATCCATCTTCGAAATATGTGCATGCCCTAAAGCAAGCAAGGTCAAGTTTGCAGCATGCACATTCTCTGAAAGGGCCCTCACCTAGTGGAATGACCACGTCAAGGCATTGACACTTCCGGTGTCTAATTCGATAACATGGGAAGACCTGAAAACCATGTTAATGAAGGAGTACTGCCTAAGGGGCAAGATACAGAAGTTGGAAGAAGAACTTTGGGGTCTCAAAATGACAGGCTCTGACATCCTGTCTTATACCTCAAGGTTCAGCGATCTAGTCATGCTATTGATGGGTTTTAGGTACAACAAATAAACTAGAAAACAATTCCTAAGTTCACATGCAACCTACTTTGGATCTATGTTTTAACTATTGAACATACAACTTTGAATTGCAAAACAAGAACCCTAGAGGAGAGAGGCTATTTTCGAAAATAGTAAACTAGGGTTTAGGGTTTACATACCTTTCAATTGTTATAGCAAACAATTGACAATCCTCTTGATCTTGATCTTGATCTTCTTGGAAGCTTTAGCACCACAAGTGTAATGCCTCTAATGGAATCACACCCAAACTAGCAAGAAGGAAAGTAGAAGAGAGAGGATGGAGAGAGTATGCAATTTCGGCCTTAGGGTTTCTTCCAAAGAAATCAGTACCCAAAATGTGAGCCAGGAGGCTCCTTATATAGCTGAGGGATCTAGGGTTTAAGGGAAACCCTAGTTATCCTTTGCTTAGGGCCTAAGCAAACCCAAGGGCCTTATCCAAGCCCCTATGGACGAAATTATTAGGGTTTCCCCTAAAGATTTCGTCCACCCTCTTCCAAGGGGGTTCTAGAGCCTTCCACTCAACTATTAGATAATTGCAAACTAGTCCCTACACCTTATAATTAATTCTTTTAACCCCAAAATCAATTCTGATTAATTTCTGGCTAACAATTAATTAAACATAGTGATTTCTAATTAATATATTAATCCATTAACATATTAATAAATCATTTATATATATATATATATATATATATATATATATATATATATATATATATATATTAATTTATTAATCTTATAAATCAATATCTCTCCTTTCATAATTTCCTTGTCCAGTTGCTAGGTTGAGGGCAACCCAAAAGGACTGTGCTGCTATCAATTCAAGTACATACCAATTATAGTTATGGGCTTAGACACCTAATCCAACAGTCTCCCACTTGGATAAGTCTGTAACTATAATTGCTAGTATGCCTTCTAAATTTGACCAGCAAATTGTAGCTTCCAAAAAGCTGCTGCCGAACTCTGACCCAGTCAGTTATGTGTCCTAAGATAAGTGATCAT
Organism: Lactuca virosa; assembly: GCF_052849685.1. NCBI lineage: Eukaryota > Viridiplantae > Streptophyta > Magnoliopsida > Asterales > Asteraceae > Lactuca > Lactuca virosa. The sequence continues at coordinate 284,251,055 of NC_136427.1, read as the reverse complement.
ATAACCCTTCGTTCTGCTTGATATCCCCAGACAAAAGACATGGAATGTAATCAATCTCTTTGTCTAGAATCTATGTTTCCCGATTCCTGATTTGTGATGATGAAGGACTTCTAATCGAACACATCAATTCAGTCCTGGCTGGGCCCAGCACATAAGTCAACACCAAATCATCGAGGGGCCCACAGATATCGCTTTTCCTGTTAGGGCAAAAGGAACGAATAAACGTTGACTCATATGCTTGTATCTTTTACTCATCAAATTATGCATGACAATACGTTTTATAACACCAAGTTACTGATGCGTTTTCGTATCACCAATGCACAACCGACTTGTAAATTACAACTCATATATCTTCGTTTCAAGATTATAAGATATTATCGTCTCAGTATTACTCGTGATGAATTCCATGAAGTAATACTCTGAGCGAGGGTTTATCCAATACTCAAATCTCAATTTCTGAGTACTCATGAACATTGCAGCAATTCTATTGCCATGTCTATCCTTAGACAATCTGCAATCCAATTCATGACAGTCTTAATTCACTACTTACTTCCAAGAGTACGAGCGACTGTGGAGTTTGAATAATCTCATTATTCAGGAAGTAAAACATGCAAAAATGAAACACAATAATAAACAATTGACAAAAGGTAGTAGCCAAACTTATAAATAATACTTTATTATTTAATCACCAAAAGTCAATTACATTTACTTTGTTACAAGTTTCAAAAACTAATCTAACTACTAAAACTAATATCATCTTTCTGTCCTATGCTCCGAGCATGCTGAATATGCTTAGCCCTACTCAGACCCTTTGTGAGAGGATCCGCTGGGTTATCTTCAGATGACACCCTCTTTACTATAAGATGGCCTTCTTCAACTCTATGTCTGATGAAATGGTACTTTCTGTCGATATGTCTGGTCTTACCATGATCTCTCGGTTCCTTTGTCAAGGCAACCGCTCCTTCATTATCGCAGAACAGTTCCATAGGCTCCTGGATGGTTGGAACAACTCCGAGATCCCCGATGAAGTTCCTCAACCAAGCTGCTTCTTTCGACGCTTCACTTGCTGCTATGTACTCTGATTCACAAGTAGAATCAGCCACCGTATTTTGCTTGGAACTCTTCCAAGTAACTGCTCCTCCATTCAGTAAAAACACCCAGCCCGACTGAGAACGGAAGTTATCTCTATCCGTCTGAAAGCTGGCATCACTGTAACCATCTACTCTCAAAGTATCACTGCCACCAAGCACAAGGACCCAGTCCTTTGTCCTTCGCAAATACTTGAGTATATTCTTAACTACTATCCAATGAGCTCTACCTGGGTTTCCCTGATATCGACTGACCATGCTCAAAGCAAATGCCACATCAGGGCGAGTACATGTCATAGCGTACATGATCGATCCGACAGCGGAAGCATAAGGTACACGACTCATGTCATCTATTTCAACATCTGTACTCGGGCATTGAGTCTTACTCAATTTGGTATTGCTCTGGATAGGTAGCTCTCCCTTCTTGGAATTTTCCATACTAAACCTCTTTAGTACCTTATCCAAGTATGTGCTCTGACTAAGTCCAATTAGTCTCTTCTTTCTATCTCTCAATATTCTAATCCCAAGAATATAGGCAGCTTCTCCAAGGTCTTTCATGGAAAAACACTTTCCAAGCCAAGACTTAACTTCTTTCAAGGTTGGAACGTCGTTACCAATGAGTAATATGTCATCGACATACAACACCAGAAAAGTTACTATACTCCCACTAGCCTTGATATACACACAAAACTCATCTTCACTTCTAGAGAAACCAAACTCTTTGACTTTCTCATGGAAGCAAAGATTCCAGCTGCGAGATGCTTGTTTTAATCCATAAATGGATTTCTCAAGCTTGCACACTCTATTGGGAAACTTTGCATCAACAAAACCCTCTGGCTGATTCATGTAAACATCCTCAGCCAACTTCCCGTTAAGGAAAGCAGTCTTGACATCCATCTGCCAGATTTCATAGTCATGAAAGGCAGCTATGGCAAGCAATATCCTAATAGATTTAATCTTAGCTACTGGCGAAAAGGTCTCATCATAGTCAACCCCTGGGGTTTGAGTGAAACCTTTTGCAACCAGTCGAGCCTTGAATGTATGCACATTTCCATCCATGTCTGTCTTCTTCTTGAAGATCCATTTGCACCCAACTGTCTTGCGACCTGGTGCACTATCAACCAAATTCCAAACTTGGTTGTCATACATGGACTTAATCTCGCTGTCCATTGCCTCTTTCCACTTGGAAGCCTCTGGGCCTGCCATTGCTTCCTTATAAGTGACTGGCTCATCTAAGTTTACCAGTGTTCTGTCACTTATGAATGTGTCACCATCTGAAGTAATATGAAAACCATACAACTCAGGTGGCACACTCACCCTAGTGGATCTTCTAAGAGGTAATGAGTTATCGATCGGTTCAACAGGAACTGTTTCCTCTGGTTGAGTGCTAGTGTCATCTAAGGTTCCTTCATTGGCTGACTCTTGAATTTCTTCAAGGTCAATAGTGCTCCCACTGTCCTCTTTGAATATGAGCTCTCTTTCAAGAAAGACTCCTCTTCGTGCTACAAAGACCACGTTCTCACTAGGCCTATAGAACAAATATCCAAAAGACTGCTTTGGGTAACCAATGAAAACACATTTCTCACTTCTAGCTGCTAGCTTGTCGTGAGTCTCTCGTCTTACGAAAGCTTCACAACCCCAGACTTTAATATGTGCTAACGAGGGAACTTTCCCTGTCCACATTTCGTGAGGTGTTTTGGCAACCTTCTTTGTAGGGACAAGATTGAGGATGTGGGCGGCTGTCTCTAAGGCATACCCCCAGAAGTGAGTAGGAAGCGAAGCCCGACTCATCATAGAACGAACCATGTCTAACAAGGTTCGATTGCGCCTCTCAGCTACACCATTTAACTGTGGTGTCCTAGGAGGAGTCAATTGTGAGACTATCCCACATTCTTTCAGATAGTCGTTAAACTCGATACTAAGATACTCCCCGCCTCTATCGGATCTAAGTATCTTTATCTTTCTGCCCAATTGATTTTCGACTTCATGCTTAAACTCTTTGAACTTTTCAAAAGTTTCTGACTTATGCTTGATCAAGTAGATATATCCATATCTGCTATAATCGTCAGTGAAAGTCACATAGAATCGATTAGCATCTCTTGTAGTTGATCTGAAGGGCCCACACACATCCGTGTGTATGAGATCCAACAGACCTTCACCTCTTTCACAAGACCCTGTGAATGGTGATTTTGTCATCTTTCCCAAAAGACAAGATTCACACATATCATCTGACTTTAGGTCAAATGATTCCAACACTCCATCCTTTTGGAGTTGGGCTATGCGTTTCTTGTTAATGTGTCCAAGACGACAATGCCACAAGCATGCCTTGTCTACACTATTAGACAAGTCAATATTAAGTACACTATTTCCTAGGCTATCAACATAAGTCACTGTTTCATACACACCATTACAAGGCAAAGCTTCAAACATAAAAACACCATTCTTATAAACAGAAATTGAACCATTCAAATCATTAAAAGAATATGTAAAACCTTGTCTGAACAATGCATGAAATGAAATAATGTTTCTCGTCATCTCAGACGAATAGCAACAATTTATTAAATCTAATCTAACATCATTACTAAGCAGAAGCTGATAAACTCCGATCTTGGTTACTGGTGAAGACTTTCTGTTTCCCATGATCAGGTTTATCCTTCCTCGCTCTATCTCCTCACTTTCCTTTAGACCCTGCAAATCAGAACAGATATGAAAACCACATCCTGTATCAAGGACCCATGAACGAGAAGATAATGAGTTATTAGCAGAAATAGTGTAAATACCTGCCGAAGATGGCTTCACTTTGCCATCCTTGATATCTTGCAGATATTGTGGGCAAGATCTCTTCCAATGCCCCTTTTGGTTGCAGTAAAAGCAAACTGCCTCTTTTGGATCAGAAACATGGGGAGTGGAACCATTGGGCTTAGCCTTTGGGCCATTACTAGATGACCCAGCTTGAGCCTTGCTCTTCCAGTTTTGCTTGGGAGGACCTTTCCTCTTTTTCCCCTTTCCCTGTCCAATAGCCAAAACAGGGGCACTCGTAGGTGTAGAGGGTATACTTTTACCCTTCATCCCTGCCTCAGCTGTCTGCAACAAGTTGTGCAATTGGGCCAAGGTCTGCTCAGTATTGTTCATAACATTCAGGAAGTGAGTTCAAGACCATGTCAATGGCCAATTCCTCATCAAAGTGAATATTGAGCTTGACCAAACGCTCTATGTAGCGTTGCATTCTTTGCACATGTGACACAACCGACTCCCCATCTTTCATCTTCCAAGCCATGAGTGACTTGACTACTTCGAACTTTTCTTGACGAGCTCGCTTATGGTACTTTTCCATAAGGTCCTTGTTCATCTCGAAAGGCCAGTAGTCCTCATAGTACCTCTGCAGTTCTGGGGACATAGTTGCCACCATGATGCATGCCACTTTGGTAGCATCATCGTAATGTTTCTTGTAGGCAGCAAGATCTTCAGGAGTAGCTTCATTCTCATCAAGCTCTTTGAGCTCCTTTTCAAGAACATATTCTTTGTTCTCGAAACGAAGAGCCATCTTGATGTTGCGCATCCAATCGTTATAGTTTGAGCCATCCATAACGACTTTGGAGCATATATTGAGCAAAGAGAAGTTTTGGTTGGAGGAGGACGAAGCAGAAATGTTTCCAGGAGTAGACATCTGAAAAGAAAGAGAGTTTTAGTTAGATTTCAAGATACCTTAATAAAATAACCCAAAGATATAATATCAAGGTTAGGATCCAACTATGAAGATTCACAACTTAGAAATGGGATGCCGAGATCCAAGTGTAAATTTCATAAAGGTAGGTGAATGACGATTCACCAATTCCACCATTAAACGAAACAACCGAAGTGAAATTCCTAATTCTTTTGAGATACATTGAAACTATTCAATGACATGTTTTAATCTCAGATTATGCTCTTCTATTTGTGACTGGGATGCCGAGGATCACAAACAATATGTGAATAACCATGCAAATGTGCTTGGTAACCTCATTGTCTTTATCATTAACTATTGATGTGCTGGTAAACCACGCACGCTCCATCAAAATGACAATTATGAGATACCCATTACTACTCTTTATTAGTGCCTTTTAGTGTGCTGGTTAACCACACACGCTCCACTAACAACCAATAAAGTATAATGTGCAATTTCATGGATTAGCATACTTTTCACATTTTTCCTAAAGTAACTAGAGTTGGGATTTTGAAAATAATGTTCTAGTACTTTCTTTAATATCATTATACTTTTAATGAGAAGTAGTTGTCCTATCAAATCCGTTCTGCTAACGACCCTCCACTAATCAAGGAAGCGGTGGGTGAGAGTGGACACCCATTCAACTACCATTTTATAGGCAGTTTCCTTATACCCCCCTTATAGATTAGCTTCGTGAATGAGGCATACTAGCGATTTGACTAACCATATTCTTATACATATAATATTAAACCTTTAATTATAATATATATATATATATATAAGGTATGTTTTAAAACTTTTTAAAACTTCAAGGGTTTATATAAATTTCGAAATTTAAGCTATTAAATTCAAATTTAAATAAACCAATTAACTAGATTTAATATTTATCTATTAATTAACTATTAATCAAATTATCAAATCTTGTAAGGATTATCTAATTAAATTAATCAATTAATTTAATCCTAATCCTTATCCCTCTAATTTCGAAAAATAGGGTAAGGATAATTATCCAATTAATCTAATTAAGTAACAATTATCCAAAAACAAGAAACCCTAGTTATCCTCTTAGCATATTTCGAAATTCATAAGGGAGGAGGCTAGGGTTTTCAAAACCCTAACCCTAATTTCGATTAGGGTTCTTTGGAGGCTAGGGTTTTCGAAAAAACCCTTTGATCCAAAACCCTAGAAACCCGGTGTCTAATTCGATAACATGGGAAGACCTGAAAACCATGTTAATGAAGGAGTACTGCCTAAGGGGCAAGATACAGAAGTTGGAAGAAGAACTTTGGGGTCTCAAAATGACAGGCTCTGACATCCTGTCTTATACCTCAAGGTTCAGCGATCTAGTCATGCTATTGATGGGTTTTAGGTACAACAAATAAACTAGAAAACAATTCCTAAGTTCACATGCAACCTACTTTGGATCTATGTTTTAACTATTGAACATACAACTTTGAATTGCAAAACAAGAACCCTAGAGGAGAGAGGCTATTTTCGAAAATAGTAAACTAGGGTTTAGGGTTTACATACCTTTCAATTGTTATAGCAAACAATTGACAATCCTCTTGATCTTGATCTTGATCTTCTTGGAAGCTTTAGCACCACAAGTGTAATGCCTCTAATGGAATCACACCCAAACTAGCAAGAAGGAAAGTAGAAGAGAGAGGATGGAGAGAGTATGCAATTTCGGCCTTAGGGTTTCTTCCAAAGAAATCAGTACCCAAAATGTGAGCCAGGAGGCTCCTTATATAGCTGAGGGATCTAGGGTTTAAGGGAAACCCTAGTTATCCTTTGCTTAGGGCCTAAGCAAACCCAAGGGCCTTATCCAAGCCCCTATGGACGAAATTATTAGGGTTTCCCCTAAAGATTTCGTCCACCCTCTTCCAAGGGGGTTCTAGAGCCTTCCACTCAACTATTAGATAATTGCAAACTAGTCCCTGCACCTTATAATTAATTCTTTTAACCCCAAAATCAATTCTGATTAATTTCTGGCTAACAATTAATTAAACATAGTGATTTCTAATTAATATATTAATCCATTAACATATTAATAAATCATTTATATATATATATATATATATATATATATATATATATATATATATATATTAATTTATTAATCTTATAAATCAATATCTCTCCTTTCATAATTTCCTTGTCCAGTTGCTAGGTTGAGGGCAACCCAAAAGGACTGTGCTGCTATCAATTCAAGTACATACCAATTATAGTTATGGGCTTAGACACCTAATCCAACAGCTATGTCCCGGGATGGTTCCATCGGAAAGCAAAAAGGTGGAAAGATACATATGGGTAGTATCTCCCCAAATTCAAGGAAACGTATTGGCCTCAAAGCCAACTACCTTTGACAGTGCCAAGGAACTGGCACAGCAACTCATCGACCATAAAGCCAGCCATGGCACCGTGGCAACCACCACCGAACAAGCAAAAGGGGGGAGCAACAAAAGAAAGTTCTGGAACAAGAAGAAGGGTCAACCTGCTCAAGACCCAGCCAAAAAGCAACAAGTGGTTGCGGTGCATGCTGCCACAACCACTGCCAACCCAACTCCGATAAGGCATTACACCGGAAACCTACCCAAGTGCAGCTTTCACCACAACGGCGCATGCCGTGAAATGCACTGCACCAACTGTAACAAAAAGGGGCACACCGCCCGATTTTGTAAAGCTCCAGTCCAACAGAACGCACAAGCTGCCAACGTCGGAGCCAGCCGAACCTGCTATGAATGTGGAGAAGCAGGACACTTCAAGCGTAACTGCCCGAAGGCAAGAAACCTCAACCCTGGTGAAGTGGGCAGAGTGCTGGCGATAGGTCATGAGGAAGGAGTTGCAGATCCAACTGTGGTCACCGGTACGTTTCTCCTCGACAATACATACGCATGCATTCTTTTCGATAGTGGCGCAGAGAAAAGCTTCGTGAGACATCAATTTAAACGCTTGCTTAAATAAAACAACAAATACTAAAAGACACATTCACCGTAGAAATGGCTAACGGAAAAACAGAGAACACTAACGACATTTACATCGGGTGTACCCTCACCTTAAACAATCACTCTTTCCAAATCGACCTTATGCCGGTCACCATAAAAAGTTTTGATGTCATCATTGGCATGGATTGGTTATGCCTTCACGATGCTGAAATACTATGTCACGAAAAGGTCGTTCGCCTAAATCTACCAAATGGCGAAACCCTCGTCGTCTATGGCGACAAACCTAGCTCAAACTTTCAGATCATCTCTTGTGTCAAGGCTCAAAAGTATCTCCGCAAGGAGTAGCACGCCTTTCTAGCCCACGTCGTAGACAAGAAACAAGAAGCGAAAAATATCAAAGACATTCCGGAGGTCTGTAATTTCCCCGACATATTCCCGGAAGACCTTCCAAGAGTGCCCCCTGCTAGATAAGTCGAATTCTGAATCGACCTAATTCCTGGAGCTACCCCCGTATCCGGATCACCATACCGTCTAGCCCCAGCCGAAATGCAGGAACTGTCTAGTCAATTGAACGAACTGCTGATCAAAGGTTTCATTAGGCCAAGCTTCTCACCTTGGGGAGCACCGGTCTTGTTCGTCAAGAAAAAGGATGGGTCGTTCTGTATGTGCACTGACTACCGTGAATTAAACAAACTCACCATTAAAAACCGATACCCTTTGTCTCGAATCGATGACCTCTTCGACCAGCTACAAGGAGCAAGTTTCTTCTCAAAGATTGACCTTAGATCAGGGTACCATCAACTACGAGTTCAAGAGGAGGATATTCCCAAGACAGCCTTCAGAACGCGCTATGGTCACTATGAGTTTGTAGTGATGCCTTTCGGCTTAACAAATGCACCCGCAACATTTATGGACCTGATGAATCGGGTGTGTCGACCTTACTTAGACAAGCTCATGATTGTTTTCATTGATGATATACAAGTCTACTCCCGAAGTAAGGAAGAACACAACCATCATTTACGTCAAGTCCTGGAGACACTGCGGGCGGAAAAATTGTACGCAAAGTTCTCAAAGTGCGAATTCTGGATTCGAGAAGTGAATTTTCTCGGACATGTAGTCAGCAAGGAAGGAATACATGTGGACCCTTCAAAGATCAAGGCAATCGAAAGCTGGGCAGCACCAAGAACACCCACAGAGATCCGACAATTTTTAGGACTCGTCGGTTTCTACCGAAAATTCATTCAAAACTTCTCCAAGATTGCAAAACCACTCACCACCTTGACTCAAAAAGGAGTGACTTTCGTCTGGGGGACAAGCAAGAGACTGCGTTCCAAACGCTAAAACGAACTCTGTGCAGTGCTCCGATCTTGTCCTTACCGGATGGAACAGAGGACTTTGTGGTTTATTGCGATGCATCAAACCAAGGTCTAGGATGTGTGTTGATGTAACGAGGAAAGATCATTGCCTACGCCTCAAGACAGCTGAAGATACACGAGGTAAACTACACGACGCACGATCTCAAATTGGGAGCAGTAGTTTTCGCCCTAAAAATATGGAGACATTACCTCTACGGCACTAAGTGCACTATCTTCACCGATCATAAAAGCCTTCAACATATCCTCAATCAAAAAGAACTCAACATGAGACAAAGACGATGGGTGGAATTGCTAAATGATTACGAATGTGAGATTCGTTATCACCCCGGAAAAAAGCCAACGTGGTTGCAGACGCCTTGAGCAGAAAAGAATACTCGGGCCGCCGAGTAAAAGCGTTAACCATGACCATCCATTCACACATGTCCGCACAAATCAAAGAGGCACAGGAAGAAGCTGATGGGTTTGAGCCATAAGAACTTTCCTATGTGCACATGCAAACCCTAATGCTTGGATCTAGGTTTCTCTAATTGAACATGCAATGTTTCCAAGGCTTACAATGCTAGATCTAGTGAAAATAATTGAATCATAACATATGAAATCAGATCTAGAAGAATACCTTAAGTTGCTTGCTTGAATCTTCTTGTTCTTGGAGCTTAGAGTCACAATTGTCACTCCTCTAATGGCTTACAAACACCAACTAGCAAGAGAATGATTTGGAGAGAGGAGAGAGGTGTAGAAATCGGCTCTAGGGCTCCCCAAGGAAGCAAGGTAGCCAATTTCTCCAACCCTAAGGGTCTATTTATACTATGAGCTACTAGGGTTACATCCTTAACCCTAATTGAATAACTTAGGCCCTAAGCAATCCAAGGATCCTTCTAGATATGAGGCTTGGACGAATTCAAGGATATCATAACCCTAAATTCGGCCACCCTAAGATCTATGAGGATTCATAGCCCAAAAACACAACTATCACACATTTGACAGTTTTAGCCCTTTTATTCAATTAACCTCTTTTAGTCACCAAATTAATTCCTAATTAATTTATGACTAATATTAATTAAATAATATTATTATTCCTTTAATATATTATTCTCATAATATATTAATATAATATCTCTTATCTTTATAAATCACCCTGTCAAGTTGCTATGGTGAAGGCAACCCAAAAGGACCATGCACAACCGGGTCAAGTACTTACCAAACATAGTTATGGGCTTAGACACTAATCCAACAGAAGCCTTAAAACCAGAGAACGTGGCAGGTGAAGCGTTGAGAGGAATGGACAAAAATCTTGAAGTCATGGATGACGGAGTTCGTTGTCTCATGAACCGGATCTGGACACCAAAATTTGGTGGATTCAGGGACGTTGTCATGAACGAAGCTCATAAAACTCGTTACTCAGTGCATCCCGACTCATACAAGATGTATTTAGACCTCAAGAAGTTGTATTGGTGGCCGAACATGAAAGCCAAAATAACTACCTTTGTAGGCAAGTGCCTGACTTGCGCCAAGGTTAAGGTAGAGTATCAAAAGCCCTCGGGACTACTTCAGCAGCCAGAGATACCCGAGTGCAAGTGGGAGCGGATTACGATGGATTTCATTACCAAGCTACCTAAGACAACGGGTGGACTTGACACCATTTGGGTAATCGTCGACAGATTAACCAAATCCGCACACTTCCTACCAATAAAAGAGATAGACAAAAAGGAGAAACTGACAAGGCTCTACATTAAAGAAGTCGTGTGAATTCACGGAGTACCGATATTCTGATAGAGATAGTCAGTTCACGTCACGAAGATTCTGGCAGTCACTGCAGAAAGCTATGGGAACTAGGCTGGACATGAGTACAGCCTACCACCCACAGACCGACGGGCAGAGTGAAAGGACCATTCAGACGTTAGAGGACATGGTAAGAGCTTGTGTGATAGACTTTGGTAAAGCTTGGTATGCTCATTTACCCCTTATCGAATTCTTATACAATAATAGTTATCACACTAGCATCAAAGTCACTCCGTTCGAAGCCCTCTATGGTCGTAAGTGCAGATCACCCATGTGATGGGTTGAGGTGGGCGATACGCAACTAGCAAGAGGGAAAGTTCCTAACAGCACACTCACAGGCCCGGAGATCATCATGGGAAACAACAGAAAAGATCGTCCAAATTCGAGAACGAATGAAGGCTTCGCAAGACCGACAAAAGAGCTACGCGGATAAGAGACGGAAGCCTTTGGAGTTCCAAGTTGGGGATCGAGTACTACTAAAAGTATCACCTTGGAAGGGATTAATACGTTTTGGAAAACGTGGGAAACTAAATCCAAGGTATATCGGACCATACGAAATCCTCGCCAGGATTGGCCCGGTGGCATACAAGCTACGATTACCCCAGGAACTCAATCACGTTCATCCTACCTTTCATGTGTCAAACTTAAAGAAATGTTTGTCTGATGATACCCTTGTCATTCCTTTGGAAGAAATTGAGATCAATGAGAACCTCCACTTCGTAGAGGAACCTGTTGAAATCATGGATCGAGAGGTCAAATCGACGAAACAAAGCCGCATTCCCATCGTAAAGGTCCGCTGGAACGCCAAGCGAGGACCCGAATTTACTTGGGAACGTGAGGACCAAATGAAGCAAAAGTACCCACATCTATTCCCCAACCCTTGAAGTCCCACTCAAAATGCAAATTTCGGGAAGAAATTCCTTCTAACGGGGGGAAAATGTGACAACCGTCAAATTCCAATCAAAGTTAAAGTCAGCAAGTCAAAGTCAAAGTCAAAGTCACCAAGTCAAAGTCAAAGTCAACAAGTCAAACCGGTCAAACTTAACTAGTACTTGTATGTTAAAAGTTATTCTATGTATAAAAATGTGCATTTGTATGTCAAGAATTCAAGTGTCTCGGAGAATCTATGTGTTTAGCAGTGTAAAAACCCTAAAAAGGGAGTAAAACGCATCAAAACACGACTATGGACCCTTTTGGGGACTTAAAACAATCATAAACGAAGCATAATGGGGTTCACGAACCTTGCATTACGAGACTATACACTATTAATGACTAAATTAAATCTCTCCCAAATCTCTCTCAAAATCTCTCTCAACTTTTTATAGTCATCCGGGTCATCCCGACCCTTAACTTGGCCAAAAACCGCTTGAATCGGGAAGTTATATCGAAAAACAGCGAATTAGGGCCGAAACCCCTCTTAGGAACCGAACCCTCTTAGAACCGAACTGCTTGGAGCCGAAGGTCCCTTCAGGACTGAACTCAGTCTCGGAGCCGAACCTCTTATGGACCGAAGTCAGCAGGACCGAAGCCTCCTGTCAGAACCGAACATAGCTATCTCGGACCGAAACCTCCATACACCCGAAATAGACCGAGCCCTCAGTCCATTTCGGTTCCCTGCCACCTTCGGACCCGAGCCTCCACCTTCGGTTCCTTCACCCATCCTCGGTTCCTCCTTCTCCCACTCTCGGTTCTCACCTCCTAAGAGCCGAACCTCGCAGGTTCGCTCCTTAAGCCCGGTTTTCGACCACTTTCGCTTCCTAAGCCCGTTTTTGACGTTTTTGACGGGGATTTTTCACCAAATTCATATTTTTATCATTTTAAACTCCCTAAACTCATATTGTATTTATTTCTCAAGGATTTATTAATTATAAATCATTATTTTACATTAAGAGAAATATCTAAGGATGTTTACACCACAAGTGGGTCAAGTGTGCCCACTTGCCTTCCATGTGTCATCTTCTCATTTGTCCAACCCTATCCACATCACACAAACCAAGGCAAACATCCTTTCAACTTTTCAACTTGCTCCAGCATCATCTATATAAAGAAACCCCTGGAGTAACTTCTTGAATTCCTTGATCATTTCCTTCACTTACACACTCCTCTTACCCTTCAAGAAAGCTTCTTTTCTCTCTACTTCCAGCCACTTTTTGGAAGTGTTCTTGAGCTATTACTTCAGTTTTTGGTAAGTATTCCATCTAAACTCAAGTTTTATTCCATGTTTTCATAACATCCTTGAATCATCTACACACATTTAACACCAAAAATCATTCTTAGGATCATCCAACACTTCACGTGTTCATCAAGTGTTCTTGACTTGATACTCCTCGTCTTCGACCTTCCACACTTCAAGAAATCACCCAAGGTGATTTCATACCCCTATATTTTCCAGTTTTCTTTAGTTTTCAGGGGGGAATACAAGTTAAAACACCAAAACATATTTAAAACTTAACTTGACAGATTACAACAGAAAATTTGTGACCTGATCACGAACTGTTTTACCCAACTTAAACTTAATATTTTTCAAAAATATTTAATATGAAAATAGTTCAGGTTTATACCTTTAAAATGACTACTTGCACATCTCCATACTATTTTTCTACAATTTATGGTGATTTTTACAAAACTGCCTACCAGTGCAGCAACAAAATCAGACCAGGTTGTGAAGATGAATATGTTCACACTGGTTTGAGACCACCAAAAATTATAGGAAATTTTATGAACATAGTAGACTCTTTTTCCAAACTCTCCGAGTTTACAGATTCAGTTTTCGACTTACGATGATTTTTCTATAAATATTCTAAAACAATGATAGTTAAGGGTAAAACTGTCAAAACGAGTTTAAGAGTTATTCACACCTTGTAACATGCTAAGCAAGGTGTGTAAGATTTTATACTTAGTATTTTCAATGTCATTTTATTGAAATACAAAGCCATGCATAACAAGGTTTCATTTAAAACATAAAACACTCTTGATAAATTATAATAGGTATAGTTTGGACACTTCGTTTAACAAAGAAACAGTAACACAATCGATTTACAAAACGGATATTTCATTACAAACTACGTGAACATGTTAATGAATAAATTTGTGAGACATTCGCCTTCAGGGTACTTTTAAGTACAACAGAAAAGTCTTGTAGTTATGGCCAAAATCTCTTGTAGGGAGAGCGTGATAGTTGTGTATAGATCTATATTGGGTCTGACAAACCCGCACCTGAGCTGCTTGCAACAGCTAGACCGGCAGGTCTGGGGTGACAAGTGTCATAACATTCCGACGCCTGAAGAACGTCGAGTACGAGGTCTTCGAGTTTTAGCATGGTTATAACAAAACACACAATTCACGAGGATTTAAGGAGTTTTATTTAAATATAAAACCACACACACACACAAGTATGACGATTTACTTACATATACTAAGTCTTTGTTCAGTTAAGACTACAACAAACCTTTAGAAAATATTGGATTTTCTGGAAACAAACTTGTAACAAACTTAAAGGAACATCATTCATTTTTCATTCATAAATTGCTTATGAACTCACCAGCTCTATGCTGATACTCTTTCAAAAACAACTTGTATTCTCAGGTATTCAGTAATACATGTAACCACAAGATTTTTGAAGGCAAGACGCTAAGGCGCAGATTTCTTTTGAACTATATTTGACATCATATGTAATTTATTTGGAAACATTTATTTTTTTGCAACGATGTAACCTTTTAAATTATATTTATGATGGTTGTGTTTACTTTCTTCACTATGGTTATGATACTGAGCATGACGTCCTCCGCCCCCGAACGTTTCCGCCGTTCCGGTTTGGGGGTGTGACAATTTGGAATCATAAACTACAGACAAATGTGTACAATCAAGCCTTCGCCTTCCCGCGATCATCAGAAGTACCTGAAACACATTTAATAAACAACTGTAAGCACAAATCTTAGTGAGTTCCCCAAAGTATAACATATAATACAACACAGATAAATAGTTACGGGTTATCAGCAACCCTGGAGACTACCCGAAGTCTCAATGGGCAAACAGCACACCCTGTGGATTATCAGCAATCCTGGAGACTACCCGAAGTCTCAGCACACACAGTAACACATATCATAGTAATAGCAACTAGACATTGTTGGTTAACACATATGTTTTACCAGACATGTAAGTATAGTGAGGAGACTCACCTCGCATAGATGACTGATAATACTCACATCCGAACTATCAGATATAGACTTCGCCTATTAATTACACCAGACAACCCTAATTAACAATTAAGGTAATTTTCCATACATAAGTAGTCACAAGCCATGTCTAATCCACAATTTGGGCAAAACACCATTTTTCCCCTTCCAAGACCAAAGCCCTCACAAATTGACTAAAAGGCACACTTGGTCAAAAAGTCAAAGAAAGTCAAAGGTCAACACATTTGACCTTACGCGCGGCATACTCAAGCTCTACATTGGGCATAGAGCACAAAGGCAGAAAACGGGTTCTCAACTAACTACGTTGGGTGTATTTAGATTTATGTTGGGCGTACACGACCCAAAACCAAACTTATCTTTTAAGCTCTTAATCATTAAGACACTTTACCCCAACTTCAGATATGACCCTATAAGGCATTCTATTCCATAAAGTCTCCAAATTTTAAGCCTTTGCATGGCTAAAGAAATCTTAATCCCAAAACCCTAACTTCTAACATCACCAAAAACCCATAACTCAAGCATGGATGAAAGGAAAGGACCAAGCTTGCATTTTTATGACACTATGCACTCTAAAACGTCTGAAAGGACAGCTCAAGTGGTCTGGAGTAGTCCATACTCACAAATACCAAGGTTTTGGGACAAAATGGACATAAACTTAAGCTTAAACAAGATCTAGCAAAGCAATCCTCAAGGTATGAACTTTATACATTCTTAAGATGAACAATAAGGTGTAGATTCTGGATCCAAGGACTTGAGTGCACCACAACTTCTTCAATGATCTTCCTTCACCACCAAAAACACTCAATAATCACACAAAGGCTTTAAAACTCACACTCAAGAGCTAGGGTATCGATATTTGGGCTAAGAGGGATGAAGGTTGGTCTTAAGAAGGTTCAAAGGGGAATGAGATGTTTAAATAGGGGACACAACCCTAAAAATTTATGGTTTAGGAGTAGCACGAGTACGCCCAACGTACTCAACCTCTGCCTCGATCCTTTTTAAAAACTTACCCCCGACGTACAGTTCGTGTACGTTGAGTGTAAGGGCTTATTATGCAAAAATTTGAAATTTAAAGGTTGAAAATGGAAATACCTGGGAACGGGTGTTACAACATTGGTTTTTCATTTATAACTATTAAACCATAATTTGTTAAAAAAATGATTTATTTTAACCAAGGCCGGTCCCGAGGATTCAAATGCCCATGACGAACCAGAAAAAAAAAATCCCTTATGCATGGCCCACAAAGAGTAATTTGAATAAAGAAATAAAAGTGTGTTGCTATTTTGAGTAATAAAATGAAATTACATTGCTATTAATAACAACTATATCAAAGGTATAATATTGAATTCAAAGAAATGAAAAGTATGATGCCTTAATACAAAAAAGACAAAAGTATGTTGCTATTTCGTGTATTCAGTTTATCTTTATATATACTCTTTCATTCCAAGTCTGTCCTAATTAAGCTTGGGTTCTATCTCCTTGGCTTATGTAAATTGGATTCAGGTGCATACCAAACACCAGAATGGAATCATACTAAATTTCAATTATAGGTCATATCTAAGCAACTTTCCAATCCAGTATTGCTCGATATAAAGATTGGCGGGTCCCATCCACGCAAATTTTGAACAAAAAGCAAAAGGATGTTAAAAGTCGTCAAGATGGAATCTTAAAGCATAAATAACAATTATTTTTAGTCTGTTTTAGTCATGAACCATTTGTCATTCACATCATATTTGAATATAATATGGAGTAGTTCGGTTATTTATACCCGGTATGTTGATTTCACGACTAACAACGATGAAATCCTCACGTGTTTGTACATAGTGAACAAAATTATGGCCAGGATGTAATGATACTCATTAAAAACATGAGATTACAAGTTATTTCTATAATCAACTCATGTAATAACGGCTTTTAAGCAATAAAAAAATTATAAATATAAGAAACCTAAAACACTGGAAAAAAAAACATAATTTAAATAGCACTATTACATGTTCAATAAGAATCAAAGTCCATATCTACATCTTCTAATAAATGAAACCTAAAAATGACACGTGTCAGTTTTTTAGAATGTCTCTTTGACACGTGACATTTTTCTATGATTTTTGTTATTTCCTTTTTTTTGTAACAAATCAAATTCAATTCAAAATTTGAAAATACAAAATCATATAACATTATTATGTTTATTTTGCTTATCAAATTAATTCATAATTACTTACAATGATAATATCTTGGTTTTTTTACATTGATTATTTTTTTATCTATATAAAAATTTTAAATATACCGACCGTGGTTTCCACGAGTTATAACCTAGTAAATAGTAATAAGTTGTTCGTTTCCCATATGCTTGGTGGACAAGAATAATTTTTCGATTTGGTTCAGGAATGACAAATTTAAAGGCATGAAATGCTTTTGATAAGTCAAGTGAACTGGTGTTTTAATAACAAGTCAAAAGAAGATATTCACTCTGTCATCCGACCAAACACATCATACACACACATTTTGCATCATAACAATGTCTTTTTAACATTATATCAAACATTTGGAATGTCTCTTTAAGATCACCAATAATGAATGAAACCAACAAAAAATATATCTATCTTGTGTGGTCGTCAATTTCAATTGTTTCTAAAGGAACCAATACAATCCTTTACTTATGATCGATGATTACCTATTTACCTTATTAGCAATAGCATGACTGTATGAGTCAGGAGTGATTTTTCGTAATCGATTAATCCCCCTCCGCCCCTTGCTTGATCTTGAATGATCGCTAATATTCGCTTCTGCCAATCTGTCTTTTGTATTGCGTTCGTGTGTGGACTACGAGTCTACAACTGATCGAAGAGTTGGACTGTATTCTGGACGACTAGACTATCTTTCATTCATTTGCATTTGTGCCAAATTGTTGATGGTTGAATATAGTAGAAAAAAAAATCCGTCCCCTAAAAAAGTAAGCCATGTAAACATGCTTCACTTGCCCCTTCTCATAAGTGAGTCTAATTTTAACTATATAATTATATTCATGTACAACGAATGAGAATTCGACTGGTATTTATATAATTAAACAATCAATAATTAATTGAACTCTATTAAAATTTTCGACATAATCATATTATTTTTCATACAAATCCACCCCTTTTTTTCTTAAATATAAAAACAGTTGAAAACCTAACATCTAAGTATTAGTTAAATTTATCAGTCAATCAAAATTTAGACTTTTCACTCCATTTTACTTATACATTAAACTATACATTATATATTCTCTTATATATACACATAATAATACACGCCTATAATTTTTCATAGACAATTGAATTCGCCAAGAAAAATATAACAGCTAAAAAACCAAGAAAAACCAATCAAAATGAAAATATTAGAATAAATAAAATATTTATTTGAGTGAAATATGTAAATAATTACATCACCACTTTGTTCACGGTCCGACCGTTTTTCTTTGGCTGATCCATTGTTCCGTCATTCCCTGCAAGAACTCTATACTTGTCCTTCCTCGTAAAATTTGTGCACTCAAACCCTAAACTTGCCGCCAAGATTCTCTGAACATAATTCGCGACGTCTTGAGGGCTCTTTCCCGACGAACATGTTGCCTCTGCCGGCAACTGGTTCAAGAATATCACCTCGTACATGGGTGTTGGGTTCATCAAGAAAAAAATAGGGTCTAAACCTTTCCAACCCCTAGCAGTGGTTGCATGGAAAAACTCGAGTCGATAATTCATTGCAACGGGCACAATTCGATCGGTTAGTTCTGCAAAAAGCGCACTAAATCGTAGCAGAAAGGGTTCTCTGCAAGTTGTACCTTCCGGGCAAATCACCAAATCACCTTCGGATAATCCTTTTTTTATCCGTTCCGCATCCACGTGTCGGTTTCGGGTCAAACGGACGGTTTGGATCGGAGACAGGAGCTCGGATAATCTTGATAGTGAGTAGGTGACCGCCGGGATCTTGCGTTGGAGAACTGCCGATAACGCAAGAGGGTCCATTAGGCTTCGGTGGGTACAGACGAATAGCACGCCGGAGTTTGACCGGCGGGAAGGTGGCGGTGGTGGAATTCCTCTCACAATGACTCTCCCGCCGAAGAATGCCATCACGTAAGGAACCATACACATTGGCAAAATGTGGGCGACAATTATACGAGTGATTGAGAGTATGATTCCGAACGGGATCCAAAGGAGGATCAAAAGAGCTGTGGAGGGAGTCGGCCTCTTTACGAGGCGCCCATCATGGAAGATCACCGGCACCGGCTGGATTTCTTGATCGGCGATATGCTTCTGGTTTTTGGTCATCAGGTAAGGTGCATTCACTTGTTCCTGTTGCATATATATGAATTAGTAAGCTTTCTTTCATGCACGCAAGATTATATATATGAACTAAAAAGGATTTAATTTATTACCTTGCATAGAGATAAAAATGAAGAATCAGAATGGCATCTTCCTATCCCTAAGCTAGGTTGTTTATCTCCAAACATGGCTGCAATACGATCACAAATTGAGCCACCAAAATCACCCACCTGGACTAACCCCGTGGCTAACCCAAACCGGCTAACCCCAAGTTCACTCCCAACAACATCATCTGCTCCGAGATGCTCCCTGACAAACCGCTCCACCATAATCCTCGGCATCTTGGTCACGACCACCCTTCTTTCACAGGAGCTAAACACCCTCCAAGCATCTTTGTCAAGGTCATCAAAATAAAACTTGGGCAGAACTGCTCTCGCCACAGATTCAATCTCCGACATGGAAACGCCGGCGGTGGCAACAAAAATGGCCAGCTTTACACCAGTGTCGCCCTTCCCACAAATATCTAGTAGTCGGATTACCGGCCAAATTAGTAGTAGAAATGTGAAGCGGGTTAAACCGGAGGCTTCGAAAGCTAGTAGCATGAAGTAGGAGAAAGGATCGTTGTTCTTCAAGAGTGATCCTTCTAGACCAGATACCACAGACTCCATTAATATTTAATTTGGAGTTCTTGACGAATGTTTTAAAAAGAAATCTAGTGACGATGATATAGCGGTGGAGATGAGAATGGATTTTATCGCATTTCGTAGATAGAGGTGAAAGGTAGATTGGTTGATGGCTAATTCGGCTTATCATCAGTCTACACCCACCGTTAATGGAAGCAAATTAATAAGGTCGTTTTTTTACCCATGTTTTTTGAACTATTGTAGTTTTGTAGTACCTATATACCTACCCTTTTACTATCTTTATTATATAATATATTATATTTATTGATTGATCATGAGAAGCCTCGATCTCATTTAAAGTCTATACAACTCACGTATGTCACATCAACACCATACATATAACCTTGTAAATTTTATAAACCACCTTCCATTATCTCATAAACCTCTATAAATAATTCCATCGCTTTATTTATTTATCTAACTATATTTTTATATCAAATTATTAAACACCATATTCATATTTAATAATATATATTCTCATTTTAAACGTATGGACAATATTTTATCTGATGATATAACTTATGTCATGCTTTTAAATTATAGATTAAAAAAATAGAAAACAAGTACAATTCCTTTGTTTTCTTAAGAAAGTGGGGACTACAAAATGTTAAACTACCATGGTATTGAACACCCATGCAACGGCGCGTCACCATGCCACATGTGATAGGCTCCGTGTCCAGTACGGGGTAGAAAATGCTGAGGTGGTCCATCGTTTCAATTTGTCCATCATTTAAAGAGCATCTCTTGATCTGTGTTGGAGCTCATGTTGTGGTACATGCATCATAAAAGTATGAACAGTGACAATTGTACATTATTAATGAATGCTATGATTATCAATAAAATACCACGGCTGATCTATATACCCCTTGAAAATTGAAATAAAAAACCCGCAAATCTGAAGTATCGTTTTGAGCAACAACAAATTAATCGAATAGCATTAAAAATGCCGATCGATTTTAAATAATGTTATCTATATATTTTATTGTAGTTATTATAAATATCGAGATAAACTGTGCATATTTTTAAAATTTTCACCTATGTCATTAAATTTGCAAGTTGCTCGTAGTTTACGTCATTTTCTATTGACCGTGTCGTACATCCGATACGGACGTTCTCTTAATTGCGCGTGAAAGTGGTCTAAAAACGATTCCAAAAACTTTGTGCCGATTGTACATTGCCTATTTGCTTGTCTTCTGATATGAAAATTTAAGTTTTCGCTAAAGCTTCCTCTTCTTCTTCGCTCCAACCCTGATTTTTTTTAACCATTTCATTTCCTTTGTCTTCTTCTAGGTGGTGGTTGAGTTTTTTGGACCCTTTCGTCATCGTCATCGTCAAGGTTTGCGGGTTAAGATTGAGAAAATGGGAGTTGAGTTTGGGGTTGAGATGGTTGTCCTTGAAATGGTTGAGGTTGAGATGATTGTGTTTGAAATTGTTGAAGTTGAGAATCTCCCATCCGCGAAGCTGAGGCGGGAGAAAAAGCATAACTCCCCGGTCTCATAGGTTACCTTTCGATCTTCATCCCCCGTGACGCTCCCAAATCGATCGCTATCCTTTTCTTGCTTTCTTGTTGTCTTGAATTGTTATAGAGCATGGTGTTGTTGAAAAGCTTAAAATTAGGGATTATTGACAAGCCCGGTTTAGAGCATGGGCAAACAATGCACCCGCACAGGGCCCATCTATTTTAGGGGCCCAACTTTTTTTATTATTATTATATACACGATAGCTGAACAAGATACGAACTAAGGCGGAAGATCATCAATCGCTCGTCGACCACGCACCACCAGAAAGACGACCAGAAGTGAAGTGACGAAGTCAATATCCAAAATTGCACAACCAGTCGACCACCTCTGTGAAATCGTCCATCGATTCAACACCGTGTAGCGATTTTCAGGTAAAAGGTTTCTACTTTTCTTTTTGTTTCAAGGCTTGAATCGAAATTGCCAAATCAGATTACTATTGATAATGTTGATTGTTTAATGTTTATCAGAAATCAGATTGTCGACTAGCAAAGTTAATATTATTAATAAACTATCAATAAATCAACATGATTTATGTAAGTTTTAATTTTCATACGACTCCAGGTTACTTCTAGCTTTCCTAACCCGAATCATTGAGTTTTTTTTAGTATTTGTGAATACAATATCAAGGTTCTGCCACTCCCGGTTTAGTAAATAACATCTAGGTAGTAAGGTGCGATTTTAGGCAAGAAACAATGCATACACATGGCTTGAAATCCCATAAATAAACTCACGTAAGTTGTAACTTCTGTGGAGTTAATCAATGAATGTGTGTGTTTCTGTGTAAAGAAAGTTTTTTGCACACACAAGACTTGCATAAATGTTCCTGTAATTTTTCTTATTTTAAGGATTAACACCAACAAAATGGTAGGATCCTATGTTGCAAAGTTCAAAAGGGCATATAACAATCTGGTTCACGGGGTTAGACTGAGTGTTATAACTATGGATGATACTCTCCATACTGAAACATGAAATTGTTGTCACCAAGTTGAAAAGATCTTGGTACTACTGCAGTTTCAAGACAAATTCATATTTTTGAAAGCCTTAAAAGTTGGAGGTTTTCAAGAAGTTGAAGATGTACTATAGATGGTGCTTGTATGGTGATAGATCCGGATGAAAAGATTCAAGATAATATTATGATGTTTTTGAGGGTTTTGTAAAGAAACCAAATAATGAAAATGGAGTATTTAATGAAGAATTGGATAATATTTTGTTGGGTAATAAGAGGTTAAGGAACCATCTTCAAGATATGGTTTTATGGATATTAAATTCAGTAAATGGACAAGTGATATACAGTGTTGTTGGTGAAACATGTCCTTCACCTGGGTTAACTCTTAACCCAAAAGAAGACAAAATTGAATGAGGGGGGGGCTTTTTTCCGGCTTGGCCTGGGCATTTAAATCCTCAGGACTGGCCCTGATTATTGAATTGTTGTGGTTTAGGTTGTTGCTAGTAGTTTGGGGATATGAATAGTTGGTGAATATAAGTTGTTGAATTGGGGATGTTAACATTTACATGTAACGAACATGTAAGTATGGATTATTTATAGTGTTTAGGGTGGTTGGGGTGTTTGGAGTGGTTGGGGTATTTTGATTTGTATCCATAATTTGAAGAAAATATGAGGATATAGAAAGAAATTGATGTGTTTGTAGAGTGAAATGTGTATAAAATGGTTAGTATTATATATAATAGTAAATCCAAGGCCCTTGTGAACAGTTCTTCCTTGTGAATGGTGTTTTTTTTTGTTTTTTTTTTCTGTTCTTGGTAACCTGTCTTCCACCGCATTTTCTTTTACTCCCTGTCCTCCACCGCCACCATCATCCAATAGATACACACCGCTGCATCTTCATACGCAGTTTATCTCGATGTTTCCCACCGCCTCTCCAAAACTCTCCGTCTCTCTCTAAACTCATCGACATCATCGTCAAGGTCTGCTTTTATCTCTCTTCTTCTCCCCGTCTCCTGCCGTTTCTCCCAAATGCAGGAAGCATCGACTGCCATAAAATCAGCGCCTATACAACATCGTTACTCTCCCGACCACTACGACTTTTTCTCTCGCCAAGATTTGGTTCAGCGAGGAAGCGACTGTACCTTCGTCAGTGACCTCCCCATTTCCATCCTGATTTCGTCAATGGCAGCCTCCACCGTTGGCGGCTTGGTCAAATAAACGCTTTTACACACTTGAATCATCGGAACGTAAGTTTTATTCTTCGTTATAACTAATTTTCTGAAGTTTTCTACGCAATCGCCGCTAAGGCTCTTGATTTTCGACTTTCTTCCTTTACCTGCCCTAATTTTTTTATATCGTAGTCTTTGGGAAAGTATCAGTGGAAAAGAACACCACAAAATCTGTAATAGAACATAAAAAGGACCAAAAGATGAAAGTTGTAAATAAACAAATGGTTAAATAATTTAATATTGTGGTGATTTTATCAAAGAGAGCGGATATGTGTGCCAATAGAAGAAGTTGTTGATGAAATGAACGAGTTTGAAAGGCGTACAAATGTTGCAATTGCAAAAGTCTATTGTAATTACTAGAGGGTAATAATCTATTGGAATCCACCTTTTATTTTCGTTTACTTATATATTCTCTCTAAAAGATGTGCATATGCCAAAGAAAAACAGTTTCTTGAATCAAAATTAAATGCAGGTATTGAATATCCACTACATCATAAACTAGTGGGTCGGCATTGGTTCCTTCGACCCACAAATACTGCGAAGGAAGACCCACCTCAGACTGAAGATATCAAATCGCACTCAGCGGATGACTCACGAAATCCTCTTCCTAACACACAAGCATAAAACCCTAATTAGAAATTAGGTCACATTCTAACTCGAAGGTCCAAACCTTAGTTCTTGACTTAAGGCAAAAAGGGCTTCTTTACCCTTACCTCATTGGGCCACCCTCCCTCCAAGTCCCAAATCCATACAAAGTCCAAAAAGGCATCCAAGCCCAATTGTAAGGCCTCTAAGGCCCAATATGGCCCAAGAACACCAACCATGGCCTTAGGCCCAAAAGTGTCGTGTTACAAACGGTGGGCCAAAGGCCCAACCTAAACAAGTCCAACAGCCCAACATTAATCGAGCCCAAAAATAATCTAAGCCCACAGACTGCGTAAGAGCAGCGTACACGAATTGTACGCCCAACATACACTAATGATCATCCAGAATCGGGGAACTGACTGAGTACGCGCAGCATACTCTAGAGTATGCCTAGTGTACTGGTCAGTCAGCCAAAAATGCTCCCATGATTTAATCCCTTAAGCCCTAACGTCCAAAACTTAGATCCAAGCTCAAAATAACGTCTTAAGACATAAAGTTGCAAACTTTATGCTTTTGCATGCCTTGTTGGGGATCAAACTATGAATTAAGCCCATAAACTCACTTAGTTGGTCACTAACACATGCATGACTGATTCTTAGCTTCCAAGATACGATTTTTATGACTCCACACACTTCCAAGAGTCCAAAATGACAGCTCAAATGGCCTGGAGTTGCTCATACTCCAAGAAACCAAGCTATGGGACCAAAAGACGCCATATGCTACCCTAAACCTATATCTAAGCTTGTAATGATCAAGGTTCAAACTTTATACCTTCAATAGGCTAGAAACGGTGCACAACCTCTAGATCTACAAGCTCCTTCTTCTCCTTTGTTTCTTCCCAAACCTCCTTCTTCAAAACCACCAAAGAACACCAAAACACTCAAGGTAAGCTCAAAGATGCACTCAAGACGGCTAGGGTTCGAGATGGACACTAAAAGGGCAATGAAGGTTGAGAGGGTAAAGGACTTTAGGAACTTAAGGGCTTTAAAAATGGTGAAAACCCTAAAAATTAGGGTTTGCCCCTGGCTTGATTACACCCAGCGTACGCATGGGTACGCCCATCGTACGTCGGGGATCACCCGATGAAGCGCATCCAAGGAGTACACCGTGCGTACCAAATGTACCCCAGAGTATTTACGAGTCCCCCACCACCTTTTTACTTGAATTTAAATAGAATGAATCATTAACTCATACCTGGAGACTCGGTGCTATAGTAATAGGACAGATTTCGACGACCAAATCTAGTTTAAGTGGGGGAGAGTTGTAACACCCATTTTTAGTGCAGATAAGCTAAATACTTAATGGGATCAAATATGGGTTTTTTGGAAGAAAAAAAAACATGTGTCACGACGTGGGATGTGGGTTGCCACGATTTAGCAATAGGTGTATAAGCGTGCATCGGTCTTGTACATCACGACGTGACAAGCTTATGGTCACGACATGGAGGCCGCCTGAAGGCTTAACCCTATTTTGGGGTTTGTCCCCCTATTTAAGGGAAGTGAGGAATAGGGTTAGCACACCCTCAACCTCCATCATCTCCCTTTCACCCTCCAAGAAACCCTAGCCTCCATTTTTACCTTGTGAGCTCTTTGTGGTATTTTATCCCTTGAAAATAATAATAAGGTGTTCTTGAACATTGTTCTAGCAAGCAAACCTCTCCTTCATCATCTTGTGCTATTTCTGGACTTATGTAAGTCCTTATAATTTTACATTTATCATTATATCATGCTACATCTAGGTTTCTACCCACTTTTCTCCATGTTGGGTTGAGTTGAGTGCATGGATTCCATAAAGTTAGCAACTTTATGGTTCATTGAGGTCCCTTGGTGAACATATGTTCCAAATATGAAGTTTGTTGGTGTATTGAGCTCCATGCATGATATCCTGGTTTTATTTCTCCAATTTTGACCTAGTTTGAGTGATAGACTTGCATTGGACATGAAAGACTGAAAAGAATGGATCTTTATGTTGTATTAGACATTAGGAAGCTTTCTGGAGCGTATGAATGGGTCGCTTAATAGATTGGCAGCTTAATCCATTAGGCTGTGAAAACCCAATTTCCACGACGTGGCAGTCTGCTCGCCACGACGTCGCTACTGGCAGTTTCTCGTCTGTTTTGTCGAGAAGCTGCCACGACGTGGCTGTCAACTGGGATTGACTTTGGCCGTTGACATTTTACCAATTTGAATTTTAATCAAACTTTGAGGGGTATGAAGCTATAGTTTGAGGTTTAGCCTATTTTTGGTGTAGGTGGGTCGTGTAGTTGATTCTGTGGGACTTTGAGTAGTGGATTTCAGCTCTTCGTTGAGGCGAGTCTTTATACTATATTACTTATGCCATAGTGTATGTGCATGCTAACCAGCTGGGTCTTATTTGCTGATTGTTGTTATGTGTTATTGAGTTGCTGATAGCTCCATAACATGTTGTTAGCCCATTGGGACTGCTGATAGTCCCCAAAGTTGTTGATCACCCACATGGCGTGTTGTTAGCCTACAACGCATATTGTTAGCACACAGGGTGTGTTGTTAGCTCATTGGGACTGTTGATAGTCCCCATGGTTGCTGATAACTCATAATTGTTTATTTATGTTGTGTTGTTTGTGATATTTTGGGGAACTCACTAAGCTACATGCTTACAGTTGTGGATTTAAATGTTTTTCAAGTATTTATCAGATTTCGAAGGCGGGATTGTACACACACATCAACGGTTTTATGATTCAAGATTCCACATTGTATTCCTTATAACTCTGATTTTAGTTATGGTTTATGAACAATTTGTTTGACTTGAATGTATCTTTAATAAAATGAGTGTTTATTTTATTTTAAAAATGAAAATTTTATTCTGAAACTTTGGGACGTTACATATCAGCAAAAATAAGCAAGAACATAGCAAATTTCGAAGTTCAATCACAAGATAGAGCAATAAAAACAAGAGAAATCAGCAGCAAAAACAAAGTGAACAAATATTTTTGGAATTCAAACACAAGATAACAAGTTTTACGGGCTTGAGACAATTGATTTCACAAAAATTGACCAGCCAAGCACAAGAGCACAACAAGGACAAAGAAAAACTGACCATAAAGATGCTTGAAAAAATCTTCCATAAAGTTGCTTGAAAAAAAATCAACCATAAGAACACAGCAAAAAAACATACCAGCGAAGGGGGAGGCGGCGAGGAGGTGGCGACGAAGGCGGAGGTGTAGTGGCGTTGTCGGAGGTCCGATGGCAAGGTGAGAATCGACGATGACAAGCTAAGAATCAGTGCTAAGAAGTTGAGAAAGAGAGAACATTGCTCGATGGGAGAAGAAGGGGAAGAAAAAAAAGAAGCAAACTCTTTTTGGGGGCTAAGGGTATCAGATGGAAATTTCCGTCCAGACTTCTCAACATATTTGACCGATCAAGACCCATTTCTTTTATGTCTAACCGATTAAGAGGTTAAAAAAATTTTGTAACGTCCCAAAAATTATAAGGTAAAAATTTCATTTTTAATTCAACTAGAAACACCAATTATCCTTTTCTAATCATTCAAAAGTATTTCACAATAAAACAACAGTTATCAGAGTACAATCACAAAATCATATAGTTGTGGAAACATGGGTGGATGCGTTGTGATCAAGCCGGGCCCTTCCTTTTTGAATCAGAAGTACCTGAAACCATAACCATAAAAACTATAAGCACAAAGATTAGTGAGTTCCCCAAAATACCACATTACCAAGCCATACAAGTGTCATGGGCTACCCACATGGTCTTTCCTTATAATGCCGAGGGCCAAATCCCGGTATTACATACAAGTGTCATGGGCTACCCCCATGGTCTTTCCTTGCAATATCGAGGGCCAAATCCCGGTCTTACATACAAGTGTCAGGGGCCAGATCCTGGTCTTTCATACAATTATCAGGGGCCAGATCCTAGTCTTTTATACAATTGTCAGGGGCCAGATCTTGGTCTTTCATCCAAGTATCACAGAGACAACTAGCATTCCACATAACAAGTAATGGGTCGACATTAGTGTCGTCGACCCATGTATATAGTGAGAAAACTCACCTGAATCACGATGCAGACTAAATCCTTGCGCAATGTCGCACCGATCACAACCAACAACTCTCACCTCCAAAATATGGGTGCAAAACACCTCCTAACAATCCACACAAGGCAAACCCTAAGTCTACCTTCTAAAAATAGAGATTGATCAAAAAGTCAATCCATGCCAAAAGTCAACGACCAGAGTTAACTTTAGTTGCCGCCACGTTGTGGCCTTCACCCAACCAAACACACGGGAAGATTCCTGGTCACCACGTTGTGGCGACCTATGGTCACGCCGTGGGAACTGGGTTTCCAGTAGCTTAATGGATTAAGATGCTTTCCTTGATTCCAAGGGCTCCAAAGCTCAAATCTGGTCTAAACTATGGTCTAAATGGATAAAGTTTCCAACTTTATGCATTAATACACCCAAAGAGATCACGATCTCAAACCCTAGGTCCAAATAAAACCAAAATCCGTAATGTCTTAACCATTAAGCCCTTTATCTGAAAAGTCCTTAACCCCAACTCTTTCAGAAGCTAAAGGGGGTATCAAAGGTCCATAAAAATGATTACTTGATGGGTATGCATGCCCCATGCATGTCCTTAACTCAACCTAGGTCAAATGGCAAGAAAATGACCTAAAACTCATGCAAGATCAACAAATCACAACCAAACTTCAGATCCATAAGATATGATGCTCAAGGGACACTAAAGAGAAATAAATTTGCCAACGTTATTCTATCCATTCACTCCAGTCAACTCTATGAACCAAAAAGGGAGCAACATAACCTAAATCTAAGAGAATAACTCAAAAGGTAAAAACTTGAATTGTAGCATATGGATTTTCAGAGGTATTATGGTGTAGGTTAATCTTGTGATTAAAGGAGGGACTCGACGAGTTGAGGGTCCAACTCGCCGAGTCGAGTCGGGTTTCTCCCGTGGATTTAATAAGTGGACTCGACGAGTCCGAGGAGAGGGACTCGCCGAGTAGGCGCTGATTAGAGAAACCCTAATTTTCAGGGTTTGGGACCTATTTAAAGGCACTTATAGCCTCATTTGCGGCCACCCTTTCCCTGGAAGCAAACCCTAAAGGTCATTTGAGCTAGAAAGTGAGAGAGAAGCTATCTTGGGATTTTTAGTGCATCATTTGAGAAGAAGAGAAGGAGATCAAGCAAGGATCAAGAGGGGGAAAGTTGGATCCAGTGATATATCGTCCACAGCTTCTGAGGAAGGTAAAATTCTGCACCTTTCTCATTATTTTGGTTAGATCTCATGTGTTTGGAGTTCTAGGGCTTTTACCACCTTTGGTTTGGGACTTTGAGTAAAATGGATTAGCTAGAAGCCTAGTCCTCAGATCTGGACCTTGTGAGGTCCCTAGAGTCCAAAGGTCCCAACTTTATTCGTCCAAATGAGGGTTGTTGTGCTTAACACCTTAAGAAGGGCTTGTTTTGGCATTTTGAGGCATTTATGCCATGCATTAACGTAAAGGTCGAGACTTTATGTGTCTCTGGTGTCTTAAAGAGCTAGATCTAGGGTTTGGAATGAGAGATCTGACTTTGGACGCCTGAATGAGGAATCAGACCGAGGGGACTCGTCGAGTCCATGAGTTGACTCGACGAGTCAGTGAGGGTTTGTCTCGATGAGCTTGAGCATGTGATAGCTCGACGAGTTGGGGGTCAACTTGACGAGCTGAGCTGGACTGTCACGAGATTTTTGAGGAAAGTAAGTGGACTCGACGAGTCGCAAGGGTGTACTCGGCGAGTCGGGTCAGACATGGACT
This sequence comes from Lactuca virosa, assembly GCF_052849685.1. NCBI lineage: Eukaryota > Viridiplantae > Streptophyta > Magnoliopsida > Asterales > Asteraceae > Lactuca > Lactuca virosa. Next base: position 284,220,849 of record NC_136427.1, on the reverse strand, counting down.
GTTGACTCGAGTTTGGCTTCTGTTGACTCTGGGGTTTGGTCAACATGAGTAATGGAGACCATGGAGGGGTAAAATGGTCTTTTGCCCAATTCAAGAGTTAGAGAAAGAAGAATAGCCCTCATTTATTGGGGTCATGTGAAGAGTATTGATTAGAGATATTCATCTTTTGTGCTAGGCGGAGGCTAGTTCGAGTTTCGGGTGCGAGGGTATTTACTTGCTGCTTGTCAGGTGAGTCTTCTCACTATACATTACCTAGAGTGGTATTTATGTGTAGACCAGAGGGTCTTGTATGCTATGTGTATATATGAGATTATGTGCATTGTGTTATATGTATGCTATGTGTTGAACAGACCGGGCCGGAGGGCCCAACGATATAGACGGAACCGAAGGGTCCAACGACATAGACTGGACCGAAGGGTCCGACGAGCTATGACCAGACCAGAGGGTCCATCGAGCTACGGGACTGGAGGGTCCCGCTGAGACACATCGACCGGAGGGTCGTACTGTAGCCTCGAGTGGCGTATGTGTTGTAAGAGGTATTTTGGGGAACTCACTAAGGTTCGTGCTTACCGTGTTATGTGTTATGTGTTTCAGGTTGTTCTCAGGAATCGCGAGAAGGCACCGGCTTGATTGTACACACCAGAGAAAGAGTTATGTTTTGAGGATCCTAGATTTTTAATGGAGTTGTGTTTTGTAATTTGAATAAACGAGATTTCCATACAATTTGTTATGAAAAGTATGCGATTTTAAAATGAAAAATCTGTTTGAAAAATTACGGTGTTACAAGTTGGTATCAGAGCATTGGTTTGAGGGATTCGGATGCGCCTTCGGGTAAATCTAGACTCAAACTGAGGATTTGAGAAAAAATTTCAAAGAAATGATTTTTTCTAAAGCAAACAAGAGTTTCTAAGAGAAAACAAGAAGTAGCAGTGTGTACAATCAGCCAGAGCCCGAACGGTGATTTCCCAAAATACCCTTATTTTGTGTTATGAGATATTCTATGAGATATTATGCATGCTAGAGATAGGCTAGGTATTTCATATTTTAGGACTAGAGTGGCCTGATTTGTGATGCCTTAGCCTAGGAGTTGCGGTTATCTGTGATATGCTTGTTGGATTAGTGTCTAAGTCCGTAACTATATTTGGTATGTACTTGACCCGAGTGTGCATGGTCCTTTTGGGTTGCCTTCACCAAAGCAACTTGACAAGGTAATTTGATATGAGAGAGAAGATATTATGGTTTATTAATATATTATAAGAATAATATATTAAAGGAAAAATCATATTTATTTAATTAGTATTAGTCATAAATTAATTAGGAATTAATTTGGTGACTAAAAGAGATTAATTAAATAAAGGGGTATAAACTGTCAAATGTGTGATAGTTGAGTTTTGGGCTGGGAAACCTTATGGACTAAGGGGGAACGAAATTATGATGAGGGATCATCATATTTTCGTCCAAGGGCCTCATTCCAGAAGGTTCCTTGGGCTGCTTGGTGGCTAAGCTATCCATTAGGGTTTAGACTGAAACCCTAGCACCCTACAGTATAAATAGATGCCCTATGCTTCAATTTTAGGCCACTTGATTCCAAGGGAAACCCTAGGGCCGAAATTAGCATCCTTCCCCTCTCTCTCTTAATTGCCTTCTTGCTTCAAGGTGTTTGTGAGCCATTAGAGGCACTACAATTGTGGTGCTTGCTTTCAAGAGTTCAAGAGATCAAGGAAACTAGTTGTTATTGCAATATAACAACAAAGGTATGTCTTCTACACTTCTATATGATTTTCGAAAATTATAGAAGCATGCTAGGGTTTATTTTGTGTTCATATAGTTGTATGTCTTATATGAAAACATAGATCCAATTAGGGTTGCATGCACACATTGGATTGTTTGTATAAAACCTATCAGTGGTATCAAAGCCTTTGGTTTTTGTTTTCAATTTGATTTGATACATATTATGAATTTGACAAATTAGGGTTTATGGCAAGTAAACCCTAAGGCTTGGTGGTTTTCGAAAATAGGGTTAAGAAACCCTAGTTGGCGATTTTTTGTAGGGTTCTTAAAATTTTTTTGCCTAGCCTCCAAATTTCGAAATTAGGGTTATGAAACCCTAGGGATTTCGAAAATCCCTTGCCCCCCAAGACAAGATCCCAAAATTTTAGGGATTTGGATAATGCCATCTTTGTGATTATCAACTTAATTGTTTAAACTAGATAATTGAAGATCTTGAATTATCCTTTCCATAAATTTCGAAATCTAGGGGATAAAAAGGATTAGGATAAATTAATTGTTTAATTTTTTGATAATCCTTCATGATTTAATAATTTAAATTAATTGTTTAATTTTGATAATTATTAAATCAAAGATTTTTGGTGTTTAAAATTTTAAATTAAATTGTCTAATTTTCGAAAATTTTAAATGCAACAAAGACACTAGTACTTTAAAATGTTTTAAAATACACCCTTATACAATTATGATATTATAAGATTAATTATTATATATATGTATAAAAATAAGCTAGTCTTATCGCTAGTAGGCCTCATTCACGAAGTCAGTCTATAAGGTGGGTATAAGGTTGCTGTCACACCCCCAAACCAAGGATGGCGGAAACGTCCGGGGGTGGAGGACTTCATGTATAGTATCATAACAGCAATTGTAATAGTAATTCAAGCAAACACAACCAACATATATATAATTAAAAAAAATTACATCATTGTATGAATTACATGTTTACGAATCAATTACAATATGTTGATAAAATATGAAATAGTAGACGCCTTAGCGTCCCATCCTCAAAAGCACTTGATTACCTGTTTAATGATTTCCTGAGAATACAAGTTGTTTGAAAAAGTGTCAACACAAAGGTTGGTGAGTTCATAAGCTTTTCGTTTGTAAAAGTAGTATTTGTGTTAGAAAAATCCAATATTTTCCTTAATGTGTAAATGTAGTCTTAAAACCCAAAGACCGAAATGTACAAGTAATTTATCATATTTATAGTAAAACAATGCAAGTTTAAATCGACATAAACTCGTTAAATTTTAATGAAGTCCCCGTAAATTCCAATGTTTGTTAATACTTTATGTGAGTTTATTATAACCATACTATGACCAAGGTTGCCTAAAACGACGTTCTTCAGGCGTCGGAAATGTTATGACATTTGTCACCCCAGACCTATCGGTCTAACTGTTGCATGCAGTTTAGGTGTGGGTTTGTCAAACCCAATATAGATCTATACACAAGTATCACGCTCTCCCTTAAGGAGACTCTGGTTACAATACAGGACTTAATGGTAATTTGAAGTAAATGTCTCACAAAGTCATTAACGGAATTACGTGTTATGAAAACTTGGTACCGTATGGTCGTACCTTGCTTAATGAAAATATCTTTTGTATAAATGTACCCTTTTTAAATGTATGTGTTATGCAATGTATCATAAACTATACCTATTATAGTTTATCAACCAAGGGTAGTACGTGGTAATGTATGCAAACTATATTCAAAATAGTTTATTTTATGTTTGAATGTATCGATTGTACTTTGATTATAATCACTTGTTATTCTTTATATTTTATATGACCAAATCCAGTTGTAAACTGATGTGTGTCTAAATATTAAGATAAAATGTCATATATTGCAGTAACATATAGTCACATAAAGATATACACCTTGCTCAACATGTTACAAGGTGAAATGAAATTAACAGCAACTTTTCGTTAAAAACAGTTTCTGTTACCGTTCTTAGAAAATTTATAGAAAAATCATCACAGCTCTAAATCCAAATCCGCAAATTTTGAGAGTTTGGAATATGAGTCTAGTTTGTTCGTAAATTTTATCATGATTTTTAGTGATCTCTAACAGAGGTGAAAATGTTCATAATCACAGACTGGTCCGGGTTTGCCTCTGAAATGACAGGCAGTTTTGTAAAAATCACCATTAATTGTAGAAAAATCATTTGGAGATGTGCAAGTAGTCATTTTAAAGCTAAGAGTTTGAACTACTTGCACCTGAAACAGCTTTGAAAACTAAAATATTTAAGTTGACCAAAACAGTCCGTGATTAACGTCCATCTTTTCTGATGCAATCTGTTAGAAAAAGTTTAATTGTGTTCTTGATGATTTTACTTGTATTCCCTCCTTAAAACTTAAGAAAAACATGTAAATGTATGGGTATGAACTCACCTTATGTGGTTTCAGTAGATGAAAGTGAGAGAAAGGAAGTGTTCAACTCAAGAACACTAAGAAGATGTCTTGATGATTCGAAAATCTAACACCGAATAAGATGGAACTTGTGTAAGATATCAATAATTTGAGTAGAATGGAGTTTAATAATTATGTGAATGATGAAGATACTTACTAATTGATGAAAGAAATCCCTGGAGAAAGCCTTGAAGTTCTTGAAGTTAAGAGAAAAGATGAGAGAATTTTGGAGAGTGTTCTTGGTTGCTAAGTGTAGAATGAAAGAGTTTTTATGGAGAATGAGGAGAGAGGATCAATCAACCAGCTCTTAGAACGTGGGAAGAGCTGGAGATTGGCTGTAAAGGTCCACTAAGGAGACAAGGGGTAGTGGGAAAGAGTGGCTGATCATAGAGTGAGGTGGTAGTGGGTTGCTTTTGCCATAAATTAAGGAAAAGCAAATATTCCCTCAATAATTAGATCAATCACCAATTCTTTTAATATATTTTATAAAAACCCTGGAGATTTATATATTTTGGGGCCTTAGTTTATAAAATAAAGTTTTGGGTGAAAATCCTACGTTAAAATAATGAAAAACGGAGTTAAAACGAAGTCGTAGTCGAAAAACCGGTAAAAAGGGCCTGTCTGCGAGGCTTCGCTTCGGACCTTCGGACTTCGGACACGGCTTCGGACTTCGGACACGACTTCGGACACGGCTTCGGACGGACGGGACTTCGGACACTGGTCCTTCGGACCTCGGACCTCGGACTTCGGACCTCGGACCTCGGACACAGCTTCGGACCAGAAGCTTTGGTTTCGGATCCTTAAAGCTATTTTACTCGTTTTTATCCTGTTTCAAGCGATTTTGGACCCGGTTAAGGGTCGAGATGACCCAAATGATTACAAAAAGTTAAAGTAACTTTTGAGAGAGATTTGGGAGAGATTTGGGAGAGATTTCAATTAGAAAGAGATAGAGTGAAAACGATTTAGAGAGGTTTCGTTTGTGATTAATTTGAGTGTCCGGCTTCACAACGCAAGGTTCGTAAACCCCATTAAACCGTGTTTTAGTGTCGTACACAATCCCGATGATTGTGCAATAGTGTTTTATCGCTTTGGTTCGTTGTTTAGCACTGTTAAGGCTAAGGAAAATCAAACACATGAACTTTCCAAATGATGATTTCTCATTAAAATAGCGAATTGTATAGTGATTACATAACGTAAACCCTAGCATACAAGGGTTATTGGAGTTGACCGGTTTGACTTGTTGACTTTGAATTTACCGAAATTTGACGGTTGTCACATCATCCCCCCGTTAGAAGGAATTTCGTCCCGAAATTTTCATTTTGACTGGGATTTCAAGAGTTTGGAAAGAGATGTGGATACTTTTGTTTCATCTGATCCTCGCGTTCCCAGGTGAATTCGGGTCCTCGTTTAGCGTTCCAACGTACCTTCACGATGGGAATACGACTTTGTTTCGTTCGTTTGATTTCCCGATCCATGATTTCGACTGGTTCCTCCACGAAGTGGAGATTTTCGTTAACTTTGATTTCGTTGAGTGGTATTACGAGTGTCTCATCAGACAAACACTTCTTTAGGTTAGACACGTGAAACGTGGGATGTACTTTGTCAAGTTCCTGAGGTAATCGAAGCTTGTATGCTACTGGCCCAATCCTAGCAAGGATTTCAAATGGCCCGATGTACCTTGGATTTAGTTTCCCGCGTTTGCCGAATCGTATCATTCCTTTCCAAGGGGAAACTTTTAGTAGTACTCGATCACCCACCTGGAATTCCAAGGGTTTGCGTCGTTTGTCTGCGTAACTCTTTTGCCAATCGCGAGACGCTTTCAGTCTCTCTCGAATTTGAACGATCTTTTCTGTGGTTTCCCTTATGATTTCAGGGCCAGTGAGGGTGCTATTAGAGACTTGCCCTCTAGCTAGCTGTGTATCCCCCACCTCAGCCCAACACAGGGGTGATCTGCATTTGCGACCGTAAAGAGCTTCGAATGGAGCGACTTTGATGCTAGTATGATAGCTGTTATTGTAGGAGAATTCAATAAGCGGTAGATGGGTATCCCATGCTTTACCGAAGTCTATCACACAAGCTCTTAACATGTCTTCCAACGTTTGAATGGTTCGCTCGCTCTGTCCGTCGGTTTGTGGGTGGTAGGCCGTACTCATGTCAAGCCTAGTTCCCAATGATTTTTGTAGAGACTGCCAAAACCGTGAGGTAAATCTACTATCTCTATCGGAGATAATGGATATCGGCACACCATGGAGTCGTACAATCTCTCTGATGTACGTTCTAGTCAGCTTCTCCATCTTGTCGGTTTCTTTTATTGGTAGAAAGTGTGCTGATTTGGTCAATCTGTCTACAATTACCCATATTGTGTCAAGACCGCCCGATGTCTTAGGCAGCTTGGTTATGAAGTCCATTGTTATTCGTTCCCACTTCCACTCAGGTATATCCGACTGTTGTAATAGCCCGGATGGTTTCTGGTATTCGGTTTTGACCTTAGCGCAAGTCAGGCACTTGCTCACATAGGTAGCAATCTCAGCTTTCATGTTCGGCCACCAGTATAATTTCTTGAGGTCCAGATACATCTTACCCGACCCGGGATGGATGGAGTATCGAGTCTTGTGTGCTTCATTCATGACGACATCTCGGAGTCCACCGAACTTCGGTGTCCAAATCCGGTTCATGATATAACGTGCTCCATCATCCTTGACTTCTAAGTTTTTATCCATTCCCCTTAATGTCTCTCCTGCCACCTTTTCTGGTTTCAAAGCTTCCAGTTGAGCTTCCTTGATTTGTATGGTCAGGTGGGAATGGATTGTCATTGTTAAGGATTTTACTCGGCGGCCCGAGTACTCCTTCCTGCTTAGAGCATCGGCCACTACATTGGCCTTGCCCGGATGATAACGAATTTCGCACTCGTAGTCATTCAGCAACTCCACCCATCTCCTCTGTCGCATGTTGAGCTCTTTCTGATTGAGGATATGCTGAAGACTTTTGTGATCAGTGAAGATAGTGCATTTCGTGCCGTAGAGGTAGTGTCTCCAGATCTTCAAAGCGAATACCACTGCTCCTAATTCCAGGTCGTGCGTAGTATAATTAACCTCGTGCGTCTTAAGCTGTCTTGATGCATACGCGATAGGATCCGTCCTTCTTCTTTACAAAAAGGACTGGTGCTCCCCAAGGTTAGAAGCTTGGTCTGATGAACCCTTTGTTCAAAAGCTCGGTCAACTGACTGGACAACTCCTGCATTTCTGATGGTGCGAGGCGGTATGGAGCTCTGGCTACGGGGGTAGCTCCGGGTATTAAGTCAATTCTGAAATCGACTTGTCGTGCGAGTGGTACACCAGGAAGATCCTCTGGGAACACATCCGGGAAGTTACACACTTCGGGGATGTCCTTGATGTCTTTCACGTCTTGTTTCTTGTCTACTACATGGGCTAAGAAGGCGTGGTACTCCTTCCGGAGATACTTTTGGGCTTTGATGCATGAGATGATTTGTAAATTCGCACTAGGTTTGTCACCATAGATAAGAAGGGTTTCGTCGTTTGGTAGATTGAGGCGAACGGCCCTTTCGTAACATAGAATGTCGGCACGGTGAGGAACTAACCAATCCATCCCGATGATTACGTCGAAACTTTTTATGGTGACTGGCATCAGGTCAATTTTAAATGTATGGTTATCTAGAGTGAGAGTACATTCTGAGTATATATCGCTAGTGCGTTCTACTTTCCCATTTGCCATTTCTACTACATAAGTATCCTTTAGTGATTGGGGATTTTGTTCAAGTAAATGTTTATATTGGTGGCTCACGAAACTCCTCTCCGCTCCACTATCGAATAGTACGCATGCATAAGAGTTATTGAGGAGAAACGTACCGGTAACCACCGTGGGATCCTCGACTGCTTCCCCATGTCCTATTGCCAGGACTCTTCCTACTCCACCAGCATTAGGGGCTTGTGCTTTGGGGCAGTCTCTTTTGAAGTGACCTGCGTCTCCACAGTTGTAGCAGGTCCGGGTTGCCCCCGTACTGGCGACTTGGTTGATTGGTTGAGCCGGCGCTTTACAGAAACGAGCAGTGTGCCCCTTCCTGTCGCAGTTGTTACAGTGCATCTCCCTACAAGCACCATTGTGGTGAAAGTTGCACTTGTTGCACTTAGGTAGTTTTCCCGCATATGGCTTCGGTGGTGCTGGAGTGGTAGCAGTAGTGGCAGCATTAGTGGCAGCATGGACAGCAACAATTTGTTGCTTCTTAGCGGGGTCCTGTGCTGGTTGGCTCTTCTTTTCGTTCAAGAACTTCCTTTTGTTGTTTCCCCCTTTTGATTTATCAGTGGTGGTGGTTGTAGTATTATGACCGGCTCGGTGGTCAACAAGTTGTTGTGCCAGCTCCCTGGAACTGTCAAAAGTAGTTGGCCTTGAAGCCAGGACACTACTTTGCACGTGGAGAGACAGTCCCCAAAGGTATCGCTCCACCTTTTTCTCCTCCGGAGTAACCATTGTTGGGCAGAGGAGAGCCAATTCATTGAATCGGGTGGTGTAGGTTTCAAGGTCAGAGCCCGTCATCCTGAGGTTCCAGAGTTCTTGTTCCAGCTTTTGAATTTCACCTCTCGGGCAGTACTCCTTCATCATCAACGTTTTTAGTTCTGCCCAGGTTATGGAGCTAGCCACTTCGAGAGTAAGTGACTTAACCCGGCAGTTCCACCAAGTAAGGGCCCGGCCGGTGAAGGTTAAGGTTGCGAACTTAACTTTGCTCGCTTCGGGGCAGGAGCACACCTGAAAGACTACTTCGGTCTTTTCAAACCATTGCATCAACGTGATGACTCCCCTGCTTCCATTGAAGTTGTCGGGTTTGCCATTTGTGAAGTCTTTGTATGAACACTCTTTTGCACGCCACGTACTGTCTCCGTGGTTAGAGTGTGTAGCTCCCGATCCCGAACCACCAGCTCCGTTGGTCCCTATCTGCGACATTGCGGCCGCTACGGCTGCTGTTACTGCAGCCTGGAACATCGCGGGATCAAACTGTGGAGGCGGCGGCGGAGGAGGTGTTGCTGTGTTGCTGGAAGGTCTTGGTCTTCTTCTTGGCGGCATGGTTCTGTCATAAGTCGTAAACCAATGTACTTTTAGTAAAAGTGTATTTATAGGGAGAGAAATCTTTTATACATAAAGTATATTATTACGTTGTTTTCCGGTATGTTTACGATACATACAATTTTATACTTTTTATTGACCCAATACATTGGGTTATGAGGTAAAATGAAAGTATAAAATATTTTTATTATAGTAACACAAAATACTCCTATAGTATTTGTAAATGTTTAGTTTTGAGTTCTTAAAGCATTTAGTTACTTTATAATATTCATCATACTTTTAATGAGAATTTATAAGTCCTTGTCTTACCCGTTCGGCTAACGACCCTCCACCGATCAAGGAAGCGGTGGGTGAGAGTGGACACCCATTAAGTTGTCATTTTATAGGCAACAACCTTATACCCCCTTATAGACCGGCTTCGTGAATGAGGCGTACTAGCGGTAAGACGATTTTGTTAGATTTGTTGTCCATCCTGACCATCCCCCGGTATATGCAAGTCAATTCCCGGACAGATATAGTTGATCAGGCTATATCCTTCCCAGACTTGATTTACATATACCAAGGCATACCCATAATGTACAACTCCTCTTCTTTTATTTTATGTTCTTCTAGTTATGACACTATGTGAGCATGTATGCATGTATTTATACTTTTTAATAAAAAGAATCATTTATTTTCTAAAAGTATATTTATTTGAAAAATGCACAAATCAAAGACTATTAGTCCCAATTGTGTTTATAGTTTGTATATCTTATGTGGTTTGATATACTTAATTCACTATAAACTGCGCTCTGATACCAATCTGTCACACCCCCAAACCAAGGATGGCGGAAACGTCCGGGGGTGGAGGACTTCATGTATAGTATCATAACAGCAATTGTAATAGTAATTCAAGCAAACACAACCAACATATATATAATTAAAAAAAATTACATCATTGTATGAATTACATGTTTACGAATCAATTACAATATGTTGATAAAATATGAAATAGTAGACGCCTTAGCGTCCCATCCTCAAAAGCACTTGATTACCTGTTTAATGATTTCCTGAGAATACAAGTTGTTTGAAAAAGTGTCAACACAAAGGTTGGTGAGTTCATAAGCTTTTCGTTTGTAAAAGTAGTATTTGTGTTAGAAAAATCCAATATTTTCCTTAATGTGTAAATGTAGTCTTAAAACCCAAAGACCGAAATGTACAAGTAATTTATCATATTTATAGTAAAACAATGCAAGTTTAAATCGACATAAACTCGTTAAATTTTAATGAAGTCCCCGTAAATTCCAATGTTTGTTAATACTTTATGTGAGTTTATTATAACCATACTATGACCAAGGTTGCCTAAAACGACGTTCTTCAGGCGTCGGAAATGTTATGACATTTGTCACCCCAGACCTATCGGTCTAACTGTTGCATGCAGTTTAGGTGTGGGTTTGTCAAACCCAATATAGATCTATACACAAGTATCACGCTCTCCCTTAAGGAGACTCTGGTTACAATACAGGACTTAATGGTAATTTGAAGTAAGTGTCTCACAAAGTCATTAACGGAATTACGTGTTATGAAAACTTGGTACCGTATGGTCGTACCTTGCTTAATGAAAATATCTTTTGTATAAATGTACCCTTTTTAAATGTATGTGTTATGCAATGTATCATAAACTATACCTATTATAGTTTATCAACCAAGGGTAGTACGTGGTAATGTATGCAAACTATATTCAAAATAGTTTATTTTATGTTTGAATGTATCGATTGTACTTTGATTATAATCACTTGTTATTCTTTATATTTTATATGACCAAATCCAGTTGTAAACTGATGTGTGTCTAAATATTAAGATAAAATGTCATATATTGCAGTAACATATAGTCACATAAAGATATACACCTTGCTCAACATGTTACAAGGTGAAATGAAATTAACAGCAACTTTTCGTTAAAAACAGTTTCTGTTACCGTTCTTAGAAAATTTATAGAAAAATCATCACAGCTCTAAATCCAAATCCGCAAATTTTGAGAGTTTGGAATATGAGTCTAGTTTGTTCGTAAATTTTATCATGATTTTTAGTGATCTCTAACAGAGGTGAAAATGTTCATAATCACAGACTGGTCCGGGTTTGCCTCTGAAATGACAGGCAGTTTTGTAAAAATCACCATTAATTGTAGAAAAATCATTTGGAGATGTGCAAGTAGTCATTTTAAAGCTAAGAGTTTGAACTACTTGCACCTGAAACAGCTTTGAAAACTAAAATATTTAAGTTGACCAAAACAGTCCGTGATTAACGTCCATCTTTTCTGATGCAATCTGTTAGAAAAAGTTTAATTGTGTTCTTGATGATTTTACTTGTATTCCCTCCTTAAAAACTTAAGAAAAACATGTAAATGTATGGGTATGAACTCACCTTATGTGGTTTCAGTAGATGAAAGTGAGAGAAAGGAAGTGTTCAACTCAAGAACACTAAGAAGATGTCTTGATGATTCGAAAATCTAACACCGAATAAGATGGAACTTGTGTAAGATATCAATAATTTGAGTAGAATGGAGTTTAATAATTATGTGAATGATGAAGATACTTACTAATTGAAGAAAGAAATCCCTAGAGAAAGCCTTGAAGTTCTTGAAGTTAAGAGAAAAGATGAGAGAATTTTGGAGAGTGTTCTTGGTTGCTAAGTGTAGAATGAAAGAGTTTTTATGGAGAATGAGGAGAGAGGATCAATCAACCAGCTCTTAGAACGTGGGAAGAGCTGGAGATTGGCTGTAAAGGTCCACTAAGGAGACAAGGGGTAGTGGGAAAGAGTGGCTGATCATAGAGTGAGGTGGTAGTGGGTTGCTTTTGCCATAAATTAAGGAAAAGCAAATATTCCCTCAATAATTAGATCAATCACCAATTCTTTTAATATATTTTATAAAAACCCTGGAGATTTATATATTTTGGGGCCTTAGTTTATAAAATAAAGTTTTGGGTGAAAATCCTACGTTAAAATAATGAAAAACGGAGTTAAAACGAAGTCGTAGTCGAAAAACCGGTAAAAAGGGCCTGTCTGCGAGGCTTCGCTTCGGACCTTCGGACTTCGGACACGGCTTCGGACTTCGGACACGACTTCGGACACGGCTTCGGACGGACGGGACTTCGGACACTGGTCCTTCGGACCTCGGACCTCGGACTTCGGACCTCGGACCTCGGACACAGCTTCGGACCAGAAGCTTTGGTTTCGGATCCTTAAAGCTATTTTACTCGTTTTTATCCTGTTTCAAGCGATTTTGGACCCGGTTAAGGGTCGAGATGACCCAAATGATTACAAAAAGTTAAAGTAACTTTTGAGAGAGATTTGGGAGAGATTTCAATTAGAAAGAGATAGAGTGAAAACGATTTAGAGAGGTTTCGTTTGTGATTAATTTGAGTGTCCGGCTTCACAACGCAAGGTTCGTAAACCCCATTAAACCGTGTTTTAGTGTCGTACACAATCCCGATGATTGTGCAATAGTGTTTTATCGCTTTGGTTCGTTGTTTAGCACTGTTAAGGCTAAGGAAAATCAAACACATGAACTTTCCAAATGATGATTTCTCATTAAAATAGCGAATTGTATAGTGATTACATAACGTAAACCCTAGCATACAAGGGTTATTGGAGTTGACCGGTTTGACTTGTTGACTTTGAATTTACCGAAATTTGACGGTTGTCACAGTTGCTGCCTATAAAATGGCGCTTAATGGATGTACACTCACATCTACCGCTTGCTTGACTGGTGGAGGGTCGTTAGCCGAACGGATAGGATAGGGCACTTAATTCCTCATTATAAGTATAATGGAAATATTAAAGTAACTACATTGTTTTACAAATTCCCACTCTTAGTTACTTTAGGGTAAAATGTGAAAATGATGCTATTCCATGGAATTACACTTTGTACCCCTGTCAAACGTTAGTGGAGCGTGCGTGGTTAACCAGCACACTAATTTGGATTGACATTGGTGACAAAGGGTGGCTCGATGTCTTATCATAGATCAATGGAGCGTGCGTGGCTAACCAGCACATTGATTAGGTGATGAAGACATTGAGTGCACCATGATGATTCGCATGGTTATTCACAAACTTGTTTGCGATCCTCGGCATCCCAGTCGCAAATTTGAAGTGCATATCGAGATTTAAACATGCCATTGAAATGTTCAATGAATCTCAAAAGAAATCTAGGAATTTTCAAATACATTTAAAACTTAACCTCTTTCGTTTTTCATGGTGAAAATTAGTGAATCGTCATTCACTTACCTTCAAATTATTTACTTTTAGATTACGGCATCCCTTTTCTAAGTTGTAAATAATGTTGTTGGATCCTAGCCCTAATTTCTCATGTGGGTGTTTAATTAGGGATTCATTCTAATCAAACTTTGTTCCTTTCTATTTCAGATGTCAAACGCAAACGCAAACAACAACACTTCTGGGTCATTCTCGCTGATGAACCTGTGTCAAAAGGTGACATTTGATGGCTCGAACTTCAACGAGTGGATGAGATACATTCGCATGATAACTCGTTATGAGGACAAAGAATATGTCCTAGACGAGAAGCTTGAAAGGATCAACCCAGAAGAAGCTACTCCTGAAGAGATGGCCGCCTTTGAGGCCCACGAGCGTGATGCAACGAAAGTTCATTGCATCATGTTGGCCACCATGAACCTCGAACTCCAAAAGTCCTATGAGGACATGTATCCATATGAGATGCATCAAGATTTGCTGGACAGGTACCACCAGAGCACGAGGCAAGAGCGCTATGAGATCATCACCAACATGATCACCGCTAAGATGGGGAGTGGAGAATCCCTAACTGCTCATTTGCAAAGAATGCAAAGATATGTTGATCGTCTTCTCAAACTCAATGTTAAGTTTGATGAGGATTTGGCTATCGACATCATCCTCCACTCCTTGCCTTCCTACTACAGCCAGTTCAGAATGACCTACCACATGAATAAGGAAGAGGTCACCCTAAGTAAGCTTCAAGGGCTCCTGAGGACAGCTGAGAGCAACCTCAAGGACAAATCTGTTGCATCATCCTCTACTGTAGCTGCTCCTGTGTTGGCAATTGGCCAAGGAAAGGGAAAGAAGAGGAAGGCTCCTTACAAGAGCCACCATAAGGGTAAGACCCAAGATGGTTCTTCTTCTAGTGGGACCAAAGCAGGTTCTGTTAAGCCCTCTTCTGACCCCAAGGAAGCAGAGTGCTTCTATTGCCACCAGAAGGGCCACTGGAAACGAAGCTGCCCTAAATATCTGCAAGATATTAAGGATGGGAAGATAAAACCCACCTTCGCAGGTATGTATTTAATTAAATCTAATAACTCATCATTTGCTACTTCATGGGTTCTTGATACAGGGTGTGGTTACCACATTTGTTCTGATATGCAGGGCCTAAAAAGAAGTAGGGAAGTGGAGCATGGAAGGATAAGCTTGATCATGGGAAACAAGAAGTCTTCACCAGTAACCAAGATCGGAGTTTATTCCTTAGTGTTGAGTAATGGGTTAGGGCTAGATTTAAATAATTGTTGCTATTCGCCAGATATGGCAAGAAACATCATTTCTTTTCATGGTTTGTTTAGACAAGGTTTCAGATATTCATTTGATAATAGTAATGGTTCTATTAATGCTTATTTGAATGGTGTCTTTTATTTCAATGCATTACCTTGTAATGGGATTTATGAATCTGTGTTAGTGATTGACAATTTAGGAAATGATGTTTTGAATATTGATTCGTCCACAAGTTTGGACAAAGCATGCTTGTGGCATTGTCGCCTTGGCCATGTGAACAAGAAACGCATAGCCCAACTCCAAAAGGATGGAGTCTTGGAGTCTTTCGACCTTAGGGACGATGACGTGTGTGAGTCTTGTTTACTTGGGAAGATGACCAAGTCACCCTTTACTGGCACATGTGAAAGGGGTGAGGGTGTATTGGATCTCATACACACAGATGTATGTGGACCCTTTAGATCCACCACAAGGGACGCTTGTCGCTTCTACGTGACTTTTACAGACAATTATAGCAGATATGGATATATCTACTTAATCAAGCAAAAGTCAGAAACCTTTGAAAAGTTCAAAGAGTTCAAGAATGAAGTAGAGAATCAGTTGGGCAGGAAAATCAAGATGCTTCGATCTGATCGAGGGGGAGAGTACCTAAGTCTTGAGTTTCACGACTATCTGAAAGAGTGTGGAATAGTTTCACAATTGACGCCTCCTAGAACGCCACAATTGAATGGTGTGGCTGAGAGACGTAATCGAACCTTGTTGGACATGGTTCGCTCTATGATGAGTCGTGCTTCGTTACCAATCTCATTCTGGGGGTATGCCTTGGAGACTGCCGCCCATATCCTTAACTTAGTTCCCACCAAGAAGGTTACCAAAACACCTCACGAGATGTGGACAGGGAAAGCTCCCTCGTTAGTACATATCAAGGTTTGGGGTTGTGAAGCTTTCGTAAGACGAGAGACTCACGACAAGCTAGAACCTCGTAGTGAGAAGTGTTATTTCATCGGCTATCCACAGAAGTCTTTTGGTTATCTCTTCTATAGACCAAATGACAATGTTGTCTTTGTTGCTAGGAGAGGGGTTTTCAGAGAAAGAGAACTCATAAGCCAAGGAGACAGTGGGAGTCAGATTGACCTTGAAGAGCTTCAAGAGTCAGGAGAAGAAGGAACCTCTGACACTGGCATGCAACCTGAGGAGGAAACTCCTGTTGAACCTATTGACCAGTCCTTACCTCTTAGACGTTCAAGTAGAGTTGTTGTTCCACCCCAGTTTTATGGTTTCCATATTACTACTGACGGGGATACGTTTATTAGTGATAGTACACTAGTAAATTTGGACGAACCTAACAGCTACAAGGAAGCCACGGCAGGCCCAGAGTCTGTTAAATGGAAAGAGGCAATGGATAGCGAGATTCAGTCCATGTATGACAACCAAGTTTGGAATTTGGTTGACAATGTGCCAGGTCATAAGACGGTCGGGTGCAAGTGGATCTTCAAGAAGAAGACAGACATGGATGGGAAAGTGCACACTTATAAAGCGCAATTGGTCGCGAAGGGCTTTACTCAAACTCCTGGAGTTGACTATGATGAGACCTTCTCACCAGTTGCGAAAATAAAGTCTATTAGGGTAATGCTTGCGATAGCTGCGTTTCATGATTATGAAATTTGGCAGATGGACGTAAAAACCGCTTTCCTAAATAGGAAGTTGGCTGAGGATGTTTACATGAATCAGCCAGAGGGTTTTGTCGATGCAAAGCATCCAAATAGAGTGTGCAAGCTTGAGAAATCCATTTATGGATTAAAGCAAGCGTCTCGCAGATGGAATCTTTGTTTTGACGAGAAGGTCAAAGAGTTTGGTTTTCTGCGAAATGAAGATGAGTCATGTGTATATGTCAAGGCCAGTGGGAGTATAGTGAGCTTCCTCGTATTGTATGTCGATGACATACTACTCATAGGAAACGACATCCCAACATTGCAGGAGGTCAAGTCCTGGCTTGGGAAGTGTTTCGCTATGAAGGACCTCGGAGAGGCTGCATATATTCTGGGAATAAGGATAGTGAGAGACAGAAGTAAGAGACTGATAGGACTCAGTCAGGATACATACTTGGAAAGGGTACTAAAACGTTTTAGTATGGAAAATTCCAAGAAAGGGGAGTTACCAATCCAATGCAATACCAAACTGAGTAAGACTCAGAGCCCGAGTACAGAGGCAGAAATAGCTGATATGAGCCGAGTACCTTACGCTTCCGCAGTTGGCTCAATTATGTACGCTATGACCTGTACTCGCCCTGATGTGGCTTTCGCTTTGAGCATGGTCAGCAGATATCAAGGGAATCCTGGTAGGGCACATTGGATTGCTGTCAAGAATATTCTTAAGTACCTACGAAGGACTAAGGAATGGTTTCTAGTCCTGGGTGGGAGTGATGACTTAAGGGTGCGAGGGTATAGTGACGCTAGTTTCCAGACAGATCGGGATAATTACCGATCGCAGTCGGGCTGGGTCTTTACCCTGAATGGAGGAGCAGTGACTTGGAAAAGTTCCAAGCAAGAAACCGTAGCTGATTCAACGTGCGAATCAGAGTACATTGCGGCAAGCGAGGCGTCAAAGGAGGCTATATGGTTGAAGAACTTCATTGGAGACCTTGGAGTTGTGCCATCCATAAAGGAGCCCATGGAAATTTTAAGGAGCGGTTGCCTTAACCAAGGAACCAAGGGATCATGGCAGATCTCGACATATCGACAGGAAATACCATTTTATTAGACATCGGGTAGAAGAGGGACTCCTCGTTGTGAAGAGGGTATCGTCAGAAGATAACCCAGCAGATCCCCTCACGAAGGGACTGAGTAGGGTTAAACATTTGCAGCACACTAGGAGCGTAGGGCTGAAGGACGATATTAGTTTAGATTAGATAGGTAGGAAACTTGTAATGGATGATCATGTATTCAACATTTGATGATTAAATAAAGGTGTGTTATTTATAAGAAAGCTTCTATCTTGTGTTGATTATTTATCTATTGTTTCAATTTTGCATGTTTTGACTTCCTGAATAATAAGATTATTCGAACAGTCCACAATCGTTCATATGTTGGAAGTAGATATGAAGGAAGATTGTCATAAATTTGTTTGTAGATTGTCTGAAAAGTTTTAGACATAGCAAAGGTTTGCTGCAAAGTTTATGAGTGCTTATGAAATTTGTATTGAGCATTGGAATAGACCCACACTTGCTGGTATCACTTCATGAATGTTATCACAAGTGATCGCAAGATGATAATATCATATAATCTTTAAACCTAGAGATATGGTTATTGGTTGCTAGTTGATTATACATTGATAATGCGAAAACGCATCAGTAACTTGATGTTATAAAACGCATTATTGTGTGTGGTTTAACTAGTAAATGATAAAGGCATATTAGTCGACGTTTTTCTGTTCCTTTTATTCTATGAGAATAAAAGCGATATCTTGGCCACTTGATGATTTGGTTTGACTTATGTGCCGGGCCCGGTCAGGATGAAGTTGATGTGTTCAACTGAGTTCTATGTCGAACAAATCAGAGATCAAGAAATAAAATGCTAAACAATAAGTATTGTTAGCATGATATCTAGAACAGAGGATTATACGATCCCTTATCTGAAGGACAGATTATTGGTCAGAGTTGACAGCGGCTATTGAAAGCTACGATTGCTAATCGGATACGGAAGTCATATGTGAGATGTGGTTACTAGACTTATCCAAGTGGGAGACTGTTGGATTAGTGTCTAAGTCCGTAACTATATTTGGTATGTACTTGACCCGAGTGTGCATGGTCCTTTTGGGTTGCCTTCACCAAAGCAACTTGACAAGGTAATTTGATATGAGAGAGAAGATATTATGGTTTATTAATATATTATAAGAATAATATATTAAAGGAAAAATCATATTTATTTAATTAGTATTAGTCATAAATTAATTAGGAATTAATTTGGTGACTAAAAGAGATTAATTAAATAAAGGGGTATAAACTGTCAAATGTGTGATAGTTGAGTTTTGGGCTGGGAAACCTTATGGACTAAGGGGGAACGAAATTATGATGAGGGATCATCATATTTTCGTCCAAGGGCCTCATTCCAGAAGGTTCCTTGGGCTGCTTGGTGGCTAAGCTATCCATTAGGGTTTAGACTGAAACCCTAGCACCCTACAGTATAAATAGATGCCCTATGCTTCAATTTTAGGCCACTTGATTCCAAGGGAAACCCTAGGGCCGAAATTAGCATCCTTCCCCTCTCTCTCTTAATTGCCTTCTTGCTTCAAGGTGTTTGTGAGCCATTAGAGGCACTACAATTGTGGTGCTTGCTTTCAAGAGTTCAAGAGATCAAGGAAACTAGTTGTTATTGCAATATAACAACAAAGGTATGTCTTCTACACTTCTATATGATTTTCGAAAATTATAGAAGCATGCTAGGGTTTATTTTGTGTTCATATAGTTGTATGTCTTATAGTGAAAACATAGATCCAATTAGGGTTGCATGCACACATAGGATTGTTTGTATAAAACCTATCAATGCTTTCGAGTATGTGTTGAGTAAGAGTATCCAGAGGGAATCCTTTTGAGAGAGGGATTGAGTAGAAGAGTAATCTAAGAGAGATACCTGGATGAGCATTCGTGGAATACTCTGAGAGGGTAGTCATAGGCCCGCATGGGGTGAAGTTGCTTGAGTTTGGTGATATCCTACGAGTATGAGGAGGGCAAGTAGGATAATAGCCTAGAGAGGTTTTATGAGGTTATTCGATGCCCGAATGTTGCTTGCTTCGTGCTTTGTGGAACTCTCGATGATGGGAGTTAGCTAGCAAGTGAATATGACGATATTCAGGAGGTAGATGGCTGGCATCATTAGGAGTTCTTCAGCAGCTGATGGCGGAGAGGTGTGAGAACCTAGGAAGAGCCTAGGAAAGGGTGCCCTAGTCAGATGAGTACACTGACAGAGTTGGATAATCCGCAGAGGAGCGAACACGCATGACGGGGTTGGTGATTGAGAAGGTCGAGCAGCTACTTAGGAACTCGGGGATGGTCCGTGTGGAAAGTATGGGTAGATGTGGCAGGTAGTATGGGCCCGTACTACTGAAAGCAGAGGACCCATACTCGATACAGGGAACATTTTGGAGGTTTTAAGTAGCAGATCGAGAGGTGATTTCATGGTTCGTGTACCATGATTTGTAGCAGATCGAGAGGTGATTTCATGGTTCGTGTACCATGATTTGCAGCAAATCGAGAGGTGATGTCATGGTTCGAGTACCATGATTCGCATCGGATTGAGAAGAGATAACATGGTTCGAGTACCATGATTCGTAGCGGATTGAGAAGAGATAACATGGTTCGGGTACCATGATTCATAGCAGATCGAGAGGTGGCCACATGGTTCGAGTACCATGACCCGTGGCAGTTAGTGTTATTGGTTCTACCAGTTATTCCGTGGTGATTGGTTAGACCGAGATCAGAGGTGAAAGAGTATGGGGCTAGAGGGCCATGATGAACGAGTTCTAGTGAAGCATCCCTTAAAAGGGAAATCGAGTTAGCTCCGAGGGATTGTTGGTGAGATGCCAATTGGAGTCGCAAGACTCAAGAATGAGTAGAGATGGTTGTTATGGAGGATTACGACATAAGTTGAGCAATCAGCCGATGGTGGAGATGTTATTTTCTGTGACCTGAGCGGTGTTATTTTTGTTCCTATGGGAAACAGGAGAGGTATTGAGATTTTTGGTTTCCAAGGTTGGGGGTGAGCCCTGTGGGGTAGCTTTGGTTACGATCTTTCATCAGAGTATTTGGGCAGTATGTCTACCGAGAGGTAATGTTAGAGCATGAGCAGGTTGTCAGCGGGGACTGAGATTATTAAGGACAAGGATACACCCTATTTGAGCATAGTAGGGCATGTATTGGCTGCAGCGACAAACGATCAAGAAGAAGATATTGGGGCGGTGGCTCTTATTGTTTATGACGAGTATCGAGTGTGGCAATGAGGACTCCACTCTTATTATAACCCACGTGATGGAACGTTGGTTGAAGAGTCGAGGATGAGGAATATGATAGTTCGTTATTTTCAGACTGAGAGTCAGGGCTACGACTGGACAGTTGAGATGTCCGGTAGTGGGATGGTACGAGATTCTGAAGGACTAGAGGTAGTCATGATGAGAAGTTTCTGAGGATTTCATCGGAGATTCGGGGTATCTAGAATTGCTTGACCTCCGTCGGGGGGATCATCAAGCATTGTGTATCACCTTCCAAGAGTAGGTGCGATGGGATTGGTAAAAACAGTCTGTGGGTTAGATTGTTGGCGAACCAATTGGTGATGGTTCGAACCCTGAGTGGGGGAGAACAGGGTACTTTTGAGGAGATAAAAGATTGGTTCAAGAACGGTTAGAGAAATGGTTAAAGAGGCTTGCGGTATGGATTCCTGAGACCAAGGTTATTGGTGGTCAATGAGAGGTGCAGAGTGAGAAAGTGCATGTGGTATGTGCTTGAGAAAGGATGAGTGTCTCCACGGCAAGTGGCCGTTGGTCGGAGACCTTATGGGGTTAGGAATCCTTCAAGGTTAAAATGGTGAATTCGAGGTGGTTGGCTTGTGAGGTTAGTTCGGCGGTTGAGAATTTCTGGTTCAGAGTATGGGCTATTATATGCAGTATGGGAAGGGAAGAAGTTGATTGGGCAACCAACTTCAGGGTCGTTATGAGTATTCTTGTATGAGTTTTGAGCAATAGAGAAGGAAGTTTCGGATTGTCAACTTCGTGTTCTGAGTCGTTGGCAATTTCTCCATGTTTTAAATTGGGGGATGGAGTATTCCGGGGTTACAAGTGGCACGAGAGAAAGACCGGTTGTGAGGTTCCGAGGAAGCAATGCGGTATCTGAGTATGATGCCATGAGTATGAGATCAGTGGTAGAGTCGAGACACTGCGAGGCGTTGTGATGGTATTCCAGAGTATCTGAGTTTAATGTCCTAAAATCTCAGATTGTTTTGAGTTTGAGTTTGAGATGTCGAGTGGTGTATCAAGTGTCTATGGTTCCGGTGGGGGCCCTTCAGCTAATTGACATCAAATGGATTTATTTGAGAATGTGAATTACAGCGAGAAAAATAGGTTTTGTCACGACGGTGGTCGTCCGAAGTAGTGATGCTTAGCCCGGATGGGTGTGTGTGTACCTATCTATGCTGGGCCGCAGAGCATGAGTTAATGATCGCAGTATGGTGTCAACCTGAGGATGAGATTGTGAAGTGGTAAGAGTAAGTGCGGTAAGACTGCGGGGAGCTGCAGTTTCAATGAGTCAGTGCAGAGAGGTGTGGTGATGCTACGGGGAGCCGTAGTACTCACTATTCAGTGAGAGGGTGTGGTGATGCTACGGGGAGTCGTAGTACTCACTATTCAGCGAGAGGTTGTGGTGATGCTACGGGGAGCCGTAATACTCACTATTCAACGAGAGGTTGTGGTGATGTTACGGGGAGCCGTAGTACTCACTATTCAGCGAGAGGTTGTGGTGATGCTACGGGGAGCCGTAGTACTCACTATTCGGCGAGAGGTTGTGGTGATGCTACGGGGAGCCGTATTACTCATTATTCAGTGAGGGATGTGGTGATGCTACGGGGAGCCGTAGTACTCACTATTCAGTGAGAGGTCACTGTGATACTACGTGGAGCTGTAGTACCCACTAGTCAGCGAGAGAATGTTGTGATGAAGTGCTCTCTGATCAGAGCTTGATGCAAAAGAGTTTTAGGCTTGGGTAGCCCTAATATTTGACTTGTGGAAGCCTGGGGTCGAACCAGGGGCGAGACTGGGGTCTCCATGTTTGTCGGAAGTCGTTATATTCCGAATGGAGTAATGGTTTTCGTGGCCAAGGGAAGTGAATCAGTGAGGTACGCATGGGTTGCGGGTCATGAGTCATGAGTTGAGTGGTTCCAATTCTGGATCGGACCAGACTCTCGATATTGAGTTTGATTCTAGTGGTGCATTGAGTAGGCGAAATGAGACTCCGGATTCTGAGATGGGTTCCATTTTGAGGAATATTGTTTGTCATCAGATGTTTTGGACCGGAGTGGGTCAGTTCGTTGGTACGGGAGGTACCGCGAGGCGCTCATATCTAGGGAGTAGTGTTCGGCAGGGGTCGAGGGTGAAACAATTTTGTAGGATTGTGGAATCCGTTGGGGTAAAGAGAACTTCGTGACTTGGGTGTCACTGGGCCGAGATAGTTGTTATGAGAAGGAAGTCAGTAAGACATTTCAGGATATGTTATGGGTGACCTTTGGAGGTTCAACTGTGGAGTCAGAAGTTGACCTAGTGCTCAGTATTAAAAAGGGGTATGAGGAACGAAGCTGGGACTTTTGATTGTGATATCTGAGGACACTTCGGGGCGATCCTGGTTATTCTCTTGTGTCTGAAGGGCAGAGTGTTGAGGATTCTTTATTCGGATGGGTTCTGATAGCAGTTTAGTGTATGATCCCTGGTGGGGTGTGGACCCTTCCGTTTCTTGGGGCGTGATTTGGATCATTAGCATGTTGATATTGTTGGATAAGGTGTCTAAGTCCATAACTTATTTGGTATATACTTGACCCGACCCGGCATGGTCCATTTGGGTTGCACTTCACCCAAACTGTTTATGGATAATTTTATGAGAATTGTATACTTACGATTTATTAATATATTATAAGTTATAATATATTAATATAAAGTCATGTTATTTAATTAGTTTTAATCTTGAATTAATTATGAATTAATTTAGTGATTAAAAGGAAGACTAATTAAATCATGGGCTATTATATTTATATGGTGTGGGCTAATACTCATTTGTTAATGGGCTAAGCTTATATGGAAGTCCATGGATGATCCATGGAGCTTTTAACCCATGGATCCTTGGAAAGGAAAAGACATGGGTTATTAGGGTTTCACCCTAACCATGCACACTATATAAACAAGCTCATGTTGCATGAAATAACACACTAATGTGTGTGTAAGTGTGGTGGCCAAAATCAAGAGTTAGTATACTCTCTCATACATCTTTTCCAAGTTTGTGGTGATTTGTGATTTCCATTTGAGGCATTCACATTATTGGTGCTTGGCTCTCAAACTCCAAGGAATCGACAATCAACAAAAGGTATGTAATTCATCTAGTTCTTTTATGGTTAAAAGTACCCCATGCCATGCTAGATAGGTTATAAACCTTGGAAAATAATATTTTGCATGTATCTTAGACAAACATAGATCCAAGGTTTAATAGGGTTGCATGTACACTTAGGAAGTGTTAGAATGCTCAAAACCCAACAGTGGTATCAGAGCCTAGGCTTGTTTGTTTGATACTTGATGCAAAAATAGTGATAAAAAGTCGATTTTTTGCTGTCTGACTGATGAACTCGCCGAGTCCATGGGGGGACTCGCCGAGTTCATGTGTAAACTCATCCTACTCGCCGAGTAGGTTCGTGCACTCGGCGAGTAGGAGCCTCAGAATGCAGATTTTCGACTTTTGCTGCTGGAAATGGACTAGAAACATTACCCTAAACTGTTTTGGTGTTTTAAAACTTGTTTTAGTTGGTGTAATGGTAGTTCTAATCCATTTACAATAGCTTATATCAAAATTTCATGCTTTGTATGTGTTCATATAATTCTTGAAACTTTGATGATCATGTTCATGTTCTTATGAATTTAGAAGATGATAGGAATTATTTGCTGAATTGTTTAGGATTAATTCTTGGTCATTTATGTTTTTTAATGGAGTCTATAATTTGTCCTCAAGTTATGGATATCCAAAGGTCACTTCTTTTAAACACACACTTAAAACACATAAGTTACATAAAATGAAGAGTCTTCATTTTTATGAACCTTTAATTCATAAGTTATGAAATGAAAAGTTTTGGATAGTTACAAAACTTGTCCTCAAGTTTTGGAATTTGTAAAGTTACACACACTTTAATATACTTTAATTCCAAACCCTTAGAGTTTTAAAAGTTAAAATTCAACCCTTATACTATTTATAACATTAATGGTTAATTATTATATATATGTATAAGATCAAAGTCGTCTTACCGCTAGTACGCCTCATTCACGAAGCCAGTCTATAAGGGGGGTATAAGGTTGTTGCCTATAAAATGGCAACTTAATGGGTGTCCATTCTCACCCACCGCTTCCTTGATCGGTGGAGGGTCGTTAGCCGAACGGGTAGGACAATGACTTTAAATTCTCATTAAAAGTATAATGAATATTATAAAGTAACTAAACCTTTTATAAATTCCCAATCTTAGTTACTTTAGGAAAATGTGAATATGGTGCTAACCCATGAAACTTACACTTTGTACCTTACCAAGTCGTTGGTGGAGCGTGTGTGGTTAACCGGCACACTAACTTAGACTAGTAAGGATCACGAATGGTGACTTAATGTTTATCATAGATCGGTGGAGCGTGTGTGGTTAACCGGCACATCGATTAGGTGATAATATTAAGGGTACCAAGTGAGTTTGCATGGTTATTCACACCTTGTTTTGTGATCCTCGGCATCCCAGTCACAAAACCTGAAGGGCACAATCGAGATTGAAACATGCCATTGAAAAGTTCAATGAATCTCAAAAGATCTAGGAGTTTCAAATCCAATTAAAACCTAATAAATTATTTCGTTTTTCATTGTGGAAATTGGTGAATCGTCATTCACCTACCTTCAAATATTTTATAGCTTGGATTACGGCATCCCTCTTCCAAGTTATAAAATATTGTGTTGGGTCCTAGCCTTAATATTTCATATTGGGTGTTATATTAAGGACTTGAATCAACTAACTTGATTTTCTCCCATTGTAGATGTCTGGTTCAGACAACTATGATCTTCCCAAATCGCTTGAAACAAGCTTTCCTCCTGAAGATGATGTCCCTCAACATCATGCTTCACTCCCCCCATTTATTCTCCCTGACCCACAAGCCCGAAGACTTGAAAGGTTCAAGATCACTCAAGCTCTACTAGAAATGAAACATAAAGATGGAAGACCTGTGTGAACTCATGTCTTAGGAATGAAGTCACACATAGACAGGTTGAGAATGTTAGGTGCTGTTATTTCAAGGAAGTTCGTTGTTGACTGGGTTCTTCAGTCACTTCCTGAGTCATATAGTGAGTTTATTAAAGACTACCATATGACAGATCCTGACATAACCCTAATAGATCTTTCTTATTTGCTTGTTGCTGCTGAATCAGCAATGATTTGGCGCAATGGTCAAGCAAATATTGATGGAAAATCTATTTCTCAAAATTCCATGGACATGGACAATGGTAACATTGGAAGTCTAGAAAAGCTTTCTCGTCCCAATGGAAGGGGATCGGCCTTGGTCAACCCGGTTGACCAAAAGGTAAAGGGAAAGGCTAAGTCTGTGATTGTCTCGTGTACCATTCCCAAAGAGTCTATATGTTTTTATTGTCATGAGAAGGGACATTGGAAGCGAAGCTGCCCTGAATACCTGAAATATTTGAAAGCAAGTAGAGACAAAATGTTTGACTCGGCTTCAGGTAAGTCCACTATCTAACTTTGTTAAAGTTCCTAATTGTTGATTCTTATTACATGATGTGACTAGGTTGCATCTTGATGTTTAGCAGGATCGAGCAAAAGGAAGGTTAAAAGAAGAGTGTGTTGAATCTGATCACAAAGATGGATTTCTATCGCATGGTTCGAGGATCGGATTTTTGAGCCACTACTTAAAAGTTATGATAGATTGCTAAGAAATATGTAATAGCATAGTTTTCATTTAAAGTTGCATTGTAAGGAATATTTTTCCACATTTTAATAAAGAAATAAAAGTTTTGTTTAGTTTATTTTATATTATATCCCCTTACAATGGCATTTATGGAAAATTGATGTTTGTATGTTTCTAGCAATATTGGAAATATGAGTTTGATTCTCTCATATGTGGTAGTGTCTGAATTTACCAAATGAGGAAAGGTTCTCATCACCCAAGCTTCAGTTAGACAGAAACTTGGAATCATACAAGTTGTATTGTATGATGAATGAGAATTTTCATCTTTGTAAAATTGAGACTAATTCATTGATCACATGCATATGTGAGTCAATTGAAGGACTAAGGAATTAGGTACACTGGGTGTGTGCTGGTTAAGTTCCACCACAAAGATCAATTCGTCATGATTTACTAAAGATTAGTAAATATGGTTATACTTATAAGGTTAAGTATAATTCTGTAACATTGGAAAAGTTTCAATGTATGGCAGAACGGATGAGAAGAATCAAATTTGGCAGAAAGATAAAAGTTTCTCAAATCTGAAAAGATGGGAGAGTACTTTAGTATCATGTTTTTATGATCATCTTAATGATTATGAAACCATATCACAAATTTATACTCTAAGGACATCTTAGTGCATTGTTATGACTAATATGAGGGGTCATGAATTGTTGGAATGGTTAAAATCAAAAAGATGGATCATACATGTTTTTATGATCATCTTAATGATTATGAAACCATATCACAAATTCATACTCTAAGGACATCTTAGTGCATTGTTATGACTAAGATGAGGGGTCATGAATTGTTGGAATGGTTAAAATCAAGAAGATGGATCATACTTCGTTCCAAAACAACTCTTAGAGTCATAATCCAAGATTGTAACATTGAGTGACATAAAGTAAGGTTTAAAACACTTATCAAATGTAGTGTAAAATGTTTTCTACTCCTGTACATTTGAAATTGGTAAGTTGTGATGTCTTGGATAAGACAAAGACCAACTAAGACCAATTGTGTGAAGTGTTTATCTTGATAAGAATCTGAACTATCCCTTGAATATTTGTTTTGTCAAGGAATGGTTCTTGACTAGGGAAACTTATATGTCAAGAGGACAGTGGGAGTCTTAAAGATCCTGAAAGGATTTCAAGATTTAATCAAGAGTAAAACCTGAGTTTTATCACTAGCACACGACTTAAGGTTTGAAACCTATTAAGTTGACATAATTCTTGTTTCTGTGTCTGTTCCTATTAAGTTGTCTATGCATATGAGTTCTGTTAGTTCTAAACTGTGTGCATAACAACTTGGAAGCATTGGTGGGCCTTGTGCTACCAGATGACAAGAAATTAAGATTAAACAAGTTCAATCCATGTAAGGCTGAATTTGTTACTAACCTTGTCTTGTGATTATGGTTTTGACAAATTCACATGGATAGGAACTCATACACCATAAAATCTAAGTGTCATAAGGTTTCTCTCCGATTCATGAAAATGATGGTGAGGAAATGCTTTCACTAAGAAGATTTTAAGTAGATAGCAATTGTGATGTTTGCATTCTCAAAGTCGTTAGTGGAGTGTGTGTGGTTAACCGGCACACTAACATGGACTTGTGAGAAATGGCAAAGGTCTAAACAATTAAGACTATGATTACGGCATCCCTTTTCATAGTTCTGGAAATTGTTTAGACACACATGTGAGCTATCTAAGAAAGGGTGTACAAATCTAAATTTCAGAAGTCCAGCTGATTTCTGGAAATATGTCAGAGCTAGTGGGAGCATAAGTGTTATGCTGATAATCATCATGTTAGTGGGAGCATGATTATTATGTTTAGTGTTGCAAGTTAGCAATGTTAATTATAGAAAAACAAAAGTTTCAATTCATAAAGTTGTAGGGGTTGAAAAAGTTGTTTTGCTATAATTAAGGGAGAGGAAATTATACTTCATTTCAATTCTAAAAGCTTAGATTGAGTTTTAATCATCTTAGTCAAGGATATATATATGAATTTTATGTTGGAATGGTTCAACATTAGGAAATTCTATATATATTGCGTTCTCAAATTCGATTATGATTACAACATCCCTCTTCATAGTCGATTTTTGAAAACATGGAAAATAAAAAAAATATTGTAGCAAAAGACTGATCCAGTATCAGGTCTTTATGTGAGACATCGTGAATCGTGTCCCATATGCTTCGGGTATAGGATCGGTCACATGTGCTATAATATTCATCCTTTCTAAATTTTCCAAATGCTCAGAGCATTAAGAAGGGAAAAGTCTAGAATTGGATAAGACTAAAATGATTAAGCAATTGTCGAGGACTATCTAAGGCTCACCAAAGATTGGTTGCTCAGGGACAGTTGGAAGTATAGTGTTAAATTTTGGAAGGACCATATGGATATATTCTGAAAAGAGGTAGCTCTTGTTCAGATATGATAATCAAAATAGGAATATGGAATTTTTCCATATTGGGAGTTGGATATTAAGAATCTATGAGAAAGTTAGAAACTTTTATGCAAGAAGGATGTTCAAAGCAATGTACTTTGAATATGAGAGTTCGTTTCCATAGAGTTGATCTCCTTTGGAATCCTCTGTAATGACTGATGACAAGGTTTTGGTGACCTTGTGCATAACCATTACGAGAGGATCAGTGCATATAAGTTTAAAATCTAACAGTTTTTTGGTAAATGGTAGGAATTAGGAATTCTTACATTTACAATAAGGATTTGGGATTGTGAAATGAGCATCATTGGAATCATGTTCAATTGATCTATTTCACAAAGTAAAGATCATAGACAAACATAGTGTGCATACTTGGAGTATGGCATAACTATTGTTTAGAAAAACAAAGTGTACATGCTAGGAGCATGGGACGACTGTTGTTTTTGTTCAAGTATTAAGTTGATTATTTGAAACATTATACAATGAATAATGTGTAATCAATATGGTGATAAATAAAAGGTGGTTTTATTTATATTCAAAAGGGTTCTGAGACCATATTGGATTCGATTATTATTGTGTTTCACTTTGCATGTTTTGACTTCCAGAATAGCTAGGTTATTCTTTCCGAATGACTAAGTTATTTAAACACTCCACAGTCGTTCATATGTTGGAAGTAGGTATGAATTAAGACTGTCATGAATCGAGTTTGTAGATGGCTAAACGTGTTTAGACATAGCAATGGTTGCTACAACATTCATGAGTACTCATAAGTTATGAGTATTGGAATTAACCCACGCTCACTTGTATCACTTCATGGAATTTATCTCGAGTGATCGTGAGACGGTAATATCATATAAGTCTTCAAACCTAGAGATATGAGTTGTTACCTATGAGTTGGTTGTGCATTGATTGCACGTAAACGCATCAGTAACTTGATGTTATAAAACGTGCCTTTGTGTATAATTCAACAAGTAGTAGAAACAAGTATATGAGTCGAAGTTTATCTGTTCCTTCTAGTCCTTGGAGGATTAGAAGCGATATCTGGGCCCCTCGATGATTTTGTTTTGACCTATGTACCGGGCCCGGTCAGAACCTAATTGATGTGTTCAATTTAGTTCTTTGTCAAACAAATCGGAAATCGGGAAACAAACTGCTGGACAATAAGTACGACGTTGTTCCATGTATTTGTCCGGCTGATATCATGAGAACAGAGGATTATATGATCACTTATCTAAAATGGCGCTTCATAGTTCAACAGAGTTTTCGAGAGCTACGATTGCTGGTTGGTTCCTGAAGTAACATACGCAAATACAGTTATTAGACTTATCCAAGTGGGAGACTGTTGGATAAGGTGTCTAAGTCCATAACTTATTTGGTATATACTTGACCCGACCCGGCATGGTCCATTTGGGTTGCACTTCACCCAAACTGTTTATGGATAATTTTATGAGAATTATATACTTACGATTTATTAATATATTATAAGTTATAATATATTAATATAAAGTCATGTTATTTAATTAGTTTTAATCTTGAATTAATTATGAATTAATTTAGTGATTAAAAGGAAGACTAATTAAATCATGGGCTATTATATTTATATGGTGTGGGCTAATACTCATTTGTTAATGGGCTAAGCTTATATGGAAGTCCATGGATGATCCATGGAGCTTTTAACCCATGGATCCTTGGAAAGGAAAAGACATGGGTTATTAGGGTTTCACCCTAACCATGCACACTATATAAACAAGCTCATGTTGCATGAAATAACACACTAATATGTGTGTAAGTGTGGTGGCCAAAATCAAGAGTTAGTATACTCTCTCATACATCTTTTCCAAGTTTGTGGTGATTTGTGATTTCCATTTGAGGCATTCACATTATTGGTGCTTGGCTCTCAAACTCCAAGGAATCAACAATCAACAAAAGGTATGTAATTCATCTAGTTCTTTTATGGTTAAAAGTACCCCATTCCATGCTAGATAGGTTATAAACCTTGGAAAATAATATTTTGCATGTATCTTAGACAAACATAGATCCAAGGTTTAATAGGGTTGCATGTACACTTAGGAAATGTTAGAATGCTCAAAACCCAACAGATATGAGTGAGCGGTAGCCGATTGTTGGATTTGGTCTTGTGAGAATCAGAGGATCAGTGAGTTATCAGGGTTTGATATTCGAGGAGCGAATATCATGGTGATCGCTTGAGTAGGCGGTCTGGCGGCGGGTCAGGCCACTAGAGCTTCCGGTTAGTAGGGAGGAGTATATTAGCGACGAAACAGTTGGTTCAGTTCTGGTCTTGGGAGTTTTGTGTGGTTTCAGGTGTCCATAGAGAAAGATATCGGGGTAGTATGAGATCCTTTCGGTGGTGCCTTTTGGGTTGATGATTTCATTATGTGAGTGGTTAAGGAGTGATTTCGAGGGAGAAATCTAATTCAAGTGGGGGAGAATTGTAACATCCGAATTTTCAGAGGTATTATGGTGTAGGTTAATCTTGTGATTAAAGGAGGGACTCGACGAGTTGAGGGTCCAACTCGCCGAGTCGAGTCGGGTTTCTACCGTGGATTTAATGAGTGGACTCGACGAGTCCGAGGAGAGGGACTCGCCGAGTAGATGCTGATTAGAGAAACCCTAATTTTCGGGGTTTGGGACCTATTTAAAGGCACTTATAGCCTCATTTGCGGCCACCCTTTCCCTGGAAGCAAACCCTAAAGGTCATTTGAGCAAGAAAGTGAGAGAGAAGCTATCTTTGAATTTTTAGTGCATCATTTGAGAAGAAGAGAAGGAGATCAAGCAAGGATCAAGAGGGGGAAAGTTGGATCCAGTGATAGATCGTCCAGAGCTTCTGAGGAAGATAAAAGTCTGCACCTTTCTCATTATTTTGGTTAGATCTCATGTGTTTGGAGTTCTAGGGCTTTTACCACCTTTGGTTTGGGACTTTGAGTAAAATGGATTAGCTAGAAGCCTAGTCCTCAGATCTGGACCTTGTGAGGTCCCTAGAGTCCAAAGGTCCCAACTTTATTCGTCCAAATGAGGGTTGTTGTGCTTAACACCTTAAGAAGGGCTTGTTTTGGCATTTTGAGGCATTTATGCCATGCATGAACGTAAAGGTCGAGACTTTATGTGTCTCTGGTGTCTTAAATGGCTAGATCTAGGGTTTGGAATGAGAGATCTGACTTTGGACGCCTGAATGAGGAATCAGACCGAGGGGACTCGTCGAGTCCATGAGTTGAATCGACGAGTCAGTGAGGGTTTGTCCCGATGAGCTTGAGCATGTGATAGCTCAACGAGTTGGGGGTCAACTCGACGAGCTGAGCTGGACTGTCACGAGATTTCTGAGGAAAGTAAGTGGACACGACGAGTCGGGTCAGACATGGACTGTTGACTCAAGTTTGACTTCTGTTGACTCTGGGGTTTGGTCAACATGAGTAATGGAGACCATGGAGGGGTAAAATGGTCTTTTGCCCAATTCAAGAGTTAGAGAAAGAAGAATAGCCCTCATTTATTGGGGTCGTGTGAAGAGTATTGATTAGAGATATTCATCTTTTGTGCTAGGCGGAGGCTAGTTCGAGTTTCGGGTGCGAGGGTATTTACTTGCTGCTTGTCAGGTGAGTCTTCTCACTATACATTACCTAGAGTGGTATTTATGTGTAGACCAGAGGGTCTTGTATGCTATGTGTATATATGAGATTATGTGCATTGTGTTATATGTATGCTATGTGTTGAACAGACTGGGCCGGAGGGCCCAACGATATAGACCGAACCGAAGGGTCCAACGACATAGACTGGACCGAAGGGTCCGACGAGCTATGACCGGACCAGAGGGTCCATCGAGCTACGGGACTGGAGGGTCCCGCTGAGACACATCGACCAGAGGGTCGTACTGTAGCCTCGAGTGGCGTATGTGTTGTAAGAGGTATTTTGGGGAACTCACTAAGCTTCGTGCTTACCGTGTTATGTGTTATGTGTTTCAGGTTGTTCTCAGGAATCGCGGGAAGGCACCGACTTGATTGTACACACCAGAGAAAGAGTTATGTTTTGAGGATCCTGGATTTTTAATGGAATGTGTTTTGTAATTTGAATAAACGAGATTTCCATACAATTTGTTATGAAAAGTATGCGATTTTAAAATGAAAAATCTGTTTGAAAAATTACGGTGTTACATGAATCCTTACAATGGTCAGAAGGTGATGATAATGTTGATTCCTTACAAGCTCCACCAGAAGATCACCTTCTTCTTCTTCTTCTTCTTCTTCTTCTTCTTCTTCTTCTTCTTCTTCTCTTCTTCTTCAAGCCAAAAAAGCTCCAAAAAACTCCAAAAAGATCAAGAGTTAACCAAAGGATGGAGGTTACGGTTTTTCTGAGGTGGAAAATGTCTTGGAGACTGATAATGAACCCTAAAATGAGTTTAAATAGGTTTAAATACGAAGGGAACCCTAAAAGAACGATGGGCTTGGGCCAGAACAGTTGCCACGTTGTGGCAACTCTTGGCTACGTCGTGGCGGCTAAAAAAAATGTGCGTGTCATTTATCCATTGCAACGTCATGGGCATCCTTGCTCCACGTTGTGGCATAGAGTTTTTTCCCCAAAACTTCATCTTTAGCCCTAGAGAATAAAAGTCAAACCCTACTGGAACATGGGTGTTACAAACTTCAACCAAATGTTCTGAATCTGAACGATCCAGAGTCAGCCTCTATATGAGATCGTTTAGAGGCCAAACAAACAACCTTAAGTATTATATTTTTATTTATTTATACATACATACATACATACATATATATATATATATATATATATATGTTCCGATATTATATTATTATTTATGCATACATACATACATACATCATACATACATACATATATATATATATATATATATATATATATATATATATATATATATATATATATATAGAGAGAGAGAGAGAGAG
The DNA here is from genome assembly GCF_052849685.1 of Lactuca virosa. NCBI lineage: Eukaryota > Viridiplantae > Streptophyta > Magnoliopsida > Asterales > Asteraceae > Lactuca > Lactuca virosa. Next base: position 284,186,983 of record NC_136427.1, on the reverse strand, counting down.
AGAGATGTAGGTTCATATATTCTAACTATCTATTGTGTGGATGTAAGGTCTATTGTAGACCAATCAAAATTTAAAAGAATATTAAATAATTAAATAAGGATAATTAAGTAATTTTATAGATAACTTCTACAAATAGTCCTTATAATCATGCTAGTTTCTTTGGCTTTTAATCTATTTTCTCTCCCTCATTCACTATAAACCATCGACCACAATCATTTTATCGGCGGCCAAAAAACACCAGCGACTCTCTTCATCGACTGTCCTCCACCAACCGCCGCCATTACTGTCTCAACAACCCCACTCCTCCATTTTTTTCCTTGAATCATGTTGCTATCTCCATAACCCTATCCCGTAAATCATAGATCATTTTATTCCTAAATTAGCCGTCAACAATCAACAATAGTGCGACGAACCATGGGACACCAAAATCAATTGTGTTGGTTTAATTGAGAGTTATTATTATTGAATTGAATTTTTGTAGCCACGGGAGACGCAACCTAAAGGTAACAAAATTTCTTTGTTTTCTTTACTTTTAAATATATGCCTATTGCCATTGTTATATATATATATATATATATATATATATATATATATATATATATATATATATATATATATATATATATATATATATATACACGGAGAAGATCAAATGAGAACACCTAAAAGGTTGACAACGCGAGAACAATTCTGGACCAATCAATATATAAGGGTATACTAGTAATTGTATATTTTAATTAAATTAAAATAAAATAAAATTCAATCAAATTCCCTTAAATTTATGATCAGTTACCAAAAAAGAAATAAATATTCAATTTTTTATTTTTCTTATTAATGGAATATAAAAAACATTTTTATCAAAATTTATTTTAAAACTGAAAAAAAATTCTTAAAAAAATCAATTTTTTTTCTCCTATTTCACGTTTTTTTTGTGTTCAAAAAAATGAATAGAAATCGAACACCAAATTAGTACATTTGTATTCATAAATGATTTTTTTTTCAAAAAACCTGATACTACTCCAATCACAAATAAATAAACATCAATTTACAAGTAATCCAATTTCTTTTTTTAATCAATTGAAAATAAAAAGAGTGTAAAAATTATCATTTCTCCATAAAAAGAATACCTCTAATCATAAATAAATATACTCATTAACACATACTTACACTGTTATTCACAAATGAATACACTGCTATTAACAAATAAGTACCTTGTTATTCAGAATTGAATAAATGAATACCTCTAATCATAAATAAATACATTCATTTACTGTTATTCACAAATGAATACACTGCTATTCACACATGAATGCACTGCTATTCATTAACTGTTATTCACACCTGAATGCACTGCTATTCATAGATAAATACAATTTTTCATTCTTCCATTTCCTCTCACACTCCCTTCTTTTTCTCCTGTCTTCGAGGTGCAACAAAAACACCCCCACCTAGAGGTGTTTGTTGGTGGTTTCCGACGAGCCAAGGGCAACAGCCCCCTCCGTTTTCTCCCACTGTTTTATGACACACCAAGCAACCCAAACACCCCCTGCCACTCCACTACTGCGATGAACCACCAAATCGGTGGAGGTGCTCCATATTCTTCTTTCTTCGCTCCTGAAACAATTTCATACTTCATCATTTCATGTTCTTGATAGAAAACCCCAAAATCATTTCATGTTCTTGATAGAAAACCCCAAAATCAGAATTAAATACAATTAACAATCAATTAAATGAAGCAAATTTAGTAAATGAAGAGACTGAACAAAATATAAAATACATATGAATTTCTATAATTGTAATTATATTCATAAATGAATACACTTCTGATGATGTAAATCAATAGAACGAAAATTAGATGAAAAGGTTGAAGGGAGTGTCAGGTTACCTTTGAGCTTAATGGAAAGGGGTTTTTTCCCAAAGAAAAACAAGAAAAATCAAAGCTTCCAAAAATAGCCAATTGATCTACTCAATCCACAATCATGCTCCAGATATCCCCCACCCATCACTATCCCAGGTTTGTATTTCAACTTCGTCCCTATCAATTCAACGAGTAAATCGATTTCAAACTATCGTTCACTTTGAATGAACATAGAGTTAACTTCAACTACAATACAAATTAGCCCTATATTCTCTTCAATTTCTATTTTCCTAGTACGTAAACAAGAACATTCAAAAAATTGGAACATGAAATTAGAAAAATAAAGAGAAAACCTAGGATTACCAGTTTCGTTGATTTCGACATGACAGTCATCGGAGATTGTCTCGAGAAGGCGGAGAAACGAGACCTCATGAGGAAGGAGTCCAAGCCAGGTGGCGTCGGCACGGATATCATCGATTAGAATCGGTGTTGAAGCGAGAGGTGATAGAAGTAGTCGTTGCCTTAGGTTTTGACTACCTTTAAGTTTCATATATGATACCTTCCTCATCTTTTCTTTTCATCAACAACACCTTTACCCTAACCCTAGCGCCGATCTTCGCTGGAATTTCTTCTTCTGAAGCGGAAGCCGATGTCGGATCGTCGATGATTGCCGTGGAACTGGAATCCAATGTCACTGATTTGATACGTGGATTCAAACCTGAAGTTGGGGTAAGACGGCAGTGGAGCGATCGACGGGAAGAGAGGAAAGAAAAGGGTCCCGAATTCATTGAGAGAGGCGTTTATTTTGAAACCCTAGAGAAAGATCGAGGGAGATAAAGATACGGGATTATGAAAGGAAAGAGGAGAGAGGGTGAGAAATTGTAGGAAAAAGGTAAATTTGCAATTCCTATTATGCCCTTCTGTCAATTTAAAAGTTACACTTTAATGCCTGTTGTGACATCCCCTAATTTCTCGGCCAGAAAAGACCGATTTAATTTATGCTTTTTAAAATAAAGTCAGAGAATCTTTTTAAAAGATATTGCGGAATTGGTCCCCAAAAACAAAACATGATAAAAGTTTGTCAAAACCTTTCTTTAAGAAATATATAATTTCCTTTTATATTAAAACCTCGGGATGTCATGTTCCGATACAGATCAAAAGCATAAACAAGACATTATAAGCCTTACAACAGTTATTTATAACTACTGGCCTATAATCCATAAATCACTCATCATCATCATCCGACTATGCTCGGGGTCCACTACCTGTAATCATAAAAAGCTGAGTGGGTCAGGCTTGGAAGCCTGGTGAGCATATAGGGTTTTCAACCCACAATAAATAAATTTATTGTACTTAAACATCAAACAATCAACCAAATTACCCCAACCCCATTATCTTATTTATTTCTTAAGGGTTTAACCTAAGAATCAACTATCACTCCTTCCTAAGGATTCATCCTAAGGAATAGGCACAAGGTCACACCATCACCTGGGTTTATACAACAGGCACTAAGTCCATAGCTGCCAAGGTTTATTCAACATGTGCTAAGTTCATAGCTCTCATTTATCGACAGTATTATTTACAAGTATTCCCCCCCTGCAATACATGTCAATGGGTTTTTAGAGTACATCAAATGAACATATAGTTCATTACACCTACAGGTTGCGGGCCTGCTAGTGTTCCACAGACCATCTAGAATAGTTCATGGTTGTCATCCCTACTCTGCTGAATGACGGGGGCCAACATTTTGGGTAAGTGATTCTCTCAAATTTCACCACTCACCCTCAACTCATGATCAATATTACTGATCATCTCCTTTATCCAACTCACCTTTCATCACACCCACTATTTCTTCTACCCATGTTTTACCCAACATTTTTGTAGATAAAAATACATATACAGTTTAAATTATTTAAAAACATGTATAAATCACACCTTCAACATCCAACTCAAATAAACAAACAATAAATATTCACACAGCACGTATTTTATGTAAAATACTTCATATCTATGTGTAAGGTGAAAGTAACTACACACTCACTTGATTTAATGAAAATCGGGCAGCAATTTGTTTCCTAAAACGATCGTTTCTAATAAAACCGGGAGTTTTATTGAGAAACCGGGCTCTGCGAAGGGTCGGGCTTCGAAACCGAAAAGATAAATTTACCGGGCTTCTTGGGCACTTCGTGGCGTATTCCGGGTGTTAGAATCGATACCGGGGCTTCGGGGAATGTTAAGGTGCAGAAAATATGGAAAAAGGGGTTAAAAGTGGAAAAATCCCAAAAGTACCCGGGAGGGTTCGCATACCCCTTGTATTTATAGGGCCCGAAGCTGCTGATCGGACGGATGAGAAGAAGCCACGCGTCGCAGATCCGAGGTTCGCAGGGGAAGGCTCGCACGTGGGTTCACACATGGTTGCGCATGCGAGGGCCTCGCTGGAGGCTTCTGATTGGACCGCTTCAGACAGCTGGTGCGACACGGGTCGGGGCGAGTTAAGGCGGCTTCGGATGTCACTGTACACGCGTCGGATGTGCGAGGGCCGAGGCTTCGGTCGAATCCGAAAGTGACAAGCGACTGCCAGCTGCTCGGATGACTCGACCATTTCGAACACATGGCACATTTTGGGCGAGGGTGACGTGGCAAAAACGTGACTATGCGAAATTTCTCGGTTTTCGCGCCAAAACTTCTAAAATCCATAACTTTCGCATACGAGCTCCGTTTTTGACGTTCTTTATATGAACGCGTAGGTAAAATTACGCTCTACAACTTTCGTTTAGACTTCGTTGGCTAATTTTGACTTTAATTTTTATATGATTATTTTTAACAGACCGGGACAGGAAATCCGTTAAAAATTCATAACTTCTTCATCCGACGTCCGTTTTCATCAGACTTTTTACCGTTGTGCTACTAATGACGATACCTTCGATTATCGTTTAGGTCATGTCGGCTAAAAATCACTCGATCTAAAATTCAAGTTTTTAGCTGTCTACTGCTAAGCTGAAACTTCGAAAAATCATAACTTCCTCATACGAAGTCAGATTTGGGCGTTCTTTTTATCGGACTTCTCGGTTTAACGAATACTACGAGTTTCGTTTAGATCACTAAGGCTAAAAAGTAGTTTATCAAAAACTCACTTTTTACGACATTCGGCACCGTGCCGGTTTATCGTGAAACTTCGACAGGTCATAACTTCTTCGTTATAACTCGGATTTCAGCATTCTTTATATATCTGTAATCCTTGTCACGCCCACTACAAGTTTCTTAATAGATATCGGCTTTATCTAAAATTTAATTTTTGACGCTCATTTTTATTCTTAATTATTTAAACCCTAATAATTAAGCATAAAACACATAATATTCACATAATTCCTTTTCATTTCTCCAAAATGAGTCACACAGTTTAATGCCTAGCCTAGAAACACGGGCATTACACCTGTAGTTTTAGAATTTATCATAAATCGCCCGTTTAATAATATCCTTAGATCTAAATATTTAAATGGTCCAGATCTGTTCTCACGTTCTCAACCTTTTAGGTGTTCTCATTTGATCCTACTCATATATATATATATATATATATATATATATATATATATATATATATTAGTTTTTTTTTCTTTTTATATTTGTAATTTCTTTAATCATCAATTGCTTAATTTTCATATTTATTCGGTAAACTTGATTTGAGTCCCATGGTTTCCATTTCATATATTATTGATAACATGAAATTTAGAACGAAGCATATATGATTTGTAAAGTTTAGTCCCCTGGATAATTCTAGCATAAAATTTAGCCACTAAATTAGTTTACCAAATTATGGTTAGTATTATAATAGGCATTATTTCATGGGTAATTTTTTCTAGTGAAATCATAGTTTGTGGTTTTGTCCCATCATAGCTTGTGGTTTTGTAATTTTTTTTATGTACATGAACCGTTTGATTAAATGCCTCAATGTTTTTTAAACGAAGTTATTTAATTGAAAGGAGTATATGATTCATCTGGGTTATTTGAGTTATGTGTATGATTGACATGGAATGAAAACCAATGGAGAATAATAGTGTATTCTTGCAGAATGTATTCGGCTAGAATATATCAAGCAACTCTAAGCAATAATATTCTTTCAGGTTGGATTATTGTTTTTGTTAGATTTTGATAGGTTTTTTTTTCTTTTAAGGTTTCGAAGAAGTTGTCATTGATGTGGAAAAGAAAGAAAACATGGAGAATGAGAATGTAGTCTAGTAGAAGTTCATTCAAACATGGAGAATGAGAATGTAGTCTAGTAGAAGTTCATTCAAACATGGAGAATGAGAATGTACTCTTGCAATTTGGTGAGAAGTAGCAACAATATTTGTTCAGAATGGATTAACATTCTATTCTCTGAGAATGTATTAATGTTTTACTTAGATTTAAATGTTTTATTTGATATTTAATCATTCTTAACTTTATTCTTTAAGAATGAATGTAACTATTAAGTCGTATTCTTTCAGCATGAATGTAATTTATGTCCATAGTTATATTCTTCAATAATGAATATAATTACTGATTCTAAAATATTAAAATTCGTTTTATATAAAATCTGTATTCAATTTTGATAATATATATTTATAGTATTCTGTTAGAATATAATGTTTTTTTTTCAAGATAATCATGAACACATTCTTTTAAAATGTCCGAATTAATAGAATTATTATCCAGAAAAATCAAAATTTTAAAGTTAAGAGAATTAATTATTCACTAAAATCTGTAATTCTCCTTTTTTAAAAAAAGTTTATGTTAATTGATTAAAATACCCTTACAATGAAATTACATGGTATTTTTCAGTTATCTTTAATTCAATAATATTAATTAATCATTTTCTTAAAAAAAAAACTAAAATGATTGGTCTACAATCAATCCTACATTCACACAATAGATACTTAGAACACAATAACGTAGCCATATATATATATATATATATATATATATATATATATATATATATATATATATATATATATGGCAAATCAATAGAAAAATACATAAATGTTTGGAAACCTAAAACTTAGAAAATTAATAGAAAACATAGAAAAAAATACTTTAAGATATATTTTTTTGTTTTTTTTAACTTTATAGAGCTTAAAAATCGCAGGTTTTGGGACACATTCACTAAAAAAAATTGAATTTTTTTTATAAAAAAAAAACAAAAAAAATAGTTTTTTTTTAAAATTTCAACGATTTTATATAAAAAGTAGCGATTTTTAATTTTTTAAAGTAAAAAAAAATGGATATCTCAAAGTATTTTTTTATACATTTTTAGGATTTTAGGATTTTTTTAGAATTATGCATTTTCCAAATGATCTTTCATATATATATATATATATATATATATATATATATATATATATATATATATATATATATATATATATATATATATATATATATATATATATATATAGGGTGAGGTTCAATAGAGAACCATAATTAACCAAGGAACCAGTCTTTTTTTCAACATTTACAACTTGTTTTTTTATAAAAAAAAAACTAAAAACATGGAAATTCATAAATTTTTATCCTTTTTCCAATGATATCAAATTCAATAAAAAAATCGTCAAATTCACAGTGTGAATCTGAATTCACACCGTGGACTCAAAAAATATATAATTTATTTTTTAGCATTCACAATGTGAAGTTATTAATTTAGAAATTTTTAGTTTTTTTTTCGATAAACAATAAACTTATAATTTGAAAAAAAAATGGTTCTTTAGAAAACCAATAATGATGGTTCTCTATTGAACTTTCTCTCTCTCTCTCTCTCTCGCTATATATATATATATATATATATATATATATATATATATATATATATATATATATATATATATATGGCAAATAAATAGAAAATGCATAAAGGTTTGGAAACTCTAAAACTTAGAAAATCAATAGTAATACATAGAAAAAAAATACTTTAAGATATCTAATCTTTTTTTCTTTGACTTTATAGGGCTAAAAATCATAGGTTTTGAACAAACTCGCTGAAAAAAAAAATTGAATTTTTTTTTTATTAAAAAAAGTAATTTTAAATTTTTTTTTTATTAAAAAAAAATTTTAAATTTTTTTTTCTACTGTTTTATATAAAAAGTAGCGATTTTTATGTTTGTAAAGACAAAAAAAAAAGATTAGATATGTCAAATTATTTTTTTATACATTTTTAGGGTTTTAAAGTTTTTTTAGGTTTATACATTCTCTCTCTCTCTCTCCATATATATATATATATATATATATATATATATATATATATATATATATATATATATATATATGTTAGGTTTATATGAGACCACTATATTTTGTGAGACAGGGAGACGCAATCTTAGCAACTCATTTTGTAAATAAAAAAACATTTTTAAATTGCAAAGTAATTGAAATTTTTCGAAATTTTTCAAAATATTATTTTCGTCACTTTTTTATCCAAAAAAAATAAAAAAATTTAAAAATAAAAAATATATAAAAAAATATCGTTTTTTGAAATATCTGTGAAATATTTTAGTCTAATATTAGAATATTATAATATTTTACAATGTGACAAATCTACTAGAATATTGTAACATTCTAAAAATCACATTGAAATATTTACAGTGTAATATTCTATTAAAATATTTCACGTATTTTTCAAAAAAAAAAAAAAACTGTAACTTTTATGTTATTTTTTTATTTTATTTAGGTAAAGAAAATGGCGAAAATGATAATTAAGAAATGAATTTTCGGTTTTTTCTTTTTATTTTGCATTTTAAAATTATTTTTAGATTGCGTGTCACGGTCTCACAAAATTAACATTGTCTCAAATGAACTTAAACCTATATATATATATATATATATATATATATACATGGGAAAAGTGAATATACCCTTAAGGGTATATAAGCTTAGGTACCCAAACTCACCATACTACATCATTTTGTTTGATATATTCATTATAATGTTCTTAAACTTCAAACCCTAACTTAATTTACTTGCAAGATTTTTGTAATTTCACTATTATCTTCCTCTTACATCATATCTTTTTGACGAACACGTACTAGGCTATATATTATAGTTGAAAATGAAAATTGTGGAAGATGAAGATAAATTTGAAATTTATAAAAATCTTAAATGTAAATCAAGTTAGAAGTTGAATTATAAGAACATTGGACAATTACAATGTATATACGATACCAAAACGATGTATTATGGTGAGTTTGAGTACCTAAGCTTATATACCCTTAATGGAATATTCACTTTATATATATATATATATATATATATATATATATATATATATATATATATATATATATATATATATATATATATATATATACACACATTGTCTTCATCTTTTTTAACAATGTTGTGAAATTTTGGTTTTGCTTCTTGTATTATTAGTAGAAAAATATTATATCAATTACTTTTATATAATTTTAAATCCATTGAAAATAAGTAATAATAAAACACAAAATAAAAGGTTATATTTAAAATGTTTATATGAAAGTTTGTTGTTATCACCTAGTCCTATAATTTAAAATTTTGAAGGATCTTAGATTTCATATTTTAAATATGTTAAAACATTTTTTTGGGTCTTGCACAAAAAAGTTATGGTCTAAATCTTCAAGTAATTTGAATAATTTATATTTACCGAATAAGGCCCAATTTTAGTTTTTTAGTCGTTGGAACTCGGACGGCGGATTATTTTTTTTATTATTTTATTATTATTTTGTTTTTTTTTAAAAGGAGATAACAACAAACTTTCAAATAAATTTGGGCCTTAACGGAGTTTGGGCTGAAAGTAAATATCTGATGTTCGTGAAAGGTATTTAATCGGGCTTTAAGTAAGATAGTGGACACCGACCTCTTTTAACGGTAATTTTATATTTTTAAATAGGGGTGTTGATCGGATATTTTTTTCGAATTTCGGGTAATTTGGGTTTTCCATGTTAAAAAAATACCCGTTATCCGACCCAAATTAAATCCGGGTAATTCGGGTATTACCCGAAATATATAACTTTTTTTTATGGCACCTGAAAATAAATTTAATGAAATAAATATACCGTGCTTTATTAGTCTTGTTTATATAAACGAAGTTACTCAAACTTTGAACATTGAGATTTTTTAGTCAATAATACTTTAGATATTATGTAATCTTTTAACAGCTTAATCTAATCTAATAAGATGTTAAAAAACAAATACTTAAAGATTTTAGTTTAAAAGTTTAAAATGTTTACGATAATTGTAGCCATTAGTTTTGTCATGTTCTGAAGTTTCGTCAAGATAATGAGTTTGTTAGTTTCAATAAAACTAATACAAGCTTTACAAAAAAAAGGATTTTTTAAAATAATTCGGGTATTCCCGAAACCCAAAAAACGTACCCTATACCCGACCTGGAAAAAAAATCGGGTTACACGATTACCCGAAAAAATTAACCCGATTTACCCGATACCCGATTTACCGGGCGGATAATTCGGGTATCGGGTATTTTCGACATGGCTATTTTTAAGTGAAATTAATCATATATATTAAAATATATGCCACTTAGGAACAATTATTTTTTTGTAGTTTGAGCTAGGGTGAGCAAACCGAAACTAAGACACCGAGAAACCAACTAAAACCGACGAACCCAAAACCGAAGGAAAACCGGCGGTTAGGGTTTGAATTTTTTAAAACCGAAAAATCGGGTCCGGTTTCGGTTTTTACCCTGAAACCGACCATCCAACCCGAGAAACCGACTCATACTTGATTGTGTTTTGGTTGTAATAAACTATTTCGGGCTTTTGTTGTAACTTGTAATAGACTATTTGATTGTAAGACTCATGTTTTTGAAGTATTTAATTTCAATTTGGTGTTTTTTGAAGTATTTTACTTCTTGCTTTATTTCTGGAAAATGGGTTTAAACCCCAAAACCCGTTAGTGTATAGGTTGAACCCAAGAAACCGAAAAACCGTCTAAACCAACCTCAGAACCCGAGAAACCGAACCGATCAAAAACCGATCTTATTGGGTTCTGAAAACCAAAAACCGACAATTTATGGGTTGGGTTGGGTTTGGGTCGAAATCCGACCCATGCACAACCCTAGTTTGAGCACATTATTTTATGTGGTTTGGCAAATTTTGACCTTCACTTAGGTTTGATCAGCTTTGGTTTCCGTTTCATACACGGCCTCTTCACTCCAATGATTTTAATCCACCTCTATTCGCCTCTATGACACTTTCCCTTCTTTAATAAAATCATCTCCTTTCACGCTTTGCTGCTTTTTTACACGACTCATCTAGGTTTGCATTAGATTTGGAAGAAAAGTTGTAGCAATCACCTAGTCAAGGAGAAATTGTCGCCTCTCCCGTCTATTTTCTCATTCTGGTTCCTTTTATCTCTATGTGTTTCGAACTTCATCCATGGATGCCATCAGTAACGTGTTCGTAGTGTGCGACGGTGGTAAATTCCGAAGAGTGCTCACCGAGATCGACAACGAAAATTCTCTCAATAAAAGACGAAAGCTTGATGAATTGATGACTCGACCCACAACAAGAAGAAAGAGAGAGAAGAAAGACTGACTTCGATTCTAGACGATGTAGCAACATCATGACGCCACCTACGATTCGTCTGTAAATCGGAAAAACTTTACAAGCAACAACCGTTATCCAACGTCGCTCATCATCTTGACGCCACCTCCACCTGTATCTTCATCTTTTGTTCCTATTACCTGCCTCCTCGAACCCTCTTCTTCTGCATCTGTTATCTACTTATCTACGTTATGCTAATGAAATTAGGTAAAATGATTGGTGGGTTTTTTATTTTCTTCAATTTGGTGGCTTACGTTTTTAGGTTTACAAACATACTTAACCACATAGACAATCATTCATTGGATATGTTGATATGATTGAGGTTTTGAATGGTTGGTTTGGAATGAGTCTGATCCGCTTCGGGTTTCTGGGATGATATTTGAGCTTATAAGAATTGTGGAAGATCGGCCATTATTGAAGCAATAGATTGAAAATAGTGTTGTTACTGATAATGGTCAGACATATGATGTGAAATTGGAGGAAGTGCATATGAATGGTGCTGGTAATGACCATGTTGTTCGACAAATTATAAGATTGCCCGAAAAGAATATAGCCTTAACCTGTATTAATCCAGAGGTTAGAAGATTAATTGTTATCATTGGTAGAAGTATCGATATATTTCATGTTTATAAGACTTACTTTTATTTATACAATGTGAAAGTTGTAGAAACGTGAACGAATGATTCAATTAATACAAATGAATGATTTGTTTGTCTATTTATTGTGGACATATATCGTTGCCAATGCCATTATTTCGTCATTTACTTGTGGTCTTATTGTAAAAAGATGGAAATATAGTATCATTAATGTTGTAATTTAGAATACACATAAATTGCATGATTTTCGTTGCATGTTTATTGCTGCTATTATTTCGGAACCTTTCTTGGGTGGGTAACTGATACATTAGATTTGGCTGCTGCTGGTTTGATTGATTACAAAAATTGAAATTGGATGCTTATAAGACATGTAAGTAATTGTACATTTCATTTTTTTCCATCTTCTTGTGGGCTTCAACTCTACTGGTGTTTAATATTTTGGTAGTGTTTGTGGTTAATATTTTATAGGTTTTAAAAACTAAAATAATTTGGGTTTCATTGCAAGCTACTTGGGCTAAAATGGTAACCTTTTCTTGCTGTTAGTGCTGAAAGCAAGACCCGTTTAAGTTTATAATGCATGGTTCTCTGTTCTTACTCGTGTGTTTGTGTTGATTGAAGGACATGTGGCATATTAGTATTGGTATGTACATGATGAGTGTATTATATTTATATGTTTGTTTGATAGGGAAGTTTTTGCAACTTCTCCTTTCTTTGTTACAACTGAGGAAGTTGATGCAACAGAAGCAAAGTAAGTGTTAAAATATCTTTTATAATTTACATGCCACGTATTATGAAGTATCGAAATGATTATTATCTTATATTATATTTTTTTTAACTTTTTTTTAGTAAAAATGATGACTATTGATAGACCTTGTTGAGTCGATCGTATACCCCAAAACATTCTAACACTGACACTAACAGAAATACGTGATAATATTAAGATAATTCCTAGCTTTCGAGATGTGGGTATCTCCAAGAAAGAACAAAGTTTAATTCATAATAATTCTTAGCTACCTTTCTCTACCTTCTAACTATATATATATATATATATATATATATATATATATATATATATATATATATATATATATATATACACACACACTATTAGGACTAAGATGAGATAAAGGAATTACAGTACACCTCACCACAAAAATTGTCCCCACTCCCCATTAACATGGTACTACCACTAATATAAAAGCCTTCAATACTGTCAAAAATACTAAAATACCCATTGGCCATAAACCAGTAAAGTTGGGGCTTATTAATACTGGTGGCCCAAACTTTCACCTTGTCCTAATGGTGAATGAAAAGGATGCACAACATCCAAATTCTTACAGAAGATCTCTTTATATTGCTCTTAGCCTTGGCACAATCTGAATTCACCACAACAATCCCCACAGATTTACCACCTCCTTGCTCCAATGTACCTGGTGTGAGATAAGTCTTCGCCACATATGCCACAGTCTCCATATAATATGCCACCACCTTCAAAGGATCAACAATGATACCCACAACCTTCACATTCTCATCAATAATCACCAACACAGGCCAATACTTAGAACCAGACACCTCCCGTAGTTTCTTCATTACCCCAACAACACACTTACATTTAGGTAGTACTTCACCAAGTTTCTTCCATTTGATCAACAAAATCTTATAGTTGTGCCCTCTCAACTTTGTCATCGGGAAGGGCTTTAAAAGCATGACACACAGTGGATTCTGCTGCTGCTAACAGTTTGAGTTCCATGTTATGGTGAAGCATATTATTGTTTGTATTAGCACTAGGAAAAATAACCTTCCTAGTACAAAACTCAAGCAAACAACAACCAACAGAGCACAATTTAACAGGATGACCATAAGCCAACTCTAGAATTATCTCGTTCTTCCCAGCAAACATAGCATTCCCTAAGTCACCAAGCTTCAAAAAATTATTGGAATCAGTTTCCAACATTCTGGTGATGGTAGAGTTAAAATCAACCACTTTGTATAGCAAGTCAATTTTGATTATGATGTCCTTCATGTACTTCCTTTTGAATTTTTGAACAACATGGTTGACCCATCTACTATCGAGATCTTCACCTCCCCGACGAGTGTTACCAGTTGTGGCTTTGACTTCAAGGATGCCCTCTCCAATGGTTAAAAGGGACATACCAAAGAAAAATTCCCCAAAACTGAAAACAAGAACTCTCTTTTCACTTAATGGATTAACATAGTGCAATGGGGCCTTGAACTTTTGCATATTTTGATCATGAGTCATAGAATGGGCATCATAGCTCATTTAAGTTAGATATTGAGTGATATCCTTAATGATGGGTTTTGAGCATTACAACATTCATATGGTGCACATGCAACCCTAATTGATTTGGATCTAGGTTTTTCTCAATTTATACATGCAAATCAATTTTCCAAAGCAAGAACCCTAAACTAGCATACAATTTTCGTATTAAATGAATAAATTAGGGTTAGAAGAATACCTTTCTTGTTAACTAGTAATAACAAGCAATCCTTTCCTTGATCTTGACCTTCAAGAGCTTAGTGCCTCAAGCGTTGCACCTCTAATGGAGTCACAAACACCATTTAACAATGGATGAACAAGAGAGAGGTGGAGGCTGCACAAATCGGCCAGGGTTTCTTTTAGGGAATCAAGTGGCCGATTTTAGGAGCGTTGGGGTTCCTTTTATAGTTGAGCTGCTACTAGGGTTTTCAACTAGAAACCCTAATTCCCTTGCTTAGGCCCTAAGCAATCCACAGACCCCCACATGATAAGCCTTGGACGAAAACTCTATGGGCTTCCCATAGATTTTCGTCCACCCCTTATCAATAGGGTCCATTAGCCCAAACTACAAATATTACTGATTTACATAATCAGTCCCCGTTCTTCTAATCAATATCTTTTGATCACTAAATTAATTCCAAATTAAATTTTGATCAATACTAATTAAATAATATGATTTCTCAATTAATATATTATTCTTATAATATATTAATAAATCATCAATTAACCTCTTTCTCCAAAAATCATCCTATCAAATTGCTATGGTGAAGGCAACCCAAAAGGAACATGTTATTATCGGGTCAAGTACATACCAATTATAGTTATGGGCTTAGACACCTAATCCAACAGTCTCCCACTTGGATATGTCTAATAACTATAACTGCAAGTATGACTTCAAAATCCGATTAGCAATCGTAGCTCTCAAAAGCCGATGTCGAACTCTGACCTAGTCAATGACGCGTCCTTTAGATAAGGGATCATATAATCCTCCGTTCTGCAAGATATCGTGTGGACAAAGACATGGAACATAATCATTCTCAATGTCCAGCAATTTGTTTCCCGACTTCTGATTTGTTTGACATGGAACTTAATTGAACACATCAATTTAGTCCTGACCGGGCCAGACACATAAGTCAACACAAAGTCATCAAGGGGCCCAAGATATCGCTTTTACCCTCTTAGGATAAAAGGAACAGATAAACTTTGACTTATATACTTGTACTATTTACTCGTTAAATCATACACAACAACACGTTTTATAACATCAATTTACTGATGCGTTTACGCATTATCAATGCACAACCAACTTGTAAAAAACAACTCATATATCTCGGTTTAAATATTATACGATATTATCGTCTCACAATCACCCGTGATAAATTCCATGAAAGTGATTCACATGTGCGTGGGTTTAATCCAATACTCAAATCTTATTTCAAAAGTACTCATGAACGTTGCAGCAAACCTTTGCTATGTCTAAGCACTTAGACAATCTACAACCAATTCATGATAATCTAACCCCATAACTTACTCCCAAAGGATGATCGACTGTGGATAATTTGAACAATCTAATTATTCTGGAAGTAAAACATGCAAAAGTGAAACAATAGTAAACAATTGACACAAGATAGTAAACTATACTCATAAATAAATCTCCATTACTTAATCATCAACTGTCAATTGCATTTATCTATTACAAGTTTCTAAACATCTAGCTAATCACTAAAACTAATATCGTCATTCAGACCAATACTCCTCGCATGTTGTAAGTGCTTAACCCTGTTCAGACCCTTTGTGAGAGGATCTGCTGGGTTTTCCTCTGACGATACCCTCTTGACTACGAGGAGTCCTTCTTCTACCCGATGTCGGATGAAGTGGTATTTTTTGTCGATGTGTCTGGATCTACCATGATCCCTTGGTTCCTTGGTTAAGGCAACCGCTCCTTCGTTATCACAGAAAATCTCCATAGGCTCCTTTATGGCTGGTACAACTCCAAGGTCTACAATGAAGTTCTTCAACCATATCGCCTCCTTCGACGCTTCGCTCGCTACTATGTACTCTGATTCGCACGTTGAATCAACCACGGTCTCCTGCTTGAAACTTTTCCAAGTATCTGCTCATCCATTTAGGGTAAATACCCAGCCCGATTGAGAACGGAAGTTATCTCTGTCGGTCTGAAAGCTGGTGTCACTATACCCTGTCACTCTCAAGTCATCACTCCCACCAAGTGTAAGGACCCAGTCCTTAGTCCTTCACAAGTACTTAAGAATGTTATTAACTGCTGTCCAATGAGCTCTACCCGGGTTCCCTTGATATCGTCTAACCATGCTCAACACAAAAGCCACATCATGGCGAGTACATGTCATAGCGTATATGATCGAGCTAACGGCGGAAGCATATGGTACTCGACTCATTTCCACTATCTCAATATCGGTACTCAGACTCTGAGTCTTACTCAGCTTGGTATTGCTTTGGATTGGAAGTTCACCTTTCTTGGAATTTTCCATGCTAAAACATTTCAGCACCTTGTCCAAGTAAGTACTTTGACTAAGTCCTATTAGTCTCCTACTTCTATTTCTCAAAATCCTTATCCCCAGAATATAAGCATCTTCTCCTAGATCCTCCATAGCGAAACACTTCCCAAGCCAGGACTTAACCTCCTGTAAGGTCGGGATGTCGTTTCCTATGAGTAGTATGTCATCAACATACATAACTAGAAATCTAACTATACTCCCACTATCCTTGACATACACACAAGACTCATCCTCGCTTCTCGAAAATCCAAACTCTTTGACTTTCTCATCGAAACAAAGATTCCATCTGCGAGACGCTTGCTTTAATCCATAAATGGATTTCTCAAGCTTGCACACTCTATTAGGATGTTTAGCATCTACAAAACCCTCTGGTTAGCATCTACAAAACCCTCTGGCTGACACATGTAAACATCTTCAGCCAACTTCTCGTTAAGGAAGGCAGTTTTGACATCCATCTGCCAAATTTCATAATCATGAAACGCAGCGATAGCCAACATAACCCTGATAGACTTGATCTTAGCCACCGGTGAGAATGTCTCATCATAGTCAACCCCTGGGATTTGAGTAAATCCCTTCGCAACCAGTCGTGCCTTGAACGTATGCACTTTCCCATCCATGTCGGTCTTCTTCTTGAAGATCCACTTGCACCCGACCGTCTTACGACCCGGTACATTGTCAACCAAGTTCCAAACTTGATTGTCATACATGGACTGAATCTCGCTGTCCATTGCCTCCTTCCACTTTGCAGACTCTAGGCCCGCCATGGCTTCCTTGTAGTTGTTAGGTTCATCCAAATTTATCAGTATACTATCACTGATAAACGTATCACCTTCAACAGTTATATGGAAACCATACAACACAGGTGGAACACTAACTATATTGGAATGTCTTGGAGGTAAGGACTCATCAACTGGTTCAACAGGAATCTCTTCCTCAAGTTGAGCGCTAGTGTTAGAGGTTCCTTCATCGCTTGATTCTTGAAACTCTTCAAGATCAATTTACCTCCCATTGTCCTCTTGTCATATGAGTTCTCTTTCGCGGAAAACCCATTTCCTTGCTATGAAGACCACGTTGTCACTCGGTCTGTAGAAAAGATATCCAAAAGATTTATGTGGGTAGCCGATGAAAATACACCGCTTACTACGAGGTTCAAGCTTGTCGTGAGTCTCTCGTCTTACGAAAGCCTCACAACCCCAAACCTTGATGTGTGCCAACGAGGGAACCTTCCCTGTCCACATTTCGTGAGGTGTTTTGGCAACCTTCTTAGTTGGAACTAGATTAAGGATATGGGCGGCAGTCTCTAAGGCATACCCCTAAAATGAGATAGGTAACGAGGCTCGACTCATCATGGAACGAACCATGTCCAACAAGTTTGATTGTGCCTCTCAGCCACACCATCGAGCTGAAGTGTCCTAGGCGGCGTCAATTGTGAAACAATTCCACATTCCTTAAGATAGTCATGAAACTCGATACTAAGATACTCACCACCCCTATCGGATCTGAGCATATTTATCTTCCTGCCCAATTGATTCTCCACTTCTTGTTTAAACTCTTTGAACTTTTCAATGGTTTCCGACTTGTGCTTGATTAAGTAGATATACCCATATCTGCTATAATCGTTGGTAAAAGTCACATAGAAGCAGTTAGCATCCCGTGTGGTGGATCTGAAGGGCCCACACACATCTGTATGTATGAGATCCAACAATCCCTCACCTCTTTCACAAGTACCAGTGAAAGGTGATTTAGTCATCTTTCCAAGTAAACAAGATTCACATGTGTCATCCGACTTTAGGTCAAATGACTCCAAGACTCCATCCTTTTGGAGTTGGGCTATACGCTTCTTGTTGACATGTCCAAGACGACAATGCCACAAGCATGCCTTGTCTAAACCATTAGACGAATCGATATGCAACATATTATTTCCTAAGTTGTCTACAACCATCACAGTTTCATATACACCATTATAAGGCAATGCTTCAAAATATAAAATACCATTATAGAAAGCATTAATAGAACCAACTTCATTATTAAATGAAAATCTAAAACCTTGTATGTACAAACCATGAAAAGAAATAATATTTCTCGTCATCTCTGACGAGTAGCAACAATCATTCAACTCTAATCCTAACCCACTACTAAGCACTGAAGAATAAATCTCGATCTTGGTGACAGGCGACGATTTCCTATTCCCCATTATCAAGTTCATCTTCCCATGTTCCACATCCCTACTTCTTCTTAGCCCCTGCAAATCAGAAAAAATGTGAAAACCACATCCTGTATCAAGGACCCAAGAACTATCATGTGATGAGTTATTAGATTGAATAGTATAAATACCTGCGAAGGAGGGCTTTATCATCCCATCCTTGATATCCCGCAAGTATTTCGGGCAGCTTCGTTTCCAATGCCCCTTGTCGTTACAGTAGAAGCACGTTGCTTCTTTAGGATCGGATGAAGGAGTGGCAGAACTGGCTTTACCTTTGGATCCATTTGAAGAGGATCCATCATGGGACTTTCCCTTGTGGCTCTTAGAGAGAGCTTTCCTCTTCTTCCCTTTGCCATGTCCTATAACAAGGACGGGGGCAGCAGTAGTAGGGGTGGACTCGACAGCTTTGCCTTTAAGTCCACTTTCAGCAGTTCTCAACAAACCTTGAAGTTTGCTCAAGGTGACTTCCTCTTTGTTCATATGATAAGTCATCTTGAACTTATCATAACAAGGAGGTAAAGAGTGTAGGATTATATCAATCACTAACTCTTCGTCAAAGTGACATTCAACTTGAGCAGACGATCCACATACATTGGCATCCTTTTCAAGTGGCTCGTGATGGACTCTCCATCTTTCATCTTGGTTGTTATCAACAAGGCGACAATCTCGTACCTTTCCTGACGCGCGCTTTGATGGTACTTTTCCATCAAATCTTGGCACATGTCATAAGGCCAGTAGTCCTCGTAGAACCGCTGCAGCTCAGGAGTCATAGTGGCTACCATAATACACGACACCCTTGTCGCGTCTTTTTCGTGAGCCCTATACTCAACTATTTCTTCATCGGAAGCTTTGGTTTCATATATCTCTTTGAGCTATTTGTCGAGGACGTATTCTTTCTCCTCATATCGCAGGGCTATTCGAATGTTGCGAATCCAATCATTGAAATTGGACCAATCAAAAGTGACCCGCCCACAAATGTTCAAAAGATAAAAGGAGCTTGAGGAGTTAGAGTTCGAGTTCGAGTCGGAAGCGTTGTTTGAGCCAGACATCTGAAAAAGAAAAGGAACAAAGTTTTGATTAGATAAGCAATCCTTAATGTAACACCCAAATGAAATATTAAGGCTAGGACCCAAAACTATAATTCACAATTCGGAAGAGGGATGTCGTAATCCAATTGCAAATTATATGAAGGTAGGTAAATGACGTTTTACCAATTCCACCACAAAAAAACGAAATGAAGAATTAGGTTTTAAATGAAATGAAATTCCTAGATTCTTTTGAGATTCATTGAACTTTTCAATGTTATGCTTAATCTTGATTATGCCCTTCAAGTTTGTGACTGGGATACCGAGGATCACAAACAAGGTGTGAATAACCATGCAAATTAGCTTGGCACTCTCGATGTCATTTACCACCTAATCAATGTGCCGGTTAACCACACACGCTCCATTGATCTATGATAATTCTCGAGCTACCCTTTGCCACCCTTGTTAGTTCAAGTTAGTGTGTCGGTTAACCACACACGCTCCACTAACGACTTGGCAAGGTGCAAAGTGCAATTGTATGGAATAGCATCATTTTCACATTTTTCCTAAAGTAACTAAGATTGGGAATTTACAAAAACATTTAGTTACTTTATAATATTCATTATACTTATTAATGAGGAATTAATGTCCTATCCTACCCGTTCGGCTAACGACCCTCCACCAATCAAGGAAGCGGTGGGTGATAGTGGACACTCATTCAACCGCCATTTTATAGGCAGTTTCCTTATACCCCCCTTATAGATTGGCTTCGTGAATGAGGCCTACTAACGGTAAGACCGACTCATCTTATATATATATACATATTAATCTTTTAATATTATAATAGTATAAGGGTTGTATTTTAAACTTTTAAAACACTAGGGTTTTAGAATTTAATATTTCAAAATTAAAACTTTTAATCAAATTTTAAATTCCAAAACTTGAGGGCAAGTTTTGAAACTTACAAAACTTCTAGATCAAATTTAAATAATTAAACTAATCACATATTTTTGAACATTATCTTAAAATTTGAACATTATCTTCCAATTAGATGAGGATATTCATTACCGTAACAAAAAATTCGAATTTTAACAGTTAAAACAATTTAAGGTAATGATCATTATCTAATTTAGGCTTGAAACTCGAAAGATCTGCCAACTGACGAACCAACTCGTCGAGTTAGGGCATGGACTCGTCGATTTGGTCCAACTCGTTGAGTCCATCTTAGGACTCGTTGAGTCCATCTTAGGACTCGTCGAGTTCTGCAGTCAAAGAGCCAAAATCGATTTTGTTCCAGCTTTGGCAAAACACAATAGCATCAAATATAACAGAAAAACACCCTAAGCTTTGATACCACTGATGGGTTTTGAGCATTACAACATTCATGCGGTGCACATGCAACCCTAATTGCTTTGGATCTAGGTTTCTCTCAAGTTATACATGCAAATCAATTTTCCAAAGCAAGAACCCTAAACTAGCATACAGTTTTCGTATTCAGTGAATACACTAGGGTTAGAAGAATACATTTCTTGTTAACTAGTAATAACAAGCGATCCTTTCCTTGATCTTGACCTTCAAGAGCTTAGTGCCTCAAGCATTGCACCTCTAATGGAGTCACAAACACCGCTTAGAAATGGATGAACAAGAGATGGATGTGGAGGCTGCACAAATCGGCCAGGGTTTCTTCTAGGGAATCAAGTGGCCGGTTTTAGGAGCCTTGGGGTTCCTTTTATATTTGAGCTGCTACTAGGGTTTTCAACTACAAACCCTGATTCCCTTGCTTAGGCCCTAAGCAATCCACAGACCCCCACATGATAGGCCTTGGACGAAAACTCTATGGCCTTCCCATAGATTTTCATCCACCCCTTATCAATAGGGTCCATTAGACTAAACTACAAATATTACTGATTTACATAATCAATCCTCGTTCTTTTAATCAGACTCTTTTGATCACTAAATTAATTCCAAATTAATTTCTGATCAATACTAATTAAATAATATGATCTCTTAATTAATATATTATTCTTATAATATATTAATAAATCATCAATTAACCTCTTTCTCTAAAACTCATCCTATCAAATTGTTATGGTGAAGGCAACCCAAAAGAACTATGTTACTATCAGGTCAAGTACATACCAATTATAGTTATGGGCTTAGACACCTAATCCAACACTTAACCTTCCAGATAGAACCATGATACTTCTCTTCTTTCATCTTCATTTTAGGCTCGATCTGAAACTCAGACTTGTAGTTTCCAGATTTTTGGACATGCATTGACTTGGTCAAACTCTCTTTGGCCGGTCCATCAGGATAAAGCCAGACATTTAAGGAAAATGAGGTTTTTGTTGTTTCTTGAGGATGTTGAATCCACAAAGGATGATTTTGAAGGCTAACAACACCTAGAAAAGTATTTGGTTGATATAGTTGTGTAAGATGTGCTAGATGATAAGAGATAGCTTGTAAATAAATTTGATCAGATGATGATTGTGAATGAGCTATTTTATCACTCTTTGAATTCTAAAGTTCAGCAAGATGAAGTTTTGTTTCTACAATTCCATGTTTGTCTCCCAGAAATAGAACACCCCTAGGCAATACATTCTTCATATGTCTTAACTTACTGTGTGTGGTTACCTGATACTTTTTAGCAAATAATTATGCATCCTCTACAGGTTCATTGTGCTTGCAAGCTTCATCATGTAGGTTAGCGTTCTGTGTTCCTTTACCTTGGGAGAAAAAGGGGGAATTGAACCTTAACATTGACAAAGATGGGTTTTATACGTGTTGTGTTTGATTTAATGAAAATAGAAAGGGCGGTTTGTGTTTGTTACGCGTTTGATTCAATACAAACTCCATTCTCATCTCTAGATTTATGGTTATAGGAAACAGCGATGCAAGTGGTGCGAAATTAGGAGATGTGAACGTATGAGTTTGTGCCCAGTTCGTCGACTGTGGGATTGAATATGTTATCATTGATTCAATATCACATGGGCTGTCGAGGGTCTCTTCAACCTTAGTTAATTTACTAACAATTGAGCTTGAGTTAGATTAGTTACCTTTCATCACGTCCATTGTCTAACCAGGTGAGCCCAACACTCTCATTTCGACCCACATATCTTTTTTGAGCCCATTTTCACCATGACCTAAAACTAACTCTCCTGTTACTTCTTTTAACGGAACTTTTCATCCTATGACGATCCGTTTGTACTCATACTTCGTTTTCTCAAACGTTCGTCCGTTCTTTTCATCAAATTCCGGCAGCGGTGGTTGCAACGGCGCCTGCGGCGGTTTTGTGGCCAGTGGACAATGACATCTCCAACTTTCTAACTTCTCGATTTGCGTCTCTTATGTTCAAAATTTTCTTCACGCTGGTGTTCTCGAGTCCTATATGTGATGGAGACAACAGAGTTGACGGTGGTGAAGATGGAGATGGCGGCGACAATGGTGGGTTGTGACCATTGATCAAAGGCATCTCAGGTTTTCTAACGAACTGATTTGAGCCTCCGATGTCCAAAACTATGCCATATTTTCTGTTCTTGAACTCTAAAGGTGGAGGGGAAGGTGGTTGTGGGGGAGACGTTAGCGCTAATGGAGGTGGAGACGTCGGCGGTGGTGGTTGTGTCGGCGGCAACATTAGGGGTGGGAGCTGCAATGTTGACTCGGATTCCGATTCCGACTCAGCAACTTCTGATGATAGTTCTTCTTCATTATCGGACGGTGGTGGTGGGGGAGCCGACAACAGTGATGGTGGAAGATGAGGTTCCCTCATAGGTTCTGATTTCAACTCAGAAACTTCCAAGGATTCTTCTTCCTCCTCATGGACTACTTCCTCCTTCTCCTTCAAGGTGTAACACTCTAAATTTTCAAGCAAAATTTTCATTTTTAAAATCACATAAAACCCAATATCACATTTCTCAAAAACCACAAATGTATAAGTTGTCCAAAACACAAGTCAACAATTGTTTGATAATATCCCAGAATCCTCAAAACATAAACTCCAACTGGTTTGTACAATCAAGTCGGCGCCTTCCCACGATCCTGAGAAGTACCCGAAACACATATCACACAACAATGTAAGCACAAAGCTTAGTGAATTCCCCAAAAAACCACATGCAAATAATTAGCCTCTCATGGCTATATCTCGATAAGGACCCTCCGGTCAATGTGTCTCAGTGAAGACCCTCCGGTCTCACAACCATGTTTGGACCCTCCGGTCCTAACTCATCAAGGTACAACAATAATATACAACACATATCACAAAGACAAATGCAGAATATCAATTAAATCAGTATAAGCATATAATACCCTCCGATCACACAATATTACCACTCATGTAAGTATAGTGAGAAGAATCACCTCGTAAGTAAGCAAGTAGGTCTCGCACTCGATGATCGGTCTAGACTCCGCCTACATATTATAATCATCTCTAATTAACACTTAATAATAACAACCCTAAAATGTTAGGCTACCCCTTTTCTAACTCTCGGAAAGGGTGAAAGACCATTTTACCCAGTGTTTGACAAACCGGTTTGAACCGGCCGGTCGAACCGGTTGGACCGGGAACCGGGGAAGGGAGCGATTTATACTTTCACCGGGTTTTACACCAATTTTTGAACCAGATTGAACTGGCCGGTTTTTAGAAAAAACCAGTTGAACTGGTCAAAATAAACCGGTTAAACTAAATAAAAATACATGGAAAAAATCATTTTCAATAATAAACTTTGGTGGACTTTTTCACTTCTATTTAGATTTCTCTAAATAAAAACATATGGTAAATGTATGATGCTTTTTGATGCACTTGTATTCATCTAAAACTATATTTTGTTTCGGTATTATACTTTATTTTCTTTTTGACGTATGTGAATTGATGTAAAACTTATAGTTATGTGTTGTTTTAATGTATTTAAATTGATCTGCAACTTATTTTTATGTGTATTTTTAATGTTTGAATTTGTAGACGTCAAATTTATGATTTATGTATGTATGTATGTATGTGTAGAAAAATAAGAAAAAAAGATGAAAATTATAGAAACCGGTTGAACCGAGAATCGGTCCTCATACCGGTTCAACTAAAAAACTGGTTTTAAAAACATTGATTTTACCTCTCCATGGTCTTCATAACTCATGTCTTGACCAAACCCTAAAACTCAACGAAAGTCAACACTCGAGTCAACAATCCATGTTGACCTAACTTGTCGAGTGCATCTATGCGACTCGTCGAGTCCCTCCTGTTCTCAGAAATTCGGGAAAAATCCAACTCAACTTGACGAGTTGTCTCATCAACTCGTCGAGTTTGCACGTGTCCAGACTATCGGGAAAACCCTAACCGACTCGTCGAGTTGGCTTATGGACTCGTCAAGTCCCTCTAGTCCATTTATCATTCAGATGATTCGAAGCAGAACTAACGTCCCAAACTCTAGATCTAGCCTCCCAAGGCTGAAATACCACGTAAGTTGCAAGCTTTACGTCCATGCATGGCACCTAGGGCTCAAAATGCCAAAATAAAGCTCTATAGAAGGTTAATGTTTGGAACTTGGCCAATAACTTGATAAAGCTTGGATCTTTATGCTCAAGGGACCTCATATAGTCCATATCTGAACTTTCAACTTCATGTCATGCTCAAATGACTCAAAGGCTCAAAAGGAAGATGGAAATGGCCACAAACTTCCTAAAGAATATATCTAACCAAACAATGATCAAGGTGATAACTTTTTACCTCCAGTTAGCAGCTAGTACTGAAGGAACACTGGATTCAAAACCTTCTTCTCGTCCCAAGCCTTTTGCTCTTCTATCTCCTTCCAAGAATGCACCAAATCACACATGTTTAGCCTCTCTCTCTCTCTCTCTCTCTCTCTCTCTCTCTCTCTCACACAGATGATACCAGCTCGTTTAGGGTTTCTCTCAGGGTGTTAAAGTGATAAGGGAGGCAGAAATGAAGGCTTAAGATCCCTTAAATAGATTACAAACCCTTAAATTTAGGGTTTTCACACTCAGCTCCTACTCGTCGAGTTGGGGTCCTCCAACTCGTCGAGTAGACTCTAAAAATCACGCGGCCATTTAATTCTCTACTCGGCGAGTTGGGGCCTCCAACTCGTCGAGTTGCTCTGACAACATGAATATGAATTAATTAAATATTATACCTGGGAGTCGGGATGTTACACAGGGTTGAGTAATAAATATGTCTCCATTTAGCCTTTTAGCCTCCATTCCTTCCTTTGAGCAGTAATACTTTTTCCATTTAGCTATCTTAGCCTCTCACTTTATCTGGTTCTGACGTCGCATCTCTATTTTCTTCACCATCTCTAGCAGATCTATTTGGATGATCCTCATCTTGCACCTTTCTCACAACTTCATCCCAGTTGTGTATCCTCTTTGCTATCATTTCTTCTCCATCATCAACTGCTCTGATACCAATTGATAGGCCCTTGTTGAATCTATCGTATACCCCAGACATTCTAACACTAACACTAATAGAAATACGCGATAATATTAAGATAATTCCCAACTTTCGAGATGTGGGTATCTCCATGAAAGAACAAAGTTCTATTCATAATAATTATTAGCTACCTTTCTCTACCTTCTAACTAACTAACTATATACATATATATATATATATATATATATATATATATATATATATATATATATATACTAGGACTAGGATGAGACAAAGGAATTACATCACACCTCACCACAAAAATTGTCCCCACTCCCCAATAACATCTTACTACCATTACCATAAAAGCCTTCAATACTGTCAAAAGTACTAAAATACCCCTTGGCCATACACCAGTAAAGTTGGGCTTATCAATTATAGACAAACAAGTGTCCTCACAATGATAACTTTTGAGGTATTTCTTTACCCAATATCAACCGTTTTACTTTGTTATTGGTTTATTAGTCATGTTCACTTCAAAGTGTTTCTTTTATTTTCCACTTCTTATTATAGTATTACTGTACTTAAAACTTTATCACTTAAGTTGCATAGTTTCCCTTTAGGTTTAGTGAAAACCACCATTACTGGTCCTTAAATTGAAGAAGTCATGCATCGAACTTTGCATTGGATAAACATACTTGGCAGGTACATTTTTTTAGAGCTATAATAATTTTAATTTTCATCATAAAATTTATTTTTATATTTTGTATTAGTAATCTGATATGCAACTCATAAGAAACCAACATAGCATAATTTATTTGGAATTGTACAGGCTCAGATTTTACTTATCAAATATATATGTGTCCAAGGTTTGGTGGAAAGGAACTTGCTAGGGTATGTACACAACACAACTCTCATAGAGAATTTGGTTCACAAATTTTCTTATGCAGTCAAACATAGGATTAATACTCTAGATACTACAGAAATGGTAAGAAACACCCAAGTGATTATTTTCATCATTTGACTAATTTGAAAACCTACCTATTTCTTTAACCATTCTTGTAACTTCTTTGTTAACACATTATTTTTTGTTTTTTATCACATATTTGGGGTTGCATAATAAGGCAACATACTTTCATTATAATGCTTGGTTTTTTATTACTTGGTATCTTTTAAATAGAAAGGGCAATGTACTTTTTTTGGGGGGTTTCCACTCACCTGGCATGATTTCGAGCATGAAAAGGCGATGTACTTTGATTTTTTTTAGTTTCTTACCACTTGATATGGTTGTGTGTGAAATGGCAATGAACTTTCATTGTTTTTTAAATCCTGTCACCTTTTTAAGTAGTTAAAGGGCAAGGTGCTTTAAGGTTTTTTTTTTTTTTTTACTAATTAATTTTATTGTTCATACTTTTAGGATTAATAAAAGAACATCCAACTTTTTTGGCAATATACTATAAAATTGTTTATTTTCGGGCAATGTAGACTCTGAAAATGTTCCATATATACATAAACCAATAACATTAGTAAGCAAAATAATGTAGAAAAACAACAAAAATCATCAGCCCTGTTGCGAAGCACGATCACACCCACTAGTTTCTATTAAAGTGTTATTGTTTTATTTTAATTTACGAATAAGTCACAAACCAAAAAATTTTTACGAAAAAATATAAATTACCTGTAAAAATTGCAATTTGACTCTTTTTTCCCGGTTTACCTATTTCATTGCAGACCTAGATGCATTAAAGTCTCTTTATTTTATCATAATTTACGAATAAGTCTCAAAATAAAATTTGTTTACTAAAAAACAATATTTACTAGTAAAAGTGATAATTTAACCATTTTTTTCCTATAACACACTTTACCGGTTTCATTGCCGACCTAGACACCTAATTATTCAATGAGCCGATGAGATAAATATGTTGGGCTATATAATGTTGATGGGTTTTGAGCATTCTAACACTTCCTAAGTGTACATGCAACCCTAATAACCTTGAATCTATGTTTTCTCTATATACATGCAAATTACTTTTCAAGGTTATTTCCTAACTAGCATGGCATGGGGATTACATAGAACATAAAACTAGTAGAAATACATACCTTGTTCTTGCTTGGATTCCTTCAAGACTTTGTGAGCCTAGCACCCCAAATGTTGTGCCTCAAATGCTTCACACAACACCACAAGACTTGGAATAACTTGAGAGAATACTTCTAGCACTCAAAATCGGTTATGCCCTCACTAGTCACACTAGGTCACCATTTTGCTAGCCAAAGGGTCCCTTTTATAGTGGTGTCACAATTAGGGTTTCATCATGAAGACCCATAATTGCCATGACTCTTCATTTCTCATGACCCATGGGTTTGTAACTCCCATGGACTATCCATGGAGCTCCAAATGGTTATATCCATAACCCATAAACCATGGATCATTAATCCACCATAAAATAATTGATGATTGTCATAATCAACCCTTATATATTTAATTAGTCTCACTTTGATCACCAAATTAATACTAGATTAATACTTGATCAATACTAATTAAATAATACTATTACTAATATATTAGAACTTATAATATATTAATAATCAT
The DNA here is from genome assembly GCF_052849685.1 of Lactuca virosa. Taxonomy (NCBI): domain Eukaryota; kingdom Viridiplantae; phylum Streptophyta; class Magnoliopsida; order Asterales; family Asteraceae; genus Lactuca; species Lactuca virosa. The sequence continues at coordinate 284,157,954 of NC_136427.1, read as the reverse complement.
AAGTGCCTTATTCTCTCATTTAGTCTATCCAAGTATTGCAATGCCATGCAACCCAAATGGACCATGCCGGGTCGGGTCAAGTACATACCAAATAAAGTTATGGACTTAGACACTATATCCAACAGTCTCCCACTTGGATAAGTCTAATAACTATATTTGCAAAAATATGACTTCAAAATCCGACTAGCAATCGTAGCTCTTTCAAAGTCTCTCGGAACTGAGATGATGATGATACGCCATTTAAGATAAGTGATCATATAATCCTCTGTTCTCATGATATCAGCCGGACAAACACATGGAACATGGTCTTACTTATTGTCCAGCATTTGTTTCTCGATCTCTGATTTGTTTCGACATAGAACTAAATTGAACACATCAATTAGGTTCTGACCGGGCCCGGTACATAAGTCAAAACCAAATCATCGAGGGGCCCAGATATCGCTTCTATTTCTAGAAGGAACAGATAAACTTCGACTGATATGCTTGTACTAACTACTTGTTGAATTATTCACAAAGGCACGTTTTATGACATCGAGTTACCAATGCGTTTTCGTGCAATCAATGAATAACCAACTCATAGTCAACAACTCATATCTCTAGGTTTGAAGATTTATATGATATTACCGTCTCACGATCACTCGAGATAAATTCCATGAAGTGATGCAAGTGAGCGTGGGTTGGATCCAATACTCAGCCCTTATGAGTACTCATGAATGTTGTAGCAACCATTGCATTGTCCAAAGCACTTTTAGACAAATCATACAAGCCAAATTCATGACAGTCTTAAATCAATACTTACTTCCAAAGTTTGACTGACTGTGGATGGTTTGAATAATAACATAATTATTCTGGAAGTAAAACATGCAAAATTGAAACATAGTAAACAATCAACACAAGATAGTAACACCTTACTCATAAATAAATAACAACTTTTATTTATCATCAAATGTCAATTACATTTTACAAGTTTCAGGAATCTAATTATTGAAACTAATATCATCCTTCAGCCCAATGCGCCTCGCATGCTGTAAATGCTTAACCCTGCTCAGTCCCTTCGTGAGGGGATCTGCCGGGTTCTCATCTGATGATACCCTCTTAGCCACGAGGAGTCCTTCTTCTATTCGATGTCTGATGAAATGGTATTTTCTGTCAATGTGCCTAGATCTCCCGTGATCTCTCGGTTCCTTAGCCAAAGCAACCGCACTTTCGTTGTCACTGAAAATTTCCATTGGCTCCTTTATAGCTGGTACAACTCCAAGGTCTCCGATGAAGTTCTTTAGCCATATCGCCTCCTTAGCTGCTTCACTTGCTGCTATGTACTCTGATTCACAAGTAGAATCATCTACTGTCTCCTGCTTGGAACTTTTCCAAGTAATTGCCCCTCCATTTAGGATAAAGACCCAGCCTGACTGAGAGCAGAAATTATCCCTATCAGTCTGGAAGCTAGCATCGCTATATCCTTCCACTCTCAAGTCATCACTACCTCCGAGGGTAAGGACCCAATCCTTAGTCCTCCGCAGATACTTGAGAATGTTCTTTACCGCTGTCCAGTGTGCCTTGCCAGGGTTCCCTTGATATCTACTGACCATGCTCAAAGCAAAGGCCACATCAGGGCGAGTACAAGTCATAGCATACATGATCGAGCCCACAGCGGAAGCATATGGTATATGATTCATCTCAGCTATCTCAGCCTCTGTACTCGGACTCTGAGTCTTACTCAGCTTGGCATTATTCTGGATGGGTAATTCCCCTTTCTTGGATTCTTGCATGCTGAACCTCTTCAGCACCTTATCCAAGTAAGTACTTTGACTAAGTCCAATTAGTCTCTTACTCCTATCTCTCAATATCCTTATCCCTAGGATATAGGCAGCTTCCCCAAGGTCCTTCATCGCGAAACACTTCCCAAGCCAGGACTTAACCACCTACAAGGTTGGGACGTCGTTTCCTATGAGAAGTATGTCATCCACATACAACACCAAGAAGCTAACTATGCTCCCACTAGCCCTGACATACACACAAGACTCATCCTCACTCCTAGAAAAGCCAAACTCTTTGACTTTCTCATCAAAGCAAAGATTCCATCTACGAGATGCTTGTTTCAATCCATAAATGGATTTATCAAGCTTACACACTCTATTAGGGTATCTTGTATCGACAAAACCCTCTGGTTGAGCCATGTAAACATCCTCAGCCAACTTTCCATTAAGGAAAGCGGTTTTGACATGCATTTGCCATATTTCATAATCATGAAATGCAGCTATGGCTAACAATACTCTAATAGACTTAATCTTAGCTACTGGTGAGAAGGTCTCATCATAGTCAACTCCCGGAGTTTGAGTAAAGCCCTTCGCAACCAGTCGCGCTTTGTAAGTATGTACCTTCCCATCCATGTCGGTCTTCTTCTTGAAGATCCATTTGCACCCAACTGTCTTACGACCTGGTACATTGTCAACCAAGTTCCAAACTTGATTGTCATACATGGACTGAATCTCGCTGTCCATAGCCTCCTTCCATTTAGCAGACTCAGGGCCTGCCATGGCTTCCCTGTAATTATTAGGTTCATCCAAATCTATTAGTGTACTATCACTAATAAATGTATCACCTTCAGTGGTGATGTGATAACCATAATAAAAATCAGGTGTGTTCCTCACCCTAGTGGAACGTCTTGGAGGTACAGACTCATCTATCGGATCAACAGGATTTTCCTCCTCAGGTTGGTCGATAGCATTTGAGGTTCCTTCACCACTTGACTCTTGAAGCTCTTCAAGGTCAATTTGCCTCCCACTGTCCCCTTGGCTTATGAATTCTCTCTCACGAAAGACTCCTCTTCTTGCTACAAAGACCACATTATCACTGGGTCTGTAGAAGAGGTAACCAAAGGATCTCTGTGGGTAGCCGATGAAAATACACCTCTCACTTCGAGGTTCAAGCTTATCATGAGTCTCACGCCTCACGAAAGCTTCACAACCCCAAATCTTGATGTGGTCCAAATTGGGAACTTTCCCAGTCCACATCTCGTGAGGTGTTTTGGCAACCTTTTTAGTAGGGACTAGATTAAGGATATGGGCGGCAGTCTCTAAGGCATACCCCCAGAAAGAGATTGGTAACGAAGCTCGACTCATCATGGAACGAACCATATCCAGCAAGGTTCGATTGTGCCTCTCAGCTACACCATTCAACTGTGGTGTTCTGGGAGGTGTCAATTGTGAGACAATCCCACATTCCTTAAGATAGTCAAGGAACTCAATGCTAAGATACTCTCCTCCCCGATCGGATCGGAGCATCTTGATGTTCCTGCCCAATTGATTCTCCACTTCCTGCTTAAACTCTTTGAACTTTTCAAAGGTTTCTGACTTATGCTTGATTAAGTAAATACATCCATATCTACTGTAATCATCAGTAAAAATCACATAATAGCGATTAGCATCCCTTGTAGCAACTCTGAAGGGCCCACACACATCCGTGTGTACAAGGTCCAACAAACCTTCACCCCTATCACAAGTACCTGTGAAGGGTGACTTTGTCATTAGTCCAAGTAAACAAGACTCGCAACTATCATCTGACTTGAGGTCAAATGATTCCAAGACTCCAGCCTTTTGGAGTTGGCCTATGCGCTTCTTGTTAACATGTCCAAGACGACAATGCCATAAGGATGCTTTATCCAAGCTATCTGAAGAATCAATATACAACACATTATTTCCTAGATTGTCTACAACATTCACGGCTTCATATACACCATCACAAGGTAATGCTTTAAAGTAAAATACATCATTGTAATAAACATTAATATCACCATTTTTATTATCAAATGAAAATGAAAAACCTTGTTTGTACAAGCCATGAAAAGAAATAATATTTCTCGCCATTTCGGGCGAGTAACAACACTTATTCAAATCTAACATTAACCCATTATTAAGAAATAAAGAATAAACTCCTATCTTGGTAACAGGTGATGCTTTCATGTTGCCCATGACTAAGTTTATCTTCCCGTGCTCCACTTGCTCACTTCTTCTTAGTGCCTGCATATCAGTACAAATGTGAATACCACAACCTGTATCAAGCACCCCAAGAATTAGCATTAGATGAGTTATTAGACAATATTGTGTAAATACCTGCATGGGTGGGTTTAACCTTCCCATCCTTTATATCTTGCAGATATTTAGGGCAGCTTCGCTTGAAGTGTCCCTTATCCTGGCAATAGAAGCACTGTGCTTCCTTTGGGTTTGAAGAAGGAGTAATGGGACCTTTCTTTGTCCCACTTGAAGAGGAACCATCAAGAGTCTTACCCTTGGTACCCTTCGAAGGGCTTTTCCTCTTCTTACCCTTTCCCTGCCCAATAGCCAGAACAGGGGCTGTTGAAGGAGTAGAAGTAGCAACCGCTTTACCCTTAAGGCCATTTTCAGTTGTCCTTAAGAGTCCTTGAAGTTTTCTAAGTGTGACTTCCTCCTTGTTCATATGATAAGTCATACGAAACTGATCATAACTTGGAGGTAAGGAATGGAGAATGATGTCAATCGCCATTTCCTCAGGAAAGTCAACATTTAGCTTCAGCAACCGGTCAACGAACCTTTGCATCTTCTGCAAGTGACCGGTGATGGGTTCACCATCCTTCATCCTTGCGGTTATCATGGAGGAGATGATTTCATACATCTCCTGACGCGCGCTCTGATGGTACCTTTCCATCAGATCCAGGTGCATCTCATAGGGGTAGAAATCTTCATAGGATTTTTGAAGTTCAGGAGTCATGGTGGCCATCATGATGCATGCTACTTTAGTAGCATCCTTTTCATGTGCAACAAACTCCGCAAACTCTTCAGGAGTAGCAGTGGCTTCACTCACAACCTTAAGCTCCCTATCGAGGACATATTCTTTGTCCTCATAGCGGGTAATCATTCTAATGTTTCTGATCCACTCATTGAAATTGGATCCATCAAAGATGACCTTACCACACAAGTTCATAAGGGAAAAGGAGCATGTTGGGTTTGAGCCAGAAGCATTGTTGGAAGACATCTGAAAGGAAAGAAAGACAAGTTTCATTAGATTAGGAATCCTTAATAATTCACCCAAATGAAATATTAAGGCTAGGATCCAACAAACTATTTATAGTTGGAAGAGGGATGCCGTAATCCATACTATAAAATATTTGAAGGTAGGTAAATGACGATTTACCAATTTCCACCATAAGAACGAAATATTTTATTATTAGGTTTTATTGGTTTTGAAACTCCTAGATCTTTTGAGATACATTGAACTTTTCAATGGCATGTTTGAATCTCGATTGTGCCCTCTCAAGTTTGTGACTGGGATGTCGAGGATCACAAACAAGGTGTGAATAACCATACAAATTGACTTGGTACCCTCAACAATATTACCTAATCGATGTGCCGGTTAACCACACACACTCCACCGATCTATAATAAGTTCAAGTTACCCTTTGCCACTCTTACTAGTCCATGTTAGTGTGCCGGTTAACCACACACGCTCCACTAACGACTTGGTAAGGTACAAAGTGTAATTTTATGGGCTAGCACCAATTTCACATTTTCCTAAAGTAACTAAGATTGGGAATTTATAATGTATAGTTACTTTATAATTCATTATACTTTTAACGAGTATTTAAAGTCGTATCCTACCCGTTCGGCTAACGACCCTCCACCGATCAAGGAAGCGGTGGGTGAGAGTGGACACCCATTAAGTCACCATTTTATAGGCAACAACCTTATACCCCCCTTATAGACCGGCTTCGTGAATGAGGCCTACTAACGGTAAGAATGACATATTCTTATACATATCTATATAATAAAATTATAATAATAGTATAAGTGTTGATTTTTAAACTTTTTAAAAATCTAAGGTTTAATTTGGAATTAAAGTATTAAAGTCTAAGACTTTTCAAATTCCAAAACTTGAGGGCAAGATTTGAAACTATTCCAAGTCTCTTCAATTTGTAACTTATGAGTTTTAATGGTTCATAAAATGAAGACTCTTCATTTTATGAAACGTCTTTAGTTCTTTAATCATAATTAAAATAAGTGACTTTTGGTTATCTATAACTTGAGGACAAGTTATGGACACCATCATAGCCATTAAGATCATGAATTAAACACACATGGAGGTTACACATAATTCCTATGATCTTCTAAACTCATATGAACACAAATTCATGTCAAGCAATTTCAAGAAAATCATATAAACATATACAATACTTGAAAATTGATAAAAGTCATGTAAAATGGGTTACCATAATCATTATCATTTTGAAAAACAGATTTTACAAGTCCAAAACAGATTGGGATAATGATCTTAATCCATTTCTAGCAACAAAACTCGAAAAAACTGCCCAGCACGCTCCTACTCGCCGAGTGCATTATTCTACTCGCCGAGTAGGATGAATTTGTTCATGGACTCGGCGAGTCCTCCCCATGGACTCGGCGAGTCCAGTCGTCAGAGTGCAGAATTTTCGATTTTTTAAGCAGTTTTGCATCAAGTATACAGAAAACAATCCTAGGCTCTGATACCACTGATGGGTTTTGAGCATTCTAACACTTCCTAAGTGTACATGCAACCCTAATAACCTTGAATCTATGTTTTCTCTATATACATGCAAATTACTTTTCAAGGTTATTTCCTAACTAGCATGGCATGGGGATTACATAGAACATAAAACTAGTAGAAATACATACCTTGTTGTTGCTTGGATTCCTTCAAGACTTTGTGAGCCTAGCACCCCAAATGTTGTGCCTCAAATGCTTCACACAACACCACAAGACTTGGAATAACTTGAGAGAATACTTCTAGCACTCAAAATCGGTTATGCCCTCACTAGTCACACTAGGTCACCATTTTGCTAGCCAAAGGGTCCCTTTTATAGTGGTGTCACAATTAGGGTTTCATCATGAAGACCCATAATTGCCATGACTCTTCATTTCTCATGACCCATGGGTTTGTAACTCCCATGGACTATCCATGGAGCTCCAAATGGTTATATCCATAACCCATAAATCATGGATCATTAATCCACCATAAAAGAATTGATGATTGTCATAATCAACCCTTATATAATTAATTAGTCTCACTTTGATCACCAAATTAATACTAGATTAATACTTGATCAATACTAATTAAATAATACTATTATTAATATATTAGAACTTATAATATATTAATAATCATAAGTGCCTTATTCTCTCATTTAGTCTATCCAAGTATTGCAATGCCATGCAACCCAAATGGACCATGTCGGGTCGGGTCAAGTACATACCAAATAAAGTTATGGACTTAGACACTATATCCAACAAATGTTACATCAACCGTAAAACTTGACATCATGTTGCATTATGTATTATTTGGAATAAAAAATGCATCCAACAAATACTACATGTGACAGTCGCCAAAATTGTCACCAATTGTCGATCGCAAATGTAACCAACAAAAAAAATAATAAGATTATATATATATATATATATATATATATATATATATATATATATATATAAGATTTGTCAATCTATGATGAAAATACAAGATTTCACATTTCAATGGTTGTGAAGCTTTCGTTAGACGAGAGACTCATGGCAAGCTTGAACCTCGAAGTGAGAGATGTATTTTCATCGGTTTCATTGCCCTGTCCTTCAAAAGGCAGGAAGCTAGTCTGATCCTGTCCCCCTCAGGGCAACGGCTGGTGCCGAAGGCGTTAGCAACATCCGCTAACCACCTCCTGCTCACTATCGGGTCCTTCGCCCCGTGATATTACTTTTAACTATTCGTATTGTTAGTTATTTTTAAGCTACTTATTTGAAAATTCTTAATGATTATAAAAAATAGTTTCATGGTTTTTTTTTATTAATTTAGGATTACAATTTAGGTTTAACATTATAATTTATAACTTTTAACTATTTATAAAATAGTCTCTCTATTTTTTAAAAGTTTAACTGAAATTATGATTTAAGTTACGAATTTAACATTATATTGAAATTAATAATTTGACTATTTTGCATAAAATCATAAATTATACAAAGTTGTGACTTTAAAATGACAATTGTTCACATACGACAACCTATCTAAACTAATAAGATAACTATAATATGTTAAAAAGTTAAAATCATAATTTTATAAATATAAATAAAATATGATATTTTAATATTTTAGTTTAGTTAATTTATGATTAGAATTTAGTTTTTGCATTAATTTAACATTATTAACTAATTTGTAATAATTATTTGAAAAGAAGTTGAAAAGTCATGGAGGTTTCTAATGTATGTGCTGCAAATAAAAATGCATCTTTTATAAGTATATATAGATATCGGGGAATCACAAACTCCACAAGCTCCCTGGTTTCATCGCAGCCCTCCTTGAATCGAGTACGGATCCTCTTCTTCCAGTAGTACGGGCCCATACTACCTTCCATATCTATCCGTAGTTTCCTCAAGGATTGCCTTGATTCCACCAAGTCACTCTATATTCATACAATTACCCCTCTCAGATAAGGCTCCCAACACTAGATCTTATCCTAGGTTTTCCTAGGGCAAACTCCACACCACTCTCCGCCATCAACTGCATAAGGAACTCCCGCTAAATTCCTCTAACTAGCTCACGAATACAATTACATATTACTAAAACCAGATAATTCTTCGAATGAGAGGTCTCACACTATAACGGTTGGACTCAGACAAGAGCTGCGCAATAGAGTTAAAACCTAACCTTCTAAAATTATTTAGTTCTCATAATATGTAACTTAACATATTCGCTTACTAGTTAGCTAAAGCTAGTTAGAACTCCTATAAAGCACAAAACAAGCAACATTCGGGCATCAAGTAACCAGAATCAAGTATCACCTAATCAGGCCACCCTATCCTTGACTGAATAATACTAGCATGCAAGTATACAAGCTAATACAATAGGCATACAAAGGTATATCTCCTAGCATTCTATCATGCAAAACTGAGCAGATCCTTAGCCCTAACTAGCATGCGATTCACAGATTCATAGCTCAAATCATATCAGATAACATGTATGGGTATTTTGGGAAAACTTACTTGAGCTCGGCTGATTGCATGCACCACACCCTTTCTTATCTTAAAAGAACTCTTTTCTTAAAACTATATTTTCTTTTAGAAAAACTTTACTAAATTCTCAGTTTGATTTCAGACACACCCAAGAGTATGTCCGAATCCCTCAAACTAAGGCTCTGATACCAACTTGAAACGTCCCAAAAATAAGACCCGAAAATTTCATTTTTAATTTAGTAAAATCAGTATTCCCAAAACATCATCGGTACAAACCAAATAAAATAAATGTGTCAAACAACATATCAATCAAAGTGAATCACAAAAAGTGGAACGAGGTGGTGTGTGCTCTGCAATTATCCTGGGCCCTTCTCCTTGGAGTTGGAAGCACCTAAAACATAAACTGAAAACCGTAAGCACAAAGCTTAGTGAGTTCCCTAAGATACCGCATACCAAATTATATAACACATAACGGGCCCTGCCCAAAGAGTATAACGAGCCCCACCCTAACTCGCATAACGGGCCCCGCCCAATAAGTATAACGGGCCCCACCCTAAATCGTATAATGGGCCCCGCCCAATGAGTATAACGGGCCCTGCCCTAACTCGCATAACGGGCCCTGCCCACATACAATTCATACTACATAACAAGTAATAACAAACAGAATAATCATCGGGCCCCGCCCAGTAAACATACAAACACATGCACATACTAGTATCACACAAACAACGAGTATTTTAACATAACAGTTCATGGGTTGGCATTGGTGTCTTCAACCCGCTACACATGGTTAGGAAACTCTTCTCAGACAGCTGAATCACACTGATAATCCCTGGCTGTTGGTCCAACAAATCCTCGAGCTATCAACATCAAATAACACACAATTAACAATTGGAGTCAAATATATATCCTTCGATCCATACTTGGGGTAAAAAGACCATTTTACTGTAACGCCCGCAGATTCAGGCTAGTCAATTTAGAGACAATGAGCATCAAAAATGAATTTTTTATGGAAGATTATTTATAATGATTAATCTTAAACAAGTTATATTATATGTTACAAGGGTTCCGTACATATAAAGAACGCCGAAATCCGAATTATAACGAAGAAGTTATGGCCCGTCGAAGTTTTACGGCAAAACCGGCACGACACCGGGAGACGTAAATAGTGAATTTACGATAGAGGACTTTTTAGCCTTAGTAATCTAAGTGAAATTCGTGGAATATGTTAAATCGAGAGCGTCCATAAAAAGAACACCCAAATCTGACTTCGTATGAGGAAGTTATGAATTTTCTAAGATTTGGCATAGCAGTGCACGACCCGAAACTCGAATTTTAGTTCGAGCGGTTTTTGGCCAACGCGACCTAAATAAGAGTTGAAGATCTCATTAATAGGAACTCAACGATAAAAAGACAGACGAAAACAGAGTCTGTATGAAGAAGTTACGAATTTTACGCGGACATTTAATAGTGTAATCTTCTCATACTATTAAATTTAAAATCGGTCGAGAATTAGCCAATGGAGTCAAAAGGAAAGTTGTAGATCTTGTCTTGACCTACGCATGGATATAAAGAACGTCAAAAACGAAGTTTGTATGCGAAAGTTATGAGTTTTTAAAGATTGGTTGTTTTACCTACGTCCGGCGCCACGTGTCAACACCAGACTTCGCCTTAGAGCCTACGCAAGGCTCACGACGTGAGCACCCTTTCTCACGACGTGAATCGGCCCAGATAGCCTATAAATAGAGGCGTAAATCACCCCCAAAACTCACACCTTTCCTATCCTTTCTCTCATATTACCCCCAAACCCTCTTCCCCCTTCCCTAGCACCTCCTAGGTGTTAGAGGCGAGTCCCGGAGCGCCGCAAGGCTCCGAGAAGAAGAGCTTTCGGCTCGGAAGTTCAGCCCCTGCAGATCCCGACTCCTAGCCAAGCCCCTGGTAAGTGAGATATGCTTACCCTACCTTAAGTATAACTTATGTTTAAATATAGTAATGTTATTAGGACGTTATAATAAATATTTGGGCTATCATTGTGGATTATATAAGTGTCGTTATAATATCTTTTTAACTACTCGCGGTACGGGGAATCTGGTTTAAAGGGCCGCATAGGGTTGTTGGATTTCAGAAGTGCTATATGCCAAAATGGTCCTGCCCTCCGGTGTTTTATGTCTGGCCCCTGTCTGTACATAGTAGGTGAAGAGTATTGTTTAACGCTTATATAATAGTAATAATAGCTAGACTATTAATTAGTCTCGGCGAATATTAGACTAAACTCTAGTGGTAATGATACTAGGTTCTGTCAAACGATGTGTTTGAAGTAAACGAAGTGTTGTCCGAGTACCGAGTCACCACCTTATCAGGTGAGTGCATAGTTACTTTCATCTTACACATAGATATGAAGTATTTTATATAAATTACGTGCTATGTGTGCATATTGTCTGAATACTTGTTGTCTATGCTGAATGAAAGATTTTATACATGGTTTAAATGATTTAAACTGTATATGTATTTTATATCTACAAAATATGTTGGGTAAAACATGGGTAGATGAAATATGAGTTGGATAATGAGATGAGAGGTGGTATAGACCGTGAGATAAGGGTGAGAGGTGAACAGTGAGAGAAGCCTTTTACCCAAGTGTTGGCCCCATGAACTCTAAAAAGATAAGGGTGAGAGGTGAACACCATGAACTCTAAAAAGATACGAGTGGCGATTTTGGGCAATGAAGTATCTATTTATATGTGGGATTTCTAGGGTCATGGATATAACCCAAATCCATACCCATGGGTTTTATGATCCATGGTTCATGTGGCCCAACTCTTTATGTATCCATACATAAACTTGGTCCAACATGGATCATAAGCCCAACACATATAAATATAACTAATTATCATAATTAGTCCCCATAGATTTAATTAGTCTCTTTCGACCACTAAATTAATTCCAAATTAATTCTTGATCACTACTAATTAAAACATATGATTTCATATTAATATATTATTACTTATAATATATTAATAAACCATAAATAACCTTCTCTCAAAAGTCCATCCTAACAAATTGTCCTGATGATATGCAACCCAAATGGACCATGCTACTCTCGGGTCGAATACATACCAATAATAGTTATGGGCTTAGACACCTAATCCAACAGTCTCCCACTTGGATAAGTCTAAAACTATTATTCAAGTATGACTCCAAGATCCCGAATAGCAATCGTAGCTCTTAAAGCCACTGTCAAACTCTGAACAAATCAAATGACATGTCCATTAGATAAGGGATCATATATTCCTCCATTCTAGATATCATATGGACTGAGACATGGATTATAATCATTCTCTCTGTCCATTTGTTGTTTCCCGATTTCCGATTTATGACGACTGACTAATTGAACAAATCAAATCAGTCCAGGCCCGGCCGAGCACTTATGTTTGTCATCACCAAATCATCGAGGGGCCCACATATATCGCTTTTATCCCGAAGGTAAAAGGAATGGATAAACTTCGACTCATATGACTTGTTCTACTACTTGTTGAATCATACACAAAGGCACGTTTTATAACATCGAGTTACCAATGCATTTTCGTGCAATCAATGTATAACCAACTCATAGTAACAACTCATATCTCTAGGTTTGAAGAATATAAGATATTATCATCTCATGATCACTCGTGATAAAATCCATGAAGTGATTCCAATGAGCGCGGGTTGAATCCAATACTCAGAACTTATGAGCACTCATGAGTGTTGTAGCCCTTTGTCCAACATCTTAGACCTCTACAAGCCAACCCATGACAGTCTTAATTCATATCTACTTCCAACATATGACCGACTGTGGATGGTTTGAATAACTTAGTCATCCAGAACAATGACCTAGTTTATTCTGGAAGTCAAAACATGCAAAATGAAACACAAGAATAATTGAATCGAATATGGTATCAAAACCTATGAACATAAATAAAACACCTTTTATTTATCACCATATGATTACACATTATTCATTGTATACTGTTTCAGCTATCAACTTTATTCTTGAATTTAAAACAATAGTTGTCCCATGCTCTAAACACTAGTCATGCCATACACCAAGTATGCATACTATGTTTGTCTATGATCTTTACTTTGTGAAATAGATCAATTGAACATAACTCCAATGATCCTCTTTTCATAGTCCCAAATCCTTACTGCAAATGCAAGAATTCCAAATTCATGCCATTTACTGAAATTTGTTAGATTCTAAACTTATATGCATTGATCCTCTTGTAATGATTATGCACAAAGTCAGATAGACTTGACAACAAACATTACAGAGCATTCCAAAGGAGATCAACTCCTTGGAAACATCATTCTTGAATTAAGTTTCCTAATCTTACACAGATTGAATAATTTCTAACTTTGAAACATTTCCATATTCCATTTGACTATCACTTCTGAACAAGAGTTTCCTCCTTACAGATTATGTCAATATGGTCCTTCCAGAATTATCATTATACTTCCAACTGTCCTTGAGCAACCAATCTTTGGTAAACCTTAGATTGTCCTCGAAAATTGTTTAATCCTTTTAGTCATATCCAATTCTACACCTTTTCCCTTCTTAATGCCCCAGGCATTTGGAAAATTTTAGAAAGGATGAATATAGCACATGCAATCGATCCTATATCCGAAGCATATGGGACACGATTCATGATGTGTCACATAAAGACTAAACCAGTCTTTTGCTATAATATTTCCATTTCAATTTGCCAAGTTCTCATAATTCAGATTATGAAAATGGATGTCGTAATCATAATCGAATTTTAGAACGCAAATAATGGACCCTATATTAGAATTTTCTTATGTTGAGCAATTCCAACATAACATTCATATATATACTTGACTAAATACGATTAAAACCTCAATCTAAGCTTTTAAATTTGAGATGAAGTATAATTTCCTCTCCCTTAATTATAGCAAAACAACTTTTTCCTAATTGAAACCTTTTGTTTTCTATAATTAACATTGCTAACTTGCAACCTTTATCATAATTATCATGCTCCCACTAACATGATGATTATTAGCATAACACTTATGCTCCCACTAGCTTTGACATGTACTCGGAAATCAGTTGAACTTCTAGAAAAAACAATACTTTATTGACTTTCTTACCAAAGTTCAGATTTCTGATACTAGATTGCTTTGATAAAACTTTATCAATATCATACACCTTATCTTAGATAGTTCACAGGTGTGTCTAAACAATTTCAGAACTATGAAAAGGGATGCCGTAATCATAGTCTCAATTGTTTAGACCTTTGCCACTTCTCACAAGTCCATGTTAGTGTGTCGGTTAACCACACAGCTCCACTAACGACTTTGAGAATGCAAATATCACAATTGCTATCTACTTCAAATCTACTTGGTGGAAGTGTTTCCTCACCATCATTTTCATGAATCGGAGAGAAACCTTATGACCCTTAGATTTAATGGTGTATGTGTTCTTATCCATGTGAATTGTCAAAACCATAGTCACAAGACAAGGATAATGACAAATCCAAACTCATATGGACTGAACTCAATCTTAATTTCTTGCCACCTGGCAGCTCAAGGGCCTGCCATTGCTTCCAAGTTGTTGTGCAACCAATTGAGAACTCTAAGAACTCATATGCAAAGCCAACTTTAACTGGAATGGGCACAGAATATGTCAACACGATAGGTTATAAACCTCAAGTCGTGTGTTAGTGAAGAACTTCAGGTTTTATTCTTGATTAGTTCTTGAGACTTTCAAGACCTTTAAGACTCCCACTGTCCTCTTGACATATAAGACTTTCTTGTCAGATATTCAAGAGATAATGTGGATTCTAATCAAGACAAACACTTCACACAATTGGCCTTAGTTGGTCTTTGTTTTATCCAAAACATCACAACTTACCAATTTCAAATGTACAAGAGTAGAAAACTTTTACTCTTACATTTGATAAGTGTTTTAAACCTTCTTTAAGACATGTCACTCAAGTTACAATCTTAGAGTATAACTCTAAGAATTGTTTTTGGAACGAAGTATGAATCATCTTCTTGATTTAACCACTTCAATAATTCATAACTCCTCTTCTTAACTATCAGAATGCACTTAGAGGATGAATTGTGATAAGGTCTCAAAATCATTAAGATGGTCTTAAAACATGATACTAAAGTACTCTCCCATCTTTTCAGATTTGAGAAACTTTTATCTTTCTGCCTAAATTGATTCTTCTTATTCGCTCTGCCATACATTGGAACCTTTTCCAATGTCTCAGAATTACACTTAAGCTTGTAAGTATAACCATATTTACTGAGCTATAGTAAATTATGACGAATAGTCTTATCGATCTTTTGTGGTGGACTCTGACCAGTGCACAAGAATGTGTACCCGATCCCTTAGTCCTTCACTTGACTCACATACCCATGTGAACAAGTAGTTAGTCTTAATTTTTCCAATGCTCGAAAGTTCTCATTCTTCATGTTATACAACTTGCATGATTCCAAGTTTCTATCCAACTGAAACTTGGGTGATGAGAATCTTTCCTTATTTGGTAAATTTAGACACTACCACAAATGAAAGAATCAAATTCATATTTCCACTCTTGCTCTTAATGGAATCTTATAAGCAACACAGATTTTCACAAATGCCATTGTAAGGATATTTTAAAATAAATAAAATCAAAAGATTTACCTTTTATTTTAAAACTTTGCGGAAAAACTTATCCTTACAATCCATATGAAAACTTGTTGTTATCTATTCCTAAGCAAAATATCATAACTCCTAAGAAGTAGCTCAAGAATCCGATCTTCAAACTATGCGATAGAAATCCATCTACGCGATCAGATTCAACATATTCTTTCTTTAAGTTTCTTCACTTTTCTTTGATTCTTAAAACATCAACATGTGACCCAGTCACATCATGTATCAAGAATCTCATAATAGAAACTTAGCAGAGTTAGATAGTGGACTTTACCTGAAGTAGAGTCAAACTTATTGACTTTAACATCCTTAGGTAAATTTGGCAGCTTCGCAACCAATGCCCCTTTCTTTGGCAATATAAACATATGGACCCTTTGGTAATGGGACTATCTCAGACTTAGCTTTTCTCTTTACCATTTGGTCAACCAAGTTGACTATGGCCGATCCATTTCCATTGGGAAGAGAATGCTTTTTTGGATTCCCAGTGTCATCATTGTCAATGTCCATAAAGTTTTTAGGAAGTTGATCTTAGCAAATAGATAAGATCATTAAGGGTCTTGTCATAGTCTGTTTCATAGGTGTTCCAAAAGAACTCACTATGTGACTTAGAAAGTAGTTGAGCCACCAACTTTCTCAAGACTTTGACACCCAACTCTCCCGGCTTGTCAATATGTGACTACATCTCCAAGATGTGATCACACATAGACCTTTGCTTGCCAATAGGGCTTGAGTGACCTTAAACTTTTCAGGAACTTGTGGGTTAGGGAGAATAATTGGAGGAGGTGAAAGAAGTATGATTTCCATGGGACATCATCTTCATTTAGGAAATCTTGTTTCAAGAGATTTGGGAATATCATAAATGTCTAAACCAGACATCTTTTGGGAGATACTCAAGATAGCTGATTTAAAGTCCTTAATATAACACCCAATATGAAATATTAAGGCTAGGACCCAACACAATACTTTTATAACTTGGAAGAGGGATGCAGTAATCCAAGCTATAAAATATTTGAAGGTAGGCGAATGACGATTCACCAATTTCCACCATGAAAACGAAATATATATTATTAGGTTTTATTTGGTTTTTGAAACTCCTAGATCTTTGAGATTCATTGAACTGTTCAATGGCATGTTTCAATCTCGAGTGTGCCCTTCAGGTTTTGTGACTGGGATGCCGAGGATCACAAAACAAGGTGTGAAGTAACCATGCAAATTACTTGGTACCCTTAAGTGTTTACCCCTCAATCGATGTGCCGGTTAACCACACACGCTCCATCGATACTATGATAAACATTAGGTTACCTTTTGCCTACCTTGTTAAATACGAGTTAGTGTGCCGGTTAACCACACACGCTCCACTAACCGACTTAAACAAAGTGTAAAGTGTAATTTCATGGATTAGCACCTTATTCACTTTTTCCTAAGTAACGAAGATTGGGTATTTATAAAAGGTTTAGTTACTTAGTATTTATCATTAATACTTTTAATGAAGGGAGAATTATAGTCATTGTCCTACCCGTTCGGCTAACGACCCTCCACCGGTCAAGGAAGCGGTGGGTGAGAGTGGACACCCATTAAACTGCCATTTTATAGGCAGTAACCTTATACCCCCTTATAGACCGGCTTCGTGAATGAGGCCTACTAACGGTAAGACTGACTTTGTTCTTATATATATATATATATATATATATATATATATATATATATATAAGTATTAACTATTAATATTATAATAGTATAAGGGTGTATTTTAAACATTTAAAATACTTGGTGGTTTAATCTATTAATTAAACTATACTCTTAATTTAATTAAACTTAAACCATGTATTTATGGAATTATTAACTCTTTTAATTAGACACTTTAATTAATTTAATGAAGTCCATACAGTTTGAACTTTAACTTTTAAAATTCTTGGGTTTGGAATTAAAGTGTATATGGGGTTTGACTTTACAAATTCCAAAACTTGAGGACAAGTTTTGAACAATTCAAAAAACTTATGGTTTCCATAACTTATGAATTTTAAAGTGGTTTAATGGAAAAAACCCTTCAAGTTCCATAACTTGTAGACAAGTTATGGAAGACTTTAAAAGCATTAAAAATGTGACTCTTCATTTTTTCATAACTTATGGAATTTTTATGGGTTTTAAAATTCATAAATGTGACTTTTCATGTAACTTGAGGACAAGTTACAAAAACACATATTATGAACAACTTCAAGATTAATTTGGATTGAAAACAACTATCTCATAATTTTTCCTATTAATCTAAACAAACTCATAAACATGAACATTCATAATCAACATTTTTCAAGCATCATATAAACATGTATAAAACTTGAAACTTTGATTATTATCCTTTATTTGGATGAGAATAAACATTACCATAGTATCAAAAAACAAATTTTATGAACAAAAACATTTTGCGGTAATGATTCTAATCCAAAACAGGCCAAAAAACTCGAAGATAAGCTGTCAGGGGGTCCAACTCGTCGAGTGCATGAACCAACTCGACGAGTTGGATGAATTTGTTCATGGACTCGTCGAGTCCATCACTGGACTCATCGAGTCTGCTGTCCCGACAACAAAAAATTCGATTTTTTTCAGTTTTTTTTTCCAGCAACTTGCATCAAGTATAATTGAAAACAACCCATGGCTCTGATACCACTGTTGGGTTTTGGTATACTACAACATCCTATGGTGCACATACAACCCTAAATACCTTGGATCTATGTTTTCACTAATTATACATGCAAATGGTTTCCAAGGTATTAATCTTACAACTAGCATGCATTTAACATAAAATTATAATATACTAGTTAGCATGACATACCTTTTGATGGAGCTTGAATTCTTGGTGTATTTGGCCTTAAAGAGCTTAGCCCCAATAGTGTGGAAGCCTCAAATGGAATCACAACACACCATGGACAAAGGATGAACTTGAGAGAGAATTCCATGCACACAAAAGACACCATGAACTCTAAAAAGATACAAGTGGCGATTTTGGGCAATGAAGTATCTATTTATATGTGGGATTTCTAGGGTCATGGATATAACCCAAATCCATACCCATGGGTTTTATGATCTGTGGTTCATGTGGCCCAACTCTTTATGTATCCATACATAAACTTGGTCCAACATGGATCATAAGCCCAACACATATAAATATAACTAATTATCATAATTAGTCCCCATAGATTTAATTAGTCTCTTTCGACCACTAAATTAATTCCAAATTAATTCTTGATCACTACTAATTAAAACATATGATTTCATATTAATATATTATTACTTATAATATATTAATAAACCATAAATAACCTTCTCTCAAAAGTCCATCCTAACAAATTGTCCTGATGATATGCAACCCAAATGGACCATGCTACTCTCGGGTCGAATACATACCAATAATAGTTATGGGCTTAGACACCTAATCCAACACTTCTATCAACCCAAAAAGGGACCAAATGCATAACAAAACCAACCATAAAGAGATCTAAACATTTATGTAACATCCCCAAAACATAATCCCAAAAATTTCATTTTAGATTCTAGTAAAAACAGTATTCCAAAAACATTGTTCATACAACCCAATAAAATAAGTGTGTCAAACATCATAAAAATCAGAGTGTGTCCCATAAACAGAATCCATATGGTGTGTGCAATGCAGTCATCCTGAGCCCTTCCCCTTGGAACTGGAAGCACCTGAAACATAAACTGAAAATCGTAAGCACAAAGCTTAGTGAGTTCCCCAAACTACCCCATACCATACATAATAAATCACATATTGGGCTCCCGCCCAACATTGGGCCCCTCCCGGTATCGGACCCCGCCCGGCATCGAGCCCCGCTCGGTTTACAGATCTGTTATTCTCATGCCTCGCCTGTCATTGGACCTCGCCCACTATGCACATACAAAATATATCACATTATCATGCTAACACATATAATAATCATAAAACAATAACATATGTTCCAGTCATCGAGCCTCGCCCGGCATCGAGCCCCGCCCGGTATACATAGCAGCGCATAACACATGCAAGGGTCGTGCGGACTCCTAAAATCCTAGCATAACCAAAAAGGGTCGGCATTGGTGCCTTAAACCTAATAAACCCAGTGAGGAAACTCACCTCGAATGCTGAACGATAGCTGAATAGGTCCCGACTTCGAATATCAGCTCTACCCGACACCTAAACAATAACAATTCCTTAGATACAACTCAAAATACCTCAACACCCCCTTATTGGTCAAGCTTGGTCAAAGACAAAAGTCAAAAGGCCAAGGTCAGCGACCCATGTTGACTCAACATGTCGTGGTTCCCTTTGACCACGTCGTGTATCCCCATTTATCCTCACAAGCGGGAAAATCCCAGCCAACACGCCGTGTTTCATTGAAAACACGTCGTGTTTCCTCGAGTTCCAACAACTTAATACATTAAGTTATTTCATTCGTCTCCAAGAGTTCCCAAGCTCCGATTTGAACCCAATAGAGACTTAGAAGGGTAAAGTTTCCAACTTTACCCTTAGGGACTACCACAAAGGGTCCAAACTCAAACCCTAAGGCTTAATAGCACAAGGCTTAACTAATAAGCACTTAACTCATGAGTCAAAGCCCCAAAACACAAATATGACCTCCTTGAGTTAGAAAACCACGTAAAGTTGCCAACTTTACGTTTATGCATGCCCAAATGAAGCTCTTAAGTTTTAAAAGGAACTTAATGCATGCATGGGACCAATTCTTCTCATAAAGCTTGCACCTTTAAACTCAAGGGGTCCAATGCAACTTAGATATAAAATAACAAACCCCAAAATGACTTCTTACACTCTTCAACCCAAAAAGACCAAAAACATGAATTAAGGAGATCTAAACATCTACTGATCAATGTATGAACTTGATACCTCAAAGAGACTGCAACAAGCAGAAAGATTCTGGATATATGACCTTCCTTCCAAGCTAAGCACCTTAAATCTTCAAGCTTCCCTTAGAAATGAGCAAAATAACCACAAGAATCCACTCAAGGCTCAAGAACACCACCAAGAAAGCTTAAGGGACGAATTAGGGTTTTAGTGGCAATGAAGGCTGGTAAGGAGACCAACCCTTGGGGACTTAAGGAGATTATATAGGGTGCAACACCCTAAAATTAGGGTTTCCTTCCCAGCCGCCAACACGCCGTGTTGAGACACCACAACACGCCGTGTTGGTTCATTAAACTCTACGGGCCAAAACCAAATCACCACGCCGTGTTCAAAGATAATTCATGAACAAATTGGAAATACTTTCATACCTGGAACCAAGCGTTACAATTTATAAACCAAGATTTAAACTTGATACCTCAGAAAGCTTGCACAAAAGATGATGATTCTGGATCCAAAACCTTCTCACCAAGAAAGGCAACTCCAAGCTTCTCTACTTCCTTCAAAAAGGCAAAAATGGGCACCAAAGTCTTCTTAACAGCTCAAGAACACCACAAAGAGGCTTAAGGATCAATTTAGGGTTTTTATGGAAATGGAGGCTGGTAAAAAGGTCAGCCATGAGGACTTAAGGCCTTATGTAGGGCACAACACCCTAAATTAGGGTTTCAACATATCTCACATACGCCCCGCGTACATAAATGTATGCCCAGCGTACGTGTCCGGAGTCCCGTCCTAACCTCGCATCAGTACGCTAAGCGTACCAAGTGGTACGCCCCGCGTACTCGCTTTACAGCTTGTACGCTAAGTGTACCAAGTGGTATGCCCCGCGTACTGCCCAAGGACCAAAATGCAACTTTTTATAACAATAGGGAAACAAATGAACATACCGGGATTTAAGTGTTACACAACCATATAACAATCCTATGCTAAAAAACATACATATCGTAGACTCTCCTAGGAAATCTCAATTCTCACCGCTCGTAATACCAAGAACCTTAATCAACACTGATGGCTGCCTTATGAATGCAAGTTATACACGAATAGAATCACATAGACTGTCAAATGATGACTCTACCCTAAGTCCACAACCAAACAAGGAACAGAAAATGAGGCAGAGTCAATCATTCTAGGGCTATATAATCCTAGTCGTATAAAACTTTGAAAGCATACACTTAGCAATTAACTAAGCCGATATCAATTCTAAGTAATACATAACATCAAATTCCCCTAGGCTATAAGGCCTCACACAAATCAGGCAATTCTAGCATATGATTCCTGAAGGTATCCTTATCCCTAATCTAGAATGTAATTCTCATATCAAGCATACTACTCATAACACATATGGGTAATCTTAGGAACCACTTACTTGAGCTCGACTGATTGCACGCATCACACCCCTTTTCTTAGTAAAAATGTTTTTAGAGGTTTAATTTCATTTATCTTTAAAAATATTATAATTTCCTCTGTTTGAGTTCTGAAACACCCGAAGTGTCCCCGAATCTCTCAAACCAAGGCTCTGATACCAACTTGTAATGTCCCAAAAACAGTAATAAATTTTTCATTTGAAAGTTCATAAATTCATTCATCAATTGTTGTGCCATAATTTGAAAGTTCATAAAAATTTTCATTCATCAATTGAGTTCAAAATGCAGAAATTATGAGGGGAGGATGTTGTGCCATCACGTCGAGCCCTTCCCTTTCGAACCAAAAGTACCTGAAACCATAAACATAAACTGTAAGCACAAAGCTTAGTGAGTCCCCCAAATTGCCACATACCATACATAAGAAAGTGAAAGTTATGGGCCAAATCATAGTCTTGCAATCATTTCATGTCATGGGCCAAATCATGGTCGTTCCTTGCAATGCCAAGGGTTAAATCCCGGTCTTACATACAAGTGCTAGGGGCTAGATCCTGGTTTTTCATACAATTGCTAGGGGCGAGATCCTGGTCTTTTATGCATGTATTACAGAGACAACTAGCATTCTACACAACAAATTAATGGGCCGACATGGGTATCTTCGACCCATGGATCTAGTGATGAGACTCACCTCACAAACAAATGAGAAAAACTGAATAGCACGCCGCTCCGAGATTACTCTACCAGTTACCTCAATGAATTAAGTGACAACAATCTCAACATACATATCAAAATACCTAAAGTACCCCTAGGTCAAACCCTAGTCAAAATCCAAGTCAGAGTCAACTGAGTCAACTGAGTCGACTCAGTGAGTACGCCGGGCGTACACAACAGGTACGCGGGGCATACCAAACATTTGACCAAAAAACGAGGGGATGACCACGTACGCGCAACGTACCCTTTGGTACGCCCAACGTACGCGACTGCCAACCAACTCAACCCATTAAGTGCTTAATCCTTAAGCACATTCGCCCAAAATCCAGATCCATACTCTAAAAGGTGATCTTAACCATAAATTTTCCAACATTATGGTTTTGCATGGCTATTAAGACCTTAATAACAAAACCCCTAACTTATTGACCCATTAAGACAACCTAGACCATGTATGAGAAGAAACCAATGTACAAGATCCCATTTTTATGACTTAACATGCCCCTAAAAATCTGAAAGGACAACTCAAACATCTTGGAGCATTCCATGCTCACAAAGGTCAAGATTTGGGACAAAAAGGGACCAACTTTAAGCTAAAACTAGATCTAAAAGAAATGCTCATCAAGGTTGGAGCTTTATATCTCCAGAAGATGCATAAAGGAATGAAGATGCTAGATCCAAGTCCTTGAGTGAAACACTACAACCTCAATGTTCTTCCTTCTTCTCCAAAAGCTCCAAAATGGCACCAAAAGGCTCTTCAAGCTTCACAAGGCACTCACACACTTTAGGGTTTCGAAATGAGGAAAGAGGTTAGAGTTAATAAGGAGTGTGAGGCCATAAAGATGTTTAAATAGTGTCCAAACCCTAAAAATTAGGGTTTGCACCATGGCTACGTACACCCAACGTACTCAGAGTACGCCCATCGTACTCATGTATGGTCGAAATTACGAAAATGCCATTAGCGACCAATTTTGTAAACAAATCACAATCCAAGGGTCAAAAGAGAATACCTGGAAAATTAAGATGTTACAAGAGGTACCACCTGAAAATAAAGAAAAACCCTCATTTACCATAAATTCTAGATCACTTAGCGTAGGACTACCATAAAGTCTCATTTGAAAATGATTTTCTCATTCAAAATTTTTCATTCGCTCTACTCTGCCCGACATCGGGATCATACCCGACGCGCGCAAGACGTCCCTTTTTTATGCAGGTTAAAAAGGCGTGGAACTCCTGCTGGAAGACGCGGTTGGTTTTTCCACCGAAAGTCGAGAAGATAAGGTGTAAAATGTAAATCACTAGGTGTTGGATTCCTATATAGTGCCAAACTCTTATTATTCATTACAGAATACTAGCTTCTATCGCTCCTTGGTCACGAAGCAACATATCGGAAAAAAGGAACCTTTATTTCTCTTATCATACGCAATATCTCAATTGAAAAAAGGAACCTTTATTCAACATGGTGCAGTACATGTTGATGAGCACAATGCAATTCACGTCATAGCCACTTTCTTTTTTAGAAAGATTGTCTGTCCTAAGTGATCAAAGAAACTTTAGAGCGATTTGTCAGGCGAGCGTCGAGCAGTGGGCTTGGAGAGTATAATGATGAAAAAAGTATAAGCAACTAAACTCAAGAAGGGTGACGAAACTTCTTTGCATCCCATAGTGTAGTCGCACTAAGCGACTACCCTTACGAAGTCGTACAACGAAGTGATTAGCATACCAAAGTGACACAAGGCTCTAAGCTCGTACCTTATAAGTAAGCTCTTTATGCTCTCTTCGCTCGCTCCTTTTCATAGGTATATATTTCTTATCTTAAGAGATTTTGAGAAGAGTGAGTGTGCTTTCGAAAGTTTCGACTTTTTGATATTTCTTCCCTTAGCGCACAGGCACTAAGAAAGTAAACTACCTTTTTTCTTTTCTTTCGTCCCCCTTTTTTTGTTTTTTTTATTAATCCATATATCTCTGAGAAACTACACTAAAAGGAAATTTTAAGTACAGACGATGCCTATAAATGATAGTAACACTTGGGGGATTCGAAATACCAAATCCCAGCTTAAGTCCAAAAGGCCTACACTTTAACTAGGAACGGACAGGTCCATGAAATAACCGCGTTGCTCGATCAATGAAACTTGAGTGATGGTCTTCTGAGACGAGACATTCGTAATGGATCCATCATAGACGTTATTTTAGATGGTTCTAATTGTGGGCGATAGTCTTCAACTTGGGGATCCAGAGTTTCCGAAATCTATACTAGTTTACCCAGTAATGTTGTGGCTGCAATGCGTAGGTCGTCGTTCTCTGATCCATTCTTTAGGTGAGAGGAAACCTTCTCTTTCAAAATGAATGGAAGGTAAACAAGAGGAACTGCTTGTAGATAAGTGAAACATCCCAAAAATACAGTCCAAAAATTTCGTTTTGAAAATTATTATAAAACCATAAACCATCCATAATCAAATGGGCTTTCCTCACAAGCCCAACTAGTCCTTGGGCTCTTGACTAACTTCTGAAGGCCCATCACGGCCCAACTACTGCTATGTCCAAAGCTTGGCCCAAACTGAGGCCCAATAACATAAAGCCCACTGTCTGAGCGTACGCTGAGCGTACCCTTCTGTACGTTGCGCGTACTGCTTGAATGACTTGTATGTTGCGCGTACTGGCGTGTACACCCAGCGTACTCTCCTGTTAAGCCATTTTCTCCAAAACTGCTCAATCCCTTAAGACACTACGTCTAAACTACAAATCTGAGTCCAATACTTCGTCCTAACCCATAAAGTCGATCACTTGGTGGCTTGCAACCCACCAAATGAACCCAACTCTAAAAATAGCAATAAACTTCCATGGAAATGGCGAGATCTCATGCATGGCTACATAAAGGCCTCAAAGCTTGCAACTTTACTGCTAAAGGAACACTTTGAGCTTCAATGGTGGCAACCCTAAGCTCAAAAACGAAGTTGCATGAGCAAGATCCATTCTTTGGACCTAAAAAGGTCTAAAGCTTCAAAACCCTAGATGTAAGCTTCTAAGAGGAAAGATAGGAGCTTTATACCTCCTTTAGGTGCCAAAAGATGAACTAGTTCCAGATCCTTGAGCTCAAGATACTCAAGTGCTTCTCCTCCAACTTCTCTTTACTTCTTCCAAGCCTTTCTTCACCAAAAATGAACTAGGGTTTTCTGAGGGTGATGGACTGGTGAGGAGGCCAGAGGGGAGGCTATAATGGGGTATTTATATGTCTTAAACCCTAAAAATTAGGGTTTGGCATCTGCCCGCGTACGCTGGGCGTACATCTTGGTACGCTGCGCGTACGCCCCCGAGTCCCTCGAATCCAATGGGCCACTACGCCCCACGTACGCCAGGTTACGCCCAACGTACGACTTATGGGCAACCCAACTTCTTGGCCCATTTTGCTAAGGTCCACCCCAAAAGGTCCATTGTCCAAGTGTTAGCCCAAAGCTAATATTAATTTACATAATTTAAATAATACCTCGAGAGACGGATGTTACAATAAGTATATAGACATGCTATTTTGATGTGATGTAAGAATCGATTCTTACATATTATAATATATTAAGTGACTTACTCCCTAAAAACATGTTATGCTCAAAGGGAGAAGCCGGTCCGCCCGATTTCAGTTGAAGCCAATTCACGGGGAAGAAAGAGTTGGCGATCTTTACTCGTCCATCACTCCCACTTGAAGTTAAGAGGTAGTAGGAACATGAGATGAGGGCTCACATAGAGACAGATGTTGTCAAAGCTACTAAGGAACCAAAAACCCCATGAATTTTGTTCTTATTCTTATCTTCTGGCCGACACTCCCCTTACCGGTATCAGTGCAAGGGCAATTAGTACGGGTTGCCATAGTAGTATGGATGGATTGGAACGAAGGGATGAAGGAGGGTCGGCCTGCCCAACAAGTAGACCAAAATAACTAGCTTATAGTCTAAATAGCTAGAGCTCTAGCCCAAGCCTCCAAATCGAAGCTTCGGAGAGCCTTCTCCTATGTGATGAGATGAATTCTGTCTCTCCCTCCAACACCCGTAGACATTTCGTCCTAATTCCTTCAATCCTACTAGCCATTCCTTTCAGGACCCTGGACAAGGAGGAAAAAATGCAAGCTTTGAAGAGTGAATTTCATTAAAAACAAGGCCTTACCAGCATGACCTAAGAGGACGGGCACCTTTCCAACCTGAAAGCTTCTTGCTGAATTTCTCTATAAATAAATTCTAAAGTTAATCTCCTCATCTTCCCAACATACCAAAATGAACCGAAATTGGAAGAATAGGGATCCTAATTATCATCAAGTTATTGGGTAAATAGTTAGAAGGTTAAAATGATAATTTTATTCATTATACATATCGTTCTAACAATTTTACGAGACATCATTGTATATAAATTATATTGCCTTTTAGAGTGTGTCTGGCTAACTTGATTTAAGGAGTTTATTAATTTATTATCGATTTCACTCCTCACTAACTTATTAAAAATTGTCAAACACATTTTAAAAATTTCATTTTAATACCTATAAGTCGAATTACAAAATAGGTATCATTTTGAATAAGTACTCGAAACACCTTCTTAATAATTTAACACTGAACAAAATTTTAAATTGATAGAATAATGATTTTGGTGACGAGGACAATTGCCCTATTTCTTAACAATTAATATGACGAGGAGATATGGTACATGAAGAATTGCCTTAATTTTTTATATAAATAGATAATTTAAATAAAATAATGAAGTGATAACAAGAACCCAAGCAAATCGGATATCAGCTCAAGATTCTTTGAAATAAAACCCTAAACTTTGCTTTTGTAAGAACAAATCACGCTACACAATCCAATCTCTACCGTCACCCTTTTTAATCTAACGGTCTATATCATCCCACCTCTCGTGCTTATCAATCCCCTCTCTTTCTCTTTTAGCACTCTCTCTTGCACTATTCTGTTCGAAAGTCTCTCACTCGATCTTTAGCACACTGAAAATGGCCAAAAAAATTTGTTATTTTGTTGGCGATCAGCCGATTGGAAGGATGGTTCATATTGAATCTTCGGATCTTTAAAAGATTTCTGTAAATTTACACATACACAATAGATTATTACGAAAAAACTTGTTTGGTTCAGTAGATTGTTATGCAATTAAGGTAATTTAGGATCTAGAAGTTTGTAAAGATCGTAGCTTTATAAGTTTTGTTAATTGAAGCTCGATAGTATTTAATTTTTATTTGAAGAGGTTAATTTCATGCAAATGTTGTGATGATTACTGATAGTTATTCCAAGATGATGTCCGATATCGGAATGCGATCGGTGCTTTCTAACAACGAGGAGCTGAGCTTGCTGATGAGGGAGAAGCGTAGGCAAGAGGTTATTAGCAGTACTAGTATGATGAGTAACAGTAGCGGCGATCGCGAGAGGGAGCTTAATATGTATCGCAGCGGTTCAGCTCCGCCGACGGTGGAAGGGTCATTGAATGCAGTCGGAGGACTGTTTGGTGGCGGTGGTGGTCTGACGGCCGAGTTAGGCGGGATTTCAGAAGATGAGTTAAGGTCTGATCCGGCATACATTTCGTATTACTACGCTAATGTGAATCTGAACCCTAGGCTTCCGCCGCCGCTGTTGTCGAAGGAGGATTGGCGATATGCGCAGCGCCTGCAAGGCGGCGGTGGAAGTGGGATTGGTGGCTCTGCTATTGGCGATAGGAGGAAGGTAAACAGGGATGATGGGAGTAATACTAGGTCTCTATTTGCAAGCCAGTTAGGGTTCAATGGGAACAAAGAAGAGAATCATGGACCGACCGAATGGAGGAAGTCACACAGCGGTGAATCTGCCGCCGCCGAATGGGGAGGCAATGGGCTTATCGGGTTGCCTGGATTGGGGTCAGGAAGTAGGCAGAAGAGCATTGCGGAGATCTTTAAGGTTTGAAACTTGTCATCGTTTTTGTCTGAAATTTGTAGCTTTTGAATCTTCCCTTTTAGTTATTGCTTAAACTCCGTTTCCAACTGCAGGATGACATGACTCAAGCAGCATCTAGTTCTCGTCATCCATCTCGTCCGGCAAGCCGGAACACATTTGACGAAAACATCGAACCCTCTGAAACCCATTTTGGTCTTCACCAAGATCTGGTTTCCATGGAAGCTTTACGTTCGAG
The DNA here is from genome assembly GCF_052849685.1 of Lactuca virosa. Classification (NCBI taxonomy): domain Eukaryota; kingdom Viridiplantae; phylum Streptophyta; class Magnoliopsida; order Asterales; family Asteraceae; genus Lactuca; species Lactuca virosa. The sequence goes on along the minus strand of NC_136427.1, from coordinate 284,129,130 downwards.
CCCAAACCATCCTCACGCGATGTCATCAGCTTCTCATACGTACGCATCTGCACTCGGTGGTTCTTTGTCTAGAAGCACCACTCCTGACCCTCAACTGGTGGCCAGATTGGCTAGCCCTCGCATTTCGGCTGCAGGAGGCAGGGTTAACTCTGCTCCATCTGAACATTCCGACCTAGCAGCAGCCATGGCAGGCATGAGTCTATCAGCAGATGGTATGACAAATCAAGAAAACGAGATTGATGAGCAGAACACGCATATGAAACATCCATACTTGACCAACAAAGGTTTGTATCTCAACATGAGCAACCCTTCTTTTTCAGGCGATGCACAAGGTTCTCCGGTTAACTCCCATCTGAGAGCAGGTGGTTCTCCGCACTACCAACACATGGACAGTCCAAATTCATCTTATTCAAACTATGGGCTAGGTGGGTATGTGATGAATCCTGCATCACCTTCCATGATGGGTGGTGGTGGCATGGATTCCAGAGCCATGGGAGGTGGGTTTGCTTTGGGACCTAATATACTCGCTGCAGCTGCAGAGTTACAGAATCTTCAATACGCTGCTGCTCTGAATGATCCAACAATGGAGTTACTAGCACTTCAGAAAGCTTACCTTTCAGGCCTGCTATCACCTCAAAAATCACCGTATGGTCTTCCTTACCTTAACAAAACAAACAGTTTAACTCATGGTTACTATGGAAACTACCCCACCAGTCCACTGGCCGGACCTCTCCTCCCCAACTCAGGCAGCCCTGTCAGACATGGAGAAAGGAGTCTTCGTTTCCCTTCTGGAATGAGAAACTTACCCGGAGGCTTCACCGGATCTTTTGAAGAAGCTTTTGCATCTTCTTTGCTTGATGAGTTCAAGAGTAATAAAACCAAATGTTTTGAGCTTTCAGAAATCGCAGGACATGTTGTTGAATTCAGGTTCGTTTTACAGTTTTACTTCTTCATGCTACAACTACACTTATGACATAACAAAAACTCATTTTAAACTTTAATTTCTGCAGTTCCGATCAGTATGGAAGTCGATTCATTCAACAAAAGCTCGAAACCTCTACCACAGAAGAGAAAAACATGGTTTTTCATGAAATTATGCCTCAGGCTCTTTCACTTATGACTGATGTATTCGGTAATTACGTGATCCAGAAGGTAAATTGGTGTTTGACTATCTTTATTCTTTATCAATATATGACATTAAAGAATTTTCTTGTTTTTGTTTTATAAATATAGTTTTTTGAACATGGAACTGCTTCTCAAATAAGAGAACTGGCAGACCAGCTTGATGACCATGTCCTAACCCTTAGTCTACAGATGTATGGTTGCAGAGTAATCCAAAAGGTAAACATTTTAAGGTTACAACTTCGAAGACATATTATGCATTTGAAAGCATATGTTTGACTTTTTTCATTTAGGCTATAGAGGTAGTTGACTTGGACCAACAAAGAAAAATGGTAGCAGAGCTTGATGGTCATGTAATGCGATGTGTACGCGATCAAAATGGTAATCATGTTATTCAAAAGTGCATTGAATGCATTCCGGAAGATGCTATTCATTTCATCATATCAACATTTTATGATCAAGTTGTTACATTGTCAACACACCCATATGGTTGTCGCGTTATTCAGGTAAAAAAAGCAGACAAATTTACATTTTTTAAACATTTGGGTAACCTATTTCACTTTCTTTATTCGATCTTGTTGCTAAATGATTGAAATTTTACTAACAGAGAGTCCTCGAGCACTGTAGCAACCCAAAAACACAAACCATAGTCATGGATGAAATCTTGAAATCTGTACGCATGCTTGCACAAGATCAATACGGGAATTATGTTGTTCAGGTAGGTTTTTATAAACGATAAAAACTGTTTCTGTAAAAAGTATAAATTATTGAAACGATTACATAATGTTGATGTTTTTTTTTTTTTATAACAGCATGTGCTCGAACATGGAAAGCCACACGAACGCACGTCTATTATCGATCAATTAATCGGGCAGATAGTTCAAATGAGTCAACAAAAGTTTGCTTCCAATGTTGTTGAAAAATGTTTGACTTTTGGTACACCCGAGGAGCGGCAGATTCTTGTCACCGAGATGCTAGGCACCACTGATGAAAACGAACCACTCCAGGTTAATTTTTACTTGATTTTATTTTTATTAAGTTTTCCATGACAAAAATACAAAATCAGTGTAGAAGGTTTAATACTTTTTTTTGGTATCAGGTAATGATGAAAGATCAGTTTGCTAATTATGTTGTACAAAAAGTGTTGGAGACGTGTGATGATCGCCAACTTGAAATGATACTTAATCGTATTAAAGTTCATCTGAATGCTCTGAAAAAGTATACTTATGGGAAACATATAGTTGCTCGTGTAGAGAAACTTGTTGCTGCTGGAGGTATAATACTATATTTAAATAAAATCAAAACCATCAACCATGCATGGTGTTGATGAAACATTTTTGATATGTTTTTTTTATTGATATACAGAAAGGAGGATTGGGATACTGGCGGGATATGCTGCTGCAGCTTCCATGGCTACTGCTGCTGCTGCTACTACTACTACTTAGGGAAAGGTTATAGAGAGGTGATCGAAGTTGTACAGCTAACTGAGTATGAAGTATGAAGTCTGAAGTATGATGGATGGATGGATGGTTTGTGTTTTATTAGTTTTTTTATTTGGGTTTATTTTGGTGCTATGAAGCTCTTATTCCGGGTTTATTTGGAAGATATGTAAGAGTGAATTTGCAAATAAAAGATTGTACATTGTTAGTTTGAGGATATACCTAGGAAATATGGGGTCTCCGCCATGGCTGAAAGAGGGTGAAAGATGCCCGTGGCCTGAAGAGAGAGAGAGAAGGTAAGATGAGTGTACTGTACAAGTTGTTTAAGCCTGTAAAAAGAGGAAGATAGAAGGAAATGGAAATGTGTGTTGTTATGTTGTGGTGAGGTGAGGTGTGGTTGCAGAGGCTGTGGTGTATTAGGAATGACCATATAAGTTTTCCTTGTGTATGAACTTCATATGTTCTGTTTTATTCAGCTAAACCTTTTCTCAATATGGTTTCTTCATCTTGTTTGCCATTTTTTGGTTTTGCTTTCTGCTGATATTTGTGTTGCGAATCTTTAACCTGATATGTATCTATTTTTGGAAATACATGAAAAGTGAAAAATAATTTTTAAAAAGCACTTCTGATTACAGAAAAGATCCGTGGATTCAGATATTTGTAAACGGAGGTACGTCCACAATTGAAATCTTCGTAGAAGATGAACAGCAGCAATGCATGTTTCTGTTTCGGATCGGAAGAAAAGTCGCTCTTCCGATGAAACAAATCATCATATAGGCTACAAATCATGTTCATGATGTAGTATGTACTCTAAATCCCTAATATTAATCCAAAATCCATATGCAACTAAGAAACTTTAATTCAAATATCTTTAATTTGTGAAAATTAAGAACAATTCATCGTTCCGAAGCCGGAGTCTTGGTTTAGAACAGTTGTTCCTAATTTGATAATTACATGAAAATTTGTTAGATTACCGGTTTGATGGAGGCGTTTACCGGTCTCTTTTTGGCGACCGCCGGTCGAACTAACATCCGGTTCAATATGTTAAATGCAGCCCGAGATATTCGGATCCGCTTCTAGAAAACCGCTTATTTTGTGGAAGTTGCAACTTTCAAACGCTTACTTGGACCGCAAAATCGGGTTAATATTAAAACCCGGGCTGATAAAAACCCGTGAAAGTGGAGACGTAACCGGTCTATCCGGTTCTACATCGACTCATCTTCCGAGTATATATTAGCCCTAACCTCCATAACTCGGTCTCCCCAGAATTTCGACGACGAAATTAAAAAAAATCAAGTAAGTTTCCGTCTAATCAACCTCTTCTTCTGTCTAATCCGGGTTTCGTATGCTCTTCTGTTGTCGTTGATTTTGCATATATAATTGTTTGACGATACAATTTTATTCGTCAATGGTTGAAATGTGTAGCTACTAATGCTGTAGATTATTAGTGCTTAAATATAGATATTATAGAGATAGCTAGCTTTGCGCTTGCATGCGAAGTCTGAAAAATGGCTTCCGATTTAGAACCAGTACCTGTAAATTCACAAAAACATGATCCAGCATGGAAGCATTGCCAAATGTACAAAAGTGGCGATAAGGTCCAACTCAAGTGTATATATTGCGGCAAAATGTTCAAGGGCGGTGGAATTCACAGGATTAAAGAACACCTCGCAGGCCAAAAAGGTAATGCGTCCAGTTGTTTAAGAGTACAGCCTGATGTTCGTCTGTTGATGCAAGAGAGCTTAAATGGTGTCGTAGTGAAGAAGAGAAAGAAACAGAAATTGGCTGAAGAAATCACTAATTTCAATTCTGGCGAGACTGATTCTTTTGCTAATCAATCTGCTTTGAACACTGAGGCTGTAATGCTTCCTGTTGCAGAAGCTATTGAGCCCAATCCTAGTTTATTACTGACTCAAGAAGAAGAAGGTACTGTTAGTAGTAAGAGAGGTGGAGGTAGAAGAAAGAAAGGATGTAGAGTGAGAAAAGGTTCGAATGCTCTTGCCCTTATTGATACTGTGTATGATGATTCAAAAAGGGTTAACCATCAAGTTAGTTTAGCAATTGGGAGGTTTTTATTTGATGTTGGTGTACCTTTAGATGCTGTGAACTCCATATATTTCCAGCCCATGATTGATGCAATTGCTTCACAAGGGTCAGGAGTTGTGGGGCCTTCATATCACGATCTTCGAAGCTGGATTTTAAAGAATACAGTTCAAGAAGTTAGAACAGATGTTGATCAATGCACGGGGACTTGGGGAAAGAGTGGTTGTTCTGTTTTAGTCGATGAATTGACTTCAGAAAATGGTAAAATGTTTCTGAATTTCTCAGTTTATTGTCCTGAAGGGCTAATGTTTTTGAGGTCTGTTGATGTGATCAACATTATAGACTCCATAGACGCTTTATATGGTTTATTTAAAGAAATCATTGAAGAAGTTGGAGTAAGAAATGTTCTCCAGATTGTTACTAACAATGAAGAACGTTATATTGAAGTAGGGAAACGAATCACCGATAATTTCCCCACCATTTTCTGGACTCCATGTGCGACTCATTGTGTGGATTTGATGTTAGATGATTTCAGAGAACTTGAATGGATAAGTACGATTCTTGAACAAGCTAGATCAATATCAAGATTCATTTACAATCATAGCTTTGTATTGAATATGATGAGAAGGTACACTTTTGGGGTGGACATCGTTGTAGTGGGTCCCACACGTGCATCCACAGATTTCTCCACATTGAAAAGAATGGTAAGTGTGAAGCACAACCTCCAATCCATGGTAACCTCAGAGGAATGGATGGATTGTTCATATTCCAAGAAAGAAGAGGGGTACACTACTTTGGATTATATAAGCAATCCATCTTTTTGGTCAATGTGTACAGTGATCACCCATTTAACAGATCCTTTGTTGAGGCTTTTGAGAATTGTTAGTGGGAAAAAGAGACCAGGAATGGGGTATGTTTATGCAGGGGTATATCGGGCAAAAGAAGCAATTAAAAAAGAACTTATTGATAAGAAAGATTATATGGTTTATTGGAACATAATAGATCGTAGGTGGGAACAGCTTCATCGCCACCCTCTTCACACTGCAGGTTTTTATTTAAATCCAAAGTTCTTTTACAGTACAGAAGGAGATATACATCTTCAAATCAGGTCATCAGTGTATGATTGTGTAGAAAGATTGGTTCCTGACACTACAATCCAAGATAAAATTGTTAAAGAAACAGCATCTTATAGTGAAGCCACTGGCGATTTTGGGAGGAAAATTGCAATAAGAGGCAGAGAGACTTTACTTCCTGGTAAGACTTAAATCTTAGTCTTTTGCTAATATGGTGTTTTGAAGTTACAGTTTGAGTAATAATTATGTTTCATTATTGATTAATAATGTAGCTGAGTGGTGGTCTACATATGGAGGGGCTTGTCCGAATTTGGCTCGTTTGGCTATTCGTATACTTAGTCAAACTTGTAGTTTGGTTGGGTGTAAACCAAACAGGATTCCATTCCAACAGATTCATGAAACAAAGAATTATGTAGAACACCAGAGGCTCAGTGACATTGTATTTGTTCAATATAACATGAGATTAAAACAAATGTAAGTCCCGTATATATATATATATATATATATATATATATATATATATATATATATATATATATATATATGTTTCTTGTTTGTTTTCGTACCTAAACCATGAATCTGGACTGAAATACAGATGATTTTCTAGGTTTTTGAACAAAGAAGAAGATAACCCTGATCCGATTTCATATGACAATATTAACTATGTTGAGGGTTGGGTAACTGAGAGGGAGATGAACACAGATGATATTGGTAGGTCAGATTGGATGACTGTTGATCCACCGTTAGGTAACATTATGGTTTTAGGCCCACCCCAAGTTGATGATTTTGAAGCCCTTGGTGAAGGTACTTTTTCAACTTTTCTTTAATCATTTATTTTAAAATATACTGTACTTCATTTTGTGAGCTTTTATATTTATTTAGTCTTTTCTTTACAGGGTTTGATGATCATGAGATTTTTATTGGGTTAAAAGATCGTGAAGAAGAGAATTGTGAAAATAATGTACATGAAGTAGGTAAGAATTCTTAGTTTTCTTTATTCTTTTTTCGGACATATATTCTGTCTAAATATGAAGAAATTGATGGTGTATTTTCCGTCATGTAAATGTTATTCTACTCTTTAACACATGAAAAATAATAATTAATATTAGTTATTTACTTTCGCCCCTGCATGCCTATAGATACAATCCTTGATTCTAATAACAAAAAGAACACAACCAGCTACAGCATAAAGATCAATCTACAGAACTGAAGATAATAATAAAATAAAGAAAATATAAACAAGCCCAAAAATCAATATCTTAAAGAACATCAACAACATACTCTCCCTTCAGTTGTCACTTCTCACTGACCCATTGCTTACATTGTCTAAAGCAGATGAAGATGGATAAGAATGCACATAATCTTCAAACTCTATTCCATAACTACCCTTGTCACCACCATCACAGGGTGGAGCTAAATTTTCCGGCAAGGGCACCTCCCCTTCCAAATACTTAACAATCTGCCTCATAGGAGGTCGTGCTGACGGGGCGTTACTTGAACACATCAGCCCTAGCTTTACAACCACCAAAACCTCCACCTCATCAAACTCCCCTTTCAACCTTTTATCAACCACCTCTAAAACCACCCCTTGTCTCCACTTGTCCCACACCCAGTCCACCAAAATAAGCTCCTCAGGCAACGCCTTTGGCTCAGTAGGTCTCCTCCCACAAACCACTTCCAACAACAAAGCCCCAAAAGCAAACACATCTGAGTTTGTGGTCGGCTTACCCGTCCGAGTCAACTCAGGAGCCAAATAACCTAATGTCCCCACAACTTTAGTCGTGCTCGTGTTTGACCCGTGCTCACATAATTTTGCCAAACCGAAATCACCTAAATGCCCGTTTAACTCGGAATCCAACAACACGTTACCTGCTTTTATGTCTCTATGGAGCACTGTTTGCTGCCACTCTTCATGCAAGTATAATAATCCACGCGCTACATCCTTTATGATTTTAAATCTTTGTTCCCAATTTAAAGTAATTATTGGATCATCATATATATACTTGTCTAAGCTACCATTTGCCATGAACTCATATACAAGCAACAAATCATCTCTCTTTCTACACCAACCTAACAACTGAACCAAATTCCGATGACGGAGTCGACCGATTGTTGAAATCTCGGACACAAACGCTCTCATCCCGTGTTTTGATTCATTCGAAATCCGCTTAACCGCCACTACAAGGGTTTTTGAATCAGGCAAATTACACAAAACCCCTTTGTATACACTCCCAAATCCACCAAATCCGAGTAGTTCCTCTTCTCTAAACCCTTTCGTGGCCCGGTTTAACTCCTTGTAGGAATACCGATGCGGGCCCACATCAAGCTCCCATTCCTCAATTTCATCTTTGTTCTTCATTTTCTTGATCACACCAACAATGGCAACGATTACAAGAGTTAAAAAGGCGGCTATAGAAACACCAATTATGAAACTTTTGTGATTCTTTTTAGCTTTTGGTATTGAAGGGAGACTATTAAGATCAAAAGATTGAGCTTTTCCACTTGTGTTAAAGCTCCAACCGAATATATAATGAGAGCTCGCGAGGACACCCGTGGATGCCGAAAACCCGACGTACATGAAATCATGAAAAACCGATTCGAGGTTTAATGGTATAGACAAGATTGGGGTATTGGGTTTTTGTGAATATAGTGAAAGAGTGACATTTAGTTGGGATTTTAAACCATCATAATCCACCCATGCTTGAATCTTTTTCCCACTTTCTAAATCAACATCTTGTTTTGTTGAATTCCCATCGATAAAAAATCCGGCTTTTGTGGAGTTCTTGGATGACATGGAGTTAATGTTGACTCCAACATGATTATCATTAATATCACCAAATTCCAAATCAAGAACGGTATCGAATTCCACCGCGAATAGGTGGTTTGATGTGTTCCTGTTGTTGATGACGTTAAGGATTCCAAGGTACTGATTGGGCTGAGCTCCGGCGAAGTCTTTCGCCGGAGAGACGGTGAACGCCAGTCCATGGCCGCCAGGGTTTTTGTACCCCGGCAAGATGGCCAACACAAAAGAGGTAGAGAAGGAGATGGGTTTTTTGGTGGTGGGGTCTTTGAAACGGATCGGATCCGGGTAAAACCCGTGACCCATTAACCGGGAGGTATCATTGGTGAGCTTGAGAATGCCAGTGGGAGTGATGTCAGCAGCTCCGTTGATGGTTATATTGTGCGGGTTTGGGGTTTTGAAGCCATTGAAGATGAAGGAGAAAGAGAGAGATGGTGTAAACAAGGGAAGAAACATACAAACAAGGTAGGGGAAGAAGAAGAAGAACATGTTTTGATCAGATCAGATCAGATCATGTGATGTGATGTGGTTTTGATTTTGAAAGTGTTGTGTTGTTAATGGTTATAAGTATATATGGTGGTTTAATGAATTGCAGCATGTGAAGGAGAAAGTAGGAAACATGAGAGAGATAAAGGAGTGATTGGTGTATAAAGTGGAGGAAATGTGGTGGGTGGTGAAATGGTGATGTTTCAGAGTTTATATGATGTATAGCAAGTACAATTGGGGTTAGGCAATGGACGGTCAGATTTTTTTTTTTTATTTATTTATTTATTTTTTTTTTTTGGTTTACGATAAAAATATAAAAGTCGAATCACTCTTTTTCGTGTAGGTCTTTTTTGGATTTTAGATTCAGTTAAAAATAATAATATTTTTAGGAATTTGTGATGAATACTGAATCCCATACATTGTTCTGACTCTGAATCTCTGCTACGGATAAATAGATTATTCTTTCCTTTAGGGTTGGGTAAAGTATCCAACGAATACAGTGCTTGTAATATCACATTTTCAATAGAAAAAAAGCTACGGTTTTTGCGGGTATTACACTTTTTAATGGAAGATTGGAAGCCTTGGTTTAAATTTTTTATCTTACGTGTTAACATGTTTTAACAGAATATGTAGGACTTGTTTCTTTTTGACTTAACAAACTTAATGAATTAAATATTTAAGGGCTATTTGGTAGGATACCAATGATTCATATCTTAATTATTTCGACATCTAAATGGCATAGAGACGGAAAATCTGCATCTGAATAAACTCATATTGTTTACTTAGGCGAAGTCCAACCGGCCACTAAAATAGTGGAATGGTGTTAATTTGTGTTCCAATCGTCCGTTAAATTGGCCTTTATTTTTGTGCAAGAAAATTTGGCCGCCAAATATAGCGGTGCTTCTCATCAACACCAAATTGAATTATAATAATAATGAATTGGAATGGCTTTAAATTGAATTATAATAATAATGAAATTGGTTTTTTAATATAATGATATTAAAATATATTTTTAGTGTAAAATTTTAGTGTGTGGTTGGAATGAAACTGTATTTTTGTGTTAAAAAGTCATAATTTTAGTGTTTTATAGTGTTTTGTGGTTGGAGTTGCCCTTAGACAGACCGTGCAAAATGATAAAAATAATCATTACCTTTCTGCCAAATATAAAAACTAAACCCTTTTGACAAATCTTTACTCACTAGGCTAAAACATTCCATTTAAATTGTTTGAAACTTGTTTTTATAGGTTTAGACTTTATAAAATCCAAACAAACATCATCTTAGATAAATCAAAGTTTTTATATTGAACTTTGGTGAGAAATGTTTTCCACAAGTTGTTAGTTGACTTAGAAAGTGGAAGGTGATTAATTCTAACTCATTGGTTTTAGAAACCTAGCACAAAGAATTTGACAAGAGAATTACTTTAACTTCACTTCAAAATGTGTCACTAAATGTGACAAATATCAACATTTGATATAGTAGGAGAATAAGTAGAAATAAAATATAAGAATATATTTAATTTCTGAATATGTTCAATTAAATTGTTTGATTCCCTATTTTGTGGATTGCCTTAAATACTTTCAGGAGAAAATTTTGGTTTTTAGGGCATCCATCCATTAAACAATTAAAATTTCTTTATATAAAAATATCAATCAAATAATAGAATAGTTCTACTACTAAATCAGATGAGCCCAACAAAGAGGATCAACATTAATTATGATTGATAAACGCGATCGAAAACCAACATGTTTGTTTGGTAGCCAACATATTTGATAGCAATACCATACCAATTGAGTAATCATAGTACCGTAGTGGTATAACTTTTTCAATACCACGGTAGAACGATATCACCCCTAATATTAATACGCCCCATGTTTGGGTATAAACTTCAAGAATCCCAAATGGTGAGTATACTCTCAAATTCAATATTTTAGGTGATGTTTGTTTTTGAAGAAGTAAAAAGGTGTGTGTACCATCTGTAGAAGAGGGATCAAGCTTTTGCAATCTGCAATAAGAAAATAGTTTGTTTTTTAATGTATGCAAGCTGCTAAATTAAACTGAAATTTATATAAACTGATTTTTTTTATTAAATTTAAAGGAGTTAAACTTTAAAATTTAAATAATTCTTTACAATATTGAAATATAATTCATATAACCACAATAATAATTTTTTAAAATAACATTTGTTCCATATTTTGCATCGTGTAAATGAGTCATATATATTCGATTCCTGGCACTACCATGTGCTTCTAATTTGTATTGTTTAGATTTTTTGGCTACTTCTTCGAAAATAAGTCAAAAGAGAGCTAAATTTGTCATTATTTTTTATTTTTATTAGAATAAATAAATAAATAATAATCAAGCTATTTAACTAATAATTAAATATAAATATTACTTACTTGTTTATGTTATAATTTTTTTATTTTTTTTATTAACTGCTTAAATAATCTGGTTGGTAAATATTCATATCTTTTTATTTTTCATTTCATACATAGTCTAAATGTTAAGTGGCATTATCTTGATAAATTATACCAAAACATTTAAGAATTAATAATATGAAATTAAGCTATAAAACAAAAAGAATAAATATATATAATAAATTAAAATATTTAATTGATATCATATTAATTAGTCGTATTTTGTAAATTGTCTTTATTTTGAAAATTATTTTAATAACCCACATTCAATATGGATATGCAATAAGAAAAATATTTAACTAATAAATACGTACACCTTTATAACATAAAACAAAAATATTTAACTAATAAATAAATATATACACCTTTATAATGTAAAACAAAATTGTGTTGAAACTTAATAAAAAAAATATTAAGTATGAATAATGTTTAATGAGTTAAAATATATACTATAGTTTATTATTCAGTTTAAAGCCTAAAATTGTTTACTTTTAGAAATGGTTATCTTATGTCTGGTTTAAGAAGAGGATGTGTAGACATTTTTATGTTTGCAGTATTTAAAAAAAAACAAATGATATATAAGTTAAAATGTTTGCGGGATGTCTACATAGTGCAAACAAAAGTGGTCAAGAAACTCTAACAAAAAAAAACAATACCTTAATTTTTGTAACCCATAAGTCTCATTATAATAACATTTATAACCCGTACTTATTAATTATTATCTCATAAGCATCATCAATCTATTTTAGGTTCCAGTTAATCATGATACGAAGCAAAACTCATCAGAACTAACCAACTTCATGAAAATTAAGTAGTTTAACTGATATGATTTGGAGATGGGAAATCGAACTGAAGTCCCGTTTCATTATGGGGTGACGATGGAAAAAATCCACGATGTGGCCATCATTGTCGGATGATGAATCTCATATTTTCCGAGGCTCCATGAAGGTATCGAACCCGACAATGTTAGATTGTTCCGGAATTTCGTACCTGAAATACAACACAACCAGTCAGGAGTTCTCTGGGAACGGGTCCCAGGAGAACTCTCCGATGGTTAAATTAGTGGATGATCGTAATTTGAGTTCGATTAGTATGAGAGAGAGAGAGAGAGAGAGAGAGAGATGAACTTACCCTGAGATGTATGTTTGAGAGATGTATATAGAGTCAGAAGTAGCCTTTTCTTGGAGAATAAGCTTAACAAATGTACTTGAGATGACTAGTGTGCCTTTTGTCTTGGGAAGGAGCAAAACGCATTACCGAAGCTGAACCTAAATGGTTGAGGATGGACCTGAACGACTGAGGCTGAACTTGAATGGTCGAGGATGAACCTGAACCTAAACGACCGAGGATGAACCTGAACGGCCGAAATTGAAACTAAACAACCAAGGATGAACGTGAATGGTCGAGGATGAACGTGAACGGCCGAGGATGAACCTGAACGGCCGAGTCTGAACCTCAATGGCTGAACCTGGATGGCTGAACCATATTTGGCTTAACCGTGTTCGCTCGTATTCGGAAAAAGGTCCGATTAGGGATATATATCATCAAGTCCCCTAACTCTGAAGTAGGAGCGACTCAATGTCCAGACTTGCTTTAGACTTATACTAGTGCGCTTACGCAATCAAATGTGCTCAGGTGTACGTGAACGATATTAGAATTATGATATACTTTGTGTGATCATAAAGTTCAGATACATCAAATGTTTCAAATATAACCAATTGTGTAAAATATTCGTTGATCGCATCGCCTTAAGAAGGGAACTGCCCATTAAGTCCCTCACGTCTGAAGTAAGAACGAGTCAACGTCTAGTCCTACTTACGACTTATACCATGCTGAATTATAGCAAAAAATGGCGCACAGACCAAAGTGACCCATATTTAACTGAATCATGGTGTGAAAACCATGATGACTTGTATTTGGTCGAACCATGGTGTAAGAACCATGGCAACCTATACTTAGCCGAACAATGATGTGAAAACCATGATGACTTGATTGCGCCGGACCACGGTGTGAGAACCATGGTGGCTTTATTATGTAGAACCATGACACTAATACGATGGTGACTTGCTATGTCAAACCATGGTGGCTTTATAGGTCGAACCATGGCATCGGCCGATGGTGACACTAAATGATGCCAGACCATGGTGATGAACCATGATGGCTTTATTATGTCGAACCATGACACTTAGCTGATGGTGACACTAACTGATGTCGGACCATGGTGGCTTTATTATGTCGAACCATGGAACTGAGCCGATGATGACACTAAATGATGTTGGATCATGGTGTAAGAACCATAGTGGATTTATCGTGCAGGGCCATGATGTAAGAACCATAGTGGATTTATCGTGCAGGGCCATGGTGTAAGAACCATAGTGGCTTTATCGTGCCAGACCATGGTGTAAGAACCATGGTGGCTTTATCGTGTCAGGCCATGGTGGTTTTATTATGTCGACCATGATGTAAGAACCATGGTGGCTTTATTATGCCGAACCATGGTGGCTTTATTATTGTCGAACCATGGTGGCTTTACTACCCCTTACTTTTCCTGGATTAACTTCGTATCCAGTCAATACGAAAATTAATGTTTAATGAATCATATCATTCATTTCAAACTAAAGGATGACTTATTAATCCAATTCGAAGTTATGACCAATTATGATGTAAGTCGAGCCTTTTGACAAGTTATGATGCATGCCAAGGTTGATGATTCTAGAAGGTTGTTGAGTCAAGAGTTATTGTTAACCATGTATAATAAAGAAAGTAGATTTTTTGCAATAGTATAGATGAGATAGTAGTGTTAGGATCGATGCACAAGGTTTTCCTTTCGCAATAGATCCGTTCGTACCTTGCATATACATAAATTTGTACAAATATGTATATAAAAAACCGTTTTTCCTTTTTATTCTATTGATCCTTCGAGGATCTCATAACTTCGCGAATAAGACTATGGAAGACAAGATCGATATCCTCTAATATCACATTTAACAAGTTGAAATTTCTTGTGTGGGAGTGTAAAAAATAGTTTAGTCGTAACGATGACATGTAGATTGAGTAGCCTGCATATATGAACAAACTTTGTACTTATCAAAAAAAAGAACAATACAATAAAAGGAAAGCATCGATGTGTTCCCGAGCTATCCATGTGTTGTTATAAGGCAATGGTCCAATATATAATCGATGATTTGTGAAGACATTCGATCGTGATATCATAAAAGGATACACAATCTAATCCTCACAGTCTGATGCAACTGGTTGCCAACTAGTTGTTTGGAATTTGAAATAAATAATTATCCTTCATGATCCTTAGCTGAGATTGTGATATTTTTGTGTTTAAAATCCTAAAAAGTTGTATGCAAAAATTCTTATCGAGGAAGTCATCGCTATGCTGGATAATATGGATTCTATTGGAGAGATCATCGTTCGCTAAATTCATATTTTTGAATTTGAGGTGGGAGTATCTAACTAATATTGTATGTTGAGTAACCTATTATTCGGTTTATAGCTCAACGAAAATAACTGATTAGGATTAGATGGTTGGTGAACCAATCCTAATATCGGTGATCGCGTCACTAATACTTTTAGTTTTGGTTGTAACAAATTTTTGTATAAGGTTGAAAATCGTTGTTTCAATGTGTGCAGTTTACACATATGTAAATTGTAAATTCAAGAGTAGCTATTAAATTTGTTATTTGATAATATGTATAATTTGACTAGTAACGAAAGTCGAGGGGCTATGCCATCTATATATGTTTTCATATGGGTTTGTTTTTGTAAATTAGGAAGGAACGTAAATGCATATTTTAACAAGTTCCTTTGTAGTCTATCGAGGGGAGAAAGTTATTTCTTTTCGTTTTTTTATATATGAGGAAACACAGTGGGTCGTAGGCCGAACAACAAACATCGCCGGAAGGCTGAAGTGCTAATGCTTGAGGGCAGAAGTATCGAGGTCGGGGAGAAAAAATATTGAGGCCGAAGGGCCGAAGTGAAGAGGCTGGGGTTCGAACTATTGAAGGGATCATTGGAGACGGATGCATAGGTCAAGAAAAATGTGCCGATACACCAAGATCTAGTTACAGGGGATAACTGATTTCTGGGTGCAAGGGTAAGGGTTTCCGATTCGTATTTTGGTTCGCCGATTTTCTAGCTTGCCGGAAAACCGAATCGCGAAAGAGCCGAGCCAAAGACTGAGATAAGGGTCTCCTGTTTGCGTTTTAGTTTCCAAAGTGATGGTTAAGTTTTAGTGTCAGTGTTTAAGCTCGGTAGGAGATTAGTGTTGGAAAATCAGGCCCTTTGTATTCACTTCACTGCAGCAACAATCAATAGAATATAACTCTGTTATAATACGTGAGAAAATAAGAAGAAGGAGACTTGTTTATCGACTCAAAACGACTGCTTATGTTATTCAGATTGTGAAGGCTTTTTATAGCCTAATTAACCTAACAGAACTATAAAAATCAAACTCAAACAAAGGAACTACTAAGTCCACATGTTCCCATTTTTCAGCACTAATACTTGGTCCACATGACCCATTCAATTGAAGACCCAAACTATTTATTTTACTAAATAACAAAAACCAAAATACTAATTAAATAAACCTGTCAAGATTAAAAAGACCAACATTCACCCCCTTAATCTTGAATTGTTTTCCATCAAAGCAATGCCGGTTCTTCCTCTTGGATCAAGTATGCTTCTTTGTTTTTGTCATCCCACTTAGTGCACTCATAGCTAAAGTGCCCAAAGTCTCCACAATCATAGCATCAAATTCCACTCTTGTCACCTCGACCTTTGCCTCTTCCTCGGCCTCTTCCACCTCTTTTAAAGTTCTTTCCACGTCCTCTTCCATGTCCACTACTATCACCATGCCTTAGTTCACTTGCCATCATGCATTGACCTTGCTCTTCCTCCTTTTCTTCATGACTTTGAAGCCTTTCTTCATACGCTTTGACCCTTCCAACCGCTTCTTCAAATGTCATAGTTTCAAGGTCAGAATATTGTTCAATTGGAGCTACAATTGGCAAGTACTTCTTTGGCACTGAATTGAGAAACTTCCTTACAATCACCTCCTCTCTAAGAGTTGAACCAATACTTTTGAACTTGGCAACAATACCACTTATTTTGCCTGAAAAGTCATTGATTGACTCATTGTCCTTCATCTTAAGCATCTCCAATTCATTTCTTAAGGTTTGCATCCTTGCTTTTTGCACCCGTTCGGCTCCATTATACCGAACCTTGATTGATTCCCAAACATCTTTTGCATTCTTGTGTGTAGAAACCTTGATTGATTCCCAAACATTCTCTGGGAGGGTTTGAAAAATTATGCCTTTAGTGGTATAATTCTTCTTCTCATCAACTGCATCTTTGGTTATTGCATCCCAATGTCCATATGCCCTCAAAACAGTTTCAATCATAATAAACCAAGTAGTATAATTAGTTTCAGTCAATTTAGGACATTGAAATGGTACAACAGTACCTTGAGCCACAACCTCTTTTGATCCCCCTTATTTTGATCCTCCTGCTATGCTTTCTGTCACAGACTTTGGTCTCTAAGTACTTGGTCTCTTTTCTCAGGCAAATCTCCGGTCTCTTTTGCCTCCTTTTCGGTCTTCGGTCTAATTGTTAAGCAGCCGGTCCTTTGCTGCTTTTTCGGTCCCTTCTTTTTCTTTTATCTGTCGTCAACGGTCACTTTCTGGCAGCGGTCACTATCTGCTTCTATGTCGCAGGCGAGTTCCCGTCAGTCTTCTCGCTGGTCTTCTTTCCTCATGCCAGTGTTGTTCTTTTCTGGCGACGGTCTTTGCTGCTTTAGCAGCCGGTCTTCATTTCTTCCTGCGACTCACATGAATCTCTACTTCTTGTAAACGAGCCCTAGGCCATGATACCAAATGTTGGAAAATCAGGCCCTTTGTATTCACTTCACTACAACAACAATCAATAAAATATAACTCTCTTATAATACGTGAGAAAATGAGAAGAAGGAGAATTGTTTATCGACTCAAAACGGCTGCTTATGTTATTCAGATTGTGAAATCTTTTTATAGCCTAATTAACCTAACGGAACTAAAAAAAATCAAACTCAAATAAAGGAACTACTAAGCCCATGTGTTCCCAACACTAATACTTGGTCCACATGACCCATTCAAGACCCATTCAATTGAAGACCCAAACTATTTATTTTACTAAATAACAAAAACCAAAATACTAATTAAATAAACCTGTCAAGACTAAAAAGACCAACAATAAGACTGTGGTACTTGGTTAAATCAAACATTGTTTGGTACTCGATGTGTCCATTTGTACTTGCAAATACCAAGTTGAATGAGTCTCCGAACGAACCTGGTTAGTGTTGATATTTCCATGGGTCTTGAAGTGGCCATAGTCAAATCATTAAGAAGTTATAGACGGAGTTTGATATTTGAGTGAGGAGCGATGCCTGGACTGTATTACAAAACATTTGAATTTAAGTTCGATTCCAGATCCGAGGGTGAATGTAGTGGCATCGTGACGATTACTAGAACTTTTTTGGTCAATTACCAGAGTTATCAACAATATTGGCAGTCTGATCATCAATTGCGTTCGATAGAAAGAGAAGAAGACTCAGGAAGGTAGGAAAATATGTCCAAATTTGACGTAAAAGAAAGTCGGAGAAGTTATAAGAATGCAGATCCGACAATAGAGCCATCGTGGCTGATCACCGTTGCCAATGTGTGGCCCACTTGTATAATTCTTAAGATTTTTTTTATGCTTCTAATAATTGTACAAGTTTTACTGCTACAAAGTACAACATGAAGGGACAATCTTGCCTTTTACTATTTGGTAATTATGCCCCCTTTTTATTGGGTTTTTGACATAAAAGCCCTCAATTTTACACAAAAAATCGGTTATGCCCAAAGTCGTTTTTTTTTTTGCCACAAATGCCTCAAATACCAGAAACTTTGTTCGATTTCGCCCTTTACCCTGATTTTACCTTCTATGACGGGTAGCCCACCTGGTCTTCTTCTTAACACAAAGTAGCCACCATCACATGTGTGTAGTCGGTCACCACCACCATCAGCAGTCGTCTACGACGGTCACCATCTCTGACACCATCTTCAACACCCTCTCTGCCTTCACCACCATCTTCGATTTTGCCCTTCACCACCGTCTGCTTCTTCGATTGACAGGATCCAAAGAAACAAGAAAAAAAATCGCAGATCTCTTACTCTCCAAAATCGATTGAAGGTTCTTCTTCCTCTTCTGATTTCGATCACCAATTTGCACAAGCCACACTCTTTTTCCTTCTCAAAATCGCTCACACTACCACTAAATTCACATCTTCTCCTTCTTCTCTAGATTCGATCGCATGTATTTCTCCCCCTTTCCTCTTCTTTTTCTGATTCGAATAGCACCACACCCTATTCCAATGTCAAAATCGATGTGTTGGGTTGGTGGTTGAAGGTGGGTGCAGGTCTGATGGTTAACTGAGGCTCTACCAGGGCTGATTTTGGTGTGTTATAGAGATGACGATGGAGTGGAAGAGGTTGGAGAATGGTGGTTCTAGTACGATTTTGGGTTGAAGATGGGTGAAGGTGGCTATGATGGGTCTACGGGTGGAGAAGAGTGTAAGGGTGGAAGGTTGGTATGGAGATGATAGGTTGTGTTGGTGGTAGTTCAAGATTAGTGAAAGTGGTTATAATGGTGATAATGGAGATGAAGGCTGGTCGTTTTGATGGTTGATATGGAGATATAAGGGTGTTTAATGGTAGCTAGTGATAGTAGAAGGTGGCTGACGGTTATGCCCAGGGTGGTGTTTGGTCAATGTTGTGAAATGAGCTAAGGGTTGGCAGTGGTATAAGGTTGGGTTGTTGTAGGATAATGGTGGGGTTGTGGGGGTGAAGAAGACGATGGCTGATTACGGAGGTGATGAAGGGTTTCTGTGATGGAGGGATAAGGATGGCGTTGGGTGGTGATGGATGATGGACGGTGGTGGTGGTGGTTTGTGTGTGGCTGATGGTGGTGCTAGTGGAAAAGGTCGGTGATGGTGGCAAAGTGTGGTGGTGGAGGTGATAAGTAAATATGAGGGCTTCTATCACAATGGTGACTGGCCCCAGAAGGTAAAATCTAGTTAAGGGGCAAAAGTGAACCAATTTTCCAGTATGTTTGGGCATTAACGAACCAAAAAATGGACTTTGGGCATAACCGGTTTTTTTCTGTAAAATTGGGGGCTTTTATGTTAAAAACCCTTTTTTATTTGTAGATCTTTCGTACAAAGTTATTTTAATAGTTGTAAACATAAATTATTAAATGTGTGGCTCTTATTAAGTGTGCCCTTATGTACTGATTTACAACTTGATGTTTTATAGTACTTATTATCAAGCTGCAAGTACAACTTCCCTTGCACCAAGTATAGTTTAATGAAACAACTAAATTGTCTTGGTATTAGATGCGAGTGCCAAGAATACAATCGATAGATCTTTTTTACTACTATCTAATTCCTTTAGCTATTTTTCTTTCATCTCTTTCGCAATCCTTTTCTTTATTTGACGTTATTGACATGTAACCACATATATGTGGAGAGAGATATTTTGATGCATGCGTTTCACCCCTCAAGGGAATAACAAATCATAAAAGAAAACTTGCAGGTCATCATCGGAAAATAAGCAAGGCTATGATGACAACATTTAGAGCGTTCGAGATTTTGAAGCTTTGAAACGGAGAAAGACAAATTTATGGAGAAATACATACAATCATTTCCGAAGTGTCTAGATATCAAAAGAGCGAGTTAGGATTGGGCGAGGATGTTACCATTTTGCTTGGGGTCCAACGGATGGCGCCACATGAAGAATCTCATATTTTTCGGGGCTCCATGAAGGTCTCGAACCCGACGATGTTAGAGAGATCTGAAATTCCGTACCTAAAATACAACACAACCAGTTAGGAGTTCTCTGGGAACGAGTCCCAGGAGAACTCTCCGATGGTTAAATTAGTCGATGATCGTAATTCGAGTTCGATTAGTATGAGCAATAGAGATGAGCTTACCTCGAGATATATGTTTGAGAGATGTATATATAGTCAGAATTAGTTTGTTTTGGAGAAGAATCTTAACAGCTGTACTTGAGATGACTAGTGTACCTTTTGTCTTGGGAAGGAGAAAAACGCATTACCGAAGCTGAACCTAAATGGTTGAGGATGGACCTGAACGGTTGAGGATGAACCTGAACGACCGAGGTGATGGGTTTTAGTTCAAAAATTAGTTTCAAAAATTAGAAAAATATGGCAACGGAAGACTTAAAATTTTGAACATAACATAACATTTTATACCCACCAAGGATCTCCTTGCAAGTCATAGAAAGATTAAATACCAACCATAGAAAGGATGAAGAAATAACAACCTTTGTTGTTCTTTGGGTCCTCTTGGGAGGCTTGGAAGTTGATGAAGAATATGGAACCTTTGAGACACCAACAATGACTCAACTTGATGCAGATGCTAGTCCATAAACTCTTGACTCTTAAGCTTTATGTTCTTATAAAAATAAGAACACAAAGAGAGCAAAATATGAAAGTGTTCTTCAAGTTTTCTAATCAAAACAAGAGAGAGTGAGAGAGAGGGAACTAGTTTCGGCCACTAACATTAAGCCAAGAAGAATGAGTGCAAGCCTCACCTTTTATATGCATAAAGTGAATTTATGGACCATAAGTCCTTAACACTTTAAGACAATAATGTCTCCTAAAGCCTACTTGTCTCCCCATGCTTTTAAGACATGCCATACTTTCCTTTAAAATAATCAAAATCCCATAACATGCTTCCTAGAAGCATGTTTCAGATTTAATATATAAAAGAAGTCAAACTTTTATAAAAAACTCACAAGCCTTTTATGAGTTATAAAGTTTGCTTTTTGGCTAAAAGACAAAAGTCTTTCTAGTACAAAATAATGTACATGACTTATAAATCATACCATATGATATATTATGTTACTTGCTAATGATAAATAATATTTCCATGAAATAAATAATTTCCAATTTAATTATAAGAGTTTTTATTGAATATTTATTAAAATCAACTTCTAATAAATAATCAATTATATCAAGTTGTTTTTAGTGTGACCCATTAGTATCACATGTTAATTAGCAATATCACTTTAATATGACTCTTGAGCATACTAGACCTTTCAATCTCCCACTTGCGCAAGACTCATATTAGACTGATATAGACAGTGGTGAACGTTTAGCAACATTTCACTACCCCTAACAACATACGACTTTGTGCCATTCTATCAATGCCCAATTCCTAAAAATATCAAAGCTACAATTGATGTATAAGGTAAGTTTATCAATTATCCCTTTGCTATAGACATCATGTTGAAAATGAGATACAGATCGCGATCAATCTCATTAGTTGTTCAACTTTTGGTAAGGAGCCTTAGATGTCTAACTCTCAACACATAAGAAGAACAAATCTCATCATGACTACATAAGCCTCTTGCATAGTTCACACTATACTTGAAAATGGATTTTATAACTGCCCGGTTAAGGAACAAAATTTGACCATATCAAAGCATAGTACTCCCTATACTCAAGTCCCACTATGTATCTCAGGTGTTAAGGATACAAAGATAGTGCCTTTTAATCAAGCATCATTTATGATAGAGATCCATGAGATGATCTTGATGCGGGTCTGTTCAATACTAGTTCTCTGACAAGTACCTATGAAACTTGGTTACAACCACTTGCCTACTTTCATCTAGTGAGAGTCAACCAATCCAATTCATATTAGTCTTACTTCATAATTGCTCCCACAATTATAACCGACTATGAACTTTTAGAACAATAACATTATTCATGGATTAAACATGTTAATATAGAACACAAAAAGTATTAGTATGATGACTATATCCCAATATATCATAACATTATCTAATAATGTTCCAATATCCAAATACTAAATCCAAATCAAAATCCCATTTCTAGAATAATAAAGTCTTACAGCTGAAGTGTGACCATTCATACTTAGCTCAAAAGAATGACTTTATCAATGGGCCTGACAAAATTTAATTTGTATGAATTGTGTGAATACTATCATCTCCATACTTAACTTTACTCTAAGTATAGTTAAATATCTTGGAGAATATGATTAGTGTTCTTTCGTGACATAGAGTCTCTTAGTTAGATTAAGTATACTCTCGAAGTCACAAAGATTTCTATGTGATCCTTGAATGGCAAAAATCAACATAGTTTTTCAATGATCCCATTCATCCAATCATATTTGAATTCAACTTCTAAAGTAGTGTATTGTTATCATGTAGTAGATTGTGTCATTATGTTTTGCTTGGATCTCATTCCAACAAAACTTACCCTTCATTCCATAATGAAGTCAAAATCCAATTATAATTCATAATTATTTATATATGTTTAGAAATTAACATCTTGTGTAGCTCTTTCCATAAAGATCCTTTGTAAACTGATTGTCTCATATACATTCTCTTAGTTCTGTCAAAGTACTCTCAGAATTCTCTCTTAGTCATCTAGTAACTTAACCATGTATTCAATCAGTATCCTGTGACATGCTTACAACATGATCAAATACCATGTCCTATGGATAATATGGTGTAAATGATGAATTCATTTTCCGAGCAAATAGAATATAAATCATTTCATCTAGTTCAAGACTATGAGCTATGTACTTTTGAGGCTAGCTCAAAATGGTGCCATATGACAATGCCAAGAATTCTCCAAAAGAATCTTGTGTCTTGATCCCTTTCAAGATATTGCCAATATATGTATAAGGACATGAAATTTTTAACATTAATTTTATCTATTTCTTATAGATTTTACATTCCAAGAATGTATCTTCTCTTTCCTAAGTCTTTCATTTTAGAAACACTTTCTGAGTCAAGGTGAAAACGACCTTGCTTAGTCAGAATGTGATTTCAAATGATTAAGTATGTCTCATTCATACAAGATTAGGAATTTCACTATGCTCCCACTAGGTCTTAGTAAACACACATGTTCTATTCATTTTAATGTAAAAACATACCTTGTGGTTTTACATTAAAATGAAGATTGCAATATTGAGATGTTTGCTTTATATCCACAAGTGGATCTCAAGCTCTACACATTTTTTTTAGGATAACATTGATTAAGAAAAGCGGTCTTTCTTGAAATCTATTTACTATATCTCATATTAAGAATGTGAATTTATAGTAAATAATTTCCTTGTTGATCTGATCATAACAACTTGTGAAAAATGTTTGATCACAGTCAATGTCATGAGTATGATGAGGACTATAGCCAATGACAAGAGTATGAGAAAATCCTTTTACAGCAAGTCTTGCTTTAAATGTGTATGGTTATCCATGTAATTTATTCTTTCTAGAAGAATCATTTTCTCCTTCTAGGCTTGCTATAGGGATAAATTTTAATCAAGCCCATACTTGATTCTCATACATGGACTACATCTCATTTTCATGACTCTAAGTCATTTATCAGATTCGAGATCAGACATAGCATCTTGGTATTTGATGGATTTTCCAGAAACCATAAATAAAAGCTCATCAATGAGAGATTCCACATTTCTCAAGTCATAGATGATTTCTACCATTAATGCGAACAATTTGTGTTTGTTAATAACTATTATTCAATTTTAACAATCGTTGTTAAAACTAGTGTCAACTAGTTAATACATAAGGTTATGGTTCTTGAGCTGCTTCAAGTTCCATGTACCTCCCACTTGCTTTGTCATTAGAAGCTTGCTTTCTACTAACTTAGCTTTCACAAGAATAAAAGAACCTATTCTTGGTGGGTTTGCATATAACAATCTAAGCCACATTTAGAGTATTATACAAATATGTATTTAGTAGATTTTGGGTTTAGAAGCTTTAGTCCAACATCGAATTCAAATCCATAAAACATTAAGTAAGATAAGGATGGAGCCTTTCTATACTAAGTCTTATAAAGTGTTTAATCTACTTATTAGTTAATATTTGTATTCAAGATACAATTAATAGTGATTGAAGTATTATCCCAAAAAGACTAAAGGATGATATTTCTACCGATTAGAAAGTAAATCATACCAAGTAAGATTTAATTCATAATTTATTATCATTAAGGCCTTAGATGGTTCTTACCGGTTTGCATCTCAACTTTTTGAAATCTTCAACAAAGATTTCACAACTATGCTTTACCACGTAAAATATAATTAAAACTACTATAGTTGTTAATAAAGTTGATTTGGTATCTTGTGCTTAATCTCAGGCTTTCATTAGAAAGGAAGTCATACACCAAAGTGTATAGTTCCTTAATTATTTTCTCTACACCTTAGTGAAAATATCATTAGGAATCCTTTACATATAAATAAGGTTCACATATGTCAAATAAACTACATTATTTGCCTTCAAAGATCCCTTTCTTGAAGTTGGAATATGTGAATTCCATTTATATAATAAAGATAACAATGTCAAAGATGAGTTTGATTTAAAACTAGTTTAAGTCAAAAGTGCTTGTATATAGAACTTGATTTTATTTATAAAATGTTGATATTTACTTTACAATTCTATTAAGAGATTTAGTCTCATATATAGAAGTTAATCATTTCAGAATATGAATATTATCGTTATGAAAAACGATTGAGTAAATTATCAAACATTTGAATAAAATAACTGAGACATAAATTTAGACATGCTAAATTAAAAGACAACACTAAGCGGTTATGTATCCTTTATCCCACTAGTGCATACAAGAGATGTGCGAGTGTTCTTCAAAAGGATTGCATAGATTTGAGGTTTGTAAAGAAAGGGCCTTTATATGTTTTATAATTCTAGTTTAAAAAACATATGATATCATGGTTATTACATGCATATAATAAACCATGGTATCAATTTTCAAAAGAAAATCACTTTTAAAGGTTGTATATAAAAGCTAGTTTTTATATAATTTGACGCAATTCAATTTTAATAACTGGTATTAATTTTGAGTGCATTTGAACCTTTTATATTTTTAATAAAACTTCATTTTATTACTTATATAAATGGAGTTTGTATAAGTTACAAAAATCACCATTTTAAAACTTATAATTGAGTATTTCAAAATTTGCCGTTATTAACGATTTTATAAAACCGGATTTTATTTTTAAAATAATAACTTGTTACATCTTATGTCAATTTTGAAAACCTAAATTTCATGTGATGTTTATTTTGTCCAAAATTATTTTAGCATGTGAAAACTAATTTATCAACCACACATAATAATTGCATAAAATAAACAACACAAACATGCATAAAAAGATATGTGAATAAACATAGCTAACTAATGACATTTTTTGTGAGCCAACACAAAAAAATGCCAAGTGCATTCCTAAAGGGGCATTTAAGGGGACCAAAAAACTTCTTGTAATGTTGTTGAATAAGCTCCCACTTGAGTAAACACCAATTGCTTGCAAAGGATTGAAAAAACTTCTTGAATGCTAAAATTCAGCAATTGTCGCTAAAAGTCCAACAGCCCTTTGTAAACAGCATTAGTGACACTTTTCAGAAAATGTCACTAAAAATCCTGCACACCTTGTAGACTTGAAAATTGCTCTTTTGTCTTCAAAAAATGGTTCCAACTTCATTTCTTGTTACATTTTTGTACAAATAAATTATTTCTAAAAACTAATCTATTACTTTACAAAAATAAAAAAGAAAACTAATCTATTTAATTTATTACATACCATATGAATAAATAAATTATTACAACCATTTTTTATAAAACATAACAACACAACAACACAACAAACACAATGGTCCTTGGCTAGTTTATGCACATCATATACATCAACATACACATAAAACAACATTTGTTTTTCTAAGACAACTTTAAATGACAAAATATGCATGAAACTTTTGTCACATAAAAAAAATAACAATTATAAAGTTGTCATAAAAATATATATGAACTTATTTTTTATACAAAAACAAGTTATCCATATTCTGCAAAAACTAAGATTTCCAAAAATCAAAAAATCTAACCAAACTTGCAAGGTGGCTCTGATACCAATTGTTGAGTTTTAGTTGAAAAATTAGTTTCAAAAACTAGAAAAGTATGGCAACGGAAGACTTAAAATTTTGAACATAACATAACATTTTATACCCACCAAGGATCTCCTTGCAAGTTATAGAAAGACTAAATACCAACCATAGAAAGGATGACAAAATAACAACCTTTGTTGTTCTTTGGGTCCTCTTGGGAGGCTTGGAAGTTGATGAAGTATATGGAACCTTTGAGACACCAACAATGACTCAACTTGATGCAAATGATAGTCCATAAACTCTTAACTCTTAAGCTTTGCGTTCTTATCAAAATAAGAACATAAAGAGAGCAAAAGATGCAAGTGTTCTTCAAGTTTTCTAATCAAAACAAGAGAGAATGAGAAAGACGGAGCTAGTTTCGGCCATTTGCATTAAGCCAAGAAGAATGAGTGCAAGCCTCATCTTTTATATGCATAAAGTGAATTTATGGACCATAAGTCCTTAACACTTTAAGACAATAATGTCTCCTAAAGCCTACTTGTATCCCCATGCTTTTAAGACATGCCATACTTTCCTTTAAAATAATCAAAATCCCATAACATGCTTCCTAGAAGCATGTTTCGGATTTAATATATAAAAGAAGTCAAACTTTTATAAAAAAAACTCACAAGCCTTTTATAAGTTATAAAGTTTGCTTTTGGGCTAAAAGACAAAAGTCTTTCTAGTCCAAAATAATGTACATGACTTATAAATCATACCATATGATATATTATGTTACTTGTTAATGAAAATTAATATTTCCATGAAATAAATAATTTCTAATTTAATTATAAGAGTTTTTATTGAATATTTATTAAAATCAATTTTTAATAAATAATCAATTATATCAAGTTGTTGTTAGTGTGAGCCATTAGTATCATATGTTAATTAGCAATATAACTTTAATATGACTCTTGAGCATACTAGACCTTTCACGAGGATGAACCTGAATGGCCAAGGATGAACCTAAACGGCCGAGGCTGAACCTAAACGGCCGAGGCTGAACCTCAATGGACGAGGTTAAACCTGAATGGCCGAACCTGAATGGATGAACCATATTTGGTTGAACCGTCTTCGCTCGTATTCAAAAAAGTCCAATTAGGGATATATATATATATATATATATATATATATATATATATATATATATATATATATATATATATCATCACCGGTGAAGAATGATTGCGGATGAGACAATGCATGATTTGGAGGTGACAACGATACTAATGGATGGAGGTATCGACAACAACGACATGAGGGTGGAGTCGATTGAAAGAGAGAGTTGTGGTTGAAAATTTGATCATAGGAGACGTGAAAAGGAGGGTGTTAATGTGGTTTACTGTTTTTACTTTAGTTTAAATTATAATTATTTTGTTACATATTCATTAAGCTAATCGACATATATTTCAATTAGTATGTTATTAAGTGTGTTTAGAAGCTTTGTGCAAACTTTGTATGTGATTTACATGGTGAAATCCGTTTATAGATAGTTATGGTTTCAAACCCTAACTAGTGAAAGAGATGAAATGATAGAATTGAGTTTAAGGCTTAATGAATTAAGTTTTATAGAAGCTTAATTTATCAAGTATAAATGACTTTGAGATAACAAGTTGACATGTTAAATTTATGATCAAATGAGTGATGTTTTTTAATATGCATAGTAATTAAGCTCTTAATGAGCTGAGGTAAGTTCTAAAGAACTTGATATGTTGTTTTGAATAAGCTTTGGCAAATAAGTTTGATCAAGTGCATCAGTTGGAGATTTGGAGCCGATGGTAGTTAATTTTTACTAACTAACAAGGCAAGTTATAACTTTCAATAGAGTATGACTATATGAGTTATAATCTTATGAATAGGTACGTTTGTATGGTTAGATGTTAGTGGTATGGTGTTAAATACCTACAAGTTATTAGATGAATGCTTAATTTAAGTAATTAATGAATTGAATATTTGATTAATAGTAGAAGTGTTAAGAAGTAACGGATAACTAGCAAAACCAAAAAGCACACAATACATATTATTTATGTGGTTCGGTCAAGGTGACCTACATCCAAGGGCAGGAGTGGAGTATTCTTTATTTCAGAGCTCTCCAACAGAGGTTACAAGTATAATTTTCACAGAGATTCACCTAACACTCTAGAATTCAGGATACAAAATGACTTAACATGCATCCCTATTTATACTTGAGGGATCAGACCTAAAACCCTAATGGGACAAGCCCATTGGCCAATAGGCCCAAGAATGGTGACAACCAATCATATTCCACCATGAAACATCTTCTAGAATACTCTTCCATGTTATACAACCCATGAGCATCAACAACACATGATGGACCACCTTGACCATAGTGGAGTAACATGATGCACATGTGCCGCATCATGAACACTAATGGTCCAACATCCATCATGGTGGCATAACATCATGTATTTCTTGAGCATTATCATCTTCTAAGCATACGTAGATAACCTTGGACAACAAAGGAATCAGGATGGGGCATCATGTACCAAGATGGTTCATGATGGCACAACATCTTCTCCATGACGCAACATCCTCCTCTTGGCGCAACTTCTCATAGATGTAGCGCAACATCTCCTTGGCTCAACATCGCCTTGGCTCAACATCTTCATGGATCAACATGTTGGACCACGTTACTCCATGTTGCTCCAAACCACCTTTTGGAAGATCCGTTCCTTTTTCACTTGATTCATTCCTTTGTCTAATGATCAATTCCTTTCTCAGAAGATCCATTTCTTTGTCACATGCTCCAAGAACCCCAAGTGATCCATTGAGTTCTAAGTGCTCCATTGAAACCAATTACTCCATGAGAATGCTCCAAATGCTCAAGTCATATTTAACAATATACACCTTGACTTGAGCATCCTCTGAATTTCACCTTGAACAAGAACTTCCTCTCACTTCCTGCCATCAAGCCCCGAATGGGCTTACCTCCTGCGAACATCAACCAAGTCCAAGCAAAGCTTGAACTTCTCCGTGCGCAACGAATTTGTTAACATGTCTGCTGGATTCACCTTGGTATCAATCTTCAAAATTGAGAACCTGTCTGTTTCCAAAATGTCACAAATGAAATTCAATCTAACATCAAATGCTTCGTCTTCTCATGATACATAGGATTCTTTTCAAGATTCAACGTGCTCTGACTGTCACAATATAATGACGGCTTCTCCATCTTCAGACCAAGACTTTGAATAAGCCCATGTAACCATATCTCCTCCTTTATTCCTTCCGTCATAGACATGTACTCGGATTCAGTTGTAGGCAAAGCAACAGTATCTTGTAACGTTGACTTCCAAATGATGGCACATCCGAACAAAGTGAAAATATAACATGTCCGTGACCTGCGATTCAACAAATCACCTCTATGATCAGAGTTAGCATATCCAACCAAGTCAGTCTACGTATTAGATCCATACACCAAGCAAACATCCTTCATTCCCTTTAAGTGTCACATGATCCACTTGACAGCTTCCCAGTGAGCCTTCCCTGGATCACTCATAAACCTGCTTACCATACTAACTGAATGAGCCAAATCAAGTCTAGTATAGACCATTGCATACATAAGACTTCCAACAACACTAGAGTAAGGAACCCTTATCATGTACTTACTTTCTCCATTAGTTGTGTGTATAGTATCTAGACCAAGTTTAAAGTGAGCTGCCAAAGGAGTTCCAAATGGTTTGGGCTAATCACAGTTGAAAGACTGCGAAACTTTCTCAATGTACTTTTGCTGAAAAATACACAACCGTCCTGCTCTTCTATCCCTTTTAATCTCCATACTTAATATCTTCTTTGCTACTCCCAAATACTTCATCTCAAACTCATTCTTCAGGATCGCCTTCAAGTAATTCCTTTGAGTAGAAACAATTATCAAACTGGTTCCGAGTGTAGCCATGTGAGATCATGAATGAATCAAATATCTTGTACCATTGTCTTGGAGACTGCTTCAAACCATACAAATATTTCTTCAACAAACATACATGATCCTTCTTAGAATTAAGGAAACCTTCTGGCTGGGACATATAAATCTTCTCTTCTAAGTTCCCATGAAGAAATGTAGTTTTCACATCAAGCTGTTCAAGCTCCAGATCAAATACACTCACCATGGCCAAAAGAACTGAATTGTCTTGTGCTTCACGACCGGTGAGAACACCTTGTGATAATCAATTCCTTCTTTTTTAGAAAACCCTTTTGCCACCAACATTGCTTTAAACCTAGCTGGTTCAACTCCCGATATCCATTCCTTCTTCTTAAAGATCCATTTGCATCCCAGTGGTTTGGCACCCTTTGGTAATGGAACTAGATCTCATGTTTCATTCTTCTCTAATGATTGCATTTCTTCATTCATGGCCATCAACCAATTTGTTGATTCATTACTCAGCACCGCCTCTTTATACAATTGAGGCTCCTCAGTGTCAATGTCTTCTCCGGTTGCTAAAACAAAAGAAATGGAGTCAAGGTCACCAGAATTCACACATACCACCTATCTATTAGTTTGTCGAATAATCCTCTTGGGTCTCCTCCTTGATATAGTTTCTTGCCCATCATCCTTCCTGGCATCACTACTAGATGAAGATCTCATGGGTTGCTCTTGGGTTTTGTAGAGAATTATGAGCAT
The DNA here is from genome assembly GCF_052849685.1 of Lactuca virosa. Taxonomy (NCBI): domain Eukaryota; kingdom Viridiplantae; phylum Streptophyta; class Magnoliopsida; order Asterales; family Asteraceae; genus Lactuca; species Lactuca virosa. The sequence goes on along the minus strand of NC_136427.1, from coordinate 284,098,098 downwards.
TTGATTTGATATGCGGAATTGTAAAGAACACAATGAACATGGTGATTTAGGTGTCTAAGAGATGTATTTGATTATAAAAGGTGTTACAAAAAAGTATAAGATAGATCTAGACAAATAAATAGCTCACACTAACATTCACAATGTTACATCTCTCAAGCACAATCTAATAATGGTATGCAATCCACTATTTATAGAGGTGCTTTCAAGTATCTCTCTCTCTCTGTCACACACACACACATGTCACAAGGCTCCAACCCCATATTTAAAAGTGGGTCTTCTTAAGTCAAGTCATCACAAAATCAATCGATGAATAACTTTGTACCCTAACATTCTTCCCCTTAAAGTTAGGAATGGATGACTCGCTTCAATCTCCAAAAAGAGAAACTTCGCGAACATATCCTCAAGTGTGAAAAATGTAGAAATGAGCATCAAATCTTCAAGTCTTCAATGATTTTTCAATTCGGATTCTAGAGTGTGAGACAATTCGAGCATCAAAAGGTAATTTGGAGAATCCGAAACTCCACGAATTAATTACCCAACTTTGAGCATAAAAACACACACCAAATATCTTTATTATGTCCAAACCCTTCATGAAACCGGGAAAAAACCCAAATCACTTCAGATTTCCAATTTGAATCACTTCATAAACTTTTCCTTCTCAAGGTCACATTGGTCTTCAAATTCACCTAATATGAAAAATTCAAAACTTTCGAATTCTCATATTCAAATCTCTGTCCCTTTTTATAATCGAAATATGATTATAAAACCCAAATGAGAATGACAAAGCGCTCAATGTGGAATTTTCCATGTAAAACTCCCCCTTGACATGTAGCATAAACGTTTCGCTCAAATCCGGAAAATCCAAAAAATATCACAATTTTTGAATTCTTCACTTCATGGACCGCCTTTCACTAAAAAATGAACAAACTCGTTCAATTTTCTTAAAAAAATCTTATAACAATGACCACTTCTTGAAAATCACAAAAAAATCTTCAAAAATGAAATATTTCTGCTTTATGGGTAAAAAGTGTCAAGATGTTGAAACTGCAGGGACCAAATATAAACTCTAATCGTCTTCCCCAATTCCTGATAAATCAGGAACGCAGCTACAATACAGTCGAACCATCACTTTCGACTCCAACTTAGTTTCCGGAACATTCGAACCCAACCTTGAACTTTCGACTCTCAACCTTGATATTCTACTCTAACACAATCACTTTCGATTTCAAACTTTTATTTTCGACTGTTTGATCTTTGTCTCATGCTTTCGATTCCAATGATCTCCAAATCAATTGCAGTCGAGTCGACACTTCACTTTCGACAATCAAACTCGAAATCTAATCATTCCCGATCAGCCACTCGAAAGTAACCATTCATAATCTAACTCTCGATTCCATAGTTTTGATTATCAATCAATCCAAAACTTCAATCAAAACTTTCTATACTCAAATTTGACTTTTTCCAAATGAGCCTTTGACTATCGAATCTTCACTCAAACTTAGTCCTTCAATTCAATATCAAAAATCAAAACTAATTTTCTGCTTTCCGACCAATTTCCATTCGATCATTAGACCATTGAATCAACATCAAACTTTCGATTCTCAATCAATTCTGCCTTTGACCCACTCGGTATGAAACATCTCCATCCGAACCTTTCGTTTCTCAGTTTCTTTACATCCAAATTGCAACATCAAAACTCAGTAAGCCAATCGACATCCAAAATGGTTAACCAAAATCGATCAATCCTTCAATCATTGACTTTATCTGTTCGAATATCCTCTTCGTTTCCAGATAGCCATGAACACGAATATTAACATTCGTCCCTAACGCTTTGACCAATTCAACCAATTTGACTCCAAAATAGATTTCAATCATAAATTCGATTTCGACTAGAACTCGTATCAACCAATTTCGAGTCGAAATTCACTGAATCATAGTCGGAAATCTGATTTTGACTTTTGTTTGACTTTTCGTTCATTGACCACGATAAACACCAAATTTTATATCCAAGAAACTTTTTCAGATCATATTGAGATGTAGAATAGTATTCAACATGTTCGTCGATACTCATCAGCACAAAATCTCAACAACATCTCAAGTTAATCCATAAATTTGAATTCTATGTGAACGGTATGAAAGTATAGTCCAACAAAATCGTAATCAGATTCAAAAGTGAACTCAATCAACTCAAATTTAGCAATAACAAACATCAATTTGAATAACTGAAGAAAACGAAAATTCAAAGAAATCGAGTTTGAAATTATGATGAATAGATCGACTAATTCAGATTTATTCATGAATCAATTAAAGATTTTGACAACTTTCAAACTTTAGATTCGAGATATTAAACTCAATCGATTGAACAAATAATCTTGATTTACTGATGAAGCGTTGGAAAGTCTGACCAAGAAATCTGATGTGAATGTGATATACGAACAAAAAGAACATTGGAACAAATCGTATTAAATCGTGAATTTAGGCTCAAAAAGTATCCGATGAATAGTACCACTATAATGAATTTCGGATCAAGACGGAATGTATTTTGGGCTCAAAACAAAATATGATCAGTAAACGAGTTTGGGCTCGACATTTGAATCAAATGATTTGGACCAAAAAAAATATATCAGATGAGCAGTAAAAATTGATTACAAATTTTGTTTTGGGCTTGATCAATTAAAAAAATATATTGGATCATAACAACTGGGTTGAAACAAATTTGATCCAATTAGTCAAAATGATCAAAAATCAATAACGAAAACACGATTTTAAGAGATTCCGAGAGATTAAGAGAGACTCACCATAGATCATTCAAATTGTGTTGATTGTTGTCAAATCGAGAACCGTTTCTTCAAAAATCACTTCGATCTTCAAAGACCCGCTCTGATACCAATTGTAGTGACCCGATTATGATGACGAATGCGGAAATGTAATGATAAAGTGAATCAAAACAATATTCAAGAACACACAATGTAAATAATGTCAGATTAGCTCTCATTAGTCTAGCAAGTAATTATAAAGAGGTACATGCAATCTTTCTCTCACTAGACTAATATCTGATATGGGTTCTTACATAAATGAGAGCTACTCACTTCCTATTTATAGGAAAATCTCAACCCATTATACATCCCTAAGAGGATAAGCCTACATCACATCCAAGGAGAACTTTGCACCCTAATATTCTCCCCCCTCAAAGTTAGGATTGGATGTCCCGACTTCAATATCCAAACGAGCACCAAGCGATCAAGACCAACTCCCCCTCGAAGTAACACCGGTCTTCAAATCCGCTTTGAAACGAATATCTTTCGAATACCCCTTTCATTTTTCTCCCCCTTTTTATAACCAAAAAGTGATTATAAAACCCAAAAAGGTATGAGAAACGCTCGAGGAATAAACCATACGAAACTCCCTCTCGATGTGTGACAAAAATGAAACTCATCAATCCGAGAAAATCCAAAAAATACGCCGGTGTCTTCAAATCTTTGACTTCCCGGACTTGAAAATGAACACACATTGTTCATAAAACATGAAAAATCTTGCACCAAAAACAATCACGAAAAGCCAAAAGAAAATCTGCAAAAGTTGTGAAAATTTCGACTTTTGGGTAAGAGTTGCAAGAAATTCGAAAATTAGGTACAAACAACCATTTTCGCAAGTACTTTAGGGACCAATTGCAAAAAATCAGCTTCTGAATTCATTCCAGATGCGAAACTTTACCCCATTTGTGAAAGTGGGTTTAAACTCTCTACATTTGGTATCAGAGCAGGATTCACTCAATCGATTGAAGTTTTCTCGTATTTTTCATTTTTTTTTAATCGCTCTTTTCGATTCAAAATTTTCCGCAAATTGAAACAGCAAACTGGTGTCAATTGATTGGATTGAATTGATTCTGCACTCTGTGTGTTAGATCAATTAATTTATGATTAATCTCTGATTGATTTCTTTCTTAGATTTCTATTTGAATAAAAAATCTCTTTCTTCGAAATCCGTACAATAATGGCGAATTTCAGTGTGAACATGATGACTAATTTCTCTCACTTGCTCGGATCATCAACAAAGATTCTGATGTTGATTCCAAAGTATTATGAGCAATGGGCTGGCAGGAAGGGGGATTATCTGAATGGTATTGATGAAGATTTGGTGAGATCCATCAAAAGTGGACAATTTAATCAGGAGATGTTAGTCACTGTTGGTACGTCTACAGATTCTGAGGACATGATCACAAGAGGAAACAGGATGAAGGAAAACGATAAAAAAATGTATGCGTGAATTACGTGGTGCTCTTCCACAAGTAGTTTACAATTATGTTCGAGGATGTGAAACTGCAAAGAAAATTTGGGATACTCTGAAAGAGAAATATCAAGGTAATGAGAAGACAAAGAAGATTTCGGTCAGACAATGCTTGCTAGAGTTGAATTCAAGCAGAAGGAAACATAATCAATCGAATTATACTATGATCAATTGAATGAATTTATCTTTAAGTGTTCTCGCTATGGAGTGACACGTTCATCACTAGAGTTCAATCTCACATTTCTCATGGGTTAAAGAAAGGAATGGAGAAATATCAGTTTGATGATCAAGACACAAGAAAGCTTTGATGGTTACTCTCTTGCAAATCTATACAATATCTTGAGAGCACATGAAAGCGAGATTAATGATATTGCTGAAGAAAGTAAATTGAGAACCGTTTCTTCAAAAATCACTTTGATCTTCAAATATCCGCTCTGATACCAAGTGTAGAGAATTATGAGCATTTGATTTGACATGCAAAATTGTAAAGAACATAATGAACACTGTGATTTGGGTGTCTAAGAGATGTATTTGATTATGAAAGGTGTTACAAAAAAGTATAAGATAGATCTAGACAAATAAATAGCTCACATTAACACTCTCAATGTTACATCTCTCAAGCACACTCTAATAGTGGTATGAAACCCACTATTTATAGAGGTTCTAACAAGTCTCTCTCTCTCTCTCATGTCACATGTAACATCCGGATTTCCAGGGACATTCTCGTGTATGTTAATCTTGACATTTGAGGAGGGACTCGACGAGTTGAGGGACCAACTCGCCGAGTCGAGTCGAGTTGATCGCGTGAATTTAATGAAGGACTCGACGAGTCCGAGGAGGGACTCACCGAGTAGGTGCTGGGCAGAGAAACCCTAATTTCCCGGGTTTGAGACCTATTTAAAGGAACTTATAGCCTCATTTGCGGCTACCCTTCCTTGAGAGCAAACCCTAAACGTGTATGGAGAGCCATGAGAGTCTTAGAAGCTAAAACTTGGAGTAAACTAGTGCATCTCTTGAGGAGAAGAGGAGATCACCCATCAAGGGAGCTAGAGAATCAGTGGATCTGGTGTAACTTCATGCAAGGGCTTGAGTAAGAGGTAAAAGCTTGCACCTTTCTTGTTATTTGGCTTAGATCTTGTAGATATGGAAGATTAGGGTTTCTTCCACCATTGTTGGGACTTTGTATGCATAAGGTCTTTCATGAGGCCTAGACTTCAGATATGGACATTGTGAGGTCCAGAGAGTCCAAAGATTATAGCTTTAGTTAACCATAGAAGAGTTATTGTGGTTAATCATCATTGTTAGAGTTATATTGGCATTATGAGCCTTATATGCCATGTTTAAACGTAAAGCTTGCAGCTTTACATGACAATCGACCCTCAGGATGGTAGATCTAGTGTTTGGGGTGATGGATCTGCCTTAAATCGTCTGAATGAACATTTTTTCTGAATGAACTTGCCGAGTCGATGAGCCGACTCGACGAGTTGGTTATGGTTTGTCCCGAGGAACCGAATCAGGCGATAGCTCGACGAGTTGGGGGTCAACTCGACGAGCTGAGCTGGACTGTCACGAGATTTCTGAGGAAAGTAAGTGGACTCGACGAGTCGCAAGGGTGCACTCGGCGAGTCGGGTCAAACATGGACTGTTGACTCGAGTTTGACTTCTGTTGACTTTGGGGCTTTGATCAACATAAGTAGTAGAGACCATGGAGGGGTAAAATGGTCTTTTATCCATTTCAAAGAGTTAAAGAGAGGAAGAATAGCCTTCGGTCATTAGAGTTGTGATTAGAGTATCACTTAGAGATATTCATCCCTTGTGTTAGGTGGAGGCTAGTTCGAAATCCGAGAGCGGGGTCTTTACTTGCTGCTGGTCAGGTGAGTCTTCTCACTATACTTTACCATGAGTGGTAATTAGAGTTATGTGACAGTGTATCTTGTATGCTATGTATGTGATGTGTTGCACTGCATTATTTCTATGTGATTTATGCTGTGTGTATTCCAGAGTTTACAGAGCTAGGACCGGAAGGTCCACAGAGTTAGGACCAGAGGGTCCACAGAGTTAGGGCCAGTGGGCCCACAGAGTTATAGCCTCGAGTGGCTAATATGTGTTATATGTGGTATTTTGGGGAACTCACTAAGCTTCGTGCTTACCGTGTTATATGTTATGTGTTTCAGGTATCTCAGAGGATCACGGGAAGACACCGACTTGATTGTACACACCAGAGAAAGAGTCACGTTTTGAGGATCCTGGTTTATTAATGGAGTTGTGTTTTGTAATTTGAATAAACGAGATTTCTATACAATATGTTACGAAAAGTATGCGATTTTAAAATGAAAATTTTTGTTTGGAAAATTACGGTGTTACATCACAAGGATCCAACCCCACATGTGCAAGTGGGTCTTCTCAAGTCAAGTCATCACAAAGTCAATCCATGAATAACTTTGTACCCTAACAGGTTTTATCTTGTCTAGTTTGTTCACTCTCGCCTTGCTCTTGATCACTTATCACAACCCTGTCTGGAGTTTGAGATGAAAACTCCACCTTGTAGCTAGCACCCTGATCTTTGATCCCTGCTTGACGTGTATCACATCCTCCCTGGTTACCCATGGCAGATTCATCAAAGGTTACATCTTTGCTCATGATAAATTTGAAAGTTCTTCCTTCTTTTGTACACCACAGTCGATAGCCTTTTACTCCTGTCGAATATCCTATAAATATGCACTTCATTGCCCTTGGCTCAAGTTTACCATCATTCACATGAGCATATGCGGGGCATCCAAATATTCGTAAACCAAAATAGTCATAGGGTTTTCCAGACCATACCTCTTGAGGAGTCTTCAAGTCAATAGCAGTTGATGGTGATCTGTTCACCAGATAGCAATCAGTGTTCACTACTTCTGCCTAGAATTGCTTAGATAAGTTAGCAAATATCCGCATGCACCTTGCACACTGCATGAGTGTTTGGTTCATCGGTTATGCCACTCCATTATGCTGTGGTTTGTGTCATACAGTGCGGTGCCTCACTATACCTTCTGCCTTGCAGAAGTTATGTAACGACCCAAAAATCAGGGGTAAAAATTTCATTTTTGTTACAGCAAAAACATTGATACCATTTATTTCAAACATGTCAAATCCTCATTAAGTAAAACATTTATCAGAGTTCATCCCAAAATCAATCATTGCGGAAATCATAGGTGTGTGCACTGCGATCAATCCGAGCCCTTCATTTCCAAATTGATGAAACCTGAAACCAAAACTGTAAACCGTAAGCACAAAGCTTAGTGAGTCCCCCCAGAGCATACCCCCCACACACAATCCACATAACACATATCTTGTTAGCTATAAAGCTACCTGTATCACATTTCCTGCTAGCTATAAAAGCTACATATAACACATAAGCCATGCATACCAAAAACCTGTAAGGATGTCGTGGGCTCCCCCCCAGGGTCTTACACCATTGTGCCATGGGCTACCCTACATGGTCTTAACCTGAGAACGCCATGGGCTACCCCACATGGTCTTATATCTAATTGCCACGGGCTCCCCCCGGGGTCTTCCATGCAAGTATCACAAAGACAACTAGCATAACACATATCACATAAACATATCATATATCACAGAAATATCTACACATAACAAAAATAAACCTGTAAGGATGTCGTGGGCTCCCCCTAGGGTCTTACACCATTGTGTCATGGGCTACCCCACATGGTCTTTACCTAGGAATGCCATGGGCTACCCCACATGGTCTTACATCCAATGCCACAGGCTCCCCCCGGGGCCTTCCATGCAATAACATACAATCACATAGCATATCAAATCACAGAATGACTAACACATATACCCTAATAACATAATGGGCTGGCCTTGGTGCCTTAGACCCATGGGTATGGTGAGAAGACTCACCTCAAATGCAGAAGCTCCCTGAAAGAATCCTTAGCCGTTGCCCTGTCCACTTCCTGAGCTATCAATACCGATCAATATACCCAATTAGCAATTGGGTCCCATACCATAATCCTTAATCCATGCATGGGGTAAAATGACCATTCTACCCCTGGCCCAGTATGATCCAACACTAAGGCCCAAACCAAAAACAAAAGCCCAACATTATAATGTCCATAAAATCCTCAATGGCCTAATTTTCCAAATTAGGCCCAGACCTTTCTAATGGACCCTATACTAAAGCCCAATATTCTCCTTAGTCAATAATCCTGACCCAATTGGCCCACGAAGGCCCACAACAACCTAGTCCAAGAATTGGCCCAAACCGAGGCCTATAATGCGAAGTTCATTTCTATATTGGGCCACAAGGCCCAATAGGCCCAACTATTCCATTATTGGCCAAAAGATGCATTCAGGCCCAACTATCAGCAAATCCAGCCCAAAACCATTAGGGCCTAAAGGTCCGAAGTCCACAAAGGCCCAAGTCCTCCTGAGAGCGTACGCCCAGCGTACCTCTTCTGTACGCTTAGCATACTGAGCAAATGGACTGTACGCGCAGCGTACTACATAGTATGCCCAACGTACAAACAGCTCATGCACAACATCTATTAAGTGCTTAATACTTGATCCAACAAGTCCAAATCACAGATCTGAGCTATACTTAACGTCTAAACCCATAAAGTCACTGACTTGGTGACTTTGCATGCCCCAAACAAACCCAAACTCCAAAAATGGCATTCTACTTCCATTAAAGTGACCCTAACTCAAGCATGAATCCATTAAGACCATCAAGATGGCAACTTTCTGCCTTAGGGACTCAAATAGCATCAAGGGTGGCAACCCCAAGCCTAAAAACAGATTTGGAACCATAAATCTCCATTCTTGGGACCAAAAGATCCAAAAACTCAACATAATAGATCTAAGCATTCAATGGTCAAGTTCAAAGCTTTATACCTTCATCAAGCTGAGAATGAGTCCTAAAAGCCAGATCCATAAGCTCCTTCTTGATTCCCATCTTTGCATCAAACTTCATCTTCTTGAAAATGGGTCAAACACCCCAAAAATGGACTCCATAAGCTTAAAATGCCACCATCGATGATATATGACGCTTTCTAGGGTTTAGAGGGGTGGAGGCTGAAGATGTTAGGGTTAGGTTATGAGATAAGGAGCTTAAATAGGGTCCAAGACCCTAAAATAGGGTTATGATCTGACTGGAGTATGCCCAGCGTACTCCTGGGAACCTTCGCGACCATCCTGGTCAGTACGCCCCGCGTACTCGACTAAGCCTGAAAACCACGAAACTTCCGAAGGCCATAACTTCTTCGTTACAAGCCCGATTCCGACGATCCTTATATCCACGGAACGGTGACGAGAAGCTCTACACATCTATCAACTCATATATTACTTTAGACCTCCCGAACAAAAATCCATTTTCCCAAAAGCCCGAACTGACACTTTACCGAAGTACCCCTAAGCTCCAAAACACAAACCGAACACCCGAATCACTTCTAATACATCAACCGCACCCAAATGGGCCTAGATCTTACCTTCTCTAGAGCCATACTCCTTATGATGACCAACCTTCGGCCCACAGCCTCAGACTAAAAGTCAATTCGGAACAAAGCGTTACAAGTTATCAAATGGAGCATTGCAGAAATCCAACCCATTGTCAGTCCTTAGAGTCTTGACCTGTTTTCCAATCCTTTTCTCAACTATGGTCTTCCACTCCTTGAACTTCCCAAACACCTCATCTTTGGTGTTGAGAAAGTACAACCAAACCTTCCTTGAATAATCATCAATGAATGTCACAAACTATGAGCATCCTCCTTGAGATTTCACTGGTGCAGGACCGCACATATCTAAGTGAACATATTCCAGGATTTCTTTGCTTGTGTGTTGATCGGTACTGAACTTCACTTTGCGATGCTTTCCCTTGACACAAGCTTCAATTTTTTTTTATCTTTCCAGTAGCCTCTCCACCAAGCAGTCATTGTTTACTTAGAAATGACATGCCCTTCTCAATCATGTGCCCGAACCTACGATGCCACAAATATGTCTTTTCATCGCCTTCATTCAAGGATTGAGAGATAGCCACCGTTCCCATAACCATATTTACTTCTAGGATATAAATACCTCCACGATTCATCTTCCATTTCATCATAACTAGAGAACCTTTGGTCACTTTGACCCAGTTACCCTCACGAGCATACCTCATCCCATTCATAGCCAACATGCAAAGAGAGATTAAATTCTTCCAAAGTTATGGAACGTACCAGCAATCTAGCTGCCTGACCATATTGTCGTACATCTTGATCTGCACCGTGTCACTACCCTTGATACTACTCATTCAATCATCACCCATCTTGATTGTGTCATCTCACTCATTGAAGGAGTCGAACCAGTCACAATTATACGTCATGTGATAGGGATGCTCCAGAATCCAAGACCCAAACATCTACAGAACTAGATGTACTAACAGTCAGTATATTACCATCGTCCCCTTCATTAGAACTTTACTGAACCATAACAACAATATTATTGCTGCTTGATTCACTCTTGACCTTATTATTCAGTTGTGGACAATTTCGCTTGAAGTCCCCCTTCTCATTGCAATTATAACATTTCACATTCAATGAACCTTTAGACTTCGATTTAGAACGTGATCTCCCTCTGTTTCCCTCCTTTCATCTCTTCTGTCCTTCCTCTCCCTACGAACAAACCGGAACTTGACACCTCCTCTCCAACTAAAACTTTTCTTTTCAGTTCTTTGGACATCAAAGACTCCTTCACCTCATTCACAATGATCATTGTCCTACCATAGAGCATGGTATCAACGAAATTCTCATATGAGTTCGGAAGAGCAAATAAGAGAATGAGCGCCTGATATTCATCTTCAATCTTCACATCAACTCCTTGTAGATCCAAGATGATGTGATTGAAGTTATCCAAATGATCTTTCACTTAGGTACTTTCATACATTTTAAGAGTGTACAACCTTTTCTTCTGATACAACCTGTTCGTCAGTGAGTTGTTCTGGTACTTGTCACAAAGTTTATCCTAGAGCCCAGAAGCAATTGTTTGATCCATGACCTCCCTTAGTAATTCATCTGTTAAGCTCAACAGAATGACACTATGTGTCTTCGTCAAAATGTCCACCTTCTTTTCAGCCGCCATGTCCTTTGGCAATTTTCCTCTCCTTCCAGTGCCGCTGCACATCCTTGTTGAACCAGAAGAGCCCTCATCTTCACCTTCCACAAAGTCAAGTCATTTGAACCGTTAAACTTCTCCAAATTAAACTTGTGAGTAGACATATTCAATCACAGGAATACAAACCGCAACTCTGATACCACTTGTTAGGAAGTAAAACAGATAACTAACAAAACCAAAAGCACACAAGACACAATATTTACGTGGTTCGGTCAATGTGACCTACGTCCATGGGCAATAGGGGAGTATTCTTTATTTCATAGCTCTCCAATAGAGGTTACAAGTACAATTTTCACAGAGATTAGCCTAACACTCCAGAATTCAAGATACAAAATGACCTAACATGCATCCCTATTTATACTTGAGGGATCAGACCTAAAACCCTAATGAGCCAAGCCCATTGGCCTATAGGTCCGTGAATGGTGACAACCAGTCATATTCCTCCATGAAACCTCTTCTAGAACATTTTTCCATGTCATACAACCCATGAGCATCAACAACACACATGATGGACCACCTTCACCATAGTGGAGTAACATGATGCACAAGTGGTGCATCATGAACACTAATGGTCCAACATCCATCCTGGTGGCACAACATGGTGTATTTCTTGAGCATGATCATATTATAAGCATATGTGGATCAACATGGCACAACAAAGGAATCGAGATGGCGCACCATGTACCAAGATGGTCCATGATGGTGCAACATCTTCTCCATGTCACAACATCTCATCAAGATGGCGGAACATCCTCCTCGATGCAACTTCTCATAGATGTGGCGCAACATCTCCTTGGCTCAATATCTTCATGGCTCAACATGTTGGACCATGTTACTCCATGTTGCTCCAAGTTGCTCCAAACAACCTTTTGGAAGATCCGTTCCTTTTTCACTTGTTCTGTTCCTTTGTCTGGTGATCCATTCCTTTCTTAGAATATCCGTTCCTTTGTCACGTGCTCCAAGAACTCCAAGTGGTCCATTGAGTTCTAAGTGCTCCAGTAAACCCAATTACTCCATTAGAATTCTCCAAATGCTCAAGTCACATTTAAAAAGAAGATTTCTTAATGAAATTATATGATATAATGTTTATGTGCCAAGTAGTATAGAATACTATGGGAATACCATAACATTTTCATGAAAGATTATGAGAATTAAGAAAGGTGATTCCTTCAGGATTATATGAACATGATTCCTTCGAGAACATAGGGATGTAATTCCTTTGAGAAAGAGAATATGTGTTATAGATAAAATTGATAAAGGTTTCGATGAATGGAACAAGGTAAGAGGTTTCTTCAAGAGAACCTTGATAAGATATCACATGAGTTATATGTAGTTGTTACTGTGCTTAATGTCTTTGAGATAAAGAATACATGGTTGAGTACTTAATGAATTAGGTACTAGATAGATAACAAGTTATGTTTAATGATATGTTTATATGTTTAGAGTGTTACTCAATGTGAGGATGAGAAGGAAATGTTGTGAAAATGTAAGACATTGAGTAAAGGAGTAGAAAGTGAAAGTAAAAGCTAGCCAACCAAAGGAAATTTGTGAGGGATTATATGTAGTGGATCCGTAAGGGATCATTATAATCTGATAGGGATTATGCCTAATGGATATATAAGTGATTATTGTAATACACGAGGGATTATATGTAGTGGATCTGTAAGTGATCATTGTAATCTGAGACAGATTATACATAGTGGACCCGTAACGGATCATTATAATCTGCGAAGGATTATATGTAGTGGATCCGTAAGTGATTATATGTAGTGGATCAAAAAGGGATCATTGGAATTCGCAAGGGATTCATGAAACTAAATGTTGCCAAAGGATCTGCGATGGATCAAAGTGAGGGGCCTGAGTCCGGATGATTGTACACCAGTAAGGTTAGAGTTATGTTATCACTCTACATGATTATTGTAGTTATTTTATGCGACTTGGCGTTTTGGGTCTTAATGAGAAGAAAAAATGCTAGCGTATGAGAAGATAAGAATAAAGTGTTTTATAAATCACCAAAATTGTTGTCTGATGTTTGTAGTTTGTCATGTATTGCATGTACAGGTAGTAGCCGTAGTACGAGAGGATATAGTAGCACCAAGGGCATGTACTAGATGTAGATTTTATTCGGCACATCCATGTTACTTTAAATTATGGTTAAGATATGTTATAAACTTGAATGTATTCTGGGATGTAAAATGTAACGCTCTATTCCAAATCGATTCCTAGTCTGAGGCTGTGGCCCGAAGATCGGTCATCATCAGGATTAGGGCTTTTAAGAAGGTAAGATCTAGGCCATTTGGGTGCGGGTGATGTATTAGAAGTGATCCGGGTGTTCGGTTCGTGTTTTGAGGCCTAGGAGTATTACGGTAAAGTGGCAGTTTGGGCTTTTGTGTAAAATGGACTTTTGTTTGGAAGGTCTTAAGGAAGGTAAGAGTATATAGAAGTGTAGGGCTTCTCGTTACCTTTCCGTGGATATAAGGATCGTCGGAATCAGGTTTATAACGAAGAAGTTATGGCCTTCGGAAGTTATTGGCAATATTGGTCCTTAATGGAGAAAGATGGCAAGAAAGAACCATGCATGCAAGGTGGCCAGCGCATGAGTACGCCCATCGTAACCTGGGGTACGCCTAGCATAGAAGGGTTAAGTGATCGCGGGTTTTGGAAACGTACGCCCAACGTACGCTCAGAGACCCTAAACCCTAATTTTAGGGTCAAGCAATATATAGGGAACATTAGGACTCAAACCCTAGCCCCTTATCAGCCTCCCCAACCTCAGAAAAACCCTAGAACGTCTCATCCCTTCATTCTTGTGTGATTTTGATGTTTAGAAGCCCATCTTGGTGGTTTTAAGCTTGGAAGAAGAAATAAGAAGTTGGCAAAGAAGGACTTGGGTAGCTTGAGCTCATAGATCCGGGATAGCATCATCATTTTGGACTCTTTGGAGGTATAAAGTTCATAACTTTCCTCAAGTATGCTTAGATCTAGTGTAGTGTGGTTTTGAAGTCATTTTGGTCCCAAGTATAGAACTTTATGGTTCAAATCTGATTTCTGGACTTAGAGTTGCCACTCTCAGTTCTAAATGAGTCCCTAAGGCAGAAAGTTGCCATCTTGAATGTCTGATTGGGATCATGCATGAGTTAAGATCATTTTTATGGGAATGGAATGATATTTTGGAGTTTGGGCTCATTAGGGCCATAAAAAGTCACCAAGTCAGTGACTTTATGGATTAAGACGTTGAAAAGGACTTGGATTTGTGATTGTAGCTTCTGGATTAGAGTATTAAGCACTTAATGGGAAAGTGACTTAACAGGGGAGTACGCAGAGCGTACATGCAGGTACGCCCAGCGTACACACCATTTAGCTTGTACGCTTAGCGTACATAGGAGTACGCCCAACGTACTCATCAGATATGGGCTTGGCTTGTTTTGGGCCTCGGTTTGGGCCATGCATTGGATTTTAGTTCTTTGGGCCTTAGTGGGCCATCACAAGTCAGATAATTTGGGCCAAGAATATGTTTGGTCTTAGGTTAAGGCCCAATAAGGAGCGTGGGCCTAATTTGGAAAATTGGGCCATTTATGGGCCTTTATGGATTTTATGGTTTTTGACTTTGTGTTTTGGGCCCTGTTGGGCCATAAGGTTTTGGGGTTGATATTTACTGTGGAATATTGGGTTTGGGCCCAATTTGGAAATTGGGCCATTAAAGGACTGATGGACATTATAGTGTCGGGCTTTTGTTTTGGGATTGGGCCTTAGTTTTGGATCATACTGGGCCATGGGTAGAATGGTCGTTTTACCCCATGCATGGATTAAGGATTATGGTATGGGACCCAATTACTAATTGGGTATATTGATTGTAAGTGGCAGCTCGGGAAGCTGGCGGGGCAACAGCTAAGGAATTCATGCGGGAAGCTTCTACAGTGCGAGGTGAGTCTTCTCACCATACCAATGGGTCTAGGGCACCAAGGCCGGCCCATTTATCTAGTTGTGATGATTGTTGCGAATGTGCTATTGATACATTATGCATTTATGTGAGGACCATGTGGGGGTTCCCATGGCAAATAGTTATACATATATAGTATGCTAGTTGATTGTGTGGTATTTGGTGTGCTAGTTGACTCTGTGTTGCTTGCATGGAAGACCTTGGGGGGTTCCCGAGGCAGTTGGATATTAGACCATGTGGGGGTTCCCATGGCTTTCCAGGCTAAGACAATGTGGGGGTTCCCATGGCAGTGGGCTAAGACCACGTGGGGGTTCCAGTGGCACCCGGTGGAAGGCCTTGGAGGGTTTCCAGGGCATCCTTATATGTTTGTATGTATAGTTTGCATTATGACTTGTTTGGCAGGAAGACCTTGTGGGGTTTCCCAAGGCAGGAAGACCATGTGGGGTTTCCCATGGCAGATAAGACCATGTGGGGGTTCCCATGGCACTAGGTGTAAGACCCTAGAGGGTTTCCATGACTTCCTTATATGATTATATACAGGGTTTATGTGGTAGAGATAGATTTTATGGCTAATATGATATGTGTTATGTGGATTGTGTGTGGGGTATGCTCTGGGGGACTCACTAAGCTTTGTGCTTACGGTTTACAGTTTTGGTTTCAAGTATCATCGATTTGGAAAAGAAGAGCTCGGATTGATTGCAGTGCACACACCTATGATTTCCGCAATGAATGATTTTGGGATGAACTCTGATAAATGTTTTACTTAACGATGATTTGAAATGTTTGAAATAAATGGTATCAATGTTTTAGCTATATTAAAAATGACATTTTTACCCATGATTTTTGGGTCGCTACAAGTTGGTATCAGAGCCTTGGTTTGAGGGATTCGGACATATTTTCGAGCGTGTCTGAACTCAAAATGAGGATCTATAAAGTTTTAAAAAGAAAAATGTTTTCAAGGAAATGTTTTCGAAGAAAAGAAAGGGTGTGGTGCATGCAATCAACCGAGCTTAAGTAAGTTTCCCCAGAATACCCACATTGGTTATATGTTATGATTTGATTATCAATCTGTGTATCGCATGCTAGTTAGGGCTAGGAGATATGCCTTTATATGTTGTATGAGCTGGTAGACTTGCATGCTAGTGCTGAGTAGTCAGCGATAGATTGGCGTGTTATGTGATGCTTGTAGCCTTGGAATACTGGATGCCATGCTAGAATGAGAATGATTTTTGGTATTGATAACTACTAAGTGTATGTTTTAAAAATTGTATACGGTTAGGATCTTATAGACTTAGAATAAGTGGTTTGGCTCGTTTCCTGTTCGGTGTACAATTTGCATGCATAAGGCAGCCGACAGCGAGGATGGATGGATGTGGACAACATGGGTGGTGGTATGTGGGCCGAATGTTTTATGATAGTTCATGGGTCGGAGACTACCCTAGGGTAAGCCTATGATGAGGTTAGCGACAGGTGTTACCTACTTGCAGATTGTATGTGTGGATAGACTGACTTGTCTGGTGTACGCTGGTTAGATTTACCGATTACCTGAATGTTGTTTGCTTTGTGCTTTGTAGGACTCTTATTAATGTGAGCTAGCTATTAAGTGAATATTCTAAGTCACATGTAGCACAGAATGGATAATCTCAGAGTGATGGACTTGACTCTATTGCGCAGCTCTTGTATGAGTCCAACCGTTCTAGGGATGAGTCTTTTAATTGAAGGATTATCTGATCTCTGCTACATGTGGCTATATTCATGAGGTATCTAGTTGACATTAATGGGATTATTTCAGCAGCTGAGGGCAGGGTGAGGTTGGGAACCTAGGAAAGCCTAGGATATGCTCTGGTGAGCTCAGTGGGGCGATTCGGTGAAGTTGGGAACCTAAGGGGAGCCTAGGAGGTGCTACGGTAGAGATCGTCTTGCTGTTTAGAAAACATTTAGTATACCGGTGGAGTAAGTGACTTGGAGGATTCGGGAGGATTGCTGAGGAAAGTATGGATAGGTGTGGAAGGTAGTATTGGGCCCGTACAACAAAAACACAGGATCCAAACTCGAATCGGTGAGAGTCTTGGAGAATCTGAGAAGCTTACGGGAAGGAGAATTCTTGGTTATGCCTTGATCATGGGAATAGCTGCTTTGCAGAATGAGGATGAGCATGTATGGGAAGGACCAGGGTTTGGTCCCGGCTCCGGTGGTGAGCCAGCTAGTGGAAGGACTGTCAGGATTTTGAGTTCGCCTTGGATCTCTTGTATCAGGCAACAAGGACTGATTGTGCGATCTATTGCACTTTCGGGAGTGGAGAATATGTCTTAGGGATAGTTTGTAGCCCGGTTTAGAGCAGGGGTTGCTTCAGCTATTGTAGTTCAACCGTTGACGATTAATCTGGTAAGTGTGTCAGGGTGCGAGACCCTGAATGTTGGGGATCCCAGAGACCGAGGGCGGAAGATCAATTTGGAGTACCTAGAAAAGAGCGGTTCAGGTTATGTGCATTTAGTGGAGGGTCTCGGGAAGAGACCCAAGAAATTCGGACCAGCTTTGGAGAGGCCAGCAGGTCGGGTTCAGTTCAACGTTTGTGGAAACTGCACGATGGAGGTTCGTTCCAAGAGTTGGGATTGTCGTTGAGACTGGAAGGAAGTGTTACACCATGTCCTCAGCGTGGTCGAGGTAACGCAGGAGGAGGAAGTCAGGATTCCTTCAGATGTTTGCGGAAATGCTATCCTCTGTCATTTCCAATGGATATCGGGAATTTGCATTACTTTAGAATTATGATAAGTTGGATCTCGGGTCGGTTATCTGCTATTGTCTGAGTTAGCAAGAGTTGTCAGATGCCATTCAGTATGCCGAGTAATCTATGAGGAATCTTCAGACGGACGTATCTTGCAAAACGGGTTCCGCGGGTACCGTGATTCCTCCGAATCATTGTCAGAATCTGTTCAATGATCAGGGTTGCTACAGGTGTAGCAGGTTTGGCCATGTCATCAGGGATTGCCCATAGGGGGCAAGTCCGTTCTATTTTGTTGTGATCAGGTGGGCAACAAGGAGGTCGATTGTCTGACGATCAGGGATGAGCAGTGAGTTCACCTGCTCCAGTCATTTCTGGGGTTGGTTCAAGGGCTTGTACGAGGGAATTATGGTTAGTTTTCAGTAGCCTTAGTACTTGTGCTTGGAAGATCAATCGGGAGTGCCGAGGGAAGAGAGGGTTGTTGCTAGAGTTTTGGGTTGGAGCATCTGACCTTTAGGCATTGAGATCTGAGCGCGACATCATTTTTAAGCATCTGGAGTCACTGATGTTGTTGGGATTTAAGAAGTGTTAGTTGGTTTTCAGGAAGTGTGCTGTTTGGACAAGGATACTTTTGGTGCGCTAGCTTTGGTAAGCACCGGTCGTCAGCAAAGTGAACATTGGAACGTAAGGAGAATTGGGAATCCTTCAATTTTCATGCACCGAGCGGACTTAGTCGAATCTAAGTGGGGGAGAACCGTCCAGGTATCCAAGACAGAAGCAAGGGTGAAAGTGTTGTAAGACTACAGGGGAGCCATAACATTCAATAATGTTCAGTTGGGGTGAAAGTGATGTAAGACTACGGGGGAGCCGTAGCATTCACTAATGGTCAGTTAGGGTGGAAGTGTTGTAAGACTACGGGGGAGCCGTAGCATTCACTAGCAGTAGAAAGTGTTGTAAGGCTACGGGGGAGCGGTAGCATTCACTGACGGGCAATTAGGGTATAGTGTTGTAAGACTGCGGGGGAGCCGTAGCATTCACTAGCAGTAGAAAGTGTTGTAAGACTGCGGGGGTGCCGTATCGTTCATAAATTCTTTCAGGTGATTTGGACTAGGGTAGGCTAGTTCGCAGGGTTGTGGGGGAGCCACAACTTAGTTAGGATCAGGACCAGAGGTGGTTGTTCGATCAGTTATCCGGGGGCGAACCCGGATGGTTATGGAATTTAGGATGGAACCGGTAGAGACTGCTGAGCCAAGGGTTGGATCTTGAGATACAGAATCATGTGGATGAGTAGTGCGTGTCACAGTAGGGCTACGGCTGCATATCCATGATATTGGATTTCTTAGGAACCTGGTGGTTGGACCGGGTGCGAGACTGGTTGTCTCAGGGAATCGGCTAAGGGTATTTATTAATCGGTCGAGTAAAGGATGACGGGAAGTCATGGTGCATTATGCAAATGCCGATTCGAGGATCTACGGATAGGAGTGGAGTATCAATTCGGTTTTGGATAGGATCCCGAATCGGAATTCGCACATGTTTGGTGCAGGATTTTGTTTCAGTGAGATGGGATGTGGGCACCTATATGCCAAGGGCATCGAGGGAAGAATTCCAGGGTGATGAACGGGTTGGCTGATGGTAGTCTAAGCCATTGTGATGTGTCTCGGGTTGGCTCTATATATAATAGAGCCACAACATGTTGGAATCAGCAACTGGGTAGGTGTCCGGTGTTTCGGATAGTTGGCAGACAAGTTGGGACCAGGGAGGTCCAGGTTGTCCTTCGGGGAATCAACTATGTGATAGCAAGAGGAGTTGGAGCGACTTCAGTAATTCGGGGTCCGTGTGTGGAATTGCTTGTTATTCGGTAATCGCAGTTGACCGGTGATTTTGTTCTTTAGGGAGCCTCAAGGTATTATGAGTGGGAAGTATTCTATCTAGGCTGGTTTCTTGTGAAATCAGTTCGATGATGATTCGATGTGGGCAGTCTGTCAGGGAGACAGACCATCTCGATACTTCAGATTTCAGATGGAGCAGATGTGATCAGGTTGCAAGGAATTCATTCATCTTCGGGTTCTAGAACCCTACGAGGGTTGGTCCTAGTTGCCTTGGGAAGGTTGTGGTATTCTCGGGTTTGTGGTCGTGGTGCTCAGATTGTCTGGTAAAATGTAACGCTATGTTCCGAATCGATTCCTAGTCCGAGGTTGTCGCCCGAAGATCGGTCATCATCCGGATTAGGGGATTTTGAGAAGGTAAGATCTAGGCCATTTGGGTGCGGGTGATGTATTAGAAGTGATCCGGGTGTTTGGTTCGTGTTTTGAGGCCTAGGAGTATTACGGTAAAGTGGCAGTTTGGGCTTTTGTGTAAAATAGACTTTTGTTCGGAAGGTCTTAAGGAAGGTATGAGTATATAGAAGTGTAGGGCTTCTCGTCACCTTTCCGTGGATATAAGGATCTTTGGAATCAGGTTTATAACGAAGAAGTTATGGCCTTCGGAAGTTATTGGCAATATTATTCCTTAATGGAGAAAGATGGCAAGAAAGGACCATGCATGCAAGGTGGCCAGTGCATGAGTACGCCCAGCGTAATCTGAGGTACGCCCAACGTAGAAGGGTTAAGTGATCGCGGGTGTTGGAAACGTACGCCCAGCGTACAAGATGTACGCCCAACGTACGCTCAGAGACCCTAAACCCTAATTTTAGGGTCAAGCACTATATAAGGAACATTAGGACTCAAACCCTAGCCCCTTATCAGCCTCCCCAACCTCAGAAAAACCCTAGAACGTCTCATCCCTTCATTCTTGTGTGCTTTTGATATTTAGAAGCCCATCTTGGTGGTTTTAAGCTTGGAAGAAGAAAGAAGAAGTTGCCAAATAAGGACTTGGGTAGCTTGAGCTCATAGATCCGGGATAGCATCATCATTTTGGACTCTTTGGAGGTATAAAGTTCATAACCTTCCTTAAGTATGCTTAGATCTAGTGTAGTGTGGTTTTGAAGTCATTTTGGTCCCAAGTATAGAACTTTATGGTTCAAATCCGATTTTTGGACTTAGAGTTGCCACTCTCAGTTCTAAATGAGTCCCTAAGGCAGAAAGTTGACATCTTGAATGTCTGATTGGGATCATGCATGAGTTAAGATCATTTTTATGGGAATGGAATGATATTTTGGAGTTTGGGCTCATTAGGGCCATAAAAAGTCACCAAGTCAGTGACTTTATGGATTAAGACGTTGAAAAGGACTTGGATCTGTGATTGTAGCTTCTGGATTAGAGTATTAAGCACTTAATGGGAAAGTGACTTAACAGGGGAGTACGCAGAGCGTACATGCAGGTACGCCCATCGTACGCACAATTTAGCTTGTACGCTTAGCTTACATAGGGGTACACCCAACGTACTCATCAGATATGGGCTTGGCTTGTTTTGGGCCTCGGTTTGGGCCATGCATTGGATTTTAGTTCTTTGGGCCTTAATGGGCCATCACAAGTCAGATAATTTGGGCCAAGAATATGTTTGGGCTTAGCTTAAGGCCCAATAAGGAACGTGGGCCCAATTTGGAAAATTGGGCCATTTATGGGCCTTTATGGATTTTATGGTTTTTAACTTTGTGTTTTGGGCCCTGTTGGGCCATCAGGTTTTGGGGTTGATATTTACTGTGGACTATTGGGTTTGGGCCCAATTTGGAAATTGGGTCATTAAAGGACTGATGGATATTATAGTGTCGGACTTTTGTTTTGGGATTGGGCCTTAGTTTTGGATCATATTGGGCCAGGGGTAGAATGGTCGTTTTACCCCATGCATGGATTAAGGATTATGGTATGGGACCCAATTGCTAATTGGGTACATTGATTGGTAGTGGCAGCTCAGGAAGCTGACGGGGCAACAACTAAGGAATTCATGCGGGAAGCTTCTGCAATGCGAGGTGAGTCTTCTCACCATACCAATGGGTCTAAGGCACCAAGGCCGGCCCATTTATCTAGTTGTGATGATTGTTGCGAATGTGCTATTGATATATTATGCATTTATGTGAGGACCATGTGGGGGTTCCCATGGCAAATAGTTATACATATACATTATGCTAGTTGATAATGTGGTATTTGGTGTGCTAGTTGACTCTGTGTTGCTTGCATGGAAGACCTCGGGGGGTTCCTGAGGCAGTTGGATATAAGAACATGTGGGGGTTCCCATGGCTTTCCAGGCTAAGACCATGTGGGGGTTCTCATGGCAGTGGGCTAAGACCACGTGGGGGTTCCAGTGGCACCCGGTGTAAGACCTTGGAGGGTTTCCAGGGCATCCTTATATGTTTGTATGTTTAGCTCATATGTTTGTATGTATAGTTTGCATTATGACTTGTTTGGCAGGAAGACCTTGTGGGGTTTCCCAAGGCAGGAAGACCATGTGGGGGTTCCCATGGCAGATAAGACCACGTGGGGGTTCCCATGGCACTAGGTGTAAGACCCTAGAGGGTTTCCTTGACTTCCTTATATGATTATATACAGGGCTTATGTGGTAGAGATAGCTTTTACGGCTAATATGATATGTGTTATGTGGATTGTGTGTGGGGTATGCTCTGGGGGACTCACTAAGCTTTGTGCTTACGGTTTACAGTTTTGGTTTTAGGTATCATCGATTTGGAAAAGAAGAGCTCGGATTGATTGCAGTGCACACACCTATGATTTCCGCAATGAATGATTTTGGGATGAACTCCGATAAATGTTTTACTTAACGATGATTTGAAATGTTTGAAATAAATGGTATTAATGTTTTAGCTATATTAAAAATAAAATTTTTACCCATGATTTTTCGGTCGTTACATAAAATGTTTTTGAAACTACGGTTTTCGAATGTTTATAGTAAAACTCTGATAAATCTCTAGAATATTTTATTGAGAAAAGTCGGGTTCTTACAATATTCATCAGCCCAAACATCACCTTTGTCATCCAATATGTCTACTTATCTCATGTAGGATTTGTGGGAGCCTAATTTCACTCACTCAAATGGATTATTCGGTACATTGAATGCTCCATCGATCATAACTTACATATTTCTTCGTACAGGAAGCTACACCATATGGCTTAATTGGATGTCGATCAGAGGGGGAAGGTATCCCCATTCGTGGCGATCAACCTCCAAATACAACGTATTCCTCAATAACAATGGTCTCAAGTTCCTCCATACGTCAACCTAACTTTTCAAATCAAGCACCTAAACCAAAAATAACGGTGTAGCCAATGCTATTGTTGAAACTAGTTAGTTACTCAACCTACTCCTTGAGTTGTATGTTACGGTTTCATGTGCCACGATAGTTTATTGCAAGATTGTCAAGATTGTGATCTTACCTAAGAGAGCTTTATATTTTGCAAGATTATGATAGAAAGATCTTGCATAAATGAACTAATATTCAAATTTTCTCTCAAGGTCTTGGTTGTGAAGTATACATTATAACTTGATGTTGATAGTGAAATCAATTTAACTTTATAGGGATGAACCAAATCGTAAAAATTAAGAAAAAAACATCTAATCAGAAAAAAGATCATTGTGATCATGTACAACTAAATGCATAGGATTATTATGTATGTGAATAGTCTAATTCGAGATGAATTGATGGAATGATAATTATATACGAAAATTCTTCTGTGATGCCCGATTTCAAGTTGAATAGATGAATTCTTGAGACTCGACTACATAAAAAAAACTAAATATATGTGATCGGGATCTTAGTGTGATAAATATCGTTTTTCACTTGTAGGGCCTTAAAATCGTAAGATCTTAAGATCAAGATTAGAGTCAATTACACGAATTGTCCCTCGTATAGGTGCCAAAAGGCACGTTTAGTCTCTATTTTCAAAAATTAACTCGGACCGTACTTCGTTTGGTTAAAAGTCACACGCCTCATCCCTCCCCACATAAAAAAGACTGTTTTGCCCTTATTTATTTGTTTTTTGATTTATTTATTTATTATTAATTAATTATCTATTAAAAAATTGTTTATTAAATATTTATCTCTTTTTTAATTAAATTAAACCTAACTACCCACAAACTATAACCCCCAATGTTGAAATCGATGCTTTTGATAACTAAAAAATAACCCTCTTCTCTCTGCCGACCACCACCACTCCGCCTCCCCTTCTTGCGTTTCCTTCTTATTTTCAGTTAGATCGGCAGAGCCAAGACCATCTAATCACACCAACTCTATGTCGTTTTTCCTCCAATTGCACCAAAAGAACACGAGGTTCAACCCCTTTCCTTTTGATCGAGTTGCAGGTTTCACATACTTTCTCTCACTCTTCTCTCTTCTCAAAATCAGTACAAAAGCACACCTTCTTCTCTTTTAATTCTCGAATTTCATATGTTAATTTGTGGTGGAGTGTGAAAGGCGATGAACAAGATAAGAGAGTGGTTTGGAGAGGTGATGAAGAAGGTGGGTTAATGGTGACTGGGATGGTGTTTATATGGGTATATTGGTGGTTGATGGTGTTGTGAGGTGAAGAAGACGGTGATGAACAGGTGGTTGATATGTTGGAATGGTGATGGCGTAAGGTTAAAGATGATGAAGGTGGGTCAATGGTGATGAATGGAGAAGGGTCCATCTGTTTCCGATGAGCCACCTCTTTTAAACCTCCTCTCAGTCGCCGGCATCGGTAACCTCACCGAAGTTGCAAAGAGGGTTACATATATTCACTCCGGAATCAACCATGAAATTGGGTTCTAGCATCGATATAGGGAAAGAGGGTGGCGTGTTGTAGGTTTCTTTCCCGAATCTATAACAAAATAGAAGATAGAGGGGTGGTCCGGTAGTGGTGGTCCGATAATGGAGGTCCGACGATGGTGGTATGGCAGTGGTAGCGATGATGCTAGTTTTGGGAGCAGATTTATAAAAGAGGGAGAAAAGAACAATATGTTGCAGTTTTAGGGGAGAGTGGGTTCGTAAGGTGGGGTGGAGGTTTTTTATTTTATTTTATTTTTTATTTTATAAATAACTTTAAGAAACATAAATAAATCAAAAAAGAATAAAGAAGGGTAGAATCGTCTTTTCATGTCCGCAAGAGATGAACCGTGTAAATTTAAACTAACAAGGGATTAGGCGTGTAACTTTTAACCAAACGAGGGATGATTCGAGTTAACTTTTGAAAATAGGGACTGAACGTGCCCTTTTGACACCTGCACAAGGGAAGATTCGTGTAATTTACTCTCAATATTAATATCTTTACAACCATGATTTATTGCAATAATATTTCTGATGTATACCTTTTTGAAAACCCGATACAACATCAACATACAAAACATGTGGAAATTGACATTCACTTTGTTCGTAAACAAGTTCGAATCGGCCGAATCAAAGTCTTGCATGTGTCCAATGATTATCGGTATGTAGACATGTTTGTTAAAGGCCTAACTCGACACCTCTTTCAACAGGTTTCAAGAACAATTTAAGCGTTTGATATCCTCCACCTCAAATTGCGGGAAATACTATATATATATATATATATATATATATATATATATATATATATATATATATATATATATATATATATATATATCCCAATAATTATTGTGTTGTATTATACTATTATTGGTAGAGATTCTATTTCCATAGTTTTATCGACCTATACCCTCTATTTATATATTGGTTAACTGTAATAGGGTGGGTAAGTTGGACGCTGGCCCCGGGCTTCGTTACGATTTAGGGCCCCAAATTATTTTCATTTGATATACATATATAAGTTTTGTTAGGTAATTTGTGAACTATTTAGTACATGAGTTGGTTAAGGCGTTGTAATATGGACCGTTTTTTATCGACAGATCAAGAATAAAATCTTGCTACATGCATTCTTTGCGCTCCTTTTTTTTAATTACTTTTTCATTATCATTATAACCAAACGACTATTAACAAGTTACATTTGAATCGTCATTTTTTGAATTGGAATTCAAATTATAAAAAGTGGCCCCTATATTCTTCTTTGTAATTCACAAACCATCCAAATTATACAAATTGTCATTTGACTCTTTTTGTTTTTGATTTTTTTTTTGCCACACCATCCAAACACTTATTTCATTTAAAATTTCTATGTTTTTATGGTCAATTACCATGTAAATTTTTCTGTTTATATATGATATTTTCTATCTACCATGGTCTTTTAATATATAATAACTAGTCTTTGTAGATTTGTTAATAACAAATGCTCATGTACTCGTCTCCATATACATCGTTGTATCATCGTTTGCGATTACTAAATTTCAAAGGGTCTCATTTTATATTTTTCCCTGGGCCGAAAATCGGTTTGGACCGGCCCTGAATGACAAATGAGATGAACGAAACCATTCCATAATCTTTTAAATTAGATAAAATCTGATCTTTAAAAGAGAAATTAAATATCCTCCTACTTTTGTTCCTATAAATTCTCCTACCAATTAAATAATGACACGTGTCATAATATTATATTTAAATATCATTAAATGAGCATTAAATGTTACACATGTTACTATCTAATTGAATAGAAGAATTTGTAGGAACAAAAAATAGAAGAATATTTAATTTCTCGGAAAGTTAATATCTTATAAAAGATAAGCAACTAGTAGTTACTCTCATACTCCTTGTACTCACTTCATGGAAAGTTAAAATGTTAGAAAGGAAAATAAACTAATTATAAGCGATGTTAGAATCAATTTGATTCCTTTCCAAATTCCAATTACAAACAACGTGATCAAATGCTAGAACCATATGTCGAAAAAGAAAAGGTGATGTGGACCTAACTTGATATCATTACCTTTTTGTACATAGGTTTTTGTATATATTAAAGAGAAGTCATATAATGGGCCTGGCCCAATTAACTAAACACGTAATTGAAACGTTTTAATTTCTTATAAAAGAACTACATGATACTATGAAATATGAAATTGGAAAGCATTAAAAAGGAAGGAAAAGGAAACAAAAGGAGAAGGATGTGGCGGACTTGTGTCCATTCACTGAATCTGAATAATTGAGAAGATATGTGGCTGCCTGACAATCGAACGTGATGGCTGATGGGTATCTGTCACGATTGTATCACGGCCCAATAGCACAACTGCTGCTAAATGCTCATTATTCAACACCCCAATTATGAATAAACTTTCATTTGGTTATTAAGGAACATAAATGATGTAACATAAGGCTATTTATGCTAGTAGAACTTCTAGGAAATTCAGAAAGCAATAATTTAAAAAAAAAAAAGTACCCTTTGGGAATTCGTGCAACACAAAGTAGATGTGATTGTAGACTTATCATAGTTCATATATAATGCAATCTACAACTTCAAATAAAACCATACCGAAACCAGATGAAACTTAATTCAAACTATATCACTTAAGTATATTTTGACTTAAAATCAGTTTATTTTTTAATTAAACAGTGCACCAATTTCTCTGTATCACGAAGAGCTAATGTACGAGTAACTTAAGTTCCTTTGTTAATTGGTTACAAAAATAAACTATAGTTAAAACAGTCTTATAAATATCTAAGATGTTGTTTGTTTTTCTTGCAAAAGCTTATTTTTGACCATTTTTATCTGTAGACGGACAAATGTTTTGTTTGCAGACTGTTTGTTTTTTATAAAATCAGAGACATTTTAGTTGTCATTTTCTCCTAAAAGACTTCACCATATTCAAGTATTTTTAGACATCAAAAGTCTGTTAGGAAATCAGACGATACTTATCAAGACTCAGAACAATTCTGATGCCACTTGCCAAGTTCTGACGACCCTTGTTAAGAAGTAATGCGAATAACAAACAAAACTAAAAGCACACAAAGACATAGTATTTACGTGGTTCGGTCAAGGTGACCTACGTCTACGTGCAATAGGGGATTATTCTTTATTTCAGAGTTCTCAAACAGAGGTTACAAATACAATTCACCAGAGATTCGTCTTACTCACTAAGGATTCACAAGATAAGACACTTCAAATGACTAAACAAACATCCCTATTTATAGATGAGGGATCAGACCTAAAACCCTAATGGGCCAAGCTCATTGGCTTATAGGCCCATGAATGGTGTCAACCAATCACAATCCACCATGCATCATCTTCTAGAACATTCATCCATGACATACAACACATTAGTATCAACAACGCACATGATGAACCACCTTGAGCATAGTGGAGCATCATGATGCACATGTGGCACATCATGAACACTAGTGGCTCAACATCCATCATGGTGGCACAACACGGTGTATTCCTTGAGCATCACCAACTTTTGAGCATCATAGAGGACTTCGTGACTCATCAGGGATATCATGGCTCATCAAGGAACCAAGGTGGCACATCTTGCACCAAGATGACACAACATGTGTGATGTTGGCCCATCTTGTGCAAGGATGGCGCAACATACTTCTTGGCTCAACATTTCATTAGCTCAACATCTCCTTGGCTCAACATCGCATAGGCTCAACATCGTCTTGGCTCAACATCTTTACTTGGCTCAATATCTTCATGGCTCAACATGTTGGACCATGTTACTCCAAGTTGCTCTAAGCCACTCCAGGTTGCTCCAAACCCCCTTTTAGATGATCTGTTCCTTTGGCACTTGATCTGTTACTTTGTTAGATGATCCAAAGCCATCTCAGATGATCCATTCCTTTGTCACATGCTCCATGAACCTCAAGTGCTCCATTATGATCCAAGTGCTCCAAATGAACTCAATTACTCCATGAGAATGGTCCAAATGCTCGAGTCACATTTAACAATCTCCACCTTGACTTGATCATCCTCTGAACTCCACCTTAAACAAGAACTTCCTCTCCCTTCCTGCCATCAAGCCCCGAAGGGGCTTACCTCCTTTGAACATCAGCCAAGTCCAAACAAAGTTTGAACTTCTCTATGGGCAACGACCTTGTCACCATGTCCTCTCGATTCACCTTGACACCAGGCTTTTGAATGCATAACCTATCATAGAACATGATAGGTTTCTCCACCTTCAAAAGAAGACTATGGACGAGACCAGCCGCCAGTGATCTTCTTATCTCCAGATCACTTTATGGTCCGAGTCTATCAATCCAACCAAGTCCGTATGTCATGTATTTGAACCATACACCAGAAAAACATCAAGCATTCCATTCAAGTGTCACAATATCCACTTGACCACTTCCTAATGAGCTTTTCCCCGATTCGAACCGCCAAAGAAGTACTAACACGTTTGGACTGATCAAGATAGAATGCCCGCAAGACTTTCTCAATACAATGAGAAATGTATAATCATCCTACTCTTCTTTATATCTGAATCTCCATCATTGTTATCTTTTTTTCAGCTCCTAAATCGTTATCATAAGCTCATTCTCCAGAAGCTTCTTCAAGTTGTCTTTCATGGCATCAACATCACCAAACACGTCTTCCATGGGTTGATTAAGGGATTCCTCACGTCTATGATGATCCATGCCACTCTGTTGTCCTACATTTATCACAAAACTGTGTGGGGTTTCTATTTCAAATTCCACCTTCTGTCTAGCATCCTGATCATTCCCTGCAACACTTGTACCACATCCTCTCTGGTTACACATAGTAGATTCAAAGGTCACATCTATGCTAATAACGAATTTTGGAGTTTTTTCTTCTTCTGTACACCACAAACCATGGCCTTTCTCTCCAGATTCATATCCTAGAAATGTAACATCCCGGGTTTCAGGTATTTTCAAATCCTTCCCTTGGTTTTAAATTATGTCATTTTGGTCCTTGGATTTTTGGATTTAGCCCTAAGAAGCCCTAGTGGCAAAATGGAAATTTTGGGGCAGGAGGTGTACGCTGAGCGTACATGTGAGTACGCTAAGCGTACTAGGGCGCGTACTATAATTCTTATCTACTTGATCTGATAGTAGCATGGTCCTTTTGGGTTGCCTTCACCATAGTAACTTGACAAGATGACTTTTGGAGAGAAAGGTTATTTAATGATTTATTAATATATTATAAGAATAATATATTAATTGGAAATCATATTATTTGATTAGTATTTAATAAGAAATTAATTTGGTATTAATTTTGGGATTAAAGGAACTGGTTAAATGTACGGGGACTGGTTATGAAAATCATTGATAGTTGCAAACTGGGTGGCTGGACTACCTTGGAATGGGTTGGACGAAAACAATAGGAGGCCCTATAGAAATCGTCCAAGGCCTTCTAGAAGGAAGTCCATGGGCTGCTTGTAGCCTAAGTAAGGAATTAGGGTTTTCCCTGGAAACCCTAGCAACCACAAGTATATAAAGGCCCCTAGACCTCTTGAAATCGGCCACTGCTTCACAAGAAGAAACCCTAGCTGATTGCTGCCCCTCTCTCACGCATCCTTTGCTTTTGGTGTTTGTGATTCCATTAGAGGTGCAACACGTGAGGCACTCAAACTTTCAAGAGTCAAGATCATCTGTGGATTACTTGTTATTACGAGATAACAAAAAAGGTAGCAATCAAACCCTAGTTTTCATATTGATTTCTGAAATTGTATGCTAGTATTAGGGTTATTGATTTGGAACTTCTATTTGCATGTATAACTAGCGAAAAACTTAGATCCAAAGCAATTAGGGTTGCATGATCACATAGGAATGTTGTTGTGCTCAAAACCCATCAGTGGTATCAGAGCCTAGGATGTTTTTCTGTTATATTTGATGCAATAGTGAACTGTCCAAATTGAATGCAAAGCAGAAATCATTTTCTGCCTGATGAACTCGACGAGTTCCATGAGGAACTCGACGACTTGGATGAACTCATCAAGTCCCTGCCCTGACTCGACGAGTTGACTCGTCTGTTAGCAGATTTTTCGAATTTTTGGTCTATTTTGGATTAGTATAATTACCATAAATCGTTTTTATCGCCATAAATTGATTTTGTTAAAAGATAATCTGATTTCTTTATCTAAATAGATAGATTTGGTCAAATTTAAGATAATAATAAAATTATATGATTAATTTAAATTGTTTAAAATTTGATTTAGTAATTTTGAAAGTTTCAAATTACACCCTTTAATTTTGGAATTTAAAATTTAATTAAAAGTTTAATTTTGAAATATTAAATTCTAAAACCCTAGTGTTTTAAACGTTTAAAATAAAACTCTTATACTATTATAATATTAAAAGATTATATATATATATATATATATATATATATATATATATATATATATATATATATATATATATATATATATATATATATATATATATAAGATGAGTTAGTCTTACCGTTAGTAGGCCTCATTCGCGAAGCTGGTCTATAAGGGGTGTTTAAGGAAGCGGCCTGTAAAATGACCGCCATTGGATATCTATTCTTACCCACCGCACTCTTGATTAGTGGAGGGTCGTTAGCCGAACGGATAGGATAGGACATTAATTCTCTCATTAATAAGTATAATGATAAATATAAAGTAACTAAATGTTTTTATAAATTCCCAATCTTAGTTACTTTAGAAAAATGTGAAATTGGTGCTAGTCCATGAAATTGCACATTGCACATTGTCAAGTGGTTAGTGGAGTGTGTGTGGTTAGCCGACACAATAACTTGGACTAACAAGGGTCACGATGGGTAGTTCGTAAATTACCATAGATCAATGGAGCGTGTGTGGTTAACCAGCACATTGATTAGGTGGTAAATGACATCGAGAGTACCAAGCTAATTTGCATGGTTATCCACACCTTATTTGTGATCCTCGGTATCCCAATCACAAACTTGAAGGGCATAATCCAAATTAAACATGCCATTGAAAAGTTCAATGAATCTCCAAGAATCTAGGAATTTCATTTCATTTAAAACCTAATTCTTTTAATTTCGTTTTTCGTGGTGGAATTGGTAAATCGTCATTTACCTACCTTCAAATAATTTACAACTGGATTACGACATCCCTCTTCCGAATTGTGAATTATTGTGTTAGGTCCTACCCTTAATATTTCATTTTTGGTGTTATATTAAGGATTCCTTATCTAATCAAAACTTTGTCCTTCTTCTTTTGCGAATGTCTACCTCAAACAACGCTTCTGGTCCCTCCAACAACAACTCCTTCTCGATCTTGAACATTTGTGCGAGGGTCACGTTCGATGGTTCCAATTTCAATGATTGGATCCGGAACATTCGACTGGCCTTGCATTACAAGGACAAAGAATATATCCTTGACAAACCGTTAAAAGAGGTTGATGAGTCCAAAGCTACTTCCGAAGAAATAGCTGAGTATGAGGCTCACTACAAGGATGCTACTAAAGTGTCTTGTATTATGGTAGCCATTATGACTCTTGAGCTACAGCGGTTCTACGAGGACTATTGGCCTTACGAGATGTGCAAGGACGTGATGGAAAAGTACCATCAAAGAGCGCGTCAATATAGGTATGAAATAGTCACCTCGTTCATCATCACCAAGATGAGGGATGGAGAGTCCATCACGACCCACCTGCAACGCATGCAGAGATATGTGGACCGTCTCTTGAAGTTGAATGTGAACTTCGATGAAGAGTTGGCTATTTACATAGTCCTACACTCTTTGCCTCCTTGCTATGATCAGTTCAAGATGACTTATCATATGAGCAATGAGGAAGTCACATTAAGCAAGCTTCAAGGACTGCTAAGAACTGCTGAAAGTGGATTAAAAGGGGAAAGGTGTCGAATCCACTCCCACTCCTACTGCTGCCCCAGTCTTGGCTATTGGACATGGAAAAGGGAAAAAGAGAGGGAAAGTCTAATGATGGATCTTCTTCTAGTGGATCCAAAGCTTAAATCGGTTCTGCCCCTCCCTCCTCCGATTCGAAAGAAGCAACGTGGTCACAAAAAGGGGCATTGGAATAGAAGATGCCTGAAGTACTTGCAGGACATCAAGGATGGGAATATAAAGCCCTCCTTTGCAGGTATTTATACAATTCTATCTAAAAACTCATCACATGCTAGTTCTTGGGTCCTTGATACAGGATGTGGTTTTCACATTTGTTCTGATTTGCAGGGGCTAAGAAGAAGTAGGGATGTGGAACATGGGAAGATGAACCTGATAATGGGCAATAGGAAGTCGTCTCCTGTTACAAAGATCGAAGTTTACTCTTTAGTGCTTAATAGTGGGTTAGGTTTAGATTTGAATGATTGTTGCTGCTCGTTAGAGATGACGAGGAATATTATTTCCTTTCATGGTTTGTACAGACAAGGCTTTAGATTTTGGTTTAATAATGAAATTGGTTCTATTAATGCTTGTTATAATGGTTTATTTTATTTTTAAGCATTGCCTTGTAATGGTGTATATGAAACTGTGATGGTTGTAGATAACTTAGAAAAAAATGTGTTGCATATTGATTTGTCTAATGGTTTAGACAAGGCATGCTTGTGGCATTATCGTCTTGGATATGTCAACAAGAAGCGCATAGCCCAACTCCAAAAGGATGGAGTGTTGGAGTCATTTGACCTAAAGTCAGATGACACGTGAGAATCTTGTTTACTTGGAAAGATGACTAAATCACCTTTCACTGGTACTTGTGAAATAGGAGAGGGTTTGTTGGATCTCATACACACAGATGTGTGTGGGCCCTTTAGATCCACCACAAGGGATGCAAACCGCTTCTATATGACTTTTATTGATGATTATAGCAGATATAGATATATCTACTTAATCAAGCATAAGTCAGAAACTTTTGAAAAGTTCAAAGAGTTTAAGCAAGAAGTGGAGAATCAATTGGGCAGGAATATAAAGATGCTCAGATCCGATAGGGGTGGTGAGTATCTTAGTATCGAGTTCCACGACTATCTTAAGGAATGTGGAATCGTTTCATAGTTGACGCCTCCTAGAACACCACAACTTAATGGTGTGGCCGAGAGGCGCAATCGAACCTTGTTGTACATGGTTCGTTCCATGATGAGTCGAGCTTCACTACCAATCTCATTCTGGGGGTATGCCTTAGAGACTGCCGCCTATATCCTTAATCTAGTCCCAACTAAGAAGGTTGCCAAAACACCTCACGAGATGTGGACAGGGAAGGTTCCCTCGTTAGCACATATCAAGGTTTAGGGTTGTGAAGATTTCGTAAGACGAGAGACTCACGACAAGCTTGAACCTTGAAGTGAGCGGTGTATTTTCATCGGTTACCCACAAAAATCGTTTGGATATCTTTTCTACAGACCTAGTGATAACATGGTCTTCGTAGCAAGAAGAGGAGTTTTCCGCGAGAGGGAACTCATATGCCAAGAGGACAGTGGGAGGACAATTGATCTTGAAGAGATTCAAGAATCAAGCGGTGAAGGAACCTCTAACAGTAGCGCTCAACCTGAGGAAGAGATTCCTGTTGATCCGATTGACGAGTCATTACCTCTTATACGTTCCACACGAGTTAGAATGACACCAGAGTTGTATGGTTTTCATATTACTACGGACGGTGATACGTTTATCAGTGATAGTACACTGGTAAATTTGGATGATCCTTCTAGCTACAAGGAAGCCATGGCGGTCCTTGAGTTCGACAAATGGAAGGAGGCAAAGAACAGCGAGATCCAGTCCATGTATGACAATCAAGTTTGGAACTTGGTTGACAATGTACCAGGTCGAAAGACAGTTGTCGAAAGACAGTTGGGTGCAAGTGGATCTTCAAGAAGAAGACCGACATGGATGGAAAGGTGCACACGTTCAAGGTACAGCTGGTTGTGAAGGGCTTTACTCAAACCCCGGGGGTTGAATATGATGAAACCTTCTTGTTGGATTAATGTCTAAGTCCATAACTATAATTGGTAAGACTTGACCCGACCCGACATGGTCCATTTGGGTTGCATGGCATCATGCATTTGGATAGACTATAATGAGAGAAATAACACGTAAGGTTTGTTAATATATTATAAGTTATAATATATTAATAAGATTATTTAATTAGTATTGATCAAGAATTAGTTTGGAATTAATTAAGTGATCAAAAGAAGACTAATTAGATATATGGGTTGATTGTGTAAATCACCCATACTTGTATAGTGGGCTAATGCTCCATGGATTGTTAAGTTGGGCTAAAACCCATAAGATACTCCATAGAGTATTTGAACCCATGGATCCAAGGAAATGGAAAGCCATGACAATTAGGGTTTACCCTAATTTTCACTAACTATATAAGCATCTTATTGTTGACAAAATCGGCCACTATGTGTGAGAGAAAGGGCTAGCCGATTTGATGAAGTGTTTCAATTCTCTCAAGTTATTCCAAGTGTATTTGGTGTTGTGTAAACCATTTGAGGTGTCACACTTGGGGCACTAGGCACTCAAGCTTCATGAAGTCATTCTACATCAAAGAGGTATGTAATTCTAACTTGATATATTCATATGAATCAATGTAATTATGCTAGTTAGGATGAATACCTTGGAAAGTTCATATTTGCATGTATAATAGAGAAAAAAAAGATCCAAGGTATTTAGGGTTGCATGTACACTTAGGAGTGTTAGAATGCTCAAAACCCAACAGTGGTATCAGAGCCTGGTTTGTTTTCTTGTTATACTTGCAAAATGGCTGAAAAAAACGAATTTTGTTGCTGTCTGAACAGCAGACTCGCCGAGTCCATAAAGGGACTCGACGAGTCCATGCCTTAAAAGTGTTCAAAACGATCCAACTCGTCGAGTTGGTTCATGCACTCGACGAGTTGGACCCCCTGACAGCATATCTTCGAGTTTTTTGGCTAGAAATGGACTAGGTACATTACCATAAGCTGTTTTTGAACCTATAAACATGTTTTTGATGTGGTAATGTTCATGCTAATCCAATTTCAAAGATAATTGTCAATAGATTCATGTTTTGTATTAGTTTAAGTGTTATGCTAATTACATGAAAAAGTTTGATTCCAATTATCTTGTTCATATGAGTTGCTTAGATTAATAGAAAAGGTTGATTGATTATGTGTCTTTGATCCATTTTAATCTAAGAGTGGATTCTAAAATGTGTTTGTGTAACTTGTCCTCAAGTTACATGAAAGGTCACATTTAAGTTTCTTAAAACTCATAAAAGTTGGCAAAGGTTACAAAATGAAGAGTCTTGTCCTCATTAAATGGTTTTATGACTCCATAACTTGTCCTCAAGTTATGGAGGTTCAAGAGTCACTTCATTAAATAATAAAAAATATGTAACCTTAATTAGTTCCATAAGTTACAAAAGAAGAAGAGTTACATTCTTTAATAGTTTAAAGTCTTCCATAACTTGTCCTCAAGTTATGGAACTTGAAGAGTTTTAATTAAAACTACTTTAAACACATAAGTTATGGAATTAAATGGTTTTGAATATTATCAAAAATTGCCCTCAAGTTTTGGAATTTGTAAAGTTTCTCTCATGAACACTTTAATTCCAAGTTAAGCCCTTAGAATTTTAAAAGTTAAAATTCAACCCTTATACTATTATAATATTATAGGTTAATAATATATGTATATGTATAAGAGCAAGTCAGTCTTACCATTAGTAGGCCTCATTCACGAAGCCGATCTATAAGGGGGTATAAGGTTGTTGCCTATAAAATGGCAGCTTAATGGGTGTCCACTCTCACCCACCGCTTCCTTGACTGGTGGAGGGTCGTTAGCCGAACAGGTAGGACAAGGACTATAATTCTCCCTTCATTAAAAGTATTAATGATAAATACTAAGTAACTAAACACTTATAAATTCCCAATCTTAGTTACTTAGGAAAATTTGAATAAGGTGCTAATCCATGAAATTACACTTTGCACTTTGTTTAAACCGTTAGTGGAGCTGTGTGGTTAACCGGCACTCTAACCTGGATTTAACAAGGTAGGCAAATGGTAACTTAATATTTATCATAGTATCGGTGGAGCTCGTGTGGTTAACCAGCACATCGATTGAGGGGTAAATATTAAGGGCACCAAGTATATTTGCATGGTTACTTCACACCTTGTTTTGTGATCCTCGGCATCCCAGTCACAAAACCTGAAGGGCACACACGAGATTGAAACATGCCATTGAAAAGTTCAATGAATCTCAAAAGATCTAGGAGTTTCAAATCCAAGTAAAACCTAATTAAATTATTTCGTTTTCATGGTGGAAATTGGTGAATCGTCATTCGCCTACCTTCAAATATTTTATAGCTTGGATTACGGCATCCCTCTTCCAAGTTATAAAAGTATTGTGTTGGGTCCTAGCCTTAATATCTCATATTGGGTGTTATATTAAGGACTTTGAATCAACTATCTTGAATATCTCCCAAAAGATGTCTAGCTCAGACATCTATGATCTTCCCAAATCTCTTGGAACTTTACTTCCTCCACCTCCTCCAATTATTCTACCTAACCCACAAGTTCAAGGTCACTCAAACCCTATTGGCAAGGTAAGGTCTATGTGTGATCACATCTTGGAGATGAAGTCACATATTGACAAGCCGGGAGAGTTGGGTGTCAAAGTCTTGAGAAAGTTGGATGTTCAATCACTTTCTAAGTCACATAGTGAGTTCCTTTGGGACTACTATGAAACAGACTATGACATGAACCTTAATGATCATATCTATTTGCTTGGTGCTACTGAATCAGCAATGATTTGGAGGACCAGTAAAGCAAATTTGATTAGAAGATCAACTTCCCAAACTTCTATGGACTTTGAAAATGGTAACATTGGATACCCAGAAAAAGCATTCTCTTCCCAATGGAAAGGGATTGGCCATAGTCAACCCGGTTGACCAAATGGTAAAGAGAAAGGCTAAGTCTGAGATAGTCCCATTACCAAAGAGTCCATATGTTTATATTGCCAAAGGAAGGGGCATTGATTGCGAAGCTGCCTATTTACCTGAAAAATCATAAGGTTGATCAAGTCAAGAAGTTTGACTCTTCTTCAGGTAAAAGTCCATTATCTAACTCTGTTAAGTTTCTATTATGAGATTCTCATTACATGATGTGACTGGGTCACATGTTGATGCTTTAAGAATCAAAGAAAAGTGAAGAAACTTAAAGGAAGTACATGCTGATTCTGATCACGAAGATGGATTTCGATCGCATGGTTTGGTGATCAGAATTTTTGAAGCTGTTACTTACGAGTTATGATATATTGCTTAGGAATAGATAACAACAAGTTTTTCATATGCATTTGCATTGTAAGGATAAGTTTTTCCGGAAGTTTTAAAATAAAAAACAGTTTTGATTTATTTATTTTAAGTATCCTTACAATGGCATTTGTGAAAAATTGTTGTTTACATGTTTCCATTGATAGCAATATTGGAAAATGGATTTGATTCTTTCATTTGTGGTAGTGTCATAATTTACCAAATAAGGAAAGATTCTCATTCCCAAGGCTTCAGTTGGATAGAAACTTGGAATCATGCAAGTTTAATAGTATGATGAATGAGAACTTTCAAGCATTGGAAAATTAAGACTTGTTCACATGGATGTGTGAGTCAAGTTAATGACTGAAGGGATCGAGTACACATTCTTGTGCACTGGTCAAGTCCACCACAAAGCTCGTTAAGACTATTCGTCATGATTTACTAAATTTTAGTAAATATGGTTATACTTACAAGTTTAAGTATAATTCTGAAACATTGGAAAAGTCTCAATGTATGGCAGAACGAATGGGAAGAATCAAATTAGGCAGACAGATAAAAGTTTCTCAAATCTAAAAAGATGGGAGAGTACTTTAGTATCATGTTTTGTGATCATCTTAATGATTAAAGAACCACATCACAATTGGTCTTCTAAGGACATCTTAGTGCATTCTTATGACTAAGAAGAGGAGTCATGAATTGTTGAAATGGTTAAATCAAGAAGATGAGTCATACTTTGTTTCAAAACAAGTCTTAGAGTCATACTCCAAGACTATAAGTTGAGTGACATATCTTAAAGAAAGGTTTATAACACTTGTCAAATGTAAGAGTAAAAGTGTCCTACTCTTGTACATTTGAAGTTGGTAAGTTGTGATGTTTTGGATTAAACAAAGACCAACTAAGGCCAATTGTGTGAAGTATTTGTCTTGATAAAGAATCTGCACTATCTCTTGAATATTTGGCAAGATAGTCTTATATGTCAAGAGGACAGTGGGAGTCTTAAAGATCCTAAAAAGAATTTCAAGAACTAATCAAGAATAAAACCTGAGGTTCTTCACTAGCACACGACTTGAGGTTTATAACCTATCATGTTGACATATTATGTGCCCATTCCAGTTAAAGTTGGCTTTGCATAGGAGTTCTGAAAGTTCTCAATTGGTTGCATAACAACTTGGAAGCAATGGCAGACCCTATACTGCCAGGTGGCAAGAAGTTAAGATTGCATAAGTTCAGTCCATATGAGTTTGGATTTGTCATTATCCTTGTCTTGTGACTATGGTTTTGACGATTCACATGGATAAGAACACATACACCATAAAATCTAAGGGTCATAAGGTTTCTCTCCGATTCATGAAAATGATGGTGAGGAAACACTTCCACCAAGTAGATTTGAAGCAGATGGCAAAAGGTCTAAACAATTGAGACTATGATTACGACATCCCTTTTCATAGTTCTGAAATTGTTTAGACACACATGCATGCTATCTAAGGAAAGGTGTATGATTTTGATAAAGTTTTATCAAAGCATCTCGTATCAGAAATCTGAACTTTGGTAAGGAAGTCAATAAAGTATTGATTTCTAGAAGTCCAGCTGATTTCTGAGTACATGTCAAAGCTAGTGGGAGCATAAGTGTTATGCTAATAATCATCATGTTAGTGGGAGCATGATAATTATTGTTAGTGTTGGAAGTTAGCAATGTTAATTATAGAAAACAAAAGTTTCAATTCGTGAGGCTGCAGGGATTGAAAAAGTTGTTTTGCTATAATTAAGGGAGAGGATATACTTCATTTCAGTTCTAAAGGCTTAGATTGAGACCTTAATCATATTTAGTCAAGAATATATATATATATATATATATATATATATATATATATGAATTTCATGTTGGATTGGTTCAACTTAAGGAAATTCTATATATTGCGTTCTCAAAATTCGATTATGATTACGGCATCCCTCTTCATAGTCAAATTTTGAAAACATGGCAAATAAAAATATTGTAGCAAAAGACTGGTCTAGAATCATGTCTTTATGTGAGACATCATGAATCGTGTACCATTTGCTTTGGGTACAGGATCGATTGCATGTGCTATAATATTTGTCATTTCTAAATTTTTCCAAATGCCCAGAGGCATTAAGAAGGGAAAAGGTCTAGAATTGAATATGACTAAAATGATTAAGCAATTGTCGAGTACAATCTGAGGTTTACCAAAGATTGGTTGCTCAGGGACAGTTGGAAGTATAGTGCTAATTTTGGAAGGACCATATTGACATATTCTGAAAAGAGGCATCTCTTGTTCAGAAGTGATAGTCAAAATGAGAATATGGAGTTGTCTCCATAGGTGGAAGTTCTATGTGTAAGATTAGAAAACTTAATGCAAGAAGCATGTTCAAAACAATGTACTTTGAATATGAGACTTAGTTTCCATGGAGTTGAACTCCATTGGAATACCTTATAATGATTGTTGACAAGTCTTTGTAACTTTGTACACTTTCATTACAAGAGGTCAGTGCATATAAGTTTAAAATCTAAACAGATTTCGATAAATGATAGGAATTTGGAATTCTTACATTTTTTGATAAGGATATTTGGGAGTGTGAAAAGAGAATCATTGAAAGTATGTTCAATCGATCTAGTTCACAAAGTAAGGATCATAGACAAACATAGAGTGCATACTTGGTGTATGGCAAAGCTATTGTTTAAGAAAAACATAGTGTACATGCTTGGAGCATGGGACAACTAGTGTTTTAATTCAAGTATAAAGTTGATAAAACCGAAACAATGAATAATGAGTAATCAGTATGGTGATAAATAAAAGTGTTTATTTATATTCATAGGGTTTGATACCATATTTGATTCATTTATTCTTGTGTTTCTCTTTGCATGTTTTAACTTCCAGAATAACTAAGTCGCTCTTCCTGAATGATTAAGTTATTCAAACCATCCACAGTCGGTCATATGTTGGAAGTAGATATGAATCAAGACTGGCATGAGTTGGCTTGTAGAGGTCCAAGTTGGTGGACAAAGTGGTGCTACAACACTCATGAGTGCTCATAAGTTCTGAGTATTGGATTCAACCCACGCTCATTTGAATCACTTCATGGATTTTATCATGAGTGATCATGAGACGATAATATCTTATATTCTTCAAACCTAGAGATATGAGTTGTTACTATGAGTTGGTTATACATTGATTGCACGAACGCATTGGTAACTCGATGTTATAAAACGTGTCTTTGTGTATGATTCAACAAGTAGTAGAACAAGCCATATGAGTCGAAGTTTATCCATTCCTTTTACCTTCGGGATAAAAGCGATATCTGTGGGCCCCTCGATGATTTAGCGATGACATATGTGAGTGCTTGGCCAAGCCAGGACTGATTTGATTTGTTCAATCAGTCAGTCGTCATGAATCGGAAATCGG
The DNA here is from genome assembly GCF_052849685.1 of Lactuca virosa. Classification (NCBI taxonomy): domain Eukaryota; kingdom Viridiplantae; phylum Streptophyta; class Magnoliopsida; order Asterales; family Asteraceae; genus Lactuca; species Lactuca virosa. The sequence continues at coordinate 284,056,612 of NC_136427.1, read as the reverse complement.
GAAACAACAAATGGACTGAGAGAATGATTGATAATCCATGTCTCAGTCCATATGATATCTAGAATGGAGGAATATATGATCACTTATCTAATGGACAAGTCATTGACAAAGGTCAGAGATCATCGGCAAGGTCAGAGTTTGACGGAAGCTTTTGAGAGCTACGATTGCCAGTCGGTTCTTGAAGTCATACACAATAATAGTTTTAGACTTATCCAAGTGGGAGACTGTTGGATTAATGTCTAAGTCCATAACTATAATTGGTAAGACTTGACCCGACCCGACATGGTCCATTTGGGTTGCATGGCATCATGCATTTGGATAGACTATAATGAGAGAAATAACACTTAAAGTTTGTTAATATATTATAAGTTATAATATATTAATAAGATTATTTAATTAGTATTGATCAAGAATTAGTTTGGAATTAATTAAGTGATCAAAAGAAGACTAATTAAATATATGGGTTGATTGTGTAAATCACCCATACTTGTATAGTGGGCTAATGCTCCATGGATTGTCAAGTTGGGCTAAAACCCATAAGATAGTCCATGGAGTATTTGAACCCATGGATCCAAGGAAATGGAAAGACATGACAATTAGGGTTTACCCTAATTTTCACTAACTATATAAGCATCTTATTGTTGACAAAATCGGCCACTATGTGTGATAGAAAGGGCTAGCCGATTTGATGAAGTGTTTCAATTCTCTCAAGTTATTCCAAGTGTATTTGGTGTTGTGTGAACCATTTGAGGTGTCACACTTGGGGCACTAGGCACTCAAGCTTCATGAAGTCATTCTACATCAAAGAGGTATGTAATTCTAACTTGATATATTCATATGAATCAATGTAATTATGCTAGTTAGGATGAATACCTTGGAAAGTTCATATTTGCATGTATAATAGAGAAAACATAGATCCAAGGTATTTAGGGTTGCATATACACTTAGGAGTGTTAGAATGCTCAAAACCCATCACTTCTCACCAGTGGCCAAGATCAAGTCTTTTAGGGTAATGTTAGCCATCGCTGCGTTTCATGATTATGAAATCTGGCAGATGGATGTCAAAACCGCTTTCCTTAATGGGAAGCTGGCTGAAGATGTTTACATATGTCAGCCAGAAGGTTTTGTGGATGCTAAATACCCCAATAGAGTGTGCAAGCTTGATAAATCCATTTATGGATTGAAGCAAGCGTCTCACAGATGGAATCTTTGCTTCGATGAGAAAGTCAAAGAGTTTGGTTTCTCCAGGAGTGAGCTTTCTAGTGGGAGTATAGTTAGCTTTCTAGTTTTGTATGTCGATGACATACTGCTCATAGGAAACGACGTTCCAACCTTGCAGGAAGTTAAGTCATGGCTTGGAAAGTGTTTCGCTATGAAAGATCTAGGGGAAGTTGCTTATATTCTGGGGATAAGGATTTTGAGAAATAGGAGTAAGAGACTAATTGGACTTAGTCAAAGTACTTACTTGAACAAGGTGCTAAAATGTTTTAGCATGGAGAACTCCAAGAAAGAGGAGTTACCTATCCAGAGCAATATCAAACTGAGTAAGACTCAGAGTCCGAGTACCGATGCAGAGATAGCGGAAATGAGTCGAGTGCCATACGCTTTCGCCGTTGGCTCGATCATGTACGCTATGACATGTGCTCGTCCTGTTGTGGCTTTTGCATTGAGCATGGTAAGCCGATATTAAGGAAAATCGGGTAGAGCTCACTGGACAGTAGTTAAGAACATTCTTAAGTATATGCGAAGGACTAAGGACTGGGTCCTTATACTTGGTGGCGGTGATGACTTGAGAGTGACAGGGTATAGCGACGCCAACTTTCAGACCGACAGAGATAACTTCCTCTCTCAGTCGGGCTGGGTGTTTACCCTAAATGGAGGAGCAGTGACTTGGAAGAGTTCCAAGCAGGAGACCGTGGCTGATTCAACGTGTGAATCAGAGTACATAGCTGCGAGCGAAGCGTCGAAGGAGGCTATATGGTTGAAGAAATTCATTGGAGACCTTGGAGTTGTGCCAACCATAAAGGAGCCCATATAGATTTTCTATGATAATGAAGGAGCGGTTGCCTTAACCAAGGAACCAAGGGATCATGGCAGATCCAGACATATCGATAGAAAATACCACTTCATCAGACATCGGGTAGAAGAAGGACTCATCGTAGTCAATAGGGTATCGTCAGAAGAGAATCCTGCAGATCCCCTCACAAAGGGTCTAAGTAGGATCAAGCACGTTCAACATGCGAGGAGCATTGGTCTGAAGGACAATATTAGTTTTAGTGATTAGATAGATGTTTAAAAACTTGTAATATATAAATGTAATTGACATTTGATGATTAAGTAATGAAGATTTTATGAGTAATGTTTACTATCTTGTGTCAATTGTTTACTATTGTTTCACTTTTGCATGTTTTACTTCCATAATAATTGGATTATTCAAATTATCCACAGTCGATCATACTTTGGAAGTAAGTAATGAGGCAAGACTGTCATGAATTGGCTTGTAGATTGTCTAAGTGCTTAGACATAACAAAGGTTTGTTGCAACGTTCATGAGTACACCTGAAATATGATTTAAGTATTGGATTAAACCCACGCTCATTTGAATTACTTCATGGAATTTATCACGAGTAATTGTGAGACGATAATATCGTATAATCTTTAAACCGAGATATGTGAGTTGTTGTTTACGAGTTGGTTGTGCATTGATAATGCGTAAACGCATCAGTAACTTGATGTTATAAAATGTGTTGTTGTGTATGATTTGATGAGTAAATAGTACAAGCATATTAGTCAAAGTTTATCTGTTCCTTTTGCCCTAACAGGAAAAGCGATATCTTGGGCCCCTCGATGACTTTGTGTTGACTTATGTGTCGGGTCCGGTCAGGACTGAATTAATGTGTTCAATTAAGTTCCTTGTCATAAAAATCAAAAATTAGGAAACAAACTGTCGGACATTGAGGATGATTATGTTCCATGTCTTTTGTCCACATAATATCTTGGAGAACGGAGGATTATATGATCCCTTAGCTAAAGGATGCGTCATTGACTAAGTCAGAGTTCGACAACGGCTTTTGAAAGCTACAATTGCTAATCAGATTCTGAAGTCATACTTGCAATTTTATTTATTAGACTTATCCAAGGGGGAGACTGTTGGATTAGGTGTCTAAGCTCATAACTATAATTGGCATGTACTTGATCCGATAGTAGCATGATCCTTTTAGGTTGCCTTCACCATAACAACTTGACAGGATGACTTTTGGAGAGAGAGGTTATTTAATGATTTATTAATATATTATAAGAATAATATATTAATTGGAAATCATATTATTTTATTAGTATTTAATCAGAAATTAATTTGGTATTAATTTTGGGATTAAAGGAACTGATTAAATGTACGGGGAGTGGTTATGCAAATCATTGATAGTTGCAAACTGGGTTGCTGGACTACCTTGGAATGGGTTGGACGAAATCTATAGGAGGCCCTATAGAAATTGTCCAAGGCCTTCTAGAAGGAAGTCCATGGGCTGCTTGCAGCCTAAGTAAGGAATTAGGTTTTTCCCTGGAAACCCTGACAGCCACAAGTATATAAAGGCCCCTAGACCTCTTGAAATTGGCCACTGCTTCACAAGAAGAAACCCTAGCCAATTTCTACCACTCTCTCACTCATCCTTTTCTTTTGGTGTTTGTGATTCCATTAGAGGTGCAACACGTGAGGCACTCAAGCTTTCAAGAGTCAAGATCATCTGTGGATTACTTGTTATGAGATAACAAGAAAGGTAACAATCAAACCCTAGTTTTCATATTGATTTCTGAAATTGTATGCTAGTATTAGGGTTATTGCTTTGGAACTTCTATTTGTATGTATAAGTAGAGAAAAACTTAGATCCAAAGCATTTAGGGTTGCATGATCACATAGGAATGTTGTTGTGCTCAAAACCCATCACACATATATACGTCGGGTGTACTGGTGTCCGGGTGAAACCCTAAATTTTAGGGTTTGAGGAGTATTTAAACATATTTATGGACCATTTACCCTTATCCTTTAAGCCTCCAAGTCCTTGAGTTGTTCTTGCAGAAACCCTAGCCCCCTTGAGTGAGTGAGAGCCCTGAAGTGTGTTCTTGGTGTTTTAGAGGAAGGAGAAGTGCATCAAGAAGCTTGGAAGATTGAAGCAAGGAGTGGATCTAGAAGTTTGGCTCTCTTCTCCACCATCTAAAGGTATAAAGTTCATACCTATATGGTTTATTTGATAAATATCATGTTTGGGTCTTTTTATGCTTCTTTTTGGTCCCAAATGCTCCATCTTGAGCATGGAATGTTCTGGATATTTTGAGTCGTCCTTTCAGACCCTTGGAGGGGTCGTTAATCATAAAAATGAGGTCCCAATGGATAGAAGTGTCCCATGCATTTGGTAGAAGGGTCTTAATGGATTAATACCTTGTATTAAGAACTTTTGGACGTGTAAAGTCATAAAGTTGGAGACTTTATGACTCAAGAGTGCACTTGGACCATGGATATGTAGTTTGGGCTTAAGTGCTTAAGCCATTGAGCACAAAATAGGACTTTTAGATCTGCGAGGGTACGCCCCACATTAGGGGGAGTACACCTCGCGTACTCGGTCAGCCACCCCGATATGGGTCAATACGAGGCTCGGTGGAAGCCCCTCGTACCGAAGAAGTACGCCCCGTATACGCCTTCTGTTGGATTTCGGATTTTGGGCTTCAAGTTTTGGGCCACCTTTTGGGCTTGTATGCTTTGGACCTTATTGGACTACCCGAGCATGAGTTTTTTGGGCCAAGTGAAGGGTTGGACCTTAGGATAAGGCCCAAAAAGGAGTTTGGGCCCAATTTGGAAAATTGGGCGAATGATGGGTCTTGAATAATTTTGGGCTTTTGGATCAAGGATTGGGCCTAGGTCTTGGTCCAATTGGGGAAAGGGTAAAGTAGCCATTTACCCTAAGTATGGGTTATTACTCAAGGATGGTAATCCAATTATTAATTGGATGTTTATTTGTTGTGATAGTTCGAGGATTTTAGTGCGCCAGCAGCCAGAGGTTTTCTGTACGATTCGTCAGTGTGAGGTGAGTTGTCCTCACTATACTCTCAGATCGAAGGCACCAATGCCGACCCTTTGAATTGTTATTCTGGTTTATTGTATGCTTACTATGTTGTGGTGATCTGTTAGATCGGCATCCTGGTAGACAGGATGTGCTATGCTATAGTGATCAGCTAGAATTTTATGACTGCCGGTATATGCTAGCTATGTTTGATTATGTTATATGTGGATATGTGATGGTTGGTTGGGTTGAGGCGGTCCTGCTGTGTGCAGAAGGCCAACAGACCCAGGGCGGCCCGGATAGACTGAAGGCCTGTGAGGCGGACCAGTCAGGCCGAAGGCCCGGAGAACGGTCCAGACAGGCTAAAGGCCTGGTGCGGCGGTCCAGACGTGCTGAAGGTTCTGTATGCATGTTGTTGCTGTGATATCTATGATTATGTGTTATGGTGATATTTTGGGGAAACTCACTAAGCGTTGGGTTTACAGTTTCGGGTTATGTTTCAGGTACCTTAGATGATCGTGGGAAGGCAAAGGATTGATCGTGCACCTCCTCATGTTATGTTTTGTGATTTTGGGAAAAACTCTGATGTTAAACATATTTTGAAAACTACAATGTAAACAATTATGATTTTGGTTGGTTTGAAAAAGTTTAAATTTTTATGAAATTTTATGAATGTTACAAGTTGGTATCAGAGCCTTGGTTTGAGTGAATTGGAGGAATACGCATGTGAATCCAGTCTCAAACTAAGGAAAACGATTTTTAAAATAATTTTCAAATGGTTTTCAAAAAATAAAGGAGGATGCAAGGTGTATGATCAGCCGGAGCCAGTAAGTGACCCCAAATTACCACACAAGTTATTTAAGATTATGTTATGTTATGATTAGAACATCATGCTAGTGATAGGATAAGGATCATTAGGAATCGTATGATAGAATTGCCTGATATTTGATGCCTTATCTCCTATAGAGTACCCTATTGATTGTTGTATGACTCTTTCGTGTGTGATATAGCTATTGAATGAATGCTCTAAGTCGCATACTGCATGGGTTAAATGGTCTTGGGGTAAGGGAATTGGTCCTGCTGCGCAGCTCTTGTTTGAGTCCAACCATTGTAGGATTGAAACCTTTAGCCTAAGATTGTTTAAGTCATGTAGTATGTGATAGTATTCATGCAATAGTTATCTGGCACCAACGGAGGGTCGTGTGGCAGTTAGTGGTAGGATGAGTTATGTGGGGTTAGCTGGCCAGTTAATATTTGTAGCCTTCCTCTAGGAAGTGATGGCATAGTGCATGAGTATGCTAGTGGGAAGTTTATTGTTAGGGTTGTTGTGATGCTCCTTTAAGACAACTATGGGTAGGTGTGTGTTGTGACAAGTGAAATCAGGGATGAGATGCTGAATGGCAGATCTGACGTCCAAACTTTCCTGAGAACACAACACAAAGAAATCGTTAAAGGACGACCGGGTGTTCTCCCGGGATGTCACTCCGACGATCAAGTTAGTTTTCTTAGAGAGAGTTTTTCTTAGGGTAGATTCTGTGAGAGAGACAATGGAACCTTTCCTTGAGACGGAAAAGATCTTTTTATACCTGTTGCTAATGGATTGTGGGGACCTCACACTATGAGCGTGAGACGTGGCCTCCTCTTACTGGGAGATTTGCCCACGCTAACTAACAGCCAGGTGACGTCAGTTCTGGGCGTCACCTGAGCAATTCGTCGCCTTCTGATTGGTCGTGGGTAAATGTGGAGATCACATGGAATGTTCTTTCCTTGTGATAGGAAGTGAGCTATTAGCCCAAACTGGATCGCGTGGGCCAAGACTGGGTCTCAGCCAAGGTACTAGCATGGTAACGCTCTGTCTAGGCCTTCCGTTAAGTTTAACGCGACCGTACAGGGTAACGTTAACAAGTCCCTTATACCAGTAGGCATCTGCGTTCGTGGCGTAGCAGCGTCGTTCTGGTCTATTCCCAGGCACGTGGCGAACTGCTATTGATGGCCTATGCGGTTGTCAGGGCGAAATCGCCGCTCTTCGGCAGTCTCATCATGGAAACGGTTCGCTCCCCCTTTTTTTTGGTATTTAAACCTCTGCTTATCCTGGCACATCCTCTTCACCTGCTACCTTTCTTTCTTTAAGTTCTTATTCGAAAGAAACCTTTTCGTCTTTTCCTTCGAACTCTTTCATGGCCTCCTCTCGTTCTCTGAGGAGAAATCTCACTGCTGAAGAGTGGGAATCTTTTCAATTCCGATTCGGGTTTGTTCTCGAACACCATGTATAAATTCCCTTCTCTGATGCGTTTCTTTACAACCCGCCTGAGGGCAAAGTCGGGATTCCGATCGCCTTATTCGAGGCAGGTCTTCGTTTGCCTACCACCACTTTCTTTAATCTGATCATCCATGAATACGGGTTTTCAGTGAGGGAGCTTACTCCTATTGCTATAAACAAGATAGTAGGTTTCTAGCTCCTTTGTCGCACTCTAGGTCATCAACCAACTGTTCCGGCATTCAAGCACTTCTTCAACGCTTCTACCCAGTCTAGGACCTGAACCCTTTCTCGCCGGCGTGGATTCCCTACCCTTATTCACGACCAAAAGTCCAAGAAGAACTGGCAAGAAAAGTTCTTGTGGGTGAATAATGATCTTGTGGTGCTTGGCTACCCAAGGGTTAAGGCGTATGTGGACCGTGCTCCCACACTTTTTGGTGCTGACAAGGAGCTGGCTGACGACTTGGAGAAGATCAGCATCAACGACGAAGATTGGCTCGATTGTTTTTGCCCACCGGTGGAATGAGCGCCGCTTGGAGGGCTCGTGGGAAGATGTCTAAGTTCTTGTCGAGAAGGAAGGTATAACACTCTTTTTCCCTTTCCCCCCCCCCCATTTTTTTCTTTTTAGGCAAAACGCGTTGAAATCCGGGTTTTGGCTAACCGTCGTTGTTTTCGTTTTTTTTTCAGGTGGGGAGGAAATTATATCCTTGGAGAGGGCACTTCAAGGTCTGTTCGAGGGCGAAATTCAATGTCGCGTAGGCGACCTTGTGGAAGCTCTTCCACCTCCTGTTTCTGGTCAAGGAATCGAGGCTACACACGAGTCTCTCGCCGGTGCAGGCGGTGCCGCTGGTGATGGTGCTGGTGGTGACGATGAGTCGGATTTCCAAGAGGTCATTGTCACTGGTGCTTCCTAGAAGGATCCTACCCCTTCTGGGTCTCCAAGGAGTTTTCGTCGTGTCAACAGGCGCTCCGCTGTTCTGGAAGCCTCTGCCGGCGGTATTGCCAAGACCGCTAGCTCTGAGCCCCCTCTTCGCAAGAAAAGTAATATGAGTTTCTTGCTTGAGGGTTCCACGAGCTCCACCCGTGCCCCCGATGAGGGTCCTTCGAAACTGCCGGAGGGGGCACCTAATCGGGCAACTGAACTGCCCGGTCGTATAGTATAGGGAAACACCGACAAGTCCAGCCCCGTTCCCACCGCAGGAGGAGCCGAGGCGAAGACTGGGTCTTCGCCTTCCCATGGTCTTGCTTCAGCTTCTTTTGATAATACCACAACCGTCCCCCTTCTTGCAGATTCTCGTCTGGATGCCTACAAGCCGGCTTGGAAGCTAACTGCCCAAGACCTTGTCTCCGATCATGAAGCCGCTCTTGAGTGGTGTCGGCACGCGTTTCCTCCCACTACCACTGAGGCCCTAACGGTTCTATCGGATGAACACATGGCCGACGACTTGCGCTATGCCGCCGCCCAGGTGTCATCTTATTTGGTCGCAGCCGCTGAACGCATCTCTGACATGGAGACTCTCCAGTATGATTCTGATCGGAAGAGTATTGAATGTGAAGAGTTGAGGGCCCAGTTGGCGAAGATAGAACCTGACAAGTGCAGTTGGGAGGCCGAGCGGGAGGTGGTGCTGCGCGAGAAGGCAAGCTTGGCTGATCAAGTGGCAAAGCTGGAGGAAGAGGCGAGGTGTCTGGATGATCGTGTAGGGGTTTTGAGTTTGGAGAATGCGGGGTTGAGCGAGCGAACATCAGAACAGGAGGTTGATATGGTTACTGAGGGCACTGCAAAAGGGGCGTTGGAGAAGGATGTTTCATGGATCCTTAGCGAGGGGCTCAGCAGGGTGGTGAACCAGGTGATCGAGAGCCCTTAATTTCTCCAAGGCTTGGTACATGTGCAGAAGGCTTGTGTTGCTGCATGTGTAGAACAGGGTAAAAGGATTATCTGGGAGCAGGTAACCGTCGGGGAGTCTGACCCAAAGTCCGAGGAGAATGTGGCTTCCAAGACTCAAGAGATGGAAGATGCCCTGGTGGCTTTCACTGAAACAGACTTTTCCAACCACCGCCTGGGCAGTCTGGACATGGCTGGGCTCCGTAGTCTCTGTCAAGAAGATCAGAGCGATGAGTCAGGCTTTGGACCAAGCTCTGCTCCAGGTGATAAGTAGCCCTGTTTTGCAACTTGTTCTGATGTGATTTCCTTGAACAATATTTTCTTTTCCTTTGTTTGTTTATGGTCTTTTCTGCCCTCTGTGGCCATTTGAAAGTCCGGGAGTCCGGCAACTATGACAATGTTTTCTTTATATTTGTGGGTATGAATGTTTGATATTTCCGCACATATTCTTTTTGTTTGGTTGCTTCATGTACGGTTTATGTTGGCCATCACATGGTATTGATGCAGGGTCTGTTTACACCTGACCTGGGTTCTTTTACCGGTGAACTCTTTATGCTTTACTGAAGCTGTTCTTTGAGAAATTTGTTCTAATTTACTGCTTAAAGACCCTGGGTGTAGCAAAGATCGTCATCTTGAGGCTCACCCCGTTTTGTTTTTTATGAGTAGTGGAAGGTTATGATTCTTCTACACTTATATCACATGTCCTTTCATATGTATACTGCAATGTAATTGATGAACATGTTTTGGGGGAAAGGTTATGAGCCTTTTTGATAAAACCCCCTGGATGCCTCCTTATGACAATTTCGCTTGTGTGACGTTGGATGATCAGTCCTTGTTATCACACGGTAAATGCATATAACCTCTTTTGCTTAATTTTTCAAGCTTAAATATGAGAAGCATCTGAATTGCTTTCTCTCTCTTTTTTTAGTTTTATTGTTGGAGCGTTATAAAACGTAAAATGATAATGTAATTTCTGTTGGTTACATTTATATGTCGAAACTAATATAAAATGCCTTTGCTAGCATTGAACCATACTCATTTTAAGAGTAAAAATGACGCAGGCTCTGCACATTCCACGTTCTTGGAATGGCACGCCCGTCCTGAGCTTCCAGGACATAAGCACCATTCTTATGGGCTTCCATGATTTTGTACGGTCCTTCCCAAGTGACATTGAGTTTCCCCAATGGTTCAGCATGGCTAGACTCATTCTTTCTTAACACCCATTCTCCAACTTTGAAGTTTTTGACCCGGACCTGGAGGTTGTAATAGTTCTCGGTTCGTGATTTGTACAGTGCTTGGCGCAGCTGTGCCACCTCACGTTTTTGTCGAGCATGTCCAGGTCCTGGTGTCGCCCTTCTTTGTTTGCTGCTTCCTCGAAACTCTCTGTTCGTAGGGAGTCGGCCACTATTTCCAATGGGAGGACCGCTTCCGTCCCGTAGGTTAGGCTAAATGGCGTTTCTCCCGTGCTTGACCTTGTTGTGGTACGATAGGACCACATCACTGTCGGGAGTTCATCCACCCAGGCGAACTTTGACCTGAGTAGCCTTTTCTTCAAACCATTAACTATGGTTTTGTTTGATATTTCGGTTTGCCCATTGGCCTGAGGGTGCGCCACTGACGTGAACCGACAATGAATTTTTTTTGTCTTCGCACCACTCTTTGAAGGGACTTCCTTCAAAATGTGTGTCGTTATCGCTTATGAGGATTCTGGGTGTGCCAAAACGGGCCAAGATGTTCTTGGTCATGAATTTTATCATTTGTTTGCCAGTGACGGTGGCTAGTGGTTCTGCTTCTATCCACTTCGTGAAATAATCCACGACCACTAGCAAAAATTTCACACCCCCTAGCGCTGGTGGGAAAGGTCCCACTAAGTCAATCCCCCATTGGTGGAAGGGCCAGGGGCTGGTGATGTTGGTCAACGACATGGCTGGTTAATTTTGGAAAGGAGCGAATGTCTGGCATTCCTTGCATTTCTTGGTTAGGGCTGCAACGTCATTGTACACGTCTGGACAATATACCCCTAGGCAGAGTATTTTGCCTATGAGTGCTCGAGCGCCTTCATGTGCCGCCGCATCCCCCGAATGACTTTCTTCTAGGAATGTCTGTCCCGCTTCCTTGGAGATGCACTTTAGCCATGGACTGAGATACCCTATTCGGTATAGTTGGTTATCCCTGATTGAAAAATGTGACACCCTGATCTTGACTTTTCTTGCCTCCTCAGGGTCATCTGGTAGCACGCCATGGCACAAGTAATCGACATACGGTTTGGTCCATTATGGTGCAGTCGATACTGTATTGACCTTTTGGTTATCGATACTTCTCTCCGGGAGCACTTCGACTAGCACTTTCTTTGTTAAGTGATCATAGGAAGTTGAGGCTAACTTGCTAAGAGCGTCTGCCCTTGCATTCTTTCCTCGGGGGATTTGTTTTATGGAAAAGCTTTTGAATGTGCTAGTTAGACTTCGGACTGCGTCTAGGTATTTCTGCATCCTTGAGTCTTTAGCCTCGTACGTTCCATTTACCTGGTTTGTGATAAGCAGTGAATCGCTGAGGGTTGCTAGTTGCTTTGCGCCAACCTCCTTGGCAAGCCTCAGACCTGCTAGGAGTGCTTCGTACTTTGTCTCGTTGTTGGATACTTGAAAGTCGAATCGCAACGCATAAGTGATCTCTTCGCCTTTGGGGCTTTGAAGGATCAGTCCTGCGCTTGAGCCTTCCTTACTTGACACGCCATCGGTGTACAGCTTCCAGAGTTCCTTATCGGCTTCGGGCTCGAGTGGATCGGTGGAGATTGTCGTTGGTACTCCCTTGATGGCATCTGGGATTTCGACCAGGAAGTCTGCAAGAGCTTGAACTTTGATGCTGGTTCTGGGGTGGTATTGGATACCGTGTTCACCCAAATCTATGGCCCATTTGGCCAGGCGCCCAGACTTTTCTGGCCTTAGTAGCACTTGATTTATCGGGTAACCAGTCAGAACATCCACCTTGTGGGCTTGGAAATATCTTCGTAGTCGCCTGACTGCGTAAACCAGGGAGAGGACCAACTTTTCCAAGGTCGGGTAATTGACTTCTGGCCCTTGCAGGGCCCTGCTAACAAAATGAATGGGGATTTGCTTGCCTTCTCTCTCCACTGCTAGTACAGAGGAGATGGCCTCTTCAAATGCTGCTAAGTACATCTATAGTGTCTCCCCTGGGAGTGGGCAGGCGAGAGTCGGGAGTTGTTGTAGGGCGTCTTTCAGTTTTTGTAATGCCACATCTGTTTCTTCTGTCCATTTAAACTGCTTTTTGTCGAAACATCATTTGAGTGTCTGGTATAGATGAAGTTCTTTCTTTGCAGATTTGGCAATGAACCTTCCCAACGTCTTCAACCTACCGTTGATCTCCAGTACCCCTTTGAGATTGTGGACAGCTTTCGATTCGAGGAACTCCTGTCTTTTAGTGGGATTAGGGAGAATCCCTCCCTTGGATACCTTATACCCAAGGAATTTCCCTTCCTCAACTCCAAAGGTGCACTTAGCTGTGTTTAACTTCATATGTGCTTTAACTATCATTCTGAAGGTTTCTTCCATATTTTGGAGTAATGTTTCCTCATCGCGGCTCTTGATTACCATATCATCGACGTAGACTTCGATATTCCTACCAATTTGATCGGCGAATACCTTGTCCATCAGCCTTTGATAAGTGGCGTCCGCGTTTTTGAGCCCAAATGGCATTTTCTGGTAGCAAAAGGTTCATTTTTCTGTATGGAAGGCTGTTTTCGCCTCATCTTCTCGTTTCATCTGTACCTGGTGATAACCCTTGTACGCGTCAAGGAAACATTTGAGCCGAAAACCTTCAAGCGACTGGACTTTCTGATCGATCTCCGGGAGGGGGTAACAATCCTTTGGGTAGACGTTATTAAGATTCAAATAATCAATGCACATTCGCCACGACCCATTGGATTTCTTCACCATGACAGGATTTGTTATCCACGTCGGGAACATGACCTCCCAGAGTATGCCAACATTCACTAGGTCAGCCACTTCTGTGTTTATAGCCCTATTCCGGTCTGCTGCCTGGCTCCTTTTCTTTTGTTTAACATGGCTTCTCCCTGGTGCGATATTAAGGCTATGTTCTATAACTTGTCGATCGACGCCCGTCAGATCGGTTGGTTTCCAGGCGAAAACAGTGGAGTATTGTTTCAGGAGTGCCACCAGTCATGCCCTGGTTTTGTCTGACAAGTGAACGCCAATTCGCACGAGTTGTTCTGGATATTCCATGATTATTTGGTGCTGCTCGGTGGAACATCCCTCTTTTGACTTCTTTGGCGCTCGCACAAGCTCGGGAGAGGCTATGATTTGGTGACACTACTGTGCCCTGGTGTTTGTGGCGAGGATTATCGTTGATCCCTGGCGTGTGCTAAATTTAACTATGACATGGATCGTTGATGGTACGAGGTGTAGTGAGGAGATTGTCGACCGTCCGAGCAGAATGTTGTGTTCTGCCGGATATCAGATCACAGAGAATTCAATTGTTCTTGTGATTCGATCCCTCTCGTCGTCACTGACCATCGTTAAGGGCAGTCGAATTGTGCCCAATGGCCACAAACTGTGTCCGGTGAATCCTATCAACGGCCCACCGCTTGGGGCTGTAGCCCCTCCTTCCACGCATCTGGTAGTTGTCTAAAACCGTGCTCGTAGAGTATGTCAGAGAAATTACCGTTGTCGATATATATTCGATGTATTTTCATGTTACGAATGAATATAAAATGAGGAGCAGGTCTCGCGGATCCCAGTTCAATGGTCTGGGATCGTTTCTCGAAAAACTGATATTGAGTAGATTTCTCGAGAGTACCTTTATTTCGTCCCCTGCTTGATGAGTCGTGTTTCTCTTACGAGGATTAGAGATAGTAAGTACTTCTATGCCCTCATGCGGAGGTCCTTGCAGCAGATCGGGATGCAATATTGCCATCTGAGGCCATGAACCGTCCGATGACAACTGCCGGAAACTGCTCTAGAGTACTGGCCCCGTAGCTGGTGAGATCTGTGCCATGAGCACCTGGATTGGGGTCTGTGACGTATACTCGCGGTGGTGTCCTCTGGGTATCTCCATCGGTATTTGAAACAGATTTACTACTGCAGGCGTAGGTGCTGTTGGGCTTAGATCGTCGTTTTGCGAAGAACCAGTGTCGTTAATTGGATGTATCACTTTGAGGATACGTCCAGATGGCGCCAAATGTTGTGACAAGTGAAATCAGGGATGAGATGCTGGATGGCAGATCTGACGTCCAAACTTTCCTGAGAACACATCACAAAGAAATCGTTAAAGGACGACCGTGTGTTCTCCCAGGACGATACTCCGACGATCAAGTTAGTTTTCTTAGAGAGAGTTTTTTAGGGTAGATTCTGTGAGAGAGAGAATGGATCTCTTCCTTGAGACGGAAAAGATCCTTTTATACCTGTTGCTAATAGATCGTGAGGAGCTTACACTATAAGTGTGAGACGTGGCCTCCTCTTACTGGGAGATTTGCCCACGCTAACTAACTGTCGGGTGACGTCAGTTCTGGGCGTCACCTGAGCTATTCGTCGCCTTCTGATTGGTTGTGGGTAAATGTGGAGATGACGTGGAATGTTCTTTCCTTGTGATGGGAAGTGAGCTATCAGCCCAACTGGATCGCGTGGGCCAAGACCGCGTCTCGGCCAAGGTACTAGCATGTTAACGCTCCGTCTGGGCCTTCCGTTAAGTTTAACGTAACCGTACAGGGTAACGTTAATAGTGTGGAAGGTAGTATGGGTCATACTACTGAAAGCACAGGACCCGAACGCATATCAAGGAAGTTACAACCCCTAGGGATTTGTTGGGAGTTGGTTCCCCTGTTTTGATATGTGTGTTATCTGATATCTCCCTGGTGTATTTTAGTATGGTGACTACGAGGCGATTTGAGACCGGATCCGGATCGGGATCAGGAGCTGGCAAATAGATTGGGGTAGAGCATTTGGATGCCAGGATTAGGAAGATTCTCCATGGGGAGGTTGTGGCCATCGTCCGAGACCAGATACCGAAGTTATTTGGGTCTATTAAGACCGCGATGATGGAGTTCTTTGATGACAAATATGCAGCCGTTGCTGAGACTGCTGCTGCTGCAGCCTCCGTAGTCGTGACAGCTGCAGCCTCCGTAGCCGTGACAGCTGCAGGTGTTGGACCGGGTCGGGTTTTTCAGTATCGGGACTTCGACAATACGAATCCCTTGACTTTCGATGGAGTTCAGGACCCGATCGTAGCCATGAGATGGCAATCTGATGTTGAGGGATGCTTTTTCACCTTCTATTGCCCAGCTGACCAGAAGGTCAGGTGCGTTATGAACCTTTTGAGGTCCGGAGCGAAGGATTGGTGGAGACTTGTTACTGGATCGTATCCGGCTGAGCAGAGCGCTGTGGTATCTTGGGAGCAGTTCATGGAGATGTTCCGTACTTGATATGTGCCGCGGGTAGAGCGCGAGAGGTTGGCCCATGAGTTTTTGGATCTGAGGCAGGGTACGGAGTTGGTGACATAGATCACCAGGATGTTTAATGAGAGGGCCATGTTTTGCCATGAGTTTGCTTCGGAGCAGGCTCAGATGACCCGTTACTTGAGCATGCTCAAGACGGATATCAGGCAATTTGTTTCCACCCAGCGGTATGATTCTTTGTTGGAGTTACAGTAGGTCGCCAGGCGGCGTGAGCTTGAGATAGATCTTCAGTTGAGAGAGCAGAGACCCGCCCCGACATAATCGCAGCCGGCACCAAAGCGGTTCAAGGCCGATGAGTCTAAATCTGGGGGACAGTGGGGCCGCACTTGTGGGAAGTGCGGTAGTGTTCATGATGAAGCGTGCCGATCTGGTAGTTTATGCCATAAGTGTGGCAAGGAGGGACACTATACGAGGGATTGCCGCCAGTTAGCCCCAGTTCAGAGTACGAGGATTTGCTATCATTGTGATTAGGTTGTCCATATGAAGGTCAACTGTCCCTTGCTCGCCGCCAAGCCGGCGCAGGCCCCGATGTGACAACCGTCAAATTTCGGTCAAGTCAAAGTCAAACAAAGTCAACAAGTCAAACCGGTCAACTCCAATAACCCTTGTATGTTAGGGTTTACGTTATGTAATCACTATACAATTCGCTATTTTAATGAGAAATCATCATTTGGAAAGTTCATGTGTTTGATTTTCCTTAGCCTTAACAGTGCTAAACAACGAACCAAATCGATAAAACACTATTGCACAATCATCGGGATTGTGTACGACACTAAAACACGGTTTAACGGGGTTTACGAACCTTGCGTTGTGAAGCCGGACACTCAAATTAATCACAAACGAAACCTCTCTAAATCGTTTTCACTCTATCTCTTTCTATTTGAAATCTCTCCCAAATCTCTCCCAAATATCTCTCAAAAGTTACTTTAACTTTTTGTAATCATTTGGGTCATATCGACCCTTAACCGGGTCAAAAATCGCTTGAAACGGGGTAAAAACGGGTAAAATAGCCTTAAGGACCTGGAACTGAAGCTTCAGGACCGAAGCCTCTCATCCGAGGCCTCGGATCCGAAGCCTCTCATCAGGACCGAAGCTGAAGCCTCTCAGGAGACCGAATCCGAAGCCATCAGACCGCAGCCTCGCATGCGAGGGTCCGAATCTGGCCTCCATGCGAGGGGTCTCGCCGACGGCCCCCTTTTTACCGGTTTTTCGACTACGACTTCGTTTTAACTCCGTTTTTCATTATTTTAACGTGGGATTTTCACCCAAAACTTTATTTTATAAACCAAGGCCCCAAAATATATAAATCTCCAGGGTTTTTATAAAAATATATTAAAAGAATTAGTGGTTGAACTAATTATTGAGGGAATATTTGCTTTTCCTTAATTTATGGCAAAAGCAAACCACCACCACCTCACTCTATGATCAGCCACTCTTTCCCACTACCCCTTGTCTCCTTAGTGGACCTTTACACCCAATCTCCAGCTCTTCCCACGTTCTAAGAGCTGGAGGATTGATCCTCTCTCCTCATTCTCCATAAAGTTCTTTCAATCTACACTTAGCAACCAAAGGACACTCTCCAAAATTCTCTCAACTTCAAGAACTTCAAGGCTTTCTTCAGGGATTTCTTTCTTCAATTAGTAAGTATCTTCATCATATTATTACACTCCATTCTACTCAAATCATTGATATCTTACACAAATTCCATCTTATTCGGTGTTAGATTCTCGAATCATCAAGACATCTTCTTAGTGTTCTTGGGTTGAATACTTCCTCTCTCTCACTTTCATCTACTGAAACCACATAATGTGAGTTCATACCCCTACATTTACATGTTTTTCTTAAGTTTTAAGGGGGGAATACAAGTAAAATCATCAAGAACACAATTAAACTTTTTCTATCAGATTAAATCAGAAAAGATGAACTTCGATCACAGACTGTTTTGGTCAACTTAAATATTTTAGTTTTCAAAACTGTTCCAGGTGCAAGTAGTTCAAACTCTTATCTTTAAAATGGCTACTTGCACATCTCCATATGATTTTTATACAATTTATGGTGATTTTTACAAAACTGCCTGTCATTTCAGAGGCAAACCCGGACCAGTCTGTGATTATGAACATTTTCACCTCTGTTAGAGATCACTAAAAATCATGATAAAATTTACGAACAAACTAGACTCATATTCCAAACTCTCAGAATTTTCGGATTTGGATTTAGATCTTTGATGATTTTTCTATAAATTTTCTAAGAACAGTAACAGAAACTGTATTCAACGAAAAGTTGCTGTCAATTTCATTTCACCTTGTAACATGTTGAGCAAGGTGTATATCTTTATGTGATTATATGTTATTGCAATATATGACATTTCATCTTAATATTTAGACACACATCAGTTTACAAATGGATTTGGACATATAAAATATAAAGAATAACAAGTGGTTATAATCAAAGTACAACCGATACATTCAAACATTTAATAAACTATTTTGAAAATAGTTTGCATACATTACTACGTACTACCCTTGGTTGATAAACTATAATAGGTATATTTTATGATACATTACATAACACATACATTTAAAAAGGGTACATTTATACAAAGGATATTTTCATTAAGCAAGGTACGGCCATACGGTACCAAGTTTTCATAACACGTAATTCCGTTAATGACTTTGTGAGACATTTACTTCAAACTACCATTAAGTCCTGTATTGTAACCAGAGTCTCCTTGAAGGAGAGCGTGATAGTTGTGTATAAATCTATATTGGGTTTGACAAACCCACACCTAAACTGCATGCAACAGTTAGACCGATAGGTCTGGGGTGACAAATGTCATAACATTTCCGACGTCTGAAGAACGTCGTTTTAGGCAACCTTGGTCATAGTATGGTTATAATAAACTCACATAAAGTATTAATAAACATTGGAATTTACGGGAACTTCATTAAAATTTAACGAGTTTATGTCGATTTAAACTTGCATTGTTTTACTATAAATATGACAAATTACTTGTACATTTCGGTCTTTGGGTTTTAAGACTACATTTACACATTAAGGAAAATATTGGATTTTCTAACACAAATACTACTTTTACAAACGAAAGGCTTTTAATAATACCAAACAAAAGCTTATGAACTCACCAACCTTTGTGTTGACACTTTTCCAAACAACTTGTATTCTCAGGAAATCATTAAACAGGTAACCAAGTGCTTTTGAGGATGGGGCGCTAAGGCGTCTACTATTTCATATTTTGTCAACATATTGTAATTGATTCGTAAACATGTAATTCATACAATGATGTCACTTTTTCAATTATATATATGTTGGTTGTGTTTGCTTCAATTACTATTACAATTGTTGTTATGATACTATACATGAAGTCCTCCACCCCCGGACGTTTCCGCCATCCTTGGTTTGGGGGTGTGACACCCGACGCCAGCCACGTTGAGGATCATAGATGGACGTAAGGGGAGGGCGGAGCCCCCGAGGGCTCGAGGTCGCATTTTTCAGCTCACTGCCGAGGAGGCCAGAGCAATACCAGATGTGGTGACTGGTATGTTTCTATCCTTTATCTTGATGATTATGTTTTATGTTATGCTTATTTGTGTACCTTTGTTAGGTACGTTCCTAGTGAACTCTTTTCCTGCTTTAGTGTTGTTTGACTCGGGTGCGAGTCGGTCTTTTGTGTCTCGATTTTTCAGTAGGGAATTTGATATGCCCATTGGGGAGTTAGAGTGTCCTTTGCGAGTCTCTATCGCCAACAAACACGGGGTTTCAGCGTCTTCAGTATATCGGGGCCGCGTGCTAGAGATCTTCGGGGTGCCTTATTCGATCGATTTGATCCCCATTCCCATGGGGGATGTTTACGTGATTGTGGGCATGGATTGGCTGAGTCGGTTTGGTGCTATGATCGATTGTGAGGGCCAACGCGTGGTAGTTCGAACCCCAAGTGGGGGAGAACAAGTCATTTATGGAGAGGGTACCGGGATGGGTTCAGGGTTTTGTTCTGCAACCAGGGCTCGGCAGTATATTCAACATGGGTGCGCAGGATACTTGGCTTATGCGGTGGATACACGTGTTGGGGGTCAGGTGATGTCCCGGTTGTCAGGGAGTTTGCAGATGTATTCCTGGAGGATTTACTCGGTGTGCCTCCCGAGAGGAAGGTCGAGTTCAGGATCGACCTTGTGCCAGGTGCGGTCCTAATCGCCAAGGAGTCGTACCGCTTGGCACCGCCTGAGATGCAGGAGTTGTCATCTCAGTTGCAGGAGCTGCTAGGCAAGCAGTTCATCAGACCGAGTAGTTCTCCGTGGGGAGCACCGATTTTATTCGTCAAGAAGAAGGATGGTTCACACCGGATGTGCATTGATTACCGGGATTTGAACAATTTAACGGTGAAGAAACGTTATCCCCTTCCACGGATTGATGAACTCTTTGATCAGTTGCAGGGTGCATCTTGGTTCTCCAAGATTGATCTGAGGTCCGGGTATCATCAGGTCAGGGTGAGAGAGGAGGACGTGGAGAATTATGAACATTATGTGTTTGTGGTGATGCCGTTTGGGCTCACTAATGCACCTGCGATATTTATGGATTTGATGAATCGAGTATGCAGGCCGATGCTCGATCGTTCAGTTATCGTATTTATTGATGATATCTTGGTATATTCCAAGACCAGAGAGCAGCATGATGAGCATCTTCGTGAGCTTATGTGGGAGTTGAGGCGAGAACGACTTTATGCTAAGTTCTCGAAGTACGAGTTTTGATTACGGGAGGTTCAGTTCCTTGGACACCTCGTTAACCAGGATGGGATATTGGTCGATCCAGCCAAGATCGAGGCTGTGATGCAGTGGGAGGTTCCGAAATCTCCCTCGGATATTAGGAGTTTCTTGGGATTGGCAGGGTACTATCGGAGATTAATTCAGGATTTTTCCAAGATTGCAGTACCCCTCACTCGTCTGATGAGGAAGGGGGTGGATTTCCGATGGGACCCTGAGCAGCAGTCAGCATTCGAGACCCTTCGGCAGAGATTATGTGAGGCCCCGGTTTTGACCCTCCTATATGGAATTGAGGATTTTTGTGGTTTTCTGTGATTCATCCATCACTTGTTTGGGTGCGTCCTCATGCAGAGAGGATGGGTGATAGCTTATGCTTCACGGCAGCTGAAGCCGCACGAGACGAGATATCCCACATATGATCTTGAGTTAGGGGCTTTGGTTTTTGCCCTCAAGATTTGGAGGCACTATCTTTATGGGGTCCGCTGTACTATCTACACATATCACAAGAGTTGAGACACATTATGGATCAGCTGAACTTGAACATGAGGCAACGCATGTGGCTGGACGTAGTTAAGGATTATGACTACGAGATCCTTTACCATCCGGGTAAAGCGAATGTGGTGGCGGATGCTTTGAGCCGCAAGTCGGTTGGGTCTTCAGATGGGGTATCGTGTATGAGATATCAGTGGATTCCCCGCTTGTGGGATTGATTAGGGAGGCTCAAGCCGAGGGTGTTCGGGAAGAGAACTGGAAGACAGAGAAGATCAGGGGTGAGGTCACCGGATTCGTTCTGGATAGCCGTAGATTTTCGACCCGTTTTGGTTGGGTATGGGTTCCTATTTCTGGTGGGGTCATACATATTGTGTTGGAAAAGGATCATAAGTCTCGTTTTTCTATCCATCCGGGAGCCACCAAGATGTATTGGGATCTGAGATTGAGCAATTGGTGGTCGTGTATGAAGAGGGAGATCGCCTGGTACGTGGAGAGGTGCTTGACCTGTAGGATGGTCAAGGCCGAGCATCAGAGGTCGCATGGCAAGCTGCAGCCTGTGGAGGTTACCATGTGGAAATGGGAGCATATTTCAATGGACTTCATCACCAAGTTGCCGAGGACGGAAAAGGGTTTTGATGCTATCTGGGTCATCGTGGATCAGTTGACCAAGAGTGCCCATTTCCTGGCGATTCAGGAGAGTTCTTCAGCCGAGAAGTTGGTTGATGTGTACATTTGCGAGATCGTTGCTCGCCATGGGTTCCGGTCTCCATGGTTTCAGACCGTGACATTCAGTTCACCACTCATTTTTGGCAGAAGTTCCATGAGGAAGTGGGAACGAGGTTGCACTTCAGCACAACTTATCATCTGCAGACCAACGACCAGAGTGAGCGAACGATACAGACCCTGGAGGACATGTTGCGGGCCTGTGTAATCGATTTTGGTGGGAGCTAGGAGTCCTACCTACCTCTTACAGAGTTCTCCTACAACAACAGTTTTCACTCCAACATTGGTGATCCGCCTTTTTAGCTCTTAAATGGGCGGAGATGTCGTACCCCGGTCTGTTGGGGCGAGGTTGGTCACAGGGTTATGGGGCGGACCGAGGTGGTCCTTCAGACTACGGAGATGATTCACCAGATCAGGCAGAGATTGCAGACTGCTCAGAGTCGGCAGAAGAACTATGCCGATCGGCGTCGATCTGAGTTGGAGTTTCAGATCGGCGACATGGTGTTACTGAAGGTCTCACCTTGGAAAGGTGTGATTCGCTTCAGGAAAAGGGGAAAATTGGGTCCCTGATATATTGGTCCCTTTCGGGTTATTGCTAGGGTTGGCAAGGTTGCTTACATATGGGATCTTCCTAAGGAGCTCAGTCATATTCATAGCACTTTCCATGTTTCGAAGCTACAGAAGTGTGTATTGGATGAGGATGCGATAGTCTCCTTGGATAATATTTAGGTTGATGAGCATCTGAACTATGTTGAGAATCCCATAGCTATTCTGGAAATAAAGGTGAAGGTTTTGCGCAACAAGGAAGTACCTTTGGTAAAGGTACGATGGAAGCATCGGAGGGGCTCCGAGTGGACCTGGGAGCCGGAGGCTGAGATGCGGGAGCATTACCCGGATTTGTTCACTGCAACAGACTTTGAGGACGAAGTCTAGTTCAAGTGGGGGAGATTTGTAACATCCCGAGTTTCAGGTATTTTCAAATCCTTCCTTTGGTTTTAAATTATGTCATTTAGGTCCTTGGATTGGTTGGATTTAGCCCTAAGAATCCCTAGAGGCAAAATGGTAATTTTGGGGCAGGAGGTGTACGCTGAGCGTACATGTGAGTACGCTAAGCGTACTAGGGTGCACCCTAGTACGCTGGGCGTACTTGTGTCCGGGTGAAACCCAAAATTTTAGGGTTTGAGGAGTATTTAAACATCTTTATGGACCATTTACCCTTATCCTTCCAACCTCCAAGTCCTTGAGTTATTCTTGCAAAAACCCTAGCCCCCTAGAGTGAGATTGAGAGCCCTAATGTGTGTTCTTGGTGTTTTAGAGGAAGGAGAAGTGCATCAAGAAGCTTGGAAGCTTGAAGCAAGGAGTGGATCTGGAAGTTTGGCTCTCTTCTCCACCATCTAAAGGTATAAAGTTCATACCTTTATGGTTTGTTTGATAGATCTCATGTTTGGGTCTTTTATGCTTCTTTTTGGTCCCAA
Organism: Lactuca virosa; assembly: GCF_052849685.1. Lineage (NCBI taxonomy): Eukaryota > Viridiplantae > Streptophyta > Magnoliopsida > Asterales > Asteraceae > Lactuca > Lactuca virosa. Next base: position 284,033,474 of record NC_136427.1, on the reverse strand, counting down.
ATGCTCCATCTTGAGCATGGCATCTTGAGCATGACATGTTCTGGATGTTTTGAACTTGACTTCCCTTTGTTATCTCTACCTCTCTCTCTGATGTTCTTCCTCTGCCTGCGAACAAACCGGTACTGGAAACTTGTTCTCCAACTGAAACTTTTCTTTTTCAGTTCCTTTGACATCTAAGAATCCTTTCACATCATTCACAGTGATCGTTTTCCTACCATACAATATGGTATCAATGAAATTCTCATAAGAATTTGGCAGTGAACATAAGATGATAAATGCTTGATCTTCATTTCAATCTTTACTTTTACACCTTGTAAGTCCAAGATGATCCTATTGAATTTATCTAGATGATCCTTCACTTAGGTGCTTTCCGACATCCTAAGAGTATACAAACGTTACTTCTTATACAGCCTGTTCGTCAGAGAATTGTTCTGAAACTTGTCATATAATTTCTCCCAAAGCCCATATGAACTCGTTTGATCCATGACTTCTCTTAGTACCTCGTCTGTTAAACTCAACAGAATAGCTCTATGCACTCCTGCAAGAATATCCACCTTCCTTTTAGCCGCCATGTCATGTGGCAGTTTCTCTTCTCCTTCTAGTGTCGCTGCACATCCTTATTGAACCAAAAGAGCCTTCATCTTCACCTTCCATAAAGTGAAATCATTCGAACCATTGAACTTCTCCAAATCGAACTTGTGAGATGTCACCTTCAATCAATAGATTACCAACCACAACTCTAATACCACCTGTTAGGAAATCAGACGATACTCATCAAGACTCAGAACAATTTTGATGCCACTTTTCAAGTTCTGACGGCCCTTGTTTGGAAGTAATGTGGATGACAAGCAAAACTAAAAGCACACAAAGACACAATAGTTATGTGGTTTAGGTAAGGTGACCTACGTCTACAGGCAGGAATGGAGTATTCTTTATTCCAAAGTTCTCAAACAGAGATTACAAGTACACTTCACCAGAGATCCGTCTTACTCACTAAGGATCAAAAGACAAGACACTTCAAATAACTAAGCATGCATCTCTATTTATAGATGAGGGGTCATACCTAAAACCCTAGTGGGCCAATCCCATTGGCCTATAGGCCCATGAATGGTGTCAACCAATCACAATCAGCCATGCAACATCTTATAGAACATTCATCCATAACATACAACACATGAGTATCAACAACGCACATGATGGATCACCTTGAGCCATAGTGAAGCATCATGATGCACATGTGGCACATCATGAACACTAGTGACTCAACATCCATCATGGTGTATTCCTTGAGCATCACCAACTTCTGAGAAACATAGAGGACTTCATGACTCATCAAGGAACCAAGGTGGAACATCTTGCATCAAGATGAAGCAACATGTATGATGTTGGCCCATCTTGTGCAAGGATGACACAACATCCTTCTTGGCTCAACATCTCCTTGGCTCAACATTGTCTTGGCTCAACATCTTCACTTGGCTTAACATCTTGATGGCTCAACATGTTGGACCACGTTACTCCATGTTGCTCCAAGATGCTCCAAGTTACTCCAAGATGCTCCAAGTTACTCCAAACCCCCCTTTTAGATGATCCGTTCCTTTGACACTTGATCTGTTCTTTTGTCAGATGATCCAAAGTCATCTCAGATGATCCATTCATTTGTCACATGCTTCATGAACCTCAAATGCTCAATTGTGATCTAAGTGCTCCAAATGAACTCAATTATTCCATAAGAATGCTCCAAATGCTCGAGTCATATTTAACAGACTTCACCGTATTTAAGTATTTTTAGACATCAAAATTCTATTTATAATAAATGGGCTCAATAAATTGCAAAATCTATTGTTGAGTTGTTGTGCTTACTAGGCCCATGAGTTTAGCCTATTCAATAGTTAACATATAAAATGGTAAATTTAAAAAAAATATATATATATTTTAAATTTTATTACTCATATATACATCGGTAACAAGAAGTTTATAACATAGGTGCTACTGTTAGATTATATATTACTATTATCGATACGTCAATTGAAGTAAATTATTAATATTAGGTAAAAAGCAAAGTCTCTCTTATAAGTTTCATGTTATTTAAAAATGCACAAAACTATTGTTATAAGCCGTTATAACCATATCTACATACGTAGCAAGAGGTTTATAAAATACGTCGTCCTCAAAATGCTAGCTTAACTATTGTAATTGGACATCGGCTGGGCCTCAACTGACATCATGCTAAGCGGACTAACATGTCCCGAGTCTTAACTAGTTTTTTTCTTAAAATAATAGTAAAAGATAGTTAATAAAAAATAACAGTACTAGAATTCAACCTAGTAATCGGGATTTCACGTAACTGGTCCTTCATAACCGGCCGAGATTCAAAATATGATAATGTGGTATAACCGGTCAGGACTTTTTTGGACATGATCGGGCCTCCTTTAAGCGAGTCTTTCTTTAACCAATCTCGGTCCCAAATTGGAAAACCGAACCTCTTGCCAGTCGCCACCTCTAATGTTATATATCATTATTGCTGGTAAAAAATATACAAGTATACTGTTATAATGTTATTATACTTAAAAATAGATAAGTACTTTGACATTATTCGTAAAAATATGATACGTTGGCTATGTTGATAGAGTAAAATAAACTATTATTTTCTTCAATTTGTCTAAAAAAACTATGGTTTTTTTATTTTGCTTGTGATTTGCTTGCACGACACTTGAAATGATGTATTTGCAAAATATATATATATATATATATATATATATATATATATATATATATAGTTAGGTTCATATGTTTTTTTATAATTATTATGCGGTAAGAATGAATATCATATCATTCTTCAAACAAATTAACAAGATTTTTTATTGAATGAATTTCTCGAAGAATAACAAATTTTTTGATACAAGTTAAAAATTTTCATCATATTCTTAAAAAATAAATAATTATATACCATTCTATGATAATGAAACACTCAATAATAAAAAACAAACAAAATTTGTAAATTATTATACCAGAATATACTATTACATTTAGTCTTATAATTCCAGTATAGATCATTCTGTCAGAATATAATGATGAAGAATGTTTTTTTTGTGAAAACCAGTGACCATTGTTCATCTTAATCTCACATACCATCATCCAACCTTTCAGGCCTTTGATTATTATGTTCCCGTCACGCATTCTATGAGAATAATTGTCATGCAGTCTAACATTCTATGTGAATAATTGTCATGAAATCCAAATATATAAGAATAACATTTTTGTGAGAATGCTTTTATATGACAAATAAAAAAAAACTTTAGTAATTCTGACAGAATGCATACCACATGGTCAGATTCTTTTTCATGCATCTCTACAAACACTCGGGTGATTAGAGTAAAACAAAACGGTAAATGGGGAAAAGAGTTATGGTAAAAAAAGGTATTAAAACATAAGTCGAATGATTCATATCCAATGCTCTAAGAATTCTCAAATACACTTAAATCATGGAGAGTCATTTCGAAAGTAAAACAAAAGAAACTAATCAAAATGAAAAAATACCAATATTATTCCTTTTAAATTTCAAGAAAATAGCAGTTCACGGATTAATAAGCTAGAAAATCTATTTAATTTGCAATATCTTCAATAATACTAGTAATTTTGAATCAAATTAGAGCCTAATTTTCAATTTTCACATATTGCATTCTTCACAACATACTAATTATGAGTAACATGAATTCCAAATAAAAAAGTTTCAACAAATCTTGCTACTGTTTAAAAATTCATTAATTTCAAATAAAAGTTACCCAATAAACCATTTTTAAGTAAATAACACACATAAATATTCTAAATTAAGTCCACAAATACAAAAAAAAAACATGGGAAAGTCAAGCCGTTTATTCATACTAACTCAATAAATACAAATTAATCAAAAATGTGATCAAACACATAAAAAAATAGGCCCTCACCATTTGTTAAAATATTAAACTCATTAGAATTAAACATTCTAACTATCAAATAGTTATGATTCAAAAACAAATTTATTTAAACTTATAAATCACAATTCATCACAACGAAATTTGTAATCAGATGATAATAATTGTTAGTGGGATGGTAATTTGGATTTGGAATCAGAAGGTTCATAAAATAAAATATTGGAAAGAGGATCATATCATTGGTGTGAGCACATTCCGCACACGAAAATAAACATTTAAATAATCAATAATCCCATACATATTTTCGATTATCTTTGTTAAAATTCTTGAATCCCGAGCGAAGAAAAAACTAGTTCCAAATTAGCAATCATTCGAATTTGATGAACAAAAAACAACAGCTTGGGGAAAAACGGTCCGCAGTGAAGCAGTCATCCTGCATGTGTCGTGCCCTAAATTTAACCAATGCATCCCCAAATCCTTCCTCAAACATAACCAGAACGGCGTCGGAAAACGTTAAAAAAACGGGAAGAGGGGAATCGTTGCAGACGAGATCGACAATTGTGGCTCGGGTTATTGAGATGTAGAACGTAGGGTTTTAAACTGATTTTCTTATTTAAAGGGTATTAAATATTTTAAATACTTACTAAAATTAAATATGGTGAAGATTATTATTATATCCTTAAACAATTTATTAATTATTTAATTTTGATTGGTTCCTACATTCACACAATAAATGTGAGAAAATAGATGGTCCATGTGGTTTCAAAACTTTTGATGTTTGGTCTTTAATCCTTATGTCTCACTCCGTCAGCTTTCTACCGTTAAGTGAAGGACGTTGTCATCATTTCATTACTCTAAACCTAAAGACCATTTATGAGGTCTTCTCTTATTTTAAATAAAATGAAAAAAATGAAATTTAATATGTAAGGGGTCCCATCTCTCTCTCTCTCATGCATCTTATCCCAATGGTCTTCTTCTTTGTGTTCACCTATAAAACTTAAATCACACATGCATATTTCACACACATATACACTTGAAGGGCATTCACAGAGCCACCGATTTAACCCAATAAATCTTTGTTTAAACCCACGATTACAAGTTCATCAGCAAAAGAATGTCATCAACAAAAGAATGACGAAACATCATCTCCAAAAAATATTTATATGAATCCATGATTACAGCAATAAAAACAGGGGATCCAAGTTTAAATGAATCAGAAAAATGATTTATTGGCTAAGCAAAAAATCTTTATCTGCACTAGGTTTGATTTTTGCTCAAGCATTTCAGCAAACACATCGTGTGCACGAGTTATCTGACCATTTCTTACCTGCTCTGCACCACCCATTGACTAAACTGGCACAGGATAACAAACAACATCTGGTTCGAATTATGCTTTGTTTCACCTGTACTTTGTTTAATTTGATTTTATAAACCTCCTGTGAATAATTATGTGACAATAGTGAAGAAGATGGCTTGTGATTTGTTTCACCAGTTAGGACAACAAGAAGGTAGGTCGTGGTTACTAATTGGGAAAAGAAAGTGAGAAATCAAGATTAAGATCGGGAGAGGGAAAGACGTTCGAGATCGAGGGAAAGACATCCGCCTTCATCGATTTTTGGCAGTACCGATTGATCTTTTAAAGACAAGAATCAAAAACTTTTTGTATGTGGGTACATTGATCGCGACCTGTCATTTCCTTCACCCTCAAGAACACAATGGTGGAGGTAGAGATGATGAGGGTCAGTTTACGGAGAGATCTGTGCACTCTCGCACTCTCTCCCCCTCCTTTTCTTTCTCTTTTATAGTGTTGAGTATTCATTACAATCACAAACCACAAACTTTTGATTTTCTAAGAATGAGTAAAGAAAAAGTATTTGCAGGTGGAGTTTTAATGATTTTGGAGGTGAGGGAGAAAGACAAAAGAGGGGAGAGAGAGAGAGAGAGAGAGAGAGAGAGAGAGACCCCTTACATATTAAATTTTATTTTTTCCTTTTATTTAAAATAAGAGAAAACCTCATAAACTGTAAAATCCCAAAAATCATGACCAAAAATTTTCATTGTAAATACAATAATTATAAAACCATTTGTCTGAAAACAACCATAGTATCAATTCATATCAAAACCAGAGTATCAATAGTCAAATCATATCATGATAAAACAATGTCAAAGTACGAATCCCAGAAATCTCATATGCGGAAAATCGTGTGTGTGATGCGCTGCTACCGTGCCAGCTCCTTTCCCTTTGAAGAGGAAGTACCTGAAACCAAAACTGAAAACCGTAAGCACAAAGCTTAATGAGTTCCCCCCATCATACCACATACCATATAAACACATAATGCCTATCCTTCGGAATCTTTCAACCGGTATCTGTCTGGCATAACTGGGAGCTGGACTCTCCTTCGGTATCTTTCAACCGGTTACTGCCTAGCATAGCTGGGAGCTGGACTCCCCTTCGGTATCTTTCAACCAGTAACTGCCTATCATAACTGGGAGCTGGACTCCCCTTCGGTATCTTTCAACCAGTAACTGCCTAGCATAACTGGGTGTTGGACACCCCTTCGGTATCTTTCAACCGTTAACTGCCTAGCATAACTAGGTGCTGGCCTCCCCTTCCGTATCTTTCAACCGGTAACCGGGGACTATTTCACCCCTACCACTACCACATAGTAACATAACATACTAACACATATAACATAACAGATAGTGGCATACCAGACAATTATCACGAAGACAATTATCTAACTCGCAACTCCTACTAGTGGGCCGACATTGTGGCCTTAGACCCACTTCTACTGGAAGGTAACTTACCTGAATGTCGTGAAGTAGCTGAACTGTCCTCGGCTCCTAGATCAACTCCTCTCAAACTCCGACACATAAATATCTCCTTTAATTACCCCTTTCATACACATAACCACTCTAAGGGTCAACTCTGGTCAATGGTCAAAGTCAAAGTTAACATCCTGGTCAAAAGTCAACATCCTGGTTGACTCAGATCTACTGGCTTCCTCTTGAATCCACAAGCTTCTCCTTCCTTCTCAAGCTTCAAAATCACCAAGAACACACAATAATGGCTCAAAAACACTCAAGGATGGATTAGGGTTTTGTAGCTAGGGTTTGGGGTGATGGAGGCTGCAAATGAGGCCACCCTTAGGAGGTTAAGGTGCTTAAATAGGGTGCAAACCCTGAAAATTAGGGTTTCACTCTGGCAGTCCTCCTCGTCGAGTTGAGGCTTCTCAACTCGTCGAGTAGACTTCAAGTCATGCGTCCAAAAAGAATCCCATTCCTACTCGACGAGTTTGGGGACTCCAACTCGTCGAGTCCCTTTGCAAATTGAATAATTCTTTATTAAAATACATATCAGGATCCGAGCATTACAAATCTCCCCCACTCATTTTAGACTTCGTCCTTGAAGTCTGCTGCATCTGGGAAAAGCTCGGGGTAGTGCTCACTCATCTCGTCCTCCGGCTCCCAAGTCCATTCCGAGCCCTTGCGGTGCTGCCATTGCACCTTCACTAACTCGACCTTCTTGTTCCTCAGATCCTTTGTCTTCTTGTCGAGGATGGCTACCGGCCGCTCGATGTAGTTCATGCTATCATCCACCTGAATATACTCTAGAGGTACCACCGCTGAGTCATTTACCAGGCACTTGCACAGCTGGGAGACATGAAAGGTACTGTGGATCTGACTAAGCTCGGCTGGCAGATCCAGCCTACAAGCCACCTTGCCCACCCAGGCTGCAACCTTGAAAGGACCAATGTATCTGGGGCCCAACTTGCCCCGTTTCCTGAACCGGATGACACCTTTCCAAGGTGACACCTTCAGGAGAATCATATCCCCGACCTGGAACTCCAGGTCCGATCGGCGTCTGTCGGCGTAACTCTTCTGCCGACTCTGAGCAGTCTGAAGCTTGCTCCGGACCTGCTGTATCCTCTCTGTCATCTTGAGTACCACTTTGGTACTCCCCATGACCCTCTGACCAACCTCACCCTAGCATATCGGGGTTCTGCACTTCCTCCCGTATAACATCTCGAAGGGAGGACGGTCGATGCTCGCGTGGTAGCTATTATTATAGGAAAACTCTGCCAAGGGAAGGTAGGTATCCCAGCTACCACCAAAGTCTAATATGCATGCTCGCAGCATGTCCTCCAATGTCTGGATGGTCCGCTCACTCTGACCATCCGTCTGAGGGTGAAAGTCGTGCTAAAATGCAGACGAGTACCCAACTCGTCATGAAATTTCTTCCAGAATCTGGAAGTGAATCGCACGTCTCGGTAAGAAATCATGGAAACTGGCACTCTGTGTCGAGCTACTACCTCTTTGATGTAGATGTCGGCCAGCTTCTCGGCCGAGATGCTCTCCTGGATCGGTATGAAATGAGAACTCTTAGTCAACCGATCCACGATGACCCAAATCGAATCCACTCCCCGTGCGGTCCTGGGAAGCTTCGTGATGAAATTCATAGTAATATCTTCCCATTTCCACATAGGGATATCCAATGGATGTGTCTTGTTGTGAGGCCTCTGGTGCTCGGCCTTGACCTTCCTGCAGGTCAAGCACCTCTCAACGTACCAGGCTACATCCCGCTTCATGCAGGGCCACCAGTAATCATGACGAAGATCTTTGTACATCTTCGTCGCCCCGGGATGGATAGAAAACCTGGACTTGTGCGCCTCCTCCATCAAAACCTGGCACACACCTCCATGATACAGCACCCACACTCTATGATGGAGTGTCAACAACCCGCAACTATCATAGTCAAAAGAGGAAACCTGACCCACAATACGCTCACTCTTCCGATGTTCCTCCTTCATAGCCTCCTGCTCGGTCTCTCGGATCTGCTCCAAAAGCGGAGTCACTACCGTCATCCTCAAGCAAATATCTCTGATCGGGGATGCCTTGCGGCTAAGCACATCGGCCAAAACATTGGCCTTCCCCGAGTGGTAGAGGATCTCACAGTCGTAATCCTTCACCACATCTAGCCGCCGACGCTGCCTCATGTTCAGATTCGGCATATCCATGAGGTACCTCAAGCTCTTGTGATCCGTGTAAATGGTACAATGGACCCCATAGAGGTAATGTCGCCAAATCTTGAGGGCGAAGACAACCTCCCCCAACTCCAGATCGTGCGTCGTGTAGTTTGCCTCATGAGGCTTTAGCTGCCACGAGGCGTAAGCGATGACGTGCCCTCTTTGCATCAACACTGCGCCCAAACCTGAAATGGACGCATCACAGTATAATACAAAATCCTCCACACCCTCTGGCAGTGCTAAGATTGGCGCCTCGCACAACCTCTGTCTCAACATCTCGAACGTCGCCTGCTGCCCAAGCCCCCAACGAAATACAACGACCTTCTTCGTCAGACGGGTCAAGGGTACTGATATCTTGGAGAAGTGCTGAATGAATCTCCGGTAATAGCCTGCTAACCCGAGGAAACTCCGAATCTCAGATGGAGACTTCAGGACCTCCCATCTCATCACAACCTCCACTTTGGCCGGGTCAACCAAAATCCCGTTCTGGTTGACAAGGTTCCCCAAAAACTGCACCTCGCGCAATCAAAACTCGCACTTGTGGAACTTGGTGTACAAGCTCTCCCTCCTCAGGGTATCCAACACCTCCCGCAAGTGCTCTTCGTGTTGTTCCTGCGTCTTCGAGTAAACCAAGATGTCATCTATAAAAACTATCACAGACCGATCCAACATCAGTCTGTATATGCGGTTCATGAGTTCCATAAACGAGGCAGGAGCATTGGTGAGCCCGAAGGGCATCACCTCGAGCTCGTAGTGGCCATAACGAGTCCGAAAAGCAGTCTTTTGTACATCCTCATCTCTGACTCGCATATGGTGGTATCCTGAATGCAAATCTATCTTGGAAAACCAAGATTCCCCCTGTAGCTGATCGAAGAGATCATCAATCCTCGGGAGTGGGTAACGGTTGTTCACTGTTACCTTGTTCAGCTCCCGGTAGTCTATACACATCTGATGCGACCCGTCCTTCTTTTTCACAAACAGGATCAGGGCTCCCCAAGGCGAACTGCTCGGCCTGATAAATCCCTTGTCTAACAGCTCCTGAAGCTGTGTAGACAACTCCTGCATCTTGGGAGGAGCCAACCGATATGGTGCCTTGGCTATTGGAGCCGCACATGTGACTAGGTCGATCCTGAACTCCACCAGTCTCTCCGGAGGTATCCCATGCAACTCCTCTGGGAACACATCCGGGTACTCTCGGACCACTAGCACATCGCTCATAGTCGTCTTGCTCGCCTCCCGGGTATCCATAACGTAGGCGACGTACCTTGCGTAACCCTGCTGAAGGTAGCGCCTAGCCCTCGCTGCTAAGCACAAAGTTGGTCCTCGGTGCGGCCTCTCGCCCTGAATCACCAACTCTCCCCCACTTTGGGTCCTGATACGCACCAGCTGCTGTGTACAGTCGATCACCGCCCCATTAGGGCTCAGCCAATCCATGCCGATTATAACCTTGTTCCCACGCAACGGAATGGGAACCACATCCACGAGGTAACGCTCGTCATATAACCTCAAAACGTAATCTCTGAAAACCTCTGATGCCCGGACAGATCAGTCGTCAGCAATCTCGACCTCTAAAGGACAATCTAACATGCCTGAAGACTCAGAAAACCTATTGCTAAGAGCAAGAGAGACAAATGATCGGGTAGCCCCCTAGTCGAATAACACCTATACTAGGATGTCGTTCACATGGAATGATCCCATCACCACATCCAGTGCGGCATGCGCCTCTTCGGCGGTCAGCTGGAAGGCTCGGCTCCTCACTACTAGAGCATCCGTCTTGCCCTGTCGGCCATCCGTGATCCACAGGGTCGGTGGAGCTGGCGCTGCCACTAGCGCTGCTGCTGTCAATCTCGGGCAGTTGGCCTTTTTGTGGCCCTTCTGATTGCAATGAAAGCAAATCAGGTCTGATGTATGGAAGGTGGGGGTAGGGGCAGTACAATCCCTGCCAAAGTGCCCAGTCTTTCCGCACTTATAGCAGCCTGATCCCCCAGTTCGGCAAACTCCCTCATGCGACATGCCACATTTCCCACAGCGGCTCTGGCCCTGTTGGCCCTTCGACCTGGAGTCGAATCCCATGGGTTTATTCCCTGAAACCCCACTAACCTGCTCAGTCTCCGCCTTCCTCTTCCTGATGTGCTCTATGTCAATCTCTCTTTCCCTCGCCCTCGCAATCATGTCATCCAATGGCGGGCATGCCGAGTAGCTGGCATGTTTCCGAATGTCAGCCCTCAACATGTTGTGGTAACGGTTCTTCCGCATCTCCTCATCCCCCGCGTACTTAGGCACCAATAAGGCCCTCTCCCTAAACTTGGCGGTAATCTCTGCCACCAACTCAGTCATCTGCCTCATATCTATAAACTCCCTGGCCAGCTGCTGAAGCTCCAAAGCCGGCGCAAACTCAACCCTAAACCTGGTCACAAATTCCGACCAGGTCATAGCCTCAATGGCTGGGGCTCCCAATGTGTCACTGACCGCCTCCTACCAATCTCGAGCTCGGTCCCTCAAACATCCTGCAGCATACCGGACCTTCGACCCCTCAGGGCAGAAGCTCGTCAACTGAGCAGACTCCATGTCTGCAATCCACCTTCTGGCCACGATGGGGTCCTTCACCCCGTGGAAGTCTGGTGCACCACATCCCCTGAAATCCTTGAAGGAGAGTGTGCGTGTCCCTGACTGGCCAGATGTCATGTCGCTCCTGAACGCCCTGAGACGATCCTCCATCAGCTCAATGATCCCTTCCTTGATCGACCCGAAAATCACCGGGGTCGCCTCAAGGATGCCACTCATAATCTCAGACACGATGAACTCGCGCAATCCCTCTTCGACTGGCTCGAAACCCGAAACCGAACCTGAACCTGATCCTGACCCTGAACCTCCCGCTCTGTGACGTGTCACCACCATTCTGAAACAAAACATATAACATTCAGGGTCATACATAACCTTGAGAGGTCTCACACACTCTACAAGTTCCCTGGTTCTATCTCAGCCCTCCTTGACTCGAGTACGGATCCTCTGCTTTCAGTAGTATGGGCCCATACTACCTTCCACATCTATCCGTACTTTCCTCAAGGGTTACCTTGACTTCACAAAGTCCCTTCTACTACTATCGCTCTCCATGCTATTCTCATCCTAGGCTCACCCTAAGGTAATCTCCGTCCTGCTCTCCGCCATCAGTTGCATAAGAAGTCCTTGCTATCTCTCCCTAACTAGCTTGCGAATACCATTACATATTACTAAGACCAGATAATTCTTCGAATGAGAGGTCCTACCCTACAACGGTTGGACTCAGACAAGAGCTGCAAAATAGGGCTAGACCTAACCTTTTGAAATTATTTAGTCCTCATAATATGTAACTTAACGTATTCGTTTACTAGTTAATTAAAGATAACTAGAAATCCTAAAAGCACAAAGCAAGCAGCATTCGGGCATTGAGTACCCAAACCAAGCATATCCTATTCATGCCATCATATCACTGACTAATCAGTTCTAGCATGAAATTCAATAAGCACATATAGTAGGAACATAAGGCATCTTCCTAGATCCTTAGCCCTAATCTAGCATGCAGTTCTCATATATATAGCAGGCATATAAGGAATCTTCCTAGATCCTCAGCCCTAATCTAGCATGCAGTTCTCATAATCATATCATATCATAACATAAAATGTATGGGTATCTTGGGGAAAACTTACTTGAGCTCGGCCGATTGCACGCATCACACCTTGTTCTTTCTCAAAACACTTTATTTTAAATTTTAGAAAAATTATTTTCTTGAAAAACCTTTCAAACCCTCGATTTGAGTCCATACACCCCCGAAGGTGTGTCCGAATCCCTCAAACTAAGGCTCTGATACCAACTTGTAACATCCCAAAAATCATGACCAAAAATTTTCATTTTAAATATAATAATTATAAAACCATTTGTCTGAAAACAACCATAGTATCAATTCATATCAAAACCAGAGTATTAATAGTCAAATCATATCATGATAAAACAATGTCAGAGTACAAATCCCATAAATCTCATATGTGGAAAATCGTGTGTGTGATGCGCTGCTACCGTGCCGACTCCTTTCCCTTCGAAGAGGAAGTACCTAAAACCAAAACTGAAAACCGTAAACACAAAGCTTAGTGAGTTCCCCCATCATACCACATACCATATAAATACATAATGCCTATCCTTCGGTATCTTTCAACCGATATCTGTCTGGCATAACTGGGAGCTGGACTCCCCTTCGGTATCTTTCAACCGGTAACTGCCTAGCATAGCTGGGAGCTGGACTCCCCTTCAGTATCTTTCAACCGGTAACTGCCTAGCATAACTGGTTGTTGGACTTGTTGGATTAATGTCTAAGTCCATAACTATAATTGGTAAGACTTGACCCGACCCGGCATGGTCTATTTGGGTTGCATGGCATCATGCATTTGGATAGACTATAATGAGAGAAATAACACTTAAGGTTGGTTAATATATTATAAGTTCTAATATATTAATAAGGTCATTTAATTATTATTGATCAAGAATTAATTTGGAATTAATTAAGTGATCAAAAGGAGACTAATTAAATATATGGGTTGATTGTGTAAATCATTCATTCTTATATATGTGGGATTGTGATCCAAGATTCCTTATGTTGGACTAAGTCCATGGGGTGACCCATGGATACTCCATGGAGGTTAAAATCCATGGAGCATAAGGAATGGGTAAAGTTATGAGTTACATGGTGTAACCCTAATAGCCACCATATAAAAGAATCCCATGGCTCAAGAAATCGTGCACTAATGTGTGAGTGTGAGGGCTAGACGATTTCAAGGAGTGTTCAAGTTTCTCTCAAGTTATTCCAAGTGTATTTGGTGTTGTGTGAACCATTTGAGGTGTCACACTTGGGGCACTAGGCACTCAAGCTTCATGAAGACATTCTACATCAAAGAGGTATGTATTCTATCTTGTTATATTTATTATTTTGTATGCTAGATTAGGATAATACCTTGGATGTTCATAATTGTATGTATAATAGAGAAAACATAGATCCAAGGTATTTAGGGTTGCATATACACTTAGGAGTGTTAGAATGCTCATAACCCAATAGTGGTATCAGAGCCTAGGCTTGTTTTCTTGTTATACTTGCAAAAGTAGCTGAAAAATCGAGTTGGATGCATATATTCGATTGTTTTGGCTGGAATTGGACTAGGAACATTACCCTAAGATGTTTTTGGACTTATAAACTTGTTTTTGATGTGGTAATGTTCATGCTAATCCAATTTCTAAGATAATTGTCATAATTTCAAGATTTGTATTAGTTTGTATGTTCATGCTAATTTCTTGAAGATTGATGATTTAAATTATCTTGTTCTTATGAGGTTCTTAGATTAATAGAAAAGTTGTGTGAAATAGTTGTTTTCAATCCATTTTAATCTAAGAGTTGATTCCAAAGTGTGTTTTTGTAACTTGTCCTCAAGTTATATGAAAAGTCACATTTAAGAATCATAAAACTCATAAAAGTTGGAAAAGGTTACAAAATGAAGAGTCTAGTTCTAATTAAATGGTTTTATGACTCCATAACTTGTCCTCAAGTTATGGAGGTTCAAGAGTCTCTTCATTAAATTAAAAAAAAAGTGTAACCTTAATTAGTTCCACAAGTTACAATAAAAAAAAAGTTATTTTTTTTTATTAATTAGTTTAAAGTCTTCCATAACTTGTCCTCAAGTTATGGAACTTGAAGAGTTTTTTTTTTTTTTTTTTTTTTTTTTTTTATAATTAAAACTACTTTAAACTCATAAGTTATGGAATTAATTAGTTTTGAATAGTTTCAAAACTTGCCCTCAAGTTTTGGAATTTGAAAAGTTTTCACTTATGAATACTTTAATTCCAAGTTAGCCCTTAGAATTTTAAAAGTTAAAATTCAACCCTTATACTTTATAATATTATAAGTTAATAATATTTATATATATATGTATAAGAGTAAAGTCAGTCTTACCGTTAGTAGGCCTCATTCACGAAGCCGGTCTATAAGGGGGGTATAAGGTTACTGCCTATAAAATGGCAGTTTAATGGGTGTCCACTCTCACCCACCGCTTCCTTGACTGGTGGAGGGTCGTTAGCCGAACGGGTAGGACAAGGACTATAATTCTCCCTTCATTAAAAGTATTAATGATAAATACTAAGTAACTAAACACTTATAAATTCCCAATCTTAGTTACTTAGGAAAATGTGAATAAGGTGCTAATCCATGAAATTACACTTTGCACTTTGTTTAAACCGTTAGTGGAGCGTGTGTGGTTAACCAACACACTAACTTGGATTTAACAAAGTAGGCAAAGGGTAACTTAATATTTATCATAGTATCGATGGAGCGTGTGTGGTTAACCGGCACATCGATTGAGGGGTAAACACTTAAGGGTACCAAGTAATTTGCATGGTTACTTCACACCTTGTTTTGTGATCCTCGGCATCCCAGTCACAAAACCTGAAGGGCACACTCGAGATTGAAACATGCCATTGAACAGTTCAATGAATCTCAAAGATCTAGGAGTTTCAAAAACCAATTAAAACCTAATAATATATATTTCATTTTCATGGTGGAAATTGGTGAATCATCATTCGCCTACCTTCAAATATTTTATAGCTTGGATTACGACATCCCTCTTCCAAGTTATAAAAGTATTGTGTTGGGTCCTAGCCTTAATATTTCATATTGGGTGTTATATTAAGGACTTTAAATCAACTATCTTGAGTATCTCCAAAAAGATGTTTGGTCTAGACATTTATGAACTTCCCAAATCTCTTGAAACAAACTTTCCTAAATGAAGATGATGTCCCATGGATATCATACTTCTTTCACCTCCTCCAATTATTCTCCCTAACCCACAAGTTCCTAAAAAGTTTAAGGTCACTCAAGCCCTATTGGCAAGGCAAGGTCTAGGTGTGATCACATCTTGGAGATGTAGTCACATATTGACAAGTCGGGAGAGTTGGGTGTCAAAGTCTTGAGAAAGTTGGTGGCTCAACTACTTTCTAAGTCACATAGTGAGTTCTTTTGGGAATCCTATGAAACAGACTAAGACAAGACCCTTAATGATCTTATCTATTTGCTAAGATCAACTTCCTAAAACGCTATGGACATTGACAATGATGACATTGGATATCCAGTAAAGCTCTCTCTTCCCAATGGAAAGGGATCGGCCATAGTCAACTCGGTTGACCCAATGGTAAAGAGAGAGGCGAAGTCTGAGATAGTCCCATTATCAAGGGTCCATAGGTAACTATTGCCAAAGGAAGGGGCATTGGTTACGAAGCTTCCAAATTTACC
This sequence comes from Lactuca virosa, assembly GCF_052849685.1. Classification (NCBI taxonomy): domain Eukaryota; kingdom Viridiplantae; phylum Streptophyta; class Magnoliopsida; order Asterales; family Asteraceae; genus Lactuca; species Lactuca virosa. The sequence continues at coordinate 284,017,233 of NC_136427.1, read as the reverse complement.
TAAGGATGTTAAAGTCAATAAGTTTGGCTCTACTTCAGGTAAAGTCCATTGTCTAACTCTATTAAGTACATGCTGATTCTGATCGCGAAGATGGATTTCAATCGCATGGTTCGGTGATCAGAATTTTGGGCTATTACTTAAGAGTTATGATATTTATATTGCTTAGGAATAGATAACAACAAGGTTTTCATATGGATTGTAAGGATAAGTTTTTCCGCAAAGTTTTAAAATAAAAGAAAAAGGTTTTGATTTTATTTATTTTAAGTATCCTTACAATGGCATTTGTGAAAAGTTGTTGCTTATAAGATTCCATTGATAGCAATATTGAAAAAATGGATTTGATTCTTTCGGTTGTGGTAGTGTCTAATATTACCAAATAAGGAAAGATTCTCATCACCCAAGGTTCAATTGGACCGAAACTTGGAATCATGCAAGTTGTATAGTATGATGAATGAGAACTTTCAGCTTGGAAAATTAAGACTAATTCCTTATGTGAATAAGGAAAGGACTAAGGGATCGAGTACACATTCTTGTGCACTGGTCAAGTCCACCACAAAAGATCAAGAAGACTATTCGTCATGATTTACTTAAGTTCAGTAAATATGGTTATACTTATAAGTTTAAGTATAAGTCTGTAGCATTGGAGAAGTTTCAATGTGAGACAGAACGAATAAGAAGAATCAAAGTATGGCAGAAAGATAAAAGTATCTCAAATCTGAAAAGATGGGAGAGTACTTTAGTATCATGTTTATGATCATCTTAATGATTAAGATACCATATCACAATTGGTCCTCTAAAGTCATCTTAGTGCATTCTTATGACTAAGAAGAGGAGTCATGAATTGTTGAAATGGTTAAATCAAAAAGATGAGTCATACTTCGTTCCAAAACAATTCTTAGAGTCATACTCCAAGATTGTAACTTGAGTGACATATCTTAAAGAGGGTTTGTTAACACTAGTCAAATGTAAGAGTAAAAGGTTATCTACTCTTGTACATTTGAAATTGGTAAGTTGTGATGTTTTGGATAAAATAGAGACCAACTTAGGCCAATTGTGTAAAGTGTTAGTCTTGATAAAGAATTCGCACTATCTCTTGAATATTTGACAAGGGAGTCTTATATGTCAAGAGGACAGTGGGAGTCTTAAAGCTCTTGAAAGTTTCAAGACTTAATCAAGAATAAAACCTAAAGTCCTTCACTAGCACACGACTTGAGGTTTATAACCTATCGTGTTGAAATTTTTATGCCTATTCAAGTTGGCTTTGCATAGGAGTTCTGAGAGTTCTCAATTGGTTGCACAACTACTTGGAAGCAATGGCAGGCACCTGAGCTGCCAAATGGCAAGAATTTAAGATTGCACAAGTTTAATCAATATGAGTTTGGATTTGTCACTAACCTTGTCTTGTGATTATGGTTTTGACAAATTCACATGGATAAGAACACATACACTATTAAATCTAAGTGTCATAAGGTTTCTCTCCGATTCATGAAAATGATGGTGAGGAAACACTTTCACTAAGTAGATTTTAGCTAGATAGCAATTGTGATATTTGCATTCTCAAAGTCGTTAGTGGAGCGTGTGTGTATTACCGGCACACTAACATGGACTTGTGAGAAGTGGCAAAGGTCTAAACAATTGAAACTATGATTACGGCATCCCTTTTCATAGTTCTAAAATTGTTTAGACACACATGTGAGCTATCTAAGAGAGGTGTATGATTTTGATAAAGTTTTATCAAAACAATCTAGTATCAGAAATCTGAACTTTGGTAAGAAAGTCAGCTGATTTCTGAGTACATGTCAAAGCTAGTGGGAGCATAAGTGTTATGCTAATAATCATCATGTTAGTGGGAGCATGATAATTATGACAAAGGTTGCAAGTTAGCAATGTTAATTATAGAAAACAAAAGTTTCAATTCGTGAGGTTGCAGGGGTTGAAAAAGTTGTTTTGCTATAATTAAGGGAGAGGAAATTATACTTCATTTCAATTCTAAAAGCTTAGATTGAGATTTTAATCGTATTTAATCAAGGATATATATATGAATTTCATGTTGGAATGGCTCAACATAAGGAAATTCTATATATGGGTCCATTATTTGCGTTCTAAAATTCGATTATGATTACGGCATCCCTTTTCATAATCTGAATTTTGAGAACTTGGCAAATTGAAATGGAAATATTATAGCAAAAGACTGGTTTAGTCTTTATGTGAGACATCATGAATCGTGTCCCATATGCTTCGGATATAGGATCGATTACATGTGCTATATTCATCCTTTCTAAAATTTTCCAAATGCCTGGGGCATTATGAAGGGAAAAGGTCTAGAATTGGATATGACTAAAATGATTAAGCAGTTGTCGAGGACAATCTAAGGTTTACCAAAGATTGGTTGCTCAAGGACAGTTGGAAGTATAATGATAATTCTGGAAGGACCATATTGACATAATCTGTAAGGAGGAAACTCTTGTTCAGATGTGATAGTCAAAATGGAATATGGAAATGTTTCAAAGTTAGAAATTATTCAATCTGTGTAAGATTAGGAAACTTAATGCAAGAAGGATGTTTCCAAGGAGTTGATCTCCTTTGGAATGCTCTGTAAGGTTTGTTGTCAAGTCTATCTGACTTTGTGCATAATCATTACAAGAGCATCAATGCATATAAGTTTAGAATCTAACAGATTTCAGTAAATGGCATGAATTTGGAATTCTTGCATTTGCAGTAAGGATTTGGGACTATGAAAAGAGGATCATTGGAGTTATGTTCAATTGATCTATTTCACAAAGTAAAGATCATAGACAAACATAGTATGCATACTTGGTGTATGGCATGACTAGTGTTTAGAAAACATAGTGTACATGCTTGGAGCATGGGACAACTATTGTTTTAAATTCAAGAATAAAGTTGATAGCTGAAACAGTATACAATGAATAATGTGTAATCATATGGTGATAAATAAAAGGTGTTTTATTTATGTTCATAGGTTTGATACCATATTCGATTCAATTATTCTTGTGTTTCATTTTGCATGTTTTGACTTCCAGAATAAACTAGGTCATTGTTCTGGATGACTAAGTTATTCAAACCATCCACAGTCGGTCATATGTTGGAAGTAGATATGAATTAAGACTGTCATGGGTTGGCTTGTAGAGGTCTAAGATGTTGGACAAAGGGCTACAACACTCATGAGTGCTCATAAGTTATGAGTATTGGATTCAACCCGCGCTCATTGGAATCACTTCATGGATTTTATCACGAGTGATCATGAGACGATAATATCTTATATTCTTCAAACCTAGAGATATGAGTTGTTACTATGAGTTGGTTATACATTGATTGCACGAAAACGCATTGGTAACTCGATGTTATAAAACGTGCCTTTGTGTATGATTCAACAAGTAGTAGAACAAGCCATATGAGTCGAAGTTTATCCATTCCTTTTACCTTCGGGATAAAAGCGATATCTGTGGGCCCCTCGATGATTTTGTGATGACAAACGTAAGTGCTCGGCCGGGCCTGGACTGATTTGATTTGTTAAATTAGTCAGTCGTCATAAATCAGAAATCGGGAAACAACAAATGGACAGAGAGAATGATTATAATCCATGTCTCAGTCCATATGATATCTAGAATGGAGGAATATATGATCCCTTATCTAATGGACAAGTCATTTACAAAGGTCAGAGTTCATCGACAAGGTCAGAGTTCGACAGAAGCTTTTGAGAGCTACGATTGCTGATCGGTTCCTGAAGTCATACGCAATAATAGTTTTAGACTTATCCAAGTGGGAGACTGTTGGATTAATGTCTAAGTCCATAACTATAATTGGTAAGACTTGACCCGACCCGGCATGGTCCATTTGGGTTGCATGGCATCATGCATTTGGATAGACTATAATGAGAGAAATAACACTTAAGGTTGGTTAATATATTATAAGTTCTAATATATTAATAAGGTTATTTAATTAGTATTGATCAAGAATTAATTTGGAATTAATTAAGTGATCAAAAGGAGACTAATTAAATATATGGGTTGATTGTGTAAATCTTTCATTCTTATATATGTGGGCTTGTGATCCAAGATTCCTTATGTTGGACTAAGTCCATGGGGTGACCCATGGATACTCCATGGAGGTTAAAATCCATGGAGCATAAGGAATGGGTAAAGTTATGAGTTACATGGTGTAACCCTAATAGCCACCATATAAAAGAATCCCATGGCTCAAGAAATCGTGCACTAATGTGTGAGTGTGAGGGCTAGACGATTTCAAGGAGTGTTCAAGTTTCTCTCAAGTTATTCCAAGTGTATTTGGTGTTGTGTGAACCATTTGAGGTGTCACACTTGGGGCACTAGGCACTCAAGCTTCATGAAGACATTCTACATCAAAGAGGTATGTATTCTATCTTGTTATATTTATTATTTTGTATGCTAGATTAGGATAATACCTTGGATGTTCATAATTGTATGTATAATAGAGAAAACATAGATCCAAGGTATTTAGGGTTGCATGTACACTTAGGAGTGTTAGAATGCTCATAACCCAACAGGACTCCCCTTCGGTATCTTTCAACCGGTAACTGCCTAGCATAACTGGGTGCTGCCCTCCCCTTCCGTATCTTTCAATCGGTAACCGGGGACTATTTAACCCCTACCACTACCACATTGTAACATAACATACTAACACATATATCATAACAGATAGTGGCATACCAGACAATTATCACGAAGACAATCATCTAACTCACAACTCCTACTAGTGGGCCGACATTGTGGCCTTAGACCCACTTCTACTGGAAGGTAACTCACCTCAATGTCGTGAAGTAGCTGAACTGTCCTCGGCTCCTGGATCAACTCCTCTCAAACTCCTACACATAATTATCTCCTTTAATTACCCCTTTCATACACATAACCACTCTAAGGGTCAACTATGGTCAATGGTCAAAGTCAAAGTCAACATCCTGGTTGACTCAACTCGCCGAGTTGGTCCAACAACTCGTCGAGTTCCATAACCCATAAAACCCTGAAATCTCGATCCTACTCGTCGAGTCCTTACATGAACTCGTCGAGTTCATCCTCAAAGCATAATCGGGTCCTTTTACCCACAACTCGTCGAGTCCCTCCTTGAACTCGTCGAGTTCCTCAATCTTCCTAACCCAAACCATGGCCAACTCGCTGAGTCATCTTCTAGACTCAACGAGTTTGCTCAGTGATAGAAAAGGTTGGGGGACCACGATCCAACTCGCCGAGTCGTATGAGCAACTCGTCGAGTCCCCCATGGTCTAAATCTATTCAGTCATTTCTAGTCGGGCTTACTGCATCCAAATCATAGATCTGGTCCCCTAGGGTCGATATATCACGTAAAGTTTCAAACTTTACGTTCATGCATGGGTTATTTAGCTCAAAAGGCCCTAAAAAGTGGTTCACAAGGTGCATGGGAATCCCATGCCCATAAAGTTGGCACCTTTATGCCATGGAGTCCCTCAAAGGTTCCAGATCTGAAGTCATGGATCCAAAGCATGCTTGCATCCATGAATGGTTCCAAAATATGCTCCTTAAAGCCCGAAACTACTCCATGAAGATATCTAGCAAATAAATAATCAAGGTATAGACTTTATACCTCAGATGAGTCAGAAATGCAGCACAACTCTCAGATCTACTGGCTTCCTCTTGAATCCACAAGCTTCTCCTTCCTTCTCAAGCTTCAAAATCACCAAGAACACACAATAATGGCTCAAAAACACTCAAGGGTGGATTAGGGTTTCGTAGATAGGGTTTGGGGTGATGGAGGTTGCAAATGAGGCCACCCTTAGGAGGTTAAGGTGCTTAAATAGGGTGCAAACCCTGAAAATTAGGGTTTCACTCTGGCAGTCCTACTCGTTGAGCTGAGGATTATCAACTCGTCGAGTAGAATTCAAGTCCCGCGTCCTAAAATAATCCCATTCCTATTCGATGAGTTTGGGGACTCTAACTCGTCGAGTCCCTTTGCAAAATGAATAATTCTTTATTAAAATACATACTAGGATCCGGGCATTACATAAATGGTCCCTGGGGTATTAAAATGAAGAAAATGTCCTTCACTTAAAGGTAGAAAGCTGACGGAGTGAGACATAAGGACCAAACATCAAAAGTTTTGAAACCACAAGGACCATCTGTGAGGTTTTTTAAACTTAGAGACTAAACTTCAGATTTCAGGATACCACATGGACCATTTATGACGTTTTGTCAAGGACATATGAACCTATATATAGAGGTATGTTCATATGTGGATATATAATTATTGTGTCGATATAGGGATTCATGTGGGCCAATCATTTTAAAAACCTAAATAAGGGTAAAGTTGTAATCTTGAATATTAATTAATTTTGGTAGTCAAATAATAATAATTAATCCATTTAGTTTAGGTAAACTTGTTTAATGATTTAAAACCCTACACCACCACCAAACGTTGACGTCCACCCTAGCCTCAAAATACGTCACCTTCTTCTTCCTCACACAGACCGTCACTTCTTTCTCCTCCCTCTCCACCGTCGTCAGCCTTACTCCTCAAATTCTGATTCTTGGCTCTCAATTTAGACGATTTTGATTCTAATCTCTATTATAATCTTTACCATTCTCTAGGTGTGTACATAATCAAATGTTGATCCATTGGAAGTGATTTCTCTAATGGCTTGTCTCAAAGGCATTTTCTTATTTTATATTTACAAAGTACATCTTGATTTGAGTTCTTTTATGTTCTAAAGAAACAATTATGTTTTTTTTATCACGGTTTTCATTAAATGTCAGTTTGTGATTTTCTTGATGAATTACATAACCATACTTGGTATTTTGTTATATGGTTTCACTCTATGTGGTTTCGGAAACATGACATACAACCGGTTGATTTTTTTTATCTTCCATTCAATTTCCACTTTGTTGGTGTTGGTTCCACAAGCCGAGACTAAATTACAACTAGTGTTATACCTGTCCAGTGAATGGTAGTTGGGTTAACCATTGTATCTTTGACAAAAAACTTTTTGAGATAACCAAATTTAATCCAAGATAGTAGTAAATGTGAAACAGCATTAACATGAATTTATAGAAAAAAACATAATACTAATAATTTAAATATTTTGGTAGAAAATGTTTGATAAAAAAGTAATGCCTACAATATGGTATCTATATGTATTTTCTAAAGTTGAGAATTTAACAACTTAATATCATCACTTGGAGTATGCATTTGATAGTAACTTTCACTATTGGTTTCTACTTTCAAGAAATGTCGATCATATTTAATTTCCAAACTATTAGAACAAATATCCACCAACGCTCACTCCTACTTACAAGTTGCATTACTATGTGGTAAGCAAGAAAATTATAATATTTATATGGTGATGGAACAATAAAAATGATTTTGTATTATACTATAGGAAATAAAACATCACTAATTCCAATTTAAGCATCATAAAGAATATGTATCATGTAGTTGAGAATTTGAGAGTTGACACATTTAAGTGAGAATTTGATCAACAACATGCATGGAAAGGATATGGACAGGTTCCAAGCTAAAGAAAGGCCTAACTACGAAATACTTGCAATATAAGTGGCAGTTTGAGAATTGGATCAACAATTAAATTATTTGATTCTACAAATGTAATATAAGCTTCCATTTTCAATTACATTCCTTAAAAAACAAACATAAAACTAAAATTTATTTGGGAAAAGACATGCAAAACGACTAAATGGCCTAAAAAAGTTATTCATTTGTGCATTGGTATGTGTCAAGGATCTTCATTCATCACCTATATCATCCATAAGATAACATTTGACATGATCTTCACCTTCATGTATGTATTGGTATATGTCCGGTTGAATGTATTTTGCTTTCATAGTTTCATCCCCTTAATGTCATATGAGCACCATCAAGATCCATTTATGCTAAAAACTGTAAAATGCTATAATAAACAAATACATGCAAGAAATAGCAACTTACATTAAATTCTTCCTATTACAACATTGTACTTTGAAAGTAGAATGTAATAATAAACAAATAAATGAAAGTACGTTGCTATTTCTTGCAATCAAACCGGTAAAAAGTTACAATTTTATATCTCACTCATATCTACATCAAAATAACCCCCGAAAACTCATCAAGTGTGTAGCCTAGATGGTTTTACATTAGCTTTAAAACTGAATTTTAGAAAATAGTTAGCATATTTATATCACGATGAAAGATCTTGGATAGCCTACAAATAAAAAAAAGATGTACAAAATTTAATTTCCTATTTTTCAAAACTTAACACAATAATTTCTTTCATATAAATTCTCTAATTAATTAAAAAAATTTAGCAGACATGATTATTGTTTGAAAATGCATATTAATAATCTGTTATGTTGTGTTAAGAGGGATAAGTAATCCAGTAACATGAACTTTCTTTTATGCTTTTGGAGCATGTGCTTATAAAATTGGTTGCTTTAATAAAGATGCTACTTACTCTCAATTTAGAAATCAAGACACACAAACTCACGTCTCTTATTCTAGAACTAAATAATACTCATGATATACCCATAAGATCTAGAAAAAGAAAATGAAAATTAAAAAAGGATACGAACAGGGTATGAATATTACAGCTCACCGGGGGATTCCATGAGACAAAAATGGATATAATAAACTTATATCATTTAGTTAGGCCACATATAAATCATAGGAATGAAACACAACCTGAAAATGGATATAAAAAGGTAAGAAATCTCTTTTCTAATTTTTATTTTACGTAATGATTTTTAAAATACTTTACCTACACATGAACTTTATTTTTTTCAATGTGATCTACCACTCGATTTATGCTTGGTTCTAGTGCCAACTAAGTCTGAGGTTGCAACATTCACAATTTGTTCATAGTTAGTCAAAAAGTTTATACGTTTAGAGATCGCAAAAAGACAAAACAATTCACCTCCTTTTAAGATTTTCTTCTTTCTTTGATAGTATCATTTCAATATAACACACATAAGACATATAATCCACAAAGAAACAAAGGTTTTAAATATTATCCATCCACCACCAATGAAATGACCTTACCTATAAGCCCAAATACTATAAAGCATATATTGGGAAAATGAATGTGGAGTGGGGGTAAATGTGAACAAACGATTCACTCTTTCATGAGAATGGTATGTGCATCATCCATCCTGCTTTGGCTTTTGATTGTACCTTGAAATATTAAAACAAATCAATAAAAAACATGGATCAAGTTCCAAATTGGAATAATAACATTATTAAGATTTTCCTAAACTACCATTTCTTCTATAAGTTTTACCCACTACCGGTTATACAAAAAAGATGAAACCAAATCAAATTAAATGCATAATATCAACTTGCTTTACCAATTCCTTCATAGAAAAGAACATGATGATGTAATTGTGAGCTGTCTTCAACACATGACTTTGATTTTAGGCAATTTACTTTGAAAAATCATTTTCAAAGTACAATGTCATGTAGTTAATATCCAACGGATGTGATGTGATTTGTCAGGTGGGTTTTCACCCACTGTGGTTAGTAATAATAGTAATTATATTTTCTAATTTCGGTTAAAACTTAAAGTTTATTCTTACTTCTTTTTAAACATTAATCTAAAAGGATTTTAAACATGTACATTGTAGATCTTATAATGATAAATTAACCACAAAGTCTTTCTCAATAAAGCTTAATCGGAAAATAACAAAATATAAATAATTTGTGGAAATTGAAAACTCAACAAAATAGAGTAAAAAAGTTATCAGTAAATCTACTTTTGTCTCATCAAAAGCTTATCAACAACCTGCAAATCCCAATTATAACATTGTACTTTCAAAGTACAATGCTAATAAGAGGTGGGAAATTAAAAATAAAAGTTCACAAAAATAAGAAAATAGCATGTAGTTTGTTACCGATTAAGCCATTGCTTACGTTTAGATGTAAATGGATGAAGATAGTGAAGTTTGAGTAACACGTGTGGGTGTAGTCTGTCAAAAAGAAACATCAAATCAGCCAAAAAACCATTGTATTTTAATGTATATTTGAAAACAAAGCATTGTAATTTGAATAAACCTTCCACGACAAGGCAGTTGAAAGTCAATGACACGCAACCTTTCAAACTTACATATAAGGTTATAAACTGAATCTTAAAATTTATGCTTTCTTCCTTGAGTTGTTTCAAATAATTTTGAAACTAAAAAAACCTTTATACATTATAAGCTACATTAACGATCAATTCCATAAAATAGTTACCTTTCATTGTGAGGGATCTCCACTAAACTTCAATAGCATCATCACAGTTCTTGGATGGCAGATTCAAGCTAGAAATTATAGATGCAAAGGCAACCTACTTTGATAGAAGGAAAAAAAATATATGATTACAACTATAACTTCTCCGGGTTGGTTGGTCATTGTTGCTTCCTTCCTCTAAATATCTGCATTTAATCTCACAACCATTTTCTGCATTTTGCTTCACTGTTATTAATTAAGAAAAAAAAATTCTTCTTTCAGACATTTTAACAAACAGGTAGAAGGCTTTCATCTAGATGGTAAAAGGTAGAAAACTCAAATATGATGTAAAAACATATTAAATACATTATATAACCAAGAAGAAAAGTGTTTTCATCAGGTCAAGAGGTGTATGATAATATTTGACATACTTGGAGAACAAAACCTGGTCTTCCCAAACAATCTAATGCATATGTTGTGATATATTATCAACTAAAATACAAGAAAATGAAAATGATAACACATTAGGAAATTAAAAGATGAGCATAAATGATTATTGAAAAATACCTCACCCTTCTTGCGTCCTGATAACATCTTGTATCAACCGCATATTAGCAATCTCCAACTAGATAAAGTCGCAATAACGAACTGAAATAAACATAATCATAGTTACAACCATTCAGTCTCAATTTACAAATGAATATGTGTGTTGCACAAAAATTACACATATATATATATATACCAAATGACCAATATTGGGGTTTAGAATTCTCCAAAAATCAAAAGCACTAGATTCTAGTAACTTAGGAAGATACCTCTCAGAAAATGGTACTTTACATTAGAGTTCGTGTGCTTCAACTCCTCAGCAAAACGGGATTGTTGAGCGTAAAAATCGACATCTTTTAGAGGTATCACGTTCAATCATGTTCTCTAGTCATGTACCACAATATTTTTGGGGAGAATCAATCCTAACTACTTCTTATCTAATAAACCGACTTCCCTCAAAACCTTTAAAATTTCCAAACACCAATCAGTGTTCTTCAAAAAACCTTTCCCGAGTCTAGAGTAATTAATTCTCTTTCTCTGAAAGTTTTTGGTTGTTCAGCATTTGCTCATAATACTTAGTCCCAACAGAGGAAAACTTGATACAAAATAAACAAAATGTGCATTTGTAGGTTAATCATCTACATAAAGAGGGTACAAATGTTTCAACCCCCACACAAAAAGGTTCTCTACATCTTATGATGTCACATTTCTTGAAAACCATCCATTTTACTCTTATGATTCTCTTCAGGGGGAGACTTTAAATGAAGAGAATCGTTGGGATCCATCTATATATCTTTCAATGTTGCCTATTTCTGAGTCAATATCACCATTTGTACCCCCGGTGACATAAAAATATCATCCCTGAACCAATTCAAATTTCGAAACCTTTTCAAGGGGAAGAACCATCTTTGCGTGTCTACTCAAGAAGAACCATCTTTAGTGACATGTTCTGGAGATTTTATAATACATTGATTTTGGGATATTTGTATTTGACACTTGGTTTCTTATAACTTGGGTTTTTGATTGAAACAATGGTTTTACTTAAATTAAAAAGCAAAACTTTTATCGTGAATTTGGGATGTTACGAAACCGAACCAAATATTTCTAAAGTTATATTTTTGAAATTGATTATCGTTTTTTATTATGTTTAAATATTTTTTGTTCTTAATTGTTCATATAAAAGGGCTCAGCACCATACCTGTTACTGTTACTAATTCTGATGAAATACAGCTTCACATTGATCTAATTGATGCTGACTTAGACGATGAGATTGGTGGCCTCTAAAAATAAGTTAGACCGTTAAAGAATGTAACTGACTTAGACGATGAGATTGATCTAATCTGAAGTAATTCAAGACTATATATTTTATAGGTAGCCAGAGATCGAGTTAAAATCCAAGAATCAAAATGAGTTCATCTCTCATGTCCTTTTGTGTGTGTTTAGGTTCAAACGCGTTGAGGTAAAGATAAAGTCATAGGAAAACCATCGAAAAGCAAAGACAAATTCATCAAGAATGATGACAGCTTCTTAAAAAATGTAGTATATATTATTTTTTGTACATTCTTCAAGAATGATGTCATATTCTTAAATAATATAGTATAGAAAGTTGTGTATATTCTTTAAAACTTTGTATGTATGTATATATATATATATATATATATATATATATATATATATATATATATATATATATATATATACTAGTAAGGTACCCGCGCGATGCAGCGGTGATGAATAATTTATTCTGGTGTATAATTCTCAATTGGCGAATAATTCCTGAATGACGATTACTTTCCTTTTGGCGAGTGAAAAATATTTAAATATGCTTTTTGCTGTCATTGATTAGCGTTTGACAAAATGCTACGTTTTGAATACAAAACATCGTTTGTCACTACAAACTTCTAACGTTTAGTTTAAACAAAACGTTTTAAATCAAAATGTCACTTAACGTAGCGTTTAACAAAACGCTATCAGCTACAAGCTACAAACTAACTGCTATCATCTATTTTTGCCGAACAAGCCCTATATCAATGAGTGTTTCCGGTTAACAAAAATAAAAACAAAGATCTAGCATCAAGTAAGTATTTAATAATTTAATTTGTTAACAAAAATAAGAAAATAGAAAATATGAGGAAGAAAAATATTCCAGTCTTAAAATTTTCAATTATCTTCTTATTTTGTATAAGTTATTTTAATTTCTTGGTTAAACCAAAAAATTAGATAGTAATAACTAGATTATAGTCCGCGTTAAACGCGAGAAACACATAAAAACCATATAATTGTCTACAGATATTGCATAATGATTATAAAAAAATATATATGGTTATTGGTATTATTGAAATGTGTAGAAAATACATTGAAAACGATAAATTTCTATAATCATTGAAGGACCTCTTTGTAGAAAACATTTTTTGTTTTATTAGTTGAACGACCTTCTTCGTCTCATATAGTTATGATATTGTTATATAATTATAAGCATTTTAATTAAACGTTACTTCCATAATAAGGTTACCTAATTTAAACATATATTGACAACGAATATACCATTTTTTCCACTGCATTAAATATTGACAACTATTTCATTTATTCAAATAAAGTCATATAATATAATTTATAGAATGTTAAATGTTATATGGATTTAATTTTAGTATATCATCAATGGAGATTCTTTGCTAAATCATGATTGGTTTATTTTAAATTGATTATAAATATAAGTGCTAACTTTTATGTTTGTTCTTATTTATTTGGTGTTCGCAAGAACTTTGCATTAGTTTTGACGCAACTTTGAATAATTTTAGTATATCATCAATGTAATTTGGTATATCTTTCAATTATATGAAATATAAAATAATGACATTTCATTACTATTGTGATAATTTAATTTATATATTGTATTTTTACTAATCTTAACGGTCTAATTTTTTTCTAATAACCGTAACGCTTTTACTAATTGTACTTTTTACAAATCTCCTAATATCTTATAATTTTTATCTTACTTTATAATTTTTCATAACTATGTTATTTTCAAGATTGACTGTCTTAATAGTTTTTTTTTCAGTCTATTCAATTTTATATTTCATTGTACAACATCATCGTTTGTATGTATTCTGAAATTTCACTTTAAAAATGCTTAATGTTTATACCTTGATATTAATTTTTTTTTAATAAACCTGTGTAATAATTATGAAATATATATCTTGTTTTAATTAACATTTACTTTCTTCATTAAATCAAATTCCTCATTAAACGTATATATTTTTGGAAAGTAATAATTATAATGGGGCAACATTATCTAAGACGTAAATGTTTGATATACTTTTGGAGGAAAAAAATCAAGATCATTAAAAAAATTTATATAAAGAAAATACAAATTTAAATTTGATGAAATTATGGATGAAATTATTGGCGAAAAGCATCCATAATTTCTTCAAGAATGATGACAGCTTCTTAAAAAATGTAGTATATATTATTTTTTGTACATTCTTCAAGAATGATGGCATATTCTTAAATAATATAGTATAGAAAGTTGTGTATATTCTTTAAAACTTTGTATGTATGTATATATATATATATATATATATATATATATATATATATATATATATATATATATATATATATATATATATATATATATATATATATACATACTAGTAAAGTACCCGCGCGATGCAGCGGTGACAAATAATTTATTCTGGTGTATAATTCCCAATTGGCGAATAATTCCTGAACGACGATTACTTTCCTTTTGGCGAGTGAAAAATATTTAAATATGTTTTTTGCTGTCATTAATTAGCGTTTGACAAAATGCTCCGTTTTGAATACAAAGCATCGTTTGTCACTACAAACTTCTAACGTTTAGTTTAAACAAAACGTTTTAAATCAAAATGTCACTTAACGTAGCGTTTAAGAAAATGCTATCAGCTACAAGCTACAAAGTAACTGCTATCATCTATTTTTGCCGAACAAGCCCTATATCAATGAGTGTTTCCGGTTAACAAAAATAAAAACAAAGATCTAGCATCAAGTAAGTATTTAATAATTTAATTTGTTAACAAAAAAAAAGAAAATAGAAAATATGAGGAAGAAAAATATTCCATTCTTAAAATTTTCAATTATCTTCTTATTTTGTATAAGTTATTTTAATTTCTTGGTTAAACCAAAAAATTAGATAGTAATAACTAGATTATAGTCCGCGTTAAACGCGGGAAACACATAAAAACCATATAATTGTCTACAGATATTGCATAATGATTATAAAAAAATATATATGGTTATTGGTATTATTGAAATGTGTAGAAAATACATTGAAAACGATAAATTTCTATAATCATTGAAGGACCTCTTTGTAGAAAACATTTTTTGTTTTATTAGTTGAACGACCTTCTTCGTCTCATATAGTTATGATATTGTTATATAACTATAAGTATTTTAATTAAACGTTACTTCCATAATAAGGTTACCTAATTTAAACATATATTGACAACCAATATACCATTTTTCCACTGCATTAAATATTGACAACTATTTCATTTATTCAAATAAAGTCATATAATATAATTTATAGAATGTTAAATGTTATATGGATTTAATTTTAGTATATCATCGATGGAGATTCTTTTTTAAATCATGATTGGTTTATTTTAAATTGATTATAAATATAAGTGCTAACTTTTATGTTTGTTCTTATTTATTTGGTGTTCGGAAGAACTTTGCATTAGTTTTGGCGCAACTTTGAATAATTTTAGTATATCGTCAATGTAATTTGGTATATCTTTCAATTATATGAAATATCAAATAATGACATTTCATTACTATTGTGATAATTTAGTTTATATATTGTATTTTTACTAATCTTAACGGTCTAATTTTTTTCTAATAACCGTAACGCTTTTACTAATTGTACTTTTTACAAATCTCCTAATATCTTATAATTTTTATCTTACTTTATAATTTTTCATAACTATGTTATTTTCAAGATTGACTGTCTTAATAGTTTTTTTTTCAGTCTATTCAATTTTATATTTCATTGTACAACATCATCGTTTGTATGTATTCTGAAATTTCACTTTAAAAATGCTTAATGTTTATACCTTGATATTAATTTTTTTTTAATAAACCTGTGTAATAATTATGAAATATATATCTTGTTTTAATTAACATTTACTTTCTTCATTAAATCAAATTCCTCATTAAACGGATACATTTTTGGAAAGTAATAATTATAATGGGGCAGCATTATCTAAGACTTAAATGTTTGATATACTTTTGGAGGAAAAAAATCAAGATCATTAAAAAAATTTATATAAAGAAAATACAAATTTAAATTTGGTGAACTTATGGATGAAATTACTGGCGAAAATTATTTTGGAGGGAGTTGTATTTTGTAAAGTATAATAATATTACAAAATTCGAAATATGTATATTTGTTGTGTAAATTTATAAATTTTATTGTTACTATATAAAGATAAAAAAGTTTGTTGGTATGATATACAAAAACATAATAATTTCAATGATATTTTAAAATCATGTCAAAATAAACGGATTCTTATGACATAAAAATTAAAAAAAATCATAATCATCTCTAACATATAAAAGTAACATTTTCGTAATTAATGTCAGTTCCCAAGATAGTTAATTTCTGTTTATTTGAAAAGTTTCAGAAAAATAGTTAACTGATTTCATGTAATTTGTGACAAAGAAAATCGAAATATATGAATACATATATTTGATATAGGATCAAAAAAATAATCGAAAAAAATATAAAAAACGAAAGAAGGAACTGACCTTCTAGTGCACAAGAGCGAATGTTTGGAGCATAGAATTATGATGGATGTTATAAGCAATAAGAATGATGTTGTAGGAGAAGGTTTGAAGAAAAGAAACGATTGAAAATAAGTGTGAGCCGCGGATTTAAGGATGAATCGTATATGTATGTGATAATTTGAATATGATTTTTTGGTATTAATGATTTCCTAATAAAAAATAGATTTTATATTAATGATTTACTAATATAAACGGATTTATATTAATGGTTGATATTAATGCCTTGATTGAAATTGTTTGTTAGCAATATGCTTTTAAAATTGACCATATTAAAATCTTCATAACCGGAAATTTAAGATTTAAAATATGGAAAACTTTTATTGGAATTAAATACATTTCATTTCAACGAATGTAAGTTATTGTTTGACGATTGGAAAACATTTATTGGAATTAAATACATTTAATATGGGGAAGATGATGCCAGCAATTTGATCTAAGGATGGAAAAAATAAAATTGAAATACAATCAATGGTCCAGATTATTTAAGATGATGTCATAATGTTTTTCTCTTTTAATAATATTTAGAGATTATCTTAGGAAAATATTATATTTTAATTATTTTGGTTCAACATAACGTTTTTAAGATTTTAAAAACCCTTCTTCTTAGCTTATGAAAAGTTATTTTAAAGGGAATTTTACAATACCAAACATTATTTTTTTTATTTATTGACTTTAAAAAAACATTTTAATAAGTTGTTTTTAAAAAAATCTCAAACACCCCTTTATAATACGGTAAATAAATAAAAAATTAAATCTTATGTAAAACTTTACAACTACATTTTTTTAGAACATGTCAAAGCTAAGATCTATGCATTAGCTTCTTATGTAAAACTTTACAACTACATTTTTTAGAACATGTCAAAGCTAAGATCTATGCATTAGTGATTCCGTAAATTTTAAATCTTTATTAATTATTTACAGAACCTCAAATCTTATGCATTAGCTTCATAAAAATTTCTTATAAACATCTTAAATGTTCTTTATTGTTTAAATTAATAGAATATCTTTGACGATTGATAATATTCGATTTAAGTACTCAAATAAATTTCATTGTTTCAAAGAAGATAAAAGACAAAGACGTTAACCACCACAATGTTACAAAATAAAAATAAATAAATAAATAAACCTCAGCTTTATCTAATTTACAAACACACACAACAAGATCTCAAAAGTTTATGAAGAACATATGCACGAATATCTATACTTTAGAAGAACAAAAATATCAAATGAACCACATTGACAAGTAACTAAAAAAATTAAAAAATGAACTTTAACTTCTTTCTTGAGACTTAAATTTTGTTTCTTCACAAAACCCATATACATGCTTTTTGAGATCGATTAGAGATGAACATAATCAAAAGACAATTTACAGATTTATAACAGAAAACACAGACAAAATTCTTACTATACACTGTTAGGTGCATTTTGTGCACCTTTTTGCACACCTTTTAGTCCCATTTCATGCATCTATTTAGCATTATTGTTCTTCCTTTTTCTTGCATTTCATCATATTCATGTTAGTCTCTAGAACAACCTTATTTGCACACTTTCATGTCTTTTTCAAGTAAACCGGAGCTTGGAATACGCTTTGGGAGGTGCCGGGAAGCATTGGTAAAGATTTCGGGATGATCGGGCGAAGAACGAAAAAGTTGAAAAAAATCAAGTTTGGAGTCGGAGTCAGAAGGGTACACGGGCCGTGTTGGATTTACACTGCAAAATCAACACGGGCCGTGTTGACCAAAAGGAAAGCCGTTGACCAAGCTGAACACGGGCCGTGTCTTTTTTACCCTATGCTGAACACGGGCCGTGTTCGACCCAAAAAAACTAACTTTTGGCAGTTTTCCTATTTTTCATATTACGGAAATTGGGTCATTTGGGGACACACACAACATATCAGAGCACATTTTGAGAGGGGGTTTCAAGGGTTATTGCAAGGGATTGATTAGTAATCATTTGAAAACATTATTTCTAGTATTTGTAAGTTGTATTTGCACATTATTTCCATCTTTTATTCTTGTTTGATTTGTTCTTAGCCATGTGTGGCTAAGAAACCCTAGTTTCTAGTTCTTGTTCAAAACATGTTGATTGCTTGACTTGAAGCATATGATTTGATGTTTGATTTGTGATTCTATTCTAGTGATTATGTTTTTGTTTAAACTAGAACCCTTAAATTTGATTTGTGTTTGATTGGCCACTTCCATGAATTGAATTTTTGTGCAGTTAATTAACTTTTAGAGCACCTAATCGTTCTATTAAGTTAATAATTGGTAACAAGCAATAAGTTTTCTTATTGTAAAACATATATCACATGTTTTCACACTTCCGAGCGTATGAGAAGAAATGAACATTGTTGGGAAGCTTGTACAAAACTTAATGCAGTTTTTCAATACAATCTAAGAGCGTGTTTAGGTTGAATTAGTAAAGCTAGGTCTAGTCAAAGAGCGTGTTTTGGTTAGATAATTTGGCAAGCGAGAGGTATTAGAGCGTGTTAATATCTTTCAGTACCAACTTAGAATAGCAATCATGAATTACATCAAGTCATAATCAAGTTGAACAACAACATTGAGAACTAGAACTGGAAGCACTTTTACAATTTGTTTACAAATCTATTTCATTTTGTGCATGCTTTTAAAGTAGATTGTTATTTAGTTATTTACTTTTGCAAACAAAACCCCCCATTTGTGACCAAAGTACCTTGTGCAAAGAGGTATAGACTTTTGTCCCGTGTCTCTGTGGTTCGACCCTGCTTGCCTTTGTACTACCTTTTAGTGCAATATAGTAGTGTTCTTAGGAGTATATCGTACCCCTATTATTTGTTGGGTTTGACACGCCTAACAAATTGGCGTCGTTGTCGGGGACACGGTGTTACTAATTGTTTATGCCTAGATCTTTCCGTACAGGTACACCATTGCCAATTGACTCGGAGATAGAGAAGACTGCAAAGAAGCTACGGAAGCAAGCAAAGCTTCGTAAGAGGCAACCGGTTTCAGGAACTTCTTCATCATCTACCCCTCCGGTCATCAACATTTGGGAGGATATACCCCTCTCAAGTGTGTCCGCATCCGAAAAAGAAAACCCCTCATCATCATCTCAACCATCCTCACCCATAAATACCACCCCACTCTCTTCACCTATTAATAACATCCCAAACACTACACCCACAGAAACCTCAATTCCTACTCATACCATGGGAGATAACTATGGAGGGAATCCACCTCCAAACCCACCACCCGAACAAACTCTCCGTTAATGGTCGAGGCAAGAGGTTACTCAACAACCTCTTTGCATCACATATCCAGCAGCCACAAATCTTGAACTTAAATCCGGACTCATCCACCTACTCCCTACCTTTAGAGGTTTGGAAAATGAAGATCCTCACAAGTTCCTCACTGAGTTCCATGTTGTATGTGTGGGCATGAAACCACACAATGTCACAGAGGATCAAATCAAGCTTAGGGCATTCCCCTTCGCAGTGCAAGATGCAGCCAAAGACTGGCTTTATGACCTCCCACCGGGGATGGTAACTACTTGGGTAGATCTTGCAAGGTTGTTTTTGGATAAGTACTTTCCCGAGATGAAAGCTTCAGCCCTACGGAGGGAAATCATTGGAATCAAACAACACAAGAGAGAAGCTTTTCACACATATTGGGAAAGGTTCAAGAAACTTTGTGCCCGATGCCCAAAGCATGGAATCACTGAATACCAGCTCCTCCAGTATTTCATTGAAGGCATGACTCCAATGGAAAGAAGGCTTCTTAATGCCTCCAGTGGCAGATCTTTACCCGACAAGACTCCCACTGAAATCCGCAACTTGATCAAAAACATGGCTGAAGATTCTAAACATTCAAGTCATGATGAAGAATGGTACACGGATGCACCCCGAGGTGTAAAGGAAGTCCAAACTCCTCAAATTGAAGCTCAATTGTCCGAGCTTACTAAAGTGGTTATGATGCTAGCCAAAGACAAAGGTGTGCAGCCCACATCCCGCCCGTGCGGTATTTGCACTCAAGTGGGGCACCCAACCGATATGTGCCCACAACTTCAAGACGAGGATTATGCGGAAGCAAATGCGTTAGGAGGATATTCCGGGTCAAACCAAAGGGGATTTGAGCACTCACGAAATGACCAAAGATGGATCTACAATCAAGCTTGGGGAGGAAATCAACAGGGAAATTATCAACCAAATCAACCACATCAATACCAACAAAGACCACCATTTCCTCAAAATCAACAAAGACCACCTTTTCAACCTCAAAATTTCCAGCCAAGGCATCCACCACAACCACCTCCACAAGCGGGTTCATCAAGCATGTCACTAGAAGATATTGTCAAGAGCCTTGCCACTAGCACTCAAAGCTTCCAACAAGAAACGAAAGCAAGCATAAAAAGCTTGGAGCAACAAGTTTCACAACTTGCTTAATCCGTGAGTAAGATGGAATCACAAGGCAAGCTACCATCTCAAACCGAGAAGAACCCGAAACACAATGCATGTGCCATTACCTTAAGAGGTGGGAAAAGCTATAAAGGTCCAAAGATATCAGATGAAGAAGAGGAAGAGAAATAGATTGAGGTGGAAGAAGCTGTCAAAGAAGAGGAAAGGAAAAATACTTCCAAGTCAAAGAAACCCATAGAGACCGAAGTGAAAGTCACACCAGCTCCATTTCCTTCAAGGCTAACAAGTACAAAGAGAGAACGAGAAGATGACGAAATCATGGCAATGTTCCGAAAGGTTGAAATCAATATCCCCCTTTTAGATGCTATTACACAGATTCCTAGATATGATAAGTTTCTTAAGGAACTTTGCACATCTAAGAAAAAGCTTAAAGGAAATCAAACTGTAAAAGTAGGGGGAAACGTTTCAGCCGTGTTACAAAAACGGCTACCAAAAAAATGCAAGGACCCGGGTGTTTTCACGGTTCCTTGTAAAATGGGTAACCTTTTTGTACCACGCGCCATGCTAGACCTTGGAGCATCAATTAATGTCTTACCCTATTCAAGCTATAAGACAATGGGAATTGGACCTTTATCAAAAACCGGAGTTATTATTCAACTTGCCAACCGGTCTTTGGTACACCCAAAAGTTGTATTGGAGGACGTGTTAGTGCAAGTCAATGAACTTGTATTTCCTGCTGACTTTTATGTTTTGGATATGGGTGATGACAACACCCCACAATCGAGCTCCATCCTTTTGGGGAGACCCTTTATGAGTACCGCAAAAACAAAAATAGACGTAGCAAATGGTACTTTGTCTATGGAGTTCGATGGTGAGATGATCAACTTTAATATCTTTGAAGCTATGTGTTATCCTAGTGATATTCATTCTTTAAACTTCACAGATGTTATTGATTCATGTACTAATGATTGTTTCGAGTTGTCAAGACAAGATGTGCTAACCACCATCTTGAGCAAGCATTTTGATGAAACAGGGATCAAGAATCTGGCTGATAAGTATATGTTGGAGGATGAGTTGATTGAAGCAATCAACTCCTTGGAAAAAACACAACCTGTGAGAGTTGAACCACCCCGCATGAAGCTCAAAAATCCCGATCTGAAACTCCTTCCATCCATAGTACACCCACCGAGTCTTGATTTGAAGACTCTTCCTGACCATCTCAAGTATGTCTATCTTGGAGAGGAAGAGACATTACCGGTGATAATTTCAACCAAGCTAGCAAAGGAAGAAGAAAAAGAGTTGGTTGGAATTTTGAAAAAGTACAAGGAGGCTATTGGTTGGACCATTGCGGACATAAAGGGGTTGAGTCCATCATTATGCATGCATAAAATATTGATGGAAGAAGACTTTAAGCCAACCCGTGAAGCCCAAAGGAGATTGAATCCACCTATGATGGAGGTGGTTAAAAAAGAGATCATGAAGCTCTTGAATGCAGGTGTAATCTACCCCATTTCTGATAGTAATTGGTAAGTCCCCTGCAAGTTGTCCCGAAAAAAGCCGGAGTCATCGTTGTCAAAAACTCCGAGGGGGAATTAGTACTCACCCGTGTGCAAAACGGGTGGAGAGTTTGTATTGATTATAGGAAGTTGAATGCTTCCACCTGCAAAGACCACTTCCCTTTGCCATTCATCGATCAGATGTTAGAACGATTGGCCGGGAAATCCCATTATTGCTGCCTTGATGGTTTTTCTGGTTTTCACCAAATTCCGGTTGCCCCGGAAGACCAAGAGAAAACCACATTCACATGTCCCTTCGGCACCTTTGCGTATAGACGCATGCCCTTCGGCTTGTGCAATGCACCCGCGACCTTCCAAAGATGTATGGTGAGCATATTTTCAGAATATGTCGAAAATATCATAGAGGTTTTCATGGACGATTTTACTGTTTATGGAAATTCTTTTAATGAATGTTTGCAAAATCTCACCAAAATCTTACAAAGGTGCATTGACACGAACTTAGTCCTTAATTATGAAAAATGTCATTTTATGGTTGACAAGGGCTTGATACTTGGACATGTGGTGTCACAAAAAGGTTTAGAAGTTGACAAGGCCAAAACAAATGTTATTAAGAGCTTACCATACCCGATAAATGTTCGGGAAGTGCGTTCTTTTCTTGGCCATGCAGGTTTCTATCGGCGGTTTATAAAGGATTTTTCCAAGATCACGGTGCCAATGTGTCAACTTCTACAAAAGGAGGCCGATTTTGAATTTGGTGATGCATGTAAAAGTGCATTTGATCGTTTGAAGGATTTGTTGACATCCGCCCCCATCATCCAACCGCCAAATTGGGATCTTCCATTCGAGATCATGTGCGATGCTAGCAACACCGCGGTTGGGGCAGTTTTAGGACAAAAGGTGGACCGAGCCCACCATGTCATCTACTATGCATCCAAGACTTTGGATAGTGCACAAAGCAACTACACCACAACAGAAAAAGAGTTGCTTGCTATTGTGTTTGCACTAGAGAAATTCCGGCAATACCTCCTTGGAACTAAAGTGATCATATATTCGGACCATGCAGCCATAAAGCACTTACTTACAAAGAAAGATTCGAATCCGAGGTTAATACGGTGGATGCTGCTTTTGCAAGAGTTCGATATTGAGATCAAAGATAAAAGCGGGAAAGAGAACCAAATCGCCGATCATTTGAGCCGAATAGTCCAACCCGAAGATGCGACTCCCATTCATGACGCATTCCTAGACGAGTACTTGTTTGCTATCCAAACACCACCTTGGTATGCGGATATATGCAGCTTCATGGTCACGGGAAAATTCCCACCCGATCTTACGAGGTCATAGAGATATAAGATCAACAAAGATGTAAGAAGGTACATTTGGGATGAGTCATACCTTTGGAAACATTGTGCAGATCAGGTAATAAGAAGATGTGTTGAAGAACATGAGGTACAATCTATCCTCAACTTTTGTCATAGTTATGCTTGCGGAAGGCATTTTGGTCCTCAAAGAACTGCCCGGAAAATTTTAAACTGTGGATTTTATTGGCCTCGACTCTTTCATGACTCTTACACTTTCTGTAAAAGTTGTGAGAGATGTCAAATGACAGGTTCTTTGAGTTCCCGAAACCAAATGCCCTTGACCCCCATCTTGGTTTGTGAAATATTTGATATATGGGGCATTGATTTTATGGGTCCTTTTCCTTCATCCTTTGGGAATTTATACATCCTTTTGGCTGTTGACTATGTTTCCAAATGGGTAGAGGCAAAGGCAACAAGAACTGATGATGCTAAAGTTGTTGTAGATTTTGTCAAGGCTAACATTTTATGTAGGTTTGGAACTCCAAAAGCCTTGATCAGTGACAGAGGCACACACTTCTGCAACAAAACTCTTGGATCAGTTCTCAAGAAGTATGGAGTCCAACATCGGGTGTCCACAGCTTATCATCCGCAAACAAATGGACAAGCTAAAGTGTCAAACAGAGAAATCAAGTCCATACTTGAGAAAACATTGAACACAAACCGCAAAGATTGGAGTTTGAGATTAGATGATGCTCTTTGGGCATACCACAATGCATATAAAACTCCAATTGGGATGTCACCTTACAGACTCATGTTTGGCAAAGCTTGTCACCTCCCTGTTGAACTGGAACACAAAGCTTTCTGGGCTATCAAAAAGCTAAACATGAAGATTGATGAAGCGGGTGTTCACCGAAAGCTGTAGATTCAAGAGTTGGAGGAAATAAGAAATGAAGCATTCGAGAGTTCACGCATCTACAAAGATAAGACCAAAGCATTCCATGATAAATACCTCTCCCGTAAGACCTTTGAGATTGGTCAAAAGGTATTACTCTATGACTCTCGACTTAAATGGTTTTCCGGTAAGTTACGGTCCCGGTGGGTGGGTCCGTTCATTGTTACTAATGTATTTGATCATGGTGCAGTTGAGATTAAGAGTAACAAAACTGGAAAAGTGTTCAAAGTTAATGGTCACAGGTTAAAGGTTTTCTATGAAGGTTTCCAAGAGAAAGACATGGAGGTTGATAGCTTGGAACGCCCGGACTACATTGAGTGAATCTAAAGGGCAAAGTCGAGCCAACGACTTAAACCAAGGGCAGCTTACTGGGAGGCAACCCGGGGGTATTTCTGTCTTTTCTTTACAAACAATTTCCATTTCTTTGAGTTTTTGGTTTTCAATGTTCCAAATGCATTCAAATATGATTTAAAATCACCAAACGGACCTTGGGATGCAAAAACATTTCATTTGAATGAGAGTGAAATTTTTTGGTTAAAAAAAGTGGAAGTGACAATCAGAAGGGTACACGGCCCGTGTTCCTCTTGCCTTATAATGAACACGGGTCGTGTTCATCAATAGCCAACAATCCCGCAGTCAGAGGAGTACACGACCCGTGTTCCTCTTGCCTTATAATGAACACGGGTCGTGTTCATGCATATCTCAGGAATCCTGACCCCAACACGGGACGTGTTAATTTGGCGTGTGGGAACACGGGCCGTGTTCGCGCAGCAGAGCCTGTGGGTTTTAATGCTAAAAATCGGGATTTTTGCCTCATTCTTCCACACACTCATTCCAAAACAACACCTTTTCCCCAAGAAAACCCCAAGGTCCGATTTTCATCAAAAGCCTCTTGATTCTTCATGATTTTGGCTTAAATCTCCAAAAAGGTTTGATTTTCATCTTCCCCACTTCATCTCCTACATCTAATACACCATCTTATGACATTTTCATGGTGGATGGGGGTTTTGACAAACCCTAGGTCCGAAAATTTCTCAAAATTTTGGTGTTTTGTGCTTAATTCGTCATGTAGGCAAGCTTGGGGAGGTTGAAGAAGGTCGTTCTCACCAACAACAACACCTTTCCACTAACGGTTCGGTACATTCTTTCCAATTCTTCACATGTGTAATTTGTGTTCGTAAGGTCAAATTGCATGTATCTGTGGCCATTTTGGACTTGACAATAACTTGGAGATCATTCAAAACTGAGTTTCCCGCGAATTTTTGGTGGCCAAACTTCGGTTGACTAGACCCGTCAACAGTTGAATTTTTGACCCGTTGACCAGTTGACTTTTTGACTTTACCCCAAATTTTGCATATGGAAGGTGAGAGTTCTAAACGACCTCGGCACACCAAATCGTCGGCCCGCCGTCGTAGGTCCCCATCACCCCCGCCCAGGTCCCCGTCACCCCCACCTTCATCTCCACCCAATCTGGCACATTGTGGTATGGTTTGTCGTGGCCCAATTCAAGCCGCCAAACTTGAGGCCTTTCTCCAACGCACGCACACTACCCAACAATTTGCGCATGTGCCATCTCTCCGCGAGTTACACATCTACAACCAAGTCCACACATTGTTCCGGAACATTGGATGGCAAGGGTTGTTAAAGGTCCACGAACTCAGCTATAAAGTCCAACAGCCGAGTTCTTATCTTCATTTGATTTGGACCACGGTGTCCTACGTTTCCGGCTTATGAACCAAGATCATGCCTTGTCCATAGACCAAATCAACGCCATAGTTGGGGCCCCCACATAACACACCTTTGGCCCCAATGACCCAATCCCAGGATACAGTGATCTTACGTGGTGGACCGACCTTACGCATCAGCTTCCCTATGTCTCAAGTTCTGCTAAGGCCTCATCTCTCATCCACCCTGTGATGAAAGTGGCCCACAGGATTATTGCTTCACTTGTCGTCCCTAGAGAAGAAAGAATCACCATTAGCGCCCTTGAGCTCAAAATACTCTATGCGATGGCCCACCCGGACGATAATCTCATTCCTCACTATGGCTCATTTCTTTGTGACAAACTCACCCGCCTCAGCACATCACGGTCCGGCAAAATATCTTGTGGTGGCATTGTCAGTTTATTGGCCAAAAGTGCTCCAGTCCGGGCCCCATACCCCGGAACTCACCAACCCCCGCCCGGTGAGACCTACCTGACCACGGGAGTTCTTGAGTCTATGAGAATGTTTCGGGCAGAGGACGGGAACCATAATTGGACCGTGGGTCAAAACCACGATCCAAGGCTCCTCATCACCCTGGAGAACCGGGACATCCTTTCCCTCAGGCGTCCTAACAATTTCACCGACTGGCAAATCAAGCCATATCTCTTCCCCGGATCCTTCTCCGAAGAGGAAGAGGAGGAAGGCGAGGAGAGCGACGGGGCGGCACCACAAAACTCCCCTCCCATGGGTGGTGCTAGCTCATCTCGTCATGCTGGAAAACCATCATATCACCAACAATATATGGATCAATTCCAATCGATCCATACCCGCCTCGACACTTACCATCAAGATGTCACGAACCTAACCCAAAGTTTTTCCGCCTTCACCACTAAATACGCTCGAGATCAAGAGCGTCAGCGCAAACATGAGGAAGACTTTTGGGCTTGGACCCGAAATCCCAGCTACTATCCTCCTCCTCCGCAATAGGTTGTTCCGCCCTCTCCAAGCATCGGGGACAATGCTTATATTTAAGCTTGGGGAGGGGTAGAGTTGTACATTAGGTGCATGTTCATCCATACTCATGCATGCATTAAAAAAAAAACTCTATACGAGATGATGACACTCTTCACATACGATAGCTCCATGAAGTGGGAAAACGAGAAATCAAATGAAAAAAAAAATTCCGAGGCGACCGGATAGTTGCCGGAAGTGTAGAATCAGCTATCATAACTAGGGGACCTAAACACCGTAATTTGAGACCCCAACCTTAGATAATAAAAAAAATGGAATACTGAAACGTTTTTGTGGGCGGTAATAACAGCTTTAGGATGATTTGCTTCTGAAGTTTTAAAAAGAATCCTTATCGACAACTCTGGACCCACAGAACACGGACCTATTTGTTGACACGCGTTACCCTCGCGGTGACAGAGAGCTTAAGTATCAGATCCACACAGTCAAGAAAGAAGAAAGGGTACAACTGTCACATCCAGTACCCCAATCAGAATTTCAAGTGCCAAAACGAAGAAACTTTTAGAAAGTCAAAAGTTGATTGAAGAATTCAAAGCTCAAAATGAAGATACAAATCCAAGTTCAATCAAAACTCAAAATCCGCCTCAAAGTCAAATCCGACAAATGAAAAAAAAAAACTGTGTGATATGATACTTGTGGCTCTCGAAAAAGTGAAAGCATAGGAGCTGGGCCCCTTCGGGTGGGCTCACTGTTTAAGCGAAAGCTGATTCGCCGTGACGGGTTCTTAAGGATGCGTCGATTCTGATTCTTGGCCATCTAGTCTTAAAGACATGAGATCCGGATTGTGTTATTTTCGCCCATAAAGCTAATTAAGGTATGAAGTTTAAATAAAACTATGGTTGGATTATTGGGTTACACTGTTTAGGGTCTTCCTCACTTTGGGAGTCTGTGATATGTGGACGGTAGCAGGATGGTCGCCTAGGTATTAATGATTGGAGCCCCATTGATGTAAGGTATGATCGTATATGTCCATATTTATATAAATAAATAAAAAGATTACTTGTGTTCTTAAATTTTTCTTTGGTTCATTTTTGTTCCTTAAGTATCCTTTGTACATATGTTTCTTTTTCATGGTTTTCATTGCATGCATTCATTCCTGGCCTTTAGGATCTTTCTGTCCCTTTTTGTTCTATGTTTCTTTTTGCCATCTAGAAATTGTCCTGTTTCGTCTGATTCTTGTTCTTCCTTGAGGACAAGAAAGGTCTAATCTTAGGGAGATTTGTTAGGTGCATTTTGTGTACCTTTTTGCACACCTTTTAGTCCCATTTCATGCATCTATTTAGCATAATTGTTCTTCCTTTTTCTTGCATTTAATCATATTAATGTTAGTCTCTAGAACAACCTTATTTGCACACTTTCATGTCTTTTTCAGGTAAACCGGAGCTTGGAATACGCTTTGGGAGGTGCCGGGAGGCATTGGTAAAGATTTCGGGATGATTGGGCGAAGAACGAAAAAGTTGAAAAAATCAAGTTTGGAGTCGGAGTCAGAAGGGTACACGGGCCGTGTTGGATTTACACTGCAAAATCAACACGGGCCATGTTGACCAAAAGGAAAGCTGTTGACCAAGCTGAACACGGGCCGTGTCTTTTTTACCCTATGCTGAACACGGGCCGTGTTCGACCCAAAAAAACTAACTTTTGGCAGTTTTCCTATTTTTCATATTACGAAAATTGGGTCATTTGGGGACACACACAACATATCAGAGCACATTTTGAGAGGGGATTTCAAGGGTTATTGCAAGGGATTGATTAGTAATCATTTGGAAACATTATTTCTAGTATTTGTAAGTTGTAATTGCACATTATTTCCATCTTTTATTCTTGTTTGATTTGTTCTTAGCCATGTGTGGCTAAGAAACCCTAGTTTCTAGTTCTTGTTCAAAACATGTTGATTGATTGACTTGAAGCATATGATTTTATGTTTGATTTGTGATTCTATTCTAGTGATTATGTTTTTGTTTAAACTAGAACCCTTAAATTTGATTTTTGTTTGATTGGCCACTTCCATGAATTGAATTTTTGTGCAGTTAATTAACTTTTAGAGCACCTAATCGTTCTATTAAGTTAATAATTGGTAACAAGCAATAAGTTTTCTTATTGTAAAACATATATCAAATGTTTTCACACTTTCGAGCGTATGAGAAGAAATGAACATTGTTGGGAAGCTTGTACAAAACTTAATGCAGTTTTTCAATATAATCTAAGAGCATGTTTAGGTTGAATTAGTAAAGCTAGGTCTAGTCAATGAGCGTGTTTTGGTTAGATAATTTGGCAAGCGAGAGGTATTAGAGCGTGTTAATATCTTTCAGTACCAACTTAGAATAGCAATCATGAATTACATCAAGTCATAATCAAGTTGAACAACAACATTGATAACTAGAACTGGAAGCACTTTTACAATTTGTTTACAAATCTATTTCATTTTGTGCATGCTTTTAAAGTAGATTGTTATTTAGTTATTTACTTTTGCAAACAAAACCCCCCCTTTGTGACCAAAGTACCTTGTGCAAAGAGGTATAGACTTTTGTCCCGTGTCTCTGTGGTTCGACCCTGCTTGCCTTGTACTACCTTTTAGTGCAATATAGTAGTGTTCTTAGGATTATATTGTACCCCTATTATTTGTTGGGTTTGACACGCCTAACATACACTAAAATATATTACTATTATATACATATCTACAACATAAAATCATACACAAATATATAGCACTTATATATATATAACATGAACATTACAAACACTAACAGATCTATAGTATAAAGGAAAAAAAAATAAAACAGAAACCGAGAGGTGTATATGATAGTGGTAGTTTTTAGGCTCCTTCCAAAGAGTCAATAGAAGTGTTGAGGACGTAGATGCGGAAGGTGGCTGATGATGGAGAAGATGATGCAGCAGGGGGCGCCAACGGTGACTCAGGAATCAAAGTCGACAAACAGATAGTGGTGGAGCTGGATAGCAGAGAAGGCTAGAGAAGTAGATAGTTTTAGGGTTTTTATATTATATAGAAAGAAGGGGAGACAAAATCTTTTACTCTGAGAAATGGACAGACTCGTTTAGAGATGTCACTTGTTTTTATAGTGTTTTATGTATGAGTGTTTATTGAGCATTAAGATTTGATTGGTTTATTTCTTATCACATGGATCACCACCATAAATATAATCTATACCATCCATAATAAATCCAATGGTGAATAATTTTTCTCCTTGTTTTTAAGACAATTGTCTTAATCATAAGAGGGCCCACTAACATATATAGATTATAAGGTATTAAGATATATATATATATATATATATATATATATGTATATATATTCTAATTTTATATTATAAAAATTGTTGTTTTATTTTGTAATAGTGGTTATTATTTTTATAGTATATATTCTTGATTACATTGCAATATATTTTTCTTAAAAATGATATGTTTTACTCTAATTATGAGGTGCATTCTTTAAGAATGTTACTTCTCGAAAAATCACATTATTTAAGAATGAAAAAGCAAAAAGACTATTGAACAAAGTCGTATTCTTATTTGTAGAATGAAATAGTATTCTAAAAAAACTGATTTAATTTAAATGTTTTAACTAAAATATGAGTTTTGATTTGATTTTTATTAATTAGTTTTACTTAGTTGCTTAAAATGTAGCCTATTTTTATTTCTCTCTCTCTTAATAAAATGACATATTTTCCCGTATAATAATTATATGTAATTATAAAGTATATGCTAGTCCATATTTATATAACATGACCCATAAGATCACAACCTTTTATGGACTAGCTATCAAGTACGAAACAATTATATATATATATATATATATATATATATATATATATATATATATATCTTTACTATCTTATAAAAGAAATCCTACTATTTCTAAAAATAAATTTAATATAATAATATTATTTTTTTAAGACGTTCAAGTTTTTAAGCTTAAAGTACAACTAACCATCAATAAAATAATAATATATTCTTATAAATCTAACTCTTTAAACTAAAGTTACAATTATTCTATGCATATACCTCTTTACCCGATCTTTCTACTTTGATTAAGTCAATCTCAACTCCCTTATATATCTGATTTATAAGATAACTGTGAGATTCAAATTTGTAATCCCTAACTTTCATCCCCCTATATCGGTTCCCTTCCCGTATATCTCCCCTCCTCTTCTCTACAACCTCCTTCAAGCTAAATCGTTTTAACTGTTAAGCTTTGTTTGGTGCTGGCCACTGCCATCGATTGAGAAAAAAGGTAAATACTTTGTTTGCCTCCATTGTTTCCGGCAACCACGAACTTTAATGTTTTGGTTGACAACCGTCGAACACACAACTTCATATATCTTGTTGAAAACCCTACTCCCCATACCAGAGGAATAATAGTCGTAAAACATAGGGATGGCTAGAATCAAAAGTCCTCAACCACATCGTTAGCCTCTTTCACACATAAATCTCCAATCTAGCATCTATTCTATAATTTTCCAGGCAACAACCTCAAATATCTCTTCTCTCTTCTACTACTTTCCCCCAATTCCAACATTGTGTTTTTTACTCAAAATCTCAGAATGTAAGTTGATTATGTTGTAAAGTAACGTATCATCTACTCTCCCTCCCAAAACCATTTTCCTGTACACCATCTTTCTCTAGATCTTTTTGTGTTTTTTTTTGTTAAATACGTAGATTTGCAGTTCATTTCTTGTGTGTTGTCCATAGAGAATATATCATCAAAGGTTTATTTGTAACTTCTTTGATCGGTTAATGTTTATGAAGTTTGATTTCTCTGATTTTCGTCGTTCTCCCAGATCTCTGTCTCAATAAGAAAAATCCTAAGTTTTTGTTTTTGTTTTATGGTTGATTTATGGTGAAGATGGCTGGAGATAGGAACATTGGGGTTGGATGATGGAAATACATATGAGGTGACTTTTATGATTAAACTTGTATATTTTACTTCTTATTATTCAAAGGAGAGAACACTGCAGAACCAATTGATGTAAGTTTACCACGTTAAAACACACCTTTAGTATGATTGTTGTCTAATCTTTGACTGATAGTGAGATTAAATCTGAATTGTTTTGCCAAGATACAAGTCAAGCTTTCATATGAATTATTTATTCCTAAAATTTCCAAAAAAATCAAATTGGGTTGGACATAATGGTACTTTTAAGCTTAACTCATGATATAAAGTTTTAAATATGTATGCCTTTTAGACCATCTTTTTTTTTCTTTCTTTCTTTTTATAGATGAACGAGTCACTAAGTATATTGCTTTTTGGTTGTTTATTTAATACATATTGATATTCCTTATTAATTTATTTCTTCATTGATTATAACATTTGTCTTTCATGATTTCAGGTCCAATAAAGAAAGTGAGTTGAAAGACAACTCCACCGTAGAGAGCTTGGATTTTGGTTGTATTAGTTATAATATTCTATAATCTTTCACGGATTTTATCTTATAGCATCCTACGGGAAATTTATTTTGTTTAAATGAATCGTTGCTTCATTTACAAGGTTAACTTCAAGGATAGGAGTGCCCATATAATAGTTAGCAGGACAGAAGTACCCCTTGGGGGCAACCTTGACAAAAGGTATATCAAATGTTCTTTTATTCCACATTCCATGATGATTTTAAGATTGTTTCTCCTTTTTGTCCCTAAAATGACTTTTCATCAGGTTCTCTAATAGAAACTATTATAACAAGCCCCTGGAAATAGGCATTGCATATATTTTGTGAGCCTGATATGGACATATCTCACTTTCTCTCATACACACATGTTTACTATGAAGAATGTTAAAGATGATACTTATGTCATTTATTATTTTTATGTCATTTTGTAGGTTCATATACTCTGCACCCAGAGTGGGAAGAAGTGTTGTATAAAATCTGGTCACAAGGGCTTAAATTCGAAAATTAAGTAGAAATGGTTATTATGAAACGAAAAAAATTAATTTATGTTATCTTCATGGGTAATACAAATTTAGTTTTTAGATTTATGTTGGTGATAACTGGCTAATGTGTTTTCTGATTGCACAGGAGTGAGATTTGGAAACTCTTAGATGTCAAGGGTAGAACTGTCCAAAATGGGAATTAAAAAGAGCTTGGGAGTTGGGATTTTTATTGCGTGAAAAATAAAATCATGGCAGCAAGTTTCAAATTTAATTTATTTATGGATGGAGATGTCAAGGGCAGGACAATTTTAAGCTATGGAAAGTACCATCATTTACTTATTCTAACATATTTCTTTCATTTTTCTTCTATCAGGCATTCTACTTTTCATATTATTTTATTAAGGCATTGTACTTTAAAAATTCACCAAATTATGAAATTTTACTTTGGATTAGTCTTGGGACATTGTGATGTGGATTATTGAATGGTGAAATCTAAAAGATGTTTTGAATCCATTCACTTCAAATTTTAATTAGATGAAACAATTATTTGTTGTTCAAACCGGCATTAAAATCCTATTTTGTTGACCCTAACACTTGATTCTTTTTGCGTTTTTAATCATTTTAACAAGATAATCAGTTTAGAAACTTTTTATAAGCATCCAATTTGAAAACTTCCAAGTCTTAAAGTTTCATGTGGGATACAATGTATATATTACTTAGCTTCCTACAAACTAATAAAAAAGTTCAATTAAAATCAATTTCGAGACTTAAACCTTAAAAGATTTTGATGAACCTTATTCATAGTTAAAGATAAAAATTCTAACTGTTATTATCATTCATAGTGAAACTTGAATGTTGTTATCATTTTTAAGACCCAAGCCTTTGAAAGAAAAATAGTACAAAATTGGTAGCTTTTTTCGAGAATTACCAATGTCCTTTTAAGTCTCGCCAAAAAACGCTTCATGTTTTGTAAAGGCTACTTGTGGGTGAGCATTTTTCGGTTTAAATCGCAAAACCGTTTGAACAAAACGTTAATCGAATTTTCAGGTTTTGGTTGTTCGGGTATGGTTTGGTTCTTGGGTTGACGGTTTCCCTAAACTAGGCGGTTTGGGTTGGCGGTTTCCTTAAACGTGATGCATGTATGATCCTTTGTGTGCGGCCTTTATTATTTTTTTTTGCGTTGAACACACTACCTACAACCACCCCATATGCCACATAATCTCTAAAAACTATTCGCCGAAAGGAAATTAGCGTGTCGCACGCCGCTTTGGTATCCTTGTTGTTGCAAATTGAGATCATATTGATTAAAGTTAGATACACGCTTTTGTTTTTGTTTTTTTTTATTCAGATCGGCCAATTTTAAAACACGGTAAAATTATTTTTCGATAGAATATGATTTAAGTGTGACATTAACAAGTGTGATTTATTGAAAAATTTAAAATTGTGAGTTTAAATCAAGGTTCTAAAAAACTCGCCATGACGCACCATGACTCGAAGGCTTGTGTCTGCCGTCAAGCTTTACTAAAACGCCACCTTAACTCATATATGTATATAAAATAGAATAATATTTGAAAATACATATAAGAATATTAATTATATACAAAATTTCCGCCTTAAGTCACGCCTTACAAACAACGTGGCTCGCCAAGGCTCGGAAAAGCTTGAGGCTTGACATTGCCGCCAAATCACGTCTTACGTTGTTTAGAACCTTGGTTTAAATTCATAAACAAAATTGTTTTTTTGCTTTCCAAAAAGGATTTATGATGTCCGTTTTGTAAAATTTTTAATTCCAAAATTTTTTGGGTATTGTTTCATCTAATCTTTTACATGAATATTTTTTCTTCAAAATCTTGTATATATATTTTTTTTAAAAAAAATTGCTTCACAATTGTCGACTCTCCGTGATGAGGTTTATACATCAATCATGATCGGTCATCCACAAAGAAAATTGATAAACAACCTCATTAACAACATACCATTTCCAAGTTCTTATTACGTTATATGAAAAAAAAATGTTGTTACATATAAGTGAAACTAAGTAATTTTTTCTGCATTTAGCCAACTTTAAAAAAAATATAAACATAAGTATTTACCTAGAGGTACACAATTGTCTAATTTGTATACATGTTATATCTGAAACCGGTTTAGATGAAAGTTGGATCGGTTTCTAAGAATGTGGTTCGATTTGAACAAATCAATTAGTTTTAGCCATTTCATATGGATAACTGAAATATGATGTTTACAAACTAACTGATAAAAAATAGCCATGGGAATATATGTATAAAAAGTCATAACTATCATTTTCTAAAAACTTTTATCACTTAATGTAGACCATAACATCTCCATATTAACCTCCTAACCTAGGATCACACCACTAACAACTATAATACTAATGTAGGTAACACCCTAAACCAAAAACTAAAAATCCATAACACAACCCTTAAGGAAACTATTTTCCAAAAAATCATACAATGTATGTTCTTTTAATATGCCATGTTTCCGAAATGGAAATTAGTTGTAAAAAAGAAACTATTCACTGAAACAAAACTATTAACCGCCCTCTATAGCCGCAAGAAAACTATTCACCAAAATGAATTAATCACCGCCAAAAAACTATTTGTCGCCGCCGCTTTGCGCGGGTACACGACTAGCAAGAGCAAGTACTGGCTGAACTCCAATATAAAGCCCTGTAACATTGAATGTTTCAAACATAATCTCACCAGTATACTCTCGACTTTCAGGTGGTGTCAATGGACTCTCTGTTAATAAAAAGTAATGGTCTTATGGATCAATGCAAGTAGTTAAATATGAAACCACTATGTGTTATTCAAAAACAGGCTCATTAGATAAACAACAAACATAGCTTATTATGAGATGGAATATTAGAAAGATATTAACAAAGAAACTCAAAACATATCATAGAAGATGATGCATCAGATGATCAAAATTGAAATTGTAATGGATACTTACGATCTTGATAAAAAATTACGGTGATTAGATATTAGGGCAATAGTTGGATGATGATTTATACTCTTTAAATAAGAGGAGGAATAGGAATTATATGCCCCATTTAAATGATTTGAATATGGATGATTGATTTTGAAGGATGCGGTTTTAAAGGCTATATTTTGTTTCTGCAATTGCAAATTGCAAATCAGATTTTTTTTTTCAATTCCACCGCCACATATGCCACTCTTCATCATCTCCTTCTCGATCTTGGAACCTAAACGTAAAATAATGCAGAAACAAAATTAGAATAAGATGTTTTGTACATACATGAACATGAATTAAAAAGCTAAGGTGATGTATACCCAAATACGTTAGAGTTTGATTCGATTTATCTGTGCATATCGCGAGTACATAACCGATACTTATAAACCATTTGATTTCAGTTATATTGTTGAACATATGAACATATTACTCCATGATACATGATTCGAATTCAATTTCTTCGTAGCTAATTGAGTTCGATCAATTATTAGCCCATTTAATCTTGGAGTTAATTATTTGAAATTGGAGCAAATGGAGGCATGATTTGGGGAATGAACGGATGAGTAGATAGAGTCTGGGGTTTTAAAAGCTCAAGGGCATATTAGGAAATTTACTTAGAAGTTTTTGTAGGTAGAGAAGATGCCACGTAAGATCAGACTCTTTTATTAAGATAAGAAGATATATATATATATATATATATATATATATATATATATACACTATCTTATAAAAGAAATCTTACTATTTCTATAAATAGATTGAATATAATAATATTATTTTTTAAGACGTCCAAACCATTACGCTAATAGTACAAGTAACTACTAATAAAATAATATTAAAATTTTGAACTCAACCAATTATACAAATGATACAGCACAAGATACAAATGTAATTGCATATAAACCATTCCCCAAATCTGTCGCATAACTACTTTGACTCATATTCCCCAATTTTTTAGGAAAAATTGAATTGATCCCCATTTTAAGCATAATCTAAAACGACACCTCTCTCTCTCTCTCTCACTCACTTCTCCAACAGCCTAAATGTAACGCCCCAAAATTCAAGGCCAAAAATTTCATTTTTAAATCATAACTAAACCATAGTATTAAATCATTTCAAACATACTAAAAGAGTTATATAACAAATCAGAGTATCTTTTCAAAACACTTGTTCATTTCATCAGAGTAAAACATCCCAGGCTGTCTAATCAATGGTGTGTGCCATGCGATCAACCCGAGCTCTTCCCTCCGCTATCGGAAGTACCTGAAACCAAAACTGAAAACCGTAAGCACGAAGCTTAGTGAGTTCCCCAACCTACCATATACCCTGCATTATCACATACTGCAAATACTGGGCCACGCCCGCTACTTTGGGCCTCGCCCACTACCTCAGGCCTCGCCCGCTTCAACGGCCCCGCCGTTCCAGGCCAGGCCCCGCCTGGCTTCGAGCCCCGCTCGGATACATATCTGTTTCTCTTAGGCCCCGCCTGTCCCTGGGCCCCGCCCGCTAACATATACTAACACATAAACATACCACAACACATAACTAAATATATACTACTGAATCCTGTTCTAAGGCCTCGCCTATCTTGGGCCTCGCCCTTGTCCTGCTACTGATGAATCATGGAACCCCGTCCACGCTCCTTCTGATAAGATACGGGCCCAGCCCACACTCACTCCTTTCCTAACTTGGGCCTCGCCCCTACTCTGCTGTTAATGAGATATGGAACACCGTCCACACTCTGCTATTGGTGAGGTACGGGACCTCGCCCACACTCACCTCCCTACCAGGCACATACAAGTATCACACAGACAACAAATATACTCTATCATGCAAACCATTCCTTGGGCACCCGCCCGACATTGGACCTTGGTCCTGAATATCATGATAGCAAACAGTGCCTAGGGCTAACCCCCGGGTCTTCCTACTCACAACTACATGGGCCGGCATTGTGGCCGTAGACCCATTCACACAAAGGGAAACTCACCTCAAACTGTTGAAGCTGTTGATAACCCTCTGGCTGCTATCTGAAAACTCTCTGAACCGCTGCTCCTCTAGCTCCCCGAGCTACTATTATCAATATAACACTTAGTTCCAAACTGAACTCTAGAAGTCAAACTAAGTCAACTCTGGTTAAAGTCAAAGTCCTGGTCAAAGTCAACCTTCCAGTTGACTCGACTCGCCGAGTCAACCCGAAGACTCGCCGAGTCCTTAAACTCAGAAGCTCTCAAAATACGACCCAACTCGCCGAGTCACCCCAGGACTCGTCAAGTTCAACGATCTCTGAGTCCCATCCTGTCCAACTCACTGAGTCACCGCTCAACTCAATGATCTGCGTCTTAACCAGAAGAGGTTGGGGGTTCTACGACCTGACTCGTCGAGTCCAAGAACAGACTCGCCGAGTCCTAGGCAATTTTCAACAGACTCGCCGAGTTGTTCTTCCAACTCGCCGAGCCCATGCACATATTCATACAACTCGTCGAGTACACCCATGTGACTCGCCGAGTCTCTCCAGTTCTCAATCCATACAGTGGCTTTTCGAGCCATGCAGGGGCTCCAATCCATAGATCCACTCTTCTACAGTCTATCCCCCACATAAAGTTGCAAACTTTACGTGAAACCAAGGGGCTAAAGGCCCAAAACACTCTAGGGCTAGGGTTTAAGGCAAAGGGGCTTCACCAATAACTTATTGACATAAACTTTATGACCTTCTGGACCATCACAAGTCTAGATCTGA
Organism: Lactuca virosa; assembly: GCF_052849685.1. Taxonomy (NCBI): domain Eukaryota; kingdom Viridiplantae; phylum Streptophyta; class Magnoliopsida; order Asterales; family Asteraceae; genus Lactuca; species Lactuca virosa. Next base: position 283,978,145 of record NC_136427.1, on the reverse strand, counting down.
GGTAGCAACCTCAGATCTAGGCCTCTAACTCGACATAGATCTCAATCTTGCCAAAATAGCCCCAAGTCTCATTCAAGAATAGATCTAGATGCAAAAAGGGTGAAGGTAACAACTTATTACCTCCAAGATGACCTCCCACTGAAGATTAATCCAAATCTCTGCAAACTCCCTTGATCCAAGCGTCTTGATCTTCAAGATCTCTTCACAAAACCACTTATCTAAGCTCCAAATTGCTTCCAAGGACTCTCACTCACGATTTAGGGTTTCTGGATCTCAAAAGGGGAGTAAAGAGGCTGGGGAAGGGATGTAATGTTCTTTAAATAGGGCACAACCCCCGGGATTAGGGTTTTTCTCGCCCAGACCATACTCGCCGAGTCGGTCACTTACTCTATACCCCGGATCCCGCTCCGACTCGTCGAGTTCCTCCCTGGACTCGACGAGTTGACTCATGACTTAGAGCTTTTCCTTTCTTTTCTTGGTCTTTCTGATTTTGGGTGTTACACTAAACCTCCTACCCTTTTTGCAGCTACCCAAAGCCATCATTATTCTCTGTACACCACCGTAGTAAAGTCATCATTACTACCACCGAAAGACGTAGAGACTTTTTTGGGAGTTAGATCTAGAAGCCCTAAACGACCTCATCTCTCTGCCTCCTTCTCTGAAGATCTTCCTGTAGTTGCTCTTCGTTATGTGGAAAGCAAGTAATCTACATGCTACGTCTGCCCAGTATTTCACATGCTTTTTATGTTCAAGTTAGAATTCCAGTATCCCCAATCTCGACATCTATCTCTCAAATCTCACCTCTATACCACTGCTCACCACCCCTAGGCTCCCTATTCTCCATAAACCCTAAACCACTCTTCATCGCCACCACCCCTCAATTTTGCCATTCATAACATCTGAAGAGTTGCGTATTTGAAATCAATGGAAGAATGAGAATGCCACGACGTTCAGTAACTACACATTTGTGTGTGAGGTCATGCATGTGAGCCGAAAATCTGCTATTTTTACCTTCTCCGTCATGCTCTGCCACTAGCCTGCCTTTCTTTTTGGTGCGTTCAGTTTACTCGGATTTTCCAAGGTACCCCTTTAATTTTCATATTTGGAACACTTTTCTATTAAAAAATGCTCAACAATTCGGTAGTATTTAAATGGTGTATGCTGAATCGATCTTCATTCTCGATATTATAAATACTTATTTACATGATTTGGTTATTTCTTCAGAAAATCGAGGGTATTATGTTCGGATTCTGTAAATTTAATGTTTTTGATATTGAATCTGATTGGGTTTCATCAAAATTTGATTTTTTTTTGTTGAGTTTTACTTTGGTGAACAAGGGTTTTGATTTGTAGGTTGTTTTGGGTTTTACCATACGCTTTTGTTGCCATCATCCAAGCAGGTAATTTCCAAACAAGTTCTCCAGTTTTTTTAATAGTTCATTCCTAATTTTATGGGTTTTTATGGATGTTTTATTATTTCTTATTATGCAACCAGAGCGTTGATTATTTGTCACGTATTTTAATGCGTTTCTTCAAGATCTTATTAGTTTATTTCATTGATTCAAGTTCTCTTTTTCGGTTTTATGGGTTCCCACCTAAAGAGAACTTGAGATCAATTAACTAGAAATTGTCTGTTTAAGCAAAGATGACATAAAAATTCTCTGTTGAATCTCTTTTAATTTAAATTTCACTTGCAGGCTGTTGATTTAAGGAGTTTGGAGGTCTTAATTCACAAAACAACAAAAGGTAGGAGCCTAATCTTGATTTTCATTTTTTGTATTCAACTATTTATAGGATGACATTTAATTAGGTGGATATTTTCTGAAGTAAAAAATGTACCAGGAAGAATGAAAAGAGGGGTACTGATGCTTTTTGGCATAATTGATGTCTTAGTTGACTAAAAAATGGAGAAATAAAATCTTAATTATTTCCCATGGATTCTGTTTTGTAGTGTTCTTAATTGTGTGGAATGGTGTTGTTCTTACTCACAGGAACATGCTTGACCCTGCTTTGGTAGTTATCCATCAGAAATGTAACCAACTGTAAACATGATTTCATATTATCGACATTCTTGAAGACAATAAATCCATAAGGAAGAAAGTTGTAAGTAGTAGCTGTTTACTTTCCATTGACATTTTTTGGACATTTCTTACCTAATGGTTTATTTTTTCTTATTTGAATGATGTTTGATAACTGTTTATGTCACAAGTATCTATTTTATATATGCCATGATCCAAAAATATAGTTGTTTATGTCAAACTTTAGTAAAAAAATAAAAACAAAAAAATAAAGCACCATGCTATTTCTTACACGAGTAGTTGTTTGTAGTTTCAGGGACCAGTCCCAGAGGCTGCACCAAATGAACTCTCATTTTCAAAATATATGTATTTGTTTAAGGTAAGTTTACAACATGCCATTTGTTTATGCCTACAAAGTATTTATTTCTTTTATTCCATAATAAACATTGTCTTTTAAAATGTAGATGCTAGGATCCACTACACATGGTCAAGAATGTTAGTTAAATTGTTATCTTCTTGTGACGTGTAGGAATAAGGTGTTGAAGTATAATCTAATGATAAGAAGTATGTTTCTATTTCTTGTAGTGTCATTTTGTCTAAAAAATTAGTTAGGAGCGATAAACAGGTAGATGTTCAATTTTTTTTACAGGAGTGATTTAGGAAGATGTTTGAAGTAAGAACTTGGTCCTTAATTATGGGCACAAGGGTCTTAATAAGAAAATATGTAAAAAATGTAAAAACTTGGTTTCTATTTTTTTCTATGAATAGAAAAAGTCAAATTTTCAGGATAAAGTTTTCTGGAAATGATTATTTGAGATTTCAAATGGTCTTGGTAATGATGGTTTTGAAAGGAACATGTAATTTGGGTAATTTATAAATCTGTTGGAATAATAGTGTTAATTAAATCATCATTGTCTTAAAATTTAGTAGTTGCTTGGACAAAGTTTGGATATTTCTTTATATGTCTGATTTTAACATTGTACTTTGAAGTTTGATTTTTCATTATTCTACAAGTATAGCTATTTTTTTTCAGACTAAATCTTTGTATAACCAGGTTTCTTTACAATAACCTTCATTACATATCAGAAGCTTTTTAGACTTTATATTCTATTTTTCATTCATTGAAAGTCAATTTAAACCTTAATTTGACTGTTAGGAGATATAGGTTAAGTGTCTTCCGTACAGTTATTCAATCATTTTTCAGGCAAAACGTAGCTACATAATTATTAGTATGCTCTCATACTTAGGTTATAAACTTTTGGTGTTTAGGAAGTTCTTCTCTAGCCATAAATTATACGAACTTTTGTCTTTTATAGGAAAGAGTTGGTTAGCATATGGCATATATAACATAACAATCGCGATGTGTAAAAGTTTATGTATTGTATTTCATGTAATTATTTTTCCCTTTTCTAATTTCATTATTTTAAATAACGCATTGATTTGTAATGAAGTTATGATCATCATAACGATAATTTACTATTTGCTTATACAATTACTAAAAATGTATGACATGTGAATTAACCTCCTTTGATCTATACAAGAATTCTAATCTTTTTGATTTTATATTTGAAATATAATAAAATCAATAACCAGAATAAAAAAAATATAAAATAGAGGATTACAAATGTACTTTTTGGAAAATTAATAAGAGATGGGATCCCCTAATTGTCTAAAAAAACTATTCGTTGCGGCTATTTTGCATAAAACAACGACACACATGCGTATATTTTGAAACCAAATTGCATTAACCTAAAACGACTATTTTGCTTAAAACAACGACACACATGCGTATATTTTGAAACCAAATTGCATTAACCTAAGATAACAATGTGCTTATGTTTTTAATCAAATACATCGCCGAGATGTAAAAAACCAACCACTTGCATCTGTGCTCAGAAACTATTCGCCGTTCACCGGAAGGGAAATAATTCACAAAACGAAACTATATGTGGCCCTCAAAATAGAACGTTCAAAAACTATTCGTCGCCGCCGCATTGCGCGGGTAAACGACTAGTATATATATATATATATATATATATATATATATATATATATATATATACTACTTTATAATACATAGATAATACATATTTTAAGACCAAAGTCTTAAAAACAAGGAGATGAATTTTTGACATTTGGATTTCATTTGAATGGTTAGGATAGTGATCCATGTCAATAGATTTAAACCAATCAAAATCAAGTATTTTATAAAATCTATATCTTACTATACGCTTTCTAATTGGATATGAGATGCAGCTACATCCAAACCTGGGCGGGTAATTCAAATATTTTGAAAATAAGATTTGATGTGTATTTGACATCACCTCTACCCAATGTGTCACTTTATTCTCCTACCCCATTGTATCGCACTCTCCTCATATTTCTTCCCCATCAGCCACCTTCCCGAACAAACCCACAAAATTGTCTTCTTAACCTCCCATCAGGCCACAACCACCACCCTCTCCTACCCGCCAAGACAACAATACCATCTGATTAGCAGTCGACATTGGCTAAAATTTTAGGGTAATGATTTGGATTTCATCCAAGATTTGATATGAATAATATAGGGTTTGATGTTTTTCAGTTTTTGTTTACGTTTTCAACCACATTATATGTTTTTTTGGCAGATTTTCAGCTTTCGCCTCACCTGCGTTCACCACCGTCAAACCCCTGCTCTGCTGCCTTCGGTTCTTTTCTAAAAAGGTAATCTTTTTCCATTTCCCTAATTTCTTCATCTCCTCTCTACCTTTTGGGTCAGATTATTCTTAAGAATCAGATTTTGGTTTGGATTTTTCATAGGAATCACATAATCTGTTTGGTTTGGTGCTTGGATCTAACTCTCTTGCTTAATTTTTGGTATTATTGGTAAGGAGAAATGTGAGTGTTGAAGGTTTACATGGATATTATCGTTGCTATAACCTTCAGTTATACCGGTTGGCATCTCTGCCTTCACTACCAGTTAACGCCACCTGTACCAGCTCTGCTATTAAAACCATCGTCGCCTTCAATAACCCTAGATCTAAACCACCGTACACAGATTTTCTCTCCAGATTTGTCGTTGCTCTCACTATCACCACCAACTGCCTCCACCTACCACCAACCAAACCACACCATCACCCTCCTTCGGCCATCAACCTCCTACAATCTCTTTGAACCACCATCCTTCCACCTTTAATAAACCAGATCCGCTCCACTGACCCCATATCTAGAAACCCTGTTTGACATATGAGTTTTGCACAACTAATTCTCTTTCCTAAGTTATTGCATGTAATCTTTATTTATTTGTGATGTAAATAGTATTTTTCTTAACTTTTGTAATAGATGATGCAGATGCTAGCTATAACTCTTGGACCCTATATGTTAAAATTGATAGTATGAAATATGGGCATGTTCTCTTTATATAAACATCCAAGTATGTTTTTCGTGCTACCAGACACTTGTTTCAAACCTTTTATGGCAGATCCTGAGTGAATAAATGAGAATATATATGTTATTTTATTACTTTTCAGGGTGAAAGTATGACCATATATCAAATGAAGTTTGAGTTTGTTTCCATCACACAAAATCTCAGGTCAGATTTGTATGACTTTAAACTCGCATATCTTAGCATCTCACCCCAAACAATTCACTATCTCATTACCTTTGTATGATTTCAAATTTTGCAGATCTCATTCACTATAGGTAACATATGTTTATTGTTGTTGTAATACTTATTTTGTATCAAAAGGTATATACCTTCATTTATATTCAAAATAGCTCAATGATTTTAAGTACAATTATCATAGTTGTATGTGTGTATGAATATTTATGTGGATGAAAATTTTAGTTTAAAAACCTTTTTTGTCTTTTGGAAATGGCAGGTTATAGTGGAATTGAAGGATTATAAACATCTGTGTATGTTGAATGAGATACTTTCTGTCATTGTTGGTTTATAGAAATAGCATTGTAGTTTATAGAAAATACAGAGCATTGTGGCATCTATATTAAGTGCTTGAAATGGAATTAACATTATTGGCTTCTGGTTAGTGTACATTATTATTGAATAGCTAAATGTGATAAAGACAATGTTAATCAATAATCACATGTTGATGGTGGTTTTTTTATAATTAAAACCTTTTTTAAACCCATATACCTCTTAGATCAATTTGGAATATCCAACTTCTGTTACTCCTTACTACTAGAAATGTATAAAATATATGTATGGGTGATGCCATACTTTCATAGTTATTATGAGTTTTTTCTTGGCTATTAGTTGTTTTATTGTTCAAGAGTCTCTTCAATCAAAGATAGGAACATAGTTTCATCAAAACTAGAAAGCATAACTTGCAATTTATGAGTTACTGTTATAGAATAAGAAATAAACGTTTGCATTTTTTATTACTAAAATTTGTAATATTTTTTTTAGGTTTGTTGTCTTGTGTACATAATAATATATTATGATGTCTAGCTCATTTTTATGTAAATATTTTAAAACGATTTGTTATGAACGCTAAACTATTAATAAATTAGTTTAAATATTTTAGTAAGTTATAGAAAAAAGATTTTAACAGACAAGTTGATAAATGAAATGTTTACCATTATTTTCTGTTAATAAAATACATGATGATTTTCTTTTTTATTCATTTTTTAATTAAATTTTTTTTAAACATATTTCAATATTTTCTTACAGATAGATCTCTAACATCACATCAACTAGATATCTTTCTTTGTAATAGTTTATTTATAAAAAAAAACTTGCAAAAGTTATAAACAAAAGTGGTTCCGACTTGGTTAGAGGACTCCTCAAATATAATGAAATTCGTAGAGGTCTTGCGTTTGTATCCTGGGAGGATCAAAAACCCCTTTGTGACTAAATAGATTCATCCACGATGAGTCCATCCTACTCGCGAAACAAGTAGTTGCCCGAGTATTAGTTGACTTGTATACCATGTCATAAACCTCGGCTCCTACAAGTGCAACAAAAAAAAAACTCAGAACTGTAAACATAAACCATAAGCACAATTATATTTTTAAACAAAGTCAAAAATATACATTTATTTAGAAAAAAAACATGTACTAATGTATTTAAAGCAACAAAATAACATATTTCTATTTTTAATTCAAAATAGAAAAATATTTTTTATTTTAACAAAAAACGACAAGGTAGGTATATTTTTAACACAAAACTAGAACAAACTTTTCTTTCAATACATTACATGTTCTTTGTAATTTAACCGGTTCAAAAAACGTATCGAAACTGATGTAACCGAAAACCGATAAAAGATAAAAGAATGAACATAGAACTGAGAACTAGACCAAATACAACTAATCGGTTCCGGTTTGATTCAACTATAACATACGCTATCTATTACGTGTGTTCGGTACCAAAAGAAGAACCGACGTGAACCGGACAGAAACCAAAAGAACTCATAAACCAAAACTGCCGATTGAAAATTATTTGCCGAAAAAATTATTCGCCGCCGCCGCATCGCGCGGGTCTACCACTAGTATATATATATATATATATATATATATATATATATATAAACTAAAAATAATATAAAAACACCATCTAATTAAATAAAATGGATAAGAAAGAGTAAGATGGTACATTGCAAGATGAGTTTATTTTGTTAATTGATCCTATTATGCCAACATTCTCGCACACATTAAGTTTTGAAAACCCTTTCTATGGGAGCATGAATTTGGAATTGATTTCCATAATCAAAATTAGTGTCGAAACTTTTTATAACCATACGTTTATATAAATGATTTCTTTCAACAATTGAAGCATAATCAAGCAACAATACTTGCAATCTATAGAAATGATTCTTAATTAAAAAATACGGAGTAGAATGTACAATAAATGATTTTTCTAATTATGTATTCTCGTAAGAATGAACGTACATAATTTCAAGAATCAACATTAAATAATGAACATACAAGTACCAATGTACAATAAAAATACATATTCTGATATAATTAACATAAATGAACAAGACTTTACTAGTGACGACTAGTATCATGCATGCATCTACTCCACCAAATCTAGCACCAGTAAGAGCATCCAAGGTGACACCCATGTGTCTTCTTTTGTCCAGAATTCGAGTTATTCTTAAAGAACAAGAATTCTAAAAAATAGGTATTGTTAAAGAATAAAACTAAATTGTCCCTCATCTTTTTTGGTCCAATCAATTTGTAGATTTGTATGTGAAGAATATTGTCCTTCCTTATTATTAAAGAATATTGACCTTCCTAATTCTACAGTCTTCATCATTCTAAAAGAATATTGGTCGTTCTTATTCTGAAGTGTTCCTTATTCTGAAAGAATATTGTTTTTCCTCATTGTGAAAGAATTTGTAGGTTTGAAATAGCATTCATTAGGTAAATTGAATAAATTTCATTACTTTAGGAGAAAATCAAAAATTATAAATCCGAAAACCATTGAATATTAAAGTTTACAAACCATTAAGTAGTATTCAAATTAACAAAGATATAAAAACAGTTGTATCACATTCTTAATTTCCTAGTTCATTCTTCACTTCGTAATGCGTCATGCTACAATTAACACCAACATTGCATATTTTCTTCATTTCTTTGACAAACCTATATTGGTTGTAGCAAAAAACAAAAGAAACTGGAAATCACATTCAACATGATTTGTTTCCTACTTGATAGCTTTTGTCATGTTCTTCCACAATGCATCATTGATAATTAACATGACTATTATTAATTTTTTTGTAAACAAAAAAAAGAGATACGATGTTTTACTTATTGTTCACTAGTATGAAAAGAAAAAAAAAAGAAAAAATAGGATTCTTTTAATGAATGAATCAAAAGTAGCAATGATGAAAAAAGTTAAAATTTGTTGTGCTTCCTTTTTTATTCCACGACAAACAAACAAAAAACAAAGTTTCACATTTTGTACGCACAAAGGAGGTAAGAAAAAATATTACACGTCTTCTACTTTTCAAAACTATAAAAAAATTAAAAAATGCAGACAACTTATTAAATAAATTTGAGATTGGAATTTCTTTGTTGATTTAATAGCATACATTGGTTTTGGGGAAACATAAATGTATCTAGAGGATTCGAACCAAAAGAAAATTTAGAAAAAAAATCATAACTAGTATTATCAACAAAATGGAGAAGATTACAAGAACTATAAATGTGTTTTCAGAACCCTAACCGGTTAAGAAGGCAACAACATGAATATGACGGTGGTGGTAATGGTGTAAAAATCGGTCGGAGACATCATGATGGAAGCGTCTGTGATGGTGGCGTAGGGTTATGGTAGCCTTGATTGTTGTTCGGGGTAAAGAATACAGTGACACCTCTCTAGGGAATAATAAGGGTGACATAAGTGTTGGCAGGGATGAAGCTTGTATAGGGCCAGGAGGGGCTGTGCCCCCCCCCCCCCCCCCCCCCCGTTCTTTTTTTCATAACTAGCACTTAACTATTAAAATTTTTACATATATTTTTTTTCATAACTAGCACTTAACTATTAAAATTTTTACATATTAGACCTAAAACTATAAAATTTGACTTTGCCCCCCCTGTTTTTTAATTTTTTTATATATATATATATTCTATTTTCGCCCCCAAATCAACACTTCAAGCTCGGTGTTGGGAATGTAGAAAGGGAGAAACCACAACAATTTTTTTAATCACATTCAACATGATTTGTTTCCTACTTGATAGCTTTTGTCATGTTCTTCCACAATGCATCATTGATAATCAACATGACTATCATTAATTTTTTTGTAAACAAAAAAAGAGACATGATATTTTACTTATTGTTCACTGGTATGAAAAGAAAAAAAAAATAAGATTTTTTAATGAACGAATGAAAAGTAGCAATGATGAAAAAAGTTAAAATTTGTTGTGCTTCCTTTTTTATTCCACGACAAACAAACAAAAAACAAAGCTTCACAATATGTATGCACAAAGGAGGTAAGAAAAAAATTACACGTTTTCTACTTTTCAAAACTATAAAAAGAAATTGAAAAATGTAGACAACTTATTGAATAAAATTTAAGATTTAAATTTCTTTGTTGATTTAATAACATACATTGGTTTTGGGGAAACGTAGAGGTATCTATAGGATTCGAACCAAAAGAAAATTTAGAAAAACAAATTCATAACTAGTGTTATCAACAAAAGGGAGAAGATTACAAGAACTATAAATGGGTTTTCAAAACCCTAATCGGATAAGAAGGCAACAACATGAATATGACGGTGGTGGTAATGGTGTAAAAATCGGTGGGAGACATCGTGGTGGAAGCGTCTGTGATGGTGGCGTAGGGTTATGGTAGCCTTGATTGTTGTTCGGGGTAAAGAATACAACGACACTTCTGTAGGGAATAATAAGGGTGACGTAGGTGTTGGGAATGTAGAAAGGGAGAAACCACAACGATTTTAATGTTCCGATCAGTGATTTCCTGGATGCCATAATTATAGCGTTAATCAAATAATAGTTAAAATAATAATAGAATTTATTTTGAATTTAAATAATTGATTTAAAAATTAATTAACCAAAGTACCATTATATATTTAATTAATTATTAAATATTGGTAATTAAAATGATTGGTCACCATTAATCACTACATCCACATAATAATTTTCCATCCACATTGTAACATCTCATTTTCACAAGCAAAATTTTCATTTTTAAATAAGGTAAAATCTCCATTTACATAAAACCCAAGTTATGAAAACCCATTTGTTCCAAATACAGTGGTTTGAAAATCAGAGTAATATAAATAATGTGGAATCTCCGTTGCTGCTGATGAGTGTGTAAAGTCACGCCTTCGCCTTCCCACGATCACCAATGGTACCTGAAAACATTTAATCCATAACTGTAAGCCAAAGCTTAGTGAGTTCTCTCAAAATATCAGATACAACACATCATAATAATTAGTTATGGGTTATCAGCAACCCTGAGACTATCAACATTCATGAGGACTATCAGCAGTCCTAAATATGATATACATCACAACAATATAAACATCAATGCAGTCCACTGAGGACCTCGCAACACTTCAAACACAAATACAAACACAAGACAACGTTCACCCCGAAGGAAACTTCCAAAATCAAAAATCCAATTTCATAAATTCAAAATAAAATAAATTGAAAACATATCCACAGTCGACATAGTCACCACACTTGTATCCTCTGCAAAAAATATGTAGGCTCTTCCGTCAGTCCTAAAAACCTCAACCCTCTCCTGGAGTCCATATGGCATCAACCATGCTAAAAGTGTGGGATTCTGCACCTTATCGAAAATGAGAAGGGGATGATATCTCTGATGTGGCTCTCCTAGTCGTAATGGAAACAAAACCGCTTACTCTGCCTGCAATCCCTACCGAAATTCCTCTCCTTGCCAAACTTGCGACATCCAAAATATCGACACCTTCCATCATGAAACTTCCTATACTTATCACACCTGAAAGTCCTCTGCTCTACTGGTCCTGATCTGAAGTCGCTAGACTTGAACTGCTTGGCCGCCGGCTACAATTGCATTGCAACTGGCATCTCCTCCTTCATATGGGTATCTATCTCAAACTCTTTCCTCCTAGTATTCGACTGCAACTCATCCAAGGTCTGATTCTGGGTGTTGGCCATGAACTCTCGGATCTCAGTCCTGAGAATACTCAGGTATCGCGACATTCACGCCTACTCTGAAGAAGCATACTCAGGGCAGAAAAGGGCTCTCTTTGCAAAATCTTGGTGATCTCCGTCACCGACTCAGTCGTCTGCTTGAGTGACAGGTATTCCTGTGACAGTCGCTCTCTCCCTCTCTCTACAAGTGGGACATACTCCACCCGTAACATCTGCAAAAACCGCTCCCAAGTCACTGCGACTCGCTCTGCATGCGAAAAGCTCTGGGTCACAAACTCCCACCAATCCTTCGCTCGCCAACGAAGAAGATTCAACACAAACTTTACTTTCTAGTCCTCGGGACATGAACACGTTTAGAAACATCCCTCCTTATCAAATATCCATCTCAAAAAAATAATCAGGTTCTTGTCGCCCCTGAACTCTGGAGGCTTCATATTACTGAACTCCCGCTATTGCATCTTCCCACATCTATGAAGTCCTCACAACGGCGACGACTGTAGTGGCTGCGAAAGCGGTAGCCTGCATGATGGTGACATATCGCTCGTCAAACTCCTAAAATAGCGTGGTCTTAATCAACCCAAACAATTCTAAAATTGCCTTTTTGATCGCCATGACCACCTCAGCAACAATGATCACGCGAATCTCCTCATCACTCGGATCCGTCCTCTCAGTGTAGCCAACACCTGATCTCGAACTTCTGATAGCCACCATATTGAAATGCACAATAAAAAGATCAAACATTTGGACATAGCGCTCCAACACACTATTCCTTCACCTATTATCTCCTTAGTAACATAGAGACTCTTTCTAATTCTCATATGAATCTTGTGCTTTAAGTAGTACAAGCCTATACTACCTTCCACACCTATCCGTAGTCGACCCAATATTCCTTTCATGGTCCTAAGTCACTACACTAGAGCACCCCTAGGTGCACTAGCACCCACCTGCTCCTAAGAGCCATAAATAACTTCTTAGGCACTCATCCTAGTATCCTCCTCAATCACGTTTCCGCACTGCAATAATCTCTACCGACATCGTTGGTTGCCTTGTGCATGCAAGTTGTATATAATACATGATCGAACAGGCTATCAAATAAATGACTCTATCCTATGTCCACAACCAAACAAGGAACATGAAATAAGGATAAGTCAATCATTCTATGGCTATATAATGCTAATCGTATACAACTATACAACATACACCAAACAATTCACATAATCAAATAACACATAACAAGCAATCCCCTAGGCTATAAGGCATCACCGAAATCAGACAATACTTATCATACAGTTCCTAAAGGGATCCTTAGCCTATCCACTAGCTTGTATTTCTAACAACTCACATATCAACAAGCTCAAACTCAACATATATAACAAATATGGATATTTTGGGAATCACTTTCCTATTTGGCTCTGGTTGACTGTACACATCGCATCTTCTTGTAAAACCAAGGTCAATTCGGAGGTCTATGTTCATGAGCCCAAGCCAACAATCAAACAAGAACATGGAAAGAGACCGAGCCCATGAATCCGACCCATCTGTTTTATTAAAATTTCTTTTTCAAAAACATTTTGTGAAAATTCTCAGATCCTAGTTTGAGTTTGGATCCACACAAGTGTTCCTCCAAATCCCTCAAACCAGGGCTCTGATACCAACTTGTAACCTCCCATTTTCACAAGCAAAATGTTCTTTTTTAAATAAGGTAAAATATCCATTTACATAAAACCCAAGTTATGAAAATGCATTTGCTTACATTGGTTTGAAAATCAGAGTAATATAAATAATGCAAAATCTCCATTGTTTTTGATGATTGTGTACAGTCACGCCTTCGCCTTCCTAAGATCACTAATGGTACATGAAAAACATTTAATCCATAACTGTAAACTAAAGCTTAGTGAGTTTCCCCAAAATGTCACATACAACACATCATAATAATCTGTTATGAGTTATCAGGAACTCTGGGACTATCAACCGTCCCAAGGACTACCAGCAGTCCTAAATATCATATACATCACAACAATATAAACAACTATGGGTTATCAGCAATCCTAAGACTATCAACAGTCCTATGGCTCACAACAGCCTATGGGTTATCAATAACTCTATGGACTATCAATACTCCTGGAGTTATCAGCAAAAAAATACACATATAACATCATTCATTAAATAAGAACATAAACACATGCAACACCCACACTAGTCTACTTGTATGACATCTCAATACCGCATGCCGAGCCTCGCACAATACTCTACATCACCATTAGCAGACCACTATTGAATGCATAATTGTATGTAATCATATGAGATATAGACATTCGAATAGGTGATCCAACTCTAGAGCCACAACCAAACAAGGAACATGCAAGAAAGCCTAGATCAAGAGTTCTCAGGCTATCCTACATGACTACATACAACCCCTAGATCACTCAACTAGACGACTACCGACCTCCTGGCACTCTAACCAACATACAACTACCCCTATGTCAATATAAACAACTATGGGTTATCAACAACCATGAGACTATCACCAGTCCTGAGGACTATCAACAGTCCTGGAGTTATCAACAACTCGGTAAATACTCATAACAACCATCAGCTAGTCTAGCATGCACCCTACTATGACATAGGTAATATAGTGAGAAAACTCATGTGAATCGAAGACCCAATAAACACAACAACACGCTCACTCCGTGCACTGGTTGCACCCGCAGACCGACTAGCACCAAACAAGATAAACCCTTGATCAATAATCAAATTCCTTCAAGTTTGATCCAAAGTCAAATTGGTCAAAAAGTCAATGGTCAACCAAGTCAACTCCCACCACGACGTGGAGGCCTCTTGGCCATATCGTGGGCATATCAAGATAAAGCAGTCACGAAGTTGAGAACCACCACATCGTGGCAAGACCATTTATATGTCGTGGGAACTGGCAGATTGCCATAATCTCCATTAAGTGCTGAATCCTTATAGATCTAAGCCCAAAACTTCATATCTAGTTCTTTTCAATGACTTAATGGATAAAGTTTCCAACTTGATCTATAATTCTATGTCCATTAAGTCCTTAATGATGCTATAACTTGAGCATGGGACCAAGAATCATCCAACTAAGGCCTTTTTTCACTCAACAGAACCTATGGACCATTAGAGAGCCATAACAAGCTCTAGAGTTCCTCAAACTCCAAGAGTATTCATGTAAAGAACCAAAACCACCCAAAATGACCTTAACCTTGAATTTAGAAGAGGAGATGTCAAGATGAGAACTTTATAACCCAACTAGCTCCTTGCTTCCTTGCTTCTTTGTGATCTTCCTTTTTCTCAAGCTTCACAAAAAAACCCAAGAAATGAGATTCAAATCAAAGGAACAAGCTCTCAAGTCTTCATGGAGGCTAGGGTTGCGTTTGAAAGGGTTGGAGGATGAAGATGGTGCCCTAAAGTGAGCTTCAAATAAGAACCACAAAAGATTAGAAACCTTAAAAACCCCTATTTTACAAATACATAGTACATATACATTATAAATAAATATGTTAGAAACCTAATTTTTATATTTTTAGTAAGAACATGGAAAAATTGTAATGTTATATTCTAATATTTTTATTCATACATTTATTTATATTTCAATATAAAATTTATATAAAATTCACAACTTAATAAAATCCATTATATATACTAATTCATAGATTCAGGGAAATCAATCCAAAGTTTACCACCCAAAACTACCTATAGTCTAATATTTTCATTTATATATTATTCATATTATTAACACAAAATTTATATAAAATACATAACTTAATACAATCCATTTTCAGTTTTACACACAAAATTCAAAACTTAATAAAATCCATTATATACTAAATCATAGAATCATAGAAGTCAACACAAACTTTACCACCACCAACAACCACACGCTGCCACCAATCATTTGTGCCACCGTCGCAACCAACAGTCTTTCAAATCAGATATGTATATAAAATCATGTATTGACAACTTAAATACTTTATTTACAAATTAATAAACCTATTAATTCGGTATTTTAGAGTTTAATGCAAAAAACATAATAAAACTAATATATTCTTACATATTTATACAACACAAAAAATAAATATATTCACAAGAAAATTAATACAAAATTCATATATAATCAATAATATTTGAACACAAAATTCATAAAAAATTCACAGCTTAATACAATCAATTCATAGCTTAATACAGTCAATTCAAAGTTTAATATAACAAAATCACATTTTAATACACAAAATACGTTTACAATCATATCTTTAACTTTAAAACTTACATTTATATATATTCAGATCTTGATGCTAGATGCTAGTACTTATTTCAAAGTTTAATGTATATAACATTCATGGTTTAAATTTTATATATTTTATTCAAAATTATAGAAAATCATATTTGTGTATAATGCTTTTTTCATCTTATATTTCAAAAGCAAACACAAAATTTATAAGAAAATCACAGCTTAATATAGTCAATTCATAGTTTAATACAAAAAAAATCACAACTTAATACAATAAATTCATAGTTTAATATATATATATATATATATATATATATATATATATATATATATATATATATATATATATACATTGTCAATCATATTCTCAACTAAAAACTTACATTTCAAGACTTTCATTTATAGTTTAATAAAACAGGACTCTCATTCATAGAATTCACAATACCAGTTCGAGACTATATTAAACTGTGAATTGAATGTATTAAATTGTGAATGTTTGAAATTTACATTTCAAACTATCTTTCACAATTTAATACAACTTAACAACTTATAAATCTTGTTATAGATATTTAATCAAACACTTTGTGCCAAAATTTAAGACTAGATAATATTTCATCTTTAAGTTACATATAATTAATCTCACACCAAAAATTCATTTACTATATATTTATGGAATTCATCGTTTAATCTAAACGTTGTATAAATAAATCAGTAACTATTCCTAAAATTCATTTACTATATGTTTATGGAATTCATCATTTGAATTAAATGTTGTATAAGTAAATAAATAAATATTATGTTTATGGAATTCATCATTTGAATTAAATGTTGTATAAGTAAATAAATAAATATTCCTACTAATATGTCAAAGTTTATTAAATTAAAAGTAAACAGTGGAAAAAATATACCATCAATATTATGATTGTCCTTTAGAGCTCCATCGACTACTCTCGATCCAAGGAAATGAGAAAAATATACCCTTGCACACACATACATAACCTTCAACTGTTCGAGCATCTCCATAACATCATGAAGAACAATAATTTTGACTCTTATTTCTTGCAAATCTTATGTTCTATTTTTAACGGTAATCCTTGAAAACCACTTGAAACACTTGTCGGAACAGATCTATCGGAACTCATGACCAAACAACATATATGGTAATGTTGAACTCATCGGAAAACCTAAACCATCGTCGGAACACCTTATCGGAAGACGTCAACGGAAAATCATCACAATCCCATTTCTGAATTGCATTGTACTGTGATTGCTGATTGTTTAAATGAAAACGATATCAAAAAACTCTTAGAGATATTGGTCTATTATAGTTGACGGAAGAGACGATGGCGACAGAAGTCACAAAGGAGAGGAAGGGGAAGAGATATGATGGAAATAGATGTTGACCGGTCTATAATAATTGACATATGAGACGATGGTATCAGATCTCGTCAGAGGAGAATAATAGGAAGACGTCTGATGGAAATGGTGGTGGACCGACAAAGGTGGCAGTGGCGAGATAGTGGCCGAAAAAAGTCAGAAATAATTTAGGGTTAGGGTTCTTTTCTTGACGGAGAGGGTGTGTGACAACCCGAAACTTTTATCTTGTACACTTAGTCAATTCAATCAATGTTAAACCTGTTCTATTGACTTCTTGTACTGTTTAAGGGCCCATTTAAGTGTTCTAAGCTTGAGTATAGCCAATGTTGAGGTTAGGAATGAGTCAGCAAGCCATAGGGTGACAAAACCGGGCCATACACACCCTTAGGGGGAGTGTACGGCCGTACACATGGGTGTGCGGCCGCACACTCATCTCTTGGCCGCACACTCACTTCTAGGCAGCACACCCACCCCTATATAAAGGGTAGACCCCTTTCCTTTCATTTCTTTAACACCTTGGCAGCACACAACACCTTTCCTCTCAAGCTTCTTCAACCACAAACCCTCCAAAGCTTCAAGAACGTGAGTAATTCATCCTCTAACTTGTTATCCATGAAAGACCACTCTATCTAAGCCTTAAGTGTGCAATATTCATCATGTTCTTCGTGTTTGGAAGTGAGTGTGGCCGCACACCCACATAAGGTGGCCTCACACTCCTAAAAGACCCTCCAAAGTGAGAGTTGGACTTCCATCTTCGAGTTAGACATGACCATAGCCTTGCTGCACCTTAGAATTGGCATTTTTGACACAAACATGTAGGGTGTACGACCGTACACGCCTGTGTATGGCCGCACACACCCTTGTGCGGCAGCTCACTCATGTGTGAGGTAGCACACTCCCTTGTGCGGAAGCACACTCATGTGTGTGCGACCACACACACACCCTAGGACCACAAACCCATTTCTAAGACCCTAAACTTGTACTACAACTAAGTATGGACCTAGAACACTTCATGGATGCAAGTATGGACCTTGAAAACACCTCAAAGGCACCTTCCCTCATGAGTGTACGACCGCACACCCATGGCCGCACACACCTTTAAGGTGGCCATACACCTCCCTCATGCAATCCTTTAAGGTTCTAACACTTAGTGCAACTAGTCCCAAGTTCCTAGAGTGGTTCTCCATCACATCTAGTGGTGAAATACCTTCATTTGACACCTTTATGTGTCATTACATGTTAATTAGGATCAAATCGTGTTCAAGGCTTCACTTGAACATCCAGCTTTTCCGTATCGATCCTTCAATCAAACCACTTACCCGAGGTGAGTTCATACCCCTACGTTTTTCCGAGTTTTTCATGTTTTCAGGGGGGGGGGGGAATACAAGCAAAAGTACAAGGAAACTTGTGCTCAAAGTATATTATTTTGTTTAAGATAATTATACTTTTAGTATCCTTTTAACACGGAAAACAGTTTTACCAAACGGTTAAGAAATCAACTCGTAGAAACAGTTTTCAAAACTAGAGTAATGAACTTATGAATCATGTAGTAAAATGTAACAGCCCAAAATTTGAGTCCAAAAATTTCATTTTAATTAACGGATTATAAAACATTCATAAGAAAACTGCGTAACAATATATCATTTTGTGAATCAATGTATCATGTCTGAAAACCCAAAACATATAATAGCAACATGTCAAAGTACAATCCCAGAATATCTCAAGTGCGGAAAATCAATGCGTGTGTGTATGATGTGCCGCTACCGTGCCAACTCTTTCCCCTTTGCTGAAGAGGTACCTGAAACCAAAACTGTAAACTGTAAGCACGAAGCTTAGTGAGTTCCCCCATCGCACCATACATATACAATACATACTGTCAGGCAGTTCTGGGGTGCCTGACTACCCAGGTCAAGCCATTCTGGGGTGCTTGACGTACCCAGGTCAAGCCATTCTGAGGTGCTTGACTTACCCGTCGGTCTGTTTCACCCGACTACCGGGGACTATTTCACCCCTACCACTACCACATAACACACATATACTGCCAGACAATTCTGGGGTGCCTGACTACCCAGGTCAAGCCATTCTGGGGTGCTTGACTTACCCGTCGGTCCTTACGACCGACATCCGAGGACTATTTCACCTCCTACTACTACCACATAATATTATAGCATGAACATACGGTCAGGCAATTCTGGGGTGCCCGACCTACCCTTCGGTCCTAACGACCGAACTTGGGGACTATTCTCCCTACTAACACTATCACATATAACATATAACATATCATGATAGCACATAAACATATCAGGTAGTAGCAACCCTAGATGAATGTCACAAAGACAATCATCTAACATACAACTCCTACTGGTGGGCCGGCATTGTGGCCGTAGACCCACCGCTACTGAATGGTAACTCACCTCAAACGAGTAGCTGCTGATAATCTGTGCGGGGAATCCCTGACTGCTACTGCTTCGGAAATCCTCCGGCTATAATACCCACAAAACACTTAATCAGAATCTGATATCTACCCCTTAGGGTAAAATGACTATTTTACCCCAGACCAAGTCCAAGTCAAAGTCAAAGTCAACTTCCAGTTGACCCGACTCGCCGAGTTGGGTCGTCAACTCGTCGAGTCCCTATTTCTTTAACTGTCCTCATCCACGTCCCTACTCGTCGAGTTTAGCAACGACTCGACGAGTTCTCCTTCCAACACAACCTCGGATGAACCTTCTTCCGACTCGCCGAGCGGTATGAACACTCGTCGAGTCCATCTTCATCCTAAGAACACGTCCTGTCCTCGACTCGCCGAGTTGTATGAACAACTTGTCGAGTTCATCTTCAAGAGTTGGGAGATTGCCTTGGACTCGTCGAGTCTGCTCGTGTACTCATCGAGTCCTATGAACTCCAGGACTATGGCTTATCCCAATACGTTTGGGTCACTACCTTGGACCCTCTAAAACCTTTCTTTCACTCAACTGGTTCCAATGAACCATAACAGAAAAAGGGGAGTCTAACCTTGGACTCGCCGAGTCGATGCAGTCCAAGTCTTATTTCTTCGATTTCTGGAGTGCAACTCTTGTCCAAATGATAGATCTAGGTCCCTAAACTCAATCTAGCACATAAAGTTACAAACTTTACGTGCATGCATGGGACTTTGAGCCTAAAATGCCCAAAAAGAAGCTCTTAAGATGCATGGGACCTTCCATGGGTGCAAAAGAAACCCCTAACTGCCTTGTGACCCTTCCATGGACCTAGATCCGAAGCTTCAACCCCCAACCATGCTTGCAATCATGGTTGGTTACCAAGAATGGCTTATAAAAGCCCTAAATCTCCCCAAAAAGGGATCTAACAAAAGAACAAGCAAGGTATAGACTTTATACCTTCTGAGAACAGCAAATGATGCACCAAACTCGAATCCTTCAGTCTCCTCTTGATCCTTCTATGCTCTTCCTTCCTCCTTGTGATCAAAATCCACACAATCACTCAAAAGCCTTGAATCTTGCACCAAAACACTTAGGGTTTGCTAGGGAGGGTTTTTGGGAGCAATAAGGACGAGTGGGGGCTGAATGAGATGATTAAATAGGGTGCAAACCCTCAGATTAGGGTTTTTGTCCAGACAGAGCCTACTCGTCGAGTCCAGGACCCGACTCAACGAGTCCCAAACTTAAATCCCGCGTTCTATCCTGCTTCTACTCAGCGAGTTGGGCCATCGACTCGCCGAGTCCCAGGCCAAAAATGTAAAATTACATAAATGAAATACATACCAGGAACCAGGTGCTACATAAAATGTATCGTTTTATAAAGGATTCATGTTAATCACAAAAGGATTTTCTATATTATTACTTGTAAATTTGTTAGTCTAAGTTGGAGACACATCCTTGGTAACACTCCCACAGAATCAGAGTGTAGGACTAGCACTTGTGACCATAATCTCTTGTAGGGAGAGCGTGACTGTTGTGTATAGATCTATACGGGACTGACAATCCCGCACCTTGCTGCTAGCTACAGTTGGACCGGCAGGTCTATGGGTGACAAAGTCATAAAGGATACCGGCCCCATTGCGGGCCAAATCCAGTCAGTTATGGTCATGAAACTCACAATGTGGATAGCATAGATTTACTTTTGTAATAATGAATCAAGTGAACTAACCTCAAAGTAATAACCGATTTGATTACTGGAGGGTATTAACAGTACCTTCAGGATTTAGTTCATCATGTTTTCTTTTCATTAGTTTTATTTATGTAATAAGGCTAATATACCTCACTAAGAGTAACCAGGGTTTTTAAAAGAAAACTACGTTTATCGATATAAGTATGGTAGACACATGTACACCTCAGTTTAGAACGGATAACCAACCATCAACTTTTAGGGAAAATATAGGATTTTCCCGGGATAACTCGGCTTTTCATAAACGGATTGTTTAACAAGTAACCAACGGATATTCATATTCATTCCACGATACCTTGGATTGTACATATCGTATGAATCTGGAAGTCATGGAAGGAATGGGTTTTCAAACACGCTTTTCATAAGAAAATATAGGATTTTCTTGTGAACTAAATGCTTATGAACTCACCAGCTTTATGCTGATATTCTTTCAAACTGCTTGTATTCTCAGGAAATCAGTAGACAGGTACTTCTTGGATTTAGAGGAGCCGGAGCAATAAGAGTGATGTTTTTACATTTTACATACTTTTGATGTATTTAAAACAAGTTTCAAACCGATGTAAACATTTTACTTATATATGTATCCACTGTATTGGTTGTGTTGCTATGATTCCTATTATTCATTGGTTGTGATGCTAAACATGACGTCCTCCACCCCAGAAAGATTCCACCATTCCGGTTTCGGGGTGTGACAGGGTGGTGTTAGGTTTATTTGATTATTGTTGATTTGTGAAATAAAGAATGTGAATCTAATCCATGTTATGGAAATATGAATATGATCCATGTTATAAGAAAATCGACTTTGACAAAAATACCCTTAACTTTAGGAGTTCCTAAATGGTTCTTAACATTTATGGGTTCTTATTTGATATTTTACCTGTACATATAGATGTAGGATCGTTTAGGAACCCAAATTTTGGTATGAACCACGAGGACTAAAATCAACCCTTTTATCATTAAAAATAAATAGCTGAAATAAATTGTAATTTCTTTTTTTAAGTGTGATGTCGTTTTTGTAAATAAGTTGAAATTTTGGTTGTTTTCATCTTAAGGGTTTAATATGTAGATAGAACCGCTTCTCATCATCTAAAGCCTTATTCTTTCTCTCTATTTATTTTTCAAATCGATCAAGATTTTGATGAAATGTAGCTTCGATCTGTGTTAAAGGACATTGAAATCATTATCTATTGTTATTGTTCTTTTATATATATATATATATATATATATATATATATATATATATATATATATATATATATATAAATCCTTTGATAATCAATTGAAAATGAAGGTTTTAGTTTCGTTTTAGTTATAAATCACACTAACTTCTTCAAATCACTCTTATTCCTCGTTTTTTTTTGGCATTTATCGGTTCCGTTTCATCACATATTTGCATCGATTATTCTCAATTTCTAAATGGAAGAAGGTAAACCCTAGTTCCTTTATTATTTGTTGATCCTTGTCAAGTTCTTAAGGTATTCGGTTTTTTTTTTTTTTTTTTTTTTTTTTTTTTTTGTAATTTATAGTTAATGAAGTAGCTTAAATCACTTTTTTTCTTTATTTTGTTGTTTTGTCTTTGATTTTTGTTTACAAACTGTAGATTTAGAAATTTATTTAGGGTTTTAATTGTTAGTATATTCATCTGACTAAATCTTCATTTTCTTTCTTGTTTTGGAACATATGTTGAATATATTTTGCTTATTGTAGCTTATTTATTAGTTTGGATCATCTAATTTTTGTTGCTGGTATATGTGAATAAACTTATAATTGTGGATCTTATGTTTGTTGGTATGTTGCTTACTGGTCTATAGTTTATCATTTTTGATCTTTTGTGTTTGTTTTTAGAATATGTTGTATTGTTGTTAACCTTCTTTTGTCCATCATATGTTGTTGATGAAATGTTTTTTTATTGTAATTGATTAATAATTTATGATCATTTAAGTATGTTTTGCTGGAATATGTGTTTCACATTAGTTTTTTTGGATCATATGTTTTATGAATGGAGTATATTGTGTTATTTATGTAGTGCTTATTCAAATGCATTTGATTCTTTACGTTTATGTGTATTGTTTATTAATAATTGCTATTATGCTTATTAATAATTGTTTTGTTGAATAGGTAAATCGTTGTTTGCATCCCTTCCAACTACACTGAAAATTTCTACTTTGCATATTCACTTAAAGAAACAACAATCTAGCCATATTATCTTCCTACAATTCTCCATCCATCCCTTTTTTCACTTCCTCAAAGCACACGTAGTGTAACAAACCAAAAAACAGAGTAAAATTTTCATTTTTCAAAAACAACCCAATGACCATAATTGTTTACAAACATTGTTTCAAAAGTGATAATCAATAATCAGAGTATCCCAAAATACAAATAACATAAAATCCGAAGGATGTGCACGATCACGCCTTCGCCTTGTCACGATCATCTGAAGTACCTGAAACAATAAAATGGAACTGTAAGCCAAAACATAGTGAGTTCCCCCAAGTACCATCACACAAACATATAACCAAACAGATACTCGGTCCACAACCTTATGGTTGGATTATGTGACATCCCCTAATTTCTCGGCCAGAAAAGACCGATTTAATTTATGATTTTTAAAATAAAATCAGAGAAATCTTTTCAAAAGATGTTGCGGAATAGGTCCCCAAAATAAAACATGATAAAAGTTTATCAAAACCCTTCTTTAAGAAGGTATATATTTTCCATATATATATATATATATATATATATATATATATATATATATATATATATATATATATATATATATATATATATATATATATATATATATATATATATATATATATATCATAACCTCGGGATGTCATGTTCCGATACAGATCAAAAGCATAAACAAGACATTATAAGTCTTACTACGGTTATTTACAACTACTGGCCTATAATCAAAAATCTCTCATCGTCCTCCGACTATGCTCGGGCCTCCGACTATGCTCGGGCCTCCGACTATGCTCGGGGTCCACTACCTGTAATCATAAAAAGCTGAGTGGGTCAGGCTTGGGAGCCTGGTGAGCATATAGGGTTTTCAACTCACAATAATAATAACATATTAAGTTCACCAATCAACAATAACCCTGATTACCCATTCCCGTTGTCCTCACTTTACGTCCCTAAACACCTAACACAAGGGACTTAACCTAAGGAATATCATCGGGTTGGACACTACTGATAAGGGGACTCCTCAGCCATACATGTCCTAAAGGCAACCATGAGGGGGATTGGAGTACACCAATGAACATTTAGTTCATCAACACCTACAAGTTGCGAACTTGCTAGTGTACCACTGGACTGTCTAGAAAGGTCCGTGATCGTCATCTATACTCCGCTAGACGACTACAACAACACCAACAACAACACCGACACCGAGGACTCTCATCATTTTAACACCCACCGACTATTTTGTCTACCCATGTTCTACCCAACATATTTGTAGATAAAATACATATACAGTTTAAAACTTGTATAAAACATCAATTCAACAGTCACCTCAAATAAACAATTAACATATTTACACATAACACGTATTTTAAGGTAAATACTTCATATCTATGTGTAAATTGAAAGTAACTACACACTCACTTGTTTTGATGAAAATCGGGCAGCAATTCGTTTCCTAAAACGATCGTTTCTAATAAAACCGGGAGTTTTATTGAGAAACCGAGCTCTGCAAAAGTCGGGCTTCGAAACCGAAAGATAAATTTTCCGGGCTTCACGGGCACTTCGTGGCGTATTCCGGGGCTTATAATTGATACCGGGGCTTCGGGGGATGTTAATATGAAAGAAATATGGGTTTAGGGGCTAAAAGTGACAAGTTTTCAAAATACCCCCGGGAGGTCTCGCACCCTTCTATTTATAGGGGCGAGCCTCCTGATCCAACCGCTGAGAAGAAGCCACGCGTCGCAGATCCGAAGCTCGCAGGGGATGGCTCGCACGAGGCTGCACATGCGAAGGCCTCGCTATCCTCTCCTGATTGGACCGAGGTCTACTAGTCCGAAGTAGAGGCATCGTGGCAGCTTGCGAGGGTTCGGTGTCGTGCAAGAAGGTACGTGTCGCATCGCTACTGGACCGCTTCGGATAAGGCCAGGTGCTCGGATGACTCAGCAGCTCGAACACGTGGCTCGCCTGACTCACCAATCTCGGACACGTGGCACGTTCTAAGCGAGGGTGACGTGGCAAATCGTGACTATGCGAATTTTCTCGGTTTTTGTGCAAAAACTTCTAAAATCCATAACTTTCGCATACGAGCTCCGTTTTTGACGTTCTTTATACGCATGCGTAGGTAAAATTACGCTCTACAACTTCCGTTTAGACTTCGTCGGCTAATTTTGGCTTTAATTTTTATATTATTATTTTTAACAGACCGGGACAGGAAATCCGTTAAAAATTCATAACTTCTTCACCCGACGTCCGTTTTCGTCAGACTTTTTACTGTTGTGCTACTATTTACAAGACCTTCGATTCTCGTTGAGGTCGTGTCGGCTAAAAATCACTCGATCTAAAATTCGAGTTTTTAGCTGTCTACTGCTAAGCTGAAACTTCGAAAAATCATAACTTCCTCATATGAAGTCAGATTCAGGCGTTCTTTTTATCGAACTTCTCGGTTTAACGAACACTACGAGTTTTGTTTAGATCACTAAGGCTAAAAAGTAGTTTATTGAAAACTCACTTTTTACGACATTTCAGCACCGAGCCGGTTTTGTCGTGAAACTTTGACAGGTCATAACTTCTTCGTTATAACTCGGATTTCGGCATTCTTTATATATCCGTAATCCTTGTCATGACCACTACAACTTTCTTGGCTTTATCTAAAATTTAATTTTGACGCTCATTTTTATTCTTAATTAATTAACTCCTAGTAATTAAGCATAAAACACATAGAATTCACATAATTCCTTTTTCATTTCTTCAAAATGAGTTACAAAGGTTAACCTAGACTATCACATTAATATTAATGCCTAGGCTAGAAACACGAGTGTTACAGATTACCCCTGGCCCACAACTTTTTGGTTGGAATGCCCCAGCCCACAACCTTCCGGTTGGATTGCTTAATACATGATGGGTCCACAACCTCCTGGTTGGATTACCCATGACCCACAACCTTTCGTTTAGATTGATTAATACATGCTGGGTCCACAACCTCCTGGTTGGATTACCCCTAGCCCACAACCTTCCGGTTGGAATGCCCCGGTTTGTTGACTGACAGCACAAAGCAGTACAATATCAACCCCACCATACCATGTCGACATGTACATAACAAATAACATATCTCCATCAACAGATAATCATATAACAACAGACAAACAGGCAGATCTACAGATCACTTCAACATAGCAACATCCTCTAAACCAGGATACATAACTCAATGGGCTGACACTGGTGCTATGACATCCTAAAAATACATCCCAAAAATTTTCGTTTGAAAACTTTACTAAAACATAATATCAAATATTAAAAGATAAATCCATGGATCATGCGTCTCAAAATGTCATAATAAGTTTATCAAATCAACTGATGTCAAAACATATCAAAATATCCGAATAAAACTCCCTGGACAAACTGAAGCTGTGGTGTGTGCCATGCCATCATCCCGAGCTCTTCCCCTTACTAGCGGAAGTACCTGAAACCAAACACTGAAACTGTAAGCACAAAGCTTAGTGAGCTCCCCCAAACTACACATACCATACAATAACATATTAAGCAACTACTGGGCCTTGCCCACTGCATCGGACCGAAGTCCGGAGACTGTATCAGACTAAAGTCCGGGACTAACCAGGGCCTTGCCCTCTGCATCGGACCGAAGTCCGGAAACTGCATCAGACCGAAGACCGGAACTAACCAGGGCCTTGCCCTCTGCATCGGACCGAAGTCCGGAACTGACTGAACATAGCATAGCATAATCATAACTACTAGCATAAACACAGATACTGCATACTGCATCGGACCTAAGCCCGGAACACATAACACAAAGACATGCTTGAATCACAAAGACATCAAGCACACTGACCTACTGCATCAGACCGAAGTCCGGAACTACTGCCAACTAAACGAGCCGACATTGTGGCCGTAGACCCGTTCCTACTATAAGGAAACTCACCTCGTAACGCTGGCTGCTGAGGTGCTAAATCTGAGACTGTCTGACTGCTGCTCCAGAACTCCCCGGCTACAAATCCCATAAACACTAAATCAAATACTGATAACTAATCTCAGGGTAAAATGACTATTTTACCCCTGGTCAAAGTCAACTTCCTGGTCAAAGTCAACTTCCTGGTTGACTCTACTCGCCGAGTCCTACTATGAACTTGCCGAGTTCCCGGACTCACTCTTTTCCACTCGCGACTCGACTCGTCGAGTGGGGACGTAGACTCGCCGAGTCCCTCTACTTCCAGCTCCTTGTTCTAACTCACTGAGTCCTCTTCCACTCGCTGATTCAACTCACAACTCTAAAATCGGAGAAACCAGGAGTTTGCGCTCCGACTCGCCGAGTCCAAGAACAACTCGTCGAGTCTTATGCATGTCCTCACTAAACAGTTGATTTTAATCGATTCCAGTGCATCCGAATCATAGATCTGAGCTTCTAGGGCCGATATAACACGTAAAGTTACCAACTTTACGTACATGCATAGAGGTATGAAGCTAAAACACCAAAATAAGCTAGAAATTGGAACCTAGGGTTTGGAACAAGGCCTTGCTTTGCATAAAGGTAGCTACTTTGAGCTTCTGGGGCTCAATGATGTCCAGATCTATAACTCACTACCCTAAAGGAGCTCCAATCTCGAGTTTAGACCTTGAAATGTCCCAAAAATGGCAAAACAAGCATATATGAAGATCTACTAGGAAAATGAACAAGGTAGAGACTTTATTACCAGATGAAGTAGCAAATGGAAACTAGCTTCTGGATCTCCTTCTTCTCCTTTGCACCTTCACTCCTTCCTTCTCTTCTACACTTCCAAGAATACACCAAAACACTCAAAATCAAGAAGGAATCACTCAAACTCACCAATGGAGGCTAGGGTTTTGAGGGGGAAACGCTCTAAGGGTGCTGGAGGCTGGGATGGGGGCTATAAGGACGTTTAAATAGGGTACAAACCCTAAGGATTAGGGTTTCATCCAGACTGGCCTACTCGTCGAGTCCAGGCGCGGACTCGCCGAGTAGATCACTTAAAACCCGCGTCCAACCTGGCATCTACTCGACGAGTAACTCGTCGAGTAGCTCTTTATAAAAGACTTTCAATAATAATACGTACCAGGAACGGGGCGTTACAATTCTCCCCCACTTATCTTAGACTTCGTCCTTGAAGTCTGCTGTCTCTGGAAACAACTCTGGTTAGTGCTCCCTCATCTCTTCCTCGAGCTCCCACGTCCACTTTGAACCCTTGCGGTGCTGCTACTGCACCTTAACTAACTCTACTGACTTGTTCCTCAGCTTTTTCACCTTGCGATCTAGAATCGCCACTGGTCTCTCGATATAGTTCAGGCTATCGTCAACCTGAATGTCCTACAGGGGTACTACTGCTGAATCATCCACTAAGCACTTCCGCAACTGAGAAACATAGAACGTGCTGTGGATCTGGCTGAGCTCCGCTGGAAGATCTAACCGATAAGCAACCCGACCCACCCAGGCCAAAACCCTAAACGGACCAATGAATCTGGGGCCCAGCTTGCCCCTCTTTCGAAATCTGATAACACCCTTCCAAGGTGACACTTTCAGGAGGACCATATCGCCCACCTGAAACTCCAAGTCCGAACGCCTCCTGTCGGCGTAACTCTTCTGTCGACTCTGCGCAGTCTGCAGTCTGCTACGGACCTGCTGGATCAACTCTGTGGTCTTGAGCACCACCTCAGTGCTCCCGATGACCCTCTGAACGACCTCGCCCCAACAAATCGGGGTCCTACATTTCCTCCCATAAAGCATCTCGAAAGGAGGGCGATCAATACGGGCGTGGTAACTATTGTTATACGAAAATTTCGCTAATGGAAGATACGTATCCCAACTGCCACCAAAATCTAGAACACATGCCCGCAGCATGTCCTCGAGAGTCTGAATCGTCCTCTCGCTCTGCCCGTCCGTCTGAGGGTGGAAAGCGGTGCTGAAGTGAAGAAGAGTCCCCATCTCGTCATGAAACCGCTTCCAAAACCTGGAAGTGAACCGGACGTCTCGATCTGATACTACTGATAGTGGCACTCCATGTCGTGCCACTACCTCGCGCACATAAATATCGGCTAGCTTCTCGGTCGATATGCTCTCCTGAATCGGTATGAAATGCGCGCTCTTGGTCAGCCGATCCACTATGACCCAAATCGAATCAACTCCACGTGCGGTCCTGGGGAGCTTATTGATGAAATCCATAGTGATATCCTCCCATTTCCACACTGGAATGTCGAACGGCTGCATCTTGCCGTGGGGTCTCTGATGCTCTGCCTTGACCTTCCTGCAGGTCAGGCATCTCTCCACGTACCAAGCTACGTCTCGCTTCATGCAGGGCCACCAATAGTCAGGTCGAAGATCTCTGTACATCTTTGTCGCCCCTGGGTGGATGGAGAACCGAGACTTGTGAGCCTCGTCCATCAAAACCTGCCGTACTCCGTCCCAGTACGGTACCCATACTCTCCCATGAAGGGTCAACAATCCTCGACTGTCATAGTCAAAGGAAGCTACTCGGCCCACAATCCTCTCATACTTCTGCCTCTCCTCCTTCAGGCCCTCAACATGTGCCTCTCTGATCTGCTCCAACAATGGAGTAGTCACTGTCATCCTCAGACATACATCCCTGATCGGGGCTGCTTCTGCCTTGCGGCTCAGGGCGTCGGCCACTACGTTGGCCTTGCTCGGATGATAAAGGATCTCACAGTCATAATCCTTTACCACGTCTAACCATCGGCGCTGCCTCATGTTCAGATTCGGCTGATCCATGAGGTACCTCAAACTCTTGTGATCCGTGTAAATGATACAGCGGACCCCATAGAGGTAATGTCTCCAAATCTTGAGGGCGAACACCACTGCCCCCAGCTCTAAATCGTGCATCGGATAGTTAGCCTCGTGAGGCTTCAACTGTCTAGAGGCATAAGCTATCACATGCCCTCGCTGCATTAACACTGATCCCATACCTGTGATCGAAGCATCACAGTAAACTACAAAATCCTCTACTCCCTCTGGCAGGGTGAGAATTGGCGCCTCGCACAATCTCTGTCTGAGGGTCTCAAATGCTGCCTGCTGCTCAGGCCCCCAACGAAACACCACCGACTTCTTGGTCAGTCGGGTGAGCGGAACTGCTATCTTGGAGAAATCCTGGATGAATCTCCTGTAGTACCTTGCCAGTCCTAGGAAACTCCGAATCTCAGTTTGAGACCTCGGGACCTCCCACTGCATCACGGCCTCTATCTTGGCCGGATCTACTAGTATACCCTTCTGGTTGACGAGGTGACCAAGGAACTGCACCTCCCGCAACCAGAACTCGCACTTGGAGAACTTTGCGAACAGTCTCTCCCTCCTCAGCATCTCTAACACCTCTCTCAGGTGCTCCTCATGCTGCTCCTGAGTCTTGGAATAAACCAAGATGTCATCAATGAACACTATCACAGACCGATCCAGCATCGGTCTGCATACGCGGTTCATGAGATCCATGAACGCAACTGGAGCGTTAGTGAGCCCGAACAACATCACCACAAACTCATAATGACCATAACGGGTCCTAAAAGCGGTCTTCTGCACATCCTCATCCCTGACTCGCATCTGGTGATACCCTGACCGCAGATCAATCTTGGAGAACCAAGATGCTCCCTGAAGCTGGTCAAACAAGTCATCTATCCTCCGGAGTGGGTAACGGTTCTTCACCGTTACCTTATTCAACTCCCGGTAATCTATGCACATACGGTGTGACCCATCCTTCTTCCTTATGAATAGGATCGAGGCTCCCCATGGTGAACTACTCGGCCTGATAAAACCCTTGTCTAGCAGCTCCTGCAGCTGTGTAGACAACTCCTGCATCTCTAGAGGAGCCAACCGATACGGTGCCTTGGCTATCGGAACCGCAGCAGGAACCAGATCAATCCGAAACTCGACCTGTCTCTCCGGGGGTATTCCAGGAAAATCCTCTGGGAATACGTCCGGGTACTCTCGTACTACTGGCACATCGTCAACTGTCGCCTTACCCTTCTCCCGGGCATCTATGACATAGGCGACGTACCCTGCGCAACCCTGCTGAACGTAGCGCCTCGCTCTCGCTGCTGAACACAGAATCGGTCCGCGCTGTGGCCTCTCGCCTTGGATCACTAACTCTCCCCCATTAGGAGTGCGAACCCTCACTAACTGCAGTTCACAATCAATCACTGCCCCATTGGGGCTCAGCCAATCCATACCCACTATAATCTTATTCCTTCGCAGGGGAATGGGAACCAAGTCCACTGAAAACTGCTCATCAAATAACCGCAGCGAACACGCCCTATGTACTTGATGGGTTTTGAGCATTCTAACATTCCTAAGTGTACATGCAACCCTAATAACCTTGGATCTATGTTTGTCTAATTATCATGCAAAGTTGAATTCCAAGGTTATATTCCTATCTAGCATACATGGGGAACAAATTTTAACTTGCATGAAAGATAGAATAACTTACCTTGTTGTTGCTTATGATCCTTGAAACCTTGTGAGCCTAGCACCCCAAGTGTGATGCCTCAAATGCTTCACACAGCACCAAATGCTTTTGGACTGACTTTAGAGAGAATACACACTTCTAAAATCGGCCTAGCCCTCTTGTTTCTTATGTGTTGCCAATTTTGGTGGAGAATGAGTTTCTTATATAGTGTTGACACATCTAGGGTTACACCATGTAAACCCTAATGTGTCATGACTCTTCATTTCCATGACCCATGGGTTTGTAACTCCCATGGAGCATCCATGGAGCATCCTATGGGTGGAACCCAACTTGATAATCCATGAAGCCTCTTAGCCCACTATATAAGATATGGAAGATTTACATAATCTACCCATATATTTAATTAGTTATCTTTTGATCACTTAATTAATTCTAAATTAATTCTTGATCAAACTAATTAAATAATATTATTAATATATTAGAACTTATAATATATTAATAAACCCTAAGTGTTATTTCTCTCATTTTAGTTTATCCAATTGCATGGTGCCATGCAACCCAAATGGACCATGCCGGGTCGGGTCAAGTACATACCAGAAATAGTTATGGACTTAGACACCTTATCCAACAGTCTCCCACTTGGATAAGTCTAATAACTATAACTGCAATACTTCAGGAACCGATCGGCAATCGTAGCTCTTTCAAGGTCTCTCGGAACTGAGAAGATGATGATACGCCATTTAAGATAAGTGATCATATAATCCTCTGTTCTAGATATCAGCCGGACAAATACATGGAACAATGTCTTACTTACTGTCCAGCAGTTTGTTTCCCGATTTCCGATTTGTTTGACAAAGAACTTAATTGAACACATCAACTTAGTTCTGACCGGGCCCGGTACATAGGTCAAAACAAAATCATCGAGGGGCCCAGATATCAGCTTCTAATCCAAGAAGGAACAGATAAACTTCGACTCATATGTTTGTTCTACCACTCATTGAATTATACACAAAAGCACGTTTTATAACATCGAGTTACCAATGCGTTAACGTACAATCAATGCATAACCAACTCATAAGTAACAAATCATATCTCTAGGTTTGAAGACTTATATGATATTACCGTCTCACGATCACTCGAGATAAATTCCATGAAGTGATTCCAGTGAGCGTGGGTTGAGTCCAATGCTCAGAACTTATGAGCACTCATGAGTGTTGTAGCCATGTCCAACAACTTAGACCTCTGCAACCAATCATGACAGTCTTGATTCATACCTACTTCCGACATATGACCGACTGTGGAGGTTCGAATAATATGATATACCAAACATAATTATTCTGGAAGTCAAAACATGCAAAAGAAATATAGTAAACGATCGACAAGAGATAGCAACACTTTACTCATAAATAAAACACCTTTTATTCATCATCTAATGTCAATTACACTTTACAAATTTCAAGGTTATCTAACTACTAAATCTAATATCATCCTTCAGCCCTATGCTCCGAGCATGCTGGAGATGCTTAACCCGAGTCAGTCCCTTCGTGAGGGGATCTGCTGGATTCTCATCTGATGATACCCTCTTTGCCACGAGGAGTCCTTATTCTATTGGATGTCTGATGAAATGGTATTTTCTGTCGATGTGTCTGGATCTCCCGTGATCCCTTGGTTCCTTGGCTAAGGCAACTGCACTTTCACTATCACAGAAAATTTCCATTGGCTCTTTAATAGCTGGTACAACTCCAAGGTCTCCAATGAAGTTCTTCAGCCATATCGCCTCCTTTGCTGCCTCGCTAGCTGCTATACACTCTGATTCGCAAGTTGAATCAGCCACTGTCTCTTGCTTGGAACTCTCCCAAGAAATTGCTCCTCCATTTAAGGTAAAGACCCAGCCTGACTGAGGGCGGAAATTATCCCTATCAGTCTGAAAGCTAGCATCACTATACCCTACAACTCTCAAGTCTTCACTCACACCGAGGGTAAGGACCCAGTCCTTAGTCCTCCGTAGGTACTTGAGGATATTCTTTACCGCAGTACAGTGTGCCTTGCCAGGGTTCCCCTGATACCTGCTAACCATGCTCAAAGAAAAGGCTACATCAGGTCGAGTACACGTCATAGCATACATGATCGATCCTACAGCTGAAGCATAAGGTATTCGACTCATTTCTGCTATCTCAGCCTCAATACTAGGGCTTTGTGTCTTACTCAATCTGGCGTTACTCTGGACGGGTAACTCTCCTTTCTTGGAGTCCTGCATGCCGAATCTCTTCAGCACCTTATCCAAGTAGGTACTCTGACTAAGTCCAATTAGTCTTTTACTCCGGTCTCTCAAGATCCTTATCGCTAGAATATAGGCAGCTTCTCCTAGGTCCTTCATAGAGAAACACTTCCCAAGCCAGGACTTAACTTCCTGCAGAGTTGGGATGTCATTTCCTATGAGTAGTATGTCATCCACATAAAATACCAAAAAGCTAACTATACTCCCACTAGCCTTGACATATACACAAGATTCATCTTCACTCCTAGAAAAGCCAAATTCTTTGACTTTCTCATCAAAGCAAAGATTCCATCTGCGAGGTGCTTGCTTTAACCCATAAATGGATTTCTCAAGCTTACACACTTTATTAGGGTACTCTGTGTTGACAAAACCCTCTGGCTGACTCATGTAAACATCCTCAGCCAACTTTCCATTAAGGAAAGCGGTTTTGACATCCATTTGCCATATTTCATAGTCATGAAATTCAGCTATGGCTAACAGAACCCTAATAGACTTAATCTTGGCCACTGGAGAAAATGTCTCATCATAATCAACTCCCGGAGTTTGTGAGAAACCCTTTGCAACCAGTCGTGCCTTATAAGTGTGTACATTACCATCCATGTCGGTCTTCTTCTTGAAGATCCATTTGCACCCTATAGTCTTACGACCTGGTACATTCTCAACCAAGTTCCAAACTTGATTGTCATACATGGACTGTATGTCGCTGTCCATTGCCTCTTTCCACTTGGCTGACTCAGGGACTGCCATGGCTTCCGCGTAACTGTTAGGTTCATCCAGACCTATCAGTGTCCCATCACTGATAAGTGTATCACCTTCCGCAGTAATATGGAATCCATAGTAATGCTCAGGTGCATTCCTAACCCTTGTGGAACGCCTCAGAGGTACAGACTTGTCAATTGGCTCAACAGAAGTTTCCTCCTCAAGTTGAGTGCTAGGGTTTGAAGTTCCTTCACCACTTGACTCTTGAATTTCTTCAAGGTCAACTTGCCTCCCACTGTCTCCTTGGCTTATTAACTCTCTCTCTCTCTCTCGAAAGAAAGCCCTCCTAGCTACAAAGACCACATTCTCACTAGGTCTGGAGAAGAGGTAACCAAAGGATTTTTGTGGGTAGCCGATGAAAATACACCTCTCACTTCGAGGTTCGAGCTTATCATGAGTCTCGTGTCTCACGAAAGCCTCGCAACCCCAAATCTTAATGTGGTCTAGTTTGGGTACTTTACCAGTCCACATCTCATGAGGAGTTTTGGCAACTTTCTTTGTGGGAACTAGATTAAGGATATGGGCGACAGTCTCTAAGGCATACCCCCAAAATGAGATTGGTAGTGAAGCTCGACTCATCATGGAACGAACCATATCCAACAAGGTTCGATTACGCCTCTCAGCTACACCATTCAACTGCGGTGTCCTGGGAGGTGTCAATTGTGAGACAATCCCACATTCCCTAAGATAGTCGAGGAACTCTAAACTAAGATACTCACCACCTCGATCGGATCGAAGCATCTTAATGTTCCTGCCCAATTGATTCTCGACTTCCTGTTTAAACTCTTTAAACCTCTCAAAAGTCTCTGACATATGCTTGATTAAGTAGACATATCCATATCTACTGTAATCATCAGTAAAAGTCAAATAATAACGATTAGCATCCCTTGTGGCATGTTTGAAGGGCCCACACACATCCGTGTGTATAAGATCCAACAAACTTTCACCCCTCTCACAAGAACCTGTGAAGGGTGACTTTGTCATTTTTCCAAGTAAGCATGATTCGCAACTATCATCTGACTTTAGGTCAAATGACTCCAATACTCCATCCTTTTGGAGTTGGCTTATGCGTTTCTTGCTTATATGTCCAAGACGACAATGCCATAATGATGCTTTATCCAAGTTATTATCATTAACAGAATCAATACACAATACATTATTTCCTAAGTTATCAACCACAGATACAGTTTCATACACACCATCACAAGGTAATGCTTTAAAATAAAGAACATTATTAAAGAAAGCATTAATCGAACCAACTTCATTATCAAATGAAAAGGTGAAACCTTGTTTATACAATGCATGAAAGGAAATAATATTTCTTGCCATTTCTGGCGAATAACAACATTTATTCAAATCTAAACTAAACCCACTACTTAGCGATAAAGTATAAACTCCAATCTTGGTGACAGGTAAAGCTTTCCTATTCCCCATGATTAAGTTTATTCTTCCATGCTCCACATTCTCACTTCTTCTTAGTCCCTGCAAATCAGAACATATATGAATACCACAACCGGTATCAAGGACCCAAGAGTTAGAATGGGGTGAGTTATTAGATAAGATAGTGTAAATACCTGCATGGTTGGGTTTAACTTTCCCATCCTTCACATCTTGCTGGTACTTTGGGCAGTTCCGCTTCCAATGTGACTTTTCATGGCAATAGAAGCATTCAGCCTCTTTTGGGTCAGAAGAAGGAGTGACGAAACCTTTCTTGGTTCCACTTGAAGAAGATCCATCAAGGGTCCTAGCCTTGGTACCCTTCGAAGAGCTCTTCCTCTTCTTCCCTCTACCTTTCCCGATTGCCAAAACCGGGGCGGAGTTTGGAGTAGGAGTGTTAACAACCGACTTACCCTTAAGACCTGTTTATGCGGTCTTGAGGAGTCCCTGAAGTTTGTTGAGTGTGACCTCTTCCTTATTCATGTGATATGTCATGCAGAATTGATCATAGCACCATGGTAAGGAGTGCAAAATGATATCTATTGCAAGCTCCTCAGGGAAGTTCACATTAAGCTTCAGCAACCGATCCACATACCTTTGCATTTTCTGCATGTGGCTCGTGACGGATTCCCCGTCCTTCATCATGGTTGTTATGATAGAGCATATGATTTCATACCTCTCTTGTCGTGCACTTTGATGGTATCTTTCCATCAGATCTTGGTGCATTTCAAAAGGGTAGAAGTCCTCATAGGACTTTTGGAGTTCCGCTGTCATGGTGGCCAACATGATGCATGCCACTTTTGTAGCATTCCTTTCATGTGCCCGGAAGTCAGCGATCTCCTGGGGAGTTGCAGTGGTCTCATCAATATCCTTAAGCTCCTTGTCAAGGACATATTCTTTGTCCTCGTAGCGGGTAATCATCCTGATGTTTCTAATCCATTCATTGAAGTTGGATCAATCAAAAGTGACTTTCCCACACAAGTTCATAAGGGTAAAGGAGCCATTAGGATTAGAGCCAAAAGCAGCATTGTTTGAAGACATCTGAAAGAAGAGAACAAGATTAGTTTAGATATTAAGAGAGTCCTTAATAAAACACCCAAATGTAATATTAAGGCTAGGATCCAATCACAATATATTATAACTTAGAAGAGGTATACCGTAATCCAAGCTATAACATATTTGAAAGGTAGGTGAATGACGATTCACCAATTTCCACCATGAAAAACGAAATATAAATATTAGGTTTTTAATTGATTTTTAGAAATTCCTAGATTCTTTTGAGATTCAATGAACTTTTCAAAGGCATGTTTCAATCTCGAGTGTGCCCTCCAAGTTTTGTGACTAGGATACCGAGGATCACAAAACGAGGTGTGAAGTAACCATGCAAATCACTTGGTACCCTCAAGGTTTATCACTCAATCGATGTGCCGGTAAACCACACACGCTCCACCAATGCTATGGTAAACCTTAAGTCACCCTTTACCTACCTTGTTAAGTCCAAGTTAGTGTGCCGGTTAACCACACACGCTCCACCAACGACTTAAACAAAGTGTAAAGTGTAATTTCATGGATTAGCACCTTATTCACATTTTCCTAAAGTAACTAAGATTGGGAATTTAATAAAAGCATTTAGTTACTTTATAACATTCATCATACTTTTAATGAGAATTTATAAGTCCTTGTGTTACCTGTTCGACTAACGACCCTCCACCGATCAAGGAAGCGGTGGGTGAGAGTGGACACCCATTAAGTTGCCATTTTATAGGCAACAACCTTATACCCCCCTTATAGACCGGCTTCGTGAATGAGGCGTACTAGCGGTAAGACGACTTGACGTTATACATATATATATTAGTAACTTATAATATTATAAAGTATAAGGGTTGAATTTTAACTTTTAAAATTCTAAGGGTTGGAACTAAAGTTTTAATCAAGACTTTACATGTTCCAAAACTTGAGGGCAAGTTTTGTAAACTTCCAAAACTTTTCATTTCTTATAACTTATGAATTAATTGAGTAATAAAAATGAAGACTCTTCATTTTTATAACTCTTGTGTTCTTTTAATGGCTTTAATAAAAGTGAGACTTTTGGTTTTCCATAACTTGAGGACAAGTTATGGACTCCATTAAAACACATTATGATCATGAATTAAACTACCATGAAGGTTACAAACAATTCCTATGATCATCTAATCTTCATAAGTTCAAGAACATGAATATGAACACTTTCAAGAATCAAAAAATTACACTTAAAAAAAGTTGTAATTTTAATAATTGCCATTGTAAATGGATTAGCATAAACATTACACCATCTAAAACAAGCTTTAAAACATCAAAACAGTTTAGGGTAATGTTTCTAATCCATTTCCAGCAACAAATGTGCAAACTTTCATACGAGCAGAAAACAGAAAAACGATTTTTTTTTCAAGCTGTATGCACACAAAAAAAAAAAACAACAAACAAACCTAGGCTCTGATACCACTGATGGGTTTTGAGCATTCTAACACTTCCTAAGTGTACATGCAACCCTAATAACCTTGGATCTATGTTTGTCTAATTATCATGCAAAGTTGAATTCCAAGGTTATATTCCTATCTAGCATACATGGGGAACAAATTTTAACTTGCATGAAAGATAGAATAACTTACCTTGTTGTTGCTTATGATCCTTGAAACCTTGTGAGCCTAGCACCCCAAGTGTGATGCCTCAAATGCTTCACACAACACTAAATGCTTTTGGACTGACTTTAGAGATAATACACACTTCTAAAATCGGCCTAGCCCTCTTGTTTCTTATGTGTTGCCAATTTTGGTGGAGAATGGGTTTCTTATATAGTGTTGACACATCTAGGGTTACACCATGTAAACCCTAATGTGTCATGACTCTTCATTTCCATGACCCATGGGTTTGTAACTCCCATGGAGCATCCATGGAGCATCCATGGAGCATCCTATGGGTGGAACCCAACTTGATAATCCATGGAGCCTCTTAGCCCACTATATAAGATATGGAAGATTTACATAATCTACCCATATATTTAATTAGTTATCTTTTGATCACTTAATTAATTCTAAATTAATTCTTGATCAAACTAATTAAATAATATTATTAATATATTAGAACTTATAATATATTAATAAACCCTAAGTGTTATTTCTCTCATTTTAGTTTATCCAATTGCATGGTGCCATGCAACCCAAATGGACCATGCCGGGTCGGGTCAAGTACATACCAGAAATAGTTATGGACTTAGACACCTTATCCAACAGTACTCTCGCGACCCTGACGGTCCTGTCATCAGCTATCTCAACCTCAAGTGGGCAATCCAGCTCCCCCGGAGCTCTGCTAAACCTCTTGCTAAGCGCAAGTGAAACAAATGATCGGGTAGCCCCCGAGTCAAACAATACTCTAGCTGAAATGCCGTTCATTAAGAACGACCCTATACGAAAACATATAACCATTAGAAACAATCAATATCAATAAAGAGATAAGAGGAAAATACATACCCGTCACCACATCAGGAGTCGCTCGCGCCTCCTCTGTTGTCATCTGAAAATCTCTACTCTTCGCCACTGGCGCCTCAGCCCGACCCTGACGGCCGTCTGTAATCCTCAAAGTAGCAGGGGCAGGTGCTGCCACCTTCCCTGCTGCTGCTAAACTCGGACACTGGGACTTTTTATGTCCCCTCTGATTGCAATGGAAGCAAATAAGATCAGATGCTGTGGTAGTAGTGGTAGTAGCTGTACAATCTCTACTCATATGCCCGGTCCGACCGCACTTGTAGCAGCCGGAGATCCCTGCCTTGCACGCCCCATCGTGCAATCTCCCACACTTGCCACACCTACTGTGGCTCTGCTGTCCTCTGGATCTGTGATCCGCTACCTTGGGCTTTTTGCCCAAACTCCCTGTGCCAGACGCCGCCTCTGGCTTCCTCTTCTTCTCCATCTCCAAATCTATCTCTCTCTCACGAGCCCTCGCAATCATGTCATCCAGCGTTTTACAGTTGGACCGGCTCACAAACTGGCGGATATCACTCCGCAACATCTCATGATAACGGGCCTTCTTCATTTCCTCATCACCTGCATACTGAGGAACGAGAAGAGCCCTCTCCCTGAACTTGGCAGTAATCTCCGCCACTGTCTCTGTAGTCTGGGTGAGATCCTGAAACTCCCTGGCTAACTGTTGCACCTCAATAACCGGTGCAAACCCGGCTCTGAACCTGGTAGTAAAATCAGCCCAAGTCATCGCATCAAGCGCTGCGTCATCCCCGATGACATGCCTGATCTCCTCCCACCAATCTCGTGCCCTCTCCTTCAGAAGACAGGATGCTAGTCTGACATTGTCCCCCTCGGGACATCTGCTGGTGCGGAACACATTGGCGATATCCGCCAACCACCTGGTACTCGCAATGGGATCCCGTGCCCCATGGTAGTCTGGAGCTCCACAAGCCCGGAACTCCCTGAAGGTGAGTGTGCGCGACCCCATCATGGCCGCCACCTCAGCACGGAAGGTGCTCAACCTCTCGTCCATCAGCTCTAAAATACCCTCCTTGATCGAACCGAAGATCACATGGGTCTGCTCAAGTATGGTGCGAGTAACCTCTGAACAGAGGAACTCCCTGGTCTGCTCATCTAGATGCTCGGCCCCCGAGCCTGATCCTGATCCCTCGTCGACTCCTGAACTGCCGACTGCTGGCCTAGGGCGTAAAACCACCATTCTGAAAACACATCATGACAAACGTTAGAAACACTGATATATCTCGAGGGATCGCTACTACTACAAGTTTCTTGGTCTCATCTCAGCCTTCCTCGATTCAAGTACGAATCCTCTGCTTTCAGTAGTACGGGCCCATACTACCTTCCACATCTATCCGTACTTTTCCTCAAGTACTGCCTCGACTCCACCAAGTCACTCCTACTGCTACTGATCTCTGCTACTCTCATCCTAGGCTTGCCCTAGGGAAATCTCTGACTCCACCCAATCCAGTCCTCAGCTGCTGAAGGCCATCACCTGAATACCATCACATGTGGCGAGGCTCAGATAATCCTTCGAGTAAAAGACTCGTCCCTACAACGGTTAGAATCAAACAAGAGCTGCGCAATAGGACCAAATCCAGCACTCTGAGATTATTCAACCCTGATCGCATGTGACGTGACGTATTCACCTAATGGCTAACTCCCATCACTCCGAGTCCTACAAAGCATGAAGCAAGCAACATTCGGACACCGGAAGCTACTCAAGCAAATCTATCCTCATAACGAGAAACTGTACTAGCATACAATGCTAAGCTCATACTATCAGGCATAACCTAAACAGGCTATCCTACTGCTGTCTACTCAATACTAGCATGCAGTTCTCATAAAGCTGAAACACATACAACAGGCACATAAGGCATCCTCCTAGATCCTTAGTCCTATTCTAGCATGTTGTTCTACTGAAACTGGAACTGATAATTATAACATAAACTTGTATGGGTAATTTGGGAGTACTTACTTGAGCTCGACTGATCGCATGCACCACACCCTTTTCCTTTTCTCAAAACTCTTTTCTTTTAAGTTTCTTTTTCCAAATATTCTTTCAAAAACATTTTTCTTTTGAAAATCTTTTACCATTTCCTTAGTTTGAGTCCAGTCATACCCGAAAGTGTGCCTGAATCCCTCAAACCAAGGCTCTGATACCAACTTGTGACATCCCAAAAATACAACCCAAAAATTTTCGTTTGAAAACTTTACTAAAACATAATATCAAATATTAAAAGATAAATCCATGGATCATGCGTCTCAAAATGTCATAATAAGTTTATCAAATCAACTGATGTCAAAACATATCAAAATATCCGAATAAACTCCCAGGACAAACTGAAGCTGTGGTGTGTGCCATGCCATCATCTCGAGCTCTTCCCCTTACTAGCGGAAGTACCAGAAACCAAACACTGAAACTGTAAGCACAAAGCTTAGTGAGCTCCCCCAAACTACACATACCATATAATAACATATAAAGCAACTACTGGGCCTTGCCCACTCCATCGGACCGAAGTCCGGAGACTACATCGAATTGAAGTCCAGGACTAACCAGGGCCTTGCCCTCTGCATCGGACCGAAGTCCAGAACTAACCAGGGCCTTGCCCTCTGCATCGGACCAAAGTCCGGAACCGACTGAACATAGCATAGCATAATCATAACTACTAGCATAAACACAGATACTGCATACTGCATCGGACCGAAGCCAGGAACACATAACACAAAGACATGCTTGAATCACAAAGACATCAAGCACATTGAACTACTGCATCGGACCGAAGTCCGGAACTACTGCTAACTAAACGGGCCGGCATTGTGGCCGTAGACTCGTTCCTACTGGAAGGAAACTCACCTCGTAACGCTGGCTGCTGAGGTGCTAAATCTGAGACTGTCTGACTGCTGCTCCGGAACTCCCCGGCTACAAATCCCATAAACACTAAATCAAATACTGATAACTAATCTCAGGGTAAAATGACTATTTTACCCCTGGTCAAAGTCAACTTCCTGGTTGACTCTACTCGCCGAGTCCTACTATGAACTCGCCGAGTTCCCGGACTCACTATTTTCCACTCGTGACTCGACTCGTCGAGTCGGGACGTAGACTCGCCGAGTCCCTCTACTTCCAGCTCCTTGTTCTAACTCACTGAGTCCTATTCCACTCGCTGATTCAACTCACAACTCTAAAATCGGAGAACCCAGGAGTTTGCGCTCCGACTCGCCGAGTCCAAGAACAACTTGGCTAGTCTTATGCATGTACTCACTAAACAGTTGATTTTAATCGATTCCAGTGCATCCGAATCATAGATCTGAGCTCCAGGAAAAACTCACCTCTCAATCTGAAAGGATTGTTGAACATGACACTGCTCTGAATATCAGCTCTACTGGTCACCTATTCATTGGAACATGACCAAACTTAACTTATAATCAAAATACCCAAAATACCCCTAGGTCAAACTTGGTCAAATCCTATTCAAAGTCAAAAAGTCAATCCGAGCCAACTCAACTGAGTATGTCGAACGTACTCAGCTTGTATGCTTAGCATACTCGAGTCTTCACCAGAAACGGGGTCATTGACCTCATACGCACAACATACCTGAGGTACGCCCAACGTACGCAACTGGCTCCTATCCCTTATATTAAGAGCTTAGTTCCTTAAGTTCTTTCGTCCAAAATCTAGATCTAGCCTCAAGTGATTTCCTTAACCATAAAGCTTCCAACTTTATGGTCTTGCATGGCGATCAAGTGATCAATACCAAAAACCCTAACTTCTTAACTCATTAAGATATCCTAGCTCATGCATGGAAGGAAACTAAGGCCCAAGATTACATTTTTATGCTTCTAAACACTCCAAAACTTCTGAAAGGACAGATTATATAAATTAGAGTAGCCTATACTCATAATACCAAGCTTATGGGACCAAAAGAATACAAATCCATGGCTAAACAAGATCTAAGTAACACTTCATCAAGATCAAAGCTTTTTACCTCCAAATGGTGTCAAATGATGATATGATTCTGGATCCAAAGTGCTCTACTCTTCTAATATGGTTTTCTCTTCCTTTTTCCTCCTTCAAGAACACAAAAATGCACACACAAAGTTAAGATTGCTTCACTCAAGAGATTAGGGTTTGAAAGGGTCGAAATGGGGTTGTAGGCTGATGAAAGAAATGTTAATGGGGCTATAATGGTGTTTAAATAGTGCACAAACCCTAGATATTATGGTTTTGGGTCCAGAACACATACGCCCAACGTACGTAGGGATGGCAAAAAGACCCGAACCCGACGGGAAAACCCGATTCCCGAAGATTTCGGGGCGGGTCGGGGCGAGCTTATCGGGTTTCGGGTCATTATCGAGTATTTTTTCGGGTTCGGGTCAGGGAGTGGGGATGCCTGCCCCGACCTGCCCCGCCCCGAATATATATATATATATATATATATATATATATATATATATATATATATATATATATATATATATATATATATATATATACATTTCAGCCCTTCAAACCTCTAACCCTAAAATCACGCATCCTTTTCTCTTCCATTCCAATTTCCAGTCGACAACAAAAATTGACATAATCAAATTTTCATCTGTATTCTCTTCTCTCGATCGGAAAAGAAGTGGAGTTGTCGATCCCTCAGAAGTATCATATGCCTTGTTCGTGGCAGGCAGGACCGTAGGAACCAGAAATAGCAAGCAACGAGCCATCGAACTGCAATCTGAATCGAGTTCTGATCGATGCTAGCCATCTACCTCGTTCGTTTTCATCTGTTCACCACCAGCGACAACGACCCGTTGATTCTAGTTCTAATCTAGTCGACAACCATCCAGGTAAGATTACGTTTTCTTTTTGCTGATTCGATGTAGCATAACTGTTCTGAATCTGTTCTCATGCTCGTATCTATTCGAATTTC
Organism: Lactuca virosa; assembly: GCF_052849685.1. Classification (NCBI taxonomy): domain Eukaryota; kingdom Viridiplantae; phylum Streptophyta; class Magnoliopsida; order Asterales; family Asteraceae; genus Lactuca; species Lactuca virosa. The sequence continues at coordinate 283,933,194 of NC_136427.1, read as the reverse complement.
AGTTGATTTGAGTTATGATTTCTGATTAATTTGATTTAATTTGAGTTATGATCTAGTTGATGCTGTCCCAGTTTTGATGAATTTGATTCAACTCGTCTATTTTCTTTCCTGTTATAGGCATAGCATAGCTTCGATGTTGTCCCAGTTTTGGGCATCAGATGACACACCTGTGAAGCTGTTAAGGGTATTATAAACTTAACATTTGACAAAATGTTATCTACTGTTCTTAAAGTCACTTCAAACAATAGTGTTGGTGGTATGGATTGAAAAGGTTTTGCTTCTTACTTTTGCCAAACATCACAACTATACTTTCTTCCGTTCCCTCCTTCTCTCCAAACCTTATCCACAACCATCTCCACCTTCTACTGTCATTGTCAGCATCTCCTCGATCAGCCACCTACTCTGGAGATCGAATCCACCAAATGTTGTTGGTTCTTCTTCAACAATTCATCATTGATCTTTATCTCCCGAGTTATTAAAAACATATTCGGATCTGGATAAAGATGAAAAAGATCAGGAAAATGTTGCTTACGTTTGGAGAATCCCTTTTTAGATTGATTTAGTTGACTTTTATGCAGATCCCTTCATCACATATATAAAATTATACTTTCATGCCTTCAAATAATGCTTTTATGTGAAATATATGTTCGAAATTTATTTGATGTATATGTAACATTTTTCTTGATATGTGTTTACAAGTAATTATTTTCCATAATATTTGTTTGATTACACTTGCTATAGTATTTATTTGTAAAAGTGGCAAGTGTGTTTTGTTTAAAAAGTAACATTTGATAAGTTGAAATACTTGAACTAGATAATGATACTTGATCATCTGCAGTGTTTGTTGACTTATATTGACATAAATAGGAAAGTTGGTGGAAATAGCAACACACTTTACTCTCGTTAAAGATATGGTTGTATTTGATTCACACCTTTCAAACTGTTGTATTTGATTTATGTTATGCTGAATTGAATTTTGTTTTCTGATGATTCTGAGTTCTCATTTTGTGAAGAATCTGATTTCGAATTTGAGCTGATTTGAACTTAACAAACTATTGTATCTGATTTCTGATATTACATTGGTTGTTATTTCTCAGCGGATATGAATTCAAACAGTCAAATTCATGCTCCAACTGAAAGTAGTCAAGAGTTTCATGTTATAATCAAGTAAATACTGATTTTGTGGATCAACAAGGTGGGATGTAGAAGAGGTTGCTTGATTTTGAGTTTGATTTTGTGGATCAACACGGTGGGATGTAAAAGAGGTTGCTTGATTTTCAGTTTGTTTTAATGTTTAAATGTAATGTACTATTGCGATGAATTTAGTTTTTCATATTTGGTTCAATTATGTTAAGAACTTATTTGGTATTTTAAGCCTTTGTAAGGTTTTAATTTCTTATTGTTCTATTGTAGTTTTTTTCCATTTTTTGGGTTTCGGGTTCTAGTTTTCGGGTCTATATCGGGTTTTGGGTTCAGGTTCGGGACACACCGATAAGAAACCCGTCGGGTATCGGGTCGGTGTCGGGGCCAAATTTAACTATCGGGTTCGGGGATGGGATATGCTGACCCGCCTCGAACCCGCCCCATTTCCATTCCTAAACGTACGCTTTGGGTATGCCCATCGTACGCAAGGAATCTCCAAAAATTACAAAAATGCCATTAGGACCAATTTGCAAACAATTCTCATACCAATGGCATAAATGGAATACTTGGAAATCAAGATGTTACACATAGAATCTATTGAAATAATTTTTTCCATTTGGCATGTGGTTAGCTTCTATCCTGACAGAAGAACCATGATTTGATCTTCTAGTTTCTGCACTATATGACCAAAGTTTGGCATAGTGTTCAACAAGATTTCCTTTAACCAATTCCAATGCATATTTTTAGCCATCCTACGTTGCCCAAGGCTAACTTGTATACCGAACTTCTTTATTACAACAACTCTAAGTTTTCTTACACTCATCTTTTGTCTGGCTAAGATTTGCTTTGTGTATTGAATCCCTATCCATGCATATATAACAAGTGATCCCAACTTCAAGTTTCTGACACAATTATGATCACTCTTCAAAGATTTTATCTGGAAAGTCTCTTTATTAGTCATCCAAGATGACCATAACCTAATGCTGCAATGATCCTTGCAACACTTCACCAATAATCTTTTCCCGTCTTTTTTTTTTCAAAGAAAAGTTGATACCTATTGGGGATGAAAGTGGTTCCAAACCCGACCCGGATGGACCTGGACCTGGAAAACCCGAAAATCGGTTAACAAGATTTTTTAGGATCGGAAACCGGACCGGTATATAGGAACCGATTCTGGGTAAGGTACCGAGTAAAGTGGGTCTAGAACCAGAAAACCTGAAAACATCAAAGTGGGCCAGGTAGAACTAGGTAAAGTGGGTCTAGAACTGGAAAACACGGGAAAACCGAAATTATCTGGTAATTACTTAGTGGGTTGAACTTTGAAAATTTCCAGTTTTGTATCCTGACTTCAGGGGACTTTAAGTCATCGAATATTAAACCAAAAATAACAAAATTATAGTCTAAAATCATGTAAAAACTTTATTTTACATGCTGTAAAAACCGCATGTTAATCCGACTTAAAACGAATTAGATATACATGTTCTAAAATTTTCACAGAATACAAAAAAAATGTTGAAAATTTGAAAATTTCTAGCTTTGATATCCCGACTTTGGGGGACTGTAATCCAATGAATATGAAACCAAAAATGAGAAAAATATTGTCTAAAATCATGTACAAACTCTAAACTATACGTTAGAAAAAATCGCATGATAATCCGACTTCAAACGAGTTCGATATGCATGTTTTAAAATTTTCATATAATACAAAAAAGCTAAAAAACATAAAATTTCTAGCTTTGATATCCCGATTTTGGGGGTATTTAAGTCAATGACTATGACACCCAAAATGACAAAATTATATTCTAAAATCATGTACAAACTCAAAACTACACGTTAGAAAAAACCGCATGATAATCCAACTTCAAACAATTAGATATGCATGTTTTAAAACTTTTACAGAATACAAAAAAGCTGAAAAACATAAAATTTCTAATTTTGATATCCCGACTTGGGGGGGGGGGGGGCTGTAAGTCAATCAATATTAAACCAAAAATGTCAAAACAATAGTATAAAATTATGTAAAAAACTAAACTACACTTTGGAAAAACCACATAACAATCTGACTTCAAACGAATGAGATATCTATGCTTTAATTTTTTTACAAAAACCAGTTTCGGTCCTTCAAATCGGTTTCGGTTCCTAACACCGGATTCGGTTCTTAAACTCAGTTTACCTGGACCCGAAGGACCTAAACCTGGATTACCCGAAACTAGGATAAAGTCATTCTTTAAACACGAAACTCAGAATGTTCTACATATACATGTTCTAACGGTTCCAGTCTAGTTTTCCGGTTTTAAATCTCATCCTTATTCCCTACCCATTGGCAACAATATAGTTTCATAACATGGTTTTAAACTGCCATGGGTCATTAAATCTCATACCAATACTGGTTTTTTGCTTCTTCCAGTGTAAGGATTCATTGAATATGGAATATATCTTAGCATAAGGGTCGTTCTCACCCTTATCACCTTTAGTGGTGTGCAAGTCATCCTCTCCATATGTGGCATATAGTTTACTTAAAAATTCATCATTTGATGTTATGTTCTTAACTACAGTTTCACTAGTAAAATCAACACTAACATCCATCAAATTATCTAGTTCATCCTCACTATCCCTACCCATGATGCAAGAATCACGATAATCTTCTTAATTGATCTGACCAAACCATTGTTCTATTTCAACACCATAATGGTCCACATATACATAAATTTTACCATATGTTCCATAAGCATCAAATATGAAAGATGCATAGTGAACATCGTTTGCAATAGGGCGAATTCCTTCCGGTAATGTTTTGTCTGACTCGTAATAATAAACTTTCTTGAACTCTTCTTGCATGTAACATTCAAGACGCGTCACAAACTTAGAGTAAGTGAGACGAGCAAAATCATTATCATCTATTGTATACGTAAAATCATTAGCATAAGAGAAGTGATGACGAAAAAATACTGGTACTCCGTTATAATTGAGTTCCACTATGCAATAGAGTCCAAAAGGATTTGGAATCGACATGTCTGCATCTATGGTGCAAGAAAACCTTGCTTTTTGTTATGCCTCAATGTTTAGTTTTGTGGATCGAAATGAAGGAAGAAAGTTTACAGGTTAATGGCACGATGTATAATAGGTCTTTTAAGAGGATGTTGATTTAATGATGTGCTCGACAAAAATAAATATTAATACGTTAAATATCCATGTCATTTGTGGAAACCGGATGACTGCTTCAAATTTCTCCTAATGACTTAATTGACATGAAATAAAACTTAAGTAACCTATAGCGCAAAAAGAAAAAAATAAATATTAAGAATCTAATCGGACCACAAAACACATGTTAATCGGCTATAGTGTTATTTCCCATTGGTTTATTATGTTGCAATCTATGTTTGTACCTCGTTATCCAACTATCGCTACTACTCTAAAATTATTAAGAGTATACTTTGAATTCTATCACACAATACATAAAACGAAGGCCTATAATTTTTTTTTATTTTATTTATATTTTTCTTTTTAACTTTATATGGATAGAATGAAATTGTTAAAATATTAAATGAGGCCAAAGATATTGAGTGGTGTTAGAAAGATTGAAGGTTAACCTCAAAAAGCCCGTCTTCCCATCCAAGTCTATGGCCTTCAAACCAACATGCAATATTTGGATGCCACGTGGCACGGTACGATATCTTGATTATGTGGCCGTTAAGCTTTCAATAGCCAATCCTCAGCCTCCTTACAATTCTTGGTCACTCGTTACTACTATAATAACTCACAAAACCTTCCTCCCAACTCATTCTCACTTCCACTTCCACACTTATCTTCGTCGGAGATCCATGGCCACCGCCGTAACAACCTTCGGAGTCGCCGTCAACAGAGCCCCGGTATATATATACTCCTTTACTCACTTTCATATATGATCACTTAATTCTTTTAAAATGGTAGATCTTTCTTGATCTTCAAAAGGGTCATTAACTAAAATCTGCGATTGTTATGATGATTACAGTTGAGCTTGAATGGAAGCAGTGGTGTTGCTGCAGTCCCGAGCTCGACCTTTTTAGGTAGCAGCTTGAAGAAGATAGTGAACTCAAGACTCGCCGCCAACAGCAACAAGTTTGCGTCATTCAAAATCTTGGCAGCTGAGAAAGAGATCGAGGAAACCCAACAGACAGACAAAGACAGATGGAAGGGTCTCGCATACGATATCTCCGATGATCAACAAGACATCACCAGAGGTAAAGGGATGGTTGACCCTCTGTTCCAAGCCCCACAAGACACCGGAACCCATTTCGCCGTCATGAGTTCATATGAGTACATCAGCACTGGGCTTCGCACGTACGTAATCACCTCCATATCCCTTCAGCCATCTATGAATTTGATTGGGTTCACATGCAATTGGATTGAATCTTGATTATGAAATTTATATGTATATATATAGATATAACTTGGATAACAACATGGGTGGATTCTACATCGCGCCTGCTTTCATGGACAAGCTTGTTGTTCACATCACCAAGAACTTCATGACTTTGCCCAACATCAAGGTCCCTCTCATTCTTGGAGTCTGGGGAGGAAAAGGTCAGGGAAAATCTTTCCAATGTGAACTTGTCTTTGCCAAGATGGGAATCACGTAAGTTTAATTAATCTGTTTCAAGAAACCTTGACTAATTTCTTGGTTAGGAATCATCGTCATACTCTTGCTATATATGTACATAATAATCAAGGAATTAATGTCATCGGTTTTGAAGCTAGTAGTGATGTGATGGGTGTGTTTTGGGTTTGGCAGACCTATCATGATGAGTGCCGGAGAATTGGAAAGTGGGAACGCCGGAGAGCCGGCAAAGTTAATCAGACAACGTTACCGTGAGGCGGCGGACATCATCAAGAAGGGGAAAATGTGTTGCCTGTTCATCAACGATCTGGATGCAGGTGCAGGTAGAATGGGTGGAACAACACAGTACACAGTGAACAACCAGATGGTGAACGCCACCCTCATGAACATTGCTGATAACCCCACCAACGTACAACTCCCCGGAATGTACAACAAGGAGGATAACCCCCGTGTCCCCATCATCGTCACCGGAAACGACTTCTCAACACTGTATGCTCCGCTCATCCGTGACGGTCGTATGGAAAAATTCTACTGGGCTCCGACTAGAGAAGACCGAATTGGTGTCTGTATTGGTATCTTCCGTACTGACAATATCTCCGATGAGGCCATTGTCAAACTTGTCGATACTTTCCCTGGTCAATCCATCGGTAAGGAAAATGATGTTGTATTCTAGTCAATACTCAATACTCAATACTAATTGGGTATACTAACATATCTTAATTCTTTTTATTATTCATGATGAATTAGATTTCTTTGGGGCGTTGAGGGCAAGAGTGTACGATGATGAAGTGAGGAAGTGGATCGGAGATGTTGGAGTTGAAACCATTGGAAAGAAGCTTGTGAACTCGAGGGAAGGACCCCCGACATTCGAGCAACCAAAGATGACAATCGAGAAGCTCTTGGAGTATGGAAACATGCTTGTCCAAGAACAAGAAAATGTCAAGAGAGTTCAATTGGCAGAGACCTACTTGGCATCTGCGGCTCTGGGAGATGCTAACAAGGACGCCATCGATCGTGGATCATTCTTTGGTCAGCCTTAGCCACTTCATGACTTCAATATTCAATAAAATAACTTGGAATTTATCAAAATTATTTCAAAAAAAATCTTGGGATTTCTAAATAAATATAACTTATTTGGTGCAGGCAAAAAGGAATAGAAAGCGGTATTCGAGTGTGCGAAGGTTGCACTGATTATCGATGGTTGGTGGAAACGCTATGATGATTGATTGATGAAGGCAGTATTTATATATATTTTAAGGCCTTTTTAAGGGAAGGAAGGTGTTTATTTTTGTTTCTAAGGATGTGAGATGTCAAATATTATGTGTTTTACATCTATTTCCATGGATTTTTTTTTTACCGTCATTGTGTAAATTTTGTTTGTTGGTAGAAAGTAAGTTCCTTGGGTTTCATTTGAGTTTCATGAAATTCACAAATTTTAACAATCGACGCTCGGGATAAAATGTGTAAGATAATCTAAGGCAGCCCAAACAGATCTAGAAACCAGGCTTGGGTTCAAAGCCCAACACTTAAAGAGGTTTTATTAATTATATTTATAGCCTATAGGTAGGGGTGTAAAAAAACTCAAACCCGACCCGACCCAAACCCGAATAAGGTAATTAGGTTCGGGTTTAAAAGGGTCAAAATTTCTAATCGGGTTAACCCGACAAACTTGAATTGAAGTTAGGATCGGGTTTAGGGTTGATTTAAAAAAAAAAAAAAAGCGGGTTTCGGGTCAACCCGAATAATCCGTTTAACTAACAGTTTGTACAGTACAACCCTTTGTAGCTATTGTTATTCTTCAACTTTATTTCTCTTCGTTTAAATGTTAAATCATATCATAAAGACAAAACCCTTCATTTTTTTCTCATCCTGGTACGACTGGTTATCATAAGTAACAAAATAAACCGAACATTTTCTGGAAATTTACATTTTCAATCCCTATATTAATAAGTGATTTATAAAAATGGTATAAATTGAATCCATCATACCTTCTATGTGTAACCTACACTAACAGCATAACGAATTGAACTTTTTTTAGCAATTTACGTATTCAGTCCCTGTACTATTACCTGATTTGCTCAAATGGAAAAACATTAGTCTGACTTACATTTCAATCTGATTAACCCGACCCTATTAACCCGTAACCCAATTAACCAGAACCCGACTAACCCGCACCTTAAAAGGGTCGGGTTTTGGGTGAAATTTTTATTTTTGCAAACCCGACTAACCCGACCCATTTAACCCGAAACCCGATCGGGTTGACTCGATTAACCCTACCCTCCTCAAATAATTTAATTAATAGAGATGGTGGTAAACTACATTTTTAATCCTTATGGCACCGGTTTTGAAACCAGTCTAGTTTTATGCGTATGGAACATATTGATTTAGCCCAGAACCACATTAATTCTAAAGATGAACGGAGTCCTTGAGGTGGTAGGATAGACAACGGACGGTATTGTCCTTGAGGTGGTAGGATAGACAACAGACGGTATTGTTGGGGGACTACTTCTTCAAGATAAGGATATCGCTACATAGAAACGAACGGGTTATATTTTTTGAGAACGACAAATTTACTCTGCTCCTAAGCTACTCTTAAATCCATCTATATCCCAAATTTTGATGGGACTTGAACCCTAAACCTCAAGATTGGCGAGTTACATAACATCTCTCTCTCTCTCTCTCTCTCTCTCTCTCTCTCTCTGTGTGTGTGTGTGTGTGTGTGTGTGTTTTGGTTATTTGTAAATCATGTATAAAGACTTGCACCAAAATAATTTTTTATGTTTTTAGTTAGTTTTGTATGTTACTAATATTTTTTTTAAATAAATTTGAATGATTTTAATTAATGTGTATTTATTTTAAAATTAAAAATTAACTAGGTTGGAAAAGAAACGAAAACGAGTTTCTATTTGTTGTGAGATAGAAGGGATAAGAGTGAGAGAAATAAAATCTGATGTGATAATCATATGACAAGTGAATTGAATGGTTGAAAAAAAGTAAGTCTATCATGTGGGTTTCAATCGATGTGTGACAAACATAAATATAAGATGTAGTTGTAAAAATGAGTGTTTAGTATCATTGTTAAAAGCGAACCATCTCCCCTAAACCTTACAAAATCTGGGAGTCATAATAGGTGATGAAAAACTCATTTTTATGTAATAATATGTATTTTTTTAAATAATATTTTTTTGAATAAGTTATATAAGATTAATGGTAAAATGTGTATAAAAAAGTTTAATGGTAAAATATGTATAAAAAAGTTATAGTGTACAAAAAAAGTTTAATGATATAATGTATACATTTTAAACAGTAAAATCAATGTCAGCAACCATGTGGTTGGTGACATACTATTACCGGTAATATAATAATATTTTTTGAACAAATTTGAAGTTTAATGGTCATACGCGTAGAAACGTTATAGTTAGTTGGCGATATCTGTACAAAAAAGAAGTTCAATGAAATTTTTTGTACAATTTTGATACTTCGTACCTTTGCAAGTCATTTTCCGAAAAATTAAAACTCAACATCAAATTAACTTAGATTTTAAAATCAAATTAACTTAGATTTTAAAATCCACGTCAGCAGCCACGTCGCTGCCACCCTCCTGTCACCACCCCTCCTGCTGACTTATCTTCCTTCGACAACATCTCCGGCGACACCCTCCTTCCTCGATTTCCTCTGTCAATGCCGCAAAAAAGAGTGAGAACGGTTTTGAGATAGATAGTGTTAAGCTTATGGAGGGTTTAAGGGCTTCAAGAAATGACCGTAGGGTGCAAGGAAGGGATATCTTAATCCCGTCGATAATATGGGTAGCTTAAGACATTTATGTTTCTAATCCCCAACTAACCCATAATGACAATTCCTACCCTCTAAGCAAAAACCTTGACAAAAACAGTTTTAAACATTGACACTTTCAACCCCTTTTCTAAAAATGATTACAAAACCCTTATTTATACATTTCCTAATTCACTACTTTTATTATTTATTTATTTCTTTCTTAATTAATTCTTTAACATTTATCGAATGCCATTATTCATTTTATTCGCCGATATACTTCCTTGGAATATTTGTCCATAAATAAATAATTATACTTATGATTTTATAAACTCATTTCCGAATTACTAATAAGAAATAAGGCGCTACATAAAGTCAACAACTTGATTCCTTTGCATTGATCAATAAGGCACTAATCCAAACCCTAAGTCCAAAGTACACTCTAATGTCCAAAATCTCATGTATGGATGAATGGGAGTGTCCACACTCCTATTTTTATGACTTCGCCAATTCAAAAATTACTAGAAATGACACTCATGACGTTTAGAGTAACCCATTCCTCAAAAGTCCAAATCTTGGGACCAAAAGCATAACATAACATAAACCAATTCTAGATATAGAAAAAGAAACATAAAGGTACAAGCTTTATACCTTCAAAAGCTTCCAAGGAAGATGAAAGTTTTGGATCTAAGATCTTGAGCTTCTCTAAACTTCAATGGTGGACTTCTTCTTCTTCTAAGAGTACCAAAAACCCATAAAAATACTCAAAGGTCACAAACTTCTACTAATGGGGATAGGGTTTCAAATAACTACTTTGGGGTGAAAGGAGGCTGAGCATGAAGAGGCCACAAGGGGACATACGGTGTTTAAACAAGTCTCAACCCTAAAAATAGGGTTTGTCACCGCATTAGTACTCCCAACGTACTAGAGAGAAACCATGTGTCCAAATCTCAATGAGGTACGCCCCGCGTACCCTTAATTTGCCCAGCGTAATGGGCATTTATGCAATAAACAATTATTTAAAACTTGAAGAATTTACCTGGGAACCGGACGTTACAATTCTTCCCCACTTGAATCCGACTTCGTCCTTGAAGTCCGTCGATGCAAATAAATCGGGGTAATTCTCCCTCATCTCCTCCTTGGGCTCCCACGTCCACTCTGAACCCTTCCAGTGCTTCCATTGCATCTTCACTAGACCCACATCCATGTTTCACATAGTCTTCGTCTTCTTGTCTAGAATCGCAATTGGTATCTGTATGTAATTCAAGCGCTCATCCACCTGGATATCCTCAAAAGGAACCACTACGGAATCATCAACCAAGCACTTCCATAGTTGAGAGATGTGAAAAGTGCTATGAATCTGACTGAGCTCGTCGGGTAGCTCCAAACTATAAGCAATCCTGCCCACCCGAGCAATAACCCTAAAATGACCAATGTATCTGGGCCCAACTTGACTCACTTCCTGAACTGGATGACACCTTTCCAAGGTGATACCTTCAGGAGTACTATATCCCCAACCTGGAACTCCAAGTCTGACTGGCGTCTATCAACATAACTCTTTTGTCGGCTCTACACGGTCTGTAATCTCCCGCGCACCTGCTGGATCAACTCGGTAATGCGGAGAACCACATCCGCGCTACCCATAACTCGCTGACCAACCTCACCCCAGCAAATCAGGGTTTGTCACTTTCTCCCGTAGAGCATCTCAAAAGGAGGTTGATCAATACTGGCGTGATAGTTGTTGTTGTAAGAAGACTCAGCCAATGGGAGATATGTATCTCAACTACCGCCAAAATCCAGCACACATGCCTGAAGCATATCCTCCAAGGTATGGATAGTCCGCTCACTCTGACCATCCATCTGCGGATGAAAAGTCGTGCTGAAGTGTAGTCGCATACCCAACTCCTCATGGAATCTCTTCCAGAATCTGGAAGTGAACCGAACATCCCGATCAGATCTACTGAGTCTGGGACCCCTTGTCATGCCATAACCTCCCGGATGTAGACATCCGACAACTTCTCTACAGAGATACTCTCTTGAATAGGAATGAAATTCGCACTCTTAGTCAATCGATCCATGATGACCTAAATAGAATCTACCCCTCGCGCGGTCCGCGGTAGCTTTGTGATAAAATCCATCATAATCTCTTCCTATTTCCAAACGAGAACACCCAATGGCTCCATCTTATCGTGAGGTCGCTGATTCTTGGCCTTGGCTTTCATACAAGTCAAGCACCTCTCCACATACCAAGCCACATCCTGCTTCATACAGGGCCACCAATAATCAAGCCGAAGGTATATATACATCTTTTTCGCTCCTGAATGAATGGAAAACCTCGACTTATGTGCTTCCTCCATCAAAATCTTCTGCATACCCCCAAAATATGGAACCCAAACTCTCCGATGAAGGCTCAATAATCCCAAGCTATCATAATCTAAAGAGGACATCTAACCCACTATATGCTCACTCTTTCGGTGCTCTTCTTTCATAGCCTCTACCTGATCCTCTCGAATCTGCTCTAAGAGTGGGGTAATCACCGTCATCCTTAAACAAACATCCTTGATCGATGTACCAACTTTCTTGCGGCAAATAGCATCGTCCACCATGTTGGCCTCCCCAGGTGATAAAGGACCCCACAATCATAATCATTCACCGCATCAAGCCTCCTATGCTGCCTCATGTTCAGGTTTGGCTGATCCATCAAATACCTCAAACTCTTGTGGTCTGTGTATATAATACAATGAACCCCATACAAGTAAAGAAGCCAAATCTTGAGGGAGAATACCACTACCTTCAACTCCAAATCATGAGTGGGATAATTCGCCTCATGAGGTTTCAACTACCTCGAAGCATAAGTTATCACACGACCCCTCTGCATCAAAACTGCTCCTAATCGTGAAATCAATGCATCATAGTACATCACGAAGTCATCCACACCCTATGACAGGGTCAAGATCGGAGCCTCACACAGCTTTTGCCTCAAAGTCTGAAATGTCACCTGCTGCACAGGCCCCCAACGGAAAGTAGTAGACTTCTTCGTCAACCTGATCAACGAAACAGCTATCCTGGATAAATTCTCAATAAACCTCTGATAATACCCAACTAAAACAAGGAAACTATGAATCTCAGATGGAGACTTCAGAACCTCCCATTGCATCATGACCTCGAACTTGGCTGGATCTACAAATATACCCTTCTGATTGACAAGATGCCCCAGAAATTGCACCTCGCGCAACCAGAACTCGCACTTGGAGAATTTGGCATATAGCCTATCCCTCAAAGTCTCCAAAATGATGCTCCTTGGTATTAAAATAGACCAAGATATCATCAATAAACACAATGAATGACCAATCCAACATCGGTCTGCAAACCCGGTTCATGAGATCCATGAATGTTGCGGGTGCATTGGTGAACCCAAAAGGCATCACCACGAACTCGTAATGACCATAATGAGTCCCGTAGGCCGTCTTCTGAACATACTCATATCAAAACCTCATCTGATGATTTCCTGATCACAGATAAATCTTGGAGAACCAAGACACACCCTGAAGTTGGTCGAACAATTCATCAATCCTTGGAAGCGGATAACGGTTCTTCACTGTCAACTAGTTCAGCTCCCGATAATTAATGTACATCCTGTAAGAGCCATCCTTCTTCTTCATAAACAAAATCAAAGCTCCCCAGGGTGAACTACTCGGTCTAATAAATCCCTTGTCTAACAGCTCATACAGCTGTGTAGACAACTCCTGCATCTCTGGCGGTGCCAACCGATAAAGTGCCTTGGCTATCGCAGCCGCACCTGGACCGGGTCTATACAGAACTCCACCTGCCTCTCCGGAGGCACTCCTGGAAAGTCCTCCTAGAACACATATGAATACCATCGACCAAATGACACATCATCAATCGTCCTATTTTTCTCTTCCCTTGTATCCAATACATAAGCCATGAACCCAGAACAACCCTGATGCAAGTATCTCTTAGCTCTCGCAACCGAACAGAGAGTTGGTCCATGTTGAGCACCCTCGCCATGAATAACTAGTTCTCCCTTACTTGGGGTTCGAACCAAAACTAACTGGTGTCTTCAATGTAACGATCGAGATTCATGTATTTACATTTCTTACCCTTGGTATGAAAGTTATTGCAATTTGGTCCCTTCGTACGCTGGGCGTACTTGAGGGGTATGCTTAGAGTACTAAGGATGGATGATTGCGAAGGGTTGTCACGTACGCTGGGCGTACCAAGGGGTACGCAGGGCGTACGTGACTGAAGATCAAAACCCTAATATCTGGAGTTGAGACCTATATAAACGTCCTTAAGTCATTTGGACCAAACCCTAATCAGCCTCCATAGCCTCATTTCGTCCTTTAACCTCAGATTTCCTTGTGAGGGTGATTATTGAGCTTAGAAAGTATGTTGGTGGCCATTTTAGAGAGCATTCAAGAACGAGAAGGTGGTGATCAAGCCTTGGGTGTCATTGCGCTTCTAGATCTTGCATCTAGTTCATTTTGAGAAACTTATGGAGGTATAAAGTCATAACCTTGTCATCTTTTTTGTTAGTTTGAGATAGGGTTTTGTTATGGAGTCCCTTTTGGCTTTTTGACCTTCTCTTGTAAGTTGAGCAACTCCAGAGACTAGGATAGCTAGATCTAAGCTCCTTGAGCATGTTGGATGCATAAAGGTGCCATCTTGAAGGTTGTTTTGACTCCATGCACAAGTTTGAGGTCTTAAATCAGGTGTTATTGGGAAGAATGAAGTATTGGGGTCACTAATGACATGCAAGGGCATAAAGTATAAAGTTGCCAACTTTATGCCCTAGGACATCTTAATGGACTCAGATCTGAAGCTTGATGTTGAAATCCCAAGTATTAAGCACTTAATGGTTGATTGATGCATGTCCAACTTGTATGTCGTGCGTAATAAGGTGTACTCAGCGCGTAAACTTAAGGGTCTGTTACGCTGAGCGTACTGGAGTGGTACGCAGGGCGTACGCACTCCAAATGGGTGTAGGCTTTGTGTGGGCTTGCAAGCTTATTGGGCCTCTTTCAGTTTTGGGCCTGGTCCCATTTAGAGTTTTGGGCTGATATTTTGATTTGGGCCATCATTTTATTGGTTGGGCCTTATTGGGCCATGTGGCCCATTAATAGCTTTTATCTTGGATGTTAGGTCCATTAGCATAGGGAAGACTTTTGGGCCACTATGGAAGGACTTACGCTTAGGTGTTTGGACTCTTTGATTAGGTTGTGTTATAATCCTAATGTGTATCATTGTTCAGTGTGTCGTTTCGGACTGTTAGGCGAGCAACTTTTGTGTTCAGCAGACTAAGGTGAGTCTTCTCACTACACTTATGGGTCGAAGGCACCAAGGCCGACCCATTAATTGATATGAGATGTTTAGTAATTGAGTATGTAATGGTTTTCTATTTGATTTATGTGTGGACTTATGTGAAGACCATGGGAGGAGCCCATGGCACTTGGCAAGACTATGGGAGGAGCCCATGGATCGGGGATATAAGACCATGGGGGTAGCCCATGGCATTCCAAATGAAGACCATGGAGGGAGTCCATGGCAAACTTATATGTATGTGTGCATGGCATTATGTGATCATGTGTTTTGTGTGTTTTGGGAAACTCACTAAGTGTGTGCTTATAGTTTTGTTGGATGTTTCAGGTACTTCTAGCTCTAAGGGCAAAGGCCCGACTTGATGGCATGGCATGCATTCTCTAGTATTTCCGCATTTAGTTTTTGATACTCTGATTTTTAAAACACGGTGGTTATGTAATGGGATGCTGGAAACAATTATGGTTGGTATTTATAATTAAATAAATGAAAATGTTTCTGTAAAAATTGGGCTGTTACAAGTTGGTATCAGAGCATTGGTTTGAGGGATTTGGGCACACTCTCGGGTGTGTCAGAACTCAAACTGAGGAAATGGTAAACCATTTTTCTTTTCAAAAGTAACCAAATAAAAAGGGGAGAATGCAATGCACGTAATCGGCCGAGCTCAAGTAAGTGTTTTTCCAATGTGTTAGCCATTGTAGTTATATTTGGAAATTAATGATGAATTGATTATTTGGTATGTGTATGCTTTCAAAGCTGTATATGTTTAGGATTGCATAGTCCTAGAATGAAGAATTCTGCCTTATTGATGTTCCTTATTTGGTTGTGGTTTAGGGTAGAAGCTTATTTGACAGTCTATGTGATTCTATATATGTATAACTTGCATGCATGTGGCAACCTGCTAAGATTGACTTGAGTTCCTGGTTCGATGAGGATTGAGAAATCTTAGAATAGTCTAGGATTTGAGTTATGTTGTATTATGTGGGTCATGTTATTGTTTTGAATGAATTAGAGGTATCAGGTATAACCTCGGGGAAGGTACATGTAGGTGTGGAAGGTAGTATTGGGCTCGTACTACTGAAAGCACCAGACCTGTACCCGAACCAATGTTGGACCTGGAAGCTCTAAGGAGTCCGGTGAGGAGGAACCCCCTTCGAATTTCCTTATCATTTTGTCATGTGGTATTTTCAGTTAACGATGGTGATGATCACTCGAGGTTCAGGATCAGGATTAGGATTAGGTCCGACTCCGGTGCAGAGCCCATTGATGAGAGCTAACGTGATCTTATTGCGGCTGAGGTTACTCGTGGCATCCTTGATGCTACCCCGATGATCTTTGGTACCGTCAAGGAGGGCATCATGGAGATCATGGAGGAGCGGCTCAGGTAATTCCTAGACGAGATTGTTGCAGGCCATATTGGGGTCCGAGCTCCATCATTTTGAGAGTTTAAGGCGTGTGGTGTGCCTGAGTTCGTCAGGGTCAGGGATCCCATCTCTAGTCGACGCTGGATGACATACATGGAGAATGCCCAACGCATGAGATTTTTCCCCGAGGCGGCAAATGTGAGGTTTGCATCTTGTATGTTGAGGGATTGAGCACGAGACTGGTGGGAGGAGGTGACCCAGGAGGTGGGATCAGCAGGTGTGGCTGAGATGGATTGGGAGGGGTTTGTGAGGAGGTTTGATCAGGAGTTTGCACCGTCCATTGAGGTACAATGGTTGGTGAGAGAGTTCTAGGATTTGTAGCAGACTACAGAGACTGTGGCGGAGATTACCGCTATGTTTTGGGGAGAGCACTATTGGTTTCGCAGTACGCTGCAGATGGGGAGATAAAGAAGACGAGGTATTATTCCATACTGAGGGATGATATCCGGGAGTTTGTGAGCTTTTCAGGGTGCAAGACCCTGAATGAAATGGTGGAGAAGGCCCGGGAACGGAAAATTGAGATGGAGCTCCACACGAAAGGGAAGCCGGAGCAGGTTCAGGTGGCTGTGGGTCAGGATAAGAAGCCTAAGACCTCTGATCCTACCATCAGGAGCTAGCAGGGTCGTGGCCGATGTGCCAAGTGCCGTAAGCCGCACAACGGAGCTTGTCGAGCGGTAGGCTCAGCATGTTATGCATGTGGTCAGCCGGGCCACATGAGTAGGGACTACCCCAAGAAGGGCTTGATTTGTTTTCACTGCAACCAGAATGGTCATAAAAAGGCCGATTGTCCGAAGATGGTTAGAGGAGGAGGAGCAGTGGCAGCACATGCGCCCGCCACAATGAGGATTACTGATGGTCGCTCGGTCAAGGCAGAAGCTCCTGCGGTGAAAAGTCGCGCATTTCATCTGACTACAGAGGAGGCCCGAGCATCGCCAGACGTCGTGACTGGTATGTGATCTAATTCTGTCTTGTTTATTTTATTGTTATGCTTATGTTATCATGATCTTGTATAGGGACCTTCTTTGTCAGTGGTTTGTCGGCTCATATTCTTTTTGATTCGGGGGCTACCCGATCATTTGTATCTCTTGCGCTCAGCAAGAAGTTTCGAGATGCTCCGGGGACTTCGGATTCCCCACTCGAGGTAGACATTGCAATTGATCGCACTGTGAGCACTGCGAGGGTATTTAGGAGGAGTGTTCTGAATATGTTCGGTGAGAGATTTCCTATCGATTTGGTTCTGATTCCTTTGCGAGGGTTGAATGTGATCATTGGGTTGGACTGGTTGGGGCCCAATGGGGCCATGCTAGATTGCAAGAGTCAGCTGGTGAGAGTTCGAACCCAATGTGGGGGAGAACTAGTTATTCATGGAGAGAGAGCCTCGCATGGGCCAGCCCTCTATTCAGCTGCGAGGGCTAAGAGACTCCTTCAGCAGGGTTGTTCTGGGTTTTTGGCTTATGTTTCAGATATTAGGGGAGAGGCCACGCCGGATATGAGCAAAGTATCGATTGTGCGAGATTTTCCTGATGTATTTCCAGAGGAGTTGCCTGGGGTGCCTCCCGAGAGGCAAGTGGAGTTCCGTATTGACTTAGTGCCTGGTGCGGCTCCGATAGCCAAGGTGTCGTATAGTCTAGCTCTGCCTGAGATGCAGGAGTTGTCCACGCAGCTTCATGAGCTGCTAGACCGGGGATTCATTCGTCAGAGCAGTTCCCCGTGGGGAGCACCGATCTTGTTCGTGAAAAAGAAGGATGGGTCACACAGGATGTGTATTGATTATCGAGAGCTGAACAAGCTAATGGTGAAGAACCGTTATCCGCTTCCGAGGATTGATGATTTGTTCGATCAGCTTCAGGGTGCATCGTGGTTTTTCGAGATTGATCTTCGCTCAGGGTATCATCAGATGAGGATCAGGGATGAAGACATACCGAAGACGACGTTTAGAACTCGTTATGGTCATTACGAGTTCGTGGTGATGCCATTTGGGCTCACCAATGCTCCAGCAACGTTCATGGATCTCATGAACTGGTTTACAGACTGATGTTGGAACGGTCTGTGATTGTTTTCATTGATGATATTTTGGTCTATTCTAAGACCAAGGAGCAGCATGAGCAGCATTTGAGGAAGGTGTTGGAGACCTTGAGGAGGGAGAGGCACTATGCTAAATTCTCCAAATGCGATTTTTGGTTGCGTGAGGTGCAGTTTCTGGGGCACATCATTAACCAATAGGGTATTTTGGTAGATCCGGCCAAGAGTGAGGCGGTAATGCGATGGGAGGTTCCGAAGAACGCATCCGAGATCCAGAGTTTCTTGGGTCTAGCGGGGTACTATTGGAGATTTATTCAGGATTTCTCCAAGATCGCCATACCTTTGACCCGGTTGACCAAGAAAAGTGTGACCTTACGGTGGGGTCTAGATCAGCAGTTGGCTTTTGAGACCTTGAGACAGAGATTATGCGAGGCCCCGATTCTATCACTACCCAAGGAATTGGATGATTTTATAGTGTATTGCGACGCTTCTATTTCAGGATTAGGAGTTATCCTAATGCAGAGGGGTCATATGATTGCTTATGCCTCGAGGAAGCTGAAGCCTCATGAGGCGAATTACCCCACTCATGATTTGGAATTGGGGGCGGTGGTGTTTGCCCTCGATATTTGGAGGCATTACTTATATGGGGTCTATGACAACCCGTAATTTCTTTCTGTTAAAAGTCAAACTTGGTCAACGAACGGAAACTTAATTTTTATTCTATCTTAAATGGGTTAGAGTAATGACTTTTAAGTGTTTAAACTTTGTATTCAAGGTGTTATGTGTTTAAGAAGGGAATTAGTTGGAACCGAGAAACTTCGCCTCTTCCCTTCGGACCGCAAACCCCGGCCGTAAACCCTCAATGTACGGCCGTGAACCTCCCCTTATGTATATGAGAGTTAGCTGATTTTACTTTACTTCTTCCCTTCACAAGGCTTTCTCCCAAGGATCTTCAAACAAGAACACTTTCCTCTCAACTATCATCCATTTCCTTTGAATCTTCTTCAAGATATTGCTAAGGATCCTCTAGTGTTCTTAAATCTCCAAGATCATTGGGCCGTGAACTCAAGAACATCGAGTGTTCTTGGGTCGTACACCCTTCATCAAGCCGTGAACTCCTTGCAGCTTCCCATCTTTGCTTATAACACTTCTCTTGTAAGTGATTCTTGCATCCTAGGTTGTTTCTCTAATGCCTTAGAGGTTATAATTGCTAATTGAATGCCATTATGTTGCATAAATTGCCATTTAAGACTTGTTTTGTCCTGGGAACTATCTTGTGGAGTCAAACAACTTATATCGAATCACTCCTAAAAAGGTGAGTTAATACCCCTACAAATTACTGTGTTATATGCTTTTAAATGCTTTTAAGGGGGAGAATACAAGTAGAACACGATATATTTGTGTTAAACACTTACATGTGAAATCATCAAACAAAAGGATTTCTTATACTCAAATACTTGTTAAAACCATTTTAAAACTATTCTTAGATTTCTGTTTTTATCAAATTCATATTCGTGTATCTATTTACGTATCAATATGCTTTATCGGACTTAGGACTATTGCTAAATACCTTGACTCCTGTTCCTTGTTTGGTTGTGGGCTTAGGGTAGGATCACTAGTCCGACTGTCGGCTAAATCATAGTTATACTCATTGAATACATACATGAATATTAAACCCATTTTTAAAGAACATACTAACTCAGTTGCTTAGGTTGAACAATTGAGTCTTTTCTACAAATCAGTAACAGTTCAAACAAACATACTAGTAAGATATAATAGGTATAGTTTAGAGGATTTCTACATACTATTTCTAGATTAGAGAATCATACATGAGTCAGTACATACATACTATAACAAGAACAAGAAGGAACATACATACTATAACAAGAACAAGAAGGAACATACATACTATACCAAGAACAAGATAACTAAAATGTGAGATACTATTTCATGGCGTAGCAATTTCCTTGCTATGTCACGTTTTATAACCAGAGTCTCCTGTAGGGAGAGTGTGAGTTTGTGTATAGATCTATACTGGATTGACAATCCTACACCTTGCTGCTAGCTACAGTAGGACCTGCAAGCCTACGGGTGACAAATGTCATACCATTTTCGACACCTGAAGAACGTCGTGTTTTATACTAGTCTATCAAGTATGGTTATAACCTTATCACATTTTAACCTAATTTAACCAGTTTGGTTTTTAAGGTAGTTAATGCATTCAGTAGTGTATTTTATACAATACTACTATAAATCTTCATTTTTCCTTTACATTCATACAATGATATTCTCACACGAGAAATGCATACTATTTTTAGAATAAATATAGTTTTACAAATATGGAAAACATTACATTATACTATTTCAAGTACAAACTTACATTTTACACTTTATTCAAGAGAACAGAGCATACAAAGCAGTTGAGTCTTGGTAGAAGACTACTTTTCATTTTAGTAGAAAACATAGGATTTTCTAGGAAGTATACAACATTTTCATTAAACAATTACAAACATTTTCATTAAACAATTACAAACATTTTCATGAAACAAATGCAAACATTTAACACAAAAATACTTATGCACTCACTCAACTTTTATGTTGATACTCTCTTTCAAAATAACTTGTATTCTCAGGTCACCACTAGACAGGTACAGATGACCAGGTTTTTGAGAAGACGGAGCATGTTCAAGACTCGTCTTTTATTTTGTTAAATCCATATTTTTGGTGTCTTACAACTATACACAGAACACACTTGTATAAACTATACTATTAATGCAATGTATGTTGTTGCTTGTTTTACTATTTTGCATTGTTATGATACTGTACATGACGTCCTCCACCCCCGAACGTTTCTGCCGTTCTGGTTTGGAGGTGTGACAGATTAGTATCAAAACTTTGTTTATAGTGAACTGAGTATATCAACCCATAAAAGATATACAACTATAAACACATCGGTATTAAAACACTCTGACCAAGAGTTTATACTTTTTAAATAATAAAATATTTTACTAAAGTATACATACATGCATTCATACTAAAATCAGTGTCATACTAGTACAAAACAAAAGTATTGCGGTTGTTGGAAAGCACAACTAGGCTTGGGGACATATGATCAGGTCTGGGATGGATATAGCCTGATCAACTATATCTATCCGAGAAGTGATTAGCATATGCCTAGGAATGGTTGTGGTGTTGCAACAAGTCTAAAAACTTACCAACTCTACTACAATGAAACACTAGAACATAACATCAACGCAAAATACTATAATTACTTATGTCAAAACTAAAAAGGTCTTTGCTAGTAGGTCACTAGTTGCTGAGTGGATGCACTAAGGTTATATGTGCCTAAGATGTCATAGACTTAGAATCTGTGATCTTCGCTTTACTTCTTGTTCCTTGTTTGGTTGTGGTCTTAGAGTTGGATCACTTATTCGAAGGTCTATTCTATCTTGGTCATATATAACTGGTATGTACTACGCAGGTACTGAATTAACTAGTAAGGATCATCCTATAATTATCTATAGTGATACATCTATTACATGTCTCTTACACCCCTTTTCTCGCTTAGATATCATGGCTGGATTCCATCTACCTGCGACCCGTACTTTCCCGATCAAGGGAATGGTGGGTGGCTTGAAGCTGAACCCGAAGAAGAGAACCCGGTGGTCCCAGTGGAAGAAGACCCCGAGGAGAGTTTTGAGGAAGAAAACGAAGAAGATGAACAGGAAGACTCGGACTCAGAACCCGAGGTCTATAATCCACCTCAAGTTGCTCCAAACCCCAACCCTCGTCAGGCTTTTCAAGGCTCGACGCCTCTGTAGGCTGTAAACTTGGGAAGGTGGAGCCACGAACAGGGACAACCACCTCCCTACAATGGAGACCGAAGTTACTACAACTTGAATGAGGGAGGCTCGACAGACAGAGTCCTTCCTATATTGGTTCGCCGTGTTGCTCGCAATGTTGAGCAGGGAAGGGCAAACTTCGACCAAGTCATGGAGATCAGGGCTAACTCTGGAGACAACACAGTTCGTCTCCGCCACCTAACCGATGACCAGGAGTTAACCAGGACACACACTGACGCGCTACATATCGAACTGAATGCCTGCCAATCCGAAGTTAGGGATCTTCGTCAGAACCAAGTGGCATTGCAAAGGCATGTGTGGGAAACAGAATAGCAGCTGGCTGGATCCAGGGCAGAATCTAGTACCAATCAGAACAACACTCCTCGTGAGTAGAGCCTACTCTACTCACTCTTTTGGATATAGATTAAGTCTACTTTTAGAATCTAGTATTATTTTCCTATTTGTATCTAGACCTTGAACTTTCAGTAGTTAGGTCGTTATGCTGTCAAGTTTTTCCCCTCTATTGGTATTTGTAGACCTATTACAAGGTCTAATTTTCATGAACTCTTTACATCTATAATACCAATGATATTGACAAGCATCCAATCCTCTTGGAAAATCCTTATCCAATTCATTTCATCTTTCAAACGGTAGAACTCAATTACAAACACTTCATTTCTTTTATTTTGAACTATGGTGTGTAGATCAGGGATCACTCTCACTATTCTCACTATTGAATACTTACTATTATCTTCATCTTTGTAAAATTACAGTTGAAAGATGCCTCCTCGTAGATCAACAAGACGTAATCCTCCGATAACTCCAACTCAACCACCACATCCTCCACAATACGATCCTGCAGTTTTTTAAGCTGCAGTGATTGCGGCTGTAACGGCAGTCTTGACTTAGATAAACGCTAGCGGTACTAGCGGAGGTGGAACGGGTGTTAACTCGACCCAAGGTGATAGTCATGGGCACCCTAGGGAGTGTTCATACAAAGAATTCACCAACTACAAGCCCAAAGCCTTTAATGGTAGCGGAGAAATAATCGCTCTATCGCAACGGATAGAGAAAACAGATTCTATCTTCGAGATTTGCTCCTGCCTGGAAGGAAGTAAAGTAAAATTTGCTGCCTGCACCTTCTCGGACAGAGCCCTCACATGGTGGAATGGCCATGTCAAGTCATTTACTCTCATAGTGGCTAACGCGATGGGCTGGGAAACACTGAAGGACCTCATGACAGAGGAATACTGCCCGAGGGGTGAAGTTCAGAAACTTGAACAGGAACTTTGGAGCCTAACCATGAAAGGCTCAGACATAGTAGCCTACACTGCTAGGTTCAGTGATCTGGTGGCTCTATGTCTGGGGATGGTCCCCGTCAAGGGCAAGAAGATTGAGAGATACATTTGGGGATTGGTACCTGTTGGGTTTTGAGCATTCTAACACTTCCTAAGTGTACATGCAACCCTATTAAACCTTGGATCTATGTTTGTCTAAGATACATGCAAAATATTATTTTCCAAGGTTTATAACCTATCTAGCATGGCATGGGGTACTTTTAACCATAAAAGAACTAGATGAATTACATACCTTTTGTTGATTGTTGATTCCTTGGAGTTTGAGAGCCAAGCACCAATAATGTGAATGCCTCAAATGGAAATCACAAATCACCACAAACTTGGAAAATGTATGAGAGAGTATACTAACTCTTGATTTTGGCCACCACACTTACACACACATTAGTGTCTTTTTCATGCAACATAAGCTTGTTTATATAGTGTACATGGTTAGGGTGAAACCCTAATAACCCATGTCTTTTCCTCTTCCAAGGATCCATGGGTAAAAGCTCCATGGATCATCCATGGACTTCCATATAAGCTTATCCCATTCCCAAATGAGTGTTAGCCCACACTATATAAATATAATAGCCCATGATTTAATTAGTCTTCCTTTTAATCACTAAATTAATTCATAATTAATTCAAGATTAAAACTAATTAAGTAACATGACTTTATATTAATATATTATAACTTATAATATATTAATAAATCGTAAGTATACAACTCTCATAAAATTATCCATAACTAGTTCGGGTGAAGTGCAACCCAAATGGACCATGCCGGGTCGGGTCAAGTATATACCAAATAAGTTATGGACTTAGACACCTTATCCAACAGACTCCCACTTGGATAAGTCTAATAACTGTATTTGCCTATATTACTTCAGGAACCAACCGGCAATCGTAGCTCTCGAAAACTCTTGTGAACTATGAAGCGCCATTTTAGATAAGTGATCATATAATCCTCTGCTCTCATGATATCAGCCGGACAAATACATGGAACAATGTCTTACTTATTGTCTAGCAGTTGTTTCTCGATTTCCGATTTGTTTAACAAAGAACTTAACTGAACACATCAATTTAGTTCTGACCGGGCCCGGTACATGGGTCAACACAAAATCATCGAGGGGCCCAGATATCACTTCTATTTCTAGAAGGAACAGATAAACTTCGACTCATATGCTTGTTCTACTACTTATTGAATTGCACACAAAGGCACGTTTTATAACATCAAGTTACTGATGCGTTTACGTGCAATCAATGCACAACCAACTCATATGTAACAACTCATATCTCTAGGTTTGAAGACTTATATGATATTACCGTCTCACGATCACTCGAGATAAATTCCATGAAGTGATACAAGTGAGCGTGGGTTTATTCCAATACTCATAACTTATGAGTACTCATGAATGTTGTAGCAACCATTGCTATGTCTAAACACCTTTAGCCATCTACAAACCCAATTCATGACAATCTTGATTCATACCTACTTCCGACGTATGACTGATTGTGGAAGTTTGAATAAATTAATTATTCTGGAAGTCAAAACATGCAAAACTGAAACAATAGTAAATAATTGACAATGATAGTAACACTTTACTCATAAATAAATCACACATTTTATTCATCATCAAACGTCGATTACATTTTACAAGTTTCAGAAAAATTATCTAATCTGTAAAACTAATATCGTCCCTCAGCCCGATGCGCCTCGCATGCTGCAAATGCTTAACCCTCGTCAGTCCCTTCGTAAGGGGATCTGCAGGGTTCTCATCTGACGATACCCTCTTTGCCACAAGGAGTCCTTCTTCTATCTTATGTCTTATGAAGTGATATTTTCTGTCAATGTGTCGGGATCTGCCATGATCTCTCGGTTCCTTGGCTAAGGCAACCGCACTATTGCTGTCACAGAAAATCTCCATAGGCTACTTAATAGCTGGTACAACTCCAAGGTCTCCGATGAAGTTCCTCAGCCATATCGCCTCCTTTGCCGCTTCACTCGCTGCTATGTACTCTGATTCACAAGTCGAATCAGCTACAGTCTCCTGTTTGGAACTCTTCCAAGTGATTGCCCCTCCGTTTAAGGTAAAGACCCAGCCCGACTGAGAGCGGAAGTTATCTCTATCAGTCTGAAAGCTAGCATCACTATACCCTACTACTCTCAAGTCACCACTCCCACCAAGGGTAAGGATCCAATCCTTAGTCCTCCGCAGGTACTTGAGAATATTCTTTACCGCAGTCCAATGAGCCTTGCCAGGGTTCCCCTGATATCTGCTGACCATGCTCAAAGCGAAGGCCACATCAGGACGAGTACAAGTCATAGCATACATGATCGAACCAACAGCGGAAGCATAAGGTAATCAACTCATCTCAGCTATCTCATCTTCTGTACTCGGGCTCTGAGCCTTGCTCAGTTTGGCATTGCTTTGGATCGGTAATTCTCCTTTCTTGGAATTCTGCATGTTGAACCTTTTCAACACCTTATCCAAGTAGATACTCTGACTAAGTCCAATTAGTCTTTTACTCCTTTCTCTTAATATCCTTATCCCTAGGATATAGGTAGCTTCTCCAAGGTCCTTCATAGCAAAGCACTTCCCAAGCCAGGACTTAACCTCCTGCAAGGTTGGGATGTCATTTCCTATGAGTAGTATGTCATCCACATACAATACCAAAAAGCTAACTATACTCCCACTAGCTCTGACATACACGCAGGACTCATCTTCACTTCTTGAGAAACCAAACTCTTTGACCTTCTCATCGAAACAAAGATTCCAACTTCGAGATGCTTGTTTCAATCCATAAATGGATTTCCCAAGCTTGCACACTCTATTGGGGTACTCTGCACTGACAAAACCTTCTGGCTGATTCATGTAAACATCCTCAGCCAACTTTCCGTTAAGGAAAGCGGTTTTGACATCCTTTTGCCATATTTCATAATCATGAAATGCAGCAATGGCTAGCATAACCCTAATAGACTTAGTCTTTGCTACTGGTGAAAAGGTTTCATCATAATCAATACCCTGAGTCTGAGTAAACCCCTTCGCAACCAGTCGAGCCTTATAAGTGTGCACCTTCCCATCCATATCGGTCTTCTTCTTGAAGATCCATTTGCACCCGACTGTCTTACGGCCTGGTACATTATCAACCAAGTTCCAAACTTGATTGTCATACATTGACTGTATCTCGCTGTCCATAGCCTCCTTCCATTTAGCAGACTCTGGGCCTGCCATGGCTTCCTTAACACTGTTAGGTTCATCCAGATTTACCAGTGTACTGTCACTATTAAATGTATCACCTTCCGTAGTAATATGAAATCCATAATAAAACTCAGGTGTGTTCCTAACCCTTGTGGAACGCCTCGGAAGTATAGACTCGTCAGCTGGATCAACAGGAATTTCCTCCTCAAGTTGATTGCTAGTGTCTGAGGTTCCTTCACCAATTGAGTCTTGAATTTCTTCAAGGTCAATTTGCCTCCCACTGTCTCCTTGGCTTATAAATTCTCTCTCTCGAAAGACTCCTCTCCTAGCCACAAAGACCACATTCTCACTGGGTCTATAGAAGAGGTAACCAAAGGATTTTTGTGGGTAGCCGATGAAAATACACCTTTCACTTCGAGGTTCGAGCTTGTCATGAGTCTCGCGCCTCGCAAAAGCCTCGCAACCCCAAATCTTGATGTGGTCCAAATTGGGAACTTTCCCAGTCCACATCTCATGAGGTGTTTTGGCAACCTTCTTTGTAGGGACTAGATTAAGGATGTGGGCGGCAGTCTCTAAGGCATACCCCCAAAAAGAGATTGGTAGCGAAGCTCGACTCATCATAGAGCGAACCATGTCCAACAAGGTTCGATTGCACCTCTCAGCTACACCATTCAGCTGTGGTGTCCTGGGAGGTGTCAATTGTGAGACAATCCCACACTCCTTAAGATAGTCGAGGAACTCAGTACTAAGATACTCACCACCTCGATCGGATCGAAGCATCTTAATGTTCCTGCCCAATTGATTTTCTACTTCCTGTTTAAACTCTTTAAACCTTTCAAAAGTTTCTCACTTATGTTTGATTAAGTAGACATAACCATATCTACTAAAATCATCAATAAAAGTCACATAATAGCGATTAGCATCCCTTGTGGCGGTTTTGAATGGTCCACATACATCAGTATGTATAAGGTCCAACAAACCCTCACCCCTTGCACAAGTACCAGTGAAGGGTGATTTTGTCATTTTTCCAAGTAGACAAGACTCACAACTATCATCCGACTTGAGGTCGAACGACTCCAAGACTCCATCCTTTTGGAGCTGGCCTATGCGTTTCTTGCTTACATGTCCAAGACGACAATGCCACAAAGATGCTTTATCCAAGCTAGTAGAAGAATCAATATATAATACACTATTTCCTAAATTATCTACAACCGATACAGCTTCATACACACCATCACAAGGTAATGCTTTAAAATAAAGAACATTATTAAAGAAAGCATTAATAATACCAACTTCATTATCAAAAGAAAAGGTAAAACCTTGTTTGTACAAAGCATGAAAAGAAATAATATTCCTCGCCATTTCAGACGAGTACACACATTTATTCAAATCTAACTTTAACCCACTATCTAGCAACAAAGTATAAACTCCAATCTTGGTAACAGGTGCAACCTTCTTGTTCCCCATGATTAAGTTTATCTTTCCGTGCTCCACATCCTCACTTCTTCTTAGGCCCTGCAAGTCACAACAGATGTGAATACCACAACATGTATCAAGAACCCAAGAATTAGAATATGGTGAGTTATTAGACAATATAGTGTAAATACCTGCATGGGATTGTTTCACTTTCCCATCCTTGACATCCTGCAAGTACTTTGGGCAGTTTCGCTTCCAGTGCCCCTTATTTTGACAGTAGAAACATTCAGCATCCTTAGGGATGGCAGAAGGAGTGATAGAACCACCTTTGGTTCCAGATGAGGAGCCTTCAAGGGACTTTCCCTTGGTACCCTTCGAAGGGTGCTTCCTCTTTTTCCCTTTGCCTTGCCCGATAGCCAAAACAGGGGTAGTAGTAGGAGTAGGAGTAGCAACCGACTTACTCTTAAGACCACTTTCGCCAGTCTTCAGAAGTCCTTGAAGCTTACTGAGTGTGACTTCCTCCTTGTTCATGTGGTATGTCATACGAAATTGATCATAACACGATGGCAAGGAGTGCAAAATGATATCAATTGCCAACTCCTCAGGGAAGTTCACATTCAGTTTCATTAGACGGTCCACATACCTTTGCATTTTCTGCATGTGGCTCGTGATTGGTTCGCTATCCTTCATACGGGTGGTGATCATGGAGGAGATTATTTCATACCGCTCTTGACGAGCACTCTGATGGTACCTTTCCATCAGATCCTGATGCATCTCAAAAGGGTAATAGTCCTCATAGGACTTTTGGAGTTCAGCTGTCATGGTGGCCATCATGATGCATGCCACCTTGGTGGCATCTCTTTCATGTGCCTGATACTCAGCGACCTCCTCAGGAGTAGCAGTGGACTCATCAAGCTCCTTTAGCTCCTTATCGAGGACATATTCCTTGTCCTCGTAACGAGTAACCATCCTGATGTTCCGGATCCAATCCATGAAGTTGGAACCATCAAAGATGACCCTCCCACAAAGATTCATGAGGGAAAAGGAGCCAGTAGGGTTAGAGCCCGAAGCTTTGTTGTTGGAAGACATCTGAAAAGAAGAAAACAAGTTTAGATTAGATATATCGAATCCTTAATAATACACCCAAATGTAATATTAAGGCTAGGATCCAACACAATATATTATAACTTAGAAGAGGGATGCCGTAATCTAAGCTATAATATATTTGAAGGTAGGTGAATGACGATTCACCAATTTCCACCATGAAAACGAAATGAATTATTAGGTTTAATTGGTTTTTGAAATTCCTAGATTCTTTTGAGATTCATTGAAATTTTCAATGGCATGTTTCAATCTCGATTGTGCACTTCAAGTTTTGTGACTGGGATGCCGAGGATCACAAAACAAGGTGTGAATAACCATGCAAATTCACTTGGTACCCTTAATATTATCACCTAATCAATGTGCCGGTTAACCACACACGCTCCACCGATCTATGATAAACATTAAGTCACCCTTCGTGATCCTTACTAGTCCAAGTTAGTGTGCCGGTTAACCACACACGCTCCACCAACGACTTGGTAAGGTACAAAGTGTGAATTTCATGGGTTAGCACCATATTCACATTTTCCTAAAGTAACTAAGATTGGGAATTTATAAAAGGTTTAGTTACTTTATAATATTCATCATACTTTTAATGAGAATTTATAAGTCCTTGTCTTACCCGTTCGGCTAACGACCCTCCACCAGTCAAGCAAGCGGTGGGTGAGAGTGGACACCCATTAAGTTTCCATTTTATAGGCAACAACCTTATACCCACCTTATAGACTGGCTTCGTGAATGAGGCGTACTAGCGGTAAGACGACTTTGATCTTATACATATATATAATAATTAACCATTAATGTTATAAATAGTATAAGGGTTGAATTTTAACCTTTAAAACTCTAAGGGTTTGGAATTAAAGTATATTAAAGTGTGTGTAACTTTACAAATTCCAAAACTTGAGGACAAGTTTTGAAACTATTCAAAACTTTTCATTTCATAACTTATGAATTAAAGGTTCATAAAAATGAAGACTCTTCATTTCCATGTAACTTATGTGTTTTAAGTGGGTGTTTAAAAGAAGTGACCTTTGGATATCCATAACTTGAGGACAAATTATGGACTCCATTAAAACACATAAATGATCAAGAATTAATCCTAAACAATTCAGCAAATAATTCCTATCATCTTCTAAATTCATAAGAACATGAACATGATCATCAAAGTTTCAAGAATTATATGAACACATACAAAGCATGAAATTTTGATATAAGCTATTGTAAATGGATTAGAACAACCATTACACCAACTAAAACAAGTTTTAAAACACCAAAACAGTTTAGGGTAATGTTTCTAGTCCATTTCCAGCAGCAAAAGTCGAAAATATGCATTCTGAGGCTCCTACTCGCCGAGTGCACGAACCTACTCGCCGAGTAGGATGAGTTTACACATGAACTCGGCGAGTCCCCCCATGGACTCGGCGAGTTCATCAGTCGGACAGCAAAAAAATCGACTTTTTATCACTATTTTGCATCAAGTATCAAACAAACAAGCCTAGGCTTTGATACCACTGTTGGGTTTTGAGCATTCTAACACTTCCTAAGTGTACATGCAACCCTATTAAACCTTGGATCTATGTTTGTCTAAGATACATGCAAAATATTATTTTCCAAGGTTTATAACCTATCTAGCATGACATGGGGTACTTTTAACCATAAAAGAACTAGATGAATTACATACCTTTTGTTGATTCCTTGGAGTTTGAGAGCCAAGCACCAATAATGTGAATGCCTCAAATGGAAATCACAAATCACCACAAACTTGGAAAATCTATGAGAGAGTATACTAACTCTTGATTTTGGCCACCACACTTACACACACATTAGTGTCTTTTTCATGCAACATAAGCTTGTTTATATAGTGTACATGGTTAGGGTGAAACCCTAATAACCCATGTCTTTTCCTCTTCCAAGGATCCATGGGTAAAAGCTCCATGGATCATCCATGGACTTCCATATAAGCTTAGCCCATTCCCAAATGAGTGTTAGCCCACACTATATAAATATAATAGCCCATGATTTAATTAGTCTTCCTTTTAATCACTAAATTAATTCATAATTAATTCAAGATTAAAACAAATTAAGTAACATGACTTTATATTAATATATTATAACTTATAATATATTAATAAATCGTAAGTATACAACTCTCATAAAATTATCCATAACTAGTTCGGGTGAAGTGCAACCCAAATGGACCATGCCGGGTCGGGTCAAGTATATACCAAATAAGTTATGGACTTAGACACCTTATCCAACAGTACCTCCGTTCCAAGGGAATGTATTGTCTTCAAACCCTACTACCTTCGACAGTGCCAAACGATTGGCACAACGACTCATTGACCATGGAGTCTGCACCCAACAACAACCCATGTTGTCCCAGAACCAGCCAAAACAACCGACAACAAGAGGAAGTCTTGGGACAGGAAGAGGAACAACTTGGCGCAGAACTCTGCCAAGAAACAGCAGATTGTGGCTGTTCATGCCGCAACAGCACCTGCTGTCACTGCACCGGCAAAGCAATACGCTGGGAGTTTGCCAAAGTGCAACAAGTGCAACTTCCACCACAACGGACCCTGTAGGGAGATGCACTGTGCCAACTGCAACAGGAAGGGGCACACTACCCGCTTCTGTAAGGAACCGGCAAGACCAATCTCCCAGGTCCCTAGTGCTGGAGCAGGTCAGGCCTGCTACGGGTGCGGCGAAGTTGGGCACTACAAACGGAACTTCCCAAAGGCAGGGAATACTGGCGGAGTGGGAAGAGTTTTGGCGATAGGCCATGAGGAAGCGGTGGCAGACCCTACAGTGGTCACTGGTACGTTTCTCCTCGATAACTCTTATGCATGCATACTATTTGATAGTGGAGCGGAGAGGAGTTTCGTGAACCAAAAATTTGCACACTTGCTTAAACAACAACCACGAGCATTAAAAGAAACGTTCATCGTAGAAATGGTTAACGGGAAAACTGAGAGCGCTAGCAATATATACATAGCATGTACCCTCTCTCTAGATAACCATTCATTCCAAATCGACCTCATGCCTGTCTCAATTAAAAGTTTCGACGTCATTATCGGCATGGATTGGTTTAGTCTTCATCGTGTTGACATCATGTTTTTTGAGAAAGCCATTTGTCTTAACCTACCGTCTAACGAAACCCTAGTTATCTATGGCGACAAACCAGACACGAACCTTCAAATCATCTCAAGTATACAAGCCCAGAAGTACCTACGAAAGGAATATCATGCATTCCTTGCTCACGTGGTTAATATGAACCAGGAAAAGAAAGACATAAAGAACATCCCAGAAGTACGCGACTTTCCTGACATCTTTCCCGAAGAACTTCTAGGATTACCTCCACAACGTCAAGTCGAGTTCAGAATCGACTTAATTCCAGGAGCTACTCCTGTAGCCAAATCGCCTTATCGACTAGCACCAGCTGAGATGCAGGAACTATCCAGTCAACTGAATGAACTGATAAGAAAGGGTTTCATTAGACCAAGCTACTCACCCTGGGGAGCACCGGTCTTGTTCGTGAAGAAGAAAGACGGATCGTTCCGTATGTGCATCGACTACCGAGAACTTTACAAACTTATCGTTAAGAACCGATACCCTCTACCACGTATAGATGACTTGTTCGACCAACTTCCAGGGGCAAACTACTTTTCAAAGATTGACTTAAGATCCGGGTATCACCAGTTATGAGTTTTAGAGGAGGATGTTCCCAAAATAGCCTTCCGAACTCGTTATGGTCACTACGAGTTTGTAGTGATGCCTTTCGGGTTAACTAATGCGCCTGCGGTGTTCATGGACTTAATGAACCGGGTGTGCCGCCCTTACTTAGATAAGTTCGTAATCGTGTTCATTGACGACATACTCATCTATTCTCGAAGTAAGGAGGAACATAGTCAACACCTACGACAAATCTTAGAAACACTACGAGCAGAGAAGCTTTATGCGAAGTTCTCTAAATGCGAATTTTGGATTCGAAGAGTCGAATTATTGGGTCACGTGGTTAGCGAAGAGGCAATTCACGTGGACCCTTCCAAAATAAAGGCCAGTGAGAACTGGTCAGCACCGAAGACGCCTACGGAAATTCATCAATTTCTCGACCTCACTGGCTACTATCGCAGGTTTATTCAGAACTTTTCAAAAATCGTGAAACCACTTACCACATTGACCCAGAAGGGTGTGACCTTTGACTGGGAAGAGAAACAAGAAAAGGCATTCCAAACGTTGAAGCAAGCCTTATGCACCGCATCGATATTATCCCTCCCGGAAGGGATAGAAGATTTTGTGGTTTACTGCGATGCATACGACCAATGGCTTGACTGTGTTCTTATGCAACGAGGAAAGGTTATCGTCTATGCCTCAAGGCAGCGTAAGACACACGAAGTCAACTACACTACACATGATTTTGAGTTAGGAGCAGTGGTATTTGCTCTGAAGATCTGGAGACACTACCTATATGGTACAAAAAGCACTATCTTTACAGATCACAAAAGCCTTCAACATATATTCGACCAGAAGGAGCTCAAAATGAGACAACGACGGTGGGTCGAGCTACTCAATGACTACGAATGTGAAATTCGTTATCATCCTGGTAAGGCCAACATAGTAGCTGACGCCCTAAGTCGGAAAGAATACTCCGGTCAGAGAGTCAAAGCATTGACTATGACAATCCATTCATATATGTCCACACAAATTAAGGAGGCTCAGCAGGAAACCTTAAAACCTGAAAATATGGCAGGTGAATCCCTTAGAGGGATGGATAAGAACTTAGAAATCAAGGGTGACGGAGCCTTATACCTCATGGATCGGATCTGGACACCGAAGCTCGATGGTTTCAGAGACGTTGTCATGAACGAAGCGCACAATACTCGATACTCCGTTCATCCAGGTTCAGATAAGATGTATCTGGATCTCAAAAAGTTATATTGGTGGCCTAACATGAAAGCAGAGATTGCTACCTTCGTGGGCAAGTGAGAGGACGATATAGACGTTGGAAGACATGCTGGGAGCTTGTGTGATCGACTTTGGTAAAGTATGGGATATCCATTTGCTACTGGTCGAGTTTTCATACAACAACAGCTATCATTCTGGTATCAAGGTTGCACCATTCGAAGCCCTCTATGGCCGGAAGTGCAGATCCCCTCTGTGCTGGGCTGAGGTGGATGACACACAACTAGCTAAAGGACAAGTTCCTGATAGCACTCTCACAGGTCCGGAAATCATTCGGGAAACGACAGAGAATATCGTTCAGATTCGTGAACGATTGAAAGCCTCTACAGACCGACAAAAAAGCTACGCTGACAAAAGAAGGAAACCTTTGGAATTTCAGGTTGGTGACCTTGTTCTATTAAAGGTCTTACCCTGGAAGGTCTTGATACGCTTCGGAAAGCGTGGTAAGCTAAATCCAAGGTACATAAGGCCTTTTGAGATTCTCGCTAGGATCGGCCCTGTAGCTTACAAACTCAAACTACCTCAAGAACTTAGTAACGTACACCCTACCTTCCACGTATCGAACCTAAAGAAGTGCCTTTCTGATGAGAATCTTGTTATCCCACTCGATGAAATCGAGATCAATGAGAGCCTCAACTTCGTAGAAGAACCAGTAGAAATCATGGATAGGGAGGTCAAGAAAACGAAACAAATCCGCATCCCGATAGTGAAGGTTCGCTGGAATGCAAAACGGGGACCTGAATTCACTTGTCAATGAGAGGATCAAATGAAACATAAGTATCCTCACCTTTTTCCTTAGTCCATGTGTATTTCTTAGTTTTAATTTCGGGACGAAATTCCCTTTAACAGGGGATGATGTGACAACCCGTAATTTCTTTCTGTTAAAAGTCAAACTTGGTCAACTAACGGCAACTTAATTTTTATTCTATCTTAAATGGGTTAGAGTAATGACTTTTAAGTGTTTAAACTTTGTATTCAAGGTGTTATGTGTTTAAGAAGGGAATTAGTTGGAACCGAGAAACTTCGCCTCTTCCCTTCGGACCGCAAACCCCGGTCGTGAACCCTCGGTGTACGACCGTGAACCTCCCCCTATATATATGAGAGTTAGCTGATTTTACTTCACTTCTTCCCTTTCTAACCGCAAACACAAGGCTTTCTCCCAAGGATCTTCAAACAAGAACACTTTCGTCTCAACTATCATCCATTTCCTTTGAATCTTCTTCAAGATATTGCTAAGGATCCTCTAGTGTTCTTAAATCTCCAAGATCATTGGGCCATGAACTCATGAACATCGAGTGTTTTTGGGGCGTGAACCCTTCATCAGGCCGTGAACTCCTTGCAGCCTCCCATCTTTGCTTATAACACTTCTCTTGTAAGTGATTCTTGCATCCTAGGTTGTTTCTCTAATGCCTTAGAGGTTATAATTGCTAATTGAATGTCATTATGTTGCATAAATTGCCATTTAGGACTTGTTTTGTCCTGGGAACTAGCTTATGGAGTCAAACAACTTATATCGAACCCTATATCGAATCACTCCTAAAAAGGTGAGTTCATACCCCTACAAATTACTGTGTTATATGCTTTTAAATGCTTTTTAAATGATTTTAAGGGGGAGAATACAAGTAGAACACGATATATTTGTGTTAAACACTTACATGTGAAAACATCAAACAAAAGGATTTTTTATACTCAAATACTTGTTAAAACCATTTTAAAACTATTCTTAGATTTCTGTTTTTATCAAAATCATATTCGTGTATCTATTTACGTATCAATATGCTTTATCGAACTTAGGACTATTGCTAAATACCTTGACTCCTGTTCCTTGTACGGTTGTGGGCTCGAGGTAGGATCACTAGTCCGACTGTCGGCTAAATCATAGTTATACTCATTGAATACATACATGAATATTAAACCCATTTTTAAAGATCATACTAACTCAGTTGCTTAGGTTGAACAATTGAGTCTTTTCTACAAATCAGTAACAGTTCAAACAAACATACTAGTAAGTTATAATAGGTATAGTCTAGAGGATTTCTACATACTATTTCTAGATCAGAGAATCATACATGAGTCAGTACATACATACTATAATCAGAACAAGAAGGAACATACATACTATAACAAGAACAAGATAACTAAAATGTGATATAATATTTCATGGCGTAGCAATTTCCTTGCTATGTCACATTTTATAAACAGAGTCTCCTGTAGGGAGAGCGTGAGTTTGTGTATAGATCTATACTGGATTGACAATCCTACACCTTGCTGCTAGCTACAGTAGGATCTGCAAGTCTACGGGTGACAAATGTCATACCATTTTCGACGCCTAAAGAACGTCGTGTTTTATACTAGTCTATCAAGTATGGTTATAACCTTATCACATTTTAACCTAATTTAACCAGTTTGGTGTTTAAGGTAGTTAATGCATTCAGTAGTGTATTTTATACAATACTACTGTAAATCTTCATTTTTCCATTACATTCATACAATGATATTCTCACACGAGAAATGCATACTATTTTTAGAATAAAGATAGTTTTACAAATATGGAAAACATTACATTACACTATTTCAAGTACAAACTTACATTTTACACTTTATTCAAGAGAACAGAGCATACAAAGCAGTTGAGTCTTGGTAGAAGACTACTTTTCATTTTAGTAGAAAACATAGGATTTTCTAGGAAGTATACAACATTTTCATTAAACAATTACAAACATTTTCATTAAACAATTACAAACATTTTCATGAAACAAATGCAAAAATTTGACACAAAAATACTTATGCACTCAGTCAACTTTTATGTTGATACTCTCTTTCAAAATAACTTGTATTCTCAGGCCATCAGTAGACAGGTACAGATGACCAGGTTTTTTAGAAGACGAAGCATGTTCAAGACTCGTCTTTTATTTTGTTAAATCCATATTTTTGGTGTCTTACAACTATACACAGAACACACTTGTATAAACTATACTATTAATGCAATGTATGTTGTTGCTTGTTTTACTATTGTGCATTGTTATGATACTGTACATGACGTCCTCCGCCCCCGTACGTTTCCGCCGTTCTGGTTTGGGGGTGTGACAGGGTCCGATGCACCATCTTCACCGATCACAAGAGTTTAAAGTATTTGATGGATCAGCAGAATATGAATATGCGTCAAAGGAGATGGCTTGATGTGGTAAAAGATTATGACTGCGAGATTCTGTATCATCCCGGCAAGGCCAATGTGGTGGCCGATGCTTTGAGTTGTAAGGCGGTGAGTGCCCTGATCCGAGATGTCTGCTTGAGGATGACGGTGATTTCACCTTTATTGGATTTGATCAAGGAGGCACATGTAGAGGTATTGAAAAAGGAGAACTTGAAGATTGAACGGATTCGGGGGCAAATTCCATTGTTTGTTCGAGATAGTCGGGGTTTATTGACTCGGTGTGGGAGGGTTTGGGTTCCGATATTTGGGGGAGTGAGACATAAGATTTTGGAAGAGGTGGACAAGTCCAAGTTTTCTATCCATCAGGGGGCCACAAAGATGTATCGAGACCTGAGGTTGAGTTATTGGTGGCCATGCATGAAGAGGGAGTTTGTGTGGTTTGTTGAGCGGTGTTTGACCTACAGGAAGGTCAAAGCCGAACATCAGAGGCCCCACGGCAAGGTTCAGCCGCTACCTATCCCCATGTGGAAATGGGAAGAGATCACCATGGATTTCATCACGAAGTTACCTAGGACGACGTGGGCTGTGGATTCCATTTGGGTTGGGTACTCAATTGCATTTAAGCATTGCTTACCACCCCCATTTGGGTTGGGTACCCAAAAATCTGCTTGAGGAGTTGGGTACTCAATTGCATTTAAGCATTGCTTACCACCCCCATACCGATGGTCAGAGCGAGCGGATGATCCAGAAGCTCGAGGATATGCTTCGAGCATGTGTATTGGATTTCGGAGGGAGTTGGGATACTTACCTACCACTAGCAGAGTGTTGGATTAGGTGTCTAAGCCCATAACTATAATTGGTATGTACTTGACTGGATAGTAGCATGGTCCATTTGGGTTGCCTTCACCAGAGCAATTTGATAGGATGGATATTAGGTTATTTATGATTTATTAATATATTATAAGAATAATATATTAATTGAGAAATCACATTTTAATTAGTATTGATCAGGAATTAATTTGGAATTAATTTTGTGATTAAAAGAGACTGATTAAATTAACGGGGACTGATTAAGTAAATCAGTGATACATATAGTTTGGGCTACTGATCCATGATTGATTAGTGATGGACTAAGTTTATGTGAGAGTCCATGAAGAGTTAGTCCAAAAGTCTATCAAATGAGTTATTGGATTAAAAGCCTATATGAATGAATTAGGGTTTACAAGTGACCCTTGGAATTCTACACTATAAATGTAACCCCTAAGC
Organism: Lactuca virosa; assembly: GCF_052849685.1. Lineage (NCBI taxonomy): Eukaryota > Viridiplantae > Streptophyta > Magnoliopsida > Asterales > Asteraceae > Lactuca > Lactuca virosa. The sequence goes on along the minus strand of NC_136427.1, from coordinate 283,894,623 downwards.
TCCTAAATTGACACTTGTGTTCCAAGAAGAACCCTAGCCGTTTTTGTGTGCCTCTTAGCCTCTCTCTCATTATCCTCCATTGTTCTTGGTGTTTGTGACTCATTTGAGGTATCACATTTGAGGTACTAAGCTCTTGAAAGGCCAAGTTCTATAAGCTACAACAAAGAGGTATTCATCTAACTTGTTTTTATGTTGAAAATATCAAAGTTTTTATGTTGAAAATATCAAAGAGGTATTCATCTGTTATATAGATGCATTGATTGTTCAAAGTTGAAGCAAATTGAAATCTGCTCTCTGACTGGTGGACTAGACGAGTCCTATGAAGGAACTCGACGAGTAGGATGAACTTGACGAGTCCATTGCCTGGCTCGACGAGTTGAATCATCTGTTTGCAGATTTTTGGGTTTTTTTGGCTAGAATTGGATTAGGATCATTACCACAAACTGTTTTGTATCATAAAATTCGATTTTTCTGATATGATAGTGATTATCCTCATCCAATTAAAACATAATTACTTGATTATATGATAAGTTTATTATTTGTATTATTTGATTTGAATTGTCTTGCTATATGAGTTGAATTAGGTCAAATTGGTAATAGATAAATTATATGATTAATTTAATTGTTTTCAAATTGATCTAAGAGGTTTTGAAGAGTTTCAAAACTTGTCCTCAAGTTTTGGAATTTGAAAAGTCTCATTTATGAAACATTAAATTCTTAAACCCTAGTAATTTGAAAAGTCTCAACAATGCACCTCATGGTTTTGAAATTTAATACTCCCTCCGTCCCAAAATTATAGTCCATCTTTCCTTTTTGGTTTGTCCCAAAATAATAGTCCACTTCTAAAAATAAATAACATTTTTACCAAAATACTCCCTCATTATTACTTAACCAACTAAGCATTTAATGGAACATTAAATGCAAAGTAAGGACAAAACTGTCATTTGATTAAATAAAGTTAGTGGTAATTAAGGCTTTTCTTAATATGTGTGTTTTTTGTCTATGGACAATAATATTGGGACGGAGGGAGTATTTGATTAAATAGCTTTAATTTTGAAGTCTTAAATTTAGAACCTTGATAATCTTGAATAGTTCAAATTACACCCTTATGGATTTTATTGAATTAATTAAGTGTATAATTAAAAGAAAGAATTAATAAATCCATAATGACAATATGGTTTAAATTTAATTAAATTAAAAGTCCAATTTATTAATAGATTAAACCATCTAGTATTTTAAAAGTTTAAAATACACCCTTATACTATTATATAATTAAAGATTTAACTTGTATATATGTATAAGTAAAAGTCAGTCTTACTGTTAGTAGGCCTCATTCACGAACCTAGTCTATAAGGGGTGTTTAAGGAAGCGGCCTGTAAAATGACCACCATTGGGTATCTACTATTACCCACCGCACCCTTGACTAGTGGAGGGTCGTTAGCCGAACGGGTAGGATAAGACATCCTCATTAATAAGTATAATGAATATAGAAAGTAACTAAACCTTTATAAATCCCCAATCTTAGTTAGTTAGGAAAAATGTGAATTTGATGCTGACCCATGAAATTGCACATTACACCTTATTGGTCGTTAATGGAGCGTGGGTGGTTAACTGGCACACTAATTTGGGACTAATGAAGGATGGCAATGGGTAGCTCGATAATTGTCATAGATCAATGGAGCGTGTGTGGTTAACTGACACATTGATTAGGTGATAAATGAAATCGAGAGTACCAAGCTAATTTGCATGGTTATTCACACCTTGTTTACGATCCTCGACATCCCAGTCACAAACGTGAAGGGCATAATCGAGATTAAACATGTCATTGAAAATTTCAATGAATCTAAAAGGATCTAGGAGTTTCAATTCATTTAAAACCTAATATTCATTTTTCGTTTTTTATGGTGGAAATTGGTAAATCGTCATTTACCTACCTTCAAATATTTTGCAATTGGATTACGGAATCCCTCTTCCGAATTGTGAAATATTGTGTTGGGTTCTAGCCTTAATATCTCATTTGTGTGGTATATTAAGGATTAAATCAACTAACTTGAATTTCTCCCTCGTAGATGTCTAGTTATGACAACTATGGTCTTTCCGAATCTTTTGGAAAAAGCTTTCCTCTTGAAGATGATATTAGACATGACGATCGAGGTGAAAGATCAATCCCTTATTCGTACTTTGGAGGAACTTCTCTTCCTCCACCTCCTCCAATTGTTCTCCCTGACCCACATATTTGTCGACTTGAAAAGTTCAAGATCACTTAAGCCCTGTTGGCAAGCAAACACAAAGATGGAAAGTCTGTATGTGCTTACGTCTTGGAGATGAAGTTGCATATTGATAGGCTAGGAATGTTGGGTGTCGTTTTCCCAAGGAAGTTGGCTGTTGACTGGGTTTTTCATTCACTTCCCAAGTCGTATGGTCAGTTTGTTAAAGACTACTATATGACAGATCACGACATGACCCTTATCGATCCTACATATTTGTTGATTGTTGTTGAATCAACAATGATTTGGCGCACTAGTAAAGCAAATTTGATTGAAAGATCTACTTTCCAAACTTCCATGGACATTGACAATGGCAACATTGGAAGTCCAGAAAGGTTTTCTCTTCCCAATGGAGAGGGATCGGCCAAGGTCAAACCGTTTAACCGGATGGTAAAGAAAAAGGCTAAGTCTGAGATTGTCCCTTGTACCATTCCGAGAGAGTCTGTTTGTTTCTATTGCCAAGAGAATGGTCATTGGATGAGAAGCTGCCATATGTACCTGAAAGATCGCAAGGATGGTAAAGTCAAACTGTATGACTTTACTTCAGGTAAGTCCACTATCTAACTCTATTAAGTTCCTATTTATAGATTCTTAATACAAGATGTGATAAGATTGCATTTTGATGTTTTTGTAGGATCAAAAAAAAAGAAAGGAAGCTTAAAGAAGAAGCAAGCTGAATTTGATCATGAAGAAATGGATTTCGATCGCATGGTTTAATGATCGGATTTTTAAGCTGCTGCTTAGGAGTTATGATAGATTGCTTAGGAATATTTAGAAACATAATTTTCATTTGTATTTGCATTGTAAGGACAAGTTTTCCGCAATTTTATAAATAAAGAAAAATTTTGTTTTGTCTTATTTTATATTATCCTTGCAATGACATTAGTGAAAATTGGTGTTTATATATTGTTAGCAATGTTGGAAAAGAATTTGATTCTTGTGGTAATGTCATAATTTACCAAATAAGGAAAGATTCTCATCACCCAAGTTTCAATTGGACAGAAACTTGGAATCGTGCAGCTTGTATTATATGATGAATGAGAACCTTCATCTTTGGGAAATTAAGGCCAGTTCCTTGGTCACATATGTATGTGAGTCAAGTGAAAGATTTAAGGATCTAGTGCACATTAATGTGTACTGGTCAGATCCACCACAAAGGATGATAAAGACTATTCGTCATGATTTACTAAAGTTTAGTAAATATGGTTATGCTTACAAGATTAAGTGTAATTCTAATACCTTGAAAAGTTTCAAAGTATAAGAGAACGAATAAGAAGAATCAATTAGGCAGAAAGATAAAAGTTTTCTGCAATCTGAAAAGAAAGGAGAGTACTTAAGTATCGTGTTTTATGATCATCCTAATGATTATGGAACCATATCACAATTGATCATCTAAGGACACCTTAGTGCATAAGTATGGCTAAGAAGAGGAATCGAGAATTGTTGAAATGGTTAAATCAAGAAGATGAGTCATACTTCGTTCCAAAATCAAGTCTTAGAGTCATACTCCAAGATTGTGTCTTGAGTGACTTATCCTAAGTGGGATTATAACACATCATGAAATATGGAATAGAAAAATTTTCTTACTCATGCACATTTGAGATTGGTAGTTGTGATGTTTTGATCAACTAAGACCAATTGTATGAAGTGTTTTTCTTGATAAGAACCTGCACTAACTCTTGAATATTTGTTTGTCAAGGAATGTTTCTTGACAAGAGAATCTTATATGTCAAGAGGTCAGTGGGAGTCTTAATGGTCTTGAATAGCTTCAAGAACTAATCAAGAATAAAACTATTTTTCATCACTAGCACACGACTTGAGTTTCGTAATCTATCGTGTTGACATATTCTTGTTTTTGTGCCTATTCCAATTAAGTTGACTATGCATGTGAGTTCTATGAGTTCTCATTTGATTGCATAAGGCAAAGCACCTTAATCAATGGAGAGTACATTGATCTGTAGGGGTGAGTTGCACAATAATTTGGAAGCAATGGTAGGACCCTTGTACTACTAAATGGCAAGAAATTAAGATTGAACAAGTTCAGTCCATATGAGTTTGAATTTGTCATAGACCTTATCTTGTGATAATGATTGGAACTGACAAATTCATATGGATAGGAACACATACACCACAAAATCTAAGTGGCATAAGGTTTCTCCCCTTCATGAAAATGATTGTGAGGAAACGCTTTCACTAGTAGATTTTAAAGAGTTAGCAGTTGTGTTAATTGCGTTCTCAAATTTGATTATGATTACGGCATCCCTCTTCATAGTTCGAATTGTGAGAAATGGCAAATGGTCTAAACATTCGTGACTTACTGCTGGAAGTTCTAAAATAGTTTAGACACATATATGAGCTTTCTAATGAAAGGTGTATGAACTTGAGATGTCTAGATAAAGTCTTATCAAAGCATCTCATATCAGAAATCTGAACTTTGGTAAGAAAGTCAATAAGTATTGTTTTCTAGAAGTCCAGTTGATTTTTGGATACATGTCAAAGCTAGTGGGAGCATAATTGTTATGCTAGTAAGAATAATTATTATGCTGGTGGGAGCATAATCATTATAATGAGTGTTGCAAGGTAGCAATGCTATTTATAGGAAACAAATTTTCAATTTGCAAAGTTGCAAAGTTTGGGAATTGTTTCGATATAGTAAGTTTTAAGGGAGATGAACTTACACTTCATTTCAAGATCTAAAAGTTTAGATTGAAATTTTAATGGAACTTAGTCATGGATATATATATATATATATATATATATATATATATATGTATATGTATATATATATATATATATATATATATATATATATATATATATGAATGCAATGTTGAAATGTTTCAACATTGGAAATTCTATATATGGAAATATTATAGCAAGAGAGTGATCAAGTATCATGTCTTTATGTAAGACATTATGAATCGTATCCCATATGCTTCAGGTATAGGATCGATTGCATATGCTATGATGTTCACTTGTTCTAATTTTCAAATGCCTAGGGCATTAAGAGGGAAAAAGGACTAGAACAAGACATGACTAAAAGTTGTTAAACAACTGTGAAGGACAATCTGAAGTTCGCTAAAGATTGGTTGCTTATGGACAGTTGAAGTATAGTAATAAATGGACGATATTGACATCATTATGTTCATTATGAATAAATAGGATTCTATTGTGAATAGGTTGTCATATGGAAAATATGGAAATGTTTCCATAATGGGAGTTAGATATTAAGATTCTATGTGTGAATTAGAAACTTTTATGCAAGAAGAATGTTCAAAGGAATGTACTTTGAATATGAGACTTCATTTCCATGGAATTGTTAACAATCTCCAATGGAATGCTTTGTAATATCATTGGTCAAGTCTCTGTGACTTTGGTGCATTGACATTACAAAAGGATCATTGCATGTAAGTTTAGACTCTAACACATTTAAAAGTGACAAGAATTTGGAATTCTTACACTTATAATAAGGATTTGGAATTGAGAAATGAGCATCATTGGAAATGTTTCCAATTGATCTGTTTTACAAAGAAAGAACCATAGACAAACATAGTGCGCATGCTAGGAGCATGGCATGACTATTGTTTTAAATTCAAGTGTTAAGTTGATTAGTTGAAACATTATATAATGAATAAGTTCTAATGAATATGGTGATTAAATAATAAGTGTTTTATTTATACTCAAAGTATTGAGACCATATTGAATTAGTTTGTTCTTGTGTTTCACTTCGCATGTTTTACTTCCCGAATAACTAGGTTATTCAAACATCCACAGTCGATCATACTTTGGAAGTAAGTAATGAGGTAAGATTGTCATGAATCCGTCTGTAGATTGTCTAAGGTTTTAGACATAACACAAGTTTGCTGCAGTATTCATGAATACTCCTGAAATAAGATTCGAGTATTAGATTAAACCCATGCTCATATAAATCACTTCATGGATTTTATCACGAGTGGTTGTGAGACGATAATATCTTATATTCTTCAAATGGAGACATATAGTTGTTGTTTACGAGTCGGTTACACATAGATAATACGTAAATGCATCGGTAACTTGATGTTATAAAACGTATTGTTGTGTGTGATTTGATGAGTAAATAGTACAAGTATACGAGTCGAAGTTTATCCGTTCCTTTTACCCTAAGGGGATAAAAGCGATATCCGTGGGCCCCTCGATGATTTAGTGATGACACCATAAAGCGCTTAGCAAGCCTAGACTGATTTGATTTGTTAAATTAGTCAGTCGTCATAAATCGGAAATCGGGAAACAACACATAGACAGAGAGAATGATTATAATTCATGTCTCATGTCTATACAATATCTTGTAGAATGGAGGAATATATGATCCCTTATCTAAAGGACGCGTTACTGATAAGATCAGAGTTCGACAACAACTTTTGAGAGCTACGATTGCTAATCGGATTCTGAAGTCGTACTTGCAATAATAGTTATTATAATTATCCAAGTGGGAGACTGTTGGATTAGGTGTCTAAGCCCATAACTATAATTGGTATGTACTTGACTGGATAGTAGCATGGTCCATTTGGGTTGCCTTCACCAGAGCAATTTGATAGGATGGATATTCGAGAAAGAGGTTATTTGTGATTTATTAATATATTATAAGAATAATATATTAATTGAGAAATCATATTTTAATTAGTATTGATCAGGAATTAATTTAGTGATCAAAAGAGACTAATTAAATTAACGGGGACTGATTAACTAAATTAGTGATACATATAGTTTGGGCTAATGATCCATGATTGATTAGTGATGGACTAAGTTTATGTGAGAGTCCATGAAGAGTTAGTCCAAAAGGCTATCAAATGAGTTATTGGATTAAAAGCCTATATGAATGAATTAGGGTTTATAAGTGACCTTTGGAATTCTACACTATAAATGTAACCCCTAAGCTCCTAAAATCGGCACTTGTGTTCCTAGAAGAACCATAGCTGTTTTTGTGTGCCTCTTAGCCTCTCTCTCATTATCCTCCATTTTTCTTGGTGTTTGTGACTCGTTTAAGGTATCACATTTGAGGTACTAAGCTCTTGAAAGGCCAAGTTCTACAAGCTACAACAAAGAGGTATTCATCTAACTTGTTTTTATGTTGCAAATATCAAAGTTGTATGCTAGTTAGGGCTCATGCTTTGGAGAAATGAAAATTGCATGTATAACTTGAGAAAACTTAGATCCAAAGCATTAGGATTATGTGCACCATAGGATTGTTATAATGCTCAAAACCCATTATAGAGTTCTCATACAACAATAGTTATCATGCTAGTATTGACCAACCCCCGTTTGAGATGATGTATGGCCAGAGGTGTAGGACTCCATTTTGTTGGGGTGAGGTTGGCATTGAGTCATGGGAAGCACCGACATGGTGCTTAAGATCACCAAGTTGATTCAGCAAGTGCGCGATAGACTGCGAGTCACGCAGAGTCGTCAGAAAAGTTAGGCTGGCGGCGTTCGGATTTTGAATTTCAGGTGGGAGATTTTGTTTTGTCGAAGGTGTCACCTTGGAAGGGTGTCATTCGGTTTCGGAAAAGGGGCAAGCTGGGGCCTCGATTTATTGGTCCGTTCAGGATTTATGCCCGAGTCGGCAGGGTTGCTTATAGATTGGATCTTTCGGGTGAGCTGAGTCAGATCCATAACACCTTCCATTTGTCTTGGCATCGTCAGTGTGTATCAGATGAGGCTGCAGTTATTTCATTGGATGACATTCGGGTGGATGAGAGCCTGAACTATGTTGAGAAGCCCATTGCAGTTCTGGACAGAAAGACTAAGGCTCTTCGTAACAAAGAGGTGAAGCTAGTGAAGGTGCAATGGCAGCACCGGAGAGGCTCCGAATGGACCTGGGAGTCGGAGGACGAGATGAGAAAGCATTATCCAGATCTTTTCACATTAGCGGACTTCGAGGACGAAATCTAGTTCAAGTGGGGGAGATTTGAAACGTTCGGGATTCATGTATTTACATTTCTTACGCTTAATATGAAAGTTATTGCAATTTGGTCCCTTCATACGCTGGCTGTACTTGAGGAGTACGCTTAGCGTACTAAGGATGGATGATCGCGGAGGGTTGTCATGTACACTGGGCATACCAAGGGGTAAGCGGGGCGTACGTGACTGAAGATCAAAACCCTAATATCCAGACTTGAGACCTATATAAACATCCTTAAGTCATTTGGACCAAACCCTAATCAACCTCCATAGCCCCCATTTCATCCCTTAACCTCAGATTTCCTTGTGAGGGTGATTCTTGATCTTAGAAAGTGTGTTGGTGGCCATTTTAAAGAGCATTCAAGAAGGAGAAGGTGGTGATCAAGCCTTGGGTGTCATTGAGCTTCTAGATCCTTCATCTACTTCATTTTGAGAAACTTCTGGAGGTATAAAGTTATAACCTTGTCATCTCTTTTGTTAGTTTTAGCTAGGGTTTTGTTATGAAGTCCCTTTTTGGCTTTTGGACCTTCTCTTGTGAGTTGAGCAACTCCAAATACTAGGATAGCTAGATCTAAGCTCCTTTAGCATGGTGGATGCATAAAGGTGTCATCTTGAAGGTTGTTTTGACTCTATGCATAAGTTTAAGGTCTAAAATGAGGTCTTATTAGGAAGAATGAAGTATTGGGGTCACTCATGACAGGCAAGGGCATAAAGTTGCCAACTTTATGCCCTAGGACATATTAATGGACTCAGATCTGAAGTTTGACGTTGAAATCCCAAGTATTAAGCACTTAATGGTTGATTGATGCATGTCCTGCTTGTACGCCGCACGTAATAAAGTGTACGCAACGCGTACAACTTAAGGGTCTGGTACGCTGAGCGTACTGGAGTGGTACGCAGGGCGTACGCACTCCAGATGGGTGTGGGCTTTGTGTGGGCTTGCAAGCTTATTGGGCCTTTTCAATTTTGGGCTTGGTCCCATTTAGAGTTTTGGGCTGATATTTTAATTTAGGCAATAGTTGTATTGGTTGGGCCTTATTGGGCCATGTGGCCCATTAATAGCTTTTATCTTGGATCTTAGGCCCATTAGCATAGGGAAGACTTTTGGGCCACTATGGAAGGACTTAGGCTTAGGTGTTTGGACTCTTTGATTAGGTTGTGTTATAATCCTAATTTTGGGTTAATTGTATCATTGTTCAGTGTGTGGTTTTGGACTGTTAGGCGAGCATCTTTTGTGTTCAGCAGACTGAGGTGAGTCTTCTCACTACACTCATGGGTCGAAGGCACCAAGCCCGGCCCATTAATTGATATGAGATGTTTAGTAATTAAGTATTTAATAGTTTGCTATTTGATTTATGTGTGGACTTATGTGAAGACCATGGGAGGAGCCCATGGCTCGGGGATATAAAACCATGGGGGTAGCCCATGGCATTCCAAATGAAGACCATGGAGGGAGTCCATGACAAACTTATATGTATGTGTGCATGACATTATGTGATTATGTGTTTTGTGTGTTTTGGAGAACTCACTAAGCGCGTGCTTACAGTTTTGTTGGATGTTTCAGGTACGTCTAGCTCTAAGGGCAAGGGCCCGACTTGATGGCGTGGCATGCATTATCCAGTATTTCCGCAAATTTTTTTTATACTGATTTTCAAAATACTGTGGTTATGTAATGGGATGTGGGAAACAATTATGGTTGGTATTTATAATTAAATAAATTAAAATTTTTCTGTAAATATGGGCTGTTACATGCAATCAATCATTGCCCCATTAGGGCTCAACCAATCCATCCCCACAATCACCTTGGTCTCGCGCATAGGAATAAGAATCAAATCAATCGGACACCGCTCGCTGAATAACTCCAGAACATAACCACGAGGAACCCTCGATACCCGGACTGGACGATCATCGACAATCTCAACCTCTAATGGATAGTCATGCTCTCCTGGAGCGTTACAGAATCTCTTGCTAAGCGCGAGAGATACAAACTATAGGGTGGCACTCGAATCAAACATAACTAAAGCTGGAACACCGTTCACTAGGAACATCCCTATATAACATCAATCAAATAATAAGCATAAACATCAAAACAATAAATTAAATAGGGAGAAAATACATACCCGTAACCACATCTGGCACGGCGCGAGCCTCCTCGGCTGATAACTGGAAAGCTTAACTCCTCACGAATGACGCCTCCGCCTTGCCCTGGCGGCCGTCGGTGATCCTCAATGTCGCCGGAGTGGGTGCTACAACCGCTTCTCCTGCTATCAAACTCGGAAAATCGGCCTTCTTGTGGCCTATCTGATTGCAATGAAAGCAAATCAGACCCGATCCTTGGGTGGTGGTAGTGACAATGCAATCCCTACTGAGTGGCCAGTCTTACCGCACTTGAAGCAACCAGAACCACCCGCCCTACAAGCTTCCTCGTGCGTTCGGCCGCACCGACCCCCAACCATGCTGGCCTCTCAATCTCAAATCTACAACCTTGGGCTTCTTCCCCGAACCCTCTGATACCTGAGCCTGAACCGACTTCCTCTTCCTCACTAACTCCAGATCTATCTCCCGCTCGCAAGCCCGAGATATCATTTTCCTCCAATGTCTTACAACTAGACATGCTCACAAACTCCCGTATCTCATCCTTCAACATGTCATGGTACCTGACCTTCTTCGTCTCCTCGTTCACCATATAGTGGAACTAACAAGGCCCTCTCACGGAACATGGCGGTGACCTCTGCCACAGTCTCGGTAGTATGGCGAAGGTCCTGAAACTCCCTCGCCAGCTGTTGAACCTCAATCACGGGCGCAAACTCAGCCCTACTGAAGTGGCTTATCTTACCGCACTTGAAGCAACCAGAACCACCCGCCGTACAAGCTTCCTCGTGCGTTCAGCCGCACCGATCCCAACCATGCTGGCCTCTCAATCTCAAATCTACAACCTTGGGCTTCTTCCCCGAACCCTCTGATACCTGAGCCTGAACCGAATTCCTCTTCCTCACCAACTCTAGATCTATCTCCCGCTCGCAAGCCTGAGATATCATTTTCCTCCAATGTTTTACAACTAGACATGCTCACAAACTCCCGTATCTCATCCTTCAACATGTCATGGTACCTGACCTTCTTCGTCTCCTCGTCCACCACATACTGCGGAACTAACAAGGCCCTCTCACGGAACATGATGGTGACCTCTGCCACAGTCTCGGTAGTATGGCGAAGGTCCTAAAACTCCCTCGCCAGCTGCTGAACCTCAATTACGGGCGCAAACTCAGCCCTGAATCACGTAACAAAGTCATCCCAAGACATCATCTCAATGGCCTCGTCTCTCAAAGCATATCCTACCTCTTCCCACCAATCCTGAGCTTTGTCTTTCAAAAGATAGGATGCAAGTATGACCTTCGCCTCCTCGGGACACAGGTTGGTCCGGAAAGCATTCGTGATGTCCGCCAACCATCGCTTTCTAACACTAGGGTCCTTCTGTAACTCCCCGGTTTCCGTTTAATTAATTTATAATGGAAAATAATTATAATTACAAATTAATAATAATAATAATAATAATAACTAGAAAGTTTGTTGCTTTTGATTAAAATTAAAGTACATTACCTGAATTGGTAGCCAAAGTAAAGTACGTTGCCAATCTCTGTGAGCCACCCAATGACAAACGCATAAATGTTTGTGGTAGCCAAAGTAAAGTACGTTGCCAATCTCTGTGAGCCACCCATTTACAAACGCATAAATGTTTGTGATAAGAAAAATTCAAAAGTACAATGAAATAATTGGATAAGATTTCCACAGGACAATGCATTAATACGAAAAAAATCAAAGTGTTGTAGTACAATGGCATAATTGGATAGGGTTTTCAATAGAGCTTTTTGTTGAGAAAGAAATAAGAATCTCATTGCGGCGAACATGTTAAAGGCATATAAATATATAGAGGTATCTAATCATGGATGTTGTTCCGAGAAAAAGTTAACACATTAAAGAGGAAAATTTAACAAAATACATGACCGAATTCAAATAATTGAATGAGAAATGAAACGTCAGAAATTATATCAAAATGGTGTATTTGAGAAAAGATAGAAGAGGAGAAAATAATCAAAATTAGAAATTGATTTCTCGGCTATTGTTAATTTTTAATAACTTTACATGAAAATTCATGATGATAATATATTAAAAACGTTTAGGCTAATAAGTATTTATGCTCCCCGAGTGGAAGTCAAACAACATAATACATAATAGTATCATATAAAAAGCATATCATATAACTGAAACCGGTTCTGTTTCCGGTTCCAACAATCCAGGAACCGCCCTTGATGGATGATAGTCCTATGAAATAAGAACAAAAATAACACAAAATATTATTATATACAAAAAGTATTTAACATTTTTTTCGTTTGACCATAAAAAATTAAGCAAATTGAAAAGATTATAAATCCTTTTTTTACTTACTGGAAATAGCATAGTAGCAGTATCCTATGGTTAACATATTATTCCATGCGACCAAAGATCCAAATCCAAGAATCCAGCATACCAAGATCGCAACAATCTTCCCCTGAAAATTCAAAGTATTATCATTTTTTTAATTATTGATAGTATAAGCTACAAAAATAAGCTAAAAAAATGTGGAGCCTCGTAAAAAGTTGGAAGAAAATTTGACACAGACCTCAAGTTTCCCTGGAGTTTCGTTTGGAGAGACTATAAAATGAAATGAGGGTAATGGATTTTTCTAATTGAAATATAAATCAAAACATTTCTAATCAATTAGACCATGATTTCTAAAGCAAATTAAACAGATTACCACATTAACAACAAATGATTCAGAATAATTATGAATTATAAATAAGGGAGATCAATGAACACCTTAGCAAGCTAATCCAGATCAACTTCAGGATCCTCTTGGATATAAAGTACCACCAAGAACAAAATGTTGCTTTGATCCAGCCCTAAACGCACGTACTGCAGAAAAACCTATACACCGTAAAAAAAAAAAAGTTATATTTAGCTGATACATAATGAAAAACAAAAAACCATATTTATAAGTTTAACTGGCGTACAACTTTATTAAAATCATCATCACTCCACCATAAATGAAGAAAATAACCAAGATAAACGGAACTGAAAGACTGACATTGTAATGAAGAGGTTATTAAAAGTTAAAATAAACCTTTGTCAAGGTTTCCTAAAAATAATGTATCATGTGCAGGTGATGGAAGAACACCAATCTTTTTACGTTCTAGCTGGAACATAAAGGCCAGAAGGGTAAATTTTATAAAATTCTTAACTCTTTTCAGTTTACCTAATCAAAGAGTACAAACTTGTAGAATTATATATTATTTATAGGATTGCACTACACTAACAACAATTTGGATGAGTTCTATGCACATGAAAATATATAAAGATAAGAAGAATATTTTTTTTTGTACAATGTGCAGCTGATGGAAGAACACCAATCTTTCAGAGCAAATCATAAATTACAGATGTAACAATGATAAGGAAATGGAAAAACTAACATAATCATTTCATCGAATACCTGGTGGGCAAAACTTCAGCTCAACTACTGAACATGGTAGTTTCATGGGAAAATCCTCCAGATGTCATACCCTTCACACCACGCTTCTTCTTCTGATTAAGGAACACAATTTCAGCATTAGGAGCAGGATGGGTAAGCCTAACTACAAAATGTCAAAGCAAATAATTTACTCTAGAAACGTCCAAAGAAAAAGTTCAATTATGTGTAGGTTTGAGACCAGCTATTACCATGTTTTTAAAAAAAAAATGTAAGTGAAAGGTTGAAAAAATATAAGTTGGTTGCAATTCTAAATGAAAAACAGAAAAAGATAAGACATGCACATACACATGCTATGGTAAAGCAAATCAAGCAAAAGGTGCTGAAAGAAACCTCAGCATAAATAAGTCACAATAATAACAACAACAATCAGACTGAAAGACATGAATGTCTTAACTTATTCAGCAAAATTTATAACTAAAAAACTACCCAACACAACTTAAAAAAGTTACGTTGTACCATAAACGCCCTCATTTGGTTTCATTTATGTACCATAACTTCGGTCTCCTGCATCTCCAAGTCCCGGGATAATCATCCTGAAATTCACCATTCAAACACAATCTTTAGATAACTTGATAACACAAGATTATATAATTTCTTGAATTTACTAACTTACCCTTTGTCAGTAAGAGTTGCATCGATGATTCCAGCGTATACATGAAGCCTGAGGAATTACAATACAAGTTAAGCACAAAAGACAGATATACCCTTTATCAAGTGTCAAAGGTTTTAGTAATATTCTACCCGCCACCTCATGTGAATCAACATGAGGAACACAACTGAGCACCGTCTGCCAATGTCTCCCAATTTCCCTCATCCATCGACAACCAATTTCATCTTCAGAGAAGAAAAGCACCAAATCGTGAAATCATCATGTTGATGTCGTCCTTCTCAATGGAAAAAAAAAACGCGCACACACACACACAGATACACAATTACTTTCTGGAATTTGTTAGAACCGTGTGGGGAAAACGTTTTATGGTGCCTTAAAATGATAGGATAATCATAAATTGATATTAATTACTTCAAATAAAAGCATAAGTTAAGTGTTTTTTAACTCACCGGTGTTGAAGATGACGGTGGAATAGAAAACAACCTTAACCTTAATCGGTGGTGACGAAGAAGCGAGAAGCGGTGGAGGTCGGAACGTAAGGGTAATTTTGTAATTTTAAGCCAACGACCATAAGAAAGCATCGAACAGAAGATTAACTATAATATACCTTTGGGATTATAGAAGCCAGCCTCTCAGCCAATTCAAGTTCTCCTTTGATCAACGACAACCAAAATCCCTTAGCCTCTAATGCCACCAATATTCTCATTAACTTTTGTAAGAAGAGTACAAATGTACAATTAAATAATTGACATTCTACTTTCAATTTTCTGTGAGATAATATTGTAAAAAAAACAAATGATAAAGCTTTCACACAACTTACATAATCAACAACAAACCATTCTGCTTGCAAAACATTGTCTCTCGCCCTGAAATTACAGAAGCAGTGAAATGTGAATCATTTTTAGAATACCACACAAAGAAATGATCACATCTTAATTAGATTACACGTCTGCAATTCTACAAAGATATAAAAAGAAAAAGAAAACGATATTCTTTTCAAACAGGAGATGGGAATGGGTAGCGGAGGAATAGGAGGCGGAGGTACAGGCTTTCTTGCACTCCTCAAGGTTTTCTTGTCCATCCGACAGTCGCAAGAAGGGGAAGGTGGAAGGAATCGGTGGCGTTGAATTGTCAGTTGTAGGCACATAGCGGAGGAATAGGAGGCGGAGGTACAGCCATTGCATGTTAGAGGCGGTAACTGGTATTATTTTTTCCTTCTGGTGGAGGTTAGGGATTCAGAGCGAGGGAGTTGGAACATGATGGTGATGACCGCAAGGTTTAGGGTTTTCAGTAGAGTATCTACATCGAGAGAGACATGGTGGTGTGTCGTGGGTGTCTCTGTGGTGGCGGTAAGACATGGTGGAGACGACAGGTTTATAGAAAGAGATAGCGAGGAAGATCGTGAAGCGGGATCACCAACAGCTGAATCAAGCGAACGTCAACTTAGGTGCCATCGTAAAGGAAGCGGTCGACTGGTTTTTGAGTAACAATAGCAGTCGGCGATGATGGTGAGAATGAAGCGGTAGAAAAGCTGACCATCCACATATTTGATGCGGTGAAGCGGTTAAACAATTGATGAACAGTACCTAGGGTCGGGTACTGTTCATAAGGGAACAGGAGCAGGTGGTGATTAACGATTACAAAAATTGATTCGTGGCATTCACTTCGTCGCCGATCACATCGCCGATTCTAACATTACACCGATAGAGGAAGCGGTCGAGAAGGCGTCGTCTGATTTTTTCTGTAACAACGAAGAAGGAAAGTAGTAGGCGATGATATACATCGGTGAAGAATGAAGCGGTGGAAAGGCAGAAATCTGATTGGAATAAGAAGGCGGTGCCTTAACCTTGGATGGATTAAACTAACCCCATGGGTTACGTACTGTTCCTAAGGGAACTTAAAATTAATATATATATATATATATATATATATATATATATATATATATATATATATATATATATATAATATATATATATATATATATATATATATATATATATATATATATATATATATATATATATATATATATAATAAATAATAATAAGATGTTTACATAGGTTTTATAACTATTTTCTAAAGAAAGGACTAAAGTTGATAGCTTTGAAAATTTTATGTTGCAAAGATAATTGTTTAGAGGGACCAAAACTGCCATTATGGGAAGTTTGGGGTAGAAAATGGAAATTCAGTTTTAAAGCCCATAAAATGGACGGGGAAAGTGGTGTGGGGCTGATTTCTTAATGTCTTCTCTTTTAGCCCTAAAATCCCACGTATTTAATTCTTGAAGCCCAAAATCCTTTTTTTTTTGGTGTGTGCGCTTTGTGCTCGCGGGCTCGTGGCCAAGAGAAAAAGAAGAAAGAAAGGCCGACAATTGGAGTGGGAGAAAGAAGAAGAGTATAGAAGGGAGGCCGTAGGAACTTTTGCTGCAGATTTCTCATGTGGTACAAGGTATTTTTGGGCTGGTGGTGTTTATCCTAAGGGTAAACTTCCAACCTCCTTTCTTTCTTTTCTTCTTGACTCGTTTCTTCCCAAATCACCACCACCCCACCGTGACTGTTGTCATCTCCTGCAACCACACACCATTGTCGATCACCACACCCCCACTAAGGAAAGGTGGCAGTGGGTTGTGCCCTACGATTGTAAGCCTTAGACCTTGGGATTATTGGATAAAAACATAAACCCTAAAAATGGTGCTTTTACCATTTGGACATCTTACTTTGGTTTGGAGATTTTTGAAACATCTTTGGGTCATTAGACCATTAAGACCTGTAATGTACCTAAAATATATGATTTTATCTGCATTATAGTTATTTCCATTAAGGGTTTAATGGGTTAAGTTGTCAATTAATCTAAAAAGAACAAGCTGTGATTTCAGGATTTTACCCTAATATGTCCATAACTTTGAGAGATCATATCTCGATCATGAGAAAACCTTTTAAGTAGAAACCAAATCCCAGAGTTTCGTTTTTGAGTCCTCTACATTTGATTATTTTTGACCGAAGGCCAGAAATGTCTCTAACTAGAGTGAAATCGACCATTTACCCAGGTCCGTAATAAACTGTTTTGCGAGACAGTTTTGTAAAAATCACCAAATATTGTAGAAAATCTTACAGAGGTGTGCGAATACTACTTTTAAAGAAAAGGACGTGAAATTTATGCATATAAAATAGTTTTGAAAAATAAGGGGTTTAAGGGGGGTAAAACAGGTCCCAAACCATAACTTCTATGTATAAATCTAAAAAAAAATAACCCATGAGCCATTTGTATTTTTTGGATATCAAATAACCATAACTTAACTATATTTTGCCTTTATTAGGAAGGTTGAAGGTTGAACTAGTGTAAAGGGTTTCTTGGGCTACTTGAAGGGTGTTTGACCATTGTAGGTGAGTTCCTCACTTCATAACCTTAGGGTATTATATGTCTGCTGTTAGGTCGGGTGTGACTAGAAACTATATGATTGGTAGTAAAAGTAATAATTGTTTAATGAGCTATGTTTGATATTCTTATTTGTTATGTAGAATGTATATGCATGATATGTTTGGGCTTGAAGGCTGAATATTGATCCGACTGAACGAAGGCCATTGTGCCAAATCAAGGGGACCGAAGGCGGAAACGCCAAGTCCGTGGACTCGACGACTGAATACCGAGTCTTTATTTGGGTGTTGTGTGGGATGTGTTCCCAAATAGACACGAGATGTATGATCTTGATGTTTATATGTTATATGGATGTTTTCATATTTGTTGATGGCATGGAATGTAGGAGTAAGGTGTAATACTTCTATTGTTATGTTGTGTTGGAATTCACTAAGTTTCGTGCTTACCCTTTCCTTTATAAAATGATTATTACAGGTACATATGGGGTATGAATGAGGGGTTAGCTCGACTGTACACTGGCGCGGTTGAAGATTGATTCCTTGTCATACACTCCTGATATGAGATTTTAACACTATTAGTTTTCCGCTGTTGTTTTGAATTATAAGTGGATTAATATTGCTGAAAGTATGTTTTAATTTTGGAATGTTATTTGAATACTTAAACCTAATGGTTTTGGTTAAGTAATGGATTTAATGGTTTTTATTATAAATATAAATGTTTTTAAACGTTCAAATTTATTATAATTTTGGGACGTTACATCTTCCCAAAGAACTCATGAGCCTTACATGCACGAAACTCTCGGAAGGTCAGAGAGTATGAACCCACCATAGCCACCATCTTAGTACGAAACACGCCCAAACGCTCATCCAGCAGCTCCATAATTCCCTCCTTAATCGAACCAAAGATCACAGGAGTCTGCTCCATAATACTGCAGGTAATGTCAGATGAAATAAACTCCCGCATCTGATCATCCAAGGGTCCGGCTCCAGAGCCCAAACCCGATCCCTCACCAGGACTTGAACCATCTCGAGTGACCACCATAATGAAAATACACAATGAAAACCATATGAAAACACTCAAATAATATCACACCAGGAGGGTCCCTTAGTATCCTCGTGACTCATTTGACTTGAGTATGGATCCTATGCTTCCAGTAGTACGGGCCCAATACTACCTTCCACACCTATCGGTACTTTCCTTAAGAGTCGTCCTGATTCTTCTAAGTGACTCCCTAAATTCCAACAGTCCACAATTCTGCTAACAACGCATCTGCTAATTCTAGTATGCCTCCTAGGTTCTCCTAGGATTCCCTTCCCCTCACTCTGCGCCATCAGATGAAGAAGAAACCCCCAATAATACCCACTAACTACTTTATGAATATAATTACATGCAACAGACACTAGATAATTCTTTGATTGTTAGGTCTCATGCTACAACGGTTGGACTCAAACAAGATTTGCGCAAAAGAGTTAAACCTAACCTTCTAAAATTATCTATTTTTTGTAACATGTAACCTAACATATTCACTTGATAGTTAACTAGTATTAATAATAGTTCCTAAAAGCACACAACAACCAACATTCGAGCATTGAGTTCTAACCAGAGCACCACCTAACAGGCCATCCTAACATATCATCTGCAATCCATACTAGCATGCAGTTCTAGAGGTTCATACAGTAAGCATACAAGGCATCTCTCTTAACAGAAAATTATGAACAGATCCTTAACCCTAATCTAGCATGTTATTCACATATTCACATACTGAATCAAACAAACATGTATGGGTATTTTGGGAACACTTACTTGAGCTCGGCCGATTGCATGCACCACACCCCTTCTTTCTAGTAGAAATCTTTTTAGAAAAAATCATTTCTTTTATAAAAACTTACCAAATCCTCAGTTTGAGTTCAGACACACCTGAGAGCGTGTCTGAATCCATCAACCAAGGCTCTGATACCAACTTGTAACATCCTCAAAAATACTAAGTAAAACTTTTTGTATTAAGTTAACCAAAAACATCAATCATTCATATCAAATCCTTAAAGTGTTTTAAAAGAGAAAATAGTTATCAGAGTACAATCCGAAAATCAATAAAAATCTGAACACAGGTGGATGCGCTGCAATCAGGTCGGGCCCTTCCTTTTCGAACCGAAAGTACCTGAAACATAAACTTAAACCGTAAGCACAAAGCTTAATGAGTTCCCCAAAATACCACATACTATACATATAATGGTCCCAACCCGACATCCATCGGGCCCCGTTTGGTACAGATATGTTAGTAACATGTGTGGGCCCCTCCCGACACACTCATCAGGCCCCGTCTAATAAACATACAACACATACAATATATGTAAGAGTCACAGAGCCAGATAGCATCCTATAAAAATAAATCAATGGGCCGACATTGGTGTCTTCGACCCGCCAAACACTGTGAGAAGACTCACCTCAGTCCAATGATAAACAATCTCACACAAGCTGCTGCTACAATGGCTCCTCACACTGAACACATTCAAACCAACCCTAATCACTATTTAGGGTATTAACCCACAAATAAAAGCCCAAATCGTAAATCCTCATACAAAGGGTAAAAGACCCTTTTACCCTTCCTACTATGTGGCCAACTAACCATGGACCAAGGCCCAAACTGACCCAGGGCCAAAAATTTCCCAAAAGCGTTTCATGTGAGTACGTCATGCGTACACGATATGTACACCTAACGTACTAGATCTACTCTTAAAAGGGACATGGCCTCAGTCTGTTACGTCGTGCGTACCAAGAGGGTACGTCCAACGTACTCATTCGATGTCCATATCAGGACATTAAGCTCTTAATGCTTAAATACCTTTCGTCCAACTCAGAGATCTTAACCTAAGGAGCGTCTTAACTGATAAAGTCGACAACTTGATGCCTTTGCATGGCTCAACAATGCACAAATCCAAACCCTAAGTCCAAAGTACACTCTAATGTCCAAAATCTCATGCATGGATGAATGAGAATGTCCAAGCTCCCATTTTTATGACTTCACCGATTCAAAAATGACCATAAACGACACTCGTGACGTTTAGAGTAACCCATTCTTCAAAAGTCCAAATCTTGGGACCAAAAGCATAACATAACATGGACCAATTCTAGATATAGAAAAAGAAACATAAAGGTACAAGCTTTATACCTTCGGAAGCTTGCAAGGAAGATGAAAGTTCTGGATCTAGGAGCTTGAGCTTCTCCAAGCTTCAATGGTGGACTTCTTCTTCTTCTTCTAAGAGTACCAAAAAGCCACCAAAACACTCAAAGGTCACAAACTTCCACTAATAGGGGCTAGGGTTTCGAATAATTGCTTTGGGGTGAAAGGAGGATGGGCATGAAGAGGCCACAAGGAACATACGGTGTTTAAATAGGGTATCAACCCTAAAAATAAGGTTTGTCACCAGCATGTGTACGCCCAGAGTACTCTAGGTATGCCCAACGTACTAGAGAGAAACGTCATGTCAAAGTCTCAACGAGGTACGCCATGCGTACCCTTAATTACGTCCACTGTAATAGGCATTTATGCAATAAATAATTATTTAAAACTTGAATAATTTACCTGGGAACCGGGCATTACAATCGTTTTCTCAGTTTGTTTCTAAGTCAGACCTTTTAGCTGGCATGATATTTCTTGGGCTGATTTGGTCTTACCTGGGCTGGCGCCCATACCCCCATTACACATGGCTACATCACAATGGAAATAAGGTTACATATATGGTAATTCACAATGGAAAATATACGCCTATGAGAAATGGCATATGAAAATAAAATTTAACTGCAATATGATGACACATATAATCAACTACTAAAAATACTTGTTTTTTAATGGTAAATCTAATATACTCCTGAACTACTTCAATTATATATATGTTTTAAACTATACTTAAACCCTAAACCACAAGAAGGAAATGCAACACCTGATACCGCTGGACTAATAATTCTTTGGTTACATGCAGGGCTATGTGAGATCAAAGAGGATGAAGTTGTTTTAATTTTAGATTATGTTTTATAAATTCACAAATCTTGTAAAAATAAGGTATAATTTGAAAGCAAAATTAAGGGTTTTGTGGTGGCCTCATAAAAGAGAGAACATGCAATGAAAAAAAGTTTCAAGACATAAGTCATGTGGTAGTATATATGGCTTTAAACATAGATGAATGAGTGGAACAGATATGTGATATGAAGGATGGGTGTGAGCAATGAGTTAGGGTTAAGGTTTCATAAAAAAAACTCGAGAAGATAAATAGATAGATAAATAGAGAAAGAAAGAGATAAATACATGAGAAAGATGATAGGATAACTTTTAATGATGGTGGATATGTTATGGTGAGGTGGTGACATTGTGGTGGCAGTGTGACGGTGAGGCGTTAACATTGGTGCCTCGGTGGTGCTCGAGTGAGAGTGTAACGCCCGTAGATTCGGGCTAGTCGATTTGAAGACAATATGCGTCAAAAATGACTTTTTGATAGAAGATTATTTAGAATAAATAATCTTAACCAAGTTATATTATATGTCACAAGGGTTCCGTACATATAAAGAACGTCAAAATCCGAGTTATAACGAAGAAGTTATGACTTGTCGAAGTTTCGCGACAAAACCAACACGACACCGGGAATCGTAAAAAGTGAGTTTACAATAAATTTATTTTTAGCCTTAGTGATCTTAACAAAAGTTGTAGAGTACGTCTCTACCTACGCGTGGATATAAAGAACGTAAAAAACAGAGCTCGTATGCAAAAATTATGACCTTCCAAAGATGTAGCTGTCTAAGAGCGTGACACGTGGCAGAAACCCTAATTTGTCAGAGCTCACGACGTGAGCATGTATTCTCATGATGTGAGAGTGATGCAGGACACTAATCGAGACTAGAAAACACCTGGGAATGCAAGCAGGATGACTCATGGAAGCTCACGACGTGAGCATATGATTCTCACGACGTGAGAAGTCATCCAGACACCTTTCGAAGCTAGAAACGCAAATGGCAAGTCTACGAGATTAGACAGCCAGGCCTCACGACGTGAGCATTGATTCTCACAACGTGAGAGGGCCCAAAACAACCTATAAATAGCAAGTTCAACCCATTCTTTGTTGGTGATTTTATATCATCAAATTATTTTAAGTGTAATATGATTAAATTTTTTGACCAAAAGTGATCTTGTTGAATATTGAACAAGTTAAGATGGCGTAGGAGTGCACACTTGTTCAATTTTTCAAGATTCAAAGTACACTGTTATTTAGGGGCGAAGCCCCTAAACGAACGGGGGTCCAGGGGCAGCACACCTGGGAGCGGGGTCCCGGGGGCGGCAACTCCTGGCGGGGTCCAAGGGGCAGAGCCCCTGGCTGGGGTCGAGCTGCCAGGTCAACGCGGAAAATTTTTATTTGGACTATGTTGCTATATTAAAAAATGTATCAAAATCCAATTTTTAGAAAGTTGACCCTTTTTTCCCCGAGATCTGTTTGATGACAGGTTTGGTAGTTCTTTTATGACAATTTGTAACTGTCTAGTGACAATTTTCATACAGGAATCATATAGTTGTTTTGATCATTTTCTGGTACATCTTTTTGAAGAACATTTCACATACATTCTATGATTTCGTATCTCTGAATTTCATCCAATTGAGTGTTCGATCTGTACCATCGATATAGTTCAATTTGATAGTGAATCACAAATTTTAGAGAATCCAAGCAATCTGTTCATCCCCTATTTCTAACATTCTCTCCTTACACAAAACCTTCTTTCCCTCTCTCGTTTGCCGAAGGCCGTTTCCATTCCCGAGCCCGACGATCACGAATCACTGACCGTTTCTAGTTAGATTCTATCAAATGACGCTACTAAAGTGAGTGCATAGTTACTTTCATCTTACACATAGATATGAAATATTTACTATAAATTACATGTTATGTGTGCATATTATCTGTGTTCCTGATATCTATGTCGGATAAACGATTTATACATGTTTTAAATGATTTAAACTGTATATGTATTTTATATCTACAAATATGTTGGTTAGAACATGGGTAGATAAATGATGATGGATAAAAGATGATATAAATGATAATATCGGCAACTGTGCCTAATAGAGAACATCATAATTCTGGCAGATGCGCCTAAATGATAATATTGGCAGCTGTGCCTAATAGAGAACATCATAATTCTGGCAGCTGCACCTAAATGATAATATCGGCAGCTGCGCCTAATAGAGAACGTCATAATCCTGACACCTGCACCTAAATAATAATATTGGCAGTTGCGCCTAATAGATAACATTGTCAGTTGCACCATAGGCAACGATAGACTTCATGCCCATTCCTTAGGAAGGTCCTTAGGAATGAATGAATGAAAGATAGATGATTCTTAGGGTAGATCCTTAAGAATAAAGAAGATAATGAGGATGGGTAATTGGGTTGATTGTTTGATGATTAAACATAATAATTATATTATTGTGGGTTGAAATACCCTATGTACTCACCAGGTTTCCCAACCTGACTCACTCAATTTATTTGTATCACAGATATCGATACGAAACTATATTACACTGAGAGATTAAAGGAGATGTAAATCACTAGCGTAAATAAGGTCTGTTTATGCTTATGTTTATGTATTGACGATGACATCCCAAAGTTTTAATATAAACAAAATACATTTCTTTGGAAATGCTTTTGTAATATGTTTATCATGTTTTCTGGGAACAAATTCCGCAATATTACTCTTTAAAATAAATACTCTGATTTTCAAATAAAGCATAAATAAAATTTTTAAAAATGACCGTGAATTTGGGGTTGTCACAGAGAGATAAAAGAAAACAATGGCAATTGGAGCAGAAAGAGTCCCCATTTATATTTATGTTTGTTATAATTTAAAATATGTTCCTATTTTTGATAAAATAACGACAAATACTAATATTTGAATATTTTTGGATTATTTATATACTCAAACACAAATATGTACATACAATCAAAACAATCATACATATTTGAAATTTATTCAATTTGTGGGTAGTTGGTGATTTGTATCACCAATATTATGTAAGTGTAATGGGATGAACTTGTTAACCAATGTAATCTTAATAAATATTGAACAAGTAAGGGTGGTGCAGAGTGCATATTTGTTTGAATTTATTCTGATTTGAAGTGCACAGGTACTTAGGGCAAAGCCCATGCGCAACGGGGTTTCGGGGACAACACCCCTAATAGCGGGGTCCAAGGGGTGACAACGCTTGGTTGTGTTCAAGATGAAAATCCGAAATTGAATTTCGATTGTACCATTGAAAATCTGAAATTGTGTTTTAAAATCCGGTTTTTTATCCTGTTTTTAGACCTATTTTAGTAACAGTTGTGGTTTTGTAACTGTCATATGACAGATTTTGCCAGTTTCAAACATTTAATTATTTTCCCGTTTTCTTGGTCATTCGAATTTGGTACAACAGTCATAACATTCCACATTTTCTATTCCAAAACCACTGAGTTTTATCCTATTGAATTTCGATTGTACCATCAAAAGATTTCAATCTGAAAGTGTAACACGATTCTTAGTGAATCCAAGAAATCGAAAACCTAAAATGTTAGATATAGGGAATCACAATAACAAATACAGTTGGATAATTTCTAGGATCATGATTTTCAACACTTTTCGAAATCTGTAATTCGTCCTTATTGACCGACAATATTGTAAAACTCGTTAGGAATTCCGAGGACTGCCGACTAGCGAGTAGCGAGTATTCGGTCTAGATGGGGAGTACTCGGATTTGATAAAATATTTGAAATTAATTTTAGTAAAATTATATATATATATATATATATATATATATATATATATATATATATATAACAAATATCACAAGTTTATTAAAATTTATAACACAATAGATGAATATCAATAACAATTATAGATTTTTTTTTTCCAAAATAATTCAAAATTTTCGAGTTTTTCCAATTTTTTTTCGAGTTAACTAATTTGGATCGATTTCCTTTGAGTTTTACCGAATTGGAGTCGAGTTTGACCGATTTTGACGGATTTTTACCAAGTTTGATTGATTATAAGTATTTTTGGTCGATTCCTAATTAGGCGCCTCGGGACATGTATGTGTCTAAGTACTCGACCGCCTAGGCTGAGTTTTGCAACACTGCTTCCTGGGGTACACAAATTCACAAGTAAGATAATCCAAGACAAAACCAATTCAAAATACAAGCCTAATTCGAATAAGGAAACACAAAATACCTTTGCTTGATGTGTTGTTAGAGAGACATGGAGATTCTTATGATCAATTTCGAGTATATGTTTTCCAATCTTTTTCTGGAATATTCATCTTCCTTTTATAGAAAGAAGGTGATGGTTGGAAGTTGGTTAACTTCCTACTTGGCACCATGAAGGTGGTTATAAGTAGTTATCCTCGAAAATGACACCAAAATGTCATTTTCTCCTTCATTTTGACATATGTCATTTCTTAGAAATTTTAGAATAGTTATAATTCCACATGCCATTATGTGTTTTTTTTTTCAATTTTCGTTAATAAAAATTCCATATATTACAATCCAATTTATTTCACACCGGTTATATATGGCATGTATTAATTATATTAAATGTTATTATAAAGCTTCTGTATAAAAGTATTTATATCTTTAAATATATATATATATATATATATATATATATATATATATATATATATATTATCATTTCAATATATATTTTTATAAATAAAAAGTTTTTATACTTTTGAATATGTATAAAAATATTATTTATACGTTTAAATATTAATAAAAACGCTTTATTTCTGTAAAACCGCACAAACTTCCCAAACTTAAATACTTTTATATCAAAAGCTCTTATTAATTCTACATGAAATTTATATATCAAATGGATATTCTATATATAATGTATAATATGCTAATTTTGACTTTTAATCCAAAGCAAAGAAACACCAACATCCCTTCCTTTTTCTTTGTTTGCATCTAAGTGGTGTTAAAAAGACAACCATTTTTTTCCTTGTAGTCGATAATCAAATAAATAAAAGAAACGTTTATTTTTTATTTTTGAGGATTCATCAAACAAACCACAAGAAAAAAAGTTTTTGGTATGTAACTTCCAAAAACTCATAGGGTAAAAATTTCATTTTTAATATATATTCAAACATTCATTTATTTTTATTCAAACATTTAAAAGTATTCCAAAGTAAAACATTTATCAGAGTAAAATCTCAAAATCATGAATTGCGGAAAACACAGGTGTATGCGCTGCGATCAAGTCGGGCCCTTCCCTTTCGAACTGGAAGTACCTGAAACCATAAACCAAAAAATGTAAGCACAAAGCTTAGTGAGTTCCCCAAATACCACATACCATACATAACATATAACGGGCCCCGCCCAATGAGATACAGGCTCCACCCACGCTCGCATAACGGGCCCCGCCCACACTCGCATACATACAAGTATCACACAAACAACAAGTATACTAGCATAACATATAATGGGTCAGCATTGGTGCCTTAAACCCGCTAAACCCAGTGATGAGACTCACCTCGACAGCTGAACCCACGAATAAATCTCTGACCGTTGGTCCACTAGAATCCTCGCGCTATCAAACAAATAACACCCAATTAGCAATTGGGTTCCAAACCAAATCCAATAATCTAAATATAGGGTAAAAAGACCATTTTACCCCTCACCTAGTTTGGTCCATGACTAAGGCCCAAACTCACAATCTAAAGGCCCACAAACTAAATAATCATCAAAGCCCACTTATGACCCAATTTTCCAAGTTGGGCCCAACCCTTACATGGGCCTTACCCTAAAGCCCAAATAACTTTTCATGATCCAAAACATATGTTCATAGCTGGTCCAGCAAAACCCCAAGCAAATAAAGCCCAGACTATAACCCAGACCCAAAAGACACCACGGGATCCAAGTCCATTAGGCCCACTAAGACCCAAAACCACAAACCTAGACCCAACAATGCAAGCCCAAGCAAGATTCCAAGACTCTAAAATTCCTCTATCCAGTAAGCCCAACACTCAAAGCCCAAACCCAAGACCAAAGCCCAAAACATGAACAAGCCCAAAGTCCACAGCTGAACGTATGCGGAGCGTACCCCCTAAGTACACTCAGCGTACTCGATGATTTCGGAAGGGGTCTTAAACCAGTACGTCGGACGTACTTGCATTTAAGCGGGGTGTAGATGTGACTTTTCCAAAACTCAAACTATGACTTAATCCTTTAAGTCCTTTGCATTCAATCCTCAGAAAACCTTCAATATAAGTTCTTAATTGATAAAGTTGGCAACTTTATCAGTTTTCATATCTTAATGGAACCCAACTTCTAAATAAAACCCTTTAAGACCCATATTAAGCACCTTGACACATGCATGGTCCATTCTTAAACATCAAGCAAGCATTTTTATGAACTAACAATTAGGGATGAGATTTAGAACCGGAAAACCAGACCAGAACCGGAACCGGAATCGGACCGGAACCGAAACCGTTAGAACCGGTATATATAGAACCGGTTCCGGTTCCGGGTTTAAAAATTGGCTTTATCTGGGTTCCGGGTAATCTGGGTTTGGGTCCATCGGGTCTGGGTAAACCGGGTCAAAAAACCGGAACCGGTGTTTGGAACCGGAACCACTTTTAGGGCCGGAACCAGTTTTTGTGAAACGTTTAAAAGATGCTTATCTCATTTGTTTCAAATCCGATTGACATGCAGTTTTTTCCAACATGTAGTTTAGAGTTTGTACATGATTTTAGACTATAAATTTGCCATTTTTAGTTTTATATTCATTGACTTACAGTCCCCCAAAGTCGAGATATCAAAGCTGAAAGTTTTTAGTTTTTCAGTTTTATTGTATTCGGTGAAAGTTTTAAAACATGCAAATCTAATTCGTTTGAAGTCGGATTGACATATGGTTTTTTCCAACTTGTAGTTTACAGTTTGTACATTAGTTTAGACTATAATTTTGTTATTTTTTGTTTAACATTCAATGATTTACAGTCCTCCGAAGTCGGGATATCAAAACTGAAAATTTTCAACTTTTCAGCTATTTGTTTTTGTACTTTGTATTTTGTGAAAATGTTAACACGTGCATATCTCATTCGTTTAAAGTCGGATTGACATGCGATGTTTTCCAGAGTGTATTTTAGAGTTTATAAATGATTTTAGACTATAATTTTGTTAATTTTTGGTTTCATATTCAGTAAGTTACAGTCCTTCAAAGTCGGGATATCAATATGAAAATTTTCAAAGTTCAACCCACTGAGTAGTAAATAATTACCAAAAAAATTCCGATTTTTCCGGGTTTTCCGGTTCTAAACCCACTTTATCCGGTTCCAAACTACCCACTTTGATGTTTCCGGGTTTTCCGATTCTAGACCCACTTTACCCGGAACCGAACCGGAACCGGTTCCTATATACCGGCCCAGTTTCTGGTTCTAAAATATCCTGTTAACCGGTTCCGGGTTTTCCGGGTCCGGGTCCATCCGGTCCGGGTTTGGACCCACTTTCATCCCTACTAACAATATCAGAAGGGGTAAGATCTATCACTCCAAGCTCTTGGAGTGGCTCAAATTTACATGGAGAACTTAATACACCATAAAAGCTCCTAATCTTGCCCTAAACTCAAACTAGCATAAGAAGAAGTCAAGATAAGAACTTTTTACCTCCTGAAGCTTCCCAAGAGTGTGAAGGTTCTGGATCTACAACCCCAAGGCCACACCAAGCTTGATCACTAAGATCCACTTCCTTGAATGACACCAAGAACCCTTCAAAATCACCTCCAAGCTCAAGAATACACCACCAAGGGAATTAGGTTTCGAAATGAGGCTCTAAGATCAGTGGAGGCTGAGAAATGAGAGACCCTTGACCTTATAAGGATGTTTAAATAGTGCACAAGCCCTAAAAATTAGGGTTTGGCACTCTGCCAGTTACGTTGGGCGCACGCGACCAAACACGCGCCTGACTTCCTTGCATGCATGGGACCATCTTGCAAACCTTTTCCAATAAGGGCCATGTCTGCCAATTATTCAAACTGCCGTAACTCCCTCGCCTTAGGTCCGTTTCCTACGAACTTTATATCCACGGAAAGGTGATGAGAAGCCCTACACTTTTGTTAACTCACCTTTGCTTAAAACTTCCCGAACAGAAACCCAAATTCATAAAGTCCCGAACTAACAAATTACGATCATACCCTTGGGCTTCAAATCGACATCAAACATTCACATCACTTAAACTATATCACCTAACATCCAAAAATGGCCAAATCCTTTCTTCCCCAAGACCATAAGCCTCAAAACAACTGATGATTGGGCCAACCTCCGAATAATGAAACAATCCGAAACCGAGTGTTACATGGTATTTGCGTAATTTGGTTTGTTTTTAAATGTACAAAAATCATTTTTAATGTATAAAATTCGTCTTTGAATATAGAAGTATGCTTTCAAATGTATAAATACGTTTTTATACATATAGATATTAATAAATACGCTTTAAACATATAAAATACACTTAAACATATACATAATGTATTTATACATTTAAATATGTATTATATATGTATTTTTTACATTTGAATATTTATTTTTATATAAAAAAAGTTTTTATACGTTTGAATATGTATAAAAACGTTATTTATTCATTTAAATATTAATAAAAATGTTTTCTTTCTGTAAAACCGCACGAACTTGCTAACCTTAAGGAATTGTATGTCAAAAGCCCTTATTATCATACCTGACAAACGTATCATGTCGTGTCGGGTTCATATCGTGTCAAGACATTAAATGGTTTGAGAGGGCTTGACTCTAACCCGCCCGTTTAATTATCGTGTCGTATCATGTCAACCCATTTATTTTCATGTCGATTTCGTGTTGGGTTTCGGGTTAATGTTTAGACCTTGTAAATATGTTGTGTCATGTCAAGTTGAAACATTTTTACAGGTTTGAAAGTATGAAATTGACATGCAAAAAAAAGTGAAACATTGGAGTTGAGAGGTGAAATGAAAAAAATCATAGTAAGTTTACAGGGAAAAATGGAAAAAGTAAGAGCTGGAGACGCAAAGTGGCTAAGTTGTAAGGAGGAGTAAAATTAAGTCACCATGAAAGTTTGAAACACATTCAAACTTTTCTTTCTCATAATTTGTTTAAGCTTAGTCCATCCCAAAATTTTATTTTAATTTTAAATCTTGAATTTGACCCTTTATAAGTTACAATATATAAAATATTTGTAAAACTATAAAATTTATAAAAAGTTATATATAAATAAACGAGTCATATTCGAATTGAAAGTCTTGACCCTAACCTAACCTATTTAATTTATATGTTGTGTCATATCAATCCGTCTACTTAAATGTATCGAAATCTCTTATCCAAACTTGCTAATTTCGTGTCGGGTTGTTGTGTCATATCAGGTTTTGCTAGGTCCACTTATTATTAATAGGTCAAATGAATTTTCTAGGTCCACTTGCTAATTTTGTGTCGGGTTGCTGTGTCATACAGTAATTAACTCACTTTTCTTCTAAATTCAAAATGCTCATATTCAAACCGATATATTAATGTTTAGACTTTCATATTTAACTTTTTTTTAATCAACTCATGTAGTACACGAGTCTTACAACTAGTATATATATATATATATATATATATATATATATATATATATATATATATATATATATATATTAGTTTTGCATTTTAAACCGTAAGTGATAAACTCACCTACTACTTCCTTCTAAAAACTACTATTTTCTTCAAACAAATGTTGTTTCCTTCTAAAACTTGTTTTTTCTACGAATAACTACTGTTTTGTTATTGGCTTGTAATTATTTTGTCGATCAAACTATGGAATCAACCCAAAAAACCTACCTTTACAAACAACTATATCACTATACAAGTTGGAAACACAAAAAATGGAAAAAAAAAAATAACGGAAATTGTAGGTTTCGTTAGCCACCTACGGTGTACAACATGATAATGCACAATTTGTGCATTAACAGCTTGTACACCGTAGGTGGCTAACGACACCTACATTTCCGTTTTTTGCAAAAAAAGATTTTAACCACTGCTAATAGATTTCATGCTAAACAATAAAATGAAAAAAATAAACCGGGAGAAAACGAGAAAATAACTTGTTCTTATTTGGAGCCATCATTAAAAGAGTTTTTCTAGCTTCAAACTATAGAAAATGACCTAAAGGAAATTTTCAACTTTATATATTTTTGACTAATAGACCCTCGAACAGTAGACGAGCTCTGATATAGTTGCCCAATACGGCAATACCCCCAAACCGTATGCCCAATACGACAATACCCCCAAACCGTATTTCATTTAAAACTGGATTTCACCAAACTATAGGTTCTATGATGAAACTTTAGTTTTCGCTAATAATCTACTGTTTTGATGGTTATTTTTGGCTATTAAGTGAAAAGTAATTAAGAAAAATGACAAATTGTAATTTTCTCAAATATTATAATCTCCCGGTGATAAATTTTTTGACGGGCAAGAGGCATACTTATTTCCATCATTAATATGTCAAATCCAATACATATGTTGTTAAAAATCTCTAATTGTTTTTAGAGGGTGTTGGAGAGTGCTTTTTAAAATATCATATTGACTTATTGGTTTTTCAAAAAACCAATAAGTTAAAAATGTATTTGGTAAACGCTAACTTCTCAATGAAAAAAATGTTTTTTTTTTCTAAAAAAAATCAAGAATTCCTGACTTTTCCGAAAAATCAATAAGAAGTTTTAGAGAGAACCTTAAACACGCTCTTAGTTGATGTTGTGAATCAACTTATCTAATAACAATGAATATTTTTGATCGCTAATGTCTATGTGTAAGTCTATTTTATCGTAGTGTCCCACTTTTTATTTATTTATTATTTTTTACTTTTTATTTTTTCGAACATAAGTTGGCTTCCCGTGTTTGAGTTGGATAAGTGATGTTAGTAATCATATACGTTTAAATTTTATCAAATCTATAAAGACTACATATTTTTTCCCTTACAAATAGGGGTGCAAATGAGTCAAACTACTCGTGAGCTACTTGGGATCGAATCGTTAAAAGCTCGAATCGAAACTGATTTCAAACGAGCCCGAGCCGGGCTCGACCTTAATATTAAACTCGTTTATTAAACGAGCCCGAGCTCGAGTCTATGTGACTAAGCTCGATTAGGCTTGCGAGCCTAAACGGACATATATATTATTATTATTATTATTATTATTATTATATATTAAAATAAAAAGTATTAAGGACTTAGGGTATTAGTAAACTAGCTTCTTAACGAGCTCGAACCGAGCTTAAGCTTATTTAGGCATGTTAGGAAAAAAAACGAGTCGAGTTCGAGCCCGAGCCGAACTTGTATAATTCTTTACGAGCGCAGTACAAGAAAGCTTGAATCGAGCCGAGCTCGAACTCGAGCCTCGTATAACTTAAACGAGCCCGAACCGAACCTAGTCAAGCTCATGTTGGGTTCGACTCGTTTGCACCTCTACTTACAAAATTTCATCATGATATTGTCACGATAACTATCTAATAAGCAATCAAATATTATTATTAAATTAGTGTACCTATGCTTTTTATATCAGCGTTTAGTTGCATCTTTAGCCTAATTAAATATTCATGATTTTTTTTTTCGCAAACTTCTTCAATATATACAGAGAATCAAAAGGGTAATTTAATAGCTGAAAGGCTGAAACAAAGAAAGAAATAAATTTGATGAAAAGAAAACCAGAATTGAATACCTCAATGCTTGATTAAGAAATTAAATGGCCTTTTTTAATTGTGCTTGTTTTATATGCAAATTGTTTGAACTTAATTTGTCATAACATATTGTACTCATAGCACAAGACTTATTTGAACTTTGACCATCTTATTTTACAACTTAAAATAAGAAAAATTTTGGTTATAAGTTACAGAAATAATACGACTTATTTTACAACTTAAAATAAGAAAAATTCTGGTTATAAGTTACAGAAATAATATGACATAAGTATTTGTTATAAGTAATCAGACTCTTAATATAATATCATGTGTTTTCATGAAGAAGGTTGATTAATTTATCTTTGAAAAGGCTACTTGGTCATTTATTTGATGTCGTTTAAGAAAATAACAAATAATCTTGAATGGTCTTCTCTCCTTCCATATTAACTATATATTTATGCATCTTTCACATAAAACCAAAAGTTATAAAGCGATATAATTATTAATTCATTTATATTTTTAACTCTAGTTTAAGTTTTAAACATCAATTTGTTAATTATATAATTTTATTTATTAGTTTTTCCAATGACAATAGATTTTATTAATCTACACCATTTCGACTAAGTCTAAACCTGTACTAGCTTTCACTCTTCTCCTAATCCAATTAAAAAATTAAGGGTCGATTAACACACAAACACGACAAATAAAGGTGCAAAGAAAATAACACAAGAAATTAATTTGGTTCACTTGATCAAAGAAACTCAGCTACATCCATGGACGAATTAGAGATATTTTTATTAATGGTCGTAAAACACGTATTTTCTACTTAGATTACAATTACACATAGAGATCTATTTATAATAAAGTGTAGACCTAAATTTTGCTTGTTGGTTGAGCCTAAAAGTATAGTTGACTCATTCGACCCATTGATTGAGCACCAATGCTATATTATCAAGTACCACAACTATGACATGACAAACAACACAAACTTTCTTCATCGAGGACCACAATTGCGATATGCCAAACATTGCAACCTTTTTCATCGAGCATCGCCACCGGTATATCAAACACCACAACCTTTCTCATTATACTCCACTGCCTTCTCTGCAACTTCAAATTTTGATATAAAAAATTAGTCAAACCGAATATCATACTCCACAACTCAATAATTTCTTACTTGAAGGCTAATCAACCAATTTGCTGTCATCTAAAATCGAACTTTGTAACCGCATATCTCTCTAGCCTACGCCATATCTTCAAATATATGGAAGGCCAGTTAAAGCCTTATATAACTTAAACTTCTAGGTTGCACTATCATGTAAACATGGTGTTGGATTCTTTGTACCAAAGATATTCAAGTTCAGAGTAACATCACTTATTAATTCCCTAAGAAGTTGGTACCACATATGAATTCATTTCGTTTTGGTATGAAATATTGGATTCTTTGCAAGATGAATTGTACTACGGTTATCACAATGTAATACACGATCTTTTTATTCTATGCCAAACTCTATGATGCAGATGATCTAACAAAAGCTTTTATGGACAAGTGGAAAAAGAACAAACGAAGCCAAATGAGGTTCAACTTGAAACAAACATAACTTTCAATCCGTAAGGAACTTGGAGGCGTGCGATATAAGGAACTCCTGACAAGTGATGAAGTCGAACTATCCCACATTCGACCCTTAAATTCCACTATTTGGCCCCAAATCATAGTTTTCCCTAATTTTTGCATTATTTTTATTTTTATTGTATTTTGTTTTAATGACAGAATATCCGTTTTCTTTATTTTCTGAATTTCTCTCTGATTTAGTAGAATTTATTGTTGATTTCAGTTTTCTGAATTTGGTCGTACATGTCAAATTTAGTCTCGCCCTTTATAAATGGTATTTTGTAAGCTTTTAAAGGCATCTTGAATTTCAGTAATAAAATAACTTTGAGTTTCTCTTTATTTTTTGCTTTTGTTCTATGTCACCCTAATAGGTAATTTTTTAACCATATAAGTTCTAGATCAACTTTTGTAATTCCCATATATTTTAATTCTAAAGTTGATAAAACAACACTCTTTTGTAGTATGAACATCCAAATTATGGATGTAAATAATGCTGAACACATAAGTTGTTGTGCTTTTCCCTTGAATTTGTACATGTAACACCCGCAGATTCAGGCTAGACGCTTAAAATATTATAAGCGATAAAAACGACATTTTGATAGAATGTTATTTAGGATAAATGACCTTAACCAAAGTTATAGTATATGTGAAAAGGATTCTGTACATTTAGAGAACGCCTAAATCTGACTTGTTGAGAGGAAGTTATGATTTTTTAAAATTTCAGTGCAACAGTATGCGACACAAAAACCGAAAGTAAAATCGGTCGATTGTTAGGAAAAACAATCTAAACGAGAGTTGAAGGTTTCATCATTACCTATCCGTCGATCTAAAGAATGTCGAAAACATATATCATATGAGAGAGTTATAAATTTTTAACGGACTTTAACAGTCTAAGTCGGTTAAAAATATAACTTTATAAATAAAGTCAAAATTAGCCGACGGAGTCTAAAAGAAATTTGTAGATCTCTTTGATAGCTACGCGTGGATATAAAACGCATCGAAAATAGAGCTCATATAAATAAGATATGAGTTTTTGAAGAAACAAAAAATCCTCGTGTGTGCTCACGCGCAACGACAGAGTTCGCGGCTTGCACTGATACCCCACCCGTTATCTACCATGTGTTGAGCAGATACTGGAGCCACGCCACCCGTCCCGACCAGATGCACACCGTGCAGGTCAGGTGTGCGGCGCGTAGAGTCGATTTCCAGCCTATAAAAGGGATCAACCCCTCATTCGACATTCACACCATTCCAACTCATTCTCTCAATTTTAAGTCGTTTTTCACTTAATTTTTAGTATCCAACAAAAGCCTAAGATCATTGAGAGCCCGACATCTAGAAGCTAGCAGGTCGGAGTTCTGCCAGTACAATTCCCGGACTTTTGTCTAGGTACTCAATATTATTTTAGTATAATTTATATTTATTCATAAGTCATTCTTATGAATTTATAAATAAGATTTATCAGTAATTCCAAGTCATTTTACTGATTGATCTACTTACGGGGATGATGTCTAGGCGGGATTTAGTGAGGTGTTTCAAGTGGGATTTCCAAACAATATACTTTATATACCAAACGGATCCTACCTCCGATAGGACCTTACTTGGTTGCTCCTTACTTGATAGATCTTGATGTAGACATTGAGATTAGGGAGGAATCTAGACTATCATTAGTCACTAGGAATATTAGTTTAAGACTTAGTGACATTCGTATCTACTTCACGTTAGAGGAAAAGTCAAGGAGTTTGGTGGAGTGCTGCTGAATTCTCCAATCACCCATCTAAGTCAGGTGAGCGCACAGTCCCTTTCATGAACATGATTTTAATATATGTATCAATTAGAATATTAAAATACATTTCAAAGAGTTTATATGTGAACTATATTCTTATTGAATGGAATATGTGTTAGAACCATATTTGATAATATACGACATGAGAACCAAATATGGTTCTATATGTGTTAAGATGTATATATACTATTTCATGATAATAACAATACCGATTTTAATTTAAGTTTCTGTGTCGTACACTACTATATTGAAACTTTGAAAAATCACAACTTCCTCTCATGAAGTCATATTTGTACGTTCTTTATATATGCGCTTTCGTTTTTATGATTATTACGACTTTCATTTGGTTTGCTTAGGCTAATAAGTATTCTAGATAAAATTCACTTTTTTGGACATGCGTAGCCGTGTCGGTTTAATCGCGAAAATTCGAAGAAGCATAACTTCTTCATATGAAATCGGATTTTGGAGTTCTTTATATGTACGAAATCCTTGTCACATATACTATAACTTTGGGTAAGATTATTTATCCCAAATAATCTTCTATCAATAAGTCATTCTATCAAGGCTGGTAAAATGGCTTTGTACGTTACCTTTCTATCCTAGGTAATAACTGTAACTCTTATGTCTTTTCTAATGAGTTTCTAAATCTTGGACTTGTTGACTACTGGCAGTGCTTAATCTTGCACCTGCTCTTCGTTCTAAATTCGATCTTCATCGGAGACTGCTTCTCCTTCTAGAATAGGCATAACCTAAGATAAGGTTTTTACTTCAACTACCTTAACGGAGTGAATGGTCATGTTCTAATAACCTTTCATCATATGATCCAATGGCTAGACTCAGGTCTTAATGAGTTAAACCCTAGCACGGAAAATACCTTCCTTCATGTTCTAATGTGATATAATCACATTATAGCTTGTAGCACTTCTATTTATAGGCTTCTTAGTCTTAATGATTACCATGATACTTCCATTGATCTCTTCGATTATCTTCTCCTTTCATCTTTTAAATAAAGTCAGATTCTTCATCGAACATGGTTCTTTGAATCGAGTAACTTATTTCGCAGACATTAATCAGACCGAAAGAATAGCTCACTAGACATAGTGTCTGATGTAGTAGATATTTATGTTTTTTCACGTTCAAGTAGCACCAATTGTGGTACCAGAAGAGAAGACAGGAGCACAAGGTCAAGAATTAGATAGTAGGTTGCTATCATTGTATTTTCCTTGTTGTTCCAAATTGTATGTAAGATTTTATTGTAAACCCGTGATTTGTCATGGGATATAAAGTGTTTTAATTAGAGTATAATTCTGTATTGTGTAGATAAAACTTTGACATATCCCTTAGATTAGATATTAGAAAACACGGGTCCTTACAATTGGTATCATAGCCATAGTGTCACACCCCCGGCCGAGGCGGCGGAACATGCCAAGCTGTATGACTAAGTTCATGGATCAAAGATAAACTAAATATATAGAACAAGTACAACATTAAAAAAACAACATTTGTATTCCATCTTTAATTCTGAATGCATGGTTCTTACAGATAGTAATAATACAGGAATTGCCATAACATACTGGCAAACCTTACCAAAAACTAGTAAATTAAATCACCTGCAATCCATGATTTTTCATTGTCTAAATGCTTGAAAGAATCAATTCCCTGAGAATACATGTAGTTTGAGAGTCAACACAAGGTTGGTGAGAGTTACAGGTTTTTCTGCTAATAGCAGCAAGATACTTTTAAAAAGTCTAAAAACTATTGCCTTTGTAGGTATAACCATACTTGAAACAATATTTGTAAAGAGTCTTTGTATAAGTTCTAAAAAACCAAATGTATCTTTATATAAGTAAATCCATACTTAAATTAGTTTTGAAAACAACCAAGCTTATAGTTTTGTAATAAAAGAGAGAAATTCTAGTTAATGCGTAACATCCCAAATCTCAAGTATAATATTTATATATTTATTTTTGAGGTTGATTGAGTGACTCGACGAGTTGTATGTCTGACTCGTCGAGTAGAGTCGGATTGGTCACGTGGGTTTAATGACCAACTCGACAAGTTAGAGAGCCGACTTGCCGAGTTGGCGCTGTGTGAGGAAACCCTAAATCTCCGGTTTTGTGTCCTATTTAAAGGGCCTTAAGCCCTCATTTCCGCCTTACCAGCCACCCAACTCCCCTGTGTGAAACCCTAATCGCCTAGAGTGAGCTAAAAGAGAAAAGAGAGTTAATCTTGGGCATTTTTGTGATCTTTTGGAGGAGAAGTGGAGAGCATCAAAGCTTGGGTCAAGAGGAGGCTTTTGGATCTAGAGATTCCTCAGAGATTTGCTGCAGTTGGAGGTAAAAAGATGCTAACTTGATCATTTCCTTATGAGATCTTGGTTTAGGGAGTTTTTAGGGTTTTCTCCCATCCATCTTGTGTCATTAAGTCATTTAAGCATGGCTTCAGATCTGGACTGTAGGAGGCCTTGTGAGTCTAAATACCCGAGCTTTATTAAGTTGGAGGCAAGCTCTTGTGCATTTAACCCTTGTTGGATCTTGTATTGGCATTATGAGCCTAATATGCCATGCATGCACGTAAAGCTTGCAACTTTACGTGATATTCGAGCCTTAGGAAGATAGATCCAAAGTATGGGGCATCAGTTCTGCCTTAAAATGTCTGAATGAGAATTCGACTTAAGGGACTCGACGAGTCGATGAGCTGGCTTGCCGAGTCAGTTGGAGTTTGTCCCGATGAGTCTGAACACGCTGTAACTCGGCGAGTTGAGTTGGACTTTCATGAGGGTTCTGAGGAACCGAAGGGACTCGACGAGTCGCATAGATACACTCAACGAGTTAGGTCAACATGGACTGTTGACTCGAGTGTTGACTTTTGTTGACTTTAGGGTTTGGTCAAACTGAGGGATGGAGGTCATGGAGGGGTAAAATGGTCTTTTACCCATCCCAAGAGTTAAAGAGGGACTAACATGAGTTTATTTATAGTTGTGATCTTTAAGTGTTAATTAAAGATTCTTATTACATGTAGGTGGGGATTAGACTGTTCGAGGGGTATTCAGTTCCTTGCTTGCTTACGAGGTTAGTCTTCTCACTATACTTACCTAGAGTGGTAACCTTTGTGTGACCGGAGGGTCTTATGTGCTTATATTGAGTATTGTGATATCCTGCATTATGTCTTTGTGATTTATGTTGTGTATTATTCTGAGCTTACTGAGTTAGGACCGGAGGGTCCACCCGAGTTGTGGGACCGGAGGGTCCTAATGAGACACATTGACCGGAGGGTCTTATTAGAGCATAGCCAAGAGAGGCTAATGAGTTATGTGTGGTATTTTGGGGAACTCATTAAGCTTCGTGCTTACCGTGTTATGTGTTATGGATTTCAGGTACTTCTCAGGATCACGGGAAAGCACCGACTTGATTGTACACACGAGTTGGAGATATCTTTTGGAGGATTATGGATTGAGATTTAATCAACTTATGAACATGTGATTTTGACAATTTGACATTTTTGGAAAGTATGAGATTGTGTTAATGAGATTAAATGTGATTTTTAAATGAAAATTTTGTTTGAAAATTTACGGTGTTACAAGTTGGTATCAGAGCCTTGGTTTGAGGGATTCAGATATACCTTCGGGTGTGTCTGGACTCAAACTAAGGATTTGAGAAAATTTTTCAAAAGAAATGATTTTCTAAAACGTGCAAGAGTTTTAAGAGAAAACGAGTTGGAGCAGTGTGTACAATCAGCCAGAGCCCGAACGGTGATTTCCCAAAATACCCTTACTTATTTGTGATATGAGATATTTATGAGATGTTAGGGATGTTGGATATAGTGTCTAAGTCCATAACTATATTTGGTATGTACTTGACCCGACCCGACATGGTCCATTTGGGTTGCACTTCACCCGAACAATTTATGGATAATCGTTTGAGAATAGTATAAGTTATGATTTATTAATATATTATAAGTCCTAATATATTAATATAAAATCATATTATTTAATTAGTATTGATCTATAATTAATTTAGAATTAATTTAGAGATCAAAAGTATGACTAATTAAATATGGGCTCTTGTATTTATATAGTGTGGGCTAATGCTTATTTGGAATGGGCTAGGCTTGCATGGAAAGTCCATGGATACTCCATGAAGCTTTAACCCATGGATATCATGGAAATAAAAAGACATGGGTATTAGGGTTTACATGGATGTAACCTTAATCCACCACACTATATAAAGGAGGCTTTGGTTCTTGAAATAACACTAGTTGATGTGTGTAAACTAAGAGGGCCGATTTCAAGAAGTTTGTGACTATTCTCTCAAGTTTCCAAGTTTGTGGTGATTTGTGACTTCCATTTGAGGCATCCACATTATTGGTGCTAGGCTCTCAAACTCCAAGCAATCAACTACTACTACAAGGTAAGTAATTCTACTAGTTTTATTTGATTCAAGTATCCCATACCATGCTAGTTAGGATAAGAACCTTAGAAAAATAATTATTTGCATGTATCTTAGTCAAACATAGATCCAAGGTTTATAGGGTTGCATGTACACCATAGGAGTGTTAGAATGCTCAAAACCCATCAGTGGTATCAGAGCCTGGTTTGTTTATTTGATACTTGATGCAAAAAAAAAAAAAAAAAAAACTTGAAAATCGAAGTTTTGTTCAAAAGCTCGTATCAAAATTTCAAGTTTTGTATATGTACTTATGATTCTTGAAATTTTTGATATGAACATTCATAAACATATGAGTTTAGAAGATCATAGAAATTATGTGCTAATAATTGATTAGATTAATTCTTGATCTTTATGTGTTTTAATGGAGTCCATAACTAGTTCTTAAGTTATGGATAACCAAAAGTCACATTTATAAATAACCATTAAAAGAACACATAGGTTAAAAAAATGAAGAGTCTTCATTTTTAATAACCATTAACTCATAAGTTATGAGAAATGAAAA
Source organism: Lactuca virosa (assembly GCF_052849685.1). Lineage (NCBI taxonomy): Eukaryota > Viridiplantae > Streptophyta > Magnoliopsida > Asterales > Asteraceae > Lactuca > Lactuca virosa. Next base: position 283,852,817 of record NC_136427.1, on the reverse strand, counting down.
GTTTTGAAAGTTTACAAAACTTGCCCTCAAGTTTTGGAACATGTAAAGTCATATTAAAAACTTTAGTTCCAACCCCTAGAATTTTAAAAGTTAAAATTCAACCCTTATACTTTATAATATTATAAGTTTAATAATATTTATATATGTATAAGATCAAGTCGTCTTACCGCTAGTACGCCTCATTCACGAAGCCGGTCTATAAGGGGGGTATAAGGTTGTTGCCTATAAAATGGCAACTTAATGGGTGTCCACTCTCACCCACCGCTTCCTTGATCGGTGGAGGGTCGTTAGCCGAACGGGTAGGACAAAGACTTATAAATTCTCATTAAAAGTATAATGATAATACTAAAGTAACTAAACTTTATTGAATTCTCAATCTTAGTTATTTTAGGCAAATGTGAATAAGGTGCTAATCCATGAAATTATACTTTACACTTTGTTTAAGTCGTTAGTGGAGCGTGTGTGGTTAACCGGCACACTAACTTGAACTTAACAAGGTAGGTAAAGGGTGACTTAATGTTTATCATAGTATCGATGGAGCGTGTGTGGTTAACCGGCACATCGATTGAGGGGTAATACATTAAGGGTACCAAGTAATTTGCATGGTTACTTCACACCTTGTTTTGTGATCCTCGGCATCCCAGTCACAAAACTTGAAGGGCACACTCGAGATTGAAACATGCCATTAAAGAAAGTTCAATGAATCTCAAGGAATCTAGGAGTTTCTAAACCAATTAAAACCTAATTAAATATTTCGTTTTTCATGGTGGAAATTGGTGAATGGTCATTCACCTACCTTCAAATATCTTATAGCTTAGATTACGACATCCCTCTTCTAAGTTATAAAATATTGTGTTGGGTCCTAGCCTTAATATTACATTTGGGTGTTTTGTTAAGGACTATCTCTATATCTAATCTAATCTATTCCCTCTTCTTTTCAGATGTCTTCCAATAACAATGCTTCTGGCTCAAACCCTACTAGCTCCTTCTCTCTCATGAATCTTTGTGGGAGAGTCATCTTTGATGGGTCCAACTTTACAGATTGGATCAGAAACATCAGGATGGTCACTCTGTATGAGAACAAAGAATATGTTCTCGACAAGGAGCTGAAGGTACCCGAGCCAACTGTTACTCCTGAAGAGCTTGCTGAATATGAGGTACATGAAAGAGATGCTACAAAAGTGGCATGCATCATGATGGCCACCATGACAGCCGAGCTCCAAAAGTCCTATGAGGACTATTATCCTTTTGAGATGCACCAGGACTTGATGGACCGCTACCATCAAAGTGCTCGTCAAGAGCGATATGAAATAATCTCCTCCATGATAACAACCCGAATGAAGGATGGTGAACCCATCATGGGCCACATGCAGAAAATGCAAAGGTATGTGGACCGTTTACTGAAGCTGAATGTGAACTTCCCTGAGGAGTTAGAAATAGACATCATTTTGCACTCCTTGCCATCGTGTTATGATCAATTCCGCATGACATATCACATGAACAAGGAAGAAGTCACCCTCAGCAAACTTCAAGGACTCTTGAAGACCGCCGAAAGTGGTCTAAAGGGTAAGTCGGTTGTTACTACTCCTACTCCTACTCCAACTGCGGCCAATGTCTTGGCAATCGGGCATGGCAAAGGGAAGAAGAGAAAGAAACCTTCTAAGGGTACCAAGGGTAAGACCCTTGAAGGCTCCTCTTCAAGCAAAACCAAGAAAGGTTTTGTCACTCCTTCTGCTAACCCTAATGAGGCTGAATGCTTCTATTTCCATGAAAAGTCGCACTTGAAGCGAAACTGCCCAAAGTACCAGCAGGATTTGAAGGATGGGAAAGTAAAACCCAACCATGCAGGTATATACACTATATTGTCTAATAACTCACCTCATTCTAAGTCTTGGGTACTTGATACAAGTTGTGGTATTCACATATGTTGTGATTTGCAGGGACTAAAAAGAAGTGAGAATGTGGAGCAGGGAAAGATAAACTTGATCATGGGAAACAGGAAAGCTTCACCTGTCACCAAGATAGGAGTTTATTCCTTAGTTCTAAATAGTGGGTTTACATTAGATTTGAATAAATGTTATTATTCGCCAGAAATGGCAAGAAATGTTATTTCCTTTCATGCATTGTATAAACAAGGTTTTACCTTTTATTTTGATAATAATAATGGTAGTATTGATGCTTTCTTTAATAATGTTCTTTATTTTAAAGCATTACCTTGTGATGGCGTGTATGAAACTGTATCTGTTGTAGATAATCTAGGAAATAATGTATTGTGTATTAACTCTTCCACTAGCATAGATAAAACATCCTTATGGCATTGTCGTCTTGGACATGTAAGCAAGAAACGCATAGGCCAACTCCAAAAGGATGGAGTCTTGGAGTCATTTGACCTAAAGTCAGATGATAGTTGTGAATCTTGTTTGCTTGGTAAAATGACAAAGTCACCTTTTACTGGCACTTGTGCTAGGGGTGAAGGTTTGTTGGACCTCATACACACGGATGTGTGTGGACCCTTCAGAACCGCCACAAGAGACGCTAATCGGTTCTATGTGACTTTTACTGATGATTATAGTAGATATGGATATGTCTACCTAATCAAGCATAAGTCAGAAACCTTTGAGAAATTCAAAGAGTTTAAGCAAGAAGTGGAGAATCAGTTGGGCAGGAACATTAAGATGCTTCGATCCGATCATGGTGGTGAGTATCATAGTACTGAGTTCCTTGACCATCTTAAGGAATGTGGGATTGTCTCACAATTGACACCTCCTAGGACACCACAGTTGAATGGTGTAGCTGAGTGGCGCAATCGGACCTTGTTGGACATGGTTCGTTCCATGATGAGTCGAGCTTCGCTACCAGTCTCATTTTGGGGCTATGCCTTAGAGACTGCCGCCCATATCCTTAATCTAGTCCCTACAAAGAAGGTTGCCAAAACACCTCACGAGTTGTGGACTGGAAAAGTTCCCAATCTAGACCACATCAAGATTTGGGGTTGCGAGGCTTTCATGATACGCGAGACTCACGATAAGCTCGAACCCCAAAGCGAAAGGTGTATTTTCATCGACTACCCACAGAAATCCTTTGGTTACATCTTCTACAGACCCAGTGATAATGTGGTCTTTGTAGCAAGAAGAGGATTCTTTTGAGAGAGAGAATTCATGAGCCAAGGAGACAGTGGGAAGCAAATTGACCTTGAGGAAATTCAAGAGTCAAGTGGTGAAGGAACCTCAAACCCTAGCCCTCAACCTGAGGAGGAAACTCCTTTTGAGCTGACTGAAGAATCTATACCTCTGAGGGGTTCCACCAGAGTTAGGAATGCACCTGAGCATTATTATGGTTTTCATATTACTGCAGAAGGTGAGACACTTATAAGTGATAACACACTGGTAAATCTGGATGAGCCTAACAGCTACACGGAAGCCATGGCAGGCCCTGAGGCTGCTAAATGGAAAGAGGCTATGGATAGCGAGATACAGTCCATGTATGACAATCAAGTTTGGAACTTGGTTGACAATGTACCTGATCGTAAGATAGTTGGGTGCAAATGGATCTTCAAGAAGAAGACCGACATGGATGGTAATGTACACACTTATAAGGCACGATTGGTTGCAAAGGGTTATTCTCAAACTCCGGGAGTTGATTATGATGAGACCTTTTCACCAGTGGCCAAGATTAAGTCTATTAGGGTTCTGTTAGCCATTGCTGCATTTCATGATTATGAAATATGGCAAATGGATGTCAAAACCGCTTTCCTTAATGGAAAGTTGGCTGAAGATGTTTACATGGTTCAGACAGAGGGTTTTGTCAGTACAGAGTACCCCAGTAGAGTGTGTAAGCTCGAGAAATCCATTTATGGATTAAAACAAGCACCTCGCAGATGGAATCTTTGCTTTGATGAGAAAGTCAAAGAATTTGGCTTTTCAAGGAGTGAAGATGAATCTTGTGTCTATATCAAGGCTAGTGGGAGTATAGTCAGCTTTTTGGTACTGTATGTGGATGACATACTACTCATAGGAAATGACATCCCAACCCTGTAGGAAGTAAAGTCCTGGCTTGGGAAGTGTTTCGCTATGAAGGACCTTGGAGAAGCTGCCTATATCCTAGGGATAAGGATTTTGAGAAACAGGAGTAAAAGACTAATTGGACTTAGTCAAAGCACCTATGTGGACAAAGTGTTGAAAAGGTTTAACATGCATAACTCCAAGAAAGGAGAGTTACCCATCCAGAGTAACGCCAGATTGAGTAAGACACAAAGCCCTGAGGCTGAGATAGTAGAAATGAGTCGAATACCTTATGCTTCAGCTGTAGGATCGATCATGTATGCTATGACGTGTACTCGACCTGATGTAGCCTTTGCTTTGAGCATGGTTAGCAGGTATCAGGGGAACCCTGGCAAGGCACACTGGACTGCGGTAAAGAATATCCTCAAGTACCTACGGAGGACTAAGGACTGGGTCCTTACCCTCGGTGGCAGTGAGGACTTGAGAGTTGTAGGGTACAGTGATGCTAGCTTTCAGACTGACATGGATAATTTCTGCACTCAGTCGGGCTGGGTCTTTACTCTAAACGGAGGGGCAATTACTTGGAAAAGTTCCAAGCAGGAGACAGTGGCTGATTCCACTTGTGAATCAGAGTATATAGCAGCAAGCGAGGCAGCAAAGGAGGCTATATGGCTAAAGAACTTCATCGGAGACCTTGGAGTTGTACCAGGTATAAAGGAGCCAATGGAGATTTTCTGTGACAGCAATAGTGCGGTTGCCTTAGCCAAGGAACTAAGAGATCATGGGAGATCCAGACACATTGACATAAAATATCACTTCATCAGACATCGAATAGAAGAAGGAATCCTCGTGGCAAAGAGGGTATCATCGGATGAGAACCCAGCAGATCCCCTCACGAAGGGACTGACTCGGGCTAAGCATCTCCAGCATGCTCGGAACATAGGGCTGAAGGATGATATTAGTTTTAGTACTTAGATAATCTTGAAATTTGTAAAATGTAATTGACATTTGATGATAAATAAAAGCTGTTATTTATGAGTAAAGTGTTGCTATCTCTTGTCAATCGTTTACTATTATTTCTTTTTGCATGTTTTGACTTCCAGAATAATTATGTTATGGTTTATATCATATTATTCAAACTCTCCACATTCGGTCATATGTTGGAAGTAGATATGAATCAAGACTGTCATGGGTTGGCTTGTAGAGGTCTAAGATGTTAGACAAAGCGGGGCTACAGCACTCATGAGTGCTCATAAGTTCTGAGTATTGGATTCAACCCACGCTCACTTGTATCACTTCATGGAATGTATCTCGAGTGATCGTGAGACGGTAATATCATATAAGTCTTCAAACCTAGAGATATGATTTGTTGCCTATGAGTTGGTTATGCATTGATTGCACGAAAACGCATTGGTAACTCGATGTTATAAACCGTGCTTTTGTGTGTAATTCAACAAGTATTAGAGCAAACATATGAGTCGAAGTTTATCTGTTCCTTCTAGGATTAGAAGCGATATCTGGGCCCCTCGATGATTTTGTTTTGACCTATGTACCGGACCCGGTCAGAACTAAATTGATGTGTTCAGTTAAGTTCTATGTCAAACAAATCGGAAATCGGGAAACAAATGCTGGACAATAAGCAAGACCATGTTCCATGTATTTGTCCGGCTGATATCTAGAATAGAGGATTATATGATCACTTATCTAAAATGGCGCTTCATAGTTCAACAGAGTTTTAAGAGCTACGATTGCTGATCGGTTCCTAAAGTCATACTTGCAACTATAGTTATTAGACTTATCCAAGTGGGAGACTGTTGGATATAATGTCTAAGTCCATAACTATATTTGGTATGTACTTGACCCGACCCGGCATGGTCCATTTGGGTTGCACTTCACCCGAACAATTTATGGATAATCGTTTGAGAATAGTATAAGTTATGATTTATTAATATATTATAAGTCCTAATATATTAATATAAAATCATATTATTTAATTAGTATTGATCTATAATTAATTTAGAATTAATTTAGAGATCAAAAGTATGACTAATTAAATATGGGCTCTTGTATTTATATAGTGTGGGCTAATGCTTATTTGGAATGGGCTAGGCTTGCATGGAAAGTCCATGGATACTCCATGGAGCTTTAACCCATGGATCTCATGGAAATGAAAAGACATGGGTATTAGGGTTTACATGGATGTAACCCTAATCCACCACACTATATAAAGGAGGCTTTGGTTCTTGAAATAACACTAGTTGATGTGTGTAAACTAAGAGGGCCGATTTCAAGAAGTTTGTGACTATTCTCTCAAGTTTCCAAGTTTGTGGCGATTTGTGACTTCTATTTGAGGCATCCACATTATTGGTGCTAGGCTCTCAAACTCCAAGCAATCAACTACTACTACAAGGTAAGTAATTCTACTAGTTTTATTTGATTCAAGTATCCCATGCCATGCTAGTTAGGATAAGAACCTTGGAAAAATAATTATTTGCATGTATCTTAGTCAAACATAGATCCAAGGTTTCTAGGGTTGCATGTACACCATAGGAGTGTTAGAATGCTCAAAACCCATCAAGGGATGCATGCTAGATGATAGGCTAGGTATTTCATATTTAGGGATAGTGTTGCCTGATTTGTGATGCCTTAGCCTAGGAGTTGCTGCTACCTGTTGTTGCTTTGAGTATGTGTTGAGTAGGAGCATCTAGCAGGAATCACTTAGAAAGAGTTCTTAGTCGAGTAATAATCTAGGAGAGGTACCTAGATGAGCATATGAGGGGTCTGCTGAGAGAGTAGTTTGTTATTTGTGATAGAGTACGTGTGAATTGGGATCCTAGGAGGAGGACTTGGGGTGACTGCAGGTTGGTGTGGAAGGTAGTACTCGGCCCGTACTACTGAAAACACCGAATCTATAGGTAACCCAAGTAAGAATCCTAAGGGTACTAAGGAGCATGTAGGGGCGGGAAATCGAGTGTGAGTATGATCGGGCGAGTCTCTGATGATTTTGTGTTGTGTTTCAGAGACATCATGGTGGGTACATGCCACAACCCCGAGAGCAGTAATGCTGGCGACGAGGAGATCCGTAGGATCATCCATGAGGAGGTGGCCGCAACTATTCGAGAGGCGATACAGGAGATGTTTGGGTCTATTAAGACCACTCTGATCGATACATTTGATGAGCGGTATGCCGCTGTTACTGAGACCGTTTCTGCTGCAGCTATCGTAGCTGTTGCCGCTGCTAGACCATAGGGAAGTGACTCGTTGTTGTTCCGGGAATTCAGCAACACGAAGCCACCAGAGTTTGATGGGACACAGGATCCGATTGCTGCTATGAGATGGATCTCCGACATCGAGGGATGTTTTTACACATGTTCATGCCCAGAGCATTTCAGAGTTCGGTTTGCGCTGAACCAGCTTCGCTTGGGAGCAAAGGACTGGTGGAAGTTTGTGACAAACAACTTTACCCCTGTAGATCATGCTGCAGTGACATGGGAGAGGTTTATGCAGTTATTCCGGGATGAGTATATTCCCCAGGTGGAAAGGTAACGGTTAGCCCAGGAGTTTCTGTCTCTCAAGCAGAAGACAGAAACTATGACTGAGATTTCGTGGATGTTCCATGAGAGGGCGATGTTTTGCTCTGAGCATGTGTCTACCGAGCAGGCACATGTGAGCCGATATTTGAGCTTACTGAGGAGGGATATACAGGAGTTCATGGTGAACTCATCGTACAGGACATTGGCTGAGCTTCAGACCAATGCCAGGCGGAGGGAGATCGAGCTTGAGTTGCTGGCCAGGGAGGAGGGAGAGTCCAAGGGGAGGGACCGGAGACCAGTGCAGTCGTAGCCGGCGACGAAGCAGGATAAGCCTACTGATACGAGAGCTGGGGGCCAAAAGGGCCGCACTTGTGGTAAGTGCGGCAAGAGTCACGAGGGATCATGTCGGGCAGGGATTTGCTACAAATGTGGCAAGTATGGGCACATGGCGAAGGATTGCCCCAAGGGGTTTGCAGTTTGCTTTCACTGCAACCAGACCGGCTGTAACATCCGGATTCCCAGGTATCTTATTTTAGTTATTTATTTTGGGTTTTATGGAGGGACTCGACGAGTAGACGCTCAGACTCGCCGAGTAGGATCGCGAGTTCTTGACTGGATTAATGACCGGACTCGACGAGTAGATACGTGGACTCGGCGAGTCCGCGCTGTAAAGTGAAATCCTAAATCCCCGGGCCTGTGCCCTATTTAAAGGCCTTTATGGCCTCCATTTGCGGCCAATGCACCCCAGAGAAACCCTAGAAAGAGCAGTGAGAGAGTTGAGAGCAAGAAGAGGCTAATACATCACTTTTGGTGTAGTTTTGCTAGAAGGAAGAAGGAAACACCCATCTAGAGCGTGAAGGGAGCTTGGATCTGGGCTAATCATCTTGAGAGTTCATCTCTGGAGGTATAATCCCTTCTATTTCGTGTTGATATGATAGATTTCATGATTTTAGGGTTTTTACCTCCATTTTATGTAAGATCTAGTGAGTATGAGGCCCCCTTTGTGTTAATAGCATCAGATCTGGACCATGAGAGGTCCATAGAGTCACTATCCCTCAGCTTTATGCAAGCAAATGAAAGATTGGGGACTAGGTTGCCATTTTTAGAGTTATTTCTCCATTTATGACTTGTTGTGGGTTGCATGCACGTAAAGGTTGCACCTTTACGTGACATTTGAACATTTGAAGGGTAGAATGGCCTTCTACCCAATCTGTAGAGATGAGATCATGAGTGAATATTGATCGGGGATGTTATCTGAATAATAGGAGGAGGCTAAGTCGGGACGTTGAGCTCGAGAGTTTATCCGATTTCATTGAGGTGAGTCTTCTCACTATACATTACCTAGAGTGGTATTTATGTGTAGACCAGAGGGTCTTGTATGCTATGTGTATATATATGAGTTATGTGCATTGTGTTATATGTATGCTATGTGTTGAATAGACCGGGCCGGAGGGCCCAACGATATAGACCGGACCGAAGGGTCCAACGACACAGACTGGACCGAAGGGTCCGACGAGCTATGACCGGACCAGAGGGTCCAACGAGCTACGGGACTGGAGGGTTCCGCTGAGACTCATCGACCGGAGGGTCGTATTGTAGCCTCGAGTGGCGTATGTGTTGCATGTGGTATTTTGGGGAACTCACTAAGCATTTATGCTTACAATTGTTGTGTTATGTGTTTCAGGTACTAGCGAGGATCGCGGGAAGGCGCCGACATGATCCGTACACACTGAGAGGATTTATGTATTTGAGGATCTTGGGATTTGTTTATTGAGATAACATGTGTTACATTGGATTACTATGATATTTTATGAATGAGAGTATGTTTTTAAAATGAAAAATTGTTTTGGAAATTTACGTCGTTACAAGTTGGTATCAGAGCCTTGGTTTGAGAGACTCGGATACACCTCCGGGCGTATCTGAACTCAAACTGAGGATTTGAGAGAATTTTTCATAAAAGAAACAATTTTTCCAAAAGAGTAAAGGACTTTTGAGAAAAGCGGAATGGAGCAGTGTGTACGATCAGCCAGCGCCCGAACGGTGATTTTCCAAAATACCCTTACATTATGTGTTATGAGATATTATGTGATATGTTATGCATGTTAGAGTAGGCTAGGTATTGCCTTAGCCTAGGAGTTACTGCTACTATGAGATACTTCGAGAGTAAGTAGGTAGCAGCGAGGAACTTATGAGTGGTCTACCAGAGGGTAGCCTGAGTTTAGTGAGATATAGAGTACTTGTGATCTGGGATCTTAGGAGGAGGACTTGGGGTGAATACCGATGCGTTGTGGAAGGTAGTATAAGGGCCCGTACTACTGGAAACACCGGATCAGTGAGCAGTCCAAGTAAGAATCCTCAGGGTACTAAAGAACAAGTAGGGTTGAGTATCGAGTGCGAGTATACTCGAATGAGTCTCTGATTCTTTTGTGTTGTATTTCAGAGACATCATGGTTGGGACGCGCCACCACCCAGGAGGCAGTGGTACCAGTGGTACCAGCGATGAGGAGATTCGTAGGTTGATTCACTAGGAGGTGGCTGCGGCCATTCGAGCTGAGATACCAGAGATGTTCGGGTCAATCAAGACCACGCTGATCGAGACTTTTGATGAGCGGTACGCTGCTCTTACTGAGGCTGCTGTTGCTACGGCCACCGTAGCTGTCGCTGCTGCCAGGCCCCAGGGAGGTGACTCGTTGTTGTACCGAGAGTTCAGCAACACGAAGCCACCAGAGTTTGATGGGACGCAGGACCCGATTTCTGTGATGAGGTGGATTTCTGACATCGAGGGATGCTTCTACACCTGCTCGTGTCCGGAGCATCTGAGGGTTAGGTTTGCGCTTAACCAGCTTCGCTTGGGAGCGAAGGATTGGTGGAAGTTTGTGACGACAAACTTCACTACGGCAGAGCTTATTGCGGTGACCTGGGAGAGGTTCACCACGATGTTTCGAGATGAGTATGTTCCCCCTGTGGAGAGGGAACGTCTAGCCCAGGAGTTCTTATCCCTCAAGCAGGGAACTGAGTCTGTGACGGTGATTACGAGGATGTTTCACGAGAGGGCGTTGTTTTGCCCTGAGCACGTGTCGACTGAGCAGGCACGTATGAGCCGGTACTTGAGCATACTGAGGTGGGATATCCGTGAGTTCGTGGCGAACTCGTCATACCGGACATTTGCCGAGCTTGAGGCAAATGCCCGGAAGAGAGAGATTGAGTTGGAGACTCAGGTCAGGGAGGAGGCCGAGTCTCAGAGGAGGGACAGACGACCGACACAGGCGCAGCCGGCAGCCAAGCGGGCAAACCCCGCTGATTCGAGATCTGGGGGTCCGAAGGGTCGCACTTGTGGGAAGTGCGGCAAGAGTCACGAGGGGGTGTGCAGAGATGGGGTGTGTTACAAGTGTGGGAAGGAGGGGCATTTCGCGAGGGATTGCCCTAAGGGATTCTCGGTTTGCTTTCATTGCAACCAGACCGGCCATCGGAAGGCCGAGTGCCCTCAGCTACTACAGGGATCAGCACAGGGGTCTACACCTATTGCTAGAGCTATCGAGGTCCGGCCAGCGAAGGCCGAGGCACCGAAGGCTCGCGGGAGAGCCTTCCAGTCGACAGCGGAGGAGGTCCGCACAGCGCCCGATGTCATGGCCGGTATGTATTCTTTTACTTACCTATTTTGAGTTTGAGATTTTGTTCTTATATTGTGTTATGCTTAGGTACTTTTCTTGTGAGTTCTGTACCTGCGTTGGTGTTATTCGACTCGGGTGCGAGTCGATCTTTCGTGTCATTAGCATTTAGTCAGCACATCAGTGTTCAGCGAGAGGCGTTGAGTCGACCTCTACGAGTTTCTATAGCCGACGAGCGAGCGGTGTATGCTACTGATGTGATCCGAGGATGTGTACTCGAGATCTTCGGCGTTGAGTTTTTGATTGATTTGGTCCCGATTGCAATGGGAGATGTCTGTGTCATCGTGGGCATGGACTGGTTGAGCAGGTTTGGAGCGGTTATCGATTGCGAGCGACAGTTGGTGACCATACGAGACCCTAGTGGGGGAGTTCTTACGGTGTACGGCGAGGGTACCCGTTCAGGGTCAGCATTCTGTTCGGCTGCTAGAGCGAGGCAGAGTCTACAACAGGGTTGTAATGGGTTTGTGGCCTACGTGATGGACACACGAGTAGCAGCGGAGAGGCCTATTTTTGTTAATGATGTGCCGATAGTGCGTGAGTTCCCGGATGTTTTCCCCGAGGAGTTGTCGGGTGTGCCTCCCGAGAGGCAGGTGGAGTTTCGCATCGATTTGGTTCCGGGAGCGGCACCTATCGCCAAAGCGCCCTATCGCCTTGCGTCACCAGAGATGCATGAGTTATCCTCACAGCTTCAGGAGTTGTTGGGGAATGGATTTATCAGACCGAGTAGCTCGCCGTGGGGAGCGTCGATCCTTTTTGTTAAGAAAAAGGATGGTTCACACCGGATGTGCATTGATTACCGGGAGTTTAATAAGTTAACGGTCAAGAACCGTTACCCACTGCCGAGGATTGATGATCTGTTTGATCAGTTGCAGGGAGCGTTTTGGTTCTCCAAGATTGATCTGAGGTCTGGATATCATCAGATGAGAGTGCGTGATGAGGATGTCCAGATGACGGCGTTCAGGACTCGTTACGAGCATTACGAGTTCGTGGTGATGCCTTTCGGGCTCACCAATGCACCGACAGCGTTCATGGATCTCATGAACAGGGTGTGTAGGCCGATGTTGGATCGATCGGTGATCGTGTTCATCGATGACATATTGGTGTATTCGAGATCCAGAGAGCAGCATGAGGAGCATTTGAGGGAGATCCTTGGAGTTCTGAGATCGGAGAGGCTTTACGCCAAATTCTCCAAGTGTGATTTCTGGTTACGAGAGGTCCAGTTCCTGGGACATCTCGTTAATCAGAATGGGATATTGGTTGATCCGGCCAAGATTGAGGCGGTGATGAGTTGGGAGGTGCCGAGATCCCCCACCGAGATCAGGAGTTTCCTGGGGTTGGCCGGCTATTATAGGAGATTTATTAAAGATTTCTCCAAGATCGCCGTGCCTCTCACCAGGTTCACCCGGAAGGGCGTTACTTTTTTGTGGGGTCCTGAGCAGCAGTCCTCGTTTGAGACTCTTCGCCAGAGGTTGTGCGAAGCCCCGGTGTTATCCCTTCCAGAGGGAATGGAGGATTTTGTGGTGTACTGCGACGCATCGATATCAGTGTTGGGTGCGGTGCTTATGCAGAGAGGGCATGTGATAGCGTATGCATCGAGGCAGCTGAAGCCTCATGAGACGAGGTATCCCACCCATGATCTGGAGTTGGGGGCAGTGGTGTTAGCCCTCAAGATCTGGCGCCATTAACTGTATGGGGTTCGGTGTACCATATACACGGACCACAAGAGTTTGAAGTATCTGATGGATCAGCCCAACATGAATATGCGCCAGAGGAGATGGTTGGATGTGGAAAAGGATTACGATTGTGAGATCCTGTACCACCCGGGCAAAGCTAATGTTGTAGCTGATGCGCTGAGTCGTAGGGCGGAGAGTGCCCCGATTCGAGACACTTGTATGTGATTGACAGTGATGACTCCGATGTTGGACACCATTCAGGAATCCCAGGCAGAGGCCGTGAGACCGGAGAACCGCAAGAGAGAGAGCGGGTGATTGGGCAGGTACCTGAGTTTGTTACCGATAGTCGTGGGCTGATGACCTTTCAGGGTCGGATTTGGGTGCCGTATGCAGGCGGGACGCGCACCACTTTGATGGAGGAGGCGCACCGATCGAGGTTCTCGATCCATCCCGGGGCCACTAAGATGTATTTGGACCTGAAGAGGGACTATTGGTGGCCTTGTATGAAGAGGGATGTTGCATGGTTTGTTGAGAGGTGCTTGACCTGTCGCAGGGTTAAGGCCGAGCACCAGTGTCCGCATGGCAAGTTGCAGCCACTTGAGGTTCCCAAATGGAAGTGGGAACAGATTTCTATGGATTTCATCACGAAATTGCCGAGGACCGCACTGGGTGTCGATGCAATTTGGGTGATCGTCGACCGGCTGACGAAGAGCACGCATTTTCTTGCTATCAGTGAGAGCTCTTCTGCTGAGAGGCTGATAGAGTTGTATGTGAGGGAGGTGGTATCGCGGCATGGGGTGCCGATCTCGATTGTGTCAGATCGAGATGTACGTTTCACTTCCAGGTTCTGGAAGAAGTTCCAAGAGGAGTTGGGTACGAGGTTGCATTTCAGTACCGCCTACCACCCCCAGACGGACGGACAGAGTGAGCGGACGATTCAGACACTCGAGGACATGCTTCGAGCATGTGTGTTGGACTTCGGGGGAAGTTGGGACACGTACTTGCCGTTGGCTGAGTTTTCCTACAACAACAGCCACCATTCGAGTATTGGTATACCTCCCTTCGAGTTGTTATACGGGAGGAGGTGTCGGACTCCCATTTGTTGGGGAGAGGTAGGGCAGCTTGTGATGGGTAGCACCGAGATAGTGCTTCAGACGACAGAGCAGATACATCAGGTTAGACAGAGGTTATTGACGGCTCAGAGTTGTCAGAAGAGTTATGCGGATAGGCGACGATCCGAGCTTGAGTTCCAGGTGGGAGACTTCGTACTCCTAAATGTGTCTCCTTGGAAAGGAGTGATTCGGTTCAGGAAGAGGGGCAAGTTGGGGCCTCGGTACATCGGTCCGTTCAGAGTGACCGCGAGAGTGGGCAGGGTAGCGTATCGTTTGGAGCTACCTGCGGAGTTGAGCCAGATTCATGATACCTTCCATGTGTCTTAGTTGAGGAAGTGTATAGCCGATGAGTCAGCGGTAGTGCCGCTGGAGGACATTCAGGTAGATGCGAGGTTGAATTATGTTGAGGAACCGATCGCGATTTTGGATCGGAAGATCAAGGTTCTGAGGAACAAGGAGGTGTCCCTGGTTCAGGTCCAGTGGCAACATCGGAGAGGGTTCGAGCTGACTTGGGAGCCGGAGTTGGAGATACGGGAGCAGCATCCAGAGTTGTTTGCGGGGCAAGACTTCGAGGGCGAAGTCTGATTCTAGTGGGGGAGAATTGTAACATCCGGATTCCCAGGTATCTTATTTTAGTTATTTATTTTGGGTTTTATGGAGGGACTCGGCGAGTAGACGCTCAGACTCGCCGAGTAGGATCGCGAGTTCTTGACTGGATTAATGACCGGACTCGATGAGTAGATACGTGGACTCGGCAAGTCTGCGCTATAAATTAAAACCCTAAATCCTCGGGCCTGTGCCCTATTTAAAGGCCTTTATGGCCTCCATTTGCGGCCAATGCACCCCAGAGAAACCCTAGAAAGAGCAGTGAGAGAGTTGAGAGCAAGAAGAGGCTAATACATCACTTTTGGTGTAGTTTTTCTAGAAGGAAGAAGGAAACACCCATCTAGAGCGTGAAGGGAGCTTGGATCTGGGCTAATCATCTTGAGAGTTCATCTCTGGAGGTATAATCCCTTCTATTTCGTGTTGATATGATATATTTCATGATTTTAGGGTTTTTACCTCCATTTTATGTAAGATCTAGTGAGTATGAGGCCCCCTTTGTGCTAATAGCATCAGATCTGGACCATGAGAGGTCCATAGAGTCACTATCCCTCAGCTTTATGCAAGCAAATGAAAGATTGGGGACTAGGTTGCCATTTTTAGAGTTATTTCTCCATTTATGACTTGTTGTGGGTTGCATGCATGTAAAGGTTGCACCTTTACGTGACATTTGAACATTTGAAGGGTAGATCTGATAGTTAGGGAAGCAGATCTGACCTTAGGAGGTCATTTGAGGATGAACATGGAGGCAACTAGCCGAGTCCATAAGTGGACTCGACGAGTCGAGTCGGGGTTGCCCTGCGATTCGTGACAGGTGTAACCCGTCGAGTGGAAGGATGACTCGACGAGCCAAGAGAGGCTGAAAGGATTCAGAGGACCCGCATGGACTCGCTGAGTCGCCCTTGTGCACTCGACGAGTCGGGTCAAAGTTGACCGTTGACTTTCGTTGACTTTAGGGTTCTGGTCAAGACTGATTCAGGAGAGTTCAGGGAAGGGTAGAATGGCCTTTTACCCAATCTGTAGAGATGAGATCATGAGTGAATATTGATCGGGGATGTTATCTGAATAATAGGAGGAGGCTAAGTCGGGACGTTGAGCTCGAGAGTTTATCCGATTTCATTGAGGTGAGTCTTCTCACTATACATTACCTAGAGTGGTATTTATGTGTAGACCAAAGGGTCTTGTATGCTATGTGTATATATATGAGTTATGTGCATTGTGTTATATGTATGCTATGTGTTGAATAGACCGGGCCGGAGGGCCCAACGATATAGACCGGACCGAAGGGTCCAACGACACAGACTGGACCGAAGGGTCCGACGAGCTATGACCGGACCAGAGAGTCCAACAAGCTACGGGACTGGAGGGTCCCGCTGAGACACATCGACTGGAGGGTCGTATTGTAGCCTCGAGTGGCGTATGTGTTGAATGTGGTATTTTGGGGAACTCACTAAGCATTTATGCTTACAGTTGTTGTGTTAAGTGTTTCAGGTACTAGCGAGGATCGCGGGAAGGCGCCGACATGATCCGTACACACTGAGAGGATTTATGTATTTGAGGATCTTGGGATTTGTTTATTAAGATAACATGTGTTACATTGGATTACTATGATATTTTATGAATGAGAGTATGTTTTTAAAATGAAAAATTGTTTTGGAAATTTATGTCGTTACACCGGCCATCGGAAGGCCGAGTGCCCTCAGCTCATTCTGGGATCAACTCAGGGTTCCGCAGCTGCTGCTTTGTGTTCTACTAATAGTCGGTCGGAGAAGGCCGAGGTTACGAGGGCTCGTGGGAGAGCTTTTCAGCTGACAGCGGAGGAGGTCCGCGCAACACCTGATGTCGTGGCTGGTACGTATTCCCTTATTTATACTATTTTTGATAGGTTTTATACAAACAATACTATGTATGCATGCAACCCTAGAATTGGATCTATGTTTTACTATTAGTTACACAACATTATGATCACATGAAGAACCCTAACATGCTCCTAGTATTTTCGAAATTTACAAAGGAGAATGGATTACATACCTCTTGTTGTTATGTTGTAATAACAACTTGAATCTTCAACCTTCTTGTCTTTGAAATCAAGTACCACAAGTGTAGTACCTCTAATGGCTCACAAACACCAATAGCAAATGGAGAGGCAAGAGAGAGAGAGAGGAGAGGCAGAAAATCGGCTCTAGGAACTTCTAGGATCAAGTGTCTGATTTTCCTAAGCCAAGGGGTCTTTATATAGGTGTAGGGATTAGGGTTTCAGTCATTATCCTTATCTAGTTGCTTAGCCACCAAGCAGCCTAAGGATAATTCTAGAATCCTTTCCTTGGACGAATTCTAAGGGCTTATCCCCTTGAATTCGTCCACCCTGTCCCTTAGGGCATCCTTTGCCCTACTTTCCAAATATCACATAATTGCAGTTCAGTCCCCCTAGTTTAGTTAATTCCTCTTAATCACAAAAT
This sequence comes from Lactuca virosa, assembly GCF_052849685.1. Classification (NCBI taxonomy): domain Eukaryota; kingdom Viridiplantae; phylum Streptophyta; class Magnoliopsida; order Asterales; family Asteraceae; genus Lactuca; species Lactuca virosa. Next base: position 283,835,768 of record NC_136427.1, on the reverse strand, counting down.
TAATTCTTAACTAATTCTTGAACAATATTAACTAAACAAATATGATTTCTCTTTTAATATATTATTCTTATAATATATTAATAAACCATAATAACCTCTTTCTCTATTATTTCTCCAGTCAAGTTGCTTTGGTGGAGGCAACCCAAAAGGAACATGCACAACTGGGTCAAGTACTCACCAAATATGGTTACGGGCTTAGACACTAATCCAACAGTCTCCCACTTGGATAAGTCTAGTAACCATAAATGCAAATAGAACCTGATTAGCAATCGTAGCTCACAAAGACGCTGTCGAACTCTGATCTTATCAGTAACATGTCCTTTAGATAAGGGATCGTATGATCCTCTGGTCTAGATATCGTGTGGACAATCACATGGAACATAGTCATACTTATTGTCCAGCAGTTTGTTTCTTGATCTCAGATTTGTTTGACATAGAACTTAATTGAACACATCAATTCAGTCCTGACCGGGCCCGACACATAAGTCAAATAAAATCATCGAGGGCCCCTAATATCGCTTTTACCCTCTTAGGATAAAAGGAACTGATAAACTTCAACTTATATGCATTTACTATTCACTAATCAAATTATACACAACAATGTGTTTTATAACATCAAGTTTCTGATGCGTTTACGCATTATCAATGCACAACAAACTAGCAAACAATAAACCATATATCTAGGTTTTAAGACCATATGATATTATCGCTTGCGATCACTCGTGATGAATTCCATGAAGTGATTCCAGCAAGCGTGGGTTTATTCCAATGCTCAAAACTTGTTTATAAGCACTCATGAACGTTATAGCAAACTTTTTCTATGTCTAACACACTTTAGACAATCTACACACCAATTCATGTCAGTATTCATTCATACCTACTTCCAACATATGAACGACTGTGGACCATTTGAATAAATTTATTATTCAGGAAGTCAAAACATGCAAAATGAAACAATACGTAAACAATTAACATGAGACAGTAACTTTACTAATAAATAATACCCTTTTATTTAATCATCAAATGTCAATTACATTTATCTATTACACGTTTCTAAACTATCTAATCTAAACTAATATCGTCCTTCAGCCCTATGCTCCTAGCGTGCTGCAAGTGTTTAACCCTACTCAGTCCCTTCGTAAGGGGATCTGCTGGGTTATCCTCCGACGATACCCTCTTTACTACGAGGAGTCCTTCTTCCACCCGATGTCGAATAAAATGATATTTTCTGTCGATATGTCGAGATCTACCATGATCCCTCGGTTCCTTGGTCAAGGCAACCGCTCCTTCACTATCACAGAAAATTTCCATAGGCTATCGTATGGCTGGCACAACTCCAAGGTCTCCGATGAAGTTCTTCAACCATATCATCTCCTTTGACGCTTCGCTCGCCGCTATATACTCTGATTCGTACGTTGAACCAGCTACAATTTCCTGTTTGGAACTTTTCCAAGTCACTGCTCCTCCATTAAGGGTAAAGACCCAGCCCGACTGTGAACGGTAGTTGTCCCTGTCGGTCTGAAAACTGGCGTCACTATACCCTCGTACCTTTAAGTCATCACTCCCACCGAGGACTAGAAACCATTCCTTGGTCCTCTGAAGGTACTTAAGAATATTCTTGACTACGATCCAATGCGCTTTGCCAGGGTTCCCTTGATATCTGCTGACCATGCTCAAAGCGAAGGCCACATCAGGGCGAGTACAACTCATACATGATCGAGCCAACTGCGGAAGCGTAAGGTACTCGGATCATCTCTGCTATCTCGACTTCAGTACTCGGACTTTGTGTCTTACTCAACTTGTCATTACTTTGAATTGGTAATTCCCCTTTCTTTGAATTCTCCATACTAAAACGTTTTAGTACCTTGTCCAAGTAAGTATTCTGACTAAGTCCTATCAGTCTCTTACTTCTGTTTCTCACTATCCTTATTCCTAAAATATAGGCAGCTTCTCCGAGGTCCTTCATAGCGAAGCACTTCCCGAGCCAGGATTTAACTTCCTGCAGTGTCGGGATGTCGTTTCTTATGAGTAGTATGTCATCGAAATACAATACAAGGAAGCTGTTAGAGATAGTGTCTAAGTCCATAACTATATTTGGTATGTACTTGACCCGACCCGGCATGGTCCATTTGGGTTGCACTTCACCCGAACAATTTACGGATAATCTTTTGAGAATAGTATAAGTTATGATTTATTAATATATTATAAGTTCTAATATATTAATATAAAATCATATTATTTAATTAGTGTTGATCTATAATTAATTTAGAATTAATTTAGAGATCAAAAGTATGACTAATTAAATATGGGCTCTTGTATTTATATAGTGTGGGCTAATGCTTATTTGGAATGGGCTAGGCTTGCATGGAAAGTCCATGGATACTCCATGGAGCTTTAACCCATGGATCTCATGGAAATGAAAAGACATGGGTATTAGGGTTTACATGGATGTAACCCTAATCCACCACACTATATAAAGGAGGCTTTGGTTCTTGAAATAACACTAGTTGATGTGTGTAAACTAAGAGGGCCGATTTCAAGAAGTTTATGACTATTCTCTCAAGTTTCCAAGTTTGTGGTGATTTGTGACTTCCATTTGAGGCATCCACATTATTGGTGCTAGGCTCTCAAACTCCAAGCAATCAACTACTACTACAAGGTAAGTAATTCTACTAGTTTTATTTGATTCAAGTACCCCATGCCATGCTAGTTAGGATAAGAACCTTGGAAAAATAATTATTTGCATGTATCTTAGTCAAACATAGATCCAAGGTTTCTAGGGTTGCATGTACACCATAGGAGTGTTAGAATGCTCAAAACCCATCAGTGGTATCAGAGCCTGGTTTGTTTATTTGATACTTGATGCAAAAAAAAAAAAAACTTGAAAATCGAAGTTTTGTTCAAAAGCTCGTATCAAAATTTCAAGTTTTGTATATGTACTTACGATTCTTGAAATTTTTGATATGAACATTCATAAACATATGAGTTTAGAAGATCATAGAAATTATGTGCTAATAATTGATTAGATTAATTCTTGATCTTTATGTGTTTTAATGGAGTCCATAACTAGTTCTTAAGTTATGGATAACCAAAAGTCACATTTATAAATAACCATTAAAAGAACACATAGGTTACAAAAAAAATGAAGAGTCTTCATTTTTAATAACCATTAACTCATAAGTTATGAGAAATGAAAAGTTTTGAAAGTTTACAAAACTTGCCCTCAAGTTTTGGAACATGTAAAGTCATATTAAAAACTTTAGTTCCAACCCCTAGAATTTTAAAAGTTAAAATTCAACCCTTATACTTTATAATATTATAAGTTTAATAATATTTATATATATATAAGATCAAGTCGTCTTACCGCTAGTACGCCTCATTCACGAAGCCGGTCTATAAGGGGGGTATAAGGTTGTTGCCTATAAAATGGCAACTTAATGGGTGTCCACTCTCACCCACCGCTTCCTTGATCTGTGCAGGGTCGTTAGCCGAACGGGTAGGACAAGGATTATAAATTATCATTAAAAGTATAATGATAATACTAAAGTAACTAAACTTTATTGAATTCCCAATCTTAGTTATTTTAGGAAAATGTGAATAAGGTGCTAATCCATGAAACTACACTTTACACTTTGTTTAAGTCGTTAGTGGAGCGTGTATGGTTAACCGGCACACTAACTTGAACTTAACAAGGTAGGTAAAGGGTGACTTAATGTTTATCATAGTATCGATGGAGCGTGTGTGGTTAACCGGCACATCGATTGAGGGGTAATACATTAAGGGTACCAAGTAATTTGCATGGTTACTTCACACCTTGTTTTGTGATCCTCGGCATCCCAGTCACAAAACTTGAAGGGCACACTCGAGATTGAAACATGCCATTGAAGAAAGTTCAATGAATCTCAAAGAATCTAGGAGTTTCTAAACCAATTAAAACCTTATTAAATATTTCGTTTTTCATGGTGGAAATTTGTGAATCGTCATTCACCTACCTTCAAATATCTTATAGCTTAGATTACGACATCCCTCTTCTAAGTTATAAAATATTGTGTTGGGTCCTAGCCTTAATATTACATTTGGGTGTTTTGTTAAGGACTATCTCTATATCTAATCTAATCTATTCCCTCTTCTTTTCAGATGTCTTCCAATAACAATGCTTCTGGCTCAAACCCTACTAGCTCCTTCTCTCTCATGAATCTTTGTGGGAGAGTCATCTTTGATGGGTCCAACTTTACAGATTGGATCAGAAACATCAGGATGGTCACTCGGTATGAGAACAAAGAATATGTTCTCGACAAGGAGCTGAAGGTACCCGAGCCAACTGCTACTCCTGAAGAGCTTGCTGAATATGAGGTACATGAAAGAGATGCTACAAAAGTGGCATGCATCATGATGGCCACCATGACAGCCGAGCTCCAAAAGTCCTATGAGGACTATTATCCTTTTGAGATGCACCAGGACTTGATGGACCGCTACCATCAAAGTGCTCGTCAAGAGCGATATGAAATAATCTCCTCCATGATAACAACCCGAATGAAGGATGGTGAACCCATCACGGGCCACATGCAGAAAATGCAAAGGTATGTGGACCATTTACTGAAGTTGAATGTGAACTTCCCTGAGGAGTTAGCAATAGACATCATTTTGCACTCCTTGCCATCGTGCTATGATCAATTCCGCATGACGTATCACATGAACAAGGAAGAAGTCACCCTCAACAAACTTCAAGGACTCTTGAAGACCGCCGCAAGTGGTCTAAAGGGTAAGTCGGTTGTTACTACTCCTACTCCTACTCCAACTGCGGCCAATGTCTTGGCAATCGGGCATGGCAAAGGGAAGAAGAGAAAGAACCCTTCTAAGGGTACCAAGGGTAAGACCCTTGAAGGCTCCTCTTCAAGCAAAACCAAGAAAGGTTTTGTTACTCCTTCTGCTAACCCTAATGAGGCTGAATGCTTCTATTGCCATGAAAAGTCGCACTGGAAGCGAAACTGCCCAAAGTACCTGCAAGATTTGAAGGATGGGAAAGTAAAACCCAACCATGCAGGTATATACACTATATTGTCTAATAACTCACCTCATTCTAAGTCTTGGGTCCTTGATACAGGTTGTGGTATTCACATATGTTGTGATTTGCAGGGACTAACTAGAAGTGAGAATGTGGAGCAAGGAAAGATAAACTTGATCATGGGAAACAGGAAAGCTTCACCTGTCACCAAGATAGGAGTTTATTCCTTTGTGCTAAATAGTGGGTTTACATTAGATTTGAATAAATGTTATTATTCGCCAGAAATGGCAAGAAATGTTATTTCCTTTCATGCATTGTATAAACAAGGTTTTACCTTTTATTTTGATAATAATAATGGTAGTATTAATGCTTTCTTTAATAATGTTCTTTATTTTAAAGCATTACCTTGTGATGGCGTGTATGAAACTGTATCTGTTGTAGATAATCTAGGAAATAATGTATTGTGTATTAACTCTTCCACTAGCTTAGATAAATCATCCTTATGGCATTGTCGTCTTGGACATGTAAGCAAGAAACGCATAGGCCAACTCCAAAAGGATGGAGTCTTGGAGTCATTTGACCTAAAGTCAGAGGATAGTTGTGAATCTTGTTTGCTTGGTAAAATGACAAAGTCACCTTTTACTGGCACTTGTGCTAGGGGTGAAGGTTTGTTGGACCTCATACACACGGATGTGTGTGGACCCTTCAGAACCTCCACAAGAGATGCTAATCGGTTCTATGTGACTTTTACTGATGATTTTAGTAGATATGGATATGTCTACCTAATCAAGCATAAGTCAGAAACCTTTGAGAAATTCAAAGAGTTTAAGCAAGAAGTGGAGAATCAGTTGGGCAGGAACATTAAGATGCTTCGATCCGATCGTGGTGGTGAGTATCATAGTACTGAGTTCATTGACCATATTAAGGAATGTGGGATTGTCTCATAATTGACACCTCCTAGGACACCACAGTTGAATGGTGTAGCTGAGAGGCGCAATCAGACCTTGTTGGACATGGTTCGTTCCATGATGAGTCGAGCTTCGCTACCAATCTCATTTTGGGGGTATGCCTTAGAGACTGCCGCCCATATCCTTAATCTAGTCCCTACAAAGAAGGTTGCCAAAACACCTCACGAGTTGTGGACTGGAAAAGTTCCCAATCTAGACCACATCAAGATTTAGGGTTGCGAGGCTTTCGTGAGACGCGAGACTCACGATAAGCTCGAAACCCGAAGCGAAAGGTGTATTTTCATCGTCTACCCACAGAAATCCTTTGGTTACATCTTCTACAGACCCAATGATAATGTGGTCTTTGTAGCAAGAAGAGGATTCTTTCGAGAGAGAGAATTCATGAGCCAAGGAGACAGTGGGAGGCAAATTGACCTTGACGAAATTCAAGAGTCAAGTGGTGAAGGAACCTCAAACCCTAGCCCTCAACCTGGGGAAGAAACTCCTGTTGAGCCGACTAAAGAATCTATACCTCTGAGGTGTTCCACCAGAGTTAGGAATGCACCTGAGCATTATTATGGTTTTCATATTACTGCAGAAGGTGAGACACTTATCAGTGATAACACACTGGTAAATCTGGATGAGCCTAACAGCTACACGGAAGCCATGGCAGGCCCTGAGGCTGCTAAATGGAAAGAGACTATGGATAGCGAGATACAGTCCATGTATGACAATCAAGTTTGGAACTTGGTTGACAATGTACCTGATCGTAAGATAGTTGGGTGCAAATGGATCTTCAAGAAGAAGACCGACATGGATGGTAATGTACACACTTATAAGGCACGACTGGTTGCAAAGGGTTATTCTCAAACTCCGGGAGTTGATTATGATGAGACCTTTTCACCAGTGGCCAAGATTAAGTATATTAGGGTTCTGTTAGCCATTGCTGCATTTCATGATTATGAAATATGGCAAATGGATGTCAAAATCGCTTTCCTTAATGGAAAGTTGGCTGAAGATGTTTACATGGTTCAGCCAGAGGGTTTTGTCAGTACAAAGTACCCCAGTAGAGTGTGTAAGCTCGAGAAATCCATTTATGGATTAAAACAGGCACCTCGCAGATGGAATCTTTGCTTTGATGAGAAAGTCAAAGAATTTGGCTTTTCAAGGAGTGAAGATGAATCTTGTGTCTATATCAAGGCTAGTGGGAGTATAGTCAGCTTTTTGGTACTATATGTGGATGACATACTACTCATAGGAAATGACATCCCAACCCTACAGGAAGTAAAGTCCTGGCTTGGGAAGTGTTTCGCTATGAAGGACCTTGGAGAAGCTGCCTATATCCTAGGGATAAGGATTTTGAGAAACAGGAGTAAAAGACTACTTGGACTTAGTCAAAGTACCTATGTGGACAAAGTGTTGAAAAGGTTTAACATGCATAACTCCAAGAAAGGAGAGTTACCCATCCAGAGTAACGCCAGATTGAGTAAGACACAAAGCCCTGAGGCTGAGATAGCAGAAATGAGTCGAATACCTTATGCTTCAACTGTAGGATCGATCATGTATGCTATGACGTGTACTCGACCTGATGTAGCCTTTGCTTTGAGCATGGTTAGCAGGTATCAGGGGAACCCTGACAAGGCACACTGGACTGCGGTAAAGAATATCCTCAAGTACCTACGGAGGACTAAGGACTGGGTCCTTACCCTCGGTGGCAGTGTGGACTTGAGAGTTGTAGGGTACAGTGATGCTAGCTTTCAGACTGACAGGGATAATTTTCGCTCTCAGTCGGGCTGGGTCTTTACTCTAAACGGAGGGGCAATTACTTGGAAAAGTTCCAAGCAGGAGACAGTGGCTGATTCCACTTGTGAATCAGAGTATATAGCAGCAAGCGAGGCAGCAAAGGAGGCTATATGGCTAAATAACTTCATCAGAGACCTTGGAGTTGTACCAGCTATAAAGGAGCCAATGGAGATTTTTTGTGACAACAATAGTGTGGTTGCCTTAGCCAACGAACCAAGAGATCATGGGAGATCCAGACACATTGACAGAAAATATCACTTCATCAGACATCGAATAGAAGAAGGAATCCTCGTGGCAAAGAGGGTATCATCGGATGAGAACCCAGCAGATCCCCTCACGAAGGGACTGACTCGGGCTAAGCATCTCCAGCATGCTCGGAGCATAGGGCTGAAGGATGATATTAGTTTTAGTAGTTAGATAATCTTGAAATTTGTAAAATGTAATTGACATTTGATGATAAATAAAAGCTGTTATTTATGAGTAAAGTGTTGCTATCTCTTGTCAATCGTTTACTATTATTTCTTTTTGCATGTTTTGACTTCCAGAATAATTATGTTATGGTTTATATCATATTATTCAAACTCTCCACAGTCGGTCATATGTTGGAAGTAGATATGAATCAAGACTGTCATGGGTTGGCTTGTAGAGGTCTAAGATGTTAGACAAAGCGGGGCTACAACACTCATGAGTGCTCATAAGTTCTGAGTATTGGATTCAACCCACGCTCACTTGTATCACTTCATGGAATTTATCTCGAGTGATCGTGAGACGGTAATATCATATAAGTCTTCAAACCTAGAGATATGATTTGTTGCCTATGAGTTGGTTATGCATTGATTGCACGAAAACGCATTGGTAACTCGATGTTATAAACCGTGCTTTTGTGTGTAATTCAACAAGTAGTAGAGCAAACATATGAGTCGAAATTTATCTGTTCCTTCTAGAATTAGAAGCGATATCTGGGCCCCTCGATGATTTTGTTTTGACCTATGTACCGGGCCCGGTCAGAACTAAATTGATGTGTTCAGTTAAGTTCTATGTCAAACAAATCGGAAACCGGGAAACAAATGCTGGACAATAAGCAAGACCATGTTCCATGTATTTGTCCGGCTGATATCTAGAACAGAGGATTATATGATCATTTATCTAAAATGGCGCTTCATAGTTCAACAGAGTTTTAAGAGCTACGATTGCTGATCGGTTCCTGAAGTCATACTTGCAACTATAGTTATTAGACTTATCCAAGTGGGAGACTGTTGGAGATAGTGTCTAAGTCCATAACTATATTTGGTATGTACTTGACCCGACCCGGCATGGTCCATTTGGGTTGCACTTCACCCGAACAATTTACGGATAATCTTTTGAGAATAGTATAAGTTATGATTTATTAATATATTATAAGTTCTAATATATTAATATAAAATCATATTATTTAATTAGTGTTGATCTATAATTAATTTAGAATTAATTTAGAGATCAAAAGTATGACTAATTAAATATGGGCTCTTGTATTTATATAGTGTGGGCTAATTCTTATTTGGAATGGGCTAGGCTTGCATGGAAAGTCCATGGATACTCAATGGAGCTTTAACCCATGGATCTCATGGAAATGAAAAGACATGGGTATTAGGGTTTACATGGATGTAACCCTAATCCACCACCCTATATAAAAGAGGCTTTGGTTCTTGAAATAACACTAGTTGATGTGTGTAAACTAAGAGGGCCGATTTCAAGAAGTTTGTGACTATTCTCTCAAGTTTCCAAGTTTGTGGTGATTTGTGACTTCCATTTGAGGCATCCACATTATTGGTGCTAGGCTCTCAAACTCCAAGCAATCAACTACTACTACAAGGTAAGTAATTCTACTAGTTTTATTTGATTCAAGTACCCTATGCCATGCTAGTTAGGATAAGAACCTTGGAAAATTAATTATTTGCATGTATCTTAGTCAAACATAGATCCAAGGTTTCTAGGGTTGCATGTACACCATAGGAGTGTTAGAATGCTCAAAACCCATCAAAAGCTAACTATACTCCCACTGGCTTTGACATATACACATGATTCATCCTCGCTTCGCAGAAAACCAAACTCTTTGACCTTCTCATCAAAACAAAGATTCCATCTGCGAGACGCTTGCTTAAGTCCATAAATTGACTTCTCAAGCTTACACACTCTATTGGGATGCTTTGCATTGACAAAACCCTCTGGCTGAGCCATGTAAACATCCTCAGCCAACTTCCTATTAAGGAAAGCGGTTTTGACATCCATTTGCCATATTTCATAGTCATGAAATGCAACAATGGCCAGCATCACCTTGATAGACTTTATCTTCGCAACTGGTGAGAAGGTTTCATCATAGTCAACTCCAAGAGTTTAAGTGAAACCCTTCGCAACCAAACGCGCCTTATAAGTGTGCACATTGCCATCCATGTCGGTCTTCTTCTTGATGATCCATTTGCACCCGACCGTCTTACGACCTGGTACATTGTCAACCAAATTCCAAACCTGGTTGTCATACATGGACTGAATCTCGTTGTCCATAGCCTCCTTCCATTTCGCAGACTCCGAGCCTGCCATGGATTCCTTATAGCTGTTAGGTTCGTCTAGATTCACTAGTGTACTATCACTAATGAACGTATCCCCTTCTGTAGTAATATGAAAACCATAAAACTGGGATGGAACACTAACCCTTTCGGAACGTCTAAGAGGTAAGGACTCGTCAATCGGTTCAACCGGAGTTTCCTCCTCTGGTTGAGCGCCAGTGTTAGAGGTTCCTTCATCGCTCGACTCTTGAAGCTCTTCAAGAACGATTTGCCTCCCACTGTCTCCTTGGCTTATGAGTTCTCGTTCTCAGAAAACCCCTCTCCTCGCAACGAAGACAACATTGTCACTCGGTCTATAGAAGAGATATCCAAAGGATTTCTGCGGGTAGCCGATGAAAATACATCGCTCACTACGAGGTTTGAGCTTGTCGTGAGTCTCTCGTCTTACGAAAGCCTCGCAACCCCAAACCTTGATATGTGTCAACGAGGGATCCTTCCCTGTCCATATTTCATGAGGTGTTTTGGCAACCTTCTTCGTAGGGACTAAGTTAAGGATATAGGAGGCAGTCTCTAAGGCATACCCCCAAAATGAGATAGGTAGTGAAGCACGACTCATCATGGAACGAACCATGTCTAGAAAGGTTTGATTACGCCTCTCAGCTACACCATTCAACTGCGGTGTCCTAGGTGGCGTCAATTGCGAAACTATTCCGCATTCCTTGAGGTAGTCGTGGAATTCAAGCCTTAGGTACTCTCCACCTCGATCAGATCGAAGCATCTTGATTTTCCTGCCCAACTGATTCTCCACTTCTTTCTTAAACTCTTTGAACTTTTCAAAGGTTTCTGACTTGTGCTTGATTAAGTAGATATACCCATATCTGCTATAATCGTCTGTGAAAGTCACATAGAAGCGGTTTGCATCCCTTGTGGTGGATCTAAAGGGTCCACATACATATGTATGTATGAGATCCAATAAACCCTCACCCCTCGCACAAGTGCCAGTGAAGGGCGACTTGGTCATCTTCCCAAGTAAACAAGACTCGCACACGTCATCGTCCCTAAGGTCGAATGACTCTAACACTCTATCCTTTTGGAGTTGGGCTATGCGTTTCTTGTTGACATGTCCAAGACGACAATGCCACAAGCATGCTTTATCCATACTTTTAGAAGAATCCACACACAACACATCATTTCCTAAGTTATCTACAACCATCACAGTCTCATATATTCCATTACAAGGCAATGCTTCAAAATATAAAACATTATTAAGATAAGCATAAATAGAACCCATTTCATTATCAAATGAATATCTAAAACCTTGTCTATATAAACCATGAAATGAAATGATGTTTCTTGCCATATCTGGCAAATAGCAACAATTGTTTAAATCTAAATCTGATCCATTACTAAGCACTAAGGAATAAACTCCAATCTTGGTGTCAGGCGACGATCTTCTGTTTCCCATGATCAGATTCATCCTTCCATGCTCCACATCCCTATTTCTTTTTAGTCCCTGCAAATCAGAACATATGTGAAAACCACATCCTGTATCAAGAACCCAAGAAGTAGCATGTGATAAAACATTAGATTTAATTGTGTAAATACCTGCGAAAGATGGCTTGATCTTTCCATCCTTGATGGGCTGCAGATATTCTGGGCAGCTTCTCTTCCAATGCCCTATCTTGTGGCAGTAGTGGCACTCTGCCTCCTTAGGGTTAGAGTTGGGTTTAGCAGAACCAACTTTGGTTCCACTAGAAGAGGTATCATCTTGGGACTTTCCCTAGTGGTGGCTCTTTAAGGGAGCCTTCCTCTTCTTACCCTTCCCTTGTCCTATTGCTAAGATAGGGGCAGCAGCGGGAGTTGGAGTTGATGCAACAGATTTGTCCTTGAGGTTGCTCTCAGCAGTCCTCAACAAGCCCTGAAGCTTGCTCAAAGAGACCTCCTCCTTGTTCATGTGGTAGGTCATGTGGAATTGGCTATAGCAGGGAGGCAAGGAGTGAAGGATAATATCAATTGCCAGCTCTTCATCAAAGTTCACATTCAACTTTAGTAGGCGATCAACATATCTCTGCATCTTTTGCAGATGAGCGGTAAGGGACTCTTCATTACCTATTTTGGTAGTGATCATCGAGGTGATGATCTCGTACCTTTCTTGCCTAGCGCTCTGGTGGTACCGGTCCAGCAGATCTTGGTGCATCTCGTAGGGGTACATGTCCTCATAGGACTTCTGGAGTTCTGCAGTCATAGTCGCTAGCATGATGCAATGGACTTTCGTGGCATCACGCTCGTGGGCCTCAAAGGCCGCGATTTCTTCAGCAGAGGCAGTGTTGATATCAATCTCCTTTAGCTTCTCATCGAGAAAATACTCTTTGTCCTCGTAACGAGTGACCATCCGAATGTTGCGGATCCAATCGTTGAAGTTGGACCCATCAAAGATCACTCTCCCACACAAGTTCATGAGTGAGAATGAGCCAGAGGAGTTTGAACCAGAAGCGTTGTTGTTGTTCGACATCTGAAAAGGAAAAGAACAAAGTTGATTAGAAATGAATCCCCAATTAAACACCCAAATGAGAAATTAGGGCTAGGATCCAACAACATTATTTACAAGAGGGATGCCGTAATCTAACAAGTAAATAATTTGAAGGTAAGTGAATCGCGATTCACTAATTCTCCACCATGAAAAACGAAAAAGAGATTAAGTTTTAAATGTATTGAAAACTCCTAGATCTTTTGAGATTCATTGAACTTTTCAATGACATGTTTAAATCTCGATGTGCCCCTCTAGTTTGTGACTGGGATGCCGAGGATCACAAAGCGGGTGTGAATAACCATGCAAATGTACATGGTGCCCTCATTGTTACAGTCACCTATTCGATGTGTCGGTTAGCCACACACGCTCCATCGAACTATGACAAACAATGAGTCACCCTTTGCCACCTATGCTTAGAGTCCAATTAGTGTGCCGGTTAACCACACACGCTCCACTAACGTCTTAGCAAGGGTGCAAAGTGTAATTTCATGGAATTGCACCAATTCACTTTTCCTAAAGTAACTAAAATTGGGAATTGTTGTAAAAGCATTTAGTTACTTTTATAATTCATTATACTTTTAATGAGTAAGGGTTTGCCCTATCCTACCCGTTCGGCTAACGACCCTCCACCAATCAAGGAAGCGGTGGGTGAGAGTGGACACCCATTAAATGACCATTTTATAGGCCACAACCTTATACCCCCTTATAGATTGGCTTCGTGAATGAGGCCTACTAACGGTAAGACTAGCATTTTAAGTTATATATATATATATATATATATATATATATATATATATATATATATATATATATATATATATATATATATATATATATATATATTAATCTCATAATATTATAATAGTATAAGGTGTATTTTAAACATTTTAAAATACTAGGGTTTTAATTCAATTTAAAATTTTCGAAATTTAAAACCTTTTAATTTAGAATTTTAAATATTGAAAAACTCTTGATTTAATAATTATCCCAAAAATAAACAATTTATTTTAATTATCAAATCTTGAAGGATTATCTTTTAAATTAAACAATTAATTTAACCTAATCCCTTAAATCCCTTAAAATCGAAAATATGGGATGGGATAATTCCAAATCTTTAATTACCATATTTTAAACACTTAAAAGATAACTACAAGATAAGGCATTTATCCTAATCCCTAAAATTTCGGATCTTATCTTGGGGAGGAGGCCAAAATCGAAAACCCTAGGGTTTGCAAACCCTAGAATTCGAAATCTTGGGGAGTAAGGAAGGGTTTTGGGAAACCCTTATCAATTTCGAAATTTAGGGTTCAAGAACCCTAATTTCGAAAATCATGCCTCCTAGGGTTTATTGGCTATAAACCCTAAAGTGTCAAATTCATACATTTGTATAATGGTAATAGAAAACAAAAAACCAATGGCTCTGATACCACTGATAGGTTTTATACAAACAATCATATGTGTGCATGCAACCCTAGAATTGAATCTATGTTTTACTATTAGTTACACAACATTATGATCACATGAAGAACCCTAGCATGCTCCTAGTATTTTCGAAATTTACAAAGGAGAATGGATTACATACCTCTTGTTGTTATGTTGTAATAACAACTTGAATCTTCAACTTTCTTGTCTTTCAAAGCAAGTACCACAAGTGTAGTACCTCTAATGGCTCACAAATACCAAGAGCAAATGGAGAGGCAAGAGAGAGAGAGAGAGAGAGAGGGGAGAGGCAGAAAATCAGCTCTAGGAACTTCTAGGATCAAGTGTCCGATTTTCCTAAGCCAAGGGGTCTTTATATAGGTGTAGGGATTAGGGTTTCAGTCCTTATCCTTATCTGGTTGCTTAGCCACCAAGCAGCCCAAGGATAATTCTAGAATCCTTGCCTTGGACGAATTCTAAGGCCTTATCTCCTTGAATTCTTCCACCCTATCCCTTAGGGCATCCTTTGCCCTACTTTCCAAATATCACATAATTGCAGTTCAGTCCCCCTAGTTCAGTTAATTCCTCTTGATCACAAAATTAATTCTTGAACAATATTAACTAAACAAATATGATTTCTCTTTTAATATATTATTCTTATAATATATTAATAAACCATAATAACCTCTTTCTCTATTATTTCTCTAGTCAAGTTGCTTTGGTGAAGGCAACCCAAAAGGACCATGCACAACCGGGTCAAGTACTCACCAAATATGGTTACGGGCTTAGACACTAATCCAACAATTTTGAGATTTGTTGTGCTTATTCTGTGTTATATATTTAGGTACTTTTCTTGTGAGTTCTGTACCTGCTTTGGTGTTATTTGACTCGGGTGCGAGTCGATCCTTCGTGTCTTTAGCTTTTAGTCGTCACATCAGTATCCGACGTGAGGCATTGAGTCGACCTCTGAGGGTTTCTATAGCCAACGAGCATGTAGTTTTCGCTACTGATGTATTCCGAGGATGTGTACTAGAGATATGTGGTGTTGATTTCCCGATAGACCTAGTGCCTATCGCGATGGGTGATGTCTGTGTCATAGTGGGCATGGACTGGTTGAGTCGATTTGGAGCTATGATCGACTGTAAGCGTCAGATGGTGACCATACGAGACCCTAGTGGGGGAGTGCTTACGGTGTATCGCGAGGGTACCAGATCTGGATCAGCTTTCTGCTTTGCTGCCAGAGCGAGACAGAGTCTACAGCAGGGTTGTATGGGCTTTTTGGCATACGTGATGGATACGCGGGTTGCTATAGAGAGGCGGAGTTCTATCTCCGAGGTTCCGATAGTGTGCGAGTTTCCAGATGTTTTTCCCGAGGAGTTGTCGGGTGTGCCTCCCTAGAGGCAGGTGGAGTTCCGGATTGATTTGGTTCCGGGTGCGGCGCCTATTGCCAAGGCACCTTATCGCCTTGCGCCACCAGAGATGCATGAGTTATCCTCACAGCTCTAGGAGCTGTTGGGGAAAGGTTTCATCAGATCGAGTAGCTCACCGTGGGGAGCACCGATCCTTTTTGTCAAGAAAAAGGATGGTTCACACCGGATGTGTATTGATTACCGGGAGTTGAACAAGCTGACGGTCAAGAACCGTTATCCACTTTCGAGGATCGACGATTTGTTCGATCAGTTGTAGGGGGCGTCTTGATTCTACAAGATTGATTTGAGATCTGTATATCATCAGATGAGAGTTTGTGAGGAGGATATCCAGAAGACGGTTTTTAGGACTCGTTATGGGCACTACGAGTTTGTGGTGATGCCTTTGGGGCTCACCAACGCACCGGAAGTGTTCATGACCTCATGAACCAGGTCTGCAGGCCTATGTTGGATCGATCGGTGATCGGGTTCATCAACGATATTTTGGTGTATTCGAGAACCAGAGAGCAGCACGAGGAGCATCTTAGAGAGATTCTTGGAGTATTGAGGTCGGAGAGGCTTTATGCCAAATTCTCCAAGTGTGATTTCTGGTTACGAGAGGTCCAGTTCCTAGGACATCTCATTAATCAGAATGGGATAGTGGTCGACTCGGCCAAGATTGAGGCAGTTATGAGATGGGAGGTGCCGAGATCGCCGTCCGAGATCAGGATTTTTTTGGGTTTGGCCAGCTACTATCGGAGATTTATCAGAGATTTCTCCAAGATTGTTATTCCTCTTACCAGATTGACCCGGAAGGGTGTTACTTTTTCCTGGGGGCCCGAGCAGCAGGCCTCATTCGAGACTCTATGCCAGAGATTATGCGAAGCCCCAGTGTAGGGCTGGTCCTAAGAATTCAAATACCCAGGACGAGGCAGAAAAAAAGGCCATTAGGCCTTAACGTGCAACGAATTAAATTACATATTTTTTAAAACGATGATAAACTTTATACCAATAAACATAGCAAAATCATAGTATTTTAATGAATAATTACACATCGTAACAGTTAACTGACGATCCGTGAAGCACTTCTAGCATTCTTTATCGCAAATTGGTTGAGCAACTCTTCGTAATCTATACTATCTAATATTTCGTTCTCGATAGATATCATCGCCAAACTGCTAAGTCTTTCTTGGGACATTGTGGAGCGTAAGTAACATTTCAATAACTTCAATTTCGAAAAACTTCATTCAGCAGATGTCACCGTTACTGGAATAGTCAACATTATTCTATATGCAATGCTTGCATTTGGGAAATAATCAAGTTCTTTCAAAAACTTCAAAACATATATAGGGTTTCTAAATTAATTGGTTGCTAAATTAATTGGTACATTCTTGTTCGCAAGACTCTGTTGGGAATAATTTTGAAGCTGTTCACGGTTCAGAAACGACAACAGCAATGAAGATCTACCTTCTTTATTGACACAAAGGGGGAGATTGTTGGGGTTATTTAGCCTGTCCACCCGGTTTTTAATGTATTAGGGTTTAGCTATTTGCAGTGCATGCATGCACCATAGTTAGGGTTGATCTTTTATAACCCTACCGTGCCTTTACAGTAGCAGTTCTTTATCGATCTCTTCTAAGGCATATAGATTAATCATTCAGCACAACTTTGATCTTCATTCTTTGTTTTTGATTCTTGTTCCTGTTATTTAATCTATCGATCAAATCTTGAATTATTCTAACAATTCTAAAAAGATGGGTAATTAATAGCAATGGTTATGAACTTTCTCATTATCTTCCAGATCTGGCATTGTAAGCTTTAAGTGGGTAAAATTGCAAAATGGCACATTAATGCATGAATGGAAAATGCAATGTTTACCTTGAAAAAAGTAAGCACGACTCCATGAGATTGGGTTATGGGACATTAAGTATTGATATGCGCCCACATCTATAGCCTTCAATATCTCCATCACAGATATGAATTCAGGTTCGACAGTGCGACCAAGATCAACCCAAAACAGATCTTTGTACTCTTCTCCTTTGTATGACTTCTTAAAGTTTGCGTATATATGGAGAGCACATTTTCTATGGTCTGCACTTGGAAAGACCTCCTTTACTACTTAAATTCACCCCTAAAAGAATAACAATGTTATTTGACACTTTTTTTAATGAAAAAATGGACAAGAATAACATTGTACTTTATGAAATAAGGGACAAAAATAACAATGTACATTTAATAAAAAAGTACATTGTTATTTGACACATTTGAAATAAGGGATAAGAAACAATATACCTTATGCAGGTATTGTTGGATTAGGTGTCTAAGCCCATAACTATTATTGGTATGCACTTGACCCGAGAGTAGCATGGTCCATTTGGGTTGCATGGCACCGGAACAATCTGAAGGATAGATAATTGAGAAGAGGTTATTTATGGTTTATTAATATATTATAAGTTCTAATATATTAATATGAAATCATATTATTTAATTGGTATTGATCAAGAATTAATTTGGAATTAATTTTGTGATCAAAAGAGACTAATTAAATATAAGGGGTTGATTTGGTAAATCATTCATTCTTATAATGTGGGCTTATGATCCATAGTTCTTCATGTTGGGCTAAGCCCATGTGGTAACCCATGGATACTCCATGGAGGTTTTATCCCATGGAGCATGAGGGATATGGAAAGTCATTAGGGTTTACATGGTGTAACCCTAGTTTTCCAGACTATATAAGAACCCCTCTAGCTCATGAAATTGGAACTAGTGAAAACACAAGAGGGCTAGCCAATTTTATGAGTGCAAGTGACCTCCTCTTAAGTTCCTCCATTGGTGGTGGTGTTGTGTGATTCCATTTGAGGTGCATCATTTGGGCACTAAGTTCTTAAAGGTCCAAGGCTTCAAACTACAACAAAAGGTATGTCATCTAACTTGTTTTATCACCCAAGTATCAAAGCTTTGTATGCTAGTTAGGGTAATACCTTGGATAGATCCAGTTTGCATTTATAATAGAGAAAACATAGATCCAAGGTATTTAGGGTTGCATGTACACCTTAGGAGTGTTAGAATGCTCAAAACCCAACAGGTATGATATAACTATAAAACCTCCACCTTCTTTTACTTCAACATCCTCATTAAGAAGCTCCAAGAACAATTTCCCGTTTTGCTTGTTCTAAATATCTACTACAACCCAACATATATGATATACTTAGTAATTTGCATCCCTTCCTATAGTTGTTAGGAGTTCACCCTTTACTTTCCCTTTCAGAAAGCACCCATCTAAGCCTATCACTCCTCTACACCCAACAATCCATCTTGTTTTCAATGCAAGAAAGCATACAAAGAACCTATGAAAGTAATGTTTTCCATCGGGATTAAGGTTTACACCCACTTGAACAGTACTACCAGGGTTGGATCTTTGTATTTCTGCAACATAGTCCCAAATTCTAGAATAATGATCACTAGACTTCCCTTCAATTATCACCATTGCCTTATGTTTAGCCTTGTTACATTTACTGATAGATAGGGTGATCTTGAATTTTATCCTAACGAGTTCCCTCAATTATTTTAGTTTAATAGATGGGTTGAAAACAATCTCCTTCACAAGATGAGAAGCAATCCACTGAGGGGATAGAAGGTGTCCAAAAGTAAACTTTCTTCAACATGAGTGCTTCTTTTTCATCAACTTTACTTGGACTATTCTTTCTGTGTTCCTCCATGATGAATACAAAAAAAATCACATTTATTTGTCTATATCTCTACCACATCTAGCAACAAACCTAGTAGTTTCAAGTTTCTCAAACCTTAGGGGGTACCCATGGGAGACAGCGTCGTTAATAAGACAACTTTTCAATTGAGAATTTTTTTGATATTTCTCTCCAACCTTTGGTTCCATGAGATTCCACTCTATGGTGGGATCATGGATAGCATTGGAACCACCAATGTCACTATCATCATCTTCTAGATGAACTAAATCATCTACATATTCATCTTTTTCACCCAAAAACTCAGTTTCATCTTCAAAAAGTTTGGTAAGAAAAGGATATTTAACAAATTGGAAAAAGACAACTATTACCTTTTCCCTCTCATAGTCCATGGGCATGTCTGACATGAGAATTTCATCTTCGGTATCTTCATAATTAGCATTATTTTTTCTTGTGTTTCTTAGTTTTCTTCTTGGCATCGTTGTTGGATGCCATAGCTTTCTTCTTGAACGATTTCAGAAAAAGCCTTAGTTTTTCATATCTAATTGTGTATCTTGAAGCACAGCGAATGGAAACCTAGTGAAAGGAAGGAGTCTTTGTGTACGTCCTCATGGATTGGAAGGATACAGTTGGGTTCGTACATGTTGATTACCGTTTGATACCGGCTATTGACTTAGTCAACCGATTATACCTCCTAAATAACAAGGATCCTAAAAAAATGTGGTCATTTTAAGAAAAAAGTAAAACTTTTGGTTTAAATAGAAAAAACCATAAATATAGGTCCATTTTGGAAAAAACCCTAAATACAAGAAATAGAAGGAAGAGATATATAGATAACAAGTTTGAGGGTTTACCAACAAGAGCAACCGGCACCCGAAAAGAAACACGATCTCGAGTCAATTCTAGCCTAATGACACTAAAGCAGCCCGCAAAGAACAACAAGCTTCATTGTGAGACCAACAATCCACTTTACAGAATCAGCAAGCTACGATCGTAAATGTAAGTCCCGAATTCTCCTACAAATCAATCGGATTCACTTTGATGGTGCGGAATCCCAATCAAAGTGTATGATGCAAGATCAAGTATGAAATAAGAACAAAAGATTAATCTTCAATGCACACTATTAGATTGAATAGTCGGGTGCATAAGATGTTGATTACACTTGTTCTTTCTCTGTTTGTCACCAAATCACGCCAGAGCATATGGCAACCCCTTAGAACGTCCCACCCTTACTTCTTACTAATTTTCAAGCCTAAATAACCCTATATATACCTAGGCCTTATATCCAAAGCCCAACCCAAAACCCAAACAATACAATATTAAGCCCAACCGAAATCACATGAGATTTCGGTCCAAACAACAAATAGACTAATGGGATTTAGGCCCTAGACCAAAAACTAATAGCTTATGAAAAGAAAAGTATAAACCACAATTTATGACCTAACAATCTCCCTCTTGGTTTATAGCTTTCTTTTCACTTAGAATAAACCATAATTTAGTCCTAAGAATCTCCCCCTTGGTTTATTGCTTTCTTTTCTTTTCAATCATCCTTGATCTTTGACTTTAGCTTTTATCTTCGATTTCTTCACAACTTAAAGATGAACATATGAGTTTTCTTCATGAATAACTTCATCTTTAGTAGTTGGGCTTTTCTTCAAAATTTGACTTTGAACGCATGCTGGGTGTAAAGACTTCTTGTAAGGATTCTTGAAAATCAGCACTTGCAGATTTGAGAATCTCCAAAGAAAATAACAGAGAGACTGATTCTTCTAGATCACTTTAGCAGGTTCATAGATAGCAGCAAATTGATTGAGGAGGCTTCAATGCAATCTGTCACATAACTTCAAGTACAGATTCACCTTGCTTCTGGGGTTGAAAGATTGTATGTTGAAAGATAATCTTCACTTCTTATTCCTTTGAATGAATGTTCTTTGTCGATCATTGATGTGTCTTGAAAAGTAACCATTGAATAAGAAGTCCATGTGGATCCCAGAGTTATAAAAAACCCTTCTCACCACAGTTGTTCAAGGATGTAACCTTAGCTCAGAAAGAGACTTCTCGCAGTATCTGTGTGAACACAGAGAAACACACTGCGATTTGTTGAGTATCGGAGAACTACTCGTGGATAGTTTTGATGTTAGCCCCTGTATATCCTAGATCAAAGATATCAATACAGTTATCAAGTTAACAAGTTAACTTGGCCCTTGGCGAGACGTTCAGCGATACCTGTTTCCCTGTTGGGTGAATCGCCCTGGTGCCGTGACAATTCTTAGGTAAAGAAAGCTGACAAGACCAATCTGACAATTTGTACCGTTTCAGACTTTCAATTCCTTAGATACGACAGTTCTTTAAAAAGAAACTTCCTGACAGTCATTTTGTACAATGTCACACCAGGTATGATCCATTACCCGTCAATTCATGAGTGAAATCTAGAACATTTAAAATGTTCACCGTCAATTCAGAAACAAATGGTTTTGGATTTTGGGTTTCACTTAGAGTCATGGTGACAACGAAATCTAAGATCATAAACACAGACTTTTTGGCAACCGTCAGCCGAGTTGTTTTATACTCGAACCTCAAGGGGTATCGATACGTGGAAATGATTTGATGGAGGAAATTTTAGATATGGGTGTAGAATGGTTGGGTGTTTCACATTGGCCATGGTGAAAATGACCTTTGATCATTAACATTTGATGTGAAGACTCCTATTAAGACCGGTATATGTCTCAATATGGAAGAGTCTATCACTCGCATTTGAATTTTCCGTAAATTCCTTGAAAGTAGTGTGAAGTGAAATGACCGTCAATTCCTTTCCAAGTCTCTTCACCTTGCTCAGAATATTCCGATACAATCTCCTTGAGTCTCTTCTTCTTAAGAATGCACATTTCAAGACAAACAAATTTGAGATAAAAACAAAATAAAACTAAACTTAACACAGAAACAAAGCAACTAAGAATAAAAATTAAAATTAAAATACACTCAAAACAATGAAG
The DNA here is from genome assembly GCF_052849685.1 of Lactuca virosa. NCBI lineage: Eukaryota > Viridiplantae > Streptophyta > Magnoliopsida > Asterales > Asteraceae > Lactuca > Lactuca virosa. The sequence goes on along the minus strand of NC_136427.1, from coordinate 283,813,418 downwards.
ATATTTTTGGATTTTTGTTTTTTTATAAAGAAATAAAAAAAATAAAACATATTTTTGTATTTTGGATTTTTTTATAGAGAAATAAAAAGAAATAAAACATATTTTTGTATTTTGGATTTTTGTTTTTTTATAGAGAAATAAAAAGAAATAAAACATATTTTTGTATTTTTGAATTTTATGAAAACAGAAATAACCATATTTTTGAAAATTAAGAATTTTATGTTTTTTTTAATTATTTTAATTCTCCCCCTAAATTTGTGCATATAAGAAAATATGAACAAATTTACCAAAAATAGAAATAAAATACAAAATGTACAAAACATAAACTTTTGGGATCAAAAGTTGTCAAGCAATTTAACTTGCTCTTTATCACTAAATCTCATATCACTTCCCAAAAATACTTACAAAGGAAAAACATCTTTTTGAATTTTTTGTTTTTATAATTTTTATATTTTTGAATTTTTAATTTCTACCCCTTAATTTGTGCATATAGGAGAAAGGAAATAAAAGCGCAAATATAAACAAACAAAAATTGTCTTTGAAATAAATCATGTGAATAAAAACTCAGGAGTATCGAAAGAATTCAAACCGTAAGTCAGCAATTGAAGACGGATTCAGATGACTTGATAACAGCAAGCAAATGCATTAACAAGTTCAGTCTAAGTTGTGTTTCATTTTTGGAACGAAGTTAACACACTCAAAATTCAACACGCCGTTAAGTACTATCCCCATTTGTGATCCTTTCCTTCTTCCTTCCCCGCAAAGGATACATACCCTCAATTAAAGTTCTGAATGTTGTACAGTTGAGAGATGTCTCCTATCATGTGCTCGGAACAACCACTATCAACAAACCGAGGTCTGATGATATTCCTCCATGACTGCTCTAGCACAGAGTGTGGGGTTAGTTGGTCTTTGGGACCCAATCCATTTTGAAGATGGGTTGACCTTTCTCATCTACGCAAGGTACTCTCTCCCATGACATATCCTGTTTGTCAGACACAGAACATGAAAAAGAAAAAGAATTAGAATCATTCGATGATTTGGGAGTGCAAAACTTTGGTACCCATCTGTAATCGGGTTTAACCCATTTCATGTTTGATCGGATGGATGCCTTAGCACTTGCTTTAGAACTTGAAACCGATCGCCGAGATGACTTTGAACTAGATGGTTTTGGTTTAACTGAGCCATCTCTTGAATTTGGCTTCTTGGCCGACATACCCTTCTTGACTTTGGGAGTTGGATTCTTGGCCTTATTCGCGTTCCAGTCACCATTGCGCGATTGTGACCTCGAAAGGTTCCTTTTGGAGGATCTCCCTCTTTGGCACGTTCTGCCAGCCTTGTCTGTAGTAAGGAACATAGGCATGATGTGGGAAATTTCTGGCAATGTGACCTAGAGTCCCACAGTTAAAGCAAGTCTGTCTTTTCATGTAAATCAAATTGTGACTTGGTCCTTGTCCAACAGAAGTTCGTTTTGAAGAACTTCCACAATCACAAGTACAAGAACATTTGTTAGACTGCTTGACAGACTTTTGTGGTTTGGATTTTTCAACAGCGGGAGTGTCATCATCACAAGCTTTTGAGATACTTCTAGCAGACTCAGAAATGATTTATTTCTGCTCACTCCCATCTTGCATTGCTACATTCTCTGTCTCTGAAGTAGAAGCATTAGAGTTGCTCACCTCAACACAAGTTTTTGAATCATTTTCAGCAGAATAAGAGTTATTTGTCTTCTGCTCATGCCCATCTAGCACTATGATCGGCTCTGCACATGAGGTAGAAACATTAGTATCATTCACCTCAATATTCTCAGTTGGGCCAGATTGTTCAGTCTTAACTGAAGCTGATACAGGGGGTGTGCCAAACTGAGCATGTGTCTTTAACTCATTGGTTTCAAGGGGTGGGTTATAGTTATAATTGAACGGAGGTGGAACACTGTGATACCCTAGACCCTTATTCTGATTATCTTTAAATCTTAATTGTTTTTCTATCATCGACACAACTACCTCACTTGACATGTCAACTTTCTTAAAGTTAATTTCAACATCTTTATATTTAGCTTTTAATGCATCAAGTTCGGTAGTTAATTCGGTAATTTTTAATTTAGCATAATCATAATGTTCACATTTAGTACTATATTCTTCTTGAAGTTTTCTAAAGTCCTTGGTTTTGGCCTCTAATTGATTTTTTAAAGGTTTTTGAGCCTTTCTAAGTGTATATCCTTCATATTTAAGGTCCTCATTGTCTCTACGTAATATATCAATACGATCATGAAGAAATTTAATTATATCAATACAAGCTTGAGAACAGAAAGTTTCATTGACCTCTTTTGTGATTGATGAACTCATTATTAAATTTTTTTTACCAAAAATAGTAATTGTTTTAAGTGCCCTTTGATTTTAAAAAAACTCGAAAGTCAAGCTTGATAGTCAAACTTGAAAGGTCAAAATTGAAAAGTCAAACTTAAAAGTCAACCTTGAAAAGTCAAAGTTGAAAAGTCAAACTTGAAAAGTCAACCTTGAAAGTCAAACTTAAAAAGTCAACGTTGAAAGTCAAACTTGAAAACTCAACCTTAAAAATCAAATTTGAAGGTCAAACGTGAAAACTTGAAAGTTAAACGAGCATGTCAAAGTTAAAGGTCAAAGGTCAAACTTGAAAGTCAAAATTCAACTTTGAAAGTCAAAGGTGAAAGTCAAAGTTTTTTGTCCAAAAAGAATAACCTTTACCGAAAACAAAAGTTTCTAAACGAAAACAAAAATTTCTAGATTAAAACCGAGAGTATTTGACTTAAAAACGAGAGTATTTGACCAAAAACGTGACTTTTTGATCAAATATGATGCCTAAGGACCAAAAACGAAATTATTGGATCAAAAATATGGAAATTTGACCAAAAATAAATTAAAATATGGAATTTCCGAGATTCTAGCCGAGATTGCGAGGCTGAGGATCCAAATCCGAGAGAAGTAGAACCGAGAAGCTGAGGATCCGAACCCAGGAGAGTCAGACCGAGAACTGGATGCGAGATAGTCGGATCGTAAACGAACTGCTGACCGAGATCCTGCGAGGCACGTCCGAGATTTCCGAGGCCGAACCGAGAACACGCTGCTGAGGACCGAGAACGTCTGAAGTGTGCTACTTTTTGACCGGATCCGATGAACAGTAACCGAGACCGAAGATCTCGCCTGGATTTCGCAAATATTGGCCAAAAATCACCCAAAACTTGCCAAAACACGGGATTTTCAATATTTTAATGCCAAAATCGATATAAACTCTTAAAATATGAAGAACACGAAGAACAATGGCCAAAAATTCATAAAATATAAATTAAAAACACCAAGAATTTCCTAGAAAAACTCTTAAAAATATATTGTAATGACCCGATTGCTACCGATCCAAGCTCTGATACCACTTGTAAGTCCCGAATTCTACTACAAATCAATCGGATTCAATTTGATGGTGCGGAATCCCAATCAAAGTGTATGATTCAAGATCTAATATGAAATAAGAACAAAAGATTAATCTTCAATGCATACTATTAGATTGAATAGTCGGGTACATAAGATGTTGATTACACTTGTTCTTTCTCTGTTTCTCACCAAATCACATCCAGAGCATATGGCAGCCCCTTAGAACGTCCCACCGTTACTTCTTACTAATTTTCAAGCCTAAATAACCCTATATATACCTAGGCCTTATATCCAAAGCCCAACCCGAAACCCAAACAATACAATATTAAGCCCAACCGAAATCACAAGAGATTTCGGTCCAAACAACAAATAGACTAATGGGATTTAGGCCCTAGACCAAAAACTAATAGCTTATGAAAAGCAAAGTATAAACCACAATTTATCACCAAACAGTAAATATTAAGAAGCAAGTGGGCCAATAAACTCAACTCTTACACGATCATTTACCAGGTATCCTTCTAAGCAATACTGAAGTTAGCCCAAGAGCCCATGTGTTAGCCGTTACTACTAAAGGAAGTGAAAATTCTAAATCTTTGGTGCTCATTTGTGCTACCCATATGACTAACGATCAACAACCCGAAAAAGAAGCAAAAAAGAGCGAAAAAGAAAATAATGCCACGGTCCATTTTCCACGACGTGGTGAGCCCACTGCCATGTCGTGGCCAACACATAATCATTCCAAAATGCCATTTATAAAGTCTTATCAACCACCATTGCCAAATACTGAAAGAAAAAGGCTATCTGAAAAAAAACATGAGCATAAGAAATTTATGGGTCAAATCAAAGCGCTCTCGATCAACATGCCCTGTATAGAAACCATTCCTTAAATGTCGAAGTAAACAAAATTTCTCAAGGATCTCCTTAGCAATCGGAAAAATAAGGGAAAGCTTCAGAAGTTATTCTAAATGAGTAGTGTTCAGCGAAAGTAACAAAGATGAAAGATCCGGACAACCTTATAATTCCTTGCGAGTTTGGAAATTCAATGAAGATGAACGCACTAGCCGATTCTGGAGCTAGTATAAATTTGATGCCATACCACATGAACCCTCATCCATATTTACGAACCACTAAGAGTGGGGTCTGAAGAGATCATATTTGGAGTCAATCAAATGACAAAGTCTTTACGATCAACCAAAAATAAGGTAAAATTAATGACGCAAAAACTAAAAAATGAGGAAAATAATGATCTTTTGGAATACGGGAAGACGTTGGAAGACGAAATACAAAAAAGGTTGAACAACACTCACCATAATGTGGTGAGAACGAGATCTCCCCGCCACCTGAAAATTCATCGTGATTTGATATGAATTCGGAACCTCCACTACACCGCCAGCAGACTGATAACCGCGCCATGACAGACCTATTTTCAAATTTTCAGATCTTAGTTTCAACATTTCCGAATCAAAAAATTCCAAACATTTTAATGAAACTCCAGATCCGAAAGAAAGTCGAATATTAGGGAATTGCAACGCGAGTTTGGAAGATAATGGGAAAGTTCATAACCAATGCGAGAAAAAAGTTGAAAAATTATCTGGGGATGCGAATGAAATAGGTGCTACATAGAATGGCAAGGTTAACGTTGATTCGAAAACATAAACGGGAACAAAACTAAAGAAAGATGAAGGCAAGAGCTCAAAAAAGAAGGAAAATACAAGAAGACGTACAAAAGAAGAGTTGTCGCGTTTAAACGAAGAACCGCTGAATTGAAGTTGAACAAGGAGGTACCCCTCTAAATCATCGAAATAACTTAAGTGAGGGGTGGAGTACGGCTCACGACTCCTCAAACAGAAGTGCTTTACGGGAGGCAACTCGAAATTCGGTTTGCATTTTTATTTTCAGTTTTCAGTTTTTATTAGTTTTAGAATAAGTTTTTCGTCTTGATTATTAGATAATATTCTAATGTGTTTTTATAGGTTTGATATATTTTAGGAATAAAAGTATGACATTCCCATTTTTACGGCCCGAAAAGACCTTTTTTATGCTTATTTTAAAACAGATTATTATTTGTAATTGTGGAATTTTTCCCATAAAAGTATTTTTGAAGAAGTGTTTTTCGTTGATTATTAAAAACTTGGCATGTCATAACTGATACATGAAACATAAGCATAAACAAAGTCATTACATGTCTTACAATATCTTATTATACTAATGACCTTTATCTCCTTAAATCTCTCATCAGATAACTATCCAATTACCTTTGTATCCATACCTGTGATACAAAGAAACTGAGTTGGTCAGGTTGGGAAACTTGGTGAGCACATAGGGTTTTTAATCCACAATATTATACTCTTAGAATATCTTATTATACTAATTGCATTTATCTCCTCGAATCTCTCTCCTAAAGGATCTTTATCAACAACAGTCGTCATATATACTTTCTTTAAATAACTAGCCACAACATTATGATAGTACTTTGTGTGAACATAGCAGTACAATTGTACTTTCGGTAAACACAGTAGTATGATAGTGCTTTGGGTGAAAACATGTGACATCCCCAAATTCACGGTCATATTTATGCTTATTTTAAAATCAGAGTAACCTTTTAAAGAAATGTGTTGCGGAATTTGTTCCCAGAAAAAAAAACATGATAAATTCGTTATCAAAGCATTTTCGAAGAAATGTATTTTTATTCATTTTAAAACATTGGGATGTCATCGTCAATACAGAAACATAAGTATAAACAGAACTTACATTCATTATCACTAGTGATTTATATCTCATTAATCCCTCAGTGTAATGTAACCTCATATCGACACCTGTGATACAAATAAACTGAGTGGGTCAGGTTGGGAAACCTGGTGAGTACATAGGGTTTTCAACCCACAATAATATAATTATTATGTTTAATCGTCAAACAATTAACCCAATTACCCATCCCCGTTATCTTCGTTATTCTTAAGGGTCTACCCTAAGAATCAGCTATCCTGCATTCGTTCATTCCGAAGTCCATCGCTTCCAGGGTTCATATAACAGGCACTAAGTCCATAGCTGCCAACGTTTATCTAACGGATACTAAGTCCATAGCTACCAGCGTTTCTCTAACATGTACTAAGTCCATAGCTACCAGTGTTTATCTAATAGGCACTAAGTCCATAGCCGCCGATGTTATTTATTAGGCACTAAGTCTATAGGTGCCAATGTTTACTCATACCATCTTTCATCTCTCATCGTTCATCTACCCATGTTTTACCCAACATATTCGTAGATATAAAATACATATACAGTTTAAATCATTTAAAACATATATAAAATCGTTCATCCGGCATAGAAAGCAAGTATTCAAATAATATGCACACATAGCACGTAATTTATATAAAATACTTCATATCTATGTGTAAGATGAAAGTAACTATGCACTCACTTGTTAAAGTGATGATTCCGAACTCAGACAGCGCTTCGCTTCTTAAAAATAATTTCCTTCGACGAAACCTAATATTATTAGCACTAGATTTTAGTCTAATATTTACCGTGACTAATTATTAGTATTAGTATTATTATTATTATTATTATTATTATTATTATTATTATTATTATTATATAAACGTTTAAACAATATTTTCCAACCACTATGTACAGACATGGGCCAAACATAAAACACCGGAGGGCAAGACCATTTTGGCATATAGCACTTCTGAAATCCAACAACCCTATGCGGCCCTTTAAACCAGATTCCCCGTACCGCGAGTAGTTAAAAAGATATTATAACGACACTTATATAAGTCATGATAATACCTCAAATATTTATTATAAGTTCATAATAACAATACTAATTTTAAATATAAGTTATATTTAAAATAGGGTAAGCATAACTTACTTACAATGGGGTTTTAGCTAGGAGTCGAGCGTAATAAAGATTCGTCACTGAATCTTTCTAAGAAAGATTCGTGCAGCGCTTCAGCGCTCACCTTACTATACTAAAACTACAGAAAGAGAAGTCGAATCACGAGGGACCGAAATGCTCGGGGGATAAGAAGAGAAAGACTCTTGAATCAAGAGAATGGTGCAACAAATATGAGAGCCCAAGGCTCTTATTTATAGTAATTGAATTTTCAAAAACTACCCTTATAGTTACTTAATGACCTTATAACTATATAAACAACTAAACACCCATTTATAATACTATTTTAAAAAGATTTAACGATATTTGTACTAAACTAATGTCGAAAGTATTCAACACTAGTCTTGTAATGACCGCATCGTCGATACCTTTCTAATGATATATACATATGTATATATATATATATATATATATATATATATATATATATATATATATATATATATGTGTGTGTGTGTGTGTATGCATATATGATTTATACTTTATTTTAATACGTAAATATGCTATTATAAATTGTAACTCATTCACACGAACTCCGTTTTTGACGCTCTTTATATCCACGCGTAGGTGGAGACGTACTCTACAACTTTCATTTAGACTCCGTTGGCTAATTTTGACTTTATTTTTAAAGTTATATTTTTAACAGGTCGGGACAGGAAAAGTTCGTTAAAAATTCATAACTTCTTCATCCGACATCCGTTTTCGTCTGTCTTTTTATCATTGCACTACTATTAACGAGATATTTGATTCTCGTTTAGGTTGCGTCGGCCAAAAATCGGCCGATCTAAAATTCGAATTTCGGGTTGTGCACTATTATGCCAAATCTTAGAAAAATCATAACTTCCTCATACGAAGTCAGATTTTGACGTTCTTTTTATGCACACTCTTGGTTTAACGTATATTACAACTTTCATTTAGATATCTGAGGCTAAAAATTAGTTTATCAACAGTTCACTTTTACGTTACGCGGTGTCATGTCGGTTTCGTCGTAAAACTTCGACGAGCCATAACTTCTTCGTTATAACTCGGATTTCGGCGTTCTTTTTATGTACGGAACCCTTGTAACATATACTATAACTTGGTTAAGATAGGAAAACTTTATTTACGATAAACGTATAAATATCCTTATCACTTCGAAACGTTTACATGTTAGTTCTAATCTCGTAATCATACGCTTAGAATCCTACACACATAAGGTTTCCAGATCCGGTCGGCAACAGACCATAGATCCGAACAAATAATAACATCATTATAGCTATAACACAAAACATTTAGCACATAAAAGCATTTTAGGCATCCTTCCTAAAATAAACTAGTGCTCGTGTCAATTTAGGTGTACTACCTAAAATATAATAGACACACTCAACTCACAATCATCGCTTAGCATTCTAAGTTTAAGTCTAGAAATCCTACAATTTCTTAGTTTGCTTAAACTAATGCTCTGATACCAACTGTGACATCCCCAATTTCACGGCCAGAAAAGACCGATTTAATTTATGCTTTTAAAATAATTTCAGAGTAATCATTTGATTAAAAGTGTTGCGGAATTTGTTCCCAGATAAACATGATAACTATGTTATCAAATCATTTCCGAAGAAATGAATTTTATTCACTTAAACCATTGGGATGTCATTGTCAATACAAAAACATAAGCATAAACAAAACTTACATTCATTTACACTAGTGATCTACTTCTCTTTTAATCTCTCGGTGTAAAGCAACTTCGTATCGATACCTGTGATACAAATAAACTGAGTGGGTCAGGCTTGGGAGCCTGGTGAGCATATAGGGTTTTCAACCCACAATAAATAATAAACTTATTAAGTTCTCAGTCAATAATAAATTTATTAATTTCACCAACCAAAAATAACCCTAATTACCCATTCCAATTATCCTCATTTTACGTCCCTAAAACAACTATCACAAGGGACCTAGCCTAAGGATTATCACTAAGGGTGACAACATTGCTTTGGGGGTTCCTTAGCAAGTTATGTCAAATAAAACAAACATCGGGGTGAGAACATTGTTTTCCCTCAACAAGTTATGTTAAACAAGACATCCTAACATAAAACAACCAACAAGGTGACACCATTGCTTTCCTTCAGCAATTTATGTCAAATAGGCACGAAGTCACATCGTCGCCATGTGCTAGTCCATAGCTCTTATTCATCGACGGTATTTCCCACGGGAGTTTTCCCCTCCGCAATACATGTCAATGGGTTTTCCTTATACTAAGTCCATAGCTCTTATTTGTCGACGATATTTCCCACGGGAGTTCCCCCCCCCCTCCCCCCCCCCCCCGCAATACATGTCAATGGGTTTTCCTTATACTAAGTCCATAGCTCTTATTTATCGACGGTATTTCCCATGGGAGTTATCCCGCAATACATGTCAATGGGTTTTCCATACAGCTGATGAACATACTTAAGGGGTTTCCCCAGCCTTACATGCCCTAAAGGCACTCATGAGGGGAATAGAGTACGACGAATGAACACTTAAGTCCATTAACACCTACAGGTTACGAGCCTGCTAGTGTTCCACAGACCATCAAAACAGTCCATGGTTGTCATCCATACTCTGCTGAATGACGGGGGTTTTAGAGTACAGCGAATGAACACTCAAGTCCATTAACACCTACAGGTTGCGAGCCTGCTAGTGTTCCGCAGACCGTCTAGAACAGTCCATGGTTGTCATCCCTACTCTGCTGAATGACGGGGGTCAACGTTGGGTAAGGGCTTTTCTCATATTGCACCACCCACGCCAACATTTGGGTAAAAGCTTTTCCCATATTTCACCACTCACTCTCAACTCATGATCTATATCACTGATCATCTCATCTATCCAACTCACCTTTCATTACACACCCACTATTTAACTCATGATCTATATCACTAACTCATGAAGCTCGTCCGATCACTTCATAAAAGAACAAAGACTCCAAAGCTCTTCCAAATAAAAGTATAGGGAAAATACTGATAAAGTACTCCCGTACGCTCCCGTACCCCGACACATAATAGTGTCAAAAGGAAGAACTAATGGATGAACACATAGTTCAAAAATACCTAATGAACATATAGTTCAAACATACGTACCGATTACAAGTCTACCAACGTTCCACTGGGCTATCTAAAATAGTATGTGGCCATTGTCTATACTCTGCTAGATGACTAGATCATCTTAAACATCGATACCTCTCATCACTTTTATTTCATCACACATCATCTAATTCATCTACCCATGTTTTACCCAACATATTTGTAGATAAAAATATATATACAGTTTAAAACTTGTATAAAACATCAATTCAACAGTCACCTCAAATAAACAATTAATATATTTACACATAGCATGTATTTTAAGGTAAATACTTCATATCTATGTGTAAGGTGAAAGTGACTATACACTCACTTGATTTAATGAAAACCGGGCAACAATTCGTTTCCTAAAACGATCGTTTCTAATAAAACCGGGAGTTTTATTGAGAAATCGGGCTCTGCGAGGGTCGGGCTTCGAAACCGAAAAGATAAATTTTCCGGGCCTTCGGGCACTCCGGGACGTGTTCCGGGCGTTGGAAATGATCTCGGGGCATCGGGGGAGGTCAAAATGCTAAAAATATGAGTTTAGGGGTGAAAAATGGCAAAATCCCAAAATTACCCAGGAAGTCTCGCAACCCTCTATTTATAGGGGGAAGCTTCTGATCGAACGGCTGAGAAGCCTCCAGGTGGCAAAGATCCGAAGCTCGCAGGACATAGGCTCGCACGTGGCTGCGCATGCGAGGCCCTCGCTGGCATGATCTGATTGGACCGAAGTCCGGGTCCGATGAGGGAAGCTCGTGGCTTCTGTGAGGGTTCGGACACAAGGAAAAGAGGGCACGCGTCGGATGACTCAGCAAAATTCCGGACAGATGGCACATGCGAGGCGAAGACACGTGGCCGAAGTCCACATGTGCGAAAATTCCCGGTTTTGGCATTATTCATCGATTTTCGCGCCAAAACTTCTAAAATCCATAACTTTCGCATACGAGCTCCGTTTTTTACATTCTTTATATGCACGCGTAGGTAAAATTACGCTCTACAACTTTTGTTTAGACTTCGTCGGCTAATTTTGACTTTAATTTTTATATTATTATTTTTAACAGACCGGGATAGGAAATCCGTTAAAAATTCATAACTTCTTCATCCGACGTCCGTTTTCGTTAGACTTTTTACCGTTGTGCTACTAATCACGAAACCTTCGATTCTCATTTAGGTCGTGTCGGCTAAAAATCACTCGATCTAAAGTTCGAGTTTTTAGCTGTCTACTGCTAAGCTGAAACTTCGAAAAATCATAACTTCCTCATACGAAGTCAGATTTGGGCGTTCTTTTTATACTTACTCTCGGTTTAACGAAATCTACGAGTTTCATTTAGATCACTAAGGCCAAAAAGTAGTTTATCGAAAACTCACTTTTTACGACATTCGGCCCCGTGCCGGTTTTGTCGTGAAACTTCGACAGGTCCTAACTTCTTCGTTATAACTCGGATTTCGGCATTCTTTATATATCCGTAATCCTTGTCACGCCCACTACAAGTTTCTTAATAGATATCGGCTTTATCTAATATTTATTTTTGACGCTCATTTTTATTTTTAATTAATTAAACCCTAATAATTAAGCATAAAACACATAATATTCACATAATTCCCTTTCATTTCTTCCAAATGAGTTACAAAGGATAACCTAGACCATTATGTCAATATTAATGCCTAGCCTAGAAACACGGGCGTTATAGAATACTTGTATCTACGTGTAAGTTAAAATCAACTATGAACTCACTTGTTAAAGTGGATGACTCGAAATTTGGGTAGCGCTTCGCCTAGCACTTTAGTTTTTCCTTTGATGTGACCTATGTATGATTATCACTAAGTCTTAGTCTTATATTACTTGTGACTAATGATAGTCTAAATTACTCAACAATTATAATGTCTACTGATCTATAACTGATAAGGAGAAACCAAGTAAGATCATATCATAGCTAGGGTCTGTTTGGTATACAGAGTATACTGTTTGGAAATCCCACTTAAAACACCTCACTAAATCTAGCCAAGACATCACCCCCATAAGTAGATCAATTAGTATTATGACATGGAATCACTGATAAATCTTATTTATAGATTCATAACGACTATGAATATAAATATAAGTTACACTTGAATTAAAATAAGTGCAACATAACTTGCAAAGATTTTATACTGAAAAGTCGGAAATTGCACAGGCAGAACTCCAACTCCAGAGCTTCTACTTTCTGGGATTTCAGAGAGTCTAGATAGCTAAAATACCCTAGAATCTGAAGAAAAAAATACACCCAGGGATAGAGAGTTCAGAGGAATTTCTTCTAAAATGTGTGAGTATGAATGAGGGCTGAGGGGGGTATTTAAAGGCTGAATCTCGATCACGTGCCCCACATTTTTAGAGGTGGTCGCCGCACACTCCATCCATGTAATTCCTCTCACCTCGTGACACGTGTCATCTTTCTCCTGGTCCACGGTTATGGCTTCTAGAAGCGCGCGCCGCCCCTCCTACGCGTGGCGCCACCGAGAAATTTTCAGAAATTCAAAATTTCTTCATATGAACTTGGTTTTTGACTCTCTGTATATTCACGCATAGCTATCGACGAGATCTACAACTTTATTTTAGACTTCGTCGACTAATTCTCACTTTATTTTTAAAGTTATATTTTTAACAGGATTAGACTGTTAAAGTCCGTTTAGAAATCATAACTCTTCTATACGACATCCATTCTTGACTGTCTTTATATCGACGAGTTCATATTCATGAGATCTTCAACTCTCATTTAGATTTTTTTGGATAACAATCAACCGATTTGAATTTTGATTTCTGTGTTAACACTGTTGCACTGAAATTTCGAAAAATCATAATTCCTCATATGAAGTTAGATTTGGATGGTATCTGTTTGAATGCTCTCTTTTTTATGATTACTACAACTTTTGTTTAGATTACTTAGTCTAATAAGCATTCGATCTTCGATTCACTTTTCATGATGTGCATAGTTGTGTCGGTTTGATCGTGAAACTTGGAAGAAGTATAACTTCTTCATACGAAATGGGATTTAAGCACTCCTTATATCCACGAGATAGTCATTATGACTACTACATTTTTAGCTAAGATTACCTATTATATCTTAAATTGCTATCCTGAATTTTCGGGTGTTACAATTATCTCCCCTTTAGGATGATTACGTCCCAGAAGCATCAGCAAAGTAGTGCTTGTATAATGATTCTGCATGTTTACTTTCCATCCTAGGTAATAACTGTAACTCCTATGTCTTTCTAAAAGAGTATCAACTCTTGGACTTCTTGGGTGCTAGCGGTGCTCAACCTTTCATTTGTTCTTCATTCTCTTTTGGACCTTCAGTCTTAACCTTCGAGTTACAATTTGACCTTCATTGGAGACTCCTACTACTTTTCCAATAGACTCGATCCATGATAATCTCTTTACTTTGGCAATTGTACAGACCGAATGCTTGTACCCTAATGAATTTCCATCACATGATGTTATGGCTAGACTCAGGCCTCTTTGAGTTAGACTCTAGCATGGATGATATCTTCATCATAGCATGCAAAATTTCTAGCTACAGGTTGCTTAGTCCTTAACCACGGCTGCAATTCTTTTGTTGATTACTTCGATTATCTCCTTCTCTAATCCTTTGATTAAAGTTGGACAATACAACGAACATGGTTCTTTGAACCATGTAACTTACTTCGCATATTTGTATTAATTGGACATGATTTGTTATGACCATTAGGAAAATAACTTTCATTTTCTTAGTCATTACTGAAACGAAGGTAATAACGGAAATAGACAAAACAAACTCAACTCCTAGTGCCTTAGTAACCTTGTGACTTCCAATGGTCCAAGTACGAGTCATGTGCTTCTGGTAGTATAGGCATCTACTACCTTTCACATCTACTTATTCTTGTTCTAAGAACTGCCTAACAGTTCTCCAAGTTACCTCACAATAAAGTCATATAACAATTTAACACATTGGATAGTGTGACATAATTAGGGATTATATTACTTCATAAAAACGATTAAAATGCTATTCAATTTCACCATACTTCATGCCTCTTACATTAGGCTATAAAACATATTATTATCTATATAGGATGACCACTCTATATATTGAACTCCAGATGAGCAGCTCCCTTATTCTTGATCTCCTGCATCGACATTTGCATCATCAAGGATCATATCGTATGCTCTTACATGTGGCTATAATGGCACATTCGGCCTTGTTGATTCATCTTTCTTTGGGCAATTCCTCAGAATATGCTCCTTATCTCTACATCCATAACATACCCTATCATTGAATGTACAGTCTTTGGAATAGTGACCAGCCCTTCCGCACTTATAACAGGTTACTTCTCTGTCGCATCTCCCAAAGTGATTCGTCTTACACTTCTCACACCACTTGGCTTCATTGTTACTGCAGACCTCTTGTCGTTGGGATTATACTTCGAGAATCTACTTTTCTTATCGGATTTTCAAGATCCCTCAAGCTTCCTTTTCCATGTCTCTGCTTTTTCTAGGCCCTTTTCCCTTATCTGGGTCTCTACATTCTTATCCGCCTAGATGGCTGCTTTCAGAGTGGTTGCTAGCTTTACCATTGGACCAAAATCTGATGGTAGTCCACTAGCAAATTTATTTACTTTGGAAACTTCAGTAGGAACCAAGTAAGGAACTAGCTTCATCTTCTCAGTAAAAGCTGCAGTATACTCGTTGACACTCATCTTTCCTTTATTAATATTATGGAATTCATTGTTGATCTTCAGAAGATCTTGTTCAAAGAAGTTCTCCCAAGACATCTTACTTGCTTCTCCCTTTGGCATGGAATCAACCAACAACTTCCATTAGCTCCATAGTCCAGTCTTTAGCTGTCTGACCGTTAAGATGATCTTCTGTTTGTTGCTTCAGTCATAACTATCGAACACCATCTCTATTTCAGAGATCCAATCCATAACTTCCACTGGTGTTTGGCTCCCAGAAAGACATGGTGGTTTGAAAGCTATGAAGCCTTTGTACTTGCATCTATTTCTCTCAATCTCCTGGTCAAGGTTATTCCTTCTAACCTTTCGTGGTTCCTTATTCAAACTGAACCTTCATTTAATATTGGTTCATCAATCGGTGTAGTGACTTCTCTCTTATTGCCTTGGAGTAGTTGTATATTCTGCTCCATTTTCTCAGCTAGCATAACCTGTATCATGACTTGAAGTCCTGCCATCATGATTGGTTCAGCTGCTGGCATGAATTCTAGTACACGCTCGATTGCACGTCGTGGTTCAGGCTGCTGATTCTTGTTACCGCTTCCTAATTCTCCATGAGTTCATATTATGACGCTTGTACATCAAACTATCGTTTAATGTATCAGAATAGTGAGTATATTATGATAGAGAAGCTTTTAATTATGTTTAGATGAATAATTCTCCTTATAACTCCAAAAATGATATGCCAGTTTTAATATATTAACTAAACGTTTAGAATCTTTAACACATAAAATTTCCAAATCGAGGTCGGCAATAGACCTAAAATCTAGTCAGGTAATAGAAATCTAGGTAGCCAACCTAAAGCATGATATAAATTATTTAGCACATAACAACAATTTAGGCATCTTATCCTAAGGTAAGATAGTGCTTGTAAATGTTCAAGTATACTACCTAAAATATAATAGACACACAACTTACGATCATCTCTTAGCATTCTAAGTTTAAGTCTGTAAGTCCTCAAATATTCCTACTTCTCTTAAACTAATGCTATGATACCAACTCCAACATCCCCAATTTTACGGCCTAAAAGACCTTTTCTTTATGCTTATTTAAAACAGAGTATTCTTTGTGATTGTCCCATAAAAGTATTTCCGCACAAATTTTTTTCATTGATTATTAGAACCTTGGGATTTTATAACTGATACAAGCAACATAAGTATAAACATAGTCATTACAAGCCTTACAATATCTTATTATACTAATGGCCTTTATCTCCTCGAATCTCTCATCAGATCACTATCTATGTACCTTTGTACTGATACCCGTGTTACAAAGAAAATGAGTGGGTCAGGTTGGGAAACCTGGTGAACACATAAGGTTTTCAACCGACAATATTATAATCTTTAATTATATATTTTTCGATAATCAAATAACCCAATACCTATTCCTGTTGTTCTCACTTCATACTCTTAATATAATGATCTCGATGGATCCTACCTAAATGAACTTTTCCAACAGTGATCGCCCTCTCCTAAAGGATCATTTCCAGCAGTGATCGTCATCTATACTTCCTTAAATAACTAGGCACAACAGTACGATAATACTTTGGGTGAACACAACAGTACGATAGTACTTTGGGTAAACACGACAGTATGATAGTACTTTGGGTGAGCACATTAGTACCACGATACTTTGGATGAGCACGTCAGTACAATAGTACTTTGGATGAGTACAATAGTACGATAGTAGTTTGGGTGAGCACAACACTATGATAGTACTTTGGTCACAACACAACAGGTTACACCTTATTATTTCACACAACCCTTTTACTAACCTATCACAACATTGATGGGTTTTCAGCATTCTAACACTCCTATGGTGTACATGCAACCCTAGAAACCTTGGATCTATGTTTGACTAAGATACATGCAAATAATTATTTTTCCAAGGTTCTTATCCTAACTAGCATGGCATGGGGTACTTGAATCAAATAAAACTAGTAGAATTACTTACCTTGTAGTAGTAGTTGATTGCTTGGAGTTTGAGAGCCTAGCACCAATAATGTGGATGCCTCAAATGGAAGTCACAAATCACCACAAACTTGGAAACTTGAGAGAATAGTCACCAACTTCTTGAAATCGGCCCTCTTAGTTTACACACATCAACTAGTGCAATTTCAAGAACCAAAGCCTCCTTTATATAGTGTGGTGGATTAGGGTTACATCCATGTAAACCCTAATACCCATGTCTTTTCATTTCTATGAGATCCATGGGTTAAAGCTCCATGGAGTATCCATGGACTTTCCATGCAAGCCTAGACCATTCCAAATAAGCATTAGCCCACATTATATAAATACAAGAGCCCATATTTAATTAGTCATACTTTTGATCTCTAAATTAATTCTAAATTAATTATAGATCAATACTAATTAAATAATATGATTTTATATTAATATATTAGGACTTATAATATATTAATAAATCATAACTTATACTATTCTCAAACGATTATCCATAAATTGTTCGGGTGAAGTGCAACCCAAATGGACCATGCCGGGTCGGGTCAAGTACATACCAAATATAGTTATGGACTTAGACACTATATCCAACAGTCTCCCACTTGGATAAGTCTAATAACTATAGTTGCAAGTATAACTTCAGAAACCGATCAGCAATCGTAGCTCTTTAAACTCTGTTGAACTATGAAGCGCCATTTTAGATAAGTGATCATATAATCCTCTGTTCTAGATATCAGCCGGATAAATACATGGAACATGGTCTTGCTTATTGTCCAGCATTTGTTTCCTGATTTCCGATTTGTTTGACATAGAACTTAACTGAACACATCAATTTAGTTCTGACCGGGCCCAATACATAGGTCAAAACAAAATCATCGAGGGGCCCAGACATCGCTTCTAATCCAAGAAGGAACAGATAAACTTCGACTCATATGTTTGCTCTACTACTTGTTGAATTACACACAAAGGTACGTTTTATAACATCGAGTTACCAATGCGTTTTCGTACAATCAATGCATAACCAACTCATAGGTAACAAATCATATGTCTAGGTTTGAAGACTTATATGATATTACCGTCTCACGATCACTCGAGATAAATTCCATGAAGTGATACAAGTGAGCGTGGGTTGAATCCAATACTCAGAACTTATGAGCACTCATGAGTGTTGTAGCCCCGCTTTGTCTAACATCTTAGACCTCTACAAGCCAACCCATGACAGTCTTGATTCATATCTACTTCCAACATATGACCGACTGAGGAGAGTTTGAATAATATGATATAAACCATAACATAATTATTCTGGAAGTCAAAACATGCAAAAAGAAATAATAGTAAACGATTGACAAGAGATAGCAACACTTTACTCATAAATAACAGCTTTTATTTAACATCAAATGTCAATTACATTTTACAAATTTCAAGATTATCTAACTACTAAAACAAATATCATCCTTCAGCCCTATGCTCCGAGCATGCTGGAGATGCTTAGTCCGAGTCAGTCCCTTCGTGAGGGGATCTGCTGGGTTCTCATCCGATGATACCCTCTTTGCCACGAGGATTCCTTCTTCTATTCGATGTCAGATGAAGTGATATTTTCTGTCAATGTGTCTGGATCTCCCATGATCTCTTGGTTCCTTGGCTAAGGCAACCGCACTATTGCTGTCACAGAAAATCTCCATTGGCTCCTTTATAGCTGGTACAACTCCAAGGTCTCCGATGAAGTTCTTTAGCCATATAGCCTCCTTTGCTGCCTCGCTTGCTGCTATATACTCTGATTCACAAGTGGAAT
This sequence comes from Lactuca virosa, assembly GCF_052849685.1. Classification (NCBI taxonomy): domain Eukaryota; kingdom Viridiplantae; phylum Streptophyta; class Magnoliopsida; order Asterales; family Asteraceae; genus Lactuca; species Lactuca virosa. Next base: position 283,794,546 of record NC_136427.1, on the reverse strand, counting down.
CAGCCACTGTCTCCTACTTGGAACTTTTCCAAGTAATTGCCCCTCCGTTTAGAGTAAAGACCCAGCCCGACTGAGAGCGGAAATTATCCCTGTCTGTCTGAAAGCTAGCATCACTGTACCCTACAACTCTCAAGTCCTCACTGCCACCGAGGGTAAGGACCCAGTCGTTAGTCCTCCGTAGGTACTTGAGGATATTCTTTACCGCAGTCCAGTGTGCCTTGCCAGGGTTCCCCTGATACCTGCTAACCATGCTCAAAGCAAAGGCTACATCAGGTCGAGTACACGTCATAGCATACATGATCGATCCTACAGCTGAAGCATAAGGTATTTGACTAATTTCTGCTATCTCAGCCTCAGTACTAGGGCTTTGTGTCTTACTCAATCTGGCGTTACTCTGGATGGGTAACTCTCCTTTCTTGGAGTTATGCATGTTGAACCTTTTCAACACTTTGTCCACATAGGTGCTTTGACTAAGTCCAATTAGTCTTTTACTCCTGTTTCTCAAAATCCTTATCCCTAGGATATAGGCAGCTTCTCCAAGGTCCTTCATAGCGAAACACTTCCCAAGCCAGGACTTTACTTCCTGCAGGGTTGGGATGTCATTTCCTATGAGTAGTATGTCATCCACATACAGTACCAAAAAGCTGACTATACTCCCACTAGCCTTGATATAGACACAATATTCATCTTCACTCCTTGAAAAGCCAAATTCTTTGACTTTCTCATCAAAGCAAAGATTCCATCTGCGAGGTGCCTGTTTTAATCCATAAATGGATTTCTTGAGCTTACATACTCTACTGGGGTACTCTGTACTGTCAAAACCCTCTGGCTGAACCATGTAAACATCTTCAGCCAACTTTCCATTAAGGAAAGCGGTTTTGACATTCATTTGCCATATTTCATAATCATGAAATGCAGCAATGGCTAACAGAACCCTAATAGACTTAATCTTGGCCACTGGTGAAAAGGTCTCATCATAATCAACTCCCGGAGTTTGAGAATAACCCTTTGCAACCAGTCGTGCCTTATAAGTGTGTACATTACCATCCATGTCGGTCTTCTTCTTGAAGATCCATTTGCACCCAACTATCTTACGATCAGGTACATTGTCAACCAAGTTCCAAACTTGATTGTCAAACATGGACTGTATCTCGCTATCCATAGCCTCTTTCCATTTAGCAGCCTCAGGGCCTGTTATGGCTTCCGTGTAGCTGTTAGGCTCATCCAGATTTACCAGTGTGTTATCACTGATAAGTGTCTCACCTTCTGCACTAATATGAAAACCATAATAATGCTCAGGTGCATTCCTAACCCTGGTGGAACGCCTCAGAGGTATAGATTCTTCAGTCGGCTCAACAGGAGTTTCCTCCCCAGGTTGAGGGCTAGGGTTTGAGGTTCCTTCACCACTTGACTCTTGAATTTCCTCAAGGTCAATTTGCCTCCCACTGTCTCCTTAGCTCATGAATTCTCTCTCTCGAAAGAATCCTATTCTTGCTACAAAGACCACATTATCACTAGGTCTGTAGAAGATGTAACCAAAGGATTTATGTGGGCAGCCGATGAAAATACACCTTTCGCTTCGGGGTTCGAGCTTATCGTGATTCTCACGTCTCACGAAAGCCTCGCAACCCCAAATCTTGATGTGGTCTAGATTGGGAACTTTTCCAGTCCACAACTCGTGAGGTGTTTTGGCAACCTTCTTTGTAGGGACTAGATTAAGGATATGGGCGGTAGTCTCTAAGGCATACCCCCAAAATGAGATTGGTAGCGAAGCTCGACTCATCATGGAACGAACCATGTCCAACAAGGTCTGATTACGCCTCTCAGCTACACCATTCAACTGTGGTGTCCTAGGAGGTGTCAATTATGAGACAATCCCACATTCCTTAAGATGGTCAAGGAACTCAGTACTAAGATACTCACCACCACGATCGGATCGAATCGTCTTAATGTTCCTGCCCAACTGATTCTCCACTTCTTGTTTAAACTCTTTGAATTTCTCAAAGGTTTCTGACTTATGCTTGATTAGGTAGACATATCCATATCTACTAAAATCATCAGTAAAAGTCACATAGAACCGATTAGCATCTCTTGTGGCGGTGCTGAAGGGTCCACACACATCCGTGTGTATGAGGTCCAACAAACCTTCACCCCTAGCACAAGTGCCAGTAAAAGGTGACTTTGTCATTTTACCAAGCAAACAAGATTCACAACTATCATCTGACTTTAGGTCAAATGACTCCAAGACTCCATCCTTTTGGAGTTGGCCTATGCATTTCTTGCTTACATGTCCAAGACGACAATGCCATAAGGATGCTTTATCTAAGCTAGTGGAAGAGTTAATACACAATAGATTATTTCCTAGATTATCTACAACAGATACAGTTTCATACACGCCATCACAAGGTAATGCTTTAAAATAAAGAACATTATTAAAGAAAGCATCAATACTACCATTATTATTATCAAAATAAAAGGTAAAACCTTGTTTATACAATGCATGAAAGGAAATAACATTTCTTGCCATTTCTGGCGAATAATAACATTTATTCAAATCTAATGTAAATCCACTATTTAGCACTAACGAATAAACTCCTATCTTGGTGACAGGTGAAGCTTTCCTGTTTCCCATGATCAAGTTTATCTTTCCCTGCTCCACATTCTCACTTCTTTTTAGTCCCTGCAAATCACAACATATGTGAATACCACAACCTGTATCAAGGACCCAAGACTTAGAATGAGGTGAGTTATTAGACAATATAGTGTATATACCTGCATGGTTGGGTTTTACTTTCCCATCCTTCAAATCTTGCTGGTACTTTGGGCAGTTTCGCTTCCAGTGCGACTTTTCATGGCAATAGAAGCATTCAGCCTCATTAGGGTTAGCAGAAGGAGTGACAAAACATTTCTTGGTTTTGCTTGAAGAGGAGCCTTCAAGGGTCTTACCCTTGGTACCCTTAGAAGGGTTCTTTCTCTTCTTCCCTTTGTCATGCCCGATTGCCAAGACATTGGCCGCAGTTAGAGTAGGAGTAGGAGTAGTAACAACCGACTTACCCTTTAGACCACTTTCGGCGGTCTTCAAGAGTCCTTGAAGTTTGCTGAGGGTGACTTCTTCCTTGTTCATGTGATATGTCATGCGAAATTGATCATAACACGATGGCAAGGAGTGCAAAATGATGTCTATTGCTAACTCCTCAGGGAAGTTCACATTCAGCTTCAGTAAACGGTCCACATACCTTTGCATTTTCTGCATGTGGCCCGTGATGGGTTCACCATCCTTCATTCGGGTTGTTATCATGGAGGAGATTATTTCATATCGCTCTTGACGAGCACTTTGATGGTAGCGGTCCATCAAGTCCTGGTGCATCTCAAAAGGATAATAGTCCTCATAGGACTTTTGGAGCTCGGCTGTCATGGTGGCCATCATGATGCATGCCACTTTTGTAGCATCTCTTTCATGTACCTCATATTCAGCAAGCTCTTCAGGAGTAGCAGTTGGCTCAGGTACCTTCAGCTCCTTGTCGAGAACATATTCTTTGTTCTCATACCGAGTGACCATCCTGATGTTTCTGATCCAATCTGTAAAGTTGGACCCATCAAAGATGACTCTCCCACAAAGATTCATGAGAGAGAAGGAGCTAGTAGGGTTTGAGCCAGAAGCATTGTTATTGGAAGACATCTGAAGAGAAGAGGGAATAGATTAGATTAGATATAGAGATAGTCCTTAACAAAACACCCAAATGTAATATTAAGGCTCATTTTTATTCTTAATTAATTAAACCCTAATAATTAAGCATAAAACACATAGTATTCACATAATTCCCTTTCATTTCTTCTAAATGAGTTACAAAGGTTAACCTAGACCATTATGTCAATATTAATGCCTAGCCTAGAAACACGGGCGTTACAACTCTCTCCCCCTTAGAATGATTCCGTCCCCGGAATCACACATCAGCAAACAAATACGGGTAGCGACTCCTCATGTCACTCTCCGTTTCCCAGGTGAGATTGGACCCATTCGTATGTTTCCAACGCACAAGCACTAAATCGACCATTTTTATATCACAACTTCCTAGTCTTACTGTCAACGATTGCCTCAGGTTCTTTAATCAACCTCTTGTTTTCATCCAACCTTAATTTAGAAATGGGAATTATGTCGGGCACATCTCCCGTAAATTTTCTTAAATAACACACACGAAAGGTGTTATGAATACCCTCTAGTTCTTACGGGTTTTATAACTTGTAAGCTTGATTCCCGATTCTCAGAAGAACTTTAAATGGTCCAATAAACCTTGGACTCAACTTTCCCCTTCTACCAAATCTTATAAGTCCCTTCCACGGCGAGACTTTAAGTAAAATCGAATCTCCAACTTCGAATGATATCGGTTGTCTTTTCTTGTCAGCATAGCTCTTTTGAGCAGCTAACCTCCTTTCCCTAATCACTTTCAACTTTTCAGCAGTCTGATGGACTATTTCAAGTCCCATAAACTGCTTTTCCTCAGCTTCCAGCCAACATGACGACATTCGACACTTTTCCCCATACAAAAGGTGATAAGGTGCCATCTAGATGTTCGAGTGGAAACTATCATTATAGGAAAATTCTACTAGAGGTAAGTGTTTACCCCAGTTACCTTGGAATTCCAGGGTACATGCTCTCAGCATATCCTCCAATGTTTGAATTGTTCGTTCGCTCTGACCATCGGTTTGTTGATGGTAAGTTGTATTCAAACACAACTTGGTACCCAATTCCTCTTATAGACTCCTCCAAAATCTTGAGGTAAAACGGCTGTCACAATCGGATACAATCGTTAACGAAACACCGTGAAGCCTCACACTTTGCTTCACATAAGAATTCGCAAGTTTATCCATATACCATTTCTCGTTGGCTGCTATGAAATGCGCACTCTTAGTGAAGCGATCAACGACCACCCAAATCATGTCGTGACTGTTCCTTGTTCTGGGCAGTTTAGTCACAAAATCCATAGTGATACCTTCCCATTTACCCATGGGTACAGGCAAAGGTTCTAAATTCCCATACGGTTTCTGATGTTGTGCCTTAATCCTAGCACATGTTACACACTCGGCCACATACTTAAAAACATCGAGCTTCATCGTCGGCCATCAGTAATAGGGTTTTAGGTCCCTATACATTCTTATACTGCCGGGATGAATCGAGTACATGGTCTTGTGAGCTTCTTCCATCAGAAGATCTCTTACTCCTCCCATCTTAGGTACCCAAATCCTATATTTGAATACCTTCAGTCCTTGACCGTTTGTATCAAACACTAATGTTTTATCCCAAACGTTCCTCCTTTCGGTCATTTTTCTCTAAAGCTTCCTCCTGAGCTTTCTTTTATACTTCCCATTTGTAGAGACAACTTCAATTCTCAACGCTCTTGGACTCTTCCTTTCAAGATTCACCTTCCGACTGAGAGCATTAGCAACAATACTTGCTTTACCAGGGTGGTAAAGTATCTAACAGTCGTAGTCCTTGAGTAACTCTAGCCAGCGCCGTTGCCTCAATGCATACGCTATCACTTCATCCCTTTGGGTCAGAATACAACCTAACCCAACTTCTTTAACAACGAACACGATACTTCTATTGATCGCTTTGATCAGCCTTTACTTCAATTCGGCTTAAGTCAACTGCTATATCGAACTTGGTTCTCTGAACCACATAACAAACTCATCGTAGTCGGACTCAATTTGATATGACCACTAGGGTCGGAATAACAATCATCTTCTTAGTCATTACCGAAACGATGGTAACGACAGACTAGAATAAGACGGAATCAATTACGAGTTCCTTGGTAACCTTGTGACTTTCCCTGATCCAAGTGTGAGTCATGTGCTTCCAGCAGTATAGATCTCTACTACTATTCACACCTACTCATACTCGTCCCAAGTACTGTCTCGCAGTCCCCAAGTCCTAAAATCACAAAACAATCTAACACATACAAATGTGTCCAATTAATCATAGAATTTTCCTAGGCTCTACTAGGACTTCTTCCATGCGTATCTTCAGTCATCAATTCTACTTCAACTTGGTTGGTGATGGAAATTCCCGACGATGGAACAACTTCAAGAAATTCATCAACCATTCATCATCCTGCTAATCGGAGGTGTACTTTAGACGTACCGTACCCTTCTAAACGTTCCGTTATTTTATTAGACATATTCTAAAGGCAAGATACCACTCTTATGATATCTTTTGATAGGTATCATTCACTATCATAAGCTTTTCATTTCCTCCATCTATTCAATTCTCTACAAGTCTTTATCATAACGTTTTGTACACCCAAGCAGACGTTCGGTGTACCAGGCGAGAATTTAAGATAGGAAGACTTTATTTACGATAAACGTATAAATATCCTTATCACTTCGAAACGTTTACATGTTAGTTCTAATCTCGTAATCATACGCTTAGAATCCTACACACATAAGGTTTCCAGATCCGGTCGGCAACAGACCATAGATCCGAACAAATAATAACATCATTATAGCTATAACACAAAACATTTAGCACATAAAAGCATTTTAGGCATCCTTCCTAAAATAAACTAGTGCTCGTGTCAATTTAGGTGTACTACCTAAAATATAATAGACACACTCAACTCACAATCATCGCTTAGCATTCTAAGTTTAAGTCTAGAAATCCTACAATTTCTTAGTTCGCTTAAACTAATGCTCTGATACCAACTGTGACATCCCCAATTTCACGGCCAGAAAAGACCGATTTAATTTATGCTTTTAAAATAATTTCAGAGTAATCATTTGATTAAAAGTGTTGCGGAATTTGTTCCCAGATAAACATGATAACTATGTTATCAAATCATTTCCGAAGAAATGAATTTTATTCACTTAAACCATTGGGATGTCATTGTCAATACAAAAACATAAGCATAAACAAAACTTACATTCATTTACACTAGTGATCTACTTCTCTTTTAATCTCTCGGTGTAAAGCAACTTCGTATCGATACCTGTGATACAAATAAACTGAGTGGGTCAGGCTTGGGAGCCTGGTGAGCATATAGGGTTTTCAACCCACAATAAATAATAAACTTATTAAGTTCTCAGTCAATAATAAATTTATTAATTTCACCAACCAAAAATAACCCTAATTACCCATTCCAATTATCCTCATTTTACGTCCCTAAAACAACTATCACAAGGGACCTAGCCTAAGGATTATCACTAAGGGTGACAACATTGCTTTGGGGGTTCCTTAGCAAGTTATGTCAAATAAAACAAACATCGGGGTGAGAACATTGTTTTCCCTCAGCAAGTTATGTCAAACAAGACATCCTAACATAAAACAACCAACAAGGTGACACCATTGCTTTCCTTCAGCAATTTATGTCAAATAGGCACGAAGTCACATCGTCGCCATGTGCTAGTCCATAGCTCTTATTCATCGACGGTATTTCCCACGGGAGTTTTCCCCTCCGCAATACATGTCAATGGGTTTTCCTTATACTAAGTCCATAGCTCTTATTTGTCGACGATATTTCCCACGGGAGTTTTCCCCCCGCAATACATGTCAATGGGTTTTCCTTATACTAAGTCCATAACTCTTATTTATCGACGGTATTTCCCAAGGGAGTTTTCCCCGCAATACATGTCAATGGGTTTTCCATACAGCTGATGAACATACTTAAGGGGTTTCCCCAGCCTTACATGCCCTAAAGGCACTCATGAGGGGAATAGAGTACAGCGAATGAACACTTAAGTCCATTAACACCTACAGGTTACGAGCCTGCTAGTGTTCCACAGACCATCAAAATAGTCCATGGTTGTCATCCATACTCTGCTGAATGACGGGGGTTTTAGAGTACAGCGAATGAACACTCAAGTCCATTAACACCTACAGGTTGCGAGCCTGCTAGTGTTCCGCAGACCGTCTAGAACAGTCCATGGTTGTCATCCCTACTCTGCTGAATGACGGGGGTCAACGTTGGGTAAGGGCTTTTCTCATATTGCACCACCCACGCCAACATTTGGGTAAAAGCTTTTCCCATATTTCACCACTCACTCTCAACTCATGATCTATATCACTGATCATCTCATCTATCCAACTCACCTTTCATTACACACCCACTATTTAACTCATGATCTATATCACTAACTCATGAAGCTCGTCCGATCACTTCATAAAGGAACAAAGACTCCAAAGCTCTTCTAAATAAAAGTATAGGGAAAATACTGATAAAGTACTCCCGTACGCTCCCGTACCCCGACACGTAATAGTGTCAAAAAGAAGAACTAATGGATGAACACATAGTTCAAAAATACCTAATGAACATATAGTTCAAACATACGTACCGATTACAAGTCTACTAACGTTCCACTGGGCTATCTAAAATAGTCTGTGGCGGTTGTCTATACTCTGCTAGATGACTAGATCATCTTAAACATCGATACCTCTCATCACTTTAATTTCATCACATATCATCTAATTCATCTACCCATGTTTTACCCAACATATTTGTAGATAAAAATATATATACAATTTAAAACTTGTATAAAACATTAATTCAACAGTCACCTCAAATAAACAATTAATATATTTACACATAGCACGTATTTTAAGGTAAATACTTCATATCTATGTGTAAGGTGAAAGTGACTATACACTCACTTGATTTAATGAAAATCGGGCAGCAATTCGTTTCCTAAAACGATCGTTTCTAATAAAACCGAGAGTTTTATTGAGAAACCGGGCTCTGCGAGGGTCGGGCTTCGAAACCGAAAAGATAAATTTTCCGGGCCTTCGGGCACTCCGGGACGTGTTCCGGGCGTTGGAAATGATCTCGGGGCATCGGGGGAGGTCAAAATGCTAAAAATATGAGTTTAGGGGTGAGAAAGGGCAAAATCCCAAAATTACCCGGGAAGTCTCGCAACCCTCTATTTATAGGGGGAAGCTTCTGATCGGACGGCTGGGAAGCCTCCAGGTGGCAAAGATCCGAAGCTCGCAGGACATAGGCTCGCACGTGGCTGCGCATGCGAGGCCCTCCCTGGCATGATCTGATTGGACCGAAGTCCGGGTCCGATGAGGGAAGCTCGTGGCTTCTGTGAGGGTTCGGACACAAGGAAAAGAGGGCACGCGTCGGATGACTCAACAACATTCTGGACAGATGGCACATGCGAGGCGAAGACACGTGGCCGAAGTCCACGTGTACGAAAATTCCCGGTTTTGGCATTATTCCTCGATTTTCGCGCCAAAACTTCTAAAATCCATAACTTTCGCATACGAGCTCTGTTTTTTACGTTCTTTATATGCACGCGTAGGTAAAATTACGATCTACAACTTTCGTTTAGACTTCGTCGGCTAATTTTGACTTTAATTTTTATATTATTATTTTTAACAGACCGGGACAGGAAATCCGTTAAAAATTCATAACTTCTTCATCCGACGTCCGTTTTCGTCAGACTTTTTACCGTTGTGCTACTAATCACGAGACCTTCGATGCTCGTTTAGGTCGTGTCGGCTAAAAATCACTCGATCTGAAATTCAAGTTTTTAGCTGTCTACTACTAAGTTGAAACTTCGAAAAATCATAACTTCCTCATACGAAGTCAGATTTGGGCGTTCTTTTTATACTTACTCTCGGTTTAACGAAATCTATGAGTTTCGTTTAGATCACTACGGCCAAAAAGTAGTTTATCAAAAACTCACTTTTTACGACATTCGGCCCCGTGCCGGTTTTGTTGCGAAACTTCGACAGGTCATAACTTCTTCGTTATAACTCGGATTTCGGCATTCTTTATATATCCGTAATCCTTGTCACGCCCACTACAAGTTTCTTAATAGATACCGGCTTTATCTAATATTTATTTTTGACGCTCATTTTTATTCTTAATTAATTAAACCCTAATAATTAAGCATAAAACACATAATATTCACATAATTCCCTTTCATTTCTTCCAAATGAGTTACAAAGGATAACCTAGACCATTATGTCAATATTAATGTCTAGCCTAGAAACACGGGCGTTATAGAATACTTGTATCTACGTGTAAGTTAAAATCAACTATGAACTCACTTGTTAAAGTGGATGACTTGAAATTTGGGTAGCGCTTCGCCTAGCACTTTAGTTTTTCCTTTGATGTGACCTATGTATGATTATCACTAAGTCTTAGTCTTATATTACTTGTGACTAATGATAGTCTAAATTACTCAACAATTATAATGTCTACTGATCTATAACTGATAAGGAGAAACCAAGTAAGATCATATCATAGCTAGGGTCTGTTTGGTATACAGAGTATACTGTTTGGAAATCCCACTTAAAACACCTCACTAAATCTAGCCAAGACATCACCCCCATAAGTAGATCAATTAGTATTATGACATGGAATCACTGATAAATCTTATTTATAGATTCATAACGACTATGAATATAAATATAAGTTACACTTGAATTAAAATAAGTGCAACATAACTTGCAAAGATTTTATACTGAAAAGTCGGAAATTGCACAGGCAGAACTCCAACTCCAGAGCTTCTACTTTCTGGGATTTCAGAGAGTCTAGATAGCTAAAATACCCTAGAATCTGAAGAAAAAAATACACCCAGGGATAGAGAGTTCAGAGGAATTTCTTCTAAAATGTGTGAGTATGAATGAGGGCTGAGGGGGGTATTTAAAGGCTGAATCTCGATCACGTGCCCCACATTTTTAGAGGTGGTCGCCGCACACTCCATCCATGTAATTCCTCTCACCTCGTGACACGTGTCATCTTTCTCCTGGTCCACGGTTATGGCTTCTAGAAGCGCGCGCCGCCCCTCCTACACGTGGCGCCACCGAGAAATTTTCAGAAATTCAAAATTTCTTCATATGAACTTGGTTTTTGACTCTCTGTATATTCACGCATAGCTATCGACGAGATCTACAACTTTATTTTAGACTTCGTCGACTAATTCTCACTTTATTTTTAAAGTTATATTTTTAACAGGATTAGACTGTTAAAGTCCGTTTAGAAATCATAACTCTTCTATACGACATCCATTCTTGACTGTCTTTATATCGACGAGTTCATATTCATGAGATCTTCAACTCTCATTTAGATTTTTTTGGATAACAATCAACCGATTTGAATTTTGATTTCTGTGTTAACACTGTTGCACTGAAATTTCGAAAAATCATAATTCCTCATATGAAGTTAGATTTGGATGGTATCTGTTTGAATGCTCTCTTTTTTATGATTACTACAACTTTTGTTTAGATTACTTAGTCTAATAAGCATTCGATCTTCGATTCACTTTTCATGATGTGCATAGTTGTGTCGGTTTGATCGTGAAACTTGGAAGAAGTATAACTTCTTCATACGAAATGGGATTTAAGCACTCCTTATATCCACGAGATAGTCATTATGACTACTACATTTTTAGCTAAGATTACCTATTATATCTTAAATTGCTATCCCGAATTTTTGGGTGTTACAATTATCTCCCCTTTAGGATGATTACGTCCCAGAAGCATCAGCAAAGTAGTGCTTGTATAATGATTCTGCATGTTTACTTTCCATCCTAGGTAATAACTGTAACTCCTATGTCTTTCTAAAAGAGTATCAACTCTTGGACTTCTTGGGTGCTAGCGGTGCTCAACCTTTCATTTGTTCTTCATTCTCTTTTGGACCTTCAGTCTTAACCTTCGAGTTACAATTTGACCTTCATTGGAGACTCCTACTACTTTTCCAATAGACTCGATCCATGATAATCTCTTTACTTTGGCAATTGTACAGACCGAATGCTTGTACCCTAATGAATTTCCATCACATGATGTTATGGCTAGACTCAGGCCTCTTTGAGTTAGACTCTAGCATGGATGATATCTTCATCATAGCATGCAAAATTTCTAGCTACAGGTTGCTTAGTCCTTAACCACGGCTGCAATTCTTTTGTTGATTACTTCGATTATCTCCTTCTCTAATCCTTTGATTAAAGTTGGACAATACAACGAACATGGTTCTTTGAACCATGTAACTTACTTCGCATATTTGTATTAATTGGACATGATTTGTTATGACCATTAGGAAAATAACTTTCATTTTCTTAGTCATTACTGAAACGAAGGTAATGACGGAAATAGACAAAACAAACTCAACTCCTAGTGCCTTAGTAACCTTGTGACTTCCAATGGTCCAAGTACGAGTCATGTGCTTCTGGTAGTATAGGCATCTACTACCTTTCACATCTACTTATTCTTGTTCTAAGAACTGCCTAACAGTTCTCCAAGTTACCTCACAATAAAGTCATATAACAATTTAACACATTGGATAGTGTGACATAATTAGGGATTATATTACTTCATAAAAACGATTAAAATGCTATTCAATTTCACCATACTTCATGCCTCTTACATTAGGCTATAAAACATATTATTATCTATATAGGATGACCACTCTATATATTGAACTCCAGATGAGCAGCTCCCTTATTCTTGATCTCCTGCATCGACATTTGCATCATCAAGGATCATATCGTATGCTCTTACATGTGGCTATAATGGCACATTCGGCCTTGTTGATTCATCTTTCTTTGGGCAATTCCTCAGAATATGCTCCTTATCTCTACATCCATAACATACCCTATCATTGAATGTACAGTCTTTGGAATAGTGACCAGCCCTTCCGCACTTATAACAGGTTACTTCTCTGTCGCATCTCCCAAAGTGATTCGTCTTACACTTCTCACACCACTTGGCTTCATTGTTACTGCAGACCTCTTGTCGTTGGGATTATACTTCGAGAATCTACTTTTCTTATCGGATTTTCAAGATCCCTCAAGCTTCCTTTTCCATGTCTCTGCTTTTTCTAGGCCCTTTTCCCTTATCTGGGTCTCTACATTCTTATCCGCCTAGATGGCTGCTTTCAGAGTGGTTGCTAGCTTTACCATTGGACCAAAATCTGATGGTAGTCCACTAGCAAATTTATTTACTTTGGAAACTTCAGTAGGAACCAAGTAAGGAACTAGCTTCATCTTCTCAGTAAAAGCTGCAGTATACTCGTTGACACTCATCTTTCCTTTATTAATATTATGGAATTCATTGTTGATCTTCAGAAGATCTTGTTCAAAGAAGTTCTCCCAAGACATCTTACTTGCTTCTCCCTTTGGCATGGAATCAACCAACAACTTCCATTAGCTCCATAGTCCAGTCTTTAGCTGTCTGACCGTTAAGATGATCTTCTGTTTGTTGCTTCAGTCATAACTATCGAACACCATCTCTATTTCAGAGATCCAATCCATAACTTCCACTGGTGTTTGGCTCCCAGAAAGACATGGTGGTTTGAAAGCTATGAAGCCTTTGTACTTGCATCTATTTCTCTCAATCTCCTGGTCAAGGTTATTCCTTCTAACCTTTCGTGGTTCCTTATTCAAACTGAACCTTCATTTAATATTGGTTCATCAATCGGTGTAGTGACTTCTCTCTTATTGCCTTGGAGTAGTTGTATATTCTGCTCCATTTTCTCAGCTAGCATAACCTGTATCATGACTTGAAGTCCTGCCATCATGATTGGTTCAGCTGCTGGCATGAATTCTAGTACACGCTCGATTGCACGTCGTGGTTCAGGCTGCTGATTCTTGTTACCGCTTCCTAATTCTCCATGAGTTCGTATTATGACGCTTGTACATCAAACTATCGCTTAATGTATCAGAATAGTGAGTATATTATGATAGAGAAGCTTTTAATTATGTTTAGATGAATAATTCTCCTTATAACTCCAAAAATGATATGCCAGTTTTAATATATTAACTAAACGTTTAGAATCTTTAACACATAAAATTTCCAAATCGAGGTCGGCAATAGACCTAAAATCTAGTCAAGTAATAGAAATCTAGGTAGCCAACCTAAAGCATGATATAAATTATTTAGCACATAACAACAATTTAGGCATCTTATCCTAAGGTAAGATAGTGCTTGTAAATGTTCAAGTATACTACCTAAAATATAATAGACACACAACTTACGATCATCTCTTAGCATTCTAAGTTTAAGTCTGTAAGTCCTCAAATATTCCTACTTCTCTTAAACTAATGCTATGATACCAACTCCAACATCCCCAATTTTACGGCCTAAAAGACCTTTTCTTTATGCTTATTTAAAACAGAGTATTCTTTGTGATTGTCCCATAAAAGTATTTCCGCACAAATTTTTTTCATTGATTATTAGAACCTTGGGATTTTATAACTGATACAAGCAACATAAGTATAAACATAGTCATTACAAGCCTTACAATATCTTATTATACTAATGGCCTTTATCTCCTCGAATCTCTCATCAGATCACTATCTATGTACCTTTGTACTGATACCCGTGTTACAAAGAAAAGGAGTGGGTCAGGTTGGGAAACCTGGTGAGCACATAAGGTTTTCAACCGACAATATTATAATCTTTAATTATATATTTTTCGATAATCAAATAACCCAATACCTATTCCTGTTGTTCTCACTTCATACTCTTAATATAATGATCTCGATGGATCCTACCTAAATGAACTTTTCCAACAGTGATCGCCCTCTCCTAAAGGATCATTTCCAGCAGTGATCGTCATCTATACTTCCTTAAATAACTAGGCACAACAGTACGATAATACTTTGGGTGAACACAACAGTACGATAGTACTTTGGGTAAACACGACAGTATGATAGTACTTTGGGTGAGCACATTAGTACCACGATACTTTGGATGAGCACGTCAGTACAATAGTACTTTGGATGAGTACAATAGTACGATAGTAGTTTGGGTGAGCACAACACTATGATAGTACTTTGGTCACAACACAACAGGTTACACCTTATTATTTCACACAACCCTTTTACTAACCTATCACAACATTGATGGGTTTTCAGCATTCTAACACTCCTATGGTGTACATGCAACCCTAGAAACCTTGGATCTATGTTTGACTAAGATACATGCAAATAATTATTTTTCCAAGGTTCTTATCCTAACTAGCATGGCATGGGGTACTTGAATCAAATAAAACTAGTAGAATTACTTACCTTGTAGTAGTAGTTGATTGCTTGGAGTTTGAGAGCCTAGCACCAATAATGTGGATGCCTCAAATGGAAGTCACAAATCACCACAAACTTGGAAACTTGAGAGAATAGTCACCAACTTCTTGAAATCGGCCCTCTTAGTTTACACACATCAACTAGTGCAATTTCAAGAACCAAAGCCTCCTTTATATAGTGTGGTGGATTAGGGTTACATCCATGTAAACCCTAATACCCATGTCTTTTCATTTCTATGAGATCCATGGGTTAAAGCTCCATGGAGTATCCATGGACTTTCCATGCAAGCCTAGACCATTCCAAATAAGCATTAGCCCACATTATATAAATACAAGAGCCCATATTTAATTAGTCATACTTTTGATCTCTAAATTAATTCTAAATTAATTATAGATCAATACTAATTAAATAATATGATTTTATATTAATATATTAGGACTTATAATATATTAATAAATCATAACTTATACTATTCTCAAACGATTATCCATAAATTGTTCGGGTGAAGTGCAACCCAAATGGACCATGCCGGGTCGGGTCAAGTACATACCAAATATAGTTATGGACTTAGACACTATATCCAACAGTCTCCCACTTGGATAAGTCTAATAACTATAGTTGCAAGTATAACTTCAGGAACCGATCAGCAATCGTAGCTCTTTAAACTCTGTTGAACTATGAAGCGCCATTTTAGATAAGTGATCATATAATCCTCTGTTCTAGATATCAGCCGGATAAATACATGGAACATGGTCTTGCTTATTGTCCAGCATTTGTTTCCCGATTTCCGATTTGTTTGACATAGAACTTAACTGAACACATCAATTTAGTTCTGACCGGGCCCAATACATAGGTCAAAACAAAATCATCGAGGGGCCCAGACATCGCTTCTAATCCAAGAAGGAACAGATAAACTTCGACTCATATGTTTGCTCTACTACTTGTTGAATTACACACAAAGGTACGTTTTATAACATCGAGTTACCAATGCGTTTTCGTACAATCAATGCATAACCAACTCATAGGTAACAAATCATATGTCTAGGTTTGAAGACTTATATGATATTACCGTCTCACGATCACTCGAGATAAATTCCATGAAGTGATACAAGTGAGCGTGGGTTGAATCCAATACTCAGAACTTATGAGCACTCATGAGTGTTGTAGCCCCGCTTTGTCTAACATCTTAGACCTCTACAAGCCAACCCATGACAGTCTTGATTCATATCTACTTCCAACATATGACCGACTGAGGAGAGTTTGAATAATATGATATAAACCATAACATAATTATTCTGGAAGTCAAAACATGCAAAAAGAAATAATAGTAAACGATTGACAAGAGATAGCAACACTTTACTCATAAATAACAGCTTTTATTTAACATCAAATGTCAATTACATTTTACAAATTTCAAGATTATCTAACTACTAAAACAAATATCATCCTTCAGCCCTATGCTCTGAGCATGCTGGAGATGCTTAGTCCGAGTCAGTCCCTTCGTGAGGGGATCTGCTGGGTTCTCATCCGATGATACCCTCTTTGCCACGAGGATTCCTTCTTCTATTCGATGTCAGATGAAGTGATATTTTCTGTCAATGTGTCTGGATCTCCCATGATCTCTTGGTTCCTTGGCTAAGGCAACCGCACTATTGCTGTCACAGAAAATCTCCATTGGCTCCTTTATAGCTGGTACAACTCCAAGGTCTCCGATGAAGTTCTTTAGCCATATAGCCTCCTTTGCTGCCTCGCTTGCTGCTATATACTCTTATTCACAAGTGGAATCAGCCACTGTCTCCTACTTGGAACTTTTCCAAGTAATTGCCCCTCCGTTTAGAGTAAAGACCCAGCCCGACTGAGAGCGGAAATTATCCCTGTCTGTCTGAAAGCTAGCATCACTGTACCCTACAACTCTCAAGTCCTCACTGCCACCGAGGGTAAGGACCCAGTCGTTAGTCCTCCGTAGGTACTTGAGGATATTCTTTACCGCAGTCCAGTGTGCCTTGCCAGGGTTCCCCTGATACCTGCTAACCATGCTCAAAGCAAAGGCTACATCAGGTCGAGTACACGTCATAGCATAAATGATCGATCCTACAGCTGAAGCATAAGGTATTTGACTCATTTCTGCTATCTCAACCTCAGTACTAGGGCTTTGTGTCTTACTCAATCTGGCGTTACTCTGGATGGGTAACTCTCCTTTCTTGGAGTTATGCATGTTGAACCTTTTCAACACTTTGTCCACATAGGTGCTTTGACTAAGTCCAATTAGTCTTTTACTCCTGTTTCTCAAAATCCTTATCCCTAGGATATAGGCAGCTTCTCCAAGGTCCTTCATAGCGAAACACTTCCCAAGCCAGGACTTTACTTCCTGCAGGGTTGGGATGTCATTTCCTATGAGTAGTATGTCATCCACATACAGTACCAAAAAGCTGACTATACTCCCACTAGCCTTGATATAGACACAATATTCATCTTCACTCCTTGAAAAGCCAAATTCTTTGACTTTCTCATCAAAGCAAAGATTCCATCTGCGAGGTGCCTGTTTTAATCCATAAATGGATTTCTTGAGCTTACATACTCTACTAGGGTACTCTGTACTGACAAAACCCTCTGGCTGAACCATGTAAACATCTTCAGCCAACTTTCCATTAAGGAAAGCGGTTTTGACATCCATTTGCCATATTTCATAATCATGAAATGCAGCAATGGCTAACAGAACCCTAATAGACTTAATCTTGGCCACTGGTGAAAAGGTCTCATCATAATCAACTCCCGGAGTTTGAGAATAACCCTTTGCAACCAGTCGTGCCTTATAAGTGTGTACATTACCATCCATGTCGGTCTTCTTCTTGAAGATCCATTTGCACCCAACTATCTTACGATCAGGTACATTGTCAACCAAGTTCCAAACTTGATTGTCAAACATGGACTGTATCTCGCTATCCATAGCCTCTTTCCATTTAGCAGCCTCAGGGCCTGTTATGGCTTCCGTGTAGCTGTTAGGCTCATCCAGATTTACCAGTGTGTTATCACTGATAAGTGTCTCACCTTCTGCACTAATATGAAAACCATAATAATGCTCAGGTGCATTCCTAACCCTGGTGGAACGCCTCAGAGGTATAGATTCTTCAGTCGGCTCAACAGGAGTTTCCTCCCCAGGTTGAGGGCTAGGGTTTGAGGTTCCTTCACCACTTGACTCTTGAATTTCCTCAAGGTCAATTTGCCTCCCACTGTCTCCTTAGCTCATGAATTCTCTCTCTCGAAAGAATCCTATTCTTGCTACAAAGACCACATTATCACTAGGTCTGTAGAAGATGTAACCAAAGGATTTCTGTGGGCAGCCGATGAAAATACACCTTTCGCTTCGGGGTTCGAGCTTATCGTGAGTCTCACGTCTCACGAAAGCCTCGCAACCCCAAATCTTGATGTGGTCTAGATTGGGAACTTTTCCAGTCCACAACTCGTGAGGTGTTTTGGCAACCTTCTTTGTAGGGACTAGATTAAGGATATGGGCGGTAGTCTCTAAGGCATACCCCCAAAATGAGATTGGTAGCGAAGCTCGACTCATCATGGAACGAACCATGTCCAACAAGGTCTGATTACGCCTCTCAGCTACACCATTCAACTGTGGTGTCCTAGGAGGTGTCAATTATGAGACAATCCCACATTCCTTAAGATGGTCAAGGAACTCAGTACTAAGATACTCACCACCACGATCGGATCGAATCGTCTTAATGTTCCTGCCCAACTGATTCTCCACTTCTTGTTTAAACTCTTTGAATTTCTCAAAGGTTTCTGACTTATGCTTGATTAGGTAGACATATCCATATCTACTAAAATCATCAGTAAAAGTCACATAGAACCGATTAGCATCTCTTGTGGCGGTGCTGAAGGGTCCACACACATCCGTGTGTATGAGGTCCAACAAACCTTCACCCCTAGCACAAGTGCCAGTAAAAGGTGACTTTGTCATTTTACCAAGCAAACAAGATTCACAACTATCATCTGACTTTAGGTCAAATGACTCCAAGACTCCATCCTTTTGGAGTTGGCCTATGCATTTCTTGCTTACATGTCCAAGACGACAATGCCATAAGGATGCTTTATCTAAGCTAGTGGAAGAGTTAATACACAATAGATTATTTCCTAGATTATCTACAACAGATACAGTTTCATACACGCCATCACAAGGTAATGCTTTAAAATAAAGAACATTATTAAAGAAAGCATCAATACTACCATTATTATTATCAAAATAAAAGGTAAAACCTTGTTTATACAATGCATGAAAGGAAATAACATTTCTTGCCATTTCTGGCGAATAATAACATTTATTCAAATCTAATGTAAATCCACTATTTAGCACTAAGGAATAAACTCCTATCTTGGTGACAGGTGAAGCTTTCCTGTTTCCCATGATCAAGTTTATCTTTCCCTGCTCCACATTCTCACTTCTTTTTAGTCCCTGCAAATCACAACATATGTGAATACCACAACCTGTATCAAGGACCCAAGACTTAGAATGAGGTGAGTTATTAGACAATATAGTGTATATACCTGCATGGTTGGGTTTTACTTTCCCATCCTTCAAATCTTGCTGGTACTTTGGGCAGTTTCGCTTCCAGTGCGACTTTTCATGGCAATAGAAGCATTCAGCCTCATTAGGGTTAGCAGAAGGAGTGACAAAACATTTCTTGGTTTTGCTTGAAGAGGAGCCTTCAAGGGTCTTACCCTTGGTACCCTTAGAAGGGTTCTTTCTCTTCTTCCCTTTGTCATGCCCGATTGCCAAGACATTGGCCGCAGTTAGAGTAGGAGTAGGAGTAGTAACAACCGACTTACCCTTTAGACCACTTTAGGCGGTCTTTAAGAGTCCTTGAAGTTTGCTGAGGGTGACTTCTTCCTTGTTCATGTGATATGTCATGCGAAATTGATCATAACACGATGGCAAGGAGTGCAAAATGATGTCTATTGCTAACTCCTCAGGGAAGTTCACATTCAGCTTCAGTAAACGGTCCACATACCTTTGCATTTTCTGCATGTGGCCCGTGATGGGTTCACCATCCTTCATTCGGGTTGTTATCATGGAGGAGATTATTTCATATCGCTCTTGACGAGCACTTTGATGGTAGCGGTCCATCAAGTCCTGGTGCATCTCAAAAGGATAATAGTCCTCATAGGACTTTTGGAGCTCGGCTGTCATGGTGGCCATCATGATGCATGCCACTTTTGTAGCATCTCTTTCATGTACCTCATATTCAGCAAGCTCTTCAGGAGTAGCAGTTGGCTCAGGTACCTTCAGCTCCTTGTCGAGAACATATTCTTTGTTCTCATACCGAGTGACCATCCTGATGTTTCTGATCCAATCTGTAAAGTTGGACCCATCAAAGATGACTCTCCCACAAAGATTCATGAGAGAGAAGGAGCTAGTAGGGTTTGAGCCAGAAGCATTGTTATTGGAAGACATCTGAAGAGAAGAGGGAATAGATTAGATTAGATATAGAGATAGTCCTTAACAAAACACCCAAATGTAATATTAAGGCTAGGACCCAACACAATATTTTATCACTTAGAAGAGGGATGCCGTAATCTAAGCTATAAGATATTTGAAGGTAGGTGAATGACGATTCACCAATTTCCACCATGAAAAATGAAATATTTAATTAGGTTTTAATTGGTTTAGAAACTCCTAGATTCTTTGAGATTCATTGAACTTTCTTCAATGGCATGTTTCAATCTCGAGTGTGCCCTTCAAGTTTTGTGACTGGGATGCCGAGGATCACAAAACAAGGTGTGAAGTAACCATGCAAATTACTTGGTACCCTTAATGTATTACCCCTCAATCGATGTGCCGGTTAACCACACACGCTCCATCGATACTATGATAAACATTAAGTCACCCTTTACCTACCTTGTTAAGTTCAAGTTAGTGTGCCGGTTAACCATACACGCTCCACTAACGACTTAAACAAAGTGTAAAGTGTAGTTTCATGGATTAGCACCTTATTCACTTTTTCCTAAAATAACTAAGATTGGGAATTCAATAAAGTTTAGTTACTTTAGTATTATCATTATACTTTTAATGATAATTTATAAGTCCTTGTCCTACCCGTTCGGCTAACGACCCTGCACAGATCAAGGAAGCGGTGGGTGAGAGTGGACACCCATTAAGTTGCCATTTTATAGGCAACAACCTTATACCCCCCTTATAGACCGGCTTCGTGAATGAGGCGTACTAGCGGTAAGACGACTTGATCTTATACATATATAAATATTATTAAACTTATAATATTATAAAGTATAAGGGTTGAATTTTAACTTTTAAAATTCTAGGGGTTGGAACTAAAGTTTTTAATATGACTTTACATGTTCCAAAACTTGAGGGCAAGTTTTGTAAACTTTCAAAACTTTTCATTTCTCATAACTTATGAGTTAATGGTTATTAAAAATGAATACTCTTCATTTTTTTTGTAACCTATGTGTTCTTTTAATGGTTATTTATAAATGTGACTTTTGGTTATCCATAACTTAAGAACTAGTTATGGACTCCATTAAAACACATAAAGATCAAGAATTAATCTAATCAATTATTAGCACATAATTTCTATGATCTTTTAAACTCATATGTTTATGAATGTTCATATCAAAAATTTCAAGAATCGTAAGTACATATACAAAACTTGAAATTTTGATACGAGCTTTTGAACAAAACTTCGATTTTCAAGTTTTTTTTTTTTTTTGCATCAAGTATCAAATAAACAAACCAGGCTCTGATACCACTGATGAGTTTTCAGCATTCTAACACTCCTATGGTGTACATGCAACCCTAGAAACCTTGGATCTATGTTTGACTAAGATACATGCAAATAATTATTTTTCCAAGGTTCTTATCCTAACTAGCATGGCATGGGGTACTTGAATCAAATAAAACTAGTAGAATTACTTACCTTGTAGTAGTAGTTGATTGCTTGGAGTTTGAGAGCCTAGCACCAATAATGTGGATGCCTCAAATGGAAGTCACAAATCACCACAAACTTGGAAACTTGAGAGAATAGTCACCAACTTCTTGAAATCGGCCCTCTTAGTTTACACACATCAACTAGTTCAATTTCAAGAACCAAAGCCTCCTTTATATAGTGTGGTGGATTAGGGTTACATCCATGTAAACCCTAATACCCATGTCTTTTCATTTCCATGAGATCCATGGGTTAAAGCTCCATGGAGTATCCATGGACTTTCCATGCAAACCTAGCCCATTCCAAACAAGCATTAGCCCACACTATATAAATACAAGAGCCCATATTTAATTAGTCATACTTTTGATCTCTAAATTAATTCTAAATTAATTATAGATCAATACTAATTAAATAATATGATTTTATATTAATATATTAGGACTTATAATATATTAATAAATCATAACTTATACTATTCTCAAACGATTATCCATAAATTGTTCGGGTGAAGTGCAACCCAAATGGACCATGCCGGGTCGGGTCAAGTACATACCAAATATAGTTATGGACTTAGACACTATATCCAACAAACATATCATTCATTATTTCACACATCCCTTCAGTAAGATATCACATCCTCTTATCCATTTGTCTCACATAACCCTCCACTACCCAATCATATTTTAAGTAGGATGAATATATAGTTTAATCAAGTAATAGCTATATCATGTTGCACAAATATATTAAGCACAACTAAAAAACACACATAACATTTAAATAATTAGAATACATGTATCTATGTGTAAGTTGAAAGTAACTATGCACTCGTTATAGTGGATGACTCAAAATTTGGGTAGTACTTCGCCTAATAATTTAGCTTTTCCTTTGATGTGACCTAGGTAAGATTATCACTAAGTTTTAGTCTTATATTCTTTGTGACTAATGATAGTCTAGATTCCTCAATAATCCCAATGTCTACTGATATATACCTAATAAGGAGGAACCAAATAAGATCATATCAGAGGTAAGGTCCGTTTGATATATAGAGTATACTGTTTGGAAATCCCACTTAAAACACCTCACTAAATCTATCCTAGACATCACCATCGTAAGTAGATCAATCGGTAATACTGTAACATCCTGATGGCGAGGTACTTCTAATTTCAACCCTATAATTTAATTATATTGCATTTCAGTCCCTAAGTAGAAGAAAGTGTTCATTGGAAGCCCTAGTGACATTTTTGTAATTTGAGAGAAATGGGAGTACACCATGCGTACTTGCGTACGCTTAGAATACTAGGGCGTGCCCTAGTATGTTGGGCGTACATCAGCATACGCGGGGCGTACTTGCCAGATTTGGAAACCCTAATTTTTAGGGTTTAGCTCATATATAAGCATCCTTATAACCTCATTTCCCCTCACCTCATCAGCCTCCATCCCTCTTGAGACGTTTTGCAACCCTAGTCCACCTTGAGAAGCCATTTCTAGCCTAAAAGTGTGTATTTGTGTGTCTAAAGGACGAAGGAAGAAAGCCAACATCATCTTGAAAGAGTGAAGCACTGTGGATCTAGGACTTCTTCTTCATTTGCAATCATTCGAAGGTAAAAAGCTTGCAACTTTGTCTTTCAATCATATAGATCTAGAAATGGGGGTTTTAGTGATGCTTTTGGTCCCAAAATGTTATATGTTGAGCATGGCATGTTCTTGACGTTATAAGCTATCTTTTCAGGCCCTTGGAAGGGTCCTAAGTTATAAAAATGAAGTACCAATGGTTACTTTTGCTCCATGAATCTTTTAGAAGGTCTTAATGGAATAAGACCTTGTGTTAAGCACTTATTTGACATGCTAGGTCATAAAGCTGGAGACTTTATAACTCCTAAGAGTATTTTAGCCATGGATCTGAAGTTTGGACGTAAGAGCTTATGTCATTAAGCTCTTAATGGGATTTTTGGACTTGCGAGGGTATGTCTCGTGTACTTGGAGCACGTCCTACATATGAGTTCCACCACCCTGATGGTGGTCAACATGCGAGGATGGAGTGCGCCCCGCGTACTCGCACTGGATCAATTCGTTTAAGTTCACTCGATTGGGTTGACTCGACTTGGTTGACTTAGTTGGTTTGACCAATTGACTTTAACCAAGTTTGGCCTTGAGGGTATTTTCGGTGTTTTGGGATTTTAATGGAAATTGGTCATTGGTGGGAATAGGTGTCGGTTAGAGAGATGATATTCAGAGTCAGGACCTCATCAGATTATGTTCAGTTTGTAAGGTGAGTTTTCCTCACTGTACTTGCGGGTCGAAGGCACCAAGGTCGACCCTTTGGATTTGATATTTTGTTATGTATGCTATTGTGTTGTAGAAAATTGTTAGATCGGTATCCTGTTATATAGGATGTTGCTAGGCTTAATGACCAGTTGATCTGTCTGTTTGTCTGTTGGTTGATTATATGTTTATCTGTTATGTATATGTGCACACATTTGGTTGGTGGTTGAGGCTTTACTACTTTGTGCGCGAGCCAACAGACCGGCGGCATTCCAACTCGATGGTTGAGTGGGCCCGGGGGTATTCCATCCCGAGTATGATAGGACCCGTTGTGTATTGGCATTCCAACCTGATGGTTGAGGGGCCTAGGGTATTCCAACCTAATGGTTGACTGGACCCATAATGTATTGGCATTTCAACCCGATGGTTGAAGGGTCTGGGGTATTCCAACCTGATGGTTGATTGGACTTGACGTGTTGTTATTGTATATGTTATTTTTTGTGTGTTGGTGCCAAGCAGGATCTCACTAAGTGTTGGCTTATAGTTTTGGGTTATGTTTCAGGTACTTCAGATGACCGTGGGAAGGCGAAGGCGTGACCCTACACATCCTCATGTTTTGACTTATGATTTTGGGAAAACTCTGATGTTCGAATGTTTTTGAAAACTATGTTTGTAAACAAATTGTGAATTAGGTTGTTTTAAAAAGTTTAAATTTATCATGATTTTTATGGATGTTACAAGTTGGTATCAGATCCTTGGTTTGAGTGAATTGGAGGAACACTCGTGTGAATCCAGTCTCAAACTAAGGAAAAAGATTTTTAAAAAATGATTTTCAAATTGTTTTTAAAATAATCAAAGAGGATGCGATGTGTACGATCAACTGAAACCTGTAAGTAGACCCCAAATTACCACACTGTTATTTGATCTTCTGATATATTAGAAAAGTATGCTAGTGATAGGTTAGGGATCTTCAGGAATTTCATAATAGAATTGCCTAATTATATGATGCTTGATAGTATATTCAGCACCGGTGTGCTGTTTATCTGGCTTATGTGGTTGATACCCGGGTTGGGGAGCAAACTGCAGTTTCAGAGGTTCCAGTTGTCAGGGAGTTTACTGATGTATTTTCGGAGGAGCTACCTGGCGTGCCTACCAAGGGGCAGGTCGAGTGCAAGATTGAGCTTGTGCCAGGTGCGGCCCCGATTGCATAGGCGTCGTACCGCTTGGTACCGCCTGAGATGCTAGAGTTTTCATCTCAGCTGTAGGAGCTGCTAGGCAAGCAGTTCATTAGACCGAGCAGTTCTTCGTAGGGAGTGCCAATATTGTTCGTCAAGAAGAAGGATGTTCACACCGGATGCACATTGATTATCAGGAATTAAACAAGTTAACGGTGAAGAACCGTTATCCCTTTCACGAATTGATGGCCCCTTTGATCAGTTTTAGGGTGCATCTTGGTTCTCCAATATCGATTTGAGGTCCGGGTATCATCAGGTGAGAGTGAGAGATGATGATGTGGATGTGGATTAAATGTCTAAGCCCATAACTATTATTGGTATGTACTCGACCCGAGAGTAGCATGGTCCATTTGGGTTGCATATCATCAGGACAATTTGTTAAGATGGATTCTTGAGAGAAGGTTATATATGATTTGTTAATATATTATAAGTTATAATATATTAATATGAAATCATATGTTTTAATTAGTATTGGTCAAGAATTAATTTGGAATTAATTTTGTGATCAAAAAAGAGTAATTAAATCTATGGGGACTAATTATGGTAATTCATTATATTTATATGTGTTGGGCTTATGATCCATGTTGGACCAAGTTTACGTATGGATACATAAAGAGTTGGGCCACATGAACCATGGATCATAATACCCATGGGTATGGATTTGGGTTATACCCATAACCCTTGAAATCCTACATATAAATACAAGCTTCATAACCTAAAATACGCAACTAAGACTTGTACTTGGAGTTCATGGAGGTGTTTTTGGGTGCATGGAATTCTCTCTCAAGTTCCACCTTTGTTCATGATGTGTTGTGACTTCATTTGAGGCTTCCATACTATTGGGGCTAAGCACTTAAGGCCAAATACATCAAGACTTCAAGCTACATAAAAGGTATGTTACTCTAACCAGCATCTTGTATGGTATATGTCAATTGCATGCTAGTTATAGGCTTAATACCTTGGAAACATCATTGCATGTATAATTAGTGAAAACATAGATCCAAGATATTTAGGGTTGTATGTGCACCATAGGATGTTGTAGTATACAAAACCCAACAGTGGTATCAGAGCCTAGGCTTGGTTTTCAATTGTACTTGATGCAATAGCTTGAAAATCGAAATTATGGCTTTCTGGACTGTGGACTCGCCGAGTCCACTGGGGGACTCGCCGAGTCCAAGAGTAAACTCATCCAACTCGCCGAGTTGGTTCCCGCACTCGACGAGTTGGTGCTCCAGAGGGCAGATTTTCGATTTTTAAGGCTGGAATTGGACTATGATCATTACCCTAAACTGCTTTTGAACTTATAAACCTGTTTTTGATGTGGTAATGATCATGCTAATCCAATTTCAAAGATAATTGTCAAACAGTCAAAGTTTCAGGTTTTATATTAAGTTCATATGATTCTTGAAAAATGTTGATATGAATTATCTTGTTCTTATGAGTTAGTTTAGATTAATAGAAAAATTATGTGATAATTGGTTTTCGATTCAAATTAATCTAAAAGTTGTTCATAATATGAGTTTTTGTAATTTGTCCTCAAGTTATATGAAAAGTCTCATTTATGAATTTTAAAACTCATAAAATTTCCATAAGATATGAAAATGAAGAGTCTCATTTTTAAATGTTTTTAAAGTCTTCCATAACTTGTCCTCAAGTTATGGAACTTGAAGAGTTTTTCATTAAACTACTTTAAACTCATAAGTTATGGAAACCAAAAGTTTTTGAATTGTTCAAAACTTGCCCTCAAGTTTTGGAATTTGTAAAGTTCCCCCCCCCCCATGAATACTTTAATTCCAAGTTAAACCTTTAGAATTTTAATAGTTTAAAATTCAACCCTTATACTATTATAATATTATAGGTTTAATATTTATATATATAAGAGTAAGTCAGTCTTACCGTTAGTAGGCCTCATTCACGAAGTCGGTCTATAAGGGGGGTATAAGGTTACTGCCTATAAAATGGTAGTTTAATGGGTGTCCACTCTCACCCACCGCTTCCTTGACTGGTGGAGGGTCGTTACCCGAACGGGTAGGACAGGACATTAATTCTCCCTTCATTACAAGTATAATGATAAATACTAAGTAACTAAAAACTTATAAATTCCCAATCTTAGTTACTTAGGAAAATGTGAATTTGGTGCTAACCCATGAAATTGCACTTTGCACCTTGTTAAGTCGTTAGTGGAGCGTGTGTGGTTAACCGGCACACTAATCTAGGACTGACAAAGTTGATTTGCATGGTTTTCACTCCTAGTTTGTGATCCTCGGCATCCCAGTCACAAACTTGAAGGGCACAATCGAGATTTAAACATGCCATTGAATAGTTCAATGAATCTCAAAAGATCTAGGAGTTTCAATTAATTTAAAACCTAATGTTAAATGTCGTTTTTCATGGTGGAAATTGGTAAATCGTCATTTACGTACCTTCAAATATTTTATAGCTTGGATTACGGCATCCCTCTTCCAAGTTATAAAATATTGTGTTGGGTCCTAGCCTTAATATTTCATATTGGGTGTTATATTAAGGACTTAAATCAATTAACTTGAATTTCTCCCATTGTAGATGTCTGGTTCAGACAACTATGATCTTCCCAAATCTCTTGGAACAAGCTTTCCTAATGAAGATGATGTCCCGCGATTGGATCATGGAAATCATACTTCTCTTCCTCCACCTCCTCCAATTATTCTCCCTAAGCCACAAGTTCTTGAAAAGTTCAAGGTAGCTCAATCCCTATTGGCAAGCAGTGTCTATATGTACTCACATCTTGGAGATGAAGTCTCATATTGACAAGCTGGGAGAGTTGGGTGTCAAAGTCTCAAGGAAGTTGAATGTTGATTGGGTTCTTCGATCACTTTTCGAGTCATATAGTGAGTTCATTAAGGACTGCTATGTGACAGACCACGACATGACCCTTAATGATCTTACCTATTTGCTTGATGTTGCTGAATCAATAATGATTTGGAGCACTGGTGAAGCAAATTTGATTGGAAGATCTACTTCCCAAACTGACATGGACATTGACAATGGTAACATTAGAAGTCCAGAAAAGTCTTCTCTTCCCAATGGAAAGGGATCGGCCATAGTCAACTCGGTTGACCAAATGGTAAAGAGAAAGGCTGAGTCTGAGATAGTCCCGTGTACCATTCCTAAAGAGTCCATATGTTTCTATTGCCAAAGGAAGGGGCGTTGGTTGCGAAGGTGCCCTATTTACCTGAAAGATCATAAGGATGGTAAAGTCAAAAGTTTGACTCTACTTCGGGTGAAGTCCACTATCTAACTCTATTAAGTTCCTATTTTGAGATTCTTATTACATGATGTGACCAGGTCGCATTTTGATGTTTTAAGAATCAAAGAAAAGAGAGGAAGCTTAAAAGAAGAGTAAGCTGATTCTGATCGTGAATAGATGGATTTCGATCGCATGGTTCAATGATTAGAATTTTGAGCTGATGCTTAAGAGTTATGACAGATTGCTTAGGAATGCATAATAACCTAAATTTCATATGTATTTGCATTATAAGGATAAGTTTTTCCGCAATTTTAAAATAAAAGGAAATTTTTCATTTTATTTATTTTAAGTATCCTTACAATGGGAATTGTGAAAATTGTTGTTTATATGATTCCATTGATAGCAATATTGGAAAATAGATTTGATTCTTTCGTTTGTGGTAGTATCATAATTTACCAAATAAGGAAAGATTCTCATCACCCAAGTTTCAGTTGGATAGAAACTTGGAATCATGCAACTTGTATGATGAATGAGAATTTTTCATCTTTGGAAAATTAAGACTAATTCCTTGTTCACATGTTCGTGTGAGTCAAGTGAAGGACTATAGGATCGGGTACACTTGGTTGTGCGTTGGTCAGGACCACCACAAAGATTGATAAGGCTATTCTTCATGATTTACTAAAGTTTAGTAAATATGGTTATTCTTACAAGTTTAAGTATAATTTTGAAACATTGGAAAAGTTTCAATGTATGGCAGGACGAATGAGAAGAATCAAATTAGGCAGAAAGATAAAAGTTTCTCCAATCTGAAAAGATGGGAGAGTACTTCAGTATCATGTTTTATGATCATCCTAATGATTATGGAAAACCATATCACAATTGATCCTCTAAGGACATCATAGTGCACTTGTTTGACTAAGAAGAGGAATCGTGAATTGTTGAAATGGTTAAATCAAAAGATGAATCATACTTCGCTCCAAAATTGAGTTTTAGAGTAATACTACAAGATCTAGCCTTGAGTAACATAATGTTAAGAAGGTTTAAAACACTTATCAAATGTAGAGTAAAATGTTTTCTACTCTTGTACATTTGAAATTGGTGAGTTGTGATGTTTTGGATAAAACAAAGACCAACTAAGGCCAATTGTGTGAAGTGTTTGTCTTGATAAGAATCCGCACTAACTCTTGAATATTTGCTTTGTCAAGGAATGGTTTTTGACAAGAGAATCTTATATGTCAAGAGGTCAGTGGGAGTCTTAAAGATCTAGAAAAGTTGCAAGAACTAATCAAGGGTATTATTTATCACTAGCACACGACTTGAGGTTTATAACCTATCGTGTTGACATATTCTTGTTTCTGTGCCCATTCCAGTTAAAGTTGACTATGCATGTGAGTTCTATGAGTTCTCAGTTGTTTGCATAACTACCTGGAAGCAATGGTAGGTCCTTGTGCTGTCGGGTGGCAAGAAAACTAAGATTAAACAAGTTCAGTCCATATGAGTTTGGATTTGTCACTAACCTTGTCTTGTGATTATGGTTATGACAAATTTACATGGATAGGAACACATACACCATAAAAATATAAGTGTCATAAGGTTTCTCTCCAATCATGAAAATGATGGTGAGGAAATGCTTTCACTAAGTAGATTTTAAGTAGATAGCAATTGTGATATTTGCATTCTCAAAGTCGTTAGTGGAGCGTGTGTGGTTAACCGGCATGCTAACATGGACTAGTAAGAATGGAAAAAGGTCTAAACATTATGATTACGACATCCCTCTTCGTAAGTGTTTAGACACACATGTGAGCTGTCTAAGGAAAGGTGTATGATTTTGATAAAGTCTTATCAAAGCATCTCGTATCAGAAATCTGAACTTTGGTAAGAAAGTCAATTAGTATTGATTTCTAGAAGTCCAGCTGATTTCTGGATATATGTCAAAGCTAGTGGGAGCATAAGTGTTATGCTAATAATTATCATGTTAGTGGGAGCATGATTATTATGTTAGGTGTTGCAAGTTAGAAATGTTAATTATAGAAAACAAAAGTTTCAATTTGCAAAGTTTCGGGGTTTGGAAAGTTGTTATGCTATATGTGATAACCCAAAATGTTTTGCCTTGAAAGTCCAGCCATTCAATTCAACCGTTTTTCAGACTCGTTTCTGCTATCTTTTAGCATTTTTTAGAGTCTGTTTAAGGGTTTAAAACTCAGTACAATCAAGCTATGGGCTCAGGGAAGTGTCAGCTAAAGTTCTTCGCGTTGAAATCGAGCCGAACACTCCATCCAAGGGAGTGTATGGCCGTACACATGAGTGTACGGCCGTACACCCATGTTGATCGTACACACTCTCCCATATGTAGAGGATCCCTTCATTTTTCAGTCATTTCTCACATTTCCAAGTCTAGAAATCGGATTCTCTCTCAAGTATCATCGAGTTCTTCATCCTAGATCTTCAAAAACGTAAGTGTTTTTTCCACCTTTGAGTTGTTATCCTTCTTAATCATGTATCACCCTTTGATTACATCCATGAAAACATCTTTTTATGTTAGATCTTCAAGATCTTCATCTTTCACCAAGAACACACACTTGTTCTTGGTGGTTGTGAACCCCCTTCAAGCCTCCAAAACGTAAGTATCCTTTCCCTATGCTTAGTACACGTTAAGATCTCTTGTTAAACACCTTAGAAACGACCATTTTGCAAGAACAAAAGGAGTTTATGGCCGTACACACCTCAAAACACTCCCAAAGGCCCTCCAAAATAAGAACTTAGTGCACATTCTTGATGAGCAATAGACCCTCTAGCTTCCCCATGGTTCAAAACACCATGTTCTGCATATTTTACCATGAGTGTACGTCCGTACACTCCATGGCCGTATACTCGATAATGTGGTCGTATGCACCCCTTTGATGAATCACATGTGATTCTAACACTTAGTCCAAGTATTTCCTAGTCCCTAAGGGTGTTTCTGATGGGTTTTGAGCATTCTAACACTCCTATGGTGTACATGCAACCCTAGAAACCTTGGATCTATGTTTGACTAAGATACATGCAAATAATTATTTTTCCAAGGTTCTTATCCTAACTAGCATGGCATGGGATACTTGAATCAAATAAAACTAGTAGAATTACTTACCTTGTAGTAGTAGTTGATTGCTTGGAGTTTGAGAGCCTAGCACCAATAATGTGGATGCCTCAAATGGAAGTCACAAATCACCACAAACTTAGAAACTTGAGAGAATAGTCACAAACTTCTTGAAATCGGCCCTCTTGGTTTACACACATCAACTAGTCTTATTTCAAGAACCAAAGCCTCCTTTATATAGTGTGGTGGATTAGGGTTACATCCATGTAAACCCTAATACCCATGTCTTTTCATTTCCATGAGATCCATGGGTTAAAGCTCCATGGAGTATCCATGGACTTTCCATGCAAGCCTAGCCCATTCCAAATAAGCATTAGCCCACACTATATAAATACAAGAGCCCATATTTAATTAGTCATACTTTTGATCTCTAAATTAATTCTAAATTAATTATAGATCAATACTAATTAAATAATATGATTTTATATTAATATATTAGGACTTATAATATATTAATAAATCATAACTTATACTATTCTCAAACGATTATCCATAAATTGTTCGGGTGAAGTGCAACCCAAATGGACCATGTCGGGTCGGGTCAAGTACATACCAAATATAGTTATGGACTTAGACACTATATCCAACAGTCTCCCACTTGGATAAGTCTAATAACTATAGTTGCAAGTATAACTTCAGGAACCGATCAGCAATCGTAGCTCTTTAAACTCTGTTGAACTATGAAGCGCCATTTTAGATAAGTGATCATATAATCCTCTGTTCTAGATATCAGCCGGATAAATACATGGAACATGGTCTTGCTTATTGTCCAGCATTTGTTTCCCGATTTCCGATTTGTTTGACATAGAACTTAACTGAACACATCAATTTAGTTCTGACCGGGCCCGATACATAGGTCAAAACAAAATCATCGAGGGGCCCAGACATCGCTTCTAATCCAAGAAGGAACAGATAAACTTCGACTCATATGTTTGCTCTACTACTTGTTGAATTACACACAAAGGTACGTTTTATAACATCGAGTTACCAATGCGTTTTCGTACAATCAATGCATAACCAACTCATAGGTAACAAATCATACGTCTAGGTTTGAAGACTTATATGATATTACCGTCTCACGATCACTCGAGATAAATTCCATGAAGTGATACAAGTGAGCGTGGGTTGAATCCAATACTCAGAACTTATGAGCACTCATGAGTGTTGTAGCCCCGCTTTGTCTAACATCTTAGACCTCTACAAGCCAACCCATGACAGTCTTGATTCATATCTACTTCCAACATATGACCGACTGAGGAGAGTTTGAATAATATGATATAAACCATAACATAATTATTCTGGAAGTCAAAACATGCAAAAAGAAATAATAGTAACGATTGACAAGAGATAGCAACACTTTACTCATAAATAACAGCTTTTATTTATCATCAAATGTCAATTACATTTTACAAATTTCAAGATTATCTAACTACTAAAACTAATATCATCCTTCAGCCCTATGCTCTGAGCATGCTGGAGATGCTTAGCCCGAGTTAGTCCCTTCGTGAGGGGATCTGCTGGGTTCTCATCCGATGATACCCTCTTTGCCACGAGGATTCCTTCTTCTATTCGATGTCTGATGAAGTGATATTTTCTGTCAATGTGTCTGGATCTCCCATGATCTCTTGGTTCCTTGGCTATGGCAACCACACTATTGCTGTCAAAGAAAATCTCCATTGGCTCCTTTATAGCTGGTACAACTCCAAGGTCTCCGATGAAGTTCTTTAGCCATATAGCCTCCTTTGATGCCTCGCTTGCTGCTATATACTCTGATTCACAAGTGGAATCAGCCTTTGTCTCCTGCTTGGAACTTTTCCAAGTAATTGCCCCTCCATTTAGAGTAAAGACCCAGCCCGACTGAGAGCGGAAATTATCCCTGTCAGTCTGAAAGCTAGCAT
The DNA here is from genome assembly GCF_052849685.1 of Lactuca virosa. Classification (NCBI taxonomy): domain Eukaryota; kingdom Viridiplantae; phylum Streptophyta; class Magnoliopsida; order Asterales; family Asteraceae; genus Lactuca; species Lactuca virosa. Next base: position 283,760,818 of record NC_136427.1, on the reverse strand, counting down.
CACTGTACCCTACAACTCTCAAGTCCTCACTGCCACCGAGGGTAAGGACCCAGTCCTTAGTCCTCCGTAGGTACTTGAGGATATTCTTTACCGCAGTCCAGTGTGCCTTGCCAGGGTTCCCCTGATACCTGCTAACCATGCTCAAAGCAAAGGGTACATCAGGTCGAGTACACGTCATAGCATACATGATCGATCCTACAGCTGAAGCATAAGGTATTCGACTCATTTCTGCTATCTCAGCCTCAGTACTAGGGCTTTGTGTCTTACTCAATCTGGCGTTACTCTGGATGGGTAACTCTCCTTTCTTGGAGTTATGCATGTTGAACCTTTTCAACACTTTGTCCACATAGGTGCTTTGACTAAGTCTAATTAGTCTTTTACTCCTGTTTCTCAAAATCCTTATCCCTAGGATATAGGCAGCTTCTCCAAGGTCCTTCATAGCGAAACACTTCCCAAGCCAGGACTTTACTTCCTGCAGGGTTGGGATGTCATTTCCTATGAGTAGTATATCATCCACATACAGTACCAAAAAGCTGAATATACTCCCACTAGCCTTGATATAGACACAAGATTCATCTTCACTCCTTGAAAAGCCAAATTCTTTGATTTTCTCATCAAAGCAAAGATTCCATCTGCGAGGTGCATGTTTTAATCCATAAATGGATTTCTCGAGCTTACACACTCTACTGGGGTACTCTGTACTGACAAAACCCTCTGGCTGAACCATGCAAACATCTTCAGCCAACTTTCCATTAAGGAAAGCGGTTTTGACATCCATTTGCCATATTTCATAATCATGAAATGTAGTAATGGCTAACAGAACCCTAATAGACTTAATCTTGGCCACTGGTGAAAAGGTCTCATCATAATCAACTCCCGGAGTTTGAGAATAACCCTTTGCAACCAGTCGTGCCTTATAAGTGTGTACATTACCATCCATCTCGGTCTTCTTCTTGAAGATCCATTTGCACCCAACTATCTTACGATCAGCTACATTGTCAACCAAGTTCCAAACTTGATTGTCATACATGGACTCTATCTCGCTATCCATATCCTCTTTCCATTTAGCAGCCTCAGGGACTGCCATGGCTTCCGTGTAGCTGTTAGGCTCATCCAGATTTACCAGTGTGTTATCACTGATAAGTGTTTCACCTTTTGTACTAATATGAAAACCATAATAATGCTCAGGTGCATTCCTAACTCTGGTGGAACGCCTCAGTGGTATAGATTCTTCAGTCGGCTCAACAGGAGTTTCCTCCTCAAGTTGAGGGCTAGGGTTTGAGGTTCCTTCACCACTTGACTCTTGAATTTCCTCAAGGTCAATTTGCCTCCCACTGTCTCCTTGGCTCATGAATTCTCTCTCTCGAAAGAATCCTCTTCTTGCTACAAAGACCACATTATCACTGGGTCTGTAGAAGATGTAACCAAAGGATTTATGTGGGTAGCCGATGAAAATACACCTTTCGCTTCGGGGTTCGAGCTTATCGTGAGTCTCGCGTCTCACGAAAGCCTCGCAACCCCAAATATTGATGTGGTCTAGATTGGGAACTTTTCCAATCCACAACTCGTGAGGTGTTTTGGCAACCTTCTTTGTAGGGACTAGATTAAGGATATGGGCGGCAGTCTCTAAGGCATACCCCCAAAATAAGATTGGTAGCGAAGCTCGATTCATCATGGAACGAACCATGTCCAACAAGTTACGATTGCGCCTCTCAGCTACACCATTCAACTGTGGTGTCCTAGGAGGTGTCAATTGTGAGACAATCCCACATTCCTTAAGATGGTCAAGGAACTCAGTACTAAGATACTCACCACCACGATCGGATCGAAGCATCTTAATGTTCCTGCCCAACTGATTATCTACTTCTTGCTTAAACTCTTTGAATTTCTCAAAGGTTTCTGACTTATGCTTGATTAGGTAGACATATCCATATCTACTAAAATCATCAGTAAAAGTCACATAGAACCGATTAGCATCTCTTGTGGCGATTATGAAGGGTCCACGCACATCCGTGTGTATGAGGTCCAACAAACCTTCACCCCTAGCACAAGTGCCAGTAAAAGGTGACTTTGTCATTTTACCAAGCAAACAAGATTCACAACTATCATCTGACTTTAGTTCAAATGACTCCAAGACTCCATCCTTTTGGAGTTGGCCTATGCGTTTCTTGCTTAGATGTCCAAGACGACAATGCCATAAATATGCTTTATCTAAGCTAGTGGAAGAGTTAATACACAATACATTATTTCCTAGATTATCTACAACAGATACAGTTTCATACACGCCATCACAAGGTAATGCTTTAAAATAAAGAACATTATTAAAGAAAGCATCAATACTACCATTATTATTATCAAAATAAAAGGTAAAACCTTGTTTATACAATGCATGAAAGGAAATAACATTTCTTGCCATTTCTGACGAATAATAACATTTATTCAAATCTAATGTAAACCCACTATTTAGCACTAAGGAATAAACTCCTATCTTGGTGACAGGTGAAGCTTTCCTATTTCCCATAATCAAGTTTATCTTTCCCTGCTCCACATTCTCACTTCTTTTTAGTCCCTGCAAATCACAACATATGTGAATACCACAACCTGTATCAAGGACCCAAGACTTAGAATGAGGTGAGTTATTAGACAATATAGTGTATATACCTGCATGGTTGGGTTTTACTTTCCCATCCTTCAAATCTTGCTGGTACTTTGGGCAGTTTCGCTTCCAGTGCGACTTTTCATGGCAATAAAAGCATTCAGCCTCATTAGGGTTAGCAGAAGGAGTGACAAAACCTTTCTTGGTTTTGCTTGAAGAGGAGCCTTCAAGGGTCTTACCCTTGGTACCCTTAGATGGGTTCTTTCTCTTCTTCCCTTTGCCATGCCCGATTGCCAAGACATTGGCCACAGTTGGAGTAGGAGTAGGAGTAGTAACAACCGACTTACCCTTTAGACCACTTTCGGCGGTCTTCAAGAGTCGTTGAATTTTGTTGAGGGTCACTTCTTCCTTGTTCATGTGATATGTCATGTGGAATTGATCATAACACGATAGCAAGGAGTGCAAAATGATGTCTATTGCTAACTCCTCAGGCAAGTTCACATTCAGCTTCAGTAAACGGTCCACATACCTTTGCATTTTCTGCATGTGGCGCGCGATGGGTTCACCATCCTTCATTCGGGTTGTTATCATGGAGGAGATTATTTCATATCGCTCTTGACGAGCACTTTGATGGTAGCGGTCCATCAAGTCCTGGTGCATCTCAAAAGGATAATAGTCCTCATAGGACTTTTGGAGCTTGACTGTCATGGTGGCCATCATGATGCATGCCACTTTTGTAGCATCTCTTTCATGTACCTCATATTCAGCAAGCTCTTCAGGAGTAGCAGTTGGCTCGGGTACCTTCAGCTCCTTGTCGAGAACATATTCTTTGTTCTCATACCGAGTGACCATCCTGATGTTTCTGATCCAATCTGTAAAGTTGGACCCATCAAAGATAACTCTCCCACAAAGATTCATGAGAGAGAAGGAGCTAGTAGGGTTTGAGCCAGAAGCATTGTTATTGGAAGACATCTTGTAAAGAAGAGGGAATAGATTAGATTAGATATAGAGATAGTCCTTAACAAAACACCCAAATGTAATATTAAGGCTAGGACCCACCACAATATTTTATAACTTAGAAGAGGGATGCCGTAATCTAAGCTATAAGATATTTGAAGGTAGGTGAATGACGATTCACCAATTTCCACCATGAAAAACGAAATATTTAATTAGGTTTTAATTGGTTTAGAAACTCCTAGATTCTTTGAGATTCATTGAACTTTCTTCAATGGCATGTTTCAATCTCGAGTGTGCCCTTCAAGTTTTGTGACTGGGATGCCGAGGATCACAAAACAAGGTGTGAAGTAACCATGCAAATTACTTGGTACCCTTAATGTATTACCCCTCAATCGATGTGCCGGTTAACCACACACGCTCCATCGATACTATGATAAACATTAAGTCACCCTTTACCTACCTTGTTAAGTTCAAGTTAGTGTGCCGGTTAACACACACGCTCCACTAACGACTTAAACAAAGTGTAAAGTGTAGTTTCATGGATTAGCACCTTATTCACATTTTCCTAAAATAACTAAGATTGGGAATTCAATAAATTTATAAGTCCTTGTCCTACCCGTTCGGCTAACGACCCTCCACCGATCAAGGAAGCGGTGGGTGAGAGTGGACACCCATTAAGTTGCCATTTTATAGGCAACAACCTTATACCCCCTTATAGACCGGCTTCGTGAATGAGGCGTACTAGCGGTAAGACGAGTTGATCTTATACATATATAAATATTATTAAACTTATAATATTATAAAGTATAAGGGTTGAATTTTAACTTTTAAAATTCTAGGGGTTGGAACTAAAGTTTTTAATATGACTTTATATGTTCCAAAACTTGAGGGCAAGTTTTGTAAACTTTCAAAAATTTTCATTTCTCATAACTTATGAGTTAATGGTTATTAAAAATGAAGACTCTTCATTTTTTGTAACCTATGTGTTCTTTTAATGGTTATTGATAAATGTGACTTTTGGTTCTCCATAACTTAAGAACTAGTTATGGACTCCATTAAAACACATAAAGATCAAGAATTAATCTAATCAATTATTAGCACATAATTTCTATGATCTTCTAAACTCATATGTTTATGAGTGTTCATATCAAAAATTTCAAGAATCGTAAGTACATATACAAAACTTGAAATTTTGATACGAGCTTTTGAACAAAACTTCGATTTTCAAGTTTTTTTTTTTTTTGCATCAAGTATCAAATAAACAAACCAGGCTCTGATACCACTGATGGGTTTTCAGCATTCTAACACTCCTATGGTGTACATGCAACCCTAGAAACCTTGGATCTATGTTTGACTAAGATACATGCAAATAATTATTTTTCCAAGGTTCTTATCCTAACTAGCATGGCATGGGATACTTGAATCAAATAAAACTAGTAGAATTACTTACCTTGTAGTAGTAGTTGATTGCTTGGAGTTTGAGAGCCTAGCACCAATAATGTGGATGCCTCAAATGGAAGTCACAAATCACCACAAACTTGGAAACTTGAGAGAATAGTCACAAACTTTTTGAAATCGGCCCTCTTGGTTTACACACATCAACTAGTCTTATTTCAAGAACCAAAGCCTCCTTTATATAGTGTGGTGGATTAGGGTTACATCCATGTAAACCCTAATACCCATGTCTTTTCATTTCCATGAGATCCATGGGTTAAAGCTCCACGGAGTATCCATGGACTTTCCATGCAAGCCTAGCCCATTCCAAATAAGCATTAGCCCACACTATATAAATACAAGAGCCCATATTTAATTAGTCATACTTTTGATCTCTAAATTAATTCTAAATTAATTATAGATCAACACTAATTAAATAATATGATTTTATATTAATATTTTAGAACTTATAATATATTAATAAATCATAACTTATACTATTCTCAAAAGATTATCCGTAAATTGTTCGGGTGAAGTGCAACCCAAATGGACCATGCCGGGTCGGGTCAAGTACATACCAAATATAGTTATGGACTTAGACACTATCTCCAACAGTTTCCTTGCATGTTAGTTGCTTTTAAACACTAAATTCATGCCAATATATGACATTATATGTCATTTAGGACTCGTTTGTGTCTCGGGACTTCATTCGTGGAACTTCTCATCCTTACGCGCATATTCGATTAAATCACCCACATAAGGTGAGTTCATACCCCTATAATCAATCTTTTAACTATTTTAAATGCTTTTTAGGGGGGGGGGATACAAGTTGAACACAATGATAATTGTGTAAATGTTTTGTTATAAACATCATTTCAACAGATTGCTTATGTATTTATAAGTAATCAAAACATTTCAAAAACTCTTTTTAAGTTATGTTACTTTACAGTTTATAAAACTCCGTTTTAAAGTACAATCATAACATAGTAGATTAATGAGTATTTTCTTCAAGTCAATAACAGTTCAAAGTAAAGATACTAGTAAACTATAATAGGTATAGTTTAGGGGTTCAGTTCACACTAGAACATAGAGAACATACTATAAAGAGAAACAGGGAGGTAGATACAATACACGATAACATAGAGAACATACTATAAATAGAAACAGGGAGGAAGATACAATACATGATAACAGAAAAAACATACTAAATACTATAACAGAAGAACAAATCATGATTAACAACATTATACCAATGATCACTAACTCATTGTTCTAAACAAAAGGTGATAATAAATGTGGTATACAAGATAACTTTAATGTGAGATACTTCACGGCTTAGCAATTTGTTTGCTGAAGTCGCGTTTTGTAACCAGAATCTCTTGCAGGGAGAGCGTATAGTATGGGTAAAACCACATCACATTATGACCTTAATAAAACAAACTAGTTTTAAGGTAGTCATTACTTCAGTAGTGTCAATTTAAAAGACAACTGAAAACTTACATCATTCAAGCGACAAACAAAACAGTCGAGTCTAGTACATTCAGTAGGAAGGGGCGTATAATGCTTACTTTATGATACCTTAGTTTATACATCAGGAATAATATTAATCGGATCCGACAGGTAGTAGGATGTGTGCTTTCCGCTTCATTTCCTGTTCCTTGTTTGGTTGTGGGCTTAGAGCAGATTCATCCAGCCTACTATCTATTTGATCTTAGCTATATATATATTCCGTATACACCAAGTAATCATAAGGAGTACCAGGTATGGGCCAGGTCGTAGTATACTAATTCAATACACTGTTTTCTAGTACAAAACATACTTTTCAAATAGAACATTTGGTAGACAAAACTAGAAACTTACCAGTAAAAGGTTTAATCCATTTTATTAAACCAGTATAACTTAAAGGACCTTTGATGGTTAATTCTATGATACCTTAGTTTATACATCAGGGTTATATATAATTAATACCCGACAGGTAGTTGGATGTGTGCTTTCCGCCTCATTTCCTGTTCCTTTTTTGGTTGTGGGCTTAGGGCAGATTCACACAATTAACTATCTGTTCGATATTATATTATATATAGCTAGTATAAACTAAGCGATTATAGAAGGAACTATTGTGGTTACCATTTTTACTAAAAGAAATAAGGGTTTTCTTAAAGAATGTTTTCATCAAATATAAAGGAACTATTACAGTTAACTCCGTGAGTACCAAGTGAATACGCCAGGGTTATATACAACGATGATCTAACAACCAATGGGTTGTGTGCCTTCCGCCTTATTCCCTGTTCCTTGTTTGGTTGTCGGCTTAGGGCAGATACACACAATCAATTGTTTGTTTACTCTGGGTTTTATATAACTTGTATCCATTTAGTACTCATACGAAGGATTGTAGAGTCATTTTTACTTATCTTTTATCAAAGCAGGAAATATAGGATTTTCTGGAGGAACAGATGAACTTTTCTAAAATAACTTTCAACTTACTTTCATCACTAAAATCTTATGAACTCACCAGCTTAAATCCTGATCTACTCTTTCAAAATAACTTGTATTCTCAGGAGACCAGTAGACAGGTACGCGCACTGGGATTCAGAAGATGGAGCATTATAGCTTCATGTCTTGTTTTGTTACTTACTTTTGTAGTCTATGTTATGTGAACCACATACTTTGTAAACACTTTCTTTCTAATGAAATAGTTGTTTATTACTTTTATTACTATGATGCATGTCTTGTGATACTAAACATGACGTCCTCCGCCCCCGAACGTTTCTGCCTTTCCGGTTTGGGGGTGTGACACTATAATTAAGGGAAAGGAAATTATACTTCATTCCAATTCTAAAAGATTAGATTGTGAGTCTTTAATCAAATTTAGTCATGATTACATTATTTGCGTTCTAAAATTCGATTATGATTACGACACCCCTTTTCATAGTTCGGATTATGAGAACATGGCAAATAGAAATAGAAATATTATAGCAAAAGACTGGTCTAGTATCATGTCTTTATGTGAGACATCATGAATCGTGTCCTGTCTGCTTTGGATATACGATCGATTACATGTGTTATAATATTCATCCGTTCTAATTTTTCCAAATGCCTAGGGCATTAAGAGGGAATAAGGAATAGAACTGGATATGACTAAAATGATTAAGCAATTGTCGAGGACAATCTGAGGTTTACCAAAGATTGGTTGCTCATGGAAAGTTGGAAGTATGGTGTAAATTTTGGAAGGACCATATTGATATATTCTGAAAAGAGGCAACTCTTTTTCAGAAGTGATAGTCAAAATGGGAATATGGAAATGTTTTCGTAGGTGGAAGTTGTTCTTCAAATCTGTGTAAGATTAGAAAACTTAATGCAATAAGGATGTTCAAAGTAATGTACTTTGAATGTGAGACTTCATTTCCATGGAATTGCTCTCCATTGGAATACTTTGTAATGTCTGTTGCCGAGTCTTTGTGGCTTTTGTGCATAGTCATTACAAAAGGATCAATGCATATAAGTTTAGAATCTAACAAATTTCAGTAAATGGCAAAGAATATTGTATTCTTACATTTGCGATAAGGATTTGGAATTGTGAAATGAGTATCATTTGAAATGTTGTCAATTGATCTATGCCACAAACAAAGGACCATAGGCAAACATAGTGTGCATGCTTGGAGCATGGGACAACTATTGTTTTGATTCAAGTATAAAGTTGATTATTCGAAATATTATACAATGAATAATGAGTAATCAATATGGTGATTAAATAAAAGGTGTTTTATTTACTCTCAAACGTTTTGGGGTTATATAGGATTAGTATTATTCTTGTGTTTCACTTTGCATGTTTTGACTTCCCCGAATAACTAGGTTATTCAAACCGTCCATAGTCGATCATACTTTGGAAGTAGGTATTGAGGCAAGACTTTCATGAATGGGTCTGTAGTTTGTCTAGGTGGCCTAGACATAGTTGCAGTGTTCATGAGTACTCCTGGAATAAGATTCGAGTATTGGATTAAATCCACGCTCATTTGAATCACTTCATGGATTTTATCACGATTGATTATGAGACGATAATATCTTATATTCTTCAAACCTAGAGATATGAATTGTTGACTATGAGTTGGTTGTACATTGATTGTACGAAAACACATCAGTAACTTGATGTTATAAAACGTGCATTTGTGTATGATTCAACAAGTAGTTAGTACAAGCATATGAGTCGAAGTTTATCCATTCCTTTTACCCCATGTGGATAAAAGCGATATCTATGGGCCCCTCTATGATTTAGTGATGACAAACGTAAGTGCTCGTCCGGGCCTGGACTGATTTGATTTGTTTAGTTAGTCGGTCGTCATAAATCGGAAATCGGGAAAAAACAGATGGACAGAGAGAATGATTATAATCCATGTCTCAGTCCATATAATCCATATCTCCGCTTTTGGGTTTGATCAGGGAGTCTCAGGGCAAGGCAGTTCGGAAGGAGAACTGGAAACAGGAAAGGATCAGGGGTAAGATTGACAGATTTGTCATAGATAGTCGAGGGTTATTGACCCGGTGTGGTCGGGTCTAGGTTCCAGTTTCTGGTAGGGTCAGGCAGATTATGTTAGAGGACGCTCATAAGTCTCACTTTTCCATACACCCGGGAGCCACCAAGATGTATCGAGATTTGAGATTGAGCTACTGGTGCTCGTATGAAGAGGGTGCCCACTTTTTGGCCATCCGGGAGAGCTCTTCGGCCGAAAAGTTGGCCGATGTTTATGTCCGATAGATTGTTGCTCATCATGGGGTTCCAGTCTCCATTGTTTCAGATTGGTATGTTCGGTTCATTTCTCGATTCTGGCAGAAGTTCCACGAGGAACTGGGCACGAGGTTACATTTCAGCACTACTTATCATCTGCATATTGACGACCAGAGTGAGAGGACGATACAGACCCTTGAGGATATCTTGCGGGCCTGTGTTATTGATTTTGGTGGGAGTTGGGATTCCTACCTACCTCTTGTGGAGTTCTACTACAATAATAGTTATCACTCCAGCATTAGTGCTCCGCCTTTTGAGCTCTTGGATTGTCGGAGATGTCGTACCCCAGTTTGTTGGGGGGAGGTTGGTCATAGGGTTATGGGAATGGCTGAAGTAGTCCTTCAGACCATGGAGCTTATTCAGCAAATCAGGCAAAGACTGCAGACAGCTCAGAGTCGGCAAAAGAGCTATGCCGACCGGCGCCTATCAAATTTGGAGTTTCAGGTTGGTGATATGGTATTACTGACGGTCTCACCTTTGAAAGGTGTGATACACTTCAGGAAGAGGGGGAAGGTGGGTCCCCGATATATTGGACCTTTACGAGTGATTGTCAGGGTTGGCAAGGTTGCTTATTGGTTGGATCTACCTGATGAGCTCAGTCAAATTCACAACACTTTCCATGTTTCGTAGTTGCGAAAGTGCGTATTGGATGATACGGCAGTGGTATCCTTGGATGATATTCAGGTCGATGAGCGCCTGAAGTATGTTGAGAGACCAATAGCCATTTTGGAGAGAAAGATGAAGGTCCTACGCAACAAGAAGATACCTTTTGTAACGGTACGGTGGCAACATCGGAGATCATCCGAGTGGACCTGTGAGCCGGAGGCTGAGATGCGAGAGAATTATCCTGAGTTATTCTCCACAGCATACTTCGAGGACCAAGTCTAGTTCAAATAGGGGATAATTGTAACATCCCGATGGCGAGGTACTTCTAATTTCAACCCTATAATCTAATTATATTGCATTTCAACACCAAAGTAGAAGAAAGTGTTCATTGGAAGCCCTAGTGGCATTTTTGTAATTTGAGAGAAATGGGAGTACGCCATGCGTATGTACGTACGCTTTGCGTACTAGGGCGCACCCTTGTACGTTGGGCTTACATCAACATATGCGGGGGGTACTTGCCAGATTTGGAAACCCTAATTTTTAGGGTTTAGCTCATCTATAAGCATCTTTATAACCTCATTTCCCTTCACTTCATCAACCTCCATCCCTCTTGAGACGTTTTGCAACCCTAGTCCACCTTGAGAAGCCATTTCCAGCCTAAAAGTGTGTATTTGTGTGTTTAGAGGAAGAAGGAAGAAAGCTAAGCTCATCTTGGAAGAGTGAAGCACTTTGGATCTGGGACTTCTTCTTCATTTGCAACCATTCTAAGGTAAAAACCTTGAAACTTTGTCTTTCAATCATATAGATCTAGAAATGGGGCTTTTAGTGATGTTGTTGGTCCCAAAATGTTATATGTTGAGCATGGCATGTTCTTGACGTTCTAAGTTGTCCTTTATGGCCTTTGCAAAGGTCCTAAGTCATAAAAATGAAGTCCCAATGGTTAGTTTTGCTCCATGCATCTTTTAGAAGGTCTTAATGGAATAAGTCCTTGTGTTAAGCACTTATTAGACATGCTAGGTCATAAAGTTGGAGACTTTATGACTCCTAAGAGTATTTTAGCCATGGATCTGAAGTTTGGACGTAAGAGCTTAAGCCATTAAGCTATTAATGGAATTTTTGGACTTGTGAGGGTACGACCTGCGTATGAGGAGTACACACTGTGTACGAGGTCAACCACCCCGATGGTGGTAAACTACGAGGTTGCATGGATGCCCAGCGTACCTCCAGAGTATGCCCCGCATACGCACCCTGAGTTTACTCGGTTGAGTTGACTCGGCTGGGTTGACTCAGTTGACCTAGTTAGTCTGACCAGTTGGCTTTGAGCAAGTTTGATCTTGAGGGTATTTTGGATATTTTGGGTTTTGATGGAAATTGGTCATTGGACCTGACATGTTGTTATTGTATATGTTATTCGTTTGTGTGTTGGTACCTTGGGGGATCTCACTAAGCGTTGACTTACAGTTTTGGGTTATGTTTCAGATACTTCAGATGACCGTGGGAAGGCGAAGGCGTGACCATACACATCCTCATGTTTTGAGATATGATTTTGGGAAATCTCGGATGTTGGAATGTTTTTGAAAACTATGTTTGTAAACAATTTGTGAATTAGGTTGGTTTTAAAAAGTTTAAATTTATCATGATTTTTATGGATGTTACAAGTATGACATGGAATCAATGAACAATCTTATTTATAAATTCATAACGATGACCATGAGTATAAATATAAGTGTAACGCCCGCAGATCCGGGCTAGTCAATTTAGAGATAATAGGGGTCGAAAACGACTTTTTGACAAAAGATTATTTAGAATAAATAATCTTAACCATGTTGTAGAATATGTCTCAAGGGTTCCGTACATATGAAGAACGCCGAAATCCGAGTTATAACGAAGAAGTTATGGCCCATCGAAGTTTTACGGCAAAACCGGCACGGCACCGGGAGACGTAAATAGTGAATTTTTGATAAAGGACTTTTTAGCCTTAGAAATCTAAACAAAAGTTGTAGTATACGTTAAACTGAGAACATACAAAAAAAGAACGCCCAAATCTGACTTCGTATGAGGAAGTTACGAATTTTCTAAGATTTGGCATAGCAGTGCACGACCCGAAACTCGAATTTTAGATCAAGCGGTTTTTGGCCTACGCGACCTAAATGAGAATTGAAGATCTCGTTAATAGGAACTCAACGGTAAAAAGACAGACGAAAACAGAGTTCGTATGTAGAAGTTATGAATTTTACGCGGACATTTAACAGTATAATCTCCTCGTACTGTTAAATTTAAGATCGGTCGAGAATTAGCCGACGGAGTCAAAATGAAAGTTGTAGATCTTATTTTTACCTACGCGTGGATATAAAGAACGTCAAAAACGGAGGTCGTATGTGAAAGTTACGGATTTTAGAAGTCGGAAGTGTGCTGTGCGAAAATGGGTGATGTGGCACAATCTTGGCCATTGCTTTCTCCCCAAGTCTTGCCACTAGATGGTGACATGTGGCATCAAGTTCAGCCATTTTTCACCCTATAAATAGAACCTCTCCCACCCTCATTTTCTTCACACCTTTCCCATTCTTTCTTCTCTTTACTCTCTCTCTAGAACCTCTCTCTAGCCCCGAAACCCCCCGAAAAGCCTAGGGAACCTCCCTAGCACGAGGCGGAAGCCCCGGAGTGCTCGACGGCTCCGAGAAGAAGAGCTTTTCGGCTCGGGAACGCTGCTCCAAGCAAATCCCGGTTTTCTATAAAACCCGTTGTAAGTGAGCTACGCCTACGCTATTTTTAATATATCGTTTATTTAATTATAGTAGCGTTATTAGGAACTTATAATAAGTACTTGGGCTATTATTATGGGTTATATAAGTATTGTTTAAAGCTTATATAATAGTAATAATAGCTAGACTATTAATTAGTCTCGGCGAATAATAGACTAAACTCTAGTGGTAATAATACTAGGTTTCGTCGAAGGAAATTATTTTTAAGAAGCGAAGCGCTGTCTGAGTTCGGATTCACCACCTTTTCAAGTGAGTGCATAGTTACTTTCATCTTACACATAGATATGAAGTATTTTAAACAAATTACGTGCTATGTGTGCATATTATCTGTATACTTATTATCTATGCTGGATGAACGATTTTATACATGTTTTAAATGATTTAAACTGTATATATATATATATATATATATATATATATATCTACGAGAATATGTTGGGTAAAACATGGGTAGATGTAATAGATGGAATATGAGTTGGATGATGAGTTGAGAGGTGTTATAGACCATGAGGTAAGTGTGAGAGGTGGACGATGTGAGAAGCCTTTCCCAAATGATGGCCCCATCATCTAGCAGAGTATGGATGACAACCACGGACTATTCTAGATAGTCCAGTGGAACACTGGCAGACTCGCAACCTGTAGGTGTTGTGAACGATGTGTTCACCGGTGTACTCTAAAAACCCATTGACATGTATTGCGAGTGGACTCTCGAAAACGATATTGTCAATAAACGAGATAACCCTAGCATCTGTGCTCGAAGGACAATACTGGTAGCTGCGCCTCACATAGAATGTCACAATTCTGGCAGCTGCGCCTAAGTGATAGAACTAGCAGCTGTGCTTGACAGCTGTATCATTGACAACGATGGACTTCGTGCCGATTCCTTAGGCTGATCCTTAGGAATGAATGAACAAGGAATAATTGATTCTTAGGGTAGATCCTTAAGAGTAAAGAAGATAATGGGGATGGGCAATTGGGTTGATTGTTTGATGTTTAAACATAATAATTATATTATTGTGGGTTGAAAACCCTATGTACTCACCAGGTTTCCCAACCTGACCCACTCAGTTTATTTGTATCACAGGCGTCGATATGAAGTTACATTACACTGAGAGATTTAAAAGAGATGTAGATCACTAGTGTAAATGATTGTAAGTTATGTTTATGCTTATGTTTCTGTATTAACGATGACATCCCAAATGTTTTAAAATGAATAAAAATACATTTCTTCGGAAATTCTTCGATAACGTATTTATCATGTTTTTTTGGGAACAAATTCCGCAAGATTTTTATTAAAAGAAGTACTCTGATTTTTATAAAGCATAAACAAAATCGGTCTTTTCTGGCCGTGAAAATGGGGATGTCACAATAAGTTACACTTGAATTAAAATAAGCGCAACTTAACTTACAAAGATTCTCTAGTGAAAAGACGAAAATAGCACTGGAAAAACTCCGACTCAAGAGTTTCTACTTACCTAGCTTTCAAAGACTCCAGATAGCTAAAATACCTAAGAATCTAAAGAAAAAATCGCACCAAAGGATAGAGAGTTAAGAGGAATTTCTTCTGAAATGTGTGAGGAGGAATGAGGTATGAGGGGGGTACTTATAGGCTAAATCTCGACCACGTGTGTCGTGCTTTTTAGAGGTGTACGCCTCACACTCTAGCCACGTCGTTCCTCTCGCCTGGTGACACATGTCATCTTTCTGTTGGTCCACGCCTATGGGCTACCTCTACGGTCTTTACCTGGAATGCCATGGGCTACCCCCATGGTCTGATATCCAAGTGTCATGCACTACCCCCATGGTCTTTACCTGGAATGTTATGGGCCACCCCCATGGTCTAATATCCAAGTATCAAGCGCTACCCCCATGGTCTTTACCTGGAATGCCATAGGCTACCCCCATGGTCTGATATCCAAGTGCCACGGGCTACCCCCATGGTCTGCATACAAGTAAACACATAATAACTGTCAATCCACATGTCATATGACGGGCCAACATTGGTGCCTTCGACCCATCGATATAGTGAATAGACTCACCTCAGACTGCTGATAATAATAACTGCTCAGCCACCGGAAATCTCACCCTGTTATATATATATATATATATATATATATATATATATATATATATATATATATATATATATATATATATATATATATATATATATATATATATATATATATATATACAAATTACCCTAATTAGAATTATGACACAAACTGTGACATCCCCATTTTCACGGCCAGAAAAGACCGATTTTGTTTATGCTTTATAAAAATCAGAGTATCTCTTTTAATAAAAATGTTGCAGAATTTGTTCCCAGAAAAACATGATAAATACATTATCAAAGCATTTCCGAAGAAATGTATTTTTATTCATTTTTAAAACATTTGGGATATCATCGTGAATATAGAAACATAAGCATAAACAGAACTTATATTCATTTACACTAGTGATCTACATCTCTTTTAAATCTCTCAGTGTAAAGTAGCTTCATATCGACACCTGTGATACAAATAAGCTTGAGTGGGTCAGGTTGGGAAACTTAGTGAGTACATAGGGTTTTCAACCCACAATAATATAATTATTATGTTTAAACATCAAACAATCAACCCAATTACCCATCCCCATTATCTTCATTACTCTTAAGGATCTACCCTAAGAATCATCTATCATGCATTTGTTCATTTCGAAGTCCACTGCTTCCAGGGTTTATATGACAGGCACTAAGTCCATAGCTGCCAATGCCCATTCGTAAAGCACTAATTCCATAGCTGCTAAAATTCATTCATCGGGTACTAAATCCATAGCTACCAGTGTTTATCTAATAGGTACTAAGTCCATAGCTACCATCGTTTATCCAATAGGTACTAAGTCCATAGCTACCATCGTTTATCTAATAGGTACTAAGTCCATAGCTACCATCGTTTATCTAATAGGTACTAAGTCCATAGCTACCAACGTTTATATAATAGGTACTAAGTCCATAACTACCAACGTTTATATAATAGGTACTAAGTCCATAGTTGCCGATGTTATTTATTAGGCACTAAGTCTATAGTTGCCAATGTTCACTCATATCATCTTTCACCTCTCATCATTCATCTACCCATGTTTCACCCAACATATTCGTAGATATAAAATACATATACAGTTTAAATCAATTAAAACATGTATAAAATCGTTCATCCAGCATAGATAGCAAGTATACATGTTATATGCACACATGGCACGTAATTTATATAAAATACTTCATATCTATGTGTAAGATGAAAGTAACTATGCACTCACATCACGCAATTTATATTAAATATTTCATATCTATGTGTAAGATGAAAGGGACTCTGCACTCACAGCACATAATTTATATTAAACTAGGTGGGGAACCCCGGGTTGCGGGGGTCGGATGGGACAATTTTTTCCGTTGTTTGTTCTTTGTAAATGTTATTTGATCAACTATTTGTTTATAGTTTGAGTATTGTTATGGGGCAGTAATATTGTTTCGTCATGGATAATTTTTTTGTTGTCGGATAAGCTATTTATCGAAATATATACTTAATGGGTTTATCCTTTGGTTGATGGGATGAAACTGGAGAGCCGGATTCCACGGATCAAATAAAATGCCTCCAATATCAAACATTAAGAGGAAAGGTATAGAACTATTCACAATAAAGTGTGTCCAATATGAAACATTAAATGAATAGAATAAATGCAACTAAGACTGAATGTAATTTTTTCATCTATAAATAAGTTTGAAAACATACGAATCACACGGAAAAATAGGATGAAATACTATATTTAAGACAATCGCATTTACAAAAACAATCAACCACAACACTGTGATGATATAGATTTACTCACCAAAATTAAACAAATCCAAGTCAAGTAAGGTTGTTTGTTGTTTCTTCTCGTAATTGTAGCTGCTGAAGAACCTGTTGGTCTGCCATCATTTCCAATTGACAACAAAGTTCCAAGAACACGGGGTCCTTGAAAAAAGGGTGCATTTAACAAAATCATTAAACAAAAGTTAGTAAACAAAAAGGAAACTAAAAAGAATTAAGCATCAAATAAAGTATGTAATTATTTTAGTGGTTACATAAATATAGTAATTTCTAAAATGTACTGCATTAACTGAAATTTCAAACAATAAAACAGTTTTCAATTTATTTTCATCTTGATAGCCATTGACTTTTGAAAATATGACTTTTAAATTTTTGCCCAACATCATCTTCACTTAATCCCTTCTGATATTTTCAAAAGTTTGATAAATACATCAATTACATTTCAATTTTTAAACTTTTAGCTAAACCATCTTTAATTTAAAATATTTGTCCATATTGAATCAAGAAAATGAAAATAGATAAAATATCTACTTATTGTCATGAATAAAAAAAGCATATACGCATTGAAAAATTCTATTTTTCCTTCATTAACTCTTTTATGAAAATACCCTTTGAATTCTAAAGCATTAAATTCATATCCAAATTTTTAGAAATTTCACATGAGCATAGTATTAAGGAAAAAACTCACATGTGTGTTGGAGAAAAAGCATCGATAGAACCGATATCAATTTCGTTCAAAATCAGAATCCTCTTTCTACGTAATGAATTCATATGTTTTACTAACCCCGGGATGTAATTTTTTCCCAGTGACATTTTATTCCTGATAATTTTATCACAAATATTAGAATTGTGAACAAAAAGAAGAAACTCCAACTCAAATGGAGACGTGAGATTGTAGAAATGAACCTTGTTTTCAAATGGGATATGAACCCTAATTTCTTGTTGTCATCAACCACTATTGCTGCAACGAAGACCAGCCTCCACCGTGATCAATCAGGATTAGAAGACTCACTCAAGCAAATGATCGAACACTTGGCTGACAACTAAAGATTCAATGAATTTTCAACTTCATGTTCCTCTGTTCAGTTTCATAATAGGACAATCTTTACTAAATTAGAGGGGTTGTAGGCACAAACTGCATCAAAACACAAAAGAAACATCAGGTAGAACATAGCATCAACCCCAGAAAACATTAATAATTTTTGAGAAAGCAAATAAAAGTAGTATTGTATTGTGTACAATAATGATTAATTAACTACCTGTTATTGATAGTTTTAGAATGCATACTATTATTATCAAGAAACAAAGAGGCTTCAGTGGAAGATGGCAGAACTATAGAGCTGTGCATATTACGGTCATAGTATTTCTGAAATATAGCAGAAAAAGAAATAACTACTAACAACAATACTGAACATGAGTGCATAGATCTATATTCAATGTTTGTGAAAAGAGTAAATGCATATAAGAACGTTAATATGAAGATATATATGCATTTGGTTTGAATGTTGCTTACCAGGCTTCATCAGGTAGAGCACTGATCCCACCAGAATTCTGCATATAGAATACAAACATTAAATTTATATGTTTCAAAAGAATGAGTTGAGGAATTCATATAATCAATTTTAATGTAGAACCTTTTCAATAAGATGTAGGATGTACTTGAATTTCATCTTTGGTGTATATCTCTTATATGTTGCATCCCAAAAAACGTTGTATAGAAGTGGACAAACAATTAGAAATCGATTAAAGGGGCAGAGTTTCATAGAGAGGATATGAACAGCTTTGTCAAGAATACCAAAAGTGACACCTGACTGAAGTGTTGTTGCCGGTTCTGATAAGCGAAATTAATACAAAAGTGGTCAAAACCACACAATTTAAACATATTTTTTTTTCAATTATCTCAATCTAGTCAACGAAAACACTGTAATTTGTTCAAGGTTCGTACCTGAAACGAAGCGGCAGTCTGAAAGCAACGAAGCTCCTAGGTAAAATCGGATCCAACATGGTGTACAACGAAAAACCTGCAAATAGAAAAAATCAAAACGTAGCAGTAGAAAAGGAGAAAATAACTATTCCCTAACCTAATTCATAGTAAACTTCAGAGAAATTTATGAAAATCCAACAGACCCATTGGGTGCGAAACTGTGAAAAGTCGACTGTAATGATTGAAGGATAAATGCGGTAGTCCTTCTGGTTTCGGAGCCTATCGCCTGGCATGGTATGTTTTCTTTGGTGGTGCGACGATGTTAAACGCAGGCTTTCAACCGGTAAGGAAAGTTCAACCCCACATCACCTCCAACCACTGCCACCGGCAGCCAACGCTGTCGCACCACCACTAACATTAGCGTTGATATGTGTTGTTGGTTGTTGCTGCTTCCCTTTCAAAATTGGGAGAATCGCAAAGCCCTAATCTTGGGTGAAATCAAAAAATGAATTTCAACTACAGGAAGGAGTAAACTAAGTTGAGCCTGAAACAACAAACTCAGAGGCGGAGAAAAAATCAGTAAAACGTTGATGTGTGTGAAAAAAACGTCATTTATCGAACAAATACCTGCAAAATTGGATTACGAAATGGAAATCGAAGAGGTTTTGCAAACCTGAAACAATGGTCATCCTCTGTGGTTGCAAAATCGATTGAAAGAATGCGGTTAATAGCGATTGTCGATCGAGAAATCGGTCATAATGGGAGATTTCTTGGAACGAATGGAAGTGAAAGCGTATAGACGAAGGTAACGTTAGTCCGCCTTCTTCTCCCGGCGATGCCGACATGGAATGGAGTCCAAAGTGATTCCAGACGGACAATTTTGGGCATACATCTGATGAGAAGAACGGATCGAAAGAGGAATAGAAGACTGTTTAGGTCGACTCGCTTTAGGGTAGGAACTGGAAAGCGGGTGGAGGGAAGATAAGGCAGAACCGGTGGGGGGACGTGGGAACAACACGTATCAGCCCCATCCTTATCTTTAAGGGACCAAATTGTCAATACCGTGCCAAAAATCTGAACAACTCAAAATATGAAAACCTATGGGCCATTTTTGCCAACAAATCAGGAAACAAAAATAGAGGGACCGGAAATGTAATTTAAGGGACCAAAATTGGGCAAAATGTCTCATGTTTCCTGTTAAAACTTTTCACAACTTTAATATATATATAATAATACTTCATATCTATGTGTAAGATGAAAGGGACTATGCACTCACCTGGAAAGGTGATGGCCAAACATATAGTCTTAAGCTTCTATGGTCCAAAACGAGGCCCAATACCGAAGGACCAAACTGATGGGTTTTGAGCATTCTAACACTCCTATGGTGTACATGCAACCCTAGAAACCTTGGATCTATGTTTGACTAAGATACATGCAAATAATTATTTTTCCAAGGTTCTTATCCTAACTAGCATGGCATGGGGTACTTGAATCAAATAAAACTAGTAGAATTACTTACCTTGTAGTAGTAGTTGATTGCTTGGAGTTTGAGAGCCTAGCACCAATAATGTGGATGCCTCAAATGGAAGTCACAAATCACCACAAACTTGGAAACTTGAGAGAATAGTCACAAACTTCTTGAAATCGGCCCTCTTGGTTTACACACATCAACTAGTGCAATTTCAAGAACCAAAGCCTCCTTTATATAGTGTGGTGGATTAGGGTTAGCATCACTGTACCCTACAACTCTCAAGTCCTCACTGTCACCGAGGGTAAGGACCCAGTCCTTAGTCCTCCGTAGGTACTTGAGGATATTCTTTACCGCAGTCCAGTGTGCCTTGCCAGGGTTCCCCAGATACCTGCTAACCATGCTCAAAGCAAAGGCTACATCAGGTCGAGTACACGTCATAGCATACATGATCGATCCTACAGCTGAAGCATAAGGTATTCGACTCATTTCTGTTATCTCAGCCTCAGTACTAGGGCTTTGTGTCTTACTCAATCTGGCGTTACTCTGGATGGGTAACTCTCCTTTCTTGGAGTTATGCATGTTGAACCTTTTCAACACTTTGTCCACATAGGTGCTTTGACTAAGTCCAATTAGTCTTTTACTCCTGTTTCTCAAAATCCTTATCCCTAGGATATAGGCAGCTTCTCCAAGGTCCTTCATAGCGAAACACTTCCCAAGCCAGGACTTTACTTCCTGCAGGGTTGGGATGTCATTTCCTATGAGTAGTATGTCATCCACATACAGTACCAAAAAGCTGACTATACTCCCACTAGCCTTGATATAGACACAAGATTCATCTTCACTCCTTGAAAAGCCAAATTCTTTGATTTTCTCATCAAAGCAAAGATTCCATCTGCGAGGTGCCTGTTTTAATCCATAAATGGATTTCTCGAGCTTACACACTCTACTGGGGTACTCTGTACTGACAAAACCCTCTGGCTGAACCATGTAAACATCTTCAGCCAACTTTCCATTAAGGAAAGCGGTTTTGACATCCATTTGCCATATTTCATAATCATGAAATGCAGCAATGGCTAACAGAACCCTAATAGACTTAATCTTGGCCACTGGTGAAAAGGTCTCATCATAATCAACTCCCGGAGTTTGAGAATAACCCTTTGCAACCAGTCGTGCCTTATAAGTGTGTACATTACCATCCATGTCGGTCTTCTTCTTGAAGATCCATTTGCACTCAACTATCTTACGATCAGGTACATTGTCAACCAAGTTCCAAACTTGATTGTCATACATGGACTCTATCTCGCTATCCATAGCCTCTTTCCATTTAGCAGCCTCAGGGCCTGCCATGGCTTCCGTGTAGCTGTTAGGCTCATCCAGATTCCTAACTCTGGTGGAACGCCTTAGAGGTATAGATTCTTCAGTCGGCTCAACAGGAGTTTCCTCCTCAGGTTAAGGGCTAGGGTTTGAGGTTCCTTCACCACTTGACTCTTGAATTTCCTCAAGGTCAATTTGCCTCCTACTGTCTCCTTGGCTCATGAATTCTCTCTCTCGAAAGAATCCTCTTCTTTCTACAAAGACCACATTATCACTGGGTCTGTAGAAGATGTAACCAAAGGATTTTTGTGGGTAGCCGATGAAAATACACCTTTCGCTTCGGGGTTCGAGCTTATCGTGAGTCTCGCGTCTCACGAAAGCCTCGCAACCCCAAATATTGATGTGGTCTAGATTGGGAACTTTTCCAGTCCACAACTCGTGAGGTGTTTTGGCAACCTTCTTTGTAGGGACTAGATTAAGGATATGGGCGGCAGTCTCTAAGGCATACCCCCAAAATGAGATTGGTAGCGAAGCTCGACTCATCATGGAACGAACCATGTCCAACAAGGTCCGATTGCGCCTCTCAGCTACACCATTCAACTGTGGTGTCCTAGGAGGTGTCAATTGTGAGACAATCCCACATTCCTTAAGATGGTCAAGGAACTCAGTACTAAGATACTCACCACCACGATCGGATCGAAGCATCTTAATGTTCCTGCCCAACTGATTATCTACTTCTTGCTTAAACTCTTTGAATTTCTCAAAGGTTTCTGACTTATGCTTGATTAGGTAGACATATCCATATCTACTAAAATCATCAGTAAAAGTCACATAGAACCGATTAGCATCTCTTGTGGCGATTATGAAGGGTCCACGCACATCCGTGTGTATGAGGTCCAACAAACCTTCACCCCTAGCACAAGTGCCAGTAAAAGGTGACTTTGTCATTTTACCAAGCAAACAAGATTCACAACTATCATCTGACTTTAGTTCAAATGACTCCAAGACTCCATCCTTTTGGAGTTGGCCTATGCGTTTCTTGCTTAGATGTCCAAGACGACAATGCCATAAATATGCTTTATCTAAGCTAGTGGAAGAGTTAATACACAATACATTATTTCCTAGATTATCTACAACAGATACAGTTTCATACACGCCATCACAAGGTAATGCTTTAAAATAAAGAACATTATTAAAGAAAACATCAATACTACCATTATTATTATCAAAATAAAAGGTAAAACCTTGTTTATACAATGCATGAAAGGAAATAACATTTCTTGCCATTTCTGACGAATAATAACATTTATTCAAATCTAATGTAAACCCACTATTTAGCACTAAGTAATAAACTCCTATCTTGGTGACAGGTGAAGCTTTCCTGTTTCCCATGATCAAGTTTATCTTTCCCTGCTCCACATTCTCACTTCTTTTTAGTCCCTGCAAATCACAACATATGTGAATACCACAACCTGTATCAAGGACCCAAGACTTAGAATGAGGTGAGTTATTAGACAATATAGTGTATATACCTGCATGGTTGGGTTTTACATTCCCATCCTTCAAATCTTGCTGGTACTTTGGGCAGTTTCGCTTCCAGTGCGACTTTTCATGGCAATAGAAGCATTCAGCCTCATTAGGGTTAGCAGAAGGAGTGACAAAACCTTTCTTGGTTTTGCTTGAAGAGGAGCCTTCAAGGGTCTTACCCTTGGTACCCTTAGAAGGGTTCTTTCTCTTCTTCCCTTTGCCATGCCCGATTGCCAAGACATTGGCCGCAGTTGGAGTAGGAGTAGGAGTAGTAACAACCGACTTACCCTTTAGACCACTTTCCGCGGTCTTCAAGAGTCCTTGAAGTTTGCTGAGGGTGACTTCTTCCTTGTTCATGTGATATGTCATGCGGAATTGATCATAACACGATGGTAAGGAGTGCAAAATGATGTCTATTGCTAACTCCTCAGGGAAGTTCACATTCAGCTTCAGTAAACGTTCCACATACCTTTGCATTTTCTGCATGTGGCCCGTGATGGGTTCACCATCCTTCATTCGGGTTGTTATCATGGAGGAGATTATTTCATATCGCTCTTGACGAGCACTTTGATGGTAGCGGTCCATCAAGTCCTGGTGCATCTCAAAAGGATAATAGTCCTCATAGGACTTTTGGAGCTTGGCTGTCATGGTGGCCATCATGATGCATGCCACTTTTGTAGCATCTCTTTCATGTACCTCATATTCAGCAAGCTCTTCAGGAGTAGCAGTTGGCTCGGGTACCTTCAGCTCCTTGTCGAGAACATATTCTTTGTTCTCATACCGAGTGATCATCCTGATGTTTCTGATCCAATCTGTAAAGTTGGACCCATCAAAGATGACTCTCCCACAAAGATTCATGAGAGAGAAGGAGCTAGTAGGGTTTGAGCCAGAAGCATTGTTATTGGAAGACATCTGAAAAGAAGAGGGAATAGATTAGATTAGATATAGAGATAGTCCTTAACAAAACACCCAAATGTAATATTAAGGCTAGGACCCAACACAATATTTTATAACTTAGAAGAGGGATGTCGTAATCTAAGCTATAAGATATTTGAAGGTAGGTGAATGACGATTCACCAATTTCCACCATGAAAAACGAAATATTTAATTAGGTTTTAATTGGTTTAGAAACTCCTAGATTCTTTGAGATTCATTGAACTTTCTTCAATGGCATGTTTCAATCTCGAGTGTGCCTTTCAAGTTTTGTGACTGGGATGCCGAGGATCACAAAACAAGGTGTGAAGTAACCATGCAAATTACTTGGTACCCTTAATGTATTACCCCTCAATCGATGTGCCGGTTAACCACACACGCTCCATCGATACTATGATAAACATTAAGTCACCCTTTACCTACCTTGTTAAGTTCAAGTTAGTGTGCTGGTTAACCACACACGCTCCACTAACGACTTAAACAAAGTGTAAAGTGTAATTTCATGGATTAGCACCTTATTCACATTTTCCTAAAATAACTAAGATTGGGAATTCAATAAAGTTTAGTTACTTTAGTATTATCATTATACTTTTAATGAGAATTTATAAGTCCTTGTCCTACCCGTTCGGCTAACGACTCTCCACCGATCAAGGAAGCGGTGGGTGAGAGTGGACACCCATTAAGTTGCCATTTTATAGGCAACAACCTTATACCCCCCTTATAGAGCGGCAAACCCTAGAAACCTTGAAACCTTGGATCTATGTTTGACTAAGATACATGCAAATAATTATTTTTCCAAGGTTCTTATCCTAACTAGCATGGCATGGGGTACTTGAATCAAATAAAACTAGTAGAATTACTTACCTTGTAGTAGTAGTTGATTGCTTGGAGTTTGAGAGCCTAGCACCAATAATGTGGATGCCTCAAATGGAAGTCACAAATCACCACAAACTTGGAAACTTGAGAGAATAGTCACAAACTTCTTGAAATCGGCCCTCTTGGTTTACACACATCAACTAGTGCAATTTCAAGAACCAAAGCCTCCTTTATATAGTGTGGTGGATTAGGGTTACATCCATGTAAACCCTAATACCCATGTATTTTCATTTCCATGAGATCCATGGGTTAAAGCTCCATGGAGTATCCATGGACTTTCCATGCAAGCCTAGCCCATTCCAAATAAGCATTAGCCCACACTATATAAATACAAGAGCCTATATTTAATTAGTCATACTTTTGATCTCTAAATTAATTCTAAATTAATTATAGATCAATACTAATTAAATAATATGATTTTATATTAATATATTAGGACTTATAATATATTAATAAATCATAACTTATACTATTCTCAAACGATTATCCATAAATTGTTCGAATGAAGTGCAACCCAAATGGACCATGCCGGGTCGGGTCAAGTACATACCAAATATAGTTATGGACTTAGACACTATATCCAACACAAACATTGCAGCCCACTGATGAGTACACAGGGCGTACTCAGTTTGTACGCAAAGAGGGCACACTTAAGGTCTTGTACGTTGCGCGTAAGAGCTTGTACGCCCATCATACTCCTTAGATTCACTAACTTTTCCTTTTAACTCTTAATTGATTAAGACATTAGCCCCAAGACTCGGATCTGATTATCTTGAACTGGTTTATCACGCAAAGTTTCCGACTTTACGTGCATGCAAGGCTAAATGAGGTCCTAAATCTCAAAAGAGCTTAATATATGGCTTAATACTTGCATGGAGGTCACAAACACCATAAAGTTTGTACCTTTAAGCTTAAGGAGTCCATTAAACATCCAAATCTAGATATTGACATCTTAAATGGTCATAACTCTTCAAGATCAACCACAAAGGGACCAAAAGGACCAAAACAAGCCTAAGAAGAGATCTAAGAAATAGATAAGCAGGGCATGGACTTTATACCTCCAAATACTCCTCAAGATGTTGTGGAAGCTGGAACTAGAAGTTGAAACATGTCCAAGGCTTGCACCACAACTCTTTCTTCTTGCTAACACCAAAGAAATGGCTCCTTTTGTTACTTCAAGCTCAAAATCACTTCTAATGGCCACTTAGGGTTTTAAGGGACGTTTAAGGGTGAGGAGGCTGATAAAGGTGAGGGTCCAAATGCCATAAATGGGTTTAAATAGGGAACAAGTTTGAAGATTAGGGTTTTAGCCATTGGCCATGTATGTCCCGCGTACACCTTAGTACACCCAACGTGCGTGGTTAAGGTCCGTGTCCAAATCACCCTTGTACGCTAAGTGTACACACATGTAAGCCCAACGTATGGAAGGGTCTCCCATGCATACTTAATATAATCCAAGATCCAAAAGGTAACATACCGTTGCCCGAGTGTTACAAATCTCCCCCATTTGAATTAGACTTCGTCCTCGAAGTCTGCTGTTGCGAATAATTCTGGGTAGTGCTCTCTCATCTCGTCCTCCGGTTCCTACGTCCACTTAGAGCCCCTTCGGTGTTGCCTTTGCACCTTTACCAAATTCACCACCTTATTACGCAGAGTCTTAGTCGTCTTATCAAGAATCGTGATGGGCATCTCCACGTAATTCAGGCGTTTAGCCACCTGAATATCATCTAACGAGATCACTTCAGAATCATCGGCTACACATTTCCGTAGTAGAGATACGTGGAAAGTGTTATGGATCTGACTCAGCTCATCAGGGAGATCCAACCGATATGCAACCCTGCTAACACGGGCAACAATCCTGAATGGACCAATGAACCGGGGGACCAGCTTGACCCTCTTCTGAAATCGGATGACACATTTCCAAGTAGGGGTGTTCGTTTGGATGGATCGGTTTAATCCGATCCGATCAACTGAATCCAAAATAATTTCGGTTTTCAAAATGTAAATCCAAATAGTCCAAACTAAATTCAAATCCGATCCGATCCAACCAAATTATAATTCGGTTGGATCGGTTTTTTACAATTCGGTTTTCAAGAATCAAGACATTTCAACAAATATATAACTTTAGTATTAACTTACTCTATAATATAAACTAAAAAATATTGTTTAATTAGTTGTGAATTAAAACTTATAAATAACTATCAAGAAAAATATATTATATATTACTACTTTATAGACAATTTTTTTTATAAGAAGTAGATATTAAAGTATTATAAATGATGAAAATTTTTAATATACAAAAAGAATAATTTAGTAAAATTTTAAATTATTAAATATATATATATTAGAAAGAACAAAATAATAAATTGCAATTCGGTTTTTTTGGACTATTCGGTTTTTATAATGTAAACCAAAACCAATCCGAAATCCAAAATAATAATTCGGTTCTGCTAAAACCCACTCCAAAAATCCGAATATCCGAACCAAATAGTCCGATCCAAATTGTCTAATTGGATAATTTGGTTTTATCCAAATAGTGAACGACCCTATTTCCAAGGTGACATCTTCAACAACACTAGGTCTCCCACCTAAAACTCGAGATCTGAACGACGTCAGTCAACATAACACTTCTGGCGACTCTGTGCGACCCACTATCTGTCGTGCACCTGCTGAATCAGCTCAGTGGTCTTAAGCACCACCTCGTTGCTTCCCACGACTCGATGCCTGACCTCCCCCCAACAAACTGGGGTCCTACACCTTCTTCCATACAACATCTCAAACGGTGGTCGATCAGTACTATCATGATAGCTATTGTTGTAGGAGAACTCTGCTAGTTGAAGATAAGTATCCCAACTCCCTCCAAAATCCAACACACATGCTCTAAGCATATCCTCGAGTGTCTGAATTGTCCACTCGTTCTGCCCATCGGTATGGGGGTGATACGTTGTACTAAAAAGCAATTGAGTGCCTAACTCTTCATGGAACTTCCTCCAAAATCTGGAGGTGAGACGAACGTCGTGGTCCGAGACCACGGACAACAGCACCTCGTTCCTGACCACCACCTCCCGAACATAGATATCTGCTAACTTCTCGGAGGATATACTCTCAACAATCGGAATAAAGTGTGCACTCTTGGTCAACCTATACACAATAAACCATATATAATCAACACCCCGTGCCGTCCTGGGTAACTTGGTGATGAAGTCTATAGTGATGTCCTCCCATTTCCACATAGGGATGGATAATGGCTGCACCTTTTCATGAGGTCTCTGATGTTCGACTTTGACCTTCTTGTAAATCAAACACCGCTCAACAAACCAAGCAACTTCTCTCTTCATGCAGAGCCACCAATAGCTCAATCTCAAGTCCCGATACATCTTCGTGGCCCCTGGATGGATAGAGAACTTGGACTTGTGTGCCTCCTCCAAAATTGTCTGTCTCACCCCACCTGTCGTCGGAACCCAAACCCTACTACACTGAGTCAATAACCCCCGACTGTCTCTAACAAATAACAAAATTTTCCCTCTGATTTGCTCAATCTTCCAATTCTCTTTTTTCAACCCTTCTATATGAGCCTCCTTGATCAACTCCATTAAGGGTGAAGTAACAGTCATCCTTAAACAAATATCTCAGATCGATGAGCACAACGCCTTACAGCTCAAAGCATCGGCCACCACATTGGCCTTCCCGGGGTGGTACAAAATCTCGCACTCATAATCCTTTACCACATCTAACCACCTCCGCTGCCGCATATTCAAGTTTGGTTGATCCATCAAATACTTCAAACTATTATGATCAGTGTAGATAGTGCATCAGACCGCGTACAAGTAATACCTCCAGATTTTGAGGGTAAACACCACAACCCCCATTTCCAAATCATGTGTGGGGTAATTTTCCTGATGAGGCTTCAGCTACCTCGAGGCGTAAGCAATCACATGTCCTCTCTGCATGAGGACAGCCCCCAAACCTGTAATGGAAGCGTCACAATACACCACGAAATCATCCAATCCCTTAGGCAACACAAGAATCAGGGCCTCGCACAACCTCTATCTCAGGGTCTCGAAGGCCAACTGCTGATCTGGACCCCACCAAAAGGTCACATTTTTATTGGTCAAGCGGGTCAAAGGCACCGCAATCTTAGAGAAGTCCTGAATAAACCTCCAGTAATACCCCGTAAGACCCAAGAAACAACGGATCTCAGATGCGTTCTTCGGAACTTCCCAACACATCACTGCCTCAATCTTGGCCGGGTCCACCAATATACCACCCTGGTTGATGATGTGCCCTAAAAACTGCACCTCACGTAGCCAGAACTCATATTTGGAGAATTTGGCATAAAGCCTCTCCCTCCTCAAGGTCTCCAACACCTCTCGCAATTACTGCTCATGTTTCTCCTTGGTCTTAGAGTAGACCAAAATATCATCAATAACAACAATCACATACCAATCCAACATCGGCCTGCAAACCTTGTTCAGGAGGTCCATCAACGTTGCATGTGCATTGGTGAACCTGAAAGGCATCACCACGAACTCGTAATGACCATAACGAGTTCTGAAGGCTGTCTTCTGCACATCCTCATCCCTGATCCTCATTTGATGGTATCCCGACCTCAGATCAATCTTGGAGAACCAAGATGCACCCTGAAGCTGATAAAAAAAATGTCGATCCTTAGAAGTGGGTAACGGTTCTACACTGTCAGCTTGTTCAATTCCTGATAATCGATACATGTCCTGTGTGACCCATTCTTCTTTTTCACGAAAAGGATCGGTGCTACCCATGGGGAACTGCTCGGGCGGATAAAACCCTTGTCTAGCAGCTCCTGTAGCTGCGTAGACAACTCATGCATCTCAGGTGGGGCTAGGCGATACGACGCCATGGTGACAGAAGCCAAACCAAGAATTAAATCAATCCGGAACTCAACCTGCCTCTCGGGAGGCACTCCTGACAACTCCTCAGAAAAAACATCGGGAAAGTCCCGCACAATGGGTACCCTGCTCAACTCTGTTGTGGCCTCAACCAGTGTATCCGAAACATAAGACAAAAAACCGAAACAACCCTGCTGTAGAAACCTCCTAGTCCTCGCAGCTGAACAGAGAGTCGGTCCATGCGAAGCTCTCTCACCAGGAATGACCAGTTCTCCCCCACTTGGGGTTCGAACTCTCAGCAACTGCCACTCGCAATCAATTAAGGACCCATTGGGCCCCAACCAGTCTATCCTAATGATCACCTTCAATCCTCTCAAGGGAATCGGTACCAAGTCGATAGAAAACCTCTCACCGAACATGTTTAGAACACATATTCGGAATACCCTCGCAGCGCTCACAATGCGGTTATCCGCAATCTCCACCTCCATAAGGGAATCCAAATTCCCCGGAGCGTCTTAAAAGTTCTTGCTGAGCGCAAGAGATACAAAAGATTGGGTAGCCCCCGAATCAAATAACACATGGGCCGACAACCCATTGACCAAAAAGGTCCCTGTACCAGATTATAACACATATAAGCATAACAAGAAAATAAATGAAGATAGAGTTAAATTGCATACCAGGAACGACATTCGGCGCTGCTCGGGCCTCATCAGCGATCAACTGAAACGCTCTGCTCTTCACCGTAGGAGCCTCCTCCTTGCCCTGGTGGCCATCAGTAATCCTCAAGGTGGTTGGCACATGAACCACCACCTATCCTCCAGAAAACCTCGGACAATCCTCCTTTTTATGGTCGGTCTGGTTCCAGTGGAAACAAATCAAGCCCTTCTTGTGGCACTCCCTGCTCATGTGGCCCGATTGGCCACAACCCTAACATAAGGGGCCCGTTACCCGACAGGCCCCACTATGCGACTTGTTGCACTTGGCACAACGACCCCGACCCTATTGGCCCCTGGTGGAAGTATCGGAGGTCTTAGGCTTCTTGGCCTGACCTACTCCTGTCTGTACCTGCTCCGATGTCCGCTTCGTCCGGAGCTCCAACTCGATTTCCTACTCCCAGGCCTTCTCAAACATGTCATTCAGGGTTTTGCACCCTGAAAAGCTCTGATACCAACTTGTAACAGCCCAAAAACCAGATAAATTTTTTTCATTTTAGAAATACGAATTACAATCATAATTTGTTTCCAAAATCCATTACATCATGTCATGTCAAAAGATCTGAGTACCGATATCAATAAATGCGGAAATGTTCTGGAGAGTGAATGTTGAGCCATCAAGTCGGGCCCTTCCCCTTAGTACCGGAAGTACCTGAAACACCCAAATAAACTGTAAGCAAAAGCTTAGTGAGTTTCCCAAAATATCACGTAGCATACAATCACAGAATACCATGCAACATACATGTAATTGCCATGGGTTACCCACATGGTCTATATCTGGAATGTCATGGGCTACCCCATGGTCTGATATCCAAGTGCCATGGGCTACCCCCATGGTCTTTACCTGGAATGTCATGAGCTACCCCCATGGTCTTTACCTGGCATGTCATAGGCTAACCCCATGGTCTGATATCCAAGTGCCACGGGCTACCCCCATGGTCTTCATACAATTAAACACATACTAACTGTCAATCCACATTTCATATGATGAGCCGACATTGGTGCCTTCGACCCATTGATATAGTGAGTAGACTCACCTCAAACTGTTGATAATAATAACTGCTCGGCCACTAGAAATCTCACCCCGCTATATATATACATATATATATATATATATATATATATATATATATATATATATATATATATATATATATATATATATAAATTACCCTAATTAGAATTATGACACAAACCAATCATGGGCCCAAAATCCCTAGGTCGAAATTTTCCTATTAAGGCCTAAAGGCCTTTCTCCTTTAATGGGCCCCACTATCCTTGATCTAAAAGAAATAACTGGTCGTAAGGCCCAAAAGGCCCATTTCATGACACACAAGGCCCAAAGAACGAACACTAGGCCTAACTATCCTAAACGAGCCAAATCTTAGGCTCAATATGATATTCTTATGGCCCAACATATAGTCTTAAACTTATATGGTCCAAAACGAGGCCCAATACCGAAGGCCCAAACATCACAGCCCATTGTTGAGTACGTGGGGCGTACTCAGCTTGTACGCTAAGCGTACACGCTTAAGAGCCTGTACGCTGCACGTACGAGCTTGTACGCCCAACGTACTCCTCAGATTCACCAACTTTTCCTTTTAGCTCTTAATTGATTAAGTCATTAGCCCCAAGACTCATATCTGATTCTCTTGAAGTGGTTTATCACGTAAAGTTGCCAACTTTACGTGCATGCAAGGCTCAATGAGGTTCTAAAACTCAAAAAAGCTTAATACATGACTTAATACTTGCATGGAGGTCACAAACACCATAAAGTTTGTATCTTTAAGCTTAAGGAGTCCATTAAACTTCCAGATCTACAATTTTGACATCTCAAATGGTCATAACTCTTCAAGATCAAAGACAAATGGGACCAAAATGACCAAAACAAGCCTAAGAAAAGATCTAAGAAATAGATAAGCAAGGCATGCACTTTATACCTCCAAAGGCTCCTTAAGATGTTATGGAAACTGGAACTAGAATCTCAACCACGTCCAAGGCTTGCACCACAACTCCTTCTTCTTGCTAACACCAAAGAAATGGCTCATTTTGTTACTTCAAGCTCAAAATCACTTCTAATGGCCACTTAGGGTTTCAAGGGATGTTTAAGGGTGAGGATCTTGATAAAGGTGAGGGTACAAAGGCCATAAATGGGTTTAAATAGGGAACAAGTTTGAAGATTAGGGTTTTAGCCACTGTCATGTACGCCCCACGTGCACCGTAGTACGCCCAGCATACGTGGTTAAGTTCTGTGTCCAAATCACCCTTGTACGCTAAGCGTACACACATGTATGCCCAGCATATGGAAGGGCCTCCCATGCATAATAAATTTAATCCAAGGTCCAAAAGGTAACATACCGAATTCTGAGTATTACAAATACGCAATCTATCTTCGATTCATTTTTCTTGAAACGCACATCTGTGTCGGTTTGATCTCGAAACTTCGAAGAAGCATAACTTCTTCATACGAAATCGGATTTCAGCGCCTTATATCCATGATATAGTCATTACGACTACTATCTATTTAGCTAAGATTATCTATTATATCTTAAATGTCTAGTCTGAATCTGCGGACGTTACAAAAAGAGACAAAGAGACAACAAGAGGCGTGACACATAAATAAGTGTGGGGTGCACATTGGACATGGAGTAAAACTAAAGAGTCTACATAGCTATCAATTCTATTAGGGGATGAAACTAATAAGAGAGACTGGTAGAGATTCTGATCACCTTCTGATTGGTCGATTATTTTTAGCGATTTAGAATTACACTATTCGTGAAGTCGGGCTCTGAGCCTAGCTAACCCGCGATGTGGCCATCCATTACATCACGACTTATTTTCCCGATATTTGAAGATCTGAACATGTCAATCCTATCAGTGTGTTTCGACGATATTTTACATCAAGATCTTATTTTCACGAGACCGCTACGTGCTAATTCCAACTGTGCGTTGCGAAGAAGATTTTACGTGATTACTCGCCATTTTACTACGAGACCACGATGCGGTGTCTAACTTGCAATGACGTGGTAATGCCCCATGCGACTTTATTTTTGAGCTATGAAGATTACTTGTCCGACTATTTCTATTGCAAAAAGTCTATTATATTTAGTAATGAAGTTCAGTTTCCGAAAGTATTCCAACATAAAGATTCAAATTTGGTATCAACGAGCAACCCACGACAGCCAATCCAATCTCGAGACTACATACCTAAGACAAGTCCGTTCATTTTCTCCCTTTTTTATTTTATATGTTTAATTGTTATGACACACAATGAGGGCATTGTATAATTGAAGTGTGGGGTATGGTGATTGAAGAATGATGAAAAATCATGCTAGATTTAAAAAAAATTATTATGCTAAATTGAAAGGTATTAAAATTTGGGAAAATAGAGACTTGAAAAATGGTGTTAAATAAAAAAATCTAGTAAATTAAATTTTTTTTGCTTTAATATTATAGTGTTAGAGCTAAGTTTGTTAGTATTGTGTGGGATAATGTGATGTAAATTTAAATGTTATGTTTAGCTAATATGTAATAATATATTTGTGGCTTCATAGTTCCGGTGAAATAATTAGACAAAAACGTAATCTTGTGCAGTTTAAAGGATATAATATGTTTTGCATTGTTTGCTGAAATGTACCCTTAAAATTTATGTAATCATTGTACAATAGATTAATATATTTAACCAATAAAGGTTGAGGTTAAGCTTTCGAACTTAATCATATGTTTTTATTTTGGTTTTTAGTTGAGCGAAAAAAAAGTAAGTTATGAAAAAACTAAAAAGAAAAAAAAAGTTGTGAAAAATTAAAAAAGAGTGTGAAAAGATATTAAGTCGATAAGAACTTAAAAAGCATGAAGATCAAGAAATGATGACACAAAAGCCAAGTCAAATATCCAAAAGTTACAAATTCTAAAGCCTTCGAAAGAAAAGTTGTAACTTTTATTTCTATGTTATGTTATCGTATGTATACATGAAAACTTAACAAAAATATCTTAAGGTTGGGAGAATTTTTGAAGGGGTATATTCGAAGGGATGCAAAAATGAATATTGTTCAAACCGAGTGGTGTAACATCGATAAAAATCATGATAAATTTAAACTTTTAAAAACCAACCCAATTCACAAATTGTTTACAAACATAGTTTTCAAATACATTCCAACATCAGAGTTTTCCCCAAATCATAAGTCAAAACATGAGGATGTGTACGGTCACGCATTCACCTTCCCGCGGTCATCTGAAGTACCTGAACCATAACCCAAAACTGTAAGTCAACGCTTAATGAGATCCCCAAGGTACCAACACACAAACAAATAATATATACAATAACAACATGTCGGGGCATGTTTATGAGGATTGTGAGTATTTAAGATTTAGGAATTAATTATGATTTTAGACACAAATATATGCGTTAAGGCGATACATAATTGACAAATTTAAATTGGGTTATTCTATATGATGTTGGTGAGCAAGGTTTTGATAAGCGTATAATAACAATATAGATTGCTTGAGAACAAACAAAAAAAAATAAGTGTGGAGTATTTTGATATGGCTTTATTTAACTATATATTTTAGGCTATTATTTTAATATATTTGATTAAAAATATTAAATTTTAAGATATATGATACTTAATATACTTTGAAATGTTCATTTACAGTTAAAATCAGAGTTGAGATGCAAAAGCAGGAGAACGAAGTTGAAATGGGCATAAAATGAAGGAATCCGGGAAAGGAGTTGAAGACGCGCCACACCCTCTTATGAGACGCCTCACGCACTATAGAAAATTCCAGAACAAAAATTCCATGTCGGTATATGTGTTCGTGTGCAACAAGGAAACCCGACACCACGATTTGGTGAGATCTTTACCACACCATGACGAAGTAATTTTATAAATATATGGGTTTTGAAGCTCTAATTCAGAGGCCAACTTACACCAACTTGGCCGGGGAGCAAGTTATTTGACTCCAGATGTTTTTATTAGAGCTGAAGAACACCTTTGAAGTGTGTATTTGAAGATCAAGAAATAATTCATTGATTTTATCATTTTGGTTTGTTTTATATCATGTATTTCAATTCTGAATTCGTTAGATTCTCTTTTCTAGTTATGATGCAAGGTTAAAAACCTTATTACTTTCACTAGATGTAGATGAACCCTATTTGATATGTTTTGATTTTGTTAGTAGGATTATATGAGTTGAATTTAAAGTTGTGTTCCATTGATTGTTTACCTTTCATGTTAAAGTTATGATTTTTATTGCCTACTTGTGAGTTATGTGTAGTTTAGATGATAAATCTAATTACATTAGCTGGATTATTAATTGTTTATAATCATAAAATTGTTAGGACTAGAGATTTATCTAATCTTAGGGCTATGTAATATAAATTATTAACTTTGATTGTGTTAAAAAACTATAGTTATCCATGTTATGTTTGATTTATTGTCATGACCATTGATAAGAATCATTAGATCATATCGTTCATAGTTCAATTTATTTAAATGGTTTTGTGTTCACTAATTGCATGATCATTGGGATTGAATATTCATTATTCATTAGTACTAGAATTTCCGACCAAGATAACTAGTCATAAAATTCGTTAACCAACTCATTAATTAGTTACATGCTAACAAGTCAAACATAGAAACTATGAGTATTTGTATTCTAGTGGAAGTACTTCAATTTACTGTTTTACAAACTAATTCTTTGCTTTTGTTTGCTTAACTGGAGTGTTTAAACAAGTTAAATAATTTAAATAACCCTCCTCCCCCCCCCCCCCAACTTTTTTTTTATGTTTTAGTTTAATTATTAGCTTATTTATTTGAATCAAAATGATACTCATTCCTTTTGATTCAATACTCTTTCTTACCTTATGTTGTATAACTTCACAATTAAGTGTAGTGCCTATTTGTATTTTAAAACTAGTTGAAATTCCAAATGTTTTTATAAATTTAAAACTAATGGTATAAAAACAACACATCAATATTTTATTACTGTACAATATTTTAAAAAAAAAAAAGAGAGAATTACGTACGATTAATCATGTTTTGTTATGTTAAAGTGAGAGTAGTTATTTATGAAAATAGACATATATGATTTGACTTTAAATTTGGACTTGATCTTGAAGGACGAATAAAACGATTCGAAGTCCATTCGAACCCGTACACAGAACAAGATAAACTTCTACACTAATTAATTAACCAAATTAATTATTTAAATTATAACTTGACCCTTTGAGAGAAACAAATCGAAGCTTACAAAATGAACAAATATTATTTTTGGTGTTATTCACAAACCTTAATTTACTATAAGTATCGATTAATATACGTACCTTTTTAGGATAAAATTTTATATCACGTATTGGACCAGGCGTGATTTGTTATAATCTGTTATAACCATTTATATTTAGTCCATAAAATCAAATTGATTGAAAGTATACGTACATGACGAGAAACCTTCATATTGTAAAAGCTTAATCCTTTGAATGCGACCCACAGCAGAAGAGGTGAATCGAAATATTTTTTGTACAGTTTCTTTGATAATTTGAAGGGGATATTAATTATTTATGGGTTGTTCGTTGGGATACTCTATGAAACTTAGTATTGTCTTGCATTAGCTTGTAATATATAATAGTCACATGAGATGTCCATACATGCATATGTACGATAGGGGCTTATGTTTTAGCTAGAGGACAGTGACTGTTTATCAACCCTTGACTAAAAAAACTCAAGTACGCTCCATTGAAACAGCCAAAACAGACCTCGCTCTCTCTAAAAACCAACGCATATATGGCCTTTTCATCAAACCCTTATTCTCTTCCATTTAGATTCTCTTGTAGGTTTCTTGCATTCAATGTTAACAAATATAACACTACTCTCTCTCTCTCTCTCTCTCTCTCTCTCTCTCTCTCTCTCTCTCTCTCTCTCTCTCTCTCTCTCTCTCTCTCTCTCTCTCTCTCTCTCTCTCTCTCTCTCTCTCTCTCTCTCACACACACACACACACTCCTCCAGTCCAGCTATAAGTATATGAATATATCACTCTTCGGTACTATGCTCTATATGTCTCTTTCTCTCTGAAAAAGTTTCAACATATGGAGCAATACTCACAATACTTGATGTTGGTTAAGAGCAACAACAGCAATATCCTTATGAATCCATTTTCCAGCCATTCATGGGAAGAACAAGCGTTTGCAGAAGATGGTCGAGGCCCTTTTGGGGGGTTCGTATGGCCTCCAAGGTCTTATTCTTGCAGCTTTTGTAAACGAGAGTTCAGGTCAGCTCAAGCACTAGGTGGTCACATGAATGTGCATAGGAAAGAAAGAGCCAAGCTCAAGCACACCGTAAATCTTACTAGTAGTGCTACTATCTGTACAACTAAAATGGCACCAAAGAACCATAATAAGCAAAATCTTTGTAAAGAGTCTTTAGATCCTGGTTTCTTTCCGTTAGCTCTTTCACCGTCTAGGGCTTCTTCAATACCAGAATTAGGTGAAGAAAGTTTTGAAACCAATTCAGACACAAAGAGTTATGTTTACGATGAAGATTTTGCTATAGCTCATGGCAATGGTGATGTTGAAACAAATTTGGTCATAGGGTTTGAGTTGGATTCTTGTTCGAATACTGGATCTTGTTGCAAGAGACAGAAGACGGGTGTTACACCAACCATCATGGACGGGTTGGACCTAGAGTTGAGGCTAGCTCGCTAACTAGCTTGCATGGTGAATCTTCCAACAATCTAATAATGTAGCTAGGGTTACACTATTAGTGACTGTTTTCTAATTGCTTGAGAAATAAATTAGTGAAGTACTAAGAAGTTTGACGGTTTTCAGTCTTTTGCTATTAATTATTTCTCATGTTAACCATTTGATGTTTGAGTTACAAACAAGTTAATGAAGCACTCATGTTTCCATCATATTTATTTCCCTTTCCCTATCTTTTTTTTTTTTTTGGAACGGCAAATACAAATATATACTAAACTACTCCTAAATTATTTCACCTATGCTCACAGTGAGACTTGAACACTCGACCTCAAGAAGAAAGGACAACACCGGATACCGTTGGGCTAGAATCTCTTTGATCCTTTCCCTATCTTTTGGTTGTGATATATGAAAGAAACATGAATGCTTTCAATTATATTTTGCTCTAAATAAAGCTCTGTGACTCTTTTTAACTGATAATATATATATATATATATATATATATATATATATATATATATATATATATATATATATGGGAAAAGGGAATATACATTACAGCCTCACCTAAGCTTAGGTACTAAACCTCTTGAAAATACATTGTTTTACTATATAAAGATTACGGTTAATACTTCAAGATGTAAATTCAAGATCGACACAATAGGGTTTAGGGTTTAGGTTTAGGGTTTAGGGTTTAGGGTTTAGATTTAGGGTTTACGGTTTAGGTTTAGGGTTTAGGGTTAGCGTTTAGGGTTTAAGGTTTAGGGTTTAGGGTTTAGGTTTAGGGTTTAGGGTTTAAATTTAGGGTTTAGTAATGTTCACTTGGGTGAAGTAATAAACGATAATTGAGGAAAGAAAACAGAGATGCTAAAACGATAATGAAAGAAAGAAATGTTATGGAGGATGATATATTTACCAAGTGAAACCAAACCGGGCATATTTAGCATGTTAAAACGACATATTTTAGAGGTTTAGTACCTAAGCTTAGGTGGGGCTGTAATGTATATTCCCTATCCCCTATATATATATATATATATATATATATATATATATATATATATATATATATATATATATATATATATATATATATATATATATATATGTTGGCATATAAGTAAAGATTCTAAGTTTAAAATTCAATATTGATCAATGTTGAACTACTAGCTAGCGGTATATTAATATAGATGTATAAAAAATTCATCATGCTAAAAACGTTTTTTGGATCAAGTAAAAATATCCAGAAAACTTGTTTCAGTAATTTATGTATTAGCTGGGTTTGCTTTTGGCTTTTATGCATTTTTCTGTAATAACGTTACTCTCGTCCAGCTTGGCTTTAGTTAATATATTAAACCCCTTAATTTACACCTATAGTGTCCTCCATAACCCCTAGCTAGATCCGGTTAAGCTATGTTATTACCGAAGGTTCTTGCAGAATGTGTCATCATCTATCCCCATTTATAGCTTCGTTGATCAGTTCAGTTGCGCCAAAATAGAAAGAGAAAATATGAACATATGTTGTTCTTAATGGGTATTACAGAGAAGATGAGAATATGTCTATTTATGGTGGGAATTTAATAATGTAAGGTGACCCATCAAATTTATTCCATTCGTGGTTATGTTCGTCACTTACTAAAAACCATTCTTTTCTACATGGGTTTTTTAGGGATCTGTGGTAAGCTTCAGTTTTTAATATGTCTTCATGGGTGTTTTGGGTTTCAAATTAAAAGTTAATAGGTCCAAAGAGAGATGCATTGGACAACACATTTCCTTGTAAACTGGGTTTCCTTGTAGCCATCGGAAGTTCATTGCTACTAGCCTACTACCGTAGAATTTACGAAGGTGATTAGGAGTTGCATATCACAAATTTCTAGCTAGTACCAAAAGCAGGGCGGCTCGGAGTTTGTAAGTACCATGTGCTAATAAGAAAAATGAGGCCTTTATAAATACAATCCTTGTACCTATCTTAATAAAAAAATATGTTTAATCTCTTACTGACAAATGACATACAATTAAAACTCCTTATCTACTTTGATAAATGAATATCTATTTTGTCACATGTCAATCTTTTATGAGTTTTGACATTTGTCATTTTATTGTATTTTTAGAATAAATAATATCCACATGTCATTTTCTGGATTTTTTCAAAATTTAAAATCAAAATGCCACATAACACTTATACTTATATATATATATATATATATATATATATATATATATATATATATATATATATATATATATATATATTGTAATAAATGTGACATAAATTGCAATGAATATGTTTCTTCCTTATTTATTATTTCAAAATTTTATTTTAAAAATTTGTAAATGTTACACTTTAATATTTAATATTTTTTAAATCAACCCGTATAATACACGGGCTTAACATCTAGTTAATGTTATATATCATCTATCATGCCACTTGTCAACCATCCATTTTAAATTTCAAATTTTAAATTTCCACTTTAATTAAATTAAATTCATAATTGATTATCCATTTCAAATTTAATTTTTAAATTTCTCATTCTAATTACATTAAATAAATAATTGATTCTTCATTTTAAATTTTCTCTCTTTAATTATATTAAATTAACAAAATTAGATTGAAAAATAAAATAAAATTAATACAGATTATAAGATGATATAATTTAATGTATTTATTTAAATCAACGATTATAATTTTATATAGAAAAAACATCATAAATGGTCCCTGTGGTTACCCAAAATCTGAAGTTTAGTCTCCGTGGTTTAAAAACCTCATAGATGGTCCCTGCGTTTTCAAAACTTTTGATGTTTGATCCTTTTTGCTAACTCCGTTAAGTTTGTCCGTTAACTGAAGGGTATTTTCGTCATTTCACCACCATAGGGATCATTTATGATGTTTTCTCGTATTTTTTAAAAAAAGAAAAAATTAAACATAATTAAATATATAAAATGTCTCTCTCACTCTCTCTCTCTCTCTCTCTCTCTCTCTCTCTCTCTCTCTCTCTCTCTCTCTCTCTCTCTCTCTCTCTCCAAGAATGTGGAAACTGGAAAGCCTTGAATCAACCATCATAGCCTACATTTTGTGATTGGCTTCTTACACACCACCTCCGACGAACGCCATATCTACCACCACCGACAACCACCTTCATACCCACTACCACTGGTGACCATTCTTACACACAAATCTCAAATCAAGGTCCATTGTCTACATCTACAACACCAAATCTGACCCTGAAATGATAGATCTGCAACATCAAATTCGAGAGAAGAGGGAAGGATTGCGATCGATTAGATAAGGAGGACCAATCCTTGTGTGATTTGGGAAATATAGAAATAGATGAGAGATCGATCGATTTAAGAGAAAAGAGATTGAAGGGAGCTGTGATTTTTGCTGCCTGATTCGATTAAGAACAAGTCGTAGAAAAGGGCAGCGGTTTCTTCTTCTTGTCGGGACACGTATGAGACACATGCATCTAAGAAGCATAGCTGATTGTGACCTCGTTTACGGACTGTGTTTTCTCCGGTGGCGGCAGAGGGGAAGTCTGAATCGGAACCTTAAATTTGAATCAAACTGAAATCGGTTGTGTTTGTGTGAATGAAGAGAGGATAGAAGGGAAATAAAGTTTGATTCAGGTAAAGAGACGAAAAGGGGTAGGTCTTTCATGTTCTTTGTGGTTCTTGGTTTCATGTTCTTTTCTGTTTCTTCTCTGTGTGTAACTTTGTAAACTTTGAAAACCATCAAAGTAGTGCCTAGGGCACTTGTGTACAGTGTGTAATCGTCTAAACGTTTCCCTGTGTTTCCCAAGTCTCCGATACAATCTATAATTAGGAACATGTGTAAATCAAAAATCAACACAAGGAAGAAAGGGAGAAAACATAAATTAAGGGAATAAAGAAGTAGAAAATACAATTTGTTTGAGGTCAAAGGTTGCTCGTTTGAGTTGATCGGAAAATAGGTTGTAGGGAAGAGATAGAGTCTTTGTTAGGGGATTTGTGGTGGTTTCAGGTGGAGGTGGATCTTCTTCTTTGATGAACTCTGACATTTCATTTGGATAGAAACGATCTGCCATTTTATGATTGTTTATCTTATTGTCTGTTCGAGAGAGAGAGAGAGAGAGAGAGAGAGAGAGAGAGATTGGATATTAAATTTAATTATTTTTTTCTTTTTAAAAAAAATAAAATAAAAGAAAACCTCATAAAAGGTCCCTGGATAGTTAAATGACGGAAATACCCCTCATTTAACGGTAGAAAGCTAACGGAGTTAGCAAAAAGGACCAAACATCAAAAGTTTTGAAAACACAGGGACCATCTATGAGGTTTTTAAACCACGGGGACTAAACTTCAGATTTTGGGTAACCACAGGGACCATTTATGATGTTTTTTCTTTTATATAACTAAAAAAATATCTCTTAAGTAATAATTTATTTAAAATAATTGATTAATAATTTTGATTTTTGATTTTTTTAATATGAAAGTTTAATTAATTTTATAACTGTGATTCTCACGGGTTATAACCTAGTTTTTTAATATATAAGAAAAACAAACTTAAGACCGTGAATTGTTGTTACTAATTACATAAGGAATTTTATAAAAATTTCAAGGGTTAATTATAAAACTGATTTGTTAAACATATTGGAAGGA
The DNA here is from genome assembly GCF_052849685.1 of Lactuca virosa. Lineage (NCBI taxonomy): Eukaryota > Viridiplantae > Streptophyta > Magnoliopsida > Asterales > Asteraceae > Lactuca > Lactuca virosa. The sequence continues at coordinate 283,717,896 of NC_136427.1, read as the reverse complement.
TGGATTGATTATGAAATATATAGAATGGCAAAAAATGTAACTTGAATTTAAAACAATGTTGTGCACAAGAATGGAACATGCACTTATACCAATTGGGCTATCTAGACTTTATGCAAAACTTCGAATAAATTCATATATATTTAGTTATTAAATATATAATTTAACTAAACCTCAGACCCTATTTTTTTCGGGGCACTGTGCGGCTGCACCTCTTGTCCCCCCTTAAAACCAGGCCCGACCAAAAGAGAATTCTTTTGCGAGTATTCAATAGATATGCGATTTTTTTGGAGTTATTTACCTAGCAATTTTAGAGTAATTATAAAGAATAATAAAGAATCACTACAAGAATATGGACCTATGTCGACGACACCTATGCCGACGACGATTGTCGTCGCTAAAAGAACCCCTATGCCGACGACTTGTCGTCGCTACATCGTTTGCAAACTTTGACTAAATTGCTTTGACCAGGACATCTGTGCCGACGACATGTCGTCGCTACAGGTCTATCGGGAACGACAAAATTTTTTGCGGTATTTTGAAACTCTGTACCGACGACTTTTCGTCGGGATAGGTAACGAAAAATAACTTTTCTATTTATTTTAAATACATGTTCCAGAAATAGAAAACGTCGTCGTTTTATATAACCTATACCGACGACATGTCATCGGGATAGGTTACGAAAAATAGCTTTTCCATTTATTTTAAATACATGTTCCTGAAATAAAGTACGACGTCGTTTTTGTAGACCTATGCCGACGACATGTCGTCGGTAAGCCACGTGGCGATCCGCGTGAAACCCTATCCCGACGACATGTCGTCTGCATAGGTTTTTAATTTTTAATTTTTTTTTGTTTCAGTATAAACGAAACGACAACGTTTGTGTGGACCCTATACCGACGACAAGTCGTCGGCATAGGGGTTTACCCTAAGCGATAGCAGACAGTCGGTTCATTCGCTCACTGTGTTACTCCCTCTCTTTTCTCCGACGAAAATCGTCTGCAGCCTTCCACAACCGACGATTTGCTCCAGGTAACATCGTTTCTACTCATAATTTGTTGTTTATTGTTGTGTTGTAAAGATTTTTATCCTCAATTTGGGGTTTTTTTTGGTGTTATAGCTTTCAATCGGTGGTGAAGAGGTTTTGCTTCACCACCGTCTTCCACAACCGTCTTCCACCACCCTCAGCCTCCCACCGACGAATCCAGCCTCTTTCTAGCTTTTCCTTCACTGCCACAGTAGGTAAGTAAGTAATATGGTGGATTTTTTGTATGTTTTTTTTTCTGATTTTGTGTTCTTCGGGTGACCATCAACCACCATTAGAGGATCATTATCAATTTTGACAATAAGATTCCCGCTATCACAGCAAGAAAAACGAAAAAGGTTAGTATTTTTTTCTAATTTTTATTGAAGTTGAAATTATATATATGTATAAGTTTATATGAAATTGAAATTGAAATTAATCCTCCTATGATTATAGAATTGTGTTGTTTGTTTGGTATGTGTATGATTGTGTTGTTTGTTTGGTATATGTATGTTGTTTGTTTGTTTAGCTTTATATGAAATTGAAGTTGTATGTATAAAATCTTAATTTAGTTGGTTAATGTTATATGAAATTGAAATTGTGGTTAAAATATTATATGAAATTCAAATTTGTTTAGGTACATATGAAATTGAAATTGTATGTATATAATGTTAATTTACTTGTTTAGGTTTATATGAAATCGAAATTTTGTATGATTTTGAAATATGTATGATTGTGCTCTTTGTTTTGGTTGAAATCGAAATTTTATGTATAAAATGTAAAAGTATAAAAGTATGTTTATTGAGAATAAAAGTATGTTTATTGAGAATAAAGTTACTAATAGCAACATACTTATTGAGAATAAAGTTTATGTATAAATGTAAAAGTATTAAAATGTTTGTCAGAACAAACGTTACTAATAACAACATAAAACAAAATATAAATATATTTAAACAAATAAAAGTAAGTTTATTGAGAATAAAGTTTACTAAGTAAAAAATATTTAAACTACAAATGTTATCAATTCCGTCAGATTTCTAGTTCTAGGGTATATATTTCTTTATATACTTGTGAATACTCTATCCATTCCGCCCGTTTTTTTCTTAAAAAAAAGGGCAAGAAGATATCCACCGACTGATTGGACCGCCAAAGCTTGGAACGATATGATTGATTTGTTGTTTTTTACCGATGAATACAGCCGCACGTCGGACAAAAATAAAGTTACTAGGTCGAAACTTCCGCACACAAGTGCTCACGGATGTAGACCCTATGCTCAACGACGTCATTTAGAGGTAATAAAATACATTAGTATTATTTAAAATTGTTATTAACATTTGTACAAATATATTTATTGTTTTTTCACTTATTATAGGAAAAAATGGGAATTAAGTCGCAGCATATTGAGGGTTGGAGACAAATGCGCTACAAAGAAGGTTCGGGTTGGTGTACAAGTCGAGCAGAAGAAGACTGGGTAAGTGATAAACGAAATAAATGTGTTGTTTAAATATATTATTATTAATTATAGTTTCTTGTTTAAGTTTCTTGTTTAAGTTTAAATATATTATTATTATTTGAATGTTTAAGTTTAGTTGTTTGTTTTAATTAACGTATGTTAATTGTTTTCTTTATTTTAGGAGAAAATTCAAAATGAATATGAGAAAATGCAAAACGAGGTTGGGGAAGGAGGAGAAGTAAACGAGGAAGAATGTTTAGAACGTGCCCTTGGGACGAGACGTGGACATGCTCGCGGGGTGGGTAGGAGACCAACCGCCAACTTCGGTTTAATTCCAAATGAACGGTCTTCCACTTCCAAATCGTCTCAATCTCAACCCCAATCTCAATCCCAATTTGATGCAAAGCAAATGCAAGAATATTTGCAACAATATAATGCATCATTGGCAGCATGTATTCCGAACTTCCAACCACCACCATTTCCTAACTTTCTATTCAACTATAACACACAAGCAAGTACCTCTCAACAATTTGCCGAAAGGATGGAAGAAGAAGGAGAAGGAGAAGAAGAAGAAGAAGGAGAAGAAGAAGAAGAAGAAGAAGAAGAAGAAGAAGAAGACGATTATGACAATGATGATTGATGTTTTTTGTAGTGTTATGAACAATGTTAGTTAACTATGTATTGTAATATTAAACTTGAATTTGATGTTTTGAATTTGAATAATGGTACCTAGTTAATGTATTTCAATTGATATATGCTGCAATGTTTTTTGGATTTGTTAAAAATGTAGGAATGGTAATGTACAAAACCTGTAAAGCTTAAAAAAAACAACCAGCAGCTATCCCGACGACAAGTCGTCGCTTTAGGTCCATAACTGACAACTGTTAAAAACCCTATAGCGACGACATGTCATCGTAATAGCTTAGACCTTTCGCTACGACTGGTCGTCGCTATAGGTTTCCCGACGACATGTCGTCGCCACAAATTTTTAATAAAACTTTATTTTTTTTCCCGAAAATATGGTTGACAAAAGCTATACCGACGACCCTTTGCCGACGACTTGTCGTCTGGATAGGGTCTGAATTTGTCGTCTCCATAGGGTCCGATTGTTGTAGTGAATTTAATTTATTAAACATCAAAATATTAAATAAATTGGATTCTTTTTAAATTTATAATTTCTAAGGAAAAGTAGTAATCCATGATAAGCTTTTGTAGACTTATGGCAATTAACCATTTTCTAATAAATTGGATGCTTTCAAAATTTTAACCTGTAAGGAAAAATAAAGTTTACCAAAACTAGGGATGTCAATGGAGGCAAGCTGGACGGAGAGTGCATCCCTCGTCCCTGCCCTCGAAACTTCCCCGTTCCACATCCATGCCCCCGTCCCCGAAATGACCAACCTTCCTACCCCCGTCCCCGCCCCTAACTCCCCGTTATTGCCCCTGCCCCCGCCCCCGATTGATTTTGGGCGTTTTTTTTTTTTTGCTAAAAGAAGTTGTTTGGGCTAAAAAAAAGTTATTTTTTAGGTAATAAATAATTATTTATAGCAAAATTTTACATGTTAAAAATAAAAAAGTTATGATATCTTAAAAAAATTATAATAACAACTTAAAAATATGTTTTTTTTTGTTGAATTTTGAAAGTTCAAGATCATGTTATTGTTTATTATATATATATATATATATATATATATATATATATATATATATATATATATATATATGGCAATAAACCATTTTCTATAATTCACAAATATGCCCCTAAAGGCTGTGAACGTGCTTGATAAAACTATTTAATAGTTGAAAGTTAGAAGTTATAATTTTTATTTTGTATAAATATTCCACAAAAATAATTGTTAACTTTTAAAATCTAATATTATATTAAAACTAAAAGTTAAAAGCTTTCAAATGCTTCCAAAAGCTAGTTAAAGTAGCTTAAAAATTTGTAGTTTTTGTCTAAAATAAAAGCTAAAAATTTTACAGACGAACGAAATTTTTTTCCCTAATCTTTTTCTTATAAGTTAAAATCTCTCAAAAACTCTGTACCAAACACGTCTTTTGTAGTGTTTTTAACGTAAGTACCTAACATATACAAAAATATCAAAATCAAAATACCCTTTATTCAGATATATTATTTGGGCATTATTATAATTTGTCACAAAGTGTAACATCCGGAACCCTAAGGTACTAAATTTATTCTTTTATTTGCATTATGAGGGTCGCAACGACGTGAGGTCTTAGGGATCACGTCGTGATTGACCATTGACATGTTGACCTGTGTTACTAGAAACTCACGGCGTAAGGCATAAGGTCTCTCGACGTGAGCGCGACTTAATGACCCAAAACCCGAATTTTCGAGTATTTAAGTGAATGAGAGGCTAGGGTTATCCATCCTCAGCCTCTGTCACCCTCTAAGCCTTTGGAAAACCCTAATCTCGACCCTCTTAAAGTTTTTAAGCATTTTTGAGATCCTTGAAGCATTCTTTAGTGGTTTTTGGTTACTTGAAGTGGAAGAAGACCTTGGTTGAGCAACCTCTTGGCGTTTTGGCTTCCACCTTGCAACATCTTGGAGCTTTTGGACCATTGTAAGTCTTAAAGCTTGGACCTTTCTACCTATTTTATTATAGATCTAAGTTATAAGATCCTTTTTGCATGGTTGGGTGGGTTTACTTGCATGGGGTCCATAAAGTTGACAACTTTATGGATCATTGACTCATTCTCTTCAGAATAGTCTTTGGATCTGAGTTTTGTTGTAGTTTGGGACTCCAAGTTGAGTCTAGATCTCATTTTCCCTACTTTTGGTCTAGAAAGGGCTTGAGCCATGCATGACTGAAAAGCCACGATTTTTATCATCATTTGGGTAAAGGAAGACCCCCTAGAAAGTCCCAAGTTATGTTTGTAAGGATTAAGAGCTTAATGCTCGTCAGTACATATCTCACGACGTGAGGTTTAGGACCATCACAACGTGAGGATAATGGCCACCCCGTCTATTTTTTCTGGATTAGGTCACAACATGACTCAGGGTTGGGTCGCGACGTGACGGGGACCAGAATTTTTTTGATAGGTTGAGTTGACTCACTAAGTCGGGACTAGGGGTGTTCGTTTGGATGGATCGGTTTGATCCGATCCAATCAAGCGAATCCGAATAGATTTCGGTTTTCAAAACATTGATCCGAATAATCCAAATTAAAGTTAAATCTGATCTGATCCAGCCAAATTGCAATTCGGTTGGATCGGTTTTTATAATTCGGTTTTCAAGAGGTAAGACATTTTGAAAAATATATAACTTGAATATTAGCAAAATCTATAAAGAAACTACCTTTTTTAGAAATTATAATTTATAAACAATTACTAAGAAAATATATTATAGTTCATAATATAAGAAGTAATTTTAAAATATTATATTGGATGGAAATTACTAATAACTAAAAATAATAATTTAGTAAATTTATAAATAGTTAAAGATACATATGAAAAATAGATAATAAGTTGTTATTCGGTTTTTTTGGACTATTCCGTTCTTAGTTTATAAACCAAAACCAATCCGAAATCCAAAATAATAATTTGGTTTTGCTGAAAACCAATCTAAAAATCCGAATATTCGAACCAAATAGTCCGATCCAAATTGTCCAATTAGAAAATTCGGTTTTATCCAAATAGTGAACAGCCCTAGTCGGGACTGAGTCGAGTTGGTCCCCACGACTAAGGATGCAAGCGGATGGGGTATTACCCGCTACCCATGGGGATCCAACCCTAACGGGTCGGGTATTACCCATATTAACGAGTAACGGAGCGGGGACGGATGCAGATATTTATACCCGAAGCGGGGACGGGTCGGAGACGGGTATGACACTATCCTCCCCATTTAAAACCCGATTATACATATATATATATATATATATATATATATATATATATATATATATATATATATATATATATATATATATAATGTTTATGGGAATTGGGAAATCGTATTCAGAGTATCAAGTATTATCAAGAGTTCAAGACGACGCTTCAAGAATTCAAGATTTCGACTCCTCGTTTCTTTAAGCATTGAATCACCGATGTCATTCTCTCTCTAGTCTCTTCTCAGATTCTCCTAGAATCAAGAACTCATTATAAAAGATGCAGCCACACACGAAAATTATTCTTCTTCACTTAAGCCCTTCATTCGTATTTGATTCTTTTTCATTTCAATATTCAAACTTCATCTTATTTTTGGAATCGGCCCTTCGTTCTTCTTCAGTGAATCTTTCACCTTCAACCTTCCCAACGACATTAATCCTTTGTTGTACAGTTCAATCTTCACAACGAGTGGACGACATCAATCCTTCACCTTCAAGCTTCAACCTACTCTGCACTCATGGAATTGAAGGAGAATATCGTACAAGAAGTTTTGGCTTCATCAAAAAATCCTAAGCCTAGGTAATCGATTTTAATAAATTAGATTATTTTGTAGCTAATTAATCCTTCGGTCGATTTTCCTGCACTCGATTTTGGTTATTACTCACTCGATTGAGTGATTTTGGTTGTAGAAATTAACCTGATTAAATTATGCTTTTGTAGAAACCTGATTACCCACTTGCATCTATTTTGGTCTATTTTGGAACTGATTAACCCTTCACTCGATTTTAGTTGTATTACTCAATTAATTCAGAGATTTTGGTTCCATCAATGTGTCCATCTGGGATTACTAGATTTTCATTAATTGGATATGTATGAATTTGGTTTCTTTTTCATGAAATAATATGTAACTTTTTTTTGTAACTGACTGGTAATCTATTTCATGAACTTGGTTTCTTTTTTTCTTTGGATATGTATGTACACTAAACTGATATGGCTACTTTTGTTGTGGTTGTAATCTGTCCATCTTAATTTTTCTAACTTATATTTGTTGTGGTTGTAATCTGACCATCTGAATTTTCCTGCACTCGACTTTTTGTTGTGGTTGTAATCTGGTATGGCTTTTTTTACATTGAACTTGACAATGGTGCAATCTGTCTATCTAAATTTTTTTCTTGTAACTACAATCTGTCCATATGCAACTATCATTTAAATATGTACTTTTATTTAGATAATCTGAAATTTGATATAAACTCCATCATCTCTTCAGTTTGTATTTGTTTATGAGTTCTGACATTTAGCTTTCTTTAAACTAATATGATTAAAAAAAGAATCATGTTTATTATGATGTTGTTTGCATATTATTCATCCTTTTGCAATGACATTCAAGATCAACAGCCCCCACAACTAAGTGTTGAGGCTGTTGGAACAACAGATGGACAGTTGGTTGGAACAACAGATGGCGAGGGGGCTGGAACAACAGATGCAGAGGCTACTAAAAATACAAGCAGAAAATTAACTTCTGGAGTTTGGAGACATTTTAAAAAGCAAAATATTGATGGTGTTGATAAGGCGATATGAAACTACTGTAAGAAAAAATTGAGTGGAGTAAAACAATCGATCTTGAATCCACACCAAGAAAAAAAAGATGAGCATGTATCACTTTGTACACATACATTTGATCAGAATGTTTCCCGTCAAGAACTAGCAAAGATGATCATTCTCCATGAGTATCCACTGAACATGGTGCAACATGTTGGATTTTGAAGTTTTGTTAACTCGGTTAACCCATTATTTAAACTTGTTTCACTAACTACCATTAGGAGTGACATAAAGGACATTTTTTAGAGTGAAAAACTGAAACTAAAAAAGATGTTGAATTCTAACCAAGGCAGAATTGTTGTGACAACTGATATGTGGACAGCCTCTAACCAAAAAAGAGGTTACATAGTTGTCACTGCACATTATATTGATGATTCATGGAACTTGTGCAATAAAATTTTAAGGTATTTAGTTATTTTGATTCTTTTATATTGATTTTATCTTACTTGATTGTGAACTAATTGTTTTTCTATTTTATAAATTGTAGGTTTATGTATGTTCCAGCCCCTCATAATACTAAAACGCTAACTAAAGAATTAATAGGGTGCTTGGTTGCATGGTCCATTGATTGCAAGTTATCTACCTTGACTTTAGATAATTGTAGTGTAAATTTTTCTATGATGGAGAAAATGAAAGAAAAATTGAGATCTGATAATCTTCTTTAGAAAGGGGAGTTGCTTCACATGAAATGTTGTGCACATATATTGAACTTAATTGTTCAACAAGGATTAACTACAGTTCAAAGTGGGATAGAGTCCATTCGAGAGAGTGTTGTTTTCTGGATTGCAACTCCAAAAAGAGTTGAAATTTTTGAGGAGACAAAGGATGGATTGTCTCTTTCAAGTAAGAGAAAGTTAGTTTTGGATTGTAAAACTAGATGTAATTCAACTTATTTGATGCTTATGATTGTGATTCCTTATAAGGAAGTCTTCAATCTCCTTGTACACAAAGATAAAAGCTACAAGCAAGCACCTAGTGATCATGATTGGCTTTTAGCAAAAGTGATGTGTGAGAAACTCAAATTGTTTTATAGTGTGACTGAGATGTTTTCTAGGGTCAAATATCCAACTGCTAATCATTTTTTCCCTAAGATTTGTAAGATACGAATGTTGATTCAAGAGTGTGCTATATCACCTTATGTGGAGATCAAGACAATGGCTACCAATATGACTGGGAAGTTTGAACAATATTGGTCTCTCATACGTGGAGTATTAGCCATAGCCACTATTTTGGACCCAATATTCAAAATGAAGTTGATTGGGTATTATTTTCCCAAAATGTATGGTGATGAGTCCCCACATGAAGTTGAGCGAGTTAGGAAGTTGACTTATGATTTGGTAAAAGAATACAAGCTATGTGATGCCAAAGAAACGGATGTTTCATTGAACATTTCTGATTTTGGCATGGATATTGATGATTGTGGAGATCCTTTAGATGGATTTGATTTATTTGTGAGTACCACTTCACTTGTTGATACTTACAAATCTGAATTAGATTATTATTTAGAGGAGAACATTTTTCCTAGGACCATAGATTTTGATATTTTAGCAAGGTGGAAGGCGAATGGTCTTAAATATCCTACTTTGCAACGAGTTGTTGGAGATGTTTTGGCTATACCTATGTCTACACTTGCTTTTGAATCAGCTTTAAGTACCGGTGGAAGACATGTCACTCCTCATCATAATAGGCTTCATCCGGATACATTAGAAGCATTAATTTGTGTCCAAGATTGGCTATGGGAGGAGAAATTAGGTATGGCTTTCTATATTCTAACCCTTTTATATTTTACTTTTTTTAACATAAAATATTTTGTAACAAGACTTATATTTTTTTTATTGTTAGATTCACATTCAACTAAAGAAAAACATACTGCAAAGTTTGAAGTTTAAAAGATAATGAAGCGGGTCCAAGCTTTGTGGATTTTGATTTTTAGCTTATGAAGAATTGTTGTTTTTATTTTGGTTTCTTTAAACAAACTTGATTGTTATGGATTTTATTTTTATTTTAGTTGTTTAGTATCGGTATGTCGTTATCTTTTTATTTTAGTTGTTTAGTATGGGTATGTGGATCGGAGGTCGGGTGCGGGGATAGGTTTTGTAGTATCCACCAATATCTACCCCCGTTTGCATCTCTACCCACAACGTGAGGATCCGTTGTTGGGGTTGGACCGTTGATTTTAGGCCCATGATGGGTTTGGGCCCAATTTGGAAAATTGGGCCATGTTTGGGCTTTGGGTGATCATTTTGGAAATTAGGCCTTTTGGACAAGTGGTTTGGGCCTTGGCTTTGGGTCAAGTTAGATAAAGGGTAAAATAGTTCTTTTACCCTAGTTTGGACTCTTAGTGTGAGTCGGGAATCCAATTATTAATTGGATGATATTTTTGATAGCGCGGTGAATTTAGCGGACCAACAGCTAGAGTTTTTCTCTGTGAGATTCAACAGTCTGAGGTGAGTTTCCTCACTGGGTTTTAGTGTGTCTAAGGCACCAATGTCGATCCATGTTTATTATGTTAGGTCGCTAGGAGTCTGCATGACCCTTGCATGTGTTATGTGCTGCTATGTATACCGTGTGGGGATCGATGTCGGGAAAGTCCCAATAATTGTATCGTATGCTATTGTAGTATTGTCGTTATGATTATTGTATGTGTTAGCATGATTATGTGTTGTATGTCTATATGTATGGAGGGCGGGGCCTAAGGAGTGACAGATCTGTATACCGAGCAGGGCTCGATACCGGGCGGAGCCCAATGTAGGGAGGGGGCCCAGTATATCGTTCATTATGTATGTTATGTGGTAGTTTGGGGAACTCACTAAGTTTTGTGCTTACGGTTTTCAGTTTATTTTTCAGGTACTTCAGGATCGAAAAGGAAGAGCCCGGGATGATTGTAGTGCACACACCACATTTTTCCGCACTTTGAGATTTACTCTAATATGTTTTGATGTAGTGACATACTTTGGTCTTTTTGGGTTGTATGACAATGTTTGGATTAATGTTTTTATTAAATCGAAAATTAAATTTTTGGATCTTATTTTCGGGACGTTTCACAAAGCTTATTATAGTTTACTTCACAATGGTATTATTGTAATATATATATATATATATATATATATATATATATATATATATATATATATATATATATATATATATATATATATCAGTTAGTTGATTCGGTTGTATGACAATGTTTGGCTTAATGTTTTTATTAAATCGAAAATTAAATTTTTGGATCTTATTTTCGGGACGTTTCACAAAGCTTATTGTAGTTTACTTTACAATGGTAATATATATATATATATATATATATATATATATATATATATATATGTTGGTTGATTCGGTTAAGTTAGTTAGAAAGCTTGGACTGCTAGTTTCTCTTCTTCGGTGTGTGTATATATATATATATATATATATATATATATATATATATATATATATATATATATAATGTACTCTCTTCATTTTAATGTAGTTTAGGAAATGCACTTAATTCTTTCATCTTGTAATATGGTATCATAACAAAATTTTGCTTATGCATCATCGCAATTTCATCACCATTGATTGAATCATTGTGATTTCATTATTATTGATTGAATCGTTCTTATTCCTTTATTTCTTCTTTGTTTTTCTTTTGTTTTTTTTTTTCGTTTATCACTTAATTTTTAAAATTGTGTCTCAATCGTCATATCAATTATATAACTCGGTTCCATGTGATAATCCTTACTATTTGCATCCTTCAAATAATCCAAGAACGCTTTTAGTCACTCAAATTCTCACCGGAGAAAATTATGCATCATGGAGTCACTAGTAGAAAAATGACCTTTAGTGGGCGTGGAGTGCCCAGAAAGATGCGTTGGACACCTTTTCACCAGAATGTTGACTTTTGACTTTTTGTCTAAATTTGAAATTGGATCAAACTTTTTTGGGTTATAGACAGAGGTTTGCCCTCATTTGAGTGTTTAGGTGGTCCGTGAGACCAACCTTGCGGGTTTTGTGTGCGGTTGTGATTTTCAGGTTTCAACAAGGTGAGTCTTCCTACTATGTAGGACACTAGGTGTCAATATATGCTTTTTGTTTGTATGTTTACATGTGTCGTTAGGTTGGGTCCATCATTTAGGTTTGGGTCCATTATTCAGGGTTGGACCCATTACTCTATGTTGTATGTGTTATTTTGGGGAACACGCTAAGCTTTGTGTGTACGGTTTTAAGTTGAACGTTGTAGGTTTTCTGGTAGTAAAAAGGAAGGGCACTTCGTGATTGCATGGCATCCTTGGATATATTTTCAGATTTCGCACTTTTGATTTATTATCTTTGATATACTGATATGATTCGTGTGTTGTTTTGAAAAATGGTTGTTATTCAATCTTTGAAAATGAAAGTGGAACAAATATTTTCTTTGAATGAAAATTTTGCTTTGAAATTTGGGACGTTACAAATTGGTATCAGAGTCTTGGTTTGAGATATTCGGGCTAACATTGGGTGCATCTGAACTCAAACTAAGGACTGAGAAATTCTTTTTACAAAAATGTTTTCTAAAAAGTTTTTAAGAAAAAGATGCAATGCGTGCAATCAGTCGTGGCTCAAGTAAGTGACTTTCAAAATAACCGTACGTGTTATATATTTGTTAATATGTGGACTATTAGAAATGCATGCTAGTGTGTAGCTTAAGGATCTTTTCAGGAATTGCAGGTTAGAATTGTCAGATCTCTATGATGCCTTATTGCCTTAGAGTTTGCTTCCTATGTTTTATTTGAAGTTCATGCTAATGTTACTAGTTGTTATATGAATGCCTTATTGTTGTATATAATTATAATTATATAGCCATAAAATACTTGACTTAACCTTACTTCTTGTTTCTTGTCTGGTTGTAGGCTTATGGTAGAGTTACTTATTTGATTGTCTATATGATCCTTGATTATTGTAACACCCAGAATCTAGAAGGTCGATTAAGGAAAAATAAATTTGCATCTATAAGGCCAACTCGTCGAGTCGAAGGGGGAGAACTCGACGTGTTGGAAACTTGTCACGCATGTTTTTGGGAGACCAACTCGACGGGTTAGATAGGACCAACTTGACGATTTGGACGGGGTTTGGCAAACCCTAATTCCGGGATTTTGCACCCTATTTAAACAAGTTAAACCGCATAAGTTAGCCTCATTTCCAGCCTCCACTGTCCTAAACCCTAACCTCGAAACCCTAAGGTGCTTTTGAGTGAATGTGAGCCATTTGGAGGGTTTTGTGTGTGTTTGAAGCTACTTGAAAGAAAGGGAAGCTTGGGGAAACAAGGAGGGGCTGCAAGATCCAGAAACCTTGCTTCATTTTTGTCATTTTCTGGTAAGAAAGTCTCAACCTTTCCTTGTGGTTGTTCGGATCTTCATCTTAGTGTATTTTGCTTGATTTTGTCCAAATGATATGGCCTTTGGGAGTTGGATGTCCCATTTGGTCAAACCCTTTCAGATCTAGGGTCCTATGGAGTTTTTATAGCATAAAGGTGCCAACTTTATGGCCCTAAGAGATCCATGCACCTTCTAAGCCTTTGTTTTGGCCTTTTAAGCTCCATTTGGCCATGCATGTGAGTAAAGTTGGACACTTTACGTGACCATTTAGCCTTTAAGGTCCAGATCTGTGTTCATGAGATCTATCTTGAAGATATGGTGATGTTTGGATTAAGTCTTAAGCCTTTTAAGATTAGGGTTTGAGCTTTATGCCTTTGGGATGGTTCTTAATGGGTAAAGTTGGAAACTTTACCCTTCTAGGTGTATTTTCAGTCAAGATATGGAAGATAGGGTTTTGATTTGAAGAATAGTGGCTTAATGCATTAAGTGGGTTGGCAGATGGAAGAACTCGACGAGTTCATGAGGGAACTAGGCGAGTGGGTTCGGGATTGTCCCGATTCTGTTGAAAAAGGAGGAAACTCGACGAGTTAAACGGAAATTCGGCGAGTTGGATCGACTTTTCGCGATTCTGATGAATATTGGGGGAACTCGACGAGTTGAGGAACAACTCGGCGAGTTGAGTCAACTCGGTGCGTTGACTTTGACTTTTGACTTATGCCTTTGACCAAGTTTATCCCAAGGAGGTGTTTGAGGTAATCTGAATTGCGTTCAAGGAAGATGGGCCTAGGATATGACCCATATGGGATTGGGCCCAATTTGGACAATTGGTCCATTAGTGGGCCTTTGTGGATCTTTTTGGTGTTGGACCTCTGTTTTGTTTCATGTTGTGGGCCAGGGGTAAAATGGTCATTTTACCCCAAGTTTGGATTATGGATCATGGTTTGGAATTCAGTTGCTGATTGGATGTTGTTTTGGTTATGGTTAGTTTGGGAAACCGTCAGGGCAACAACTAGGGATTTCTTTCAGGGAGCTTTTGCATTCGAGGTGAGTCTCCTCACTGTTGTATGGGTCAAAGGCACCAATGATGGCCCATTTGGTTTATGTATTGTAGGAAGACCCGGGGGTTAGCCCTTGGCATTATGTATGAAAGACCAGGAGGCGGCTCCTAGCACACTGTATTTGTGATGCTAACATGGAAGACCCGGAGGTGGCTCCTGGAATTTGTCTGTAAGTCCTAGGGTTGTGGCCCCCGTCTTGGCAAGAAAGACCACGAGGTGGCTCGTGGCATAATAGCAAGACTATACGTGGCACATAGCACCTTTATTGATTATGATATATGAATGATATGTATGGCTTGCGGTTATGTATGGCATGTATGAATCGTTTGATATGTCAGGCATCACTGGTAACTAAGAGACTCAACACTATTGATTATCATCATTAGATCAAGGAAGCCGTAATTATTGCAGCAGGTATAGGAAGACGCACTGAGAGGATTATCCTGCTTAAGTCTCAAGGTGTTTCGAATGTGGTTAGGAGGATAGTTACAGTCGAGATTGTAAGTAAGGATAGAAGGGAGTATAATTATCTTCACAATCAGCTGAGTCATGTCAAAGATGATTGTCTATGATTGGACCATAAGGATGGTATGGGATTCAACACCCGTCGTTGTGGCATGTATGCTTCTTTTATGTTATTGATGTGCAATGGATAGTCTAATAAAATATACTTACTACAAATATAATTTTAAATTTATGAACCTGACGTCTAGTAACAGGCAGTGTACTTGATCAGGAATAATATTAGTTAAGATAAGTAAGGGTGTCGAACTCAAGGGGAATCGAGGTGTACTAGAAATGAGTAAAGTAAAGTAAATTAATTCTAAAATAAAGTAAAATGCTCTTAATTAATGATACATTTGATTAGATTTTTGAATCACTATAGAATTATGGTTAATTCAAATAAAGTGTAATGCAAATTTGATATAAGTTCACTAATTCCTAAATTGATTTACTCCCGACTAATTTTATTAATCTTATGATTCTATGTTATCTACCAGCAAGGATAACTTTCATAGACTCAATATATTCATTCATATTATGTAACAACTCAATAGGTATGATCTATCTTAGGTTTAATCTCAACTTCTAAAATTGTCCATGTTATTGGATCAATCTCAAATATCAAGTTAACTTTATTTTGTTTAACATAGGGATGCCTCCACCAGTCAGATATTTCTACACTTCAACTAGTCAAATTCTGATCTCCCAGTTGTTAACTAAACAGTTGATTAAAAATAAATAATCTAAACATAATCATAAGTCATGCACTCAGTTACATAAACATAACAAAATCGATATCAATGCACATGGATCTTTAACTGAGCATTAACACAATAAATTAAACAAATATCAAAAATCCTCTCAATGAACTAAACCATAGTTATTATTCATTTACATGTAATCAGAAGTATTGGGACTTAGCCCATAATCCAAACTAAATAAGTAATAAGAACTAGAAAAGTAAACATAATGCAAACCAAAAATCTTATGGTTCGATTATGTTTCTCCTCTTCTAGTTTCTTCCTTCTTTATCTTTGTCTCTCTATTTTAGACGGAAATAAGGCTATATTTATTGCATTTGGGACTAACTTATTTTGCGCCACAATTTAATTGTCGAGGCACGAATTACGAATATAAAAAATTATATTCAAAATCTTCTATTTTTCTGGAGTTATCTTTCATTAACTCTTCAAAAATCTTTCTTAGTCTTTAAGCTAGGAAATTGTTCCAAAATATCCCCTTAAAGCTTTCAATTAAACATATTGTCCTTTCAATCTGCAAAACACAAATTTGTAACAACTAAGTACCAAATATCTATAAAAATATGCATAAAAGTATAAAATATATCCCTTAAAATATGTATAATTTATGACATATCTGTTATAGTGGTCAGTTATGGTTCTGTTGATGCTCTAATTTTGTGGTATGATTTTTCTGACCCTGATCCGATCTTGTTCTGTCAACTTGGGAGCAAATTGTTCTTCCAATATGACATTATGTAGCTACTCGCGGATGAAGCCACACTTTTTGCAATTTTAACCTCAACATTGTCAATTTCTCCATCTAAAATCATTTTTGCTTTATTTTGTTCCTCGTCATCGCTTAGCTGGAGAAGACCTAAAATGTGGTGGCCTTCTTCATAACCAAACTCTTTATGGAACTGAACAAGCCAAGTGCGTCGTGTAAGTATAAATAAAAATATGGGTATGCACTTGTTTGAGGATACCCGTGGATAAATACTATCGTCGATCATCTAAGATCTGATGTAACGCCCGAGTTGCCAGGTATGTATTTAATTATTTCATCCATTGTTAAATTCCAAAGTTTGGTGTAGAGATTTGTACGTTGGGCGTACACTATGTACGCTTGGCGTACTAGACATCAAGTGAGTACGTTGGGCGTACATGGGTGTACGCATGGCGTACTCATGCAGGCGCGTATTGGGGGAAGTCCCTACGTACTAGGGTTGTGCATGGGTCAGTTTGGGTCGGTTTTGGAACCTAACCCAAACCAACCCGTAAATGGTCGGTTTCTAGTTTTTAGAACCCAATAGGATTGGTTTCTGGTCGGTTCGGTTTCTCGGGTTCTGATATCGGTTTGGGCCGTTTTTCGGTTTCTTGGGTTCAACCCATACACTTACGGGTTTTGGGTTTAAACCCATTTTCCAGAAATGGAGCAAGAAGTTAAATAATTCAAAAAACACTAAATTGAAGTTAAATACATCAAAAAACATGAGTTTTACATCCAACTTGTCTATTACAAGTTACAAACAAAGTCTGAAATAGTCTATTACAACCAAAACACAATCAAAGTAAAACACAAAGTTCAGAATTGTCGATTACAACCAAAACACAATAAAACTAAAACACAAAGTCCGGAATAGTCAAATAGTCGATTACAACCAAAACATGAAAACACGAATCTTCAATCCACATCCATGTAAATCTCTTCACCAATTCCCAATTCATTTACAAACCAAAAAACATTAGTATTGATTAATGATTATTGAGTAATAAACTTGTGTAAAAGTATAAAGTTATAATTATTGAGTTATAAACCTTTAAAATTCAAGTAAAATCCTCATCCATGCAACTCCCTTGACCACGTACACCCCAATTCCTCTACAAACCAAAAACAATAGTATTTAGTTATAAACATATATAATTTATAAGCAAAAAAAATAGTTGAGACCTTTCCATCTACATAGAAAAAAAATAATTGAGAGCTTTCCATCTACATAAAAAAAATGCAATCAACATCAACAGTTTCTGGCATTACCAAAAAAAATTTGTTTTTAGGTCATACAGGAACAATATTTCAACATCATTGCATCAGAATGACAGAATTCATAATTTGTAACATCGCAAATTTTCAAACAAATTTTTCATTTTAAAATCACATAAATCTCATCAACACATTTCACAAAAATCCCCAATTTGTCAAATTATCGAAAACACATATTCGTAATTGTTTGAATAAAATCCAGGATCCTCAAAAACGTAACTCCATCTCGTGTGTACAATCAAGCTGACGCCTTCCCGCGATCCTGAGAAGTACCTGAAACACATATCACATAACACGATAAGCACAAAGCTTAGTGAGTTCCCCACAATACCACACATAACCCATTAGCCTCTCATTGCTATATCACAAATAAGACCCTCTGGTCGATGTGTCTCAGTGGAACACTTCGGTCCCACAACTCGGGTGGACCCTTCGGTCCTAACTAAGTAAAGCTCAGCATAATACACAACATAAATCACAAAGACATAATGCCAGATATCACAATACTCAATATAAGCACACAAGACCCTCCGGTCACACAAAATTACCACTCAAGGTAAGTATAGTGAGAAGACTCACCTCATAAGCAAGCAAATAAACCTCGTACACGAATCACCGATCTAGCATCCGCCTAACGCATATGATAATTATCTCTAATTACCACTTCGATCACAACTCTAAATAAACCAATCTATTTTCTCTTTCTAACTCTTGGGATGGGTAAACGACCATTTTACTCCTCCATCGTCCCCATAATCCCTGTCTTGACCAAACCCTAAAGTCAACAGAAGTCAACACTCGAGTCAACAACCCATGTTGACCCGACTCGCCGAGTATAGTTCATAAACTCGTCGTGTCGCCCAGAACTCAGTACCTCGTGAAAACCCGAGTCAACTCGTCGAGTTTCACGCAGTGTCCAGAAGACCAGGAAACCCCACCTGTAACATCCAAAAATTCAAGACCAAAAATTTTATTTTTAATTAAGTAATTAATAAACCAATAGTATAAAAACACCCATAATATCAACTCATGTCAAAACCAGTATGTCAATAATCAAGCATGTCATCATAAAATAATATCAGAGTATAATCCCAAAGATCTCATGTGCGGAAAAACATAGTGTGATGCGCTGCGATCGAGCCGACTCCTTTCCTTTGAAAATGAAGTACCTGAAACCAAAACTGAAAACCGTAAGCACGAAGCTTAGTGAGTTCCCCCATCATACCACATACCATACATAACACATATTGCCTAGCATATCTGGGTGCTGGACTACCCCTTCGGTCTCTTTCAACCGGATATTGTCTAGCATATAAACACATACTCGCATACTGTCATACATAACCATGAGCCATACATATATCGTAATCAGTAAAGATGTTATGTGCAAAACATAGTCTTGCCATTATGCCACGGGCCGCCACGTGGTCTTTCTTGCCAAGCCGGGGGCCACCCCCTCGGTCTCACAGACAAGTGCCAAGAGCCACCTCCTGGTCTTCCATGCAAGCATCACAAAGACAACTAGCATACATACTACTCTACTTAGCTAATCAGCATATAGTGTGCCAGGAGCCACCTCCTGGTCTTTTATACATAATAACATACAGTGTGCCAGGAGCCACCTCCTGGTCTTTCATACATATTGCCTAGGGCTAACCCCCGGGTCTTCCTACCATACATAATAACATACTGTGTGCCAGGAGCCGCCTCCTGGTCTTTGATGCATAACGTCTAGGGCTAACCCCCGAGTCTTCCTATCATACATAAACTAAATGGGCCGACATTGGTTCCTTAGACCCATACAAACAGTCAGGACACTCACCTCACACTGCTGAAGTCCCGCGGATAAAGTTGTGGCTGCTGGCTGACAGATTCCCGAATCTGTCAATATCAAAATAACACCTAATTAATAAATGGGTTTTAACACATAACCATAGGTCCATGCTTGGGGTTAAAGACTTCTTTACCCCTATCTTAGCTTGATTCGAGCCCAAGGCCCAACAGCAAACCCAAGTGAAATTAAAGTTTCACATAAAATGACAATTAAGGTTAAGTGTTTCTCACTTTACCCATTAAGGACTTAATCCATTAAGTCCATCATTCTTCTAAATAAATCATATGGTGTGATTGGGCTTAATACACACTTCCATTCCAATGGCCCAAATGTGGGTCCCAATAAGTCCAAGCCTATAAATCCAATATTAGGGTTTTCTAAACCCTAATTAGAGTTTCCACGATGGTGGCGGTGGTTTCTCTTTGGTTCCCGATAAAACAGCCACACCAACGAAGGAGTGACTACACCACCCACACCAACACATTCTTGCTCGAAGATAAATACAACCACCCACCTCACAGTGGTGTACGGAGAACACAACGACACTGGAAGGCGGCCACAGCAACATCTAACAGCGGTAATGAGCACTGAAGGGCAGTGGCGGAAATGTCGGTGGTGTAACACCAAAGATCCGAGAAGAAGTGCCACCGTGAACGACCATAGTGGCAGCAGAAGAAGAAGAATGTGGCGACCTCACGGCGGTACACACATTGTCGACAGCAGCGGCTATTGAAGGAGAAGGAAGACGGTCCTCGGAGTCGGTTCCTCGATGGTGGTTGCTTGGTGACCGCAAGCTGATCGGAAAATGAGAGTAAAAGGGGTGGTGGCGGCTGGAGGGGCAAGGAACAAGGGTGGCGATAGGGCAGCAGCGGAGGGAGTGAGAGTGGTGAAGATGGCGGTTGTATCCCTTCTTTAGGGTTAGGGTTTGGACGGGAGCTTAATACTCGTGCCTCTCCAAACTTATTTCCATAATAACATAATCGGGCCCTCCCTCCATTTTTTTCTTTCATAATGAGTCCATAAGTTACCAAATATACCCTGATTCCTGAAATCCTTTTCAAATTCAGCCCATAAATTACTAAACAGCCCTCAACATTAAAATTCATTGCAATTTAGGTACAATAATTACTAAACAGCCCCTTAGCCTCCAAAATCTCTTGAAATGAAGTCCCAGAAGTTACCATTTAGCCCCTGCCTTCATAAATACTTACCAAAACTAATCTGAAACTTACACTTTTAACCCCAATCTCTAAAATCGTGACAAATAGCTCCTCAAAACCAACACCTTGCTATATAATCATTGATTTTAGGGCTACTATACATTCATTAATTTATTTATTTATTTATGTAATAAACGGGGTGTTACAACTCTCCCCCACTTAAATTAGATTTCGTCCTCAAAATCATTCCCTACCATTGCTTACACGCTCAACCACTCTAGTAACATGGTCACCATCCTGGGCACACCCTAGCCTTCCCAGGGTAGCTGTGACCACTCTTCGCAAAGCCCTAAAACCCGAAGGTAAACGAATTCCTGGCAACATTATCACATTTAATTAATCTGAAATCTTGAGATGGCCTGATTCCCTGACAGACCACTCATACTGAATCATTATCGTCGAACCTAGTCCACTTAATCCTTCAATTGGCTACTCAACTTCTGATAACTCCAAGTTCCCAATATAAATCAGGATCATAAGCCCAATTATCTCTGCAGGTCACTTATACTCGGCTAAAGCTCAGATAATCCCGTTGTGATTGACTTAGCATAACCCAAGCAATTCGTTATTCCGTCCAAACTTGCAACCTAAAACACAAATACTAGTACTGCCCAAACGCTAAGACTGCCCGAACACTGAACTGCCTGAAGCAGTATGTTGCCACATGGCTGCTTTCTAAAAGCTACCGAGACTTCCTGGGTCTCAATTCGCTATCCAATCATCTGAAATGTCGGGTTCCGGCCCGGCTGCGGAGCCAAAGGACTCCCACTTAGTCGCCTCACACGACTTCTGAACGAAATCCTTCTCTGGACTAGTTGCCACTAGTTATCATGCCCCTGTGGCTCTAACAACCTTCTGATCTAACCGATCAGGTCCATGCGTTGAATCCTGTCATCATCAAATACAAGACTAAAAGTGATTGCTACCTGACCAATTGTGACAACCCGGAACTTCTATCTTGTACACTTAGTCAATTCAGTCAATATTCAACTTGTTTTGTTGATTTCTTGTACTGTTTAAGGGTTCATTTAAGTGTTCTAAGCTTGAGTACAACCAAGGTCGAGATTAGGAATGAGTCAGCAAGTCGTATAGCAACGAAATCAGGCCATACACCCCTTTTGGAGGAGTGTGCGGCCGCACACATGGGTGTACGGCCATACACACCCCTCATGGCCACACACCCACCCCTATATAAAGGGTAGACCCCTTTCCTTTCATTCCTTTAACACCGTGGCAGCACACAACACCTTTTCTCTCAAGACTCTTCAACCGCAAACCCTCCCAAGGCTTCAAAAACGTGAGTAATCCATCCCTTAGCTTGTTGTACTTGAAGAACCACTTCATCTAAGCCTTAAGTGTACAAAAATCGACATGTCCTTCACTCTTTGAAGGAGTGCGGCCGCACACCTTCATAAGGTTGGCCGCACACTCCTAAAAGACCCTCCAAAGTGAGAGTTGGACTTCCATATTCGAGATAGGCATGACCATATCCTTCTTATACCTTAGAATTGGCCTTTTTGGACATTTTCATGTGGGGTGTACGACCGCACACACCCTTGTGCGGCAGCACACCCTTGTGTGCGACCACACACACATTCTAGGACCACAAACCCATTTTTAGGACCCCTAAACTTGTACTACGACTAAGTATGGACCTAGGACACTTCATGGATGCAAGTATGGACCTCAAAGACACTTTCCAACATGAGTATACAGCCGCACACCCCTTGGGCCGCACACCCATGGCCGCACACACCATTAAGGTGGCCATACACTCCCCTCATATAATCATTTAAGGTCCTAACACTTAGTGCGAGTAGTTTCAAGTTCTTAGAGTGGTTCTCCATCACATCTAGTGGTGAAATACCATCATTTGACTCCTTTATGTGTCATTACTTGTTAATTAGGATCAAATCGTGTTCAAGGCTTCACTTGAACATCCCGCATTCCGTATCGATCCTTCATTCAAATCGCCCGAGGTGAGTTCATACTCCTACATTTTCCGTGTTTTTAATGTTTTCAGGGGGGGATACAAGCCAAACTCAAAGTATTTTATTAAGTTTTAAACTTATTAATACAGTCCAACGATTTCCACGTTTAATAACATATTCAGATATTTTATCCCTTTTTGTAATATGTTGAGCATAAGGGAAACTATTATTTTGGAAATCTAACTTCATAGTTTTCAGAAAGGTTTTTACAAAGCATTTTCCATACAAATTCTAATAAACTATAATGGGTATAGTTTGGGATAACCCTCTAGGCAGTTTCTACCTAATCAGATTTCATAAATGAATATATATAAACTATGGCAGATTTAGTTTATGTTATATATTTTCTTAGGAGTATAAAGTACTATTATTCAAGGATAATTATTGTTTTATACTGTTTCTCGCTAGTAAACTAGATTATACAGAATTGTGAGGCTCTACTTCAATACTGTACCCTTAGGTGTATAGTGATAAATCCTATCTCAGTATAACCAGAGTCTTCTGGAGGGAGAGCGTGAGATTTGTGAATAGATCTATTCGGGACTGACAATCCCACACCAGAACTGCTAGCTACAGTTAGGCAGGCATGCCTATGGTGGACAAATGTCATTTAGCTTAAACGCCTGAAGAACGTTATAAAGGTCTCTAGGTCATATCAAGTATGGTTATACGACTCGCAAATAAGTATAAACTAACTTTGATTTACGGACTCTATTCTTCATTTGTTTTATTTTAAGTAATAAAGCTACTTTCTTATATATTGATAGTAATCAGGGATTTCTAAACTTGCATCTCTACCTCTAGGACGGACAACTGTTTTTAGGGAAAATGTGGGATTTTCCCAGGATAACACCGGCATTTCTAAAACTGATGGTTTATTTTCTACTAATAGATATTCATATTCATTCCATGATTCCTTGGATTGTACATATCTTGTATGAATCTGGAAGTCATGGAAGGAATGGGTTTTCAAACATGCTTTTCATAAGAAAATATAGGATTTTCTTGAGGAACACTTTTCAAAAGGATTCAAAGAACATTTTTCCACCAAAACTAAATGCTTATGAACTCACCAGCTTTATGCTGATATTCTTTCAAAACTGCTTGTATTCTCAGAGAATTAGTAGATAGGTACTTCCAGGAATTTGGAGAAGTCGGAGCGTTAGAGCCACGTCTTTCCATTTTACTTTTGATATGAATAAAACTATGTATTAAGACAATGTAAACCTTTTTCATATATGTATTCAATGTTTGGTTGTGTTTACTATGCTTGCTATGATACAACTGTTGTGATACTACGCATGACGTCAACCACCCCCGAACGTTTCCGCCGTTCCGGTTTGGGGGTGTGATACTACGCTATGATACAACTGTTGTGATACTAGCCCAACCAGATCTAATCCATTTGGGTAAATCCGAAATCCAATCCGTGGATTTCCATATCCTCACTGCTGCACCCGAACTGGTGGATACTATTGTTCCTTATACGTCCTAACAACGCACTCATGTTATCTACCAACCTAGTGAATGCTACGGCTACACCCACAGACTTACAACACTCTAATACTATCTGACTGCTAGTGAATGCTACGGCTACACCCGCATACTTACAACACTCTAACACTATCTGGCTGCTAGTGAATGCTACGGCTACACCCGCAGACTTACAACACTCTAACACTATCTGGCTGCTAGTGAATGCTACGGCTACACCCGCAGACTTACAACACTCTAACACTATCTGACTGCTAGTGAATGATACAGCTACACCCACAGACTTACACCACTCTAACACTATCTGATTGCTAGTGAATGCTACGACTACACCCGCAGACTTACAACACTCTCCATACTGGGTCGAACACGCACTCGACCTAACACACAACTGAACTTGAATCCTAACTGGAGCCCTACCCTGGTTCCCGAAACCTGTTGTCTGAGAGTCTCGAAAGGTTGTCTGTTGCTCAGGCCCCCAACGAAAGGCCACTGACTTCTTGGTCAGTCGGGTCAAAGGAACCACAATCTCGGAGAAATCCCGTATAAATCTCCGGTAATAACCCGCTAAACCCAAGAAACTCCGAATCTCAGTTGGAGACCTCGGAATCTCCCACTGCATCTCGGCCTCTATTTTGGCCGGATCGACCGGAATACCCTTCTGGTTAACAAGGTGCCCACGAGATTGCACCGCGCGCTACCAGAAC
Source organism: Lactuca virosa (assembly GCF_052849685.1). Classification (NCBI taxonomy): domain Eukaryota; kingdom Viridiplantae; phylum Streptophyta; class Magnoliopsida; order Asterales; family Asteraceae; genus Lactuca; species Lactuca virosa. Next base: position 283,693,046 of record NC_136427.1, on the reverse strand, counting down.
TCATATTTTGAGAACTTTATAAAAAGTCTCTCCCCCACTTAGATTTGACTAAGTCTTCACGGCACGCGAGAATTGAAGGATTCCCGATCCTTCTCGGTTTTTAATATCCCACTGATGACAACCTGTGCTTACTAATGCTAGCGATTAATCACCGGTTAAACCTTGAGATCATCCATCCTCGGAAATCTTGATGAGTACTCTTGAAATCTGGTCCAGTCTGACACCTCAATCCACCTCCCGTGCTGACACTAGAGGCCTTAATCTTCACTCTGGCTGACGAGTCCTCGTTCCCACTTCCAATCTCACAGTACCACTGAACACTGACTTCACTGGAGAACTATCGCTCTAACCCTGACTGAGTATCCTCTCCATATTACTCCTGCACCGATCCCGACAAAGATCCGGAATGATAGCGGTACGCGCGGAACTCACTCTGCAAGAAGCGTCCCTCTGTGGGTTCATCAAGGACCTTTCGGCATGAAGGATGGCATATATGATCCTTGATAACCCAAACACTAGCAGAAAACGGACCCGAGATCTGACTTATCCAAACTTACTCACAATCCCAAAGTGATACGTATCCCCAACATCCATCTAATAGCAATAGAATATGACATACCCGCAACATCTGGAGGAATACTGATCACCTTCTGTTGACATGACCAACCCCGCTACCCTGTAGTAGCCTAAACCCTTGGAGCGACAAACTCCCTTGTGCACTTTCCTGTACGTGCTGCACTGACTCTGGCCCTGCTGGCCTTTCACCCGATGATCAGAAGTCATGGGTCTCTTCCCGGGACCCTCTACTATACGCACATGGCACGAACCTCTCTTCTCAGAGTGCTCCAAATCGATCTCACATCTGCAACCTCTTGGAGTTCATATCCTTCAGGGCCTGACACCCTGTCACGCTTACGAGCTCACTTGCCCATGGCTAAGCTGCAACAACTGGGACATCCTCTGTCCCCAAACCGGGTCACAAACTTCTCCCCGAAGCTTCTCAGATTTTCCAAGACTCTCACCGATTCGAGTATGGATCATGTGCTTTCAGTAGTACGAATACTACATTCCACACCTATCCATACTTTCCTCTGCAATCCTCCTGAATCCTCCAAGTGACTTCCGCACTACTAACCCACTGAAACATATCCTAGGCTTTCCTAGGTTCCCGAACTCACCCAGTCCTCAGCTGCTGAAAGATTCTCAGTAATGTCAACTAGCTACCTCATGAATATAGCCACATGCAACATAGATCAGATAATCGTTCAAGTAAAAGATCCATCCCTAGAACGGTTGGACTCAGACAAGAGTTGCACAATAGGGTCAAATATATCACTCTGAGATTATCTGGCATGTGTCCCATGTGACTTAGCATATTCACTTAATAGCTAGCTCACAATACTAAGAGTCCCACAAAGCACAAAGCAAACAACATTCAGACAATGGAAAATCTAACCATCATATTCCAATCAAATCATTATATCCTCTAATCATAAATCTGTACATGCAATTCAAAGGCTCATACAATCAGGCATAACCTAAACAGGCTATCCTATCACTGACTGATCAGTAGTAGCATGCAAGTCTACAAGCACATACAATAGGCATATAAGGCATCCTACTAGATCCTCATCCCTAATCTATCATGCAGTTCTCATAATCATATCATAACATAACATATAATTACATGTATGGGTATCTTGGGGAAAACTTACTTGAGCTCGGCTGATTACACGCATCACACACCTTGTTCTTTTCAAAGTTCTTTTCTCTTTTCAAACCTCTTTTATAAAATGATTTTACTTTTGAAAATTTTCATACCAATTCCTCAGTTTGAGTTCAGACACACCCGAGAGTGTGCCCGAATCCTTCAAACCAACGCTCTGATACCAACTTGTAACATCCCAAAATTCAAGACCAAAAATTTCATTTTTAATTAAGTAATTAATAAACCAATAATATAAAAGCATCCATAATATCAACTCATATCAAAGCCAGTATGTCAATAATCAAGCATGTCATCATAAAATAATATCAGAGTATAATCTCAAAGATCTCATGTGTGAAAAACATAGTGTGATGCGCTGCGATCGAGCCGACTCCTTTCCTTCGAAAATGAAGTACCTGAAATCAAAACTGAAAACCGTAAGCACGAAGCTTAGTGAGTTCCCCCATCATACCACATACCATACATAACACATACTGCCTAGCATATCTAGGTGTTGGCCTACCCTTTCGGTATCTTTCAACCAGATACTGTCTAGCATATAAACACATACTCGCATACTGTCATACATAACCATGAGCCATACATATATCGTAATCAGTAAAGATGTTATGTGCCAAAAATAGTCTTGCCATTATGCCACGGTCCGCCACGTGGTCTTTCTTGCCAAGCCGGGGGCCACCCCCTCGGTCTCACAGACAAGTGCCAAGAGCCACCTCCTGGTCTTCCATGCAAGCATCACAAAGACAACTAGCATACATACTACTCTACTTAGCTAATCAGCATATAGTGTGCCAGGAGCCACCTCCTGGTCTTTCATACATAATAACATACAGTGTGCCAGGAGCCACCTCCTGGTCTTTCATACATATTGCCTAGGGCTAACCCCCGGGTCTTCCTACCATACATAATAACATACTGTGTGCCAGGAGCCGCCTCCTGGTCTTTCATGCATAACGCCTAGCGCTAACCCCCGGGTCTTCCTATCATACATAAACTAAATAGGCCGACATTGGTTCCTTAGACCCATACAAACAGTGAGGAGACTCACCTCACACTGCTGAAGTCCTGCGGATAAAGCTGTGGCTGCTGGCTGACAGATTCCCGAATCTGTCAATATCAAAATAACACCTAATTAATAATTGGGTTCTAACACATAACCATAAGTCCATGCTTAGGGTAAAAGACTTCTTTACCCCTATCTCAGCTTGATTCGAGCCCAAGGCCTAATCCAAAGGCCCAACAGTAGACCCAAGTGAAATTAGGGTTTCACATAAAATGACGATTAGGGTTAAGTGTTTCTTACTTAACCCATTAAGGACTTAATCCATTAAGTCCAACATTCTTCTAAATAAATCATATGGTGTGATTGGGCTTAATACACACTTCCATTCCAATGGCCCAAATGTGGGTCCCAATAAGTCCAAGCCCATAAATCCAATATTAGGGTTTTCTAAACCCTAATTAGGGTTTCCAACCCCATCTTAACCCAATAGGCCCAATAGTTAGGTCTTTTGATCAATTAAGGTTCATTAGGCCCATTAGTCATATGTTTGGGCTTTTAGGTCCATTAGGGTTTTAGTCCCTTTGTCCAAACATCCAAACAAGTCACAATCCAAACAAGGCACACCGCCACCCGACACGGCGGCCGGTAGTGGTTTTGACTTTCTTTCCATTATTCCATTTTTGTTACAATTTACAATGCCAAATTCCAAAATAAACACACACTAACTAACATAGACACACACACACATGGCGGCACATGGTGGTAGCCACCACCTCACGGTGGTGGTGGTGGCAATTGTTGTCAGTTTTCCGGCCAACCAAACCACACTACCCGTAACAGAAAATGCACACACGAAAATTAGCACACTACAGCAGCATACACACCCGCTTGCGAACTACGAACTCAGCCACATCGGCGGCAAGCGACGGTTTTAGCGATGGCAGCCACCACCTCACGATGGTGGCGGTGGTTTCTCTTTGGTTCCCGATCAAACAGCCACACCAACGAAGGAGTGACTACACCACCCACACCAACACATCCTTGCTCGGAGATAAATACAACCACCCACCTCACGGTGGTGTACGGAGAAGACAACGACACTGGAAGGCGGCCACAGCAACATCTAACCGTGGTAATGAATGCTGAAGGGTAGTGGCGGACATGGCGGTGGTGTAACACCGAAGATCCGAGAATAAGTGCCACCGTGAACGACCACGGTGGCAGCAGAAGAAGAAGAATGTGGCGACCTTACGGCGGTACACACATTGCCGACAGCAGCGGCTGTTGAAGGAGAAGGAAGACGGTCCTCGGAGTCGGTTCCTCGACAGTGGTTGCTTGGTGACTGCAAGCTGATCGGAAAATGAGAGTAAAAGGGGTGGTGGCGGCTGGAGGGGCAAGGAACAAGGGTGGCGATAGGGCAGTTGCGGAGGGAGTGAGAGTGGTGAAGATGGCGGTTGTATCCCTTCTTTAGGGTTAGGGTTTGGACGGGAGCTTAATACTCGTGCCTAGGGCTGTAAAAGAACCAAACGAACACGAACAAGGGCTTGTTCACGTTCGATCGTTTAAGTTAGCCGAACAAACAAACGAACATGAACGGATAAACGAACGAGATTTTCTTGTTCATGTTCGTTCGTTTAACAAATTACTTTGTTCATGTTCGTTCGTTTATGTTCGTGAACATGCTAAACGAACATAAACGAACGAACATAAACAAACAAAGATAAAAAAACACAATTGAACATATATGAACATAAACGAACATATAATATAGCAATATAATAAAAAATAGAATATAAATGAATATAAATAAACTTAAACGAACGAACATAAACGAATATCATAAACGAACGTTCACGAACATAAATGAACGAACGAGACCATTGTTCATGTTCGTTCATTTAACTAAACGAACGAAAATTTTTGTTTATGTTCGTTCATTTATTAAATAAACGAACATAAACGAACTTCCCGCCGAACTGTTCGTGAACGGTTCGCCGAACGTTCAGTTCGTTTACAGCCCTACTCGTGCCTCTCCAAACTTATTTCCATAACAACAGAATCAACCCCTCCCTCCCTCTTTTCTTTCATAATGAGTCCATAAGTTACCAAATATACCCTGATTCCTGAAATCCTTTTCAAATTCAGCCCATAAATTACTAAACAGCCCTCAACATTAAAATCCATTGTCATTTAGGTACAATAATTACTAAACATCCCCTTAGCCTCCAAAATATCTTCAAATGAAGTCCCAGAAGTTACCATTTAGCCCCTGCCTTCATAAATACTTACCAAAACTAATCTGAAACTTACACTTTTAACCCCAATCTCTAAAATCGTGACAAATAGTTCCTCGAAACCAACACCTTGCTATATAATCATTGATTTTAGGGCTACTATATAATCATTGATTTTAGGGCTACTATACATTCATTAATTAATTTATTTATTTATTTAATAAACGGGGTGTTACACCACCTACTCGTCGAGTTTTCCCATCAGCTCGTCGAGTCTACTCTGAATCCACAGACGGGTAAAACCCTTTCAACTCGTCGAGTTGTCTCATCAACTCGCCGAGTCTGCAACGCGTCCAAACCATCGGGGTAAACCCTAACCGACTCGTCGAGTTGTCTCATCAATTCGTCGAGTTTGTTAAGTCTATTTTCTCATTCAGACGTTTTTGGACAGAAATAAGGTCTCATACTCTGGATCTAGCCTCCTAAAGCTGAATCATCACGTAAAGATGCAAGATTTACGTTCATGCATGGCATATAGGGCTCAAAATGCCAAAACAAGCTCTATAAAGGTCTTTATGCTTGAAGACTTGCCTAAAGATTGATAAAGCTCGAATCTTTGGGCTCATAGGGACTCATATAGCTCAGATCTATAGTCTCAACTCCCATGACCAGCTCAACAACTCCAAACCAAAACGTATATGGAATAAAGCCCTAAAACTCTCTAGAAAGAGATCTAACAAAAGGAATGATCAAGGAGATAGCTTTTTACCTCCAATTGACAACTAGCACCGAAAGAACACTGGACCCAAAGCTTTTTCTCGTTCCAAACCTTCTTGCTCTTCATTCCTCTTCTAAAAAATGCACTTGAACACAAGATCTTTAGCCTTTCTCTCTCTCTCTCTCATAACGACTACAGCTCGTCTAGGGTTTCTCTCAGTGTATCTAAATGGTCAGGGAGGTGGAAATGAGGGCTTAAGGGCCTTTAAATAGGGTGAAAGCCCTAAAATTAGGGTTTTCTCAATACAGACTCAACACGTCGAGTCCAGCCCTTCGACTCGACGAGTAGGCTTCATAATTCGCGTGGCCAGCTCAGCCCCTATACGACGATTCGGAACCAACCAACTCGTCGAATATGTCCTCCAAAGTGCATTATAACTCTTAAATTTCTCATCCAGGATTCAGGGTATTACATAATCAAACAGCCAATATTTTAGCATTATAATTCATAAGCAAATAACTAAAATATTTTAGCAAACAACCAATATTTCAGCATCATAATTCATAAGAAAACAACAAATATTTCAGCAAACAAGCAATATTTCAACAAATATTTCAATAAACAAAGGGTAAGCGATGTTATTGTTATCTTTCGGCAGCAAAGCAACAAGTATGGGGATGAACAAATATTACAGCAAACAAATATTTCAACAAGTTTGGGGATGCACAGGTAATCCAATAGTAGTAAAGCAACGCACGAATTGGCAATTGCAACCAAAAAGTGAAAAACTGAAAAGCGAGAAGGGAGAAATCTGAAAAAGAACCTGATAACTTGATAAGTGAGAAGAAAGAAGGGAGCGTCGGAGGCGTAGTAGCTTTGGAAGGGTGGCATCGACGGTTTAGGAACGAGGTTGAGCTCGTCGGAGCTCTTGCTAGTGGAGTGTTGGTTGGCTGGTTGCGTCGTCGAATTCGATCGGGGGAGGAGAGAGGAGAAATATTAAGAACAGCGCTAAAGGTTTCGAGTTCACAGAAGTGAGAAACTGAGACCTGATTTCGATTTAGTGATTTACAGATTTAGGGTTGTAATATTTTGTCTTTTTTTTAATATATACATGGGTTGGTTTCTTGGGTTTAGGAATGGGTTGGTTTCACGGGTTGAATGGGTTGGTTTCTCGGTAAAAACAGAAACCGAACATGATTTTTCGATTTTTAAAAAATTTAAACCCTAACCGTCAGTTTTGCTTTGGTTTCGGTTTTTTCAGTTTCGGTTTTGTCGGTTTTGTTCGGTTTCTCGGTTTCCTGGTTTGGGTTTGCTCACCCCTACTGCGTACGCTGGCCGTACCCATGTGTACGCTGGGGGTAGACTGGCCAGAGGCAAACCCTAAATTTTAGGGTTTGCACCCTATTTAAACGACTTATGTCCCTCCTAACCCTCATTCTCCGAGCTTTCATTGCCCTTAAAGTGTTAGAATCGAACCATAATCCTCTTTCATGCATTTTGAGCTTACCTTGAGCATTTTTGGTGTTATTTGGTGATTTTGAAGAAGGAGGTGTTTGGAGAAGAAGCAAGGACATGAAGAGGGCTTATAGATCAAGAAGTTTGGCGTCATTTCTGACCTATTTGAGGTATAAAGCTTAAACCTTGACCATTGTATGCTTAGATCTAGTTTTAGGGTGATTTATGTTATATTTTGGTCCCATAGTTGAGGTTCTTTAAGTTTAAGGAGTTTCAGTCTATATAAGCTGTCCTTTTAGGCTCTTGGAAGTGTTTGGACCCATAAAAATCGGACCTTGATGGTTTAGCCTCAACCATGAAAGTGCTAGATATCAACTAAGTATGTTGATGGACTTAAAATTATGTTTTAATCCCTATCCATGCATGCAAAAGCATAAAGTTCATAACTTTATGGCTTAGGACGTTTTTAGGAACCCAGATCTATGTTTTGGACATTATGGCTTAATAGAATAAGTCACTAGAAGGGTTTTGGGTTGGCTGGCTAGTACACTGGGCGTACTCTGTGGTACGATGTGCGTACTGGGTCAACCACTCTTAAGTTGGTCAAGGCCAGCGTACGTTGGTCGTACATGCAGAGTACGCCGCACGTATGCATGCAGGGGACAAAAATGGATTTTTGGGATTTTAGTGAATTGGGCTTTGGATTGTTAGGCCTCAAGCCACTTGTGGATCAGGAACGATGGGCCTAGGGCCAATATGGATGGTATTTGGGCCCATTGGGCCTTAGGGAATATTCGTATTGGACTTGGAGATTTTGGGTTATTATTGGGCCTTGGGAGGAAGAGGCCCAATAAGGCAAGGAGTGAGGGACCTTTGCCTTAAGACATCAATTGGGGTTTGGACCTTGGAATTATATGGTAGTATAATGGGTAATTAGAAATTTTATGTTGTGCGTTATGGAGAGGAGTTCACGAGTCATTTGATGAGTACATTTTTGACACCTTCAGTTTGAGGTGAGTCTTCCTTCGTAGAATTCGTGGGTCGAAGGCACCAAGGCCGGCCCACTATTTATGATTTAGCCGATGATTATCTTTGTGATAATGATCGGTTGTACATATAATGTTTGATGATTCTGTGAATTATGTATGATATTATGTGGTAGTGGTAGGGGTGAAATAGACCCAGTATCCGGTTGAAATAAGACCGAAGAGGCAGGTCGAGCATCCAAATATGCTCGGCAGTATCCGATTGAGATAGACCGAAGGGGCAGGTCTAGCACCCAGATATGTTCGGTGGTATCTAGTTGAGATAGACCGAAGGGGTAAGCCAACACTCGGATATGCTTGACAATGTGTTTGTCTGGTATGTGGTATGGTGGTGTGTGTGTGGGGGGGGGGACTCACTAAGCTTTGTGCTTACAGTTTCAGTTTGTGTTTCAGGTACTTCCAGCTTGAAGGAAAAGGGGTCGGAATGATCACATTGCATCACACTGTGATTTCTGCAGTAGAGATTTTGGGGACTTGTACTCTGATATGATTTTCCTATGACATGTTTTGACTAATTGCTACGATTATTGTGTGTTGATATGAATATTTAAGAATGATGATGATTTCAGAATACTGGTTTTACTAAATTAAAAATGAAACTTCCGGTTCTTATTTTTGGGATGTTACATCTGAATAATGTTTTCACATTCCAACAAAGATTCCTAGATCTCCAGCAATGATCTTTCAATTTTTGTCTGATTTGGCATCTTTTTCACCCATTTTTGTCTGGATTGGCATCGATACATTCTATCACGGGTCAAATGACCATTTCAACCGGTCGCGTTATAATTCATTCTCTTAATGTATAAAAGAATATATAAATAAATAATAATTGGCCTTTTAAAACAAACGTGACAAGTTCGTTGGGTTAAAATGATATTTTCTCAAAAATATAATATGCTTTGCTCAAATAGAATCATTCAAAATATTTAATGCATAAATTGCAAAATCATTTGGATTTTGGATTCTTTTAGATGTTATTCCTATCACTAGAAATCCTAACATTTTTCTTTGTCAAAAGCTTGTGTAAATTTGAGTTGGTTATGGAATTGAAGATTTCCACATCTTAATTTTAAAAATCTAAACCAATCGGTGGATCAAGATCTTATGGTAGGACCGCCATTTCTAAAATTTAACAAAAATACAATATGCACGGCCAGTTTTTTAAAAACCGGTTTGAACCGGCCGGTCGAACCGGTTGGACCGGGAACCGGGGAAAAGAACGGTTCAACTATCACCAGTTTTACACCAATTTTTGATCGGATTGAACCGGCCGGTTTTTAGAAAAAAAACCGGTTGAACCGGTTAAACTAAATAAAAAATACATGGAAAAAAATTATTTTCAATAATAAAATTTGGTGGACTTTTTCAAATCTATTTAGATTTCTCTAAATAAAAACATATGGTAAATGTTATAATGTTTTTTGATGCACTTGTATTCATTTAAAACTATATTTTGTTTCGGTATTATACTTTATTTTCTTTTTGACGTATGTGAATTGATGTAAAATTTATAGTTATGTGTTGTTTTAATGTATTTATATTGATCTACAACTTATTTTTAATGTTTGAACTTGTAGACGTCAAATTCATGATTTATGTATGTATGTATGTGTAGAAAAATAAGAAACAAATATGAAAATTATAGAAACCGGTTGACCCGGCGGTCGAACCGGTTAAACCGGGAACCGGTCGTCATATCGGTTCAACTAAAAAACCGATTTTTAAAACATTGCGCACGGCTTGTAAGTAGGCGAGAAAAAGAAAGAAGGATAAAAGATGGTCTTAGATTCTTTTATATCAAGACATACACAATTGTTACCAATGTTGTAAAACTCGCCGAGTTGGCCGATTACTCCTCCGGGTACTCGCTACTCGGCTCCTTACCGAAGCGAGTTACAGAATCCCGAGTACTCCCCGATCGGCCCCTTTACTGAACTGAGTAGTGTTGTAAAACAAGGTCAACTCGGTGAATAATATGTATAATATACTTAATGATTTATTATTTAACACACACATGTGATTATTACTACATATATATATCTTAAATTTTCAGTAATTATTCACGAAGTGAGAAACCATTATGTGTTTTTTAGCTTTCGTGTATTCACATGTATCTAATTTTGTTATATATTTCATTCAACTTATGATTTTGACATATATAATTTCCCTAAAAATATTTCTACATGAATTACCGAATCCGAGTACTCCCCGAGTACTCCCGAGTGCTCCCGGGTACTCGCTACTCGGTAGTCGGTCGAACAGGTACCGAGTAACGAGTTTTGCAACCTTGATTGTTACACATGGATATGTTTAGGTCATACAGAGTTCAGAGCATCAACAAAAAGAAGTATACCTTTGTGATCATTGATTAATACACAAGATTTATAATTTTATATGGGTCTTATTTCTATGCAACATATAAGAAACTACTCCTAAAATAATCTAGTTCATCAAACTTATAGAAAACAGTTTTTCAATGACAGATCAACGAATTCGTAATGACAATGGTGTTGTATTAAAGAACCATTCCTAGAAAATTTCTCGCATCAAAAGGGATTGAACAAAATTCTTTCCACCCAAAACAACCAAACCATTAGTTATAGAAAGAAGGAACATATGTTTATGCGAAGCAACAACATCAATGATAACTTTTGCTAAACTTCCTCAATATTTTTTGGTTGAGGCTATAAAACCTACTTATTTACATAGAACATATCCTTAATCACCACAAAGAACCTTGTGAAGCAATTAAAAAAAATCCAAATGTGAAAAAATTCATGTTTTAGATATAGATGCTCTATTCTCAACAACACTGAAAATCTTGAAAAGTTCCGATTAATCAAAATCCAATGAAGGAATAGACCTTGACATTGTAGTTAGATGTAAAGCACTCATCGTGTTAGATGAAGGAGATTCAGTTCTACTCCTTTCCAAAATGTTTTTACTACTTAAAGACGTAAAGGTCTCCAGTGTTGAATTGTGAATTATAACTTAAATATTGACCGACTCTTATAATAAAACCAAAAAAGTTGTTGAATTGTGAATTATAACTTTAAAAAAAAAATACTAAACATATATTATAATCTAATATTTTTCTTATAAAGCTATTAAGAATAAGTACATATCATGGTTTTTTAATTTATTTTAAAAAACAATTCAACTGAACAATTCAATTGTATACAAACTATATTATCAAATCAAACTTGTTCAATTAAACAATTAATTTTATATAAATTATGACTATCCCTAACAAAAAATCACAAAATTTATATTATGTGTTAGTTACTTAGACTATAATATAAAATATGGGCCTAACCTTGGCCTACTAGCCAATGACTGCATTTTTATCGCCCCATTTTTGACGTGGGCCGACTATACACTTAGCCATGTAGGATTATAGGCCTTAGGAGCTGAAGTAAAACGAATCTAATCAAGGTTCAATACTTCAACGTCTAAGTTTTTCACATTGGCAAGGAAAATCAAACTCCATTCTATTAAGCGATTCTATTAAGCGTGTTTGGATAAATTAGATTATAGCTTATTAGTATTATTTATTAGCTTATTTGCGGTGGGAATAAACAATAAGCAATAAGCAAGGAACGAGATGTTTATTAAAATCAGCTTATTTAGCTTATCCCTACCACAATAAGCTGATTTTTAAGGATTCATATTCAAACACTTAAACTTAGCTTATTGTGGTGGAAATAAGCAATAAGCAATAAACACCCTTTTTTCCCTATCCAAACATTAGGGGTGTTCGCGGTGCGGTTTGGTGTGATTTATCCTCAAAACTGCAAACCGCACCGCATATGCGGTTTGTTATTTTCGGGAACTGCAGACCGCACCACAAAGGTAATAAACCGCATTATGCAGTGCGGTTTTGTGCGGGCGGTTTTGCGGTTTTTGTGCGGTTTATGCGGTTTCATAAACATAAATATTAAATTTAGTTTTAAACATAATAAGTGTGTGGTGCTTTATATTCTATGAAGAAAAGATTAATTGTCTGTATAAGCATCTTCTTTATGCATAACATCAAAATATTTTACAATATTTTAAAATTATAATATGAACTTATGGTACTGTAAACATATATTTTTGATATAGTTGTTTTCCCATTTTGACTCATGTTTATCAATCGAAATCTCATAAACATTATTAAGGGTATTAAAAGTGGTAAACATCTAGCGTGTTGTGTGTGTGTGTGTGTATATATATATATATATATATATATATATATATATATATATGGTATGTTGCAGTGCTGTTTGAACTGCGGTTTGGTAACTATAAACTGCAGACCGCACCGCATAGTGCGGTATATGAAAACTACAAACCGCAAACCGCACCACGAGCGTCCAAAACCGCATTATGTGGTGCGGTGTGGTGCGGTGCGGGCGATTTATGCGGTTTGTGCGGTTTGATGCACACCCCTACTAAACACTCCCTAAGACGAGTATACACCAATAAAAAGATCAGTTTTGGACTGGTCCCAAGATAAATAAAACTAAATCGGTCTAAAACAAGACCGGATAAAAAAACGGTTGAAAAAAGACTTGTCTGAGATAAACCAGGACCGGTCCGAAAAAAATAGTGACTGATTCCACAGCTTCCAAAAAAGGCTAGATCATTTCTAAACCGACCATATGATTGATCCAGAACTGACACCAAACCAGTCTAAAAAAACAAAAGCCAAAGGTTATATACATATCATTTTTGTGTTAATTACACATTTTTAAATCACATATTAGCCAAAATCTTCTATTTTTTCTTTTAATAATTTTAGTGTATCATTTTCAAAAAATCTTATTATATCATTTTAGTGTGTTGATCACACATCTGTTAAGGGAAAACTCGAAATCGAACCCCGCAATCATAAAGATTTCAAAACCACACCGAAAAGACCCTGAAAGCAAACTGAAAAAGATGCACGCAAAGACTGCGAAACTGAACCAAAAAATAACCAAGACCTGTTCCAAATAGACCGGACCGTTAAAACGGGTCAAAAAAACAGACCGAAAAAGACTGGTCTAGCTGCCTTCCGAGACCGATTTGAAAAAATAAATAAATAACAAAAATCAAAACCGTAGCGAGACCAATCCCAAAAATACCAGCCCTTTTCGAGACTAGTATGAAACCGTCAATACACATCTCTACATATGAGTAGAGGTTTATATGGGTTGAGTTTCGTATAAGAAATACAAGATCAAGGAAAACCATTTTTTTCAAAAATTTGGATTCTTGTTAGAAATATAAGATCTAGTAAAACCAATTAGGATTGGAAATACATTGGATAATTATAATCTAGTTTTTGAAAAAAAATTCAATAAATGTGATTTTAATATATATTTGTATTATACATGATATTAAATAAAAAAATACGAGATTAAAAATACAATAATATGAAACTAGAAAATAAAATAAAGTTTTTATTACTTTTTTTTAACGACAAGACATTAAAAGAGAAAAAGCTAGCCAGGGGCTAGAAGTACAAACACAAGTAGAAAAAAGAGTGCAAGAGTAGGACGGAAACAACAAACAAAACCAAATAAAATAAAAGTCTGGTATAACATTCTAGAATTGGGTCACGACACCATTCAAACCACCTCAGATTATGCCCTTTCCTCTTTCTTGCATTGATCCAAAGGATCGAGAGTATTTTACCTCGTAAGCCAACGTTGATTGCGATTTGGAGATTGGGATTGGAGAATGTGCCTTGAAGTTCCTATACTTCCAGATCACCCAGATAAATATTAGCATTATAGCTTCATGAATACTTGCCAGCCTTTGATGCCCCCCAATCTTTTCTTTACATTGCAACAGGTCACGGATTGAAGTAAGAGGATAATCCAATAGTCGCCACCATTTGCAAATATGCTGCCAAACTTCATTTGAAAACAGGCAATCCACAAAAATGTGATCTTCAGATTCCGGAGCTCCATGACAAATCTTGCATAAATTTAAAGAGTTGGTTCTGAATTTTGATAGGTTTACCATAATGGGGAGTTTACCATGACAGATACGCTAAGTAAGAATATTCAATTTTCCTGGGACCAATGGATTCCAAGACCATCTACCATCGCTTGAAGGAAGAGTAAGCTTGTCGATATGACTTCTTAGAGAAGCGACATAATAACCCCCCAAATTGATCAAGCGACCATGACCATTTAAGAACCCCATTAGCATTCGTAGACAAATGATAATGATCTGAAAAAGACACAATCTCCTTCTCTAGAATTTTTGGAATATTTGCGATTGTACCCAAACAACCATTTTTTTCTCTTAGCGATAGATGGTCTGGCGAGCCCCCATCTACTCCACATATAGATTTAATCACCCCAGCCCAAGTATTCTCAGGAGAGCTTCTAAAGCTCCACCATCATTTGCCCATTAAAGCTAAGTTTTGAGCCTTTAAACTACCGATCCCAAGCCCCCCTCTTTCTTTATCAGCCAAAACTTTTTCCCATGCTATCCATGACATCTTCTTGGAGCCCCCCCCCCCCCCCCAAAAAAAAAAAAGAACCTCATATAGTTAGCTAAGTTGTATTTGAATCTCCAATTGTTTAATTAAATTAATCTTTGATGATCTCTAATTGTTAGTCGAAGAGGTCACCTTCATCTATTTTGAAAGTTTGCGTAATATTTTGAGTGCAAACTCGCTTTCATGAATATGTTGCTCGTATTAGAAGTTTTGACTTCAAGCGCATGCTATTTTCTTTCATTTAATGTTACCGACGGGTATATTAAACCCAACACCAAAATGTATTTTTTCTATTAAAATTATGTTGAATCATCTCAAACTCCACTTCATTTTCTATAACATTTTTGTGTAAAAGAATAAGAGAAAAGATAACGGAGAAGAGAGAAGAAGTGGGTTATCTGGTTCGCCGTCGACGGATCTGTGTCAGGAATACATGGTGGAAGGTCGTGAGCACCAATTGTGGTCGTTTTTCTTTTGCTGGAGATGGGATAAAGAGAGGTGTAGGGTTTTACATCGGGATTTTTGTTTTGTAGAGAGAGAGAGAGAGAGAGAGAGAGAGAGAGAGAGAGATGTGGGCCCCAAATTAGTTAATTATTTTATTTTTCATTTAAATTAAATAGAAAAAGCATAAAAATATATATTAAAAGGGCATAAGAGTCTTTTTAGTTTACTGAGGGACCAAAAACGCAAAGAAACTAGCTCAAAAAGACCACCAATCCAAAATATTTGTGGACTTGACTAAAACCTCAAAAAAATGCATACCACATGAACTATTTTTGCTGTTTTGTCTACATAAAAAAAAGGATGTAAATAAATAAGTAAAAACTAAAAAGTTGGAGGTTGTTTTTGACTATATATATAAAACAAAAAAGAGAAAATAAAAACATATAGTACAAAGTATATCTTTATATAAGGAATGGCGTTAAAAATTATGTAGAGTTGAAGATGAAATATCATTTTTAGAATTTTTATATCATTTTAATATAAAAAAAATCGAATGTGTTTGGATGTGGTTTAAACAACCATGAAAAAAAAATTGCATACACCGATTGATTAAAAGGTAAAATTTAACCTATGTTTTAGTATTACTCTGCAGCTAATAGAAAAAAGGATATAAAATCACCATGTAAATTTAGACGGTTAATAAATCTTGAATAAAAAAAATAGGGTTCAATTTGTTCTAGAAAGCCAAAATATATAGGTTTTTAATTCTTTAATACTTAATACTTATATGGGATAAAAAGTTGGCAGTGATGTAATTTCTATGGTTATTGGGTGTGGACATTTTAAAGGTGCTGAGAGTTCTATGTGACATATAATAACGTCGTTAAGAGCAAATGAACAACGTTTCAGCCTCATGTTATGTTAAGGCATGTTGGTGTTATAACATATTGAAACGGAAAAAACTATTGGTTGCACATAGTCTCTCTCTCTCTCTCAACCAAAGTTGTTAAGATCGATGTCCTATTTAGGATCGTTTTCAGGTTTGTAAGACCAGGATCGAGATCCTAAGATCCCACAAATAATAACACAAAAAGGTAATTAATCATATATAAAACGTTTATCCGTGTATCATGGTTAAATATGTCAAAAATATAATTGGTCATGTAGTAGTTAATGACATTGTTAAATAGTTTAAAAGAGTATTAAGAATACTTATTTATCATACAACAATAGCAACTCTCAACTTTCATGTTATTTTCTTTAATTATTTAGCATGTTATTTGCTTTAACTATAAGGATGAAATCAATAACAATCTCAACTTTTGAACCTCAATTAAAAATCATAATTTATCAATCTCTCAAGGAAAAAAGGTTTGAGAAATAAAAGAACGGAAACAAGAAAAAAGTCATATTTATCGTTGAGCTTGAACTGTTAAAGGAAGAAATTAATATTAACCTGTAGCTAAATCTCAAGTTTTACTATCAATGACAGTAAAACGTAAAACAAGGAAAAAAAATTTAAGGTTGTTGGTTCACAAAATAATACATAAAGGAGATCAAGTCAACCAGTAAATGAATAAAGATAATAAAAATTGAATTAAAATTTGGCAATTTTCATTGAATAGCAGGATCGGATCGGATCTCGATCCCGATCTTACCATTCTATCTGCGTTCTTACATATAATATGATCCTATTGATCCGTCAAGGTTTTAAAAGGTGTGATCGGAGAATCTTACGATTAAGATCTCGATCTTGACAACCTTATTCTTAACATCATGTTATGATATAGGAACATCACCCCCGGTAAATGATATAACATAATATTATTGTGTTAACATGAGAGGCTAATGTTTGGGTCTTAGACAGGACGGAATGGAAACTGTCACACCCCCAAACCGAGGATGGCGGAAACGTCCGGGGGTGGAGGACTTCATGTATAATATCATAACAACAATTGCAATAGTAATTCAAGTAAACACAACCAACATATATATATATATATATAATTGAAAAGTTACATCATTATGATTTACATGTTTATAAATCAATTACAATACATGGACAAGATAGGAAATGTTTTACGTCTTAGCATCCCATTCTCAACAACACTTGGTTACCTGTTTAATGATTTCCTGAGAGTACAAGTGGTTTGAAAAAGTGTCAACACGATGGTTGGTGAGTTCATAAGTTTTTGTTTTGTATTATTAAATGCTTTTCACTTACAAACATAGTATTTGTTTTCTTTTGAAATTGGCAAACAATTGTATTCGAGATAATGGTTTATAGAATTGAAAGTTGATTAACAAAGGATAACAACAACAAATAGTCCTCACCCTATACATATACATACGTATATATATAGGATGGAGCATCTAATCATCATACACACTCAACCACGTGCGATCAATCACCTTAGCGTCCCAAGGTGGGGTGGTAAACCCAATAGCGCTATTATTGTCCATAACGTGCCTCAAGAATACGGGCATAGTTATGGAGATTAGACTAAAAATGATAATGCACTACAAATACATGTAGCGTAAACAAAACAAAATGACAATGCACTACAAATACATGTAGCGTAAACAAAACAATAATAATAGTGCACTACAAATACAAGTAGCGCAAACAAAACAATATTTATACAAATACCGAGTTATGTATAATTTATAGAAAACTCGTTTGGTGATGTGCAAGTAGCCATTTGAAAATCAAGAACTTGAACTACTTGCACCTTGTGTTGTTTTGAAAACTAAAATGTTTAAGCTTACCAAAACCGGTCGTGATTGAAGTTCAACTTTTCGGATGTAATCTATTGAAAACGTTTAATTATGATATTGATGATTTAACTTGTATTCCCCCCCTTAAAACTTAATAAAAATATAAAATGTAGGGGTATGAACTCACCCTTGAAGCGTGAGTTCCATTGGTACGACATTTGCATTCTTTTGAGAAACGAAAAACATGCCGAGTAAACCGCAAATTCCTAATCCTTGAACCTTGAAGTATTACCAGGGCCGTTTTGTAACAGGTTTACAGTATAGGGATTGTTTGTAAATTATTTTAACCAAAGTGGGACTGATTGGGTAAAAATAATTTCAAAGGAGGGGTTATTATTGACAATTGGAATCAAAGATTGGGGTTTGGACTGAATTTGCAAAGTATTTGTCAAAAGAGGTTAAGTTTTGATAGTTTAAAAAAAATGGGTTTGATTTACGTTTGACCTTTGACTGGGTCAAACCCGGTACCCGTTTTCCTTTCGGGTTGAAGCTCCATACCCGACTACTTGATCCAACTATAATATATTAGGGTCTTTAAACCCGTTCCTTTTATTTTTATCGGGTAAAAGATCAAAGGGGATACCATCGATCACCTCCCAGAAGTCTCAAGGAATCCCGATGAACTGGAGGAAGACGAAGGCGACCGAACACAGAGGCTGAAACGTTGGGATCACCACCATCGCCGCCCGGCATCCGACGTCCCAGTGAAGGATCTACCTCCATCGTCTGAATTCTCGGCCCGAGGAAACGAGGTAGCAGTCGCAGACGAGGTTCAAGGAGACGGGGAAAGATCGAGCAAATCTCGTGTAGGGGCGCTGACCGATGGCGATCGTCGGCGTCTTCTTTCCTTTGTGCGTGTGGTTTACAGGTAAAATAAAATTCCTTTTTTTTTTCTTTTTCTGTTGTGGATTGAAATCGATGGGGGAAAAAGGTTTGGGTTTGGTTGTTGACAGGAATTGTTAGGTTGTTTGGTGATTACCCGGCTTTCGATCGAAAATCTTTAACTTATTTGCAGTTAAGAGACCTAAGCAGTCGGTTAAAAGAGCCTCATCAAGGAAGCAGCAGCAAAGATTTGGACCGTGGGTCTGAGAAGGGAGATACAAATTTGGAGTTGAATGGCAATTACTCAAACGGTTTTAGCGGAGCATTGGACATTGCAATATACTCAGACGCAGATGATCCTTGCAGAAAACCCAATGTGATGATCAGTAGCCGGAAAGAAGAATCAGAAAACGTAAACGTAAGTAATTTGATCTCACGTGAATATGATGATGATGATGATAATGCTAGCAACTATGATCTGGGTAGCCTTTTCGATCTGTCATGTTCCAACAGGTGGGACGTTTGGTCATCAAATTCACAATAACCACCGCCGGCCACCTGCTGCTGCTAAATAACTTGTTTAACTAGTTTTCTATGGTTTTTATTTTGATGAGAGGGTTTTGTTTGATGGTTTGCAGGAAACCAGGAGAAAGGAATTGAGTAAGCATGAATTACGGAAGAAGATTTACAATTGCCTCAATTTGACAGCTCACATAATTGCTATATATTTGAATATTTGTAAATTTGTTAAATATTTGTTAGTGTATAATGATAATGGGTATATATTTGGATAATTGTAACTTTGTATTTAACTTTAACTTATAATTTATTTATTTGAATTTGGTTGATTAAATCGATGTATTGGTGTATGTATTTATAACATGATTTTGGTCCTTTGGAAACATAGACAATACATAATCTTAAGTGTATAATTTATTTCGAATATATATACATTATATGTCATACTTGTATTTAGATATTTTGCAAAAGTAATTAACACACATATATATATATATATATATATATATATATATATAATGAGGACGTAACATTTATTAATTCGTTAAATTTCGGTTGGTTAAATTAGAAATACAGACACATATACTTTAGTAGACCCCAATTTACGTGTCATTGGTCTTTATTGCATAACGGCTCACGGGGGTTTGATCGTCGAACTCTGACCGAATTTTACCGGTTTTTACATTATCCCCCTGTTGAAGGGAATTTCGTCCCGAAATTTAAGAAAGGAGTACCTTAAGAGAAAAGTTGTGGGTTTTCGGTACCAGTTTTAATTTATTACGATATTAGATACATATGTTTGGACTAGTTTTGTGAAAATTTGCCCCATTGGGTTTGCTAATTATTTTCAAACTATATGACGAGTAATATAAAATTTACAAATATGTATAGGTTCAAAAGGATTTTATCAGATTTGAGGAATTATTTCAACCAAATGAGTTGTGTAAATTAAACTTAGCTTTGCTAATTTTATTGGTGAAATTAAAATTCTTAGTTTACTATACGAAAGATTTTGATTGATCATCATCCGTCATAACCACTTAGGATGTTAATGATGTATACCTTCGTGGTGAACATACGATGCTTTGATTAGGGATAATCGACTACAAGATAAGTTTTGTATGGATGAAAAATATATATGGACTTGTTTATGGTTTACAATATTGTTAGGTTTTCACATTTAGCGGAATGAAGTTGTTTGATAGCGATGAGAATGATTGATTTATTCTACTTTGCTGATATGGGGATTAAGGGTTCAATCATTTCTTCGTAAATTTAAAATGCTCAAGCATGACAATGTTAGAATTATAACAAAGAAGGGAACTGAATACAAAACATGTTTCTCTTCCAGATATTATATATGTATGATAAAACTAGATTGTCTTCCTTAATGAATCTGCAACTCACTAAACCTAATTCTTACTCAAACATAAATTTAAAATTCTGAAACACAAAAGAAATTTACATAAATATTGGTAGTAATGTCAAAGTATGATGTTTACAAAGAAGTTATATGAGACGTAACTACTAATGATGTCAAGTTTATTTTATTACAATGACTTGTTGTTATCATGAGAGATGAAGTATGTTGCCCAAATGAGATGCAACTGTCATATTCTCAGGGGAAACAAAGTTTGTTGCTAAAACGTGATACAAGATTTGTTGCTAAAATGAGATACACGATTTGTTGCTAAAATGAGATACCAGATTTGTTGCTAAAATGAGTATACAAGATTTGTTGATAAAACGTGATGTAAGACTCGTAGATGTACCAAGTCCCCATTCATGAGTTCATAACCCCAGCCTAATGACCGAATTGTGCCCTAGTGACTACTATGTGTATCAAGAACATAGTGTATAAAATGGTAAAATGCACTCAAGCGAATCGTGCAAGTGAGGAGTTGTCTACTTCGGGCTAGCGTTATCCATGATGACCATATACTCAAACGAGTTAATGATTAGTGTGAACTGATTCCAGGGACTTAAATGTGATAAGACCTCATGAATTGACACTAGCATACACATACAAAGCAGCTTATAGCAACCAAGTTTATACGAGTCAAATAATTATAACGAACGTAAGTAGTTTAGCTACAACAAGTCGTGTTTTCTTTTGCATGATTGAAGACTGGTAGTATGCAGTGAAAAGAATTTAATCTGAGGTATATGGGAACTGATACGTCGCTTCAAAGTCAAGGATTTGCAGGGTAGACATGTGAAGCATTAAATGCATGCGGCACACAAGTCAAGATTTTAGCAGTATATACTTATACGTGTGTGAATGGAAGAAGAAAGTTACGGCTCAACGAGTATTTATATTCACTTCCTCTTTATTTGTTATTAATTACTTCTCCTACTTCACTTATATAAATCATCACATTCTTACCGCAACTTTTAACTTTTCCCTCACAAATGGATCCACCTGCAGATCATCAAAACCCCATATATGACCTCGATTGGTTTCCGTACTTTGATCATCAAGATCTTTTCAGGTATATATAAACGTCACTCATTACCCTATCTTTCGCACAGAAAAGTGATTTTGTCTATATTGATCAAAACATGATTTGGATTTGTAGTGATCAAAAGAGTATTTCATCGGGTTGGATTTGATTATCTTGAGTTTTGCTTTTTTTTTTTTTTTTTTTTTTTTTTTTCCTGACAGTGGTGACATGCTCGACCATCATAATTACGAGTTGTCAGAAAAATTGCCAGAAGGGCTTGATCAGCACGTTTCCACAGTACTTAACCAAGATCAAAACATCATTTCTAGAAATGAGTTTCACGATTTGGATCCCCTTGAAGACATAAGCTTATGGGATTGTTGGGAGGATGGTAATTTACCATCGGTTAGTTTCAGGGAAGACTGCAAACCCGGTGGTGATGCTACTGGTAGTTCTAGTGCTGCCACCACTGCTCACGGTGGCCGTAAGGTGGCAAATAGATTGAGACCATTGGAGTTTGAAGAGATAGCGAAGTACTTTGAGATGCCGATAATCATGGCAGCAAAGGAACTAGGGATAGGGGCAACATTATTGAAGAAAAGATGCAGGGAGCTAAACATAAACAGATGGCCTCATAGGAAACTTAAGAGCCTTGAATCCCTCATTCAAAATGCCAAGGTAAACTACTCTAATAACCTTCTATTCATTACTCATGCATGTATGCATGCACTTGGTAACCAAAGTAGTTTTGGTATTTTCTAAAATTTTAATTATTAGTTTCTTTATAACATAAACATAGGCCTTAGGCATATGCCACATCGAATCAATTGTTTTACTACGATTTTTGATTTATATTTACATAAACTTAACTCATTGTAAATTTCATGAACTCACACGAAAATTGTATTGCATCTACCTAAAATAAACTAGGAGTTGGGATTAAAGGAGGAGGTAGAGACGTTAGCAGGGCACAAGAAGATGATGGAGAAATTGCCCGGTATGGAATTGACAGAAAGAACAAAGAGGCTTAGGCAAGCTTGCTTCAAAGCTATTTATAAGAAGAGAGGACTTAAAAATCCTTAGTCCTTACCTTTTCTTTTAGCCATTTTGTTATAATTAGTGGATTTTAAATCTACATTGTATGTGTTTTTCTCTTGATAGATTGATACCCTTTTTAGTTTCATTGTGTTTGTCTATTGATTTTTTTTTTTTTTTTTTTTTTTTTTTTTTTTTTTTTTTTTGAAACTTCACAAACGTACTTAGGCACACGCTAGTCAGACCCCAGATAATGTAGTTGATCAGGCTACATCTTCCCCGACTTGACTATATGTCTCTAAGCCCACCTGTGTTGTCCAACAATCGTAATATTTTTGTTCTGTACTTGTGACCCTGTTCTTTGTATGAATGTTGGTAGGTATACTTTAATTAAGAAAAACATTTATTTTCTAAAGGTATATTTATTTGGAAAATGCACAAATCAGAGACTATTAGTCCCAATTGTGTTTATAGTTTGTATATCTTATGTGGTTTGATACACTTAATTCACTATAAACTGTGCTCTGATACCAATCTGTCACACCCCCAAACCGAGGATGGCGGAAACGTCCGGGGGTGGAGGACTTCATGTATAATATCATAACAACAATTGCAATAGTAATTCAAGTAAACACAACCAACATATATATATATATAATTGAAAAGTTACATCATTATGATTTACATGTTTATAAATCAATTACAATACATGGACAAGATAGGAAATGTTTTACGTCTTAGCATCCCATTCTCAACAACACTTGGTTACCTGTTTAATGATTTCCTGAGAGTACAAGTGGTTTGAAAAAGTGTCAACACGATGGTTGGTGAGTTCATAAGTTTTTGTTTTGTATTATTAAATGCTTTTCACTTACAAACATAGTATTTGTTTTCTTTTGAAATTGGCAAACAATTGTATTCGAGATAATGGTTTATAGAATTGAAAGTTGATTAACAAAGGATAACAACAACAAATAGTCCTCACCCTATACATATACATACGTATATATATAGGATGGAGCATCTAATCATCATACACACTCAACCACGTGCGATCAATCACCTTAGCGTCCCAAGGTGGGGTGGTAAACCCAATAGCGCTATTATTGTCCATAACGTGCCTCAAGAATACGGGCATAGTTATGGAGATTAGACTAAAAATGATAATGCACTACAAATACATGTAGCGTAAACAAAACAAAATGACAATGCACTACAAATACATGTAGCGTAAACAAAACAATAATAATAGTGCACTACAAATACAAGTAGCGCAAACAAAACAATATTTATACAAATACCGAGTTATGTATAATTTATAGAAAACTCGTTTGGTGATGTGCAAGTAGCCATTTGAAAATCAAGAACTTGAACTACTTGCACCTTGTGTTGTTTTGAAAACTAAAATGTTTAAGCTTACCAAAACCGGTCGTGATTGAAGTTCAACTTTTCGGATGTAATCTATTGAAAACGTTTAATTATGATATTGATGATTTAACTTGTATTCCCCCCCTTAAAACTTAATAAAAATATAAAATGTAGGGGTATGAACTCACCCTTGAAGCGTGAGTTCCATTGGTACGACATTTGCATTCTTTTGAGAAACGAAAAACATGCCGAGTAAACCGCAAATTCCTAATCCTTGAACCTTGAAGTATTACCAGGGCCGTTTTGTAACAGGTTTACAGTATAGGGATTGTTTGTAAATTATTTTAACCAAAGTGGGACTGATTGGGTAAAAATAATTTCAAAGGAGGGGTTATTATTGACAATTGGAATCAAAGATTGGGGTTTGGACTGAATTTGCAAAGTATTTGTCAAAAGAGGTTAAGTTTTGATAGTTTAAAAAAAATGGGTTTGATTTACGTTTGACCTTTGACTGGGTCAAACCCGGTACCCGTTTTCCTTTCGGGTTGAAGCTCCATACCCGACTACTTGATCCAACTATAATATATTAGGGTCTTTAAACCCGTTCCTTTTATTTTTATCGGGTAAAAGATCAAAGGGGATACCATCGATCACCTCCCAGAAGTCTCAAGGAATCCCGATGAACTGGAGGAAGACGAAGGCGACCGAACACAGAGGCTGAAACGTTGGGATCACCACCATCGCCGCCCGGCATCCGACGTCCCAGTGAAGGATCTACCTCCATCGTCTGAATTCTCGGCCCGAGGAAACGAGGTAGCAGTCGCAGACGAGGTTCAAGGAGACGGGGAAAGATCGAGCAAATCTCGTGTAGGGGCGCTGACCGATGGCGATCGTCGGCGTCTTCTTTCCTTTGTGCGTGTGGTTTACAGGTAAAATAAAATTCCTTTTTTTTTTCTTTTTCTGTTGTGGATTGAAATCGATGGGGGAAAAAGGTTTGGGTTTGGTTGTTGACAGGAATTGTTAGGTTGTTTGGTGATTACCCGGCTTTCGATCGAAAATCTTTAACTTATTTGCAGTTAAGAGACCTAAGCAGTCGGTTAAAAGAGCCTCATCAAGGAAGCAGCAGCAAAGATTTGGACCGTGGGTCTGAGAAGGGAGATACAAATTTGGAGTTGAATGGCAATTACTCAAACGGTTTTAGCGGAGCATTGGACATTGCAATATACTCAGACGCAGATGATCCTTGCAGAAAACCCAATGTGATGATCAGTAGCCGGAAAGAAGAATCAGAAAACGTAAACGTAAGTAATTTGATCTCACGTGAATATGATGATGATGATGATAATGCTAGCAACTATGATCTGGGTAGCCTTTTCGATCTGTCATGTTCCAACAGGTGGGACGTTTGGTCATCAAATTCACAATAACCACCGCCGGCCACCTGCTGCTGCTAAATAACTTGTTTAACTAGTTTTCTATGGTTTTTATTTTGATGAGAGGGTTTTGTTTGATGGTTTGCAGGAAACCAGGAGAAAGGAATTGAGTAAGCATGAATTACGGAAGAAGATTTACAATTGCCTCAATTTGACAGCTCACATAATTGCTATATATTTGAATATTTGTAAATTTGTTAAATATTTGTTAGTGTATAATGATAATGGGTATATATTTGGATAATTGTAACTTTGTATTTAACTTTAACTTATAATTTATTTATTTGAATTTGGTTGATTAAATCGATGTATTGGTGTATGTATTTATAACATGATTTTGGTCCTTTGGAAACATAGACAATACATAATCTTAAGTGTATAATTTATTTCGAATATATATACATTATATGTCATACTTGTATTTAGATATTTTGCAAAAGTAATTAACACACATATATATATATATATATATATATATATATATATATATATATATATATATATATAATGAGGACGTAACATTTATTAATTCGTTAAATTTCGGTTGGTTAAATTAGAAATACAGACACATATACTTTAGTAGACCCCAATTTACGTGTCATTGGTCTTTATTGCATAACGGCTCACGGGGGTTTGATCGTCGAACTCTGACCGAATTTTACCGGTTTTTACATTATCCCCCTGTTGAAGGGAATTTCGTCCCGAAATTTAAGAAAGGAGTACCTTAAGAGAAAAGTTGTGGGTTTTCGGTACCAGTTTTAATTTATTACGATATTAGATACATATGTTTGGACTAGTTTTGTGAAAATTTGCCCCATTGGGTTTGCTAATTATTTTCAAACTATATGACGAGTAATATAAAATTTACAAATATGTATAGGTTCAAAAGGATTTTATCAGATTTGAGGAATTATTTCAACCAAATGAGTTGTGTAAATTAAACTTAGCTTTGCTAATTTTATTGGTGAAATTAAAATTCTTAGTTTACTATACGAAAGATTTTGATTGATCATCATCCGTCATAACCACTTAGGATGTTAATGATGTATACCTTCGTGGTGAACATACGATGCTTTGATTAGGGATAATCGACTACAAGATAAGTTTTGTATGGATGAAAAATATATATGGACTTGTTTATGGTTTACAATATTGTTAGGTTTTCACATTTAGCGGAATGAAGTTGTTTGATAGCGATGAGAATGATTGATTTATTCTACTTTGCTGATATGGGGATTAAGGGTTCAATCATTTCTTCGTAAATTTAAAATGCTCAAGCATGACAATGTTAGAATTATAACAAAGAAGGGAACTGAATACAAAACATGTTTCTCTTCCAGATATTATATATGTATGATAAAACTAGATTGTCTTCCTTAATGAATCTGCAACTCACTAAACCTAATTCTTACTCAAACATAAATTTAAAATTCTGAAACACAAAAGAAATTTACATAAATATTGGTAGTAATGTCAAAGTATGATGTTTACAAAGAAGTTATATGAGACGTAACTACTAATGATGTCAAGTTTATTTTATTACAATGACTTGTTGTTATCATGAGAGATGAAGTATGTTGCCCAAATGAGATGCAACTGTCATATTCTCAGGGGAAACAAAGTTTGTTGCTAAAACGTGATACAAGATTTGTTGCTAAAATGAGATACACGATTTGTTGCTAAAATGAGATACCAGATTTGTTGCTAAAATGAGTATACAAGATTTGTTGATAAAACGTGATGTAAGACTCGTAGATGTACCAAGTCCCCATTCATGAGTTCATAACCCCAGCCTAATGACCGAATTGTGCCCTAGTGACTACTATGTGTATCAAGAACATAGTGTATAAAATGGTAAAATGCACTCAAGCGAATCGTGCAAGTGAGGAGTTGTCTACTTCGGGCTAGCGTTATCCATGATGACCATATACTCAAACGAGTTAATGATTAGTGTGAACTGATTCCAGGGACTTAAATGTGATAAGACCTCATGAATTGACACTAGCATACACATACAAAGCAGCTTATAGCAACCAAGTTTATACGAGTCAAATAATTATAACGAACGTAAGTAGTTTAGCTACAACAAGTCGTGTTTTCTTTTGCATGATTGAAGACTGGTAGTATGCAGTGAAAAGAATTTAATCTGAGGTATATGGGAACTGATACGTCGCTTCAAAGTCAAGGATTTGCAGGGTAGACATGTGAAGCATTAAATGCATGCGGCACACAAGTCAAGATTTTAGCAGTATATACTTATACGTGTGTGAATGGAAGAAGAAAGTTACGGCTCAACGAGTATTTATATTCACTTCCTCTTTATTTGTTATTAATTACTTCTCCTACTTCACTTATATAAATCATCACATTCTTACCGCAACTTTTAACTTTTCCCTCACAAATGGATCCACCTGCAGATCATCAAAACCCCATATATGACCTCGATTGGTTTCCGTACTTTGATCATCAAGATCTTTTCAGGTATATATAAACGTCACTCATTACCCTATCTTTCGCACAGAAAAGTGATTTTGTCTATATTGATCAAAACATGATTTGGATTTGTAGTGATCAAAAGAGTATTTCATCGGGTTGGATTTGATTATCTTGAGTTTTGCTTTTTTTTTTTTTTTTTTTTTTTTTTTTTTCCTGACAGTGGTGACATGCTCGACCATCATAATTACGAGTTGTCAGAAAAATTGCCAGAAGGGCTTGATCAGCACGTTTCCACAGTACTTAACCAAGATCAAAACATCATTTCTAGAAATGAGTTTCACGATTTGGATCCCCTTGAAGACATAAGCTTATGGGATTGTTGGGAGGATGGTAATTTACCATCGGTTAGTTTCAGGGAAGACTGCAAACCCGGTGGTGATGCTACTGGTAGTTCTAGTGCTGCCACCACTGCTCACGGTGGCCGTAAGGTGGCAAATAGATTGAGACCATTGGAGTTTGAAGAGATAGCGAAGTACTTTGAGATGCCGATAATCATGGCAGCAAAGGAACTAGGGATAGGGGCAACATTATTGAAGAAAAGATGCAGGGAGCTAAACATAAACAGATGGCCTCATAGGAAACTTAAGAGCCTTGAATCCCTCATTCAAAATGCCAAGGTAAACTACTCTAATAACCTTCTATTCATTACTCATGCATGTATGCATGCACTTGGTAACCAAAGTAGTTTTGGTATTTTCTAAAATTTTAATTATTAGTTTCTTTATAACATAAACATAGGCCTTAGGCATATGCCACATCGAATCAATTGTTTTACTACGATTTTTGATTTATATTTACATAAACTTAACTCATTGTAAATTTCATGAACTCACACGAAAATTGTATTGCATCTACCTAAAATAAACTAGGAGTTGGGATTAAAGGAGGAGGTAGAGACGTTAGCAGGGCACAAGAAGATGATGGAGAAATTGCCCGGTATGGAATTGACAGAAAGAACAAAGAGGCTTAGGCAAGCTTGCTTCAAAGCTATTTATAAGAAGAGAGGACTTAAAAATCCTTAGTCCTTACCTTTTCTTTTAGCCATTTTGTTATAATTAGTGGATTTTAAATCTACATTGTATGTGTTTTTCTCTTGATAGATTGATACCCTTTTTAGTTTCATTGTGTTTGTCTATTGATTTTTTTTTTTTTTTTTTTTTTTTTTTTTTTTTGAAACTTCACAAACGTACTTAGGCACACGCTAGTCAGACCCCAGATAATGTAGTTGATCAGGCTACATCTTCCCCGACTTGACTATATGTCTCTAAGCCCACCTGTGTTGTCCAACAATCGTAATATTTTTGTTCTGTACTTGTGACCCTGTTCTTTGTATGAATGTTGGTAGGTATACTTTAATTAAGAAAAACATTTATTTTCTAAAGGTATATTTATTTGGAAAATGCACAAATCAGAGACTATTAGTCCCAATTGTGTTTATAGTTTGTATATCTTATGTGGTTTGATACACTTAATTCACTATAAACTGTGCTCTGATACCAATCTGTCACACCCCCAAACCGAGGATGGCGGAAACGTCCGGGGGTGGAGGACTTCATGTATAATATCATAACAACAATTGCAATAGTAATTCAAGTAAACACAACCAACATATATATATATATAATTGAAAAGTTACATCATTATGATTTACATGTTTATAAATCAATTACAATACATGGACAAGATAGGAAATGTTTTACGTCTTAGCAAAGGATAACAACAACAAATAGTCCTCACCCTATACATATACATACGTATATATATAGGATGGAGCATCTAATCATCATACACACTCAACCACGTGCGATCAATCACCTTAGCGTCCCAAGGTGGGGTGGTAAACCCAATAGCGCTATTATTGTCCATAACGTGCCTCAAGAATACGGGCATAGTTATGGAGATTAGACTAAAAATGATAATGCACTACAAATACATGTAGCGTAAACAAAACAAAATGACAATGCACTACAAATACATGTAGCGTAAACAAAACAATAATAATAGTGCACTACAAATACAAGTAGCGCAAACAAAACAATATTTATACAAATACCGAGTTATGTATAATTTATAGAAAACTCGTTTGGTGATGTGCAAGTAGCCATTTGAAAATCAAGAACTTGAACTACTTGCACCTTGTGTTGTTTTGAAAACTAAAATGTTTAAGCTTACCAAAACCGGTCGTGATTGAAGTTCAACTTTTCGGATGTAATCTATTGAAAACGTTTAATTATGATATTGATGATTTAACTTGTATTCCCCCCCTTAAAACTTAATAAAAATATAAAATGTAGGGGTATGAA
The DNA here is from genome assembly GCF_052849685.1 of Lactuca virosa. Lineage (NCBI taxonomy): Eukaryota > Viridiplantae > Streptophyta > Magnoliopsida > Asterales > Asteraceae > Lactuca > Lactuca virosa. Next base: position 283,662,738 of record NC_136427.1, on the reverse strand, counting down.
CTCACCCTTGAAGCGTGAGTTCCATTGGTACGACATTTGCATTCTTTTGAGAAACGAAAAACATGCCGAGTAAACCGCAAATTCCTAATCCTTGAACCTTGAAGTATTACCAGGGCCGTTTTGTAACAGGTTTACAGTATAGGGATTGTTTGTAAATTATTTTAACCAAAGTGGGACTGATTGGGTAAAAATAATTTCAAAGGAGGGGTTATTATTGACAATTGGAATCAAAGATTGGGGTTTGGACTGAATTTGCAAAGTATTTGTCAAAAGAGGTTAAGTTTTGATAGTTTAAAAAAAATGGGTTTGATTTACGTTTGACCTTTGACTGGGTCAAACCCGGTACCCGTTTTCCTTTCGGGTTGAAGCTCCATACCCGACTACTTGATCCAACTATAATATATTAGGGTCTTTAAACCCGTTCCTTTTATTTTTATCGGGTAAAAGATCAAAGGGGATACCATCGATCACCTCCCAGAAGTCTCAAGGAATCCCGATGAACTGGAGGAAGACGAAGGCGACCGAACACAGAGGCTGAAACGTTGGGATCACCACCATCGCCGCCCGGCATCCGACGTCCCAGTGAAGGATCTACCTCCATCGTCTGAATTCTCGGCCCGAGGAAACGAGGTAGCAGTCGCAGACGAGGTTCAAGGAGACGGGGAAAGATCGAGCAAATCTCGTGTAGGGGCGCTGACCGATGGCGATCGTCGGCGTCTTCTTTCCTTTGTGCGTGTGGTTTACAGGTAAAATAAAATTCCTTTTTTTTTTCTTTTTCTGTTGTGGATTGAAATCGATGGGGGAAAAAGGTTTGGGTTTGGTTGTTGACAGGAATTGTTAGGTTGTTTGGTGATTACCCGGCTTTCGATCGAAAATCTTTAACTTATTTGCAGTTAAGAGACCTAAGCAGTCGGTTAAAAGAGCCTCATCAAGGAAGCAGCAGCAAAGATTTGGACCGTGGGTCTGAGAAGGGAGATACAAATTTGGAGTTGAATGGCAATTACTCAAACGGTTTTAGCGGAGCATTGGACATTGCAATATACTCAGACGCAGATGATCCTTGCAGAAAACCCAATGTGATGATCAGTAGCCGGAAAGAAGAATCAGAAAACGTAAACGTAAGTAATTTGATCTCACGTGAATATGATGATGATGATGATAATGCTAGCAACTATGATCTGGGTAGCCTTTTCGATCTGTCATGTTCCAACAGGTGGGACGTTTGGTCATCAAATTCACAATAACCACCGCCGGCCACCTGCTGCTGCTAAATAACTTGTTTAACTAGTTTTCTATGGTTTTTATTTTGATGAGAGGGTTTTGTTTGATGGTTTGCAGGAAACCAGGAGAAAGGAATTGAGTAAGCATGAATTACGGAAGAAGATTTACAATTGCCTCAATTTGACAGCTCACATAATTGCTATATATTTGAATATTTGTAAATTTGTTAAATATTTGTTAGTGTATAATGATAATGGGTATATATTTGGATAATTGTAACTTTGTATTTAACTTTAACTTATAATTTATTTATTTGAATTTGGTTGATTAAATCGATGTATTGGTGTATGTATTTATAACATGATTTTGGTCCTTTGGAAACATAGACAATACATAATCTTAAGTGTATAATTTATTTCGAATATATATACATTATATGTCATACTTGTATTTAGATATTTTGCAAAAGTAATTAACACATATATATATATATATATATATATATATATATATATATATATATATATATATATATATATAATGAGGACGTAACATTTATTAATTCGTTAAATTTCGGTTGGTTAAATTAGAAATACAGACACATATACTTTAGTAGACCCCAATTTACGTACCATTGGTCTTTATTGCATAACGGCTCACGGGGGTTTGATCGTCGAACTCTGACCGAATTTTACCGGTTTTTACAGAAACGGGAAAGGGGAGAGAGAAGCTTCCCTCTCACTGAAACACCATCCTTTGGGTGAGGGAAGCAACCCGCGGGAAAGAGGTGGGGGGAGGGGGTGCCACACTCTCTCTCCTCATTCTATTGGGCAGTTTTTTTTTAATCTTTTTTAATATTTATAAAATTATAAACCTACTAAAAAATATAAAAAATATATCAAAATTCATGGTTTTTAATTCCTTACAAAATGAGTATAATATATGTATGAAATATATTTTTTAAAAAAATAAAAAAAAATAGTGAAGGGAGCTTCCCACTGATTCCTTGGATTTTAGGTGAGAGAAAAGAAAATAAGAAAAAAGATGGTGAGTGAAGTTAGGATATTTACATCTCATGGTTACTGACTTACTGCCTAATGATTTTCCCCATCGCGCCCTCCTAAATTTAAGGATTATTTATTGGATTGATTTATTGATTGTATTTGATTAGATGGGGAGGTCGTTTAGGCAGGTACCAAAACACTAATCCATTAGCGAGAGAATGATGAGGAACAGAAAGTGGAGAACATGGGAGATGAGGCGGAGGAGAGGAGGAAAGAAAAAGTTTTCAAGGCGGAGGAGCTGTGACGAGAGCTTTGGGGTGTGCGGAGGAGATGAGGCGGTGGATGTATGTGGTGACGACGACAGGGTGGGTGGCGGTGGAGCTACCGACGGCAATGGAGGCGGAGGAAAGTTCTAACCGTGTCGTTGGGGTGAACGAGGGGAGCAACGAACGAGCTTTTTTATTTATTTTATTTTATTTATTATATATTTTTATAGATTTCATACAACTTTAATAACTGGTCCTTGAAGTTTACAAGTTTTAGTAATTTTGGTCTCGAATCAAAAAAATCTTTTTATGTTGGACTTAGCAAAACATTCTAACCGTGTTAGGCAAAGAGATGAACCTTGTAGCATTTTTAAACCATATAGACTAACCAAATAGATTTTTCAAAACTTAAACCAAAACTATAAATTAATATCAACCACAAGGTTCCCAACTGTAATTTACTTATCTAAATATTATATCATTAGAATATTTTTGTAATTATAAAACAAATATCAACGAAAACGATATATCATAATTACCATTCATGACCAAACTGCTAGACTATAGATGTGGCTACGAATATTTGCGTAATCTTTAACGTTGAAGGACTAATACGGCAATGATACATAAGCAAAAGGTCCAATATGGTATCTAACGTTGGTACGTGTCCCGTTAGGTTCCGTCAGGCCTTCTTTTTCATACTTTTAACGGAAGTCGTTAGGTTGGGGACAGGTAAGAGGTAAGACGATACTTTTCAATTGAGAAGCATCAATCACGTGTGGTGTTCCGTCACGACTCACGCAGTAGGGGTGAGCAAGTAAATTTACCAAAAAGTTGGGTGGACAGCTCACACCAAAAGCAGCTACGTGTCACCTGGTAGATGACACTATTAACTAAATTTTAGTAGGGCCCAACTCTCTTGTTAAACCTACAAGTGCCACCTGCCTTTCATTTAATTGTTAATTTAATTTAGAACACAAAACCATAATCATCATTCATTCCCTCACTTCATTTACTTTTCCTTCTAAATTAAGAAATTCCATTATTTTTATTACTAATAAGGAATAAATCGATCGTGTGAAGGATACAACTAGCATATGCCTAAAAACAGAGAACCATATTCTGTGATTTCAGCCAACTAATATGCTTTAATCGAATTAAATTTAGGAGATATAATGCTTTTTTGCTATATATTAACGTAATGTTATAATAATGAGAAAAAGTTAAAGAAACACATGGAATTGGGGTGGATCCCATATTCAAATGTGGAAGGAAAAAAAGAGGTGTGCGTGACACATGCCACGTTTCTTCCTATATGAATTGTGGTTTTTTTTTTTGGCAAAAGGTTACCTTTTATACAAGTCTTGGCACATTATCTAACTCTATACTATAAAATGTGATTGTTACCAATCGACATTGAAACCTTTTTAGAAAAGAATCGATTACGAAGGAAAGTTGTAAAAGGAGATATGAGTTTGAAATCAAGATGGTTGAAAAAATGTTATTATTATTGTAGTTGTGATTGATTGATTTTTATCAATAACTTTGAAAACTAGTGTTAACAATTTAACATTTCCTATAATAATTATATATTTGATTTTTTTAACATCCGTCCAAATCAAATGTTTGCTAGATGTACTTCGATGCGTAACTGGTTAATCGATATTTATATTAGTTTATTTTTGATTTTTTAATATTTTAAAGGTAATCCGGATGAGATGATAAGAAAATATAAAATAATCAAATCATAACTCTAAACATGCCACATGTAATGTTATGATGTATTCAATGATGACATTGCTTAATGCCAAAAGCTAATAATATCCATTATGACTAATCACGTACCCAATTAAAATATTAAGCATGTTTTTTTTTATTTTTTAGAACAATTTTTTTAATTAAATCAACTCTAACAAGGAGCTAAGATTTCTAATATATATATATAAAGGGAGAGGGTATATTGTGATATTCCCAAATTTCTCGGCCAGAAAAGACCGGTTTCGTTTATGATTTTAAAATAAAATCAGATTAATCTTTCAAAAGGTATTGCGAAATTTGTCCCAAAAACAAAATATGATAAAAACTTATCAAAACATTTCTTAAAGAAATGTATTTTTTTCATTCATTAGAAAACTCGGGATGTCCACATCGATACAGATCAAAAGCATAAACAGTACAATATAAGCTTCACAACAGTTATTTACATCTACTGACATATAATCAATAATCCCTCGTCATCCACTACTTGTAATATAGAAAACTGAGTGAGTCAGGCTTGGGAGCCTGGTGAGTACATAGGGTTTTCAACCCACAATAAATAAGTTTATTAAGTTTAGTCATCAAACAATGAACCAAATTTCTCATCCCCGTTATCTTCTTTATTCTTAAAGATCTTAAGAATCATCTGTCCCAGAGGCGTAGCTACTAAGACTAAAGGTAGGTCCTAGGACCTACCTAAAATTTTAATTTTGTTTATAATATATATAGGAGAAAAATTAGGAACTACCTTGGAAAAAATAAAGGACCTACCTTGAGTTTGTTTTTTTTAATGTCTTAAAAACCATTTTAAAAGGAGAAAAAAATATATCACTAGGAGCAATTTGTTATTTTAAATTATGGGATTGATAACAAAAAGTTAACCACTCTTTATTGATACTCTCAAAACATTGATAAATATATAAATTGCTCTAATAAAAGGAAGATCACATGCCTCAACTCCTTCCGATTCATTAACTTTTACAAATCTATAAAAAAAATAAAAAAAAAACACTAAAAGTGAAAAATAAAAAACCCCAACCGTGCCTTTCTCGTATTTGTTTGCAGTTTTTGAATTGACGTCAGACTCTGCCAAAGACTTCCACTTTATGTTCGCCACTTTATCAACATACTAATAATCAACTTTTTTCATTAAATCATATAGTTTTTCAATTATATTTCAGTCGTTTTTAAAAAAAGTTAATCTGTGGTGCCTGATCGGTTTTAACCGGTTGATCCAGGTTTTTCTAGGTACATGACCCGACCCCCCACAAGTGTTGTTGATTTTTTTTATCGGATTTATTTAATTTAGGAACCACATGATTTTTTGCTCTAGATTCGCCACTAATCGGTCTTCGATTCATTCATTCCTAAGGATTATCATAAGGAATAGGCACGAAGTCCATCGCTGTCAGGGTTTTTAAATTACAACTGGTGAACACGTAGTTTAAAACATCTGGTAAACACTCAGTTCAAAAACACTTAATGAACACCTAGTGAACACATAGTTCAAAAATATCTGTTGATCACATAGTTCAAAAATAAAACATCGGATGAACACATAGTTCAAAAATACCTACAGATTACGAGCCTGTTAACGTTCCACTGGACTGTTTAGAAAAGTCCGTGGTCGTCATCTATATTTCGCTAGATGACTAGAACATCGTCAACATCGAGACCTCTCATCATTTTATTTCATCACACATCAACTATTTCATCTACCCATGTTATACCAACATATTTGTAGATAAAAATACATATATAGTTTAAATCATTCTAAACATGTATAAAACATTCATTCAACATCCATCTCACATAAACAAACAAACAATATATATATATATATATATATACACACACACACACATAACATGTATTTTATATAAAATACTTCATATCTATGTGTAAGATGAAAGTGACTATACACTCACCTGATAAGACGGTGATTGGACAACACTTCGTCCCTTAAAACAATTTTTTCGATGAAACCGGGATATTTCCTCAAAAACCGGGCTCTGCGCGGACAGAGTTTCGACTGAAAATATTATTTCTCGGGGTCTTCGGGTGCTCCGGGGCTTGCTTCGGGTGTTAGGGTGATTCTCTAGGTTTCGGGGGGTGTTAGGATAGTTTGAGAGATGTTTTAGGGTGTAAAAGTGTAAATTTTTCTAAACAAATTCGGGCAGCCTTGCATTCTATTTATAGTGGCCGAAGCACCTAATTACGTTGGGCGTAATTTTAGAGTACGTGGGGCGTACTCCATGTATAAGTTTGAAAAATCGGAATACACCCAGCGTACTCGTGTACGTGATCCGGAGTCAGTCACCCCCCTACTCCTTCGCATGATGGACACGTGTTTGTAGCCTTGACGCGTCCGAGATGATCCCTTCGTACGCCCAACGTACCAAAGTTACCCCCAACGTAGTGCCTGGTGAAGAAGTACGCCCTGCGTACTCTAAAATTACACCCAACGTAATTAGGTGCTTCAGCCACTATAAATAGAATGCGAGGCTGCCCGACTTTGTTTAGAAAAATTTACACTTTTACACCCTAAAACATCTCTCAAACTATCCTAACACCCCCCGAAGCCTAGAGAATCACCCTAACACCCGTAGCAAGCCCGGGAGCACCCGAAGACCCCGATAAAATAATATTTTCAATCGATACTCTGCCCGACAGAGCCCAGTTTTTGAGGAAATATCTCAGTTTCATCGAAAAAGAATGTTTTAAGGGACGAAGTGGTGTCTAATCACCGTCTTATCAGGTGAGTGTATAGTCACTTTCATCTTATACATAGATATGAAGTATTTTATATAACATACATGCTATGTGTGTGTGTGTGTATATATATATATATTGTTTGTTTATGTGAGATGGATGTTGAATGAATGTTTTATACATGTTTAGAATGATTTAAACTGTATATGTATTTTTATCTACAAATATGTTGGGTATAACATGGGTAGATGAAATAGTTGATGTGTGATGAAATAAACTGATGAGAGGTCTCGATGTTGACGATGTTCCGTTCATCTAGCTGAATATAAATGATGACCACAGACTTTTCTAAGCAGTCCAGTGGAACGTTAACAGGCCCGTAATCTGAAGGTATTTTTGAACTATGTGTTCATCCGGTGTTTTATTTTTGAACTATGCGATCATCAGATATTTTTGAACTATGTGTTCACTAGGTGTTCATTAAGTGTTTTTGAACTGAGTGTTTACCAAATGTTTTAAACTACGTGTTCACCAGTTGTAATTTAAGAACCCTGGCAGCGATGGACTTCGTGCCTATTCCTTAGGATAATCCTTAAGAATAAATGAATGAAGGACAGATGATTCTTAAGATCTTTAAGAATAAAGAAGATAATGAGGACGGGAAATTGGGTTGATTGTTTGATGACTAAACTTAATAAACTTATTTATCGTGGGTTGAAAACCATATGTGCTCACCAAGCTCTCAAGCCTGACCCACTCAGTTTTCTTTAAGAAATGCTTTGATAAATTTTTATCATATTTTGTTTTGGGGACAAATTTCGCAACACCTTTTGAAAGATTATTTTGATTTTATTTTAAAAGCATAAACGAAACAGGTCTTTTCTGGCCAAGAAATTTGGGGATGTCACAGTACCCGGTGACTATTTCACCCCTAGTATTGCTAACACATATATCATAGCATCCTAGCACATAAAACATATTAAATAGTGGCAAACCATATAATTATCACAAAGTCAATCATCTCAAACATAATCACCTACTGGTGGGTCGAAATTGGTGCCTTAGACCCACCTCTACTGGAAGGTAACTCACCTCACGCTGCTGAAGTCCCGCAGACAAAATCCTGGCTACTGGATGACAGCTTCCCGAACTATCAATATCAAAACAATACCCAATTAATAATTGGGTTCCAACACATAACCATAAGTCCATGCTTAGGGTAAAAGACTGCTTTACCCCTATCTTAGCTTGATTCAAGCCCAAGGCCCAACAGTCAACCATGAGTCAAAGCCCAACATATGGCCCAATATTCTAAATTAGGCCCAAACCTTTACATGGTCTTACCCTAAGGCCCAACCATTTATTCCAGTCCAAACGTTTAGCATTCTAATGGCCCAATATCTCATAATCATAAAGGCCCAATTATGGCCCACTTATGGCCCAATTTTCCAAATTGGGCACAAACCCTCACATGGGCCTTACCCTAAAGCCCATCCAATTATTATAGTCCGTATGATTGTTCTTGGAGGGCCCATTATTGGCCCAATCACCAAGGCCCAATAGAAAGGCCCAACTTAAGGCCCACGTAAGATTAGGGTTTTCATATAAAATGACGATTAGGGTTAAGTGTTTCTTACTTAACCCATTAAGGACTTAATCCATTAAGTCCATAAATCTATTGGGTCAATCATGTAGTGTGGTCGGGCTTAATACATAATCCCAAACCGGTCATCCAAAATGCGGGTCCCGATAATCCAAAACCCATATATCAAAAATTAGGGTTTTTCTAAACTCTAATTAGGGTTTCCAACCCAATCACAACCCAATAGGACCAAAAACTAAGTCTTTAGATCAATTAGGGTTTCATTAGGCCCACTAGGGTTTCATAAGTCGGGCACCACCCACTACCACCTCGGGTAGTGGTGGTCAACGGCGGCTCACGGCCACCACCTCACGGTGGTGGTTATGGTTCCAGTCCATTTTTTTGTCCAAGCGTCCCAAACAAAATCTAAACACAAACAAAGCACACCACCACCCCACACGGCGGTTGGTGGCGGCAAGAGGCGGCAGCCACCACCTCACGGTGGTGGTTAAGAGTTTTCTTTTGATTATACTAGCACCGATTACAATTTACAACACAAATCCCAATAACACACACATACACACTAATATAAACACACACACATACAACCACTCTTGTGGTAGTCGGCGGTGGTACATGGTGGTAGCCACCACCTCACAGTGGTGGTGGTGGTGGTTGTTCTTGGTTTTCCGGCCAAACAAAACCACACCCAACACACTCTATCTGTTCACAAAATGACCCCAGCCACCCAACTTGTGGCGCACGGCGGCGACAACAACAATATTAGCGTCCACAGCGGCGGCGCCAACGGCCGGGGAAGAACACCAGCTAAAACAGGCGCCCGGAATGGCGACTACGACGACAACGACACTAAGAGACGGCCACAGTAGCAGTTTACAACAACAACAGAATAGCGCCCGGCGACAGTTGGGTCTTCAACGGAAACGGAAAGCGGCGTGATGTTGGAAAGAAGTGGAACGGCGTCGCGGTAATGGCTATGGTGGTCGGAGATGCACCGACGACAGTCGTGAGGCATTTGTGGATGGCGGCAGAAGGCAGAAGAAGAAGGTAGGAAGGTGGAGCGGGGATTGCGTCGTTGATGGAGAAGGGTGGCAGCGAAGAACCGAGGGCAGAGATCGATCGAGTCTTTGCCTTGCCCCGATCATCTGATGTACATGAAACCATGAAATCAAACTATAAGCTAAAGCTTACTGAATTCCCCACAATACTCCACACAACAAAACATATACAAACATGCATGCTAGGTCCACAGTCTTCCGACTGGATTGCCATTGGCCTACGGTTTCCCGATTGGATTGTCCCTCTGGCCCATAGTCTCCCGACTGGATTTCCCCTCTAGCCCACAGTCTCCCGACTAGATTGCCCCAAGTTTGTTAACTTGTCGTACAAAGCAGTACCACCTCAACCCACCTTTTTATTATGTCGACATATGCAACAGATAAACATATAACCATCAGATATAGGTAATCATATAGATCTATCAATCTAGCAGATCACTACAAAATAACATCATCCTATATATCAGGATACATAACACAACTTAGTGAGCCATCATTAGTGCCTTCGACAAAACGACTACGGTGAGGAAAACTCACCTCAAAGTCTAGAAGATAGTTGAACTGATCGCTGCTTCAAACACCGTTTCTTCAGGTCACCTAGACAACAACCAAGGACCAAGCCTCAATCTACAACTCAAATTACTCCATTTAACCTAAAGTCAAACTTGGTAAAATTCAACGGTCACCGGTCAAAAGTCAAAGGTCAACCTTCACCTGGTCGCCATGTTGTGGACATCCTTGGCCACGTCGTGGTAGCGAAAAGACGAAACAGGTGGGTTCTTACCCAGTCGTCACGATGCGGAAACATACGGCCACGCTGTGGGGACCGGTCTGGACAACTTAACCTATTAAGCCATTTTCCTACAACTCCAGGAGCTCCAAAGCTCTGATCTGGCCCTTTCCATGGTCTTGATGGATAAAGTTTTCAACTTTATCCATTAAGACACCTCAATAAGACAAGATCCCAAGCCCTAAATCCTTAAAGGTAGCAAAAGGCATGCAAACACCCTGTTGAAACCCATTTTGACGATCGGTGGACGCGGAATAATGGTATCTCGAGGTTTAACGATCATAAAAATATAAATGAAGAACATGAAGACGAGTAGTTCCATAATCACTAGAACAGAGATAAAAGATAATACATGAAGAACATTGTTGGCAGAGATAAATCTCCCTTAGTGGGAGAAATCCCACCACACTTTCTCTCTCTAGAAAAACTACATTGTGAGTGCGCACTTTTTCATATTACATGACCATCTTTCTCTATTTATAGGAGAGAGAAACCCCAACAATACAATAAACGGAAATAATAAACCTAACTATCACTCATAATTTGTAGAGCATTTACATGCTCCAACATTCTCGCCCTAAATGCTCGCAAATAATGAGGGATACAAATGAAGTGATAAAAGGCTAAAATACAAAGTAACCGACTAGCAAGTGTGGTAATAAAATGAAACATAATGAGAACCAAATGCTGAAATGTCTCTGAGACTCTGAAGTGTCTGTGGTCTCTGATGCTGACCATGAATCTCTAAACAATAAGGTCTTCGACTTCAAAGCACTACCAATGAAACAGAAAAATAAGATCCAAATCTTCAAGCTAGTCATACACCCCATGATCAAGTAGAAGATCCAATAAGAAAAACACTTCGGCTTCAAGAAGTCTGAAAAACATCTCTAGTTCTCAAATCATAATACACCCAAATTTCTTCAAAGAATAACCTGCTAAAAATGTGAAACATCCAAAAGTGAAGTCCGAATAATAAATAATAGGAGACCAAAAATAAGTGCCACATCGCATCACTAAATAAATCATCGTCTTTAGAAGTCTCGAAAATCCAAACTGAAACAATCATAAAAACCATATTCGGATGATATTTTCTCTTTATTTTTGATAACCAATGACCGGATATCAAAAATCAACAAATCATCAGGATGGAGAGTGTCGGATACTAAGAGTTAAGAAAGCTCTCCTTAAATGTATGAAGGGTCTCGATATACCCAAAATGCGGTGCCGGAACTCTCGAAGTGGTCTTCAAAAAATTTAAAGTCAACATGCTCAAGATACATGGTTCGTCAACCGTAGATCAAAAGTGACAAGTTATAAAAATCTCATAAAGCGAAGAATGCGAAACAACATTGTTGATCAGGCGCTGTTGCGGTGCAAACATCACGAAGAATAATATGAAGTTCGATTGCGGTATGGAGTAATCCTCATGAAAAGAATAAAATTCTTCCAATATAATCGGCATGAAGTAAACCAATGTGACAATTAAAGGTTGGGTTGTGGAAAAAATTGGTATAAAAAAATAATTTGTTTTAAAAAGAATTGGTTTTAATAAAAAAATGGATAATAAAAAAAATTGGTGTTAAAAAATTACATTGGGTAAAAAAAATAAAAAAAATGACTGAAAAAAATTGGTGTAAAAAATGGTTTTAAAAAAAATGGTGTTAATAAAAAAGGCTTAAAAATAAGAAGGGGATGGGCTGATGAGAAGGAGTGAGGAGAAAGGAGGAAAGGGGGGCTGAAGAGAAGGTACCGCAGTCGAGAGGACTGCAGTGGGAGGGAGTTGCGGATGAGAAGTAGATGACTGCGGATGAGAAGGATAGTTGCGGTAGTTGACAACGCTTAAGAAAGGTAGGTACCGAAGGGAGTATGGCTGCGGTGGTAGCGAAGGTTGGTTGCGGTCAGCGAAAGGAAGCTGACGGTAGTGCAAAGCTGCAGTATGCGAAGCTGCAGTCCGAGCTGCGATCCGAAGGCAAAAGAAGGTTGCGGTAGGCGAGGACTGCGTTCCGAGAAGAGAAGAGGAGGTTGCGGGTACAAGGTCTGAGAGGAGTACCGCAGTTGAGAGGACTTCGGTAGCTGAGAAGGGTACCACAGCTGAGAGGGACTCCGGTAGCTGAGAAGGGCTCTGCTACCATGACTGAGAGGGGTACCGCAGAAGCTTCTCAGGAGGCTCCGGGAGGCAGTTTTTGGGCCGCGATTCCGGGACCCGAGGAGGGCTGGGCTGATGACGAAAAATGCTACTTTTCATGAAAAATGATACCGAAAAGGCCATTTATTCATATTTTAATGAGGGGAATCTTTTCTAAAGCATTTTGGGTCAAAAAGAGGTGTTGGGAAGGCAAAAAGGTGGAGTGTGCAGGGGTTTAAAGGGACAAAGGTGATGGGATTGGACAAAGTCACATGGTTTTTACTTGGGAAAGTAAATAAAGGTGGAGTACTCTTTACCCAAAAGAGTAACAAGGACACGGTGCTTTTGCAAACAAATAATCACGTCCAATACATTTGAAATGAAGATCAATCAGCAACTTTAAAAACCAACAATAAATGGTCATAAGATTGAAATCAACACATAGTTCCACTACTACAAAAATACCCTTTAATGACACACATTGTGTGTCGTAAAACGCACAGATGACACGCAAATGTGTGTTAAGGAATGCCCTGTCATAAATAAAGATGACACGCTTTTGCGCGTCGTAAATTTACGACGCGTATTTACGACACACAATGCGTGTCAAGGAAGGCCCTGTCATAAAGGAAGACGACACAGATTTGCGTGTCATAACCTTACGACCCATATTTACGACTCGCATTGCATATCATTTGTCATAAATAAAGATGACACACATTTATGTGTCATAAAATTCAACAACCATTTACAATACGTATTTATGACACACATTTACGCATAATAAGAAAACAATTCATTTCATATGATAAATGTATTAACATGTAAGCTGAATCACATTCAATAATCTCATTATACAAAAATATAATGTATACAAATAATCTTTCTAAATTTGACTTGAAAAGTATAATCAATAACTAATGGAACATTAGAATGTATTAAGATACATGAATCAACTTTCACCAAATCAAGAAGCACCATTACATCATCCTCAAACAAGATATGTGTGAAAAAATTATCAGAATTGTCAACCATCATAAAAAAACCACAGATTATGAGAAAAAATGACAAAAAAAACCTATACTTATCAAGTGTTGTGTTGTGTATTGAGGTTAAACTGCTTGATCATACCAAGTGATCTAAAAAAACACATAAATCTTTAAAAACAAAGTTTACAAACAAGGAGGGTATACCCGTCTTTTTAGGCGAATTGATTGGATTTATATATCACATGGCCCAATTGAAAAGGAAAATCATAGAATGGAATCAAATTTTTTTTATAAAATTCCATTCATAACCTTGTTATAGTAATCATATTTATGTGTTCTCCATGCATCTAAGTTGGCTACTAATCAGGGAAACCGCCTTTGAAACAAGGGAAACTAGAGTCTTGATGAAAAAAGATACAAAATTTCAAAGCTTAATATTTATTAATCTCGATTTGCAAATATTTTAATACTAAATACTAAATAGTAATATACAAGTTCAACTTATTCAAAATATCCATAGGAAAAGCATTTTGTCTATATTACATTTCAATAAATTAGTGAGATTTATTACCTGCAACATCTCAACCAGTAGAGTTATCCGCTCTGCATGCTTACAACATATTAAGAACCTCTGAATGCACAAAACCTAAATTCATATCATAACATGGTCTTGGTGTCAACTCAACAAACAAATAAACAAACACTATTTAATATATTTTTACAAGCTTTGAGAAACTATCCCTATTGACATGAAAGGTAAATAGGATCATTCATATGCAACAAAACCAGAGGGCATTGTTAAGTTTTTTCTCCCTATGCCACAAAAATTGAGCATTGTTTTATATAAATCAACAACCTCGGTGAAAGCTCAGCCTTTTATAGAGTGAGGCTTATCTTTAATTTATTTATCTTCTAAAATACACAATAAAACTTCATAAAACAACAGTAAATATATGAATTGATCCTAAAATTTATATTTATTGTATTGGGATTGTAAATTGTTGCTTCTGAAAATAGACAACTATCAAAATCATGCAAAAAAATATATTAAATACTACATATCAAGGTAAAAGAATAAAGGGATACCTGAGATTGATTACACATAACGAGTTGAGGGGTTTGTTGATTATTATATCTGATTTGATACAGTTTGGTGATCCCCATTCAAAATGTTACTACTAGAAAACTTCCTTTCACATGCAATTCGATCATTTTAGTTGGGACTGGGACATGGACTAAAATTGTTATTAAAATTAAAATTACAAACCGATTCCTTTAAGAACTCATTGGATGGAATAATCTTTTCAAATTATTTGTCAATTCCACATGTAATTCGATAAGATTATGAGTACATGTGTGTAATTATAAGATTTACTTTGGTTGCAGCAACAGCAAGACCAACTCTTACTGCATCTCTCATCTTTTTCAGGGGTGATATTGTTGCCTCCTTCACATTCTGAGAATTATTATATTATCATGATTCATAAAACAAACAAGTAAGAAAAAACATGAAAAATGTCAAATGTGAAAACAAGACACTAGGAAGCTCAAGTCAAGGCCTTAACTTTCTGTTGAATTGGGTTTCTGGTATCTGCACGACCATTCATCTTTTTCGAATTTACCCTTCAAAAATGGAACTCTAATTGGACATAAGATGGACAGAAAAAGATAAGGTCTTGATTTCCTATCCACTGGTTTTAGGATGAGATGGTGATTAGAAAAAACCATATAATAAAAGCATTGTTTTTATGCCTAATTTTCCAATTTAGAAAAAGAACTTGAAAAAAAAAACTAGCCTTTTATGTTTAAAAACAAGACTTTAAATGATATGACATTCTAATCACTACAAAAGTGGCCACCATAACAAAGAATTAGCAAAAATATAATAACATCATTAGCAAGTAGCAAAGTGGTTATCAACATAATTACACTTGTGTGCGTTTTCTTTATCCACCCCGGTGATTCATTATGAGTACATGTGTGTGAGTTTATTACCTACTTCGAATAACAATTCGTCCTCTTGCAACTTTGAAGACGACTTTAACTTTTTAAGCATTAACCTCCAATCAGACTTCCAAAAAAACCCAAATTTAATAAGATATTGTATCAGAAACATTAAATAAGTTTAACAACAATAGAAAAATTAAATGCAAGAAAAAGTATTAAAGACAAGATTAGTGGTGCATTTAGGATTTACCTTGTTCAGGTTTCAGTAGAGTTGAAGCATGTTTCTGGAAATTGAATTTGAGTTACTTCTTGGATAACTATTTCCCATATTTATGCACGTAATCCTTGTAAAGAGTAACTAGAACAAATGAGAAGGTTTTTTATAATACAGTATGCAACAACTTTTGTTGAATTGTGTAGGATGCATAAATTACAACTAAATTGCAAGCAACATCTTATACTGTCAACACTTAATCCTATATAGATATCTCTACGCCCTGCATAGAGCATTAATCCCTTGCATGGTCTTATTGACCTACACCGTGCGTAGGAGGCCATCCTACGCCCGTCGTAGGTCACCCAAAATGCATAAAAGTCATAAAATTAGTATAGAAATAGAACTTAAGGATACGAGTGTTACATACTTAATCGACGCTATGGAATGTAATCTCTGTAAGTTAAGCTATGTTTACTAGGCTTTTAGGGTAACTCATAATTATGTTTATAGTTGTTATTAGGAACCTATAAGTATCAGATTAGTCATTAGTTATATTTAAATATTCTGATTGATCTACATACGGGAGAGGTGTCTAGAACGACCACATTGGCTTCGTTGTTAGATTTTATAAAAGCTATATGCCAAAATGGTACTGCCTCCCAACTGTCCTACTTGGCTGATTCTTATTTGATAGACATGAAAGTATATTTGGAATTAGTGGAGGATCTAACTTATACCAGACTGCCATAGGTATTAATAAGTTATAGTATTATAGGTTAATACTTGATAGACGCATTACCCGCCAGTTGGATTATCCGAAGGATAGCCGATAGTCTTTTGAGTGATCGTCGAGGTGATTTTTTCTCATTATTTTGTATCCTCTAGTATGTATCTTCCGTATGTTAGGATATAGTTGCCTTGTAGTATGTTATTAGTCTACTAGACCAACTTAGTTAGTTTCATGTTGTGTGAAATTTTTTGTATGTTAGGTATGTATTGATATATTATGTGGGGAGTTCAAGGCAGAACAACTTCGTGATGAAGGCCAATAACTCGGGCATACCAACTTTCCGATGAAGGCCAATGAGCAGACCAACTTTACGCTGAAGGCCATGGAGCGGACCAACTTTATGCTGAAGGCAAAAATAGCGGACCAACTTTATGTTGAAGGCCAAGGGGCGGACCAACTTTGTAACATTCCAAAAATCATAGTAATTTTTTTTTTATTTTTCAAAGACCATTTTTATAAACTACAAGTCATACACAAACCATATCTCCAAACATAGTCATAAAAATCAATGTATCCAAAAACATCTCTTAATATAAATCCCGAGATGATGTGTACAATTACGCCTTCGCCTTGCCCCGATCATCTGATGTACATGAAACCATGAAATCAAACTATAAACTAAATCCTAGTGAATTCCCCCCCAAAATACCCCACACAACAAAGCATATACAAACATGCATGCTAGGTCCACAGTCTTCCGACTGGATTGCCACTGGCCCACAGTTTCCCGATTGGATTGTCCCTCTGGCCCACAGTCTCCCGACTAGATTCCCCCAAGTGTGTTAACCTGTAGTACCTGCATTATGTCGACATAGGCAACAGATAAACATATAACCATCAGATATAGGTAGTCATATAGATCTATCAATCTAGCAGATCACTACAACATAACATCATCCTATATATCAGGATACATAACACAACTTAGTGAGCCATCATTAGTGCCTTCGAAAAAACGACTACGGTGAGGAAAACTCACCTCAAAGTCTAGAAGATAGTTGAACTGATCGCTGCTTCAAACACCGTTTCTTCAGGTCACCTAGACAACAACCAAGGACCAAGCCTCAATCTACAACTCAAATTACTCCATTTAACCTAAAGTCAAACTTGGTAAAATTCAACGGTCACCGGTCAAAAGTCAAAGGTCAACCTTCACCTGGTCGCCATGTTGTGGACATCCTTGGCCACGTCGTGGTAGTGAAAAGACGAAACAGGTGGGTTCTTACCCAGTCATCACGATGCGGCAACATACGGCCACGCTGTGGGGACCGGTCTGGACAACTTAACCTATTAAGCCATTTTCCTACAACTCTAGGAGCTCCAAAGCTCTGATCTGGCCCTTTCCATGGTCTTGATGGATAAAGTTTTCAACTTTATCCATTAAGACACCTCAATAAGACAAGATCCCAAGCCCTAAATCCTTAAAGGTAGCAAAAGGCATGCAAACACCCTGTTGAAACCCATTTTGACGATCGGTGGACGCGGAATAATGGTATCTCGAGGTTTAACGATCATAAAAATATAAATGAAGAACATGAAGACGAGTAGTTCCATAATCACTAGAACAGAGATAAAAGATAATACATGAAGAACATTGTTGGCAGAGATAAATCTCCCTTAGTGGGAGAAATCCCACCACACTTTCTCTCTCTAGAAAAACTACATTGTGAGTGCGCACTTTTTCATATTACATGACCATCTTTCTCTATTTATAGGAGAGAGAAACCCCAACAATACAATAAACGGAAATAATAAACCTAACTATCACTCATAATTTGTAGAGCATTTACATGCTCCAACATTCTCGCCCTAAATGCTCGCAAATAATGAGGGATACAAATGAAGTGATAAAAGGCTAAAATACAAAGTAACCGACTAGCAAGTGTGGTAATAAAATGAAACATAATGAGAACCAAATGCTGAAATGTCTCTGAGACTCTGAAGTGTCTGTGGTCTCTGATGCTGACCATGAATCTCTAAACAATAAGGTCTTCGACTTCAAAGCACTACCAATGAAACAGAAAAATAAGATCCAAATCTTCAAGCTAGTCATACACCCCATGATCAAGTAGAAGATCCAATAAGAAAAACACTTCGGCTTCAAGAAGTCTGAAAAACATATCTAGTTCTCAAATCATAATACACCCAAATTTCTTCAAAGAATAACCTGCTAAAAATGTGAAACATCCAAAAGTGAAGTCCGAATAATAAATAATAGGAGTCCAAAGGCATGGTCTAGCAATGCCAAAAATTGATCAGATGATCAAAAATAAGTGTCACGTCACATCACCAAAATAGTATCCATCTTCAAAATATCACAAATCCAAACTCGAGAAATCATAAGATCTGAACCGCATGCAAACACAAAATCATCATGTGGTAGAGTCCGAATAATAAATAATCTCGAACTGGGAAACATCTAGTAATGCCAAAATTTTGATCTGTAAAGAGCAAAAATAAGTGCCACATTGCATCACTAAATAAATCATCGTCTTTAGAAGTCTCGAAAATCCAAACTGAAACAATCATAAAAACCATATTCGATGATATTTTCTCTTTATTTTTGATAACCAATGACCGGATATCAAAAATCAACAAATCATCAGGATGGAGAGTGTCAGATACTAAGAGTTAAGAAAGCTCTCCTTAAATGTATGAAGGGTCTCGATAAAACATGAGAATGAGAGTAAAATAAATACTCTGTGGTCATATGTAGTTGGCTGCTTCAGTCGCTAAAAACTGTTCGATCAAATACCAAAGTAACAATAATAACTCTGCGTGAAAAAAAAATATCTGTTGTGCTGAAAGAATACCGATATACCCAAACTGCGGTGCCGGAACTCTCGAAGTGGTCTTCAAAAGAAATAAAGTCCACATGCTCAAGATACATGGTTCGTCAACCGTAGATCAAAAGCGACAAGTCATAAAAATCCCATAAAGCAAAGAATGTGAAACAACATTGTTGATCAGGCGCCGTTGCGGTGCAAACATCGCGAAGAACAATATGAAGTTCGACTGTGGTATGGAGTAATCCTCATGGAAAGAATAAAATTCTTCCAATATAATCGGCATGAAGTAAACCAATGTGACTATCAAAGGTTGTGTTGTGGCAGAAATTGGTATAAAAAAATAATTTGTTTTAAAAAAAATTGGTTTAATAAAAAAAATTGGATAATAAAAAAAATTGGTGTTAAAAAAAATAAATTGGCTAAAAAAAATAAAAAAAAATGGCTGAAAAAAATTGGTTTAAAAAATGGTTTTAAAATAAATAAATAAATGGTGTTAATAAAAAAAATATGGCTCAAAAATAAGAAGGGGATGGGCTGATGAGAAGGAGGGAGGAGGAAGGAGGAAAGGGCGGCTGAAGAGAAGGTACCGCAGTCAAGAGGACTACAGTGGGAGAGAGTTGCGGATGGGAAGTAGATGAGTGCGGATGAGAATGATAGTTGCGGTAGGTGACAACGCTTGAGAAAGGTAGGTACCGAAGGGAGTATGGCTGGGTAGTAGCGTAGGTTGGCTGCGTTCACGGAAAGAAAGTTGAGTGCGGTGCGAAGGTGCGGTATGCGAAGCTGTAGTCCGAGCTGTGGTTCGAATGCAAAAGAAGGTTGCGGTAGGCAAGGACTGCGGTCCGAGAAAAGAAGAGGAGGCTGCGGGTACAAGGTCTGAGAGAAGTACCGCAGTTAAGAGGACTTCGGTAGCTGAGAAGGGTGCCGCAACTGAGAGGGACTCCGGTAGCTGAGAAGGGCTCCGCTACCATGACTAAGAGGGGTACCGCAGAGGCTTCTCAGGAGGCTCCGGGATGCAGTTTTTGGGCTGAGGTTCTGGGACCCGAGGAGGGCTGGGCTGATGATGAAAAATGCTATTTTTCATGAAAAATGATACGGAAAAGGCCATTTATTCATATTTTAATGAGGGAAATCTTTTCTAAAGCATTTTGGGTCAAAAAGAGGTGTTGGGAAGGCAAAAGGTGGAGTGTGTAGGGGTTTAAAGGGACAAAGGTGATGAG
Source organism: Lactuca virosa (assembly GCF_052849685.1). Classification (NCBI taxonomy): domain Eukaryota; kingdom Viridiplantae; phylum Streptophyta; class Magnoliopsida; order Asterales; family Asteraceae; genus Lactuca; species Lactuca virosa. Next base: position 283,642,249 of record NC_136427.1, on the reverse strand, counting down.
ATTGGACAAAGTCACATGGTTTTTACTTGGGAAGGTAAATAAAGGTGGAGTACTCTTTACCCAAAAGAGTAACAAGGACATGGTGCTTTTGCAAACAAATAATCACGTCCAATACATTTGAAATGAAGATCAATCAGCAACTTTAAAGAACATAAAGGAGTTCATACATTTTGAAATGAGCTCAAATATTGTTGGGAAAAAGAATCTTTAAAGAAAAAATGTTTTTCTCCACTCTGTTCAATAAAAACCCCAAGATATTTTGTGTCTCATTTCCAAGAATAAAAACCTCTTGGAACAAATTATTCAACAGTTTTAGAGACCACAAAAATCTTTTCTCCCTTTTTCTTCTTCATTTCTTCAACATAATAAGAACATTTATGAACATGGATTTTCCAACAGAAAATTGAACAAGCAATCAACAACTTTTTTATTCTTCTAAGCTTGAATCAACACATAAAAATAGAAGAACTTATCATAAAAATTTCCGGTTTGGACTTGAAAATTCTTGCAAAAATCCGAAAAATCTTCAAGATAAACACCGACCGGGAGTCGTTCCCTTGAACTAGTCACTTGAACATTCAAGTTACGGCTCTGATACCAATTGTTGTAACCCATTTTGACGATCGGTGGATGCAGAATAATGATATCACGAGATTTAACGATCATAAAAATATAAATGAAGAACATGAAGATGAGTAGTTCCATAATCACTAGAAAAGAGATAAAAGATAATACATGAAGAACATTGTTGGGAGAGATAAATCTCCCTTGGTGGGAGAAATCCCACCACACTTTCTCTCTCTAGAAAAACTAGATTGTGAGTGCACTCTTTTTCATATTACATGACCATCTTTCTCTATTTATAGGAGAGAGAAATCCCAACAATACAATAAAGGAAAATAATAAACCTAACTATCACTCATAATTTGTAGAGCATTTACATGCTCCAACACACCCATTAAGCACCTAATCACTAGAGTTACTCATCCAAACTTTCTAGACGGGTTTCCTACACCTATTGTGTCATAAAAATTATAGGTTTATGGACATGCATGTCCCTTCCATTTTAGGTAAAAAAAACATGGAAATAAGGAACTCAAAGCTTGAGCATGGGACCAAAACTCCAAAAATCCTCAGATCTGGAACATATGACACTAAGATGACCACAAGGATCCATAAAGTTGCCAAATTTATGGGATGCAACATTCCAAATTCCTATACCATGAAGATTAAGGGACAAAAGGGCTAGATCTAGAGACAAGTAACATAAAAATCGAATCTTGAGGACTTACAAAAGTCCAGAAAACATGCACAAGGTGGATGGGGAGAGTTGCTTGCTAAAACAAAGCCCAAGAGTACCTTCTTCTTCTTCAATACACCATCAAACACCACAAAAACTCAAGAGTTAGCAATGGAGGCTAGCGTTTTTGCTTATAGGGCTGAGGGAGAATGTTAGAGGTTAAGGTTGGGCAACCCTAGCCATCACATCCATTAAATAGGGGCACAGACCAAAGATTAGGGTCTGCCATCAAACAACGGCCACACCATAGCAAATAGATCGTCACGTCGTGACACTTACTTATTTTTCACACAATTATTGACCTTGGCCACGTCGTGGGACTCCATCACCACGTCGTGGCCACCAGAAATCCAAAATTCGAAATATTAATTTACTTAAAAGAGACATACCCGAAACTTGACGTTATAAGCTTTATGTTGAAGGCAATTATGTGTATGCATTGTATATGTATTGTGGTATATGGTATTTTGGGGAACTCACTAAGCTTCGTGTTTACCCAGTTGATTATAAATGTTTTTCAGGTACTTCATTGATTCGTAACCTTGGCCATGTCGTGGGACTCCAACACCACGCACTGGCCACTAGAAATCCAAAATGCGAAATATTAATTTACTTAAAAAAGACATACCCAAAACTTGGCGTTACAAGCTGTATGCTGAAGGCCATTATGTATATGCATTGTATATGTATTTTGGTATATGATATTTTGGGAAACTCACTAAACTTCGTGATTACCAAGTTGATTAAAAATGTTTTTCAGATACTTCATTAATTCGTGAGTAGGGCAAGGTTCGACCGTACACACGCGCATTCGCAATATGTTTCCGCATATTGTAATTATACTCTGATATATTGAATAAATAAAAATGAAAATTTTGGGTTGAAAATCGGGACGTTACAAAGTAAATGTAAGATGATAGAGTCGGATGATTTGAAAAAGGAATGGAGTGAGCGGGTCCTATCGTCGTACCCATTTTTCAAGGTTGAATTCTAATGTCGTGGTTGTGTTAACCAAAATGGAGATCTCGTGAAGCTTAGGCAAGATCTAATCCAAAGTCTCCATTTGTCTTCGAAGGCCATTTGTGCCATCGTCTGAAGAATGTAGTTCCAATTCAATGTTTCAAAGGCTTTTTTCAAAATTAAATTTAAAAATCATCAATTCATTCTTTGTTTTTCTACTCCAATAACAAATTTTTATTGATAACGAGAAAGCCATCAAGAATATTTTGACCGGCTATGAAAGCCTATTATCACCAACTTGAATCTATTTGCAAGAACATTTACAATTACTTTGTATCAACAACCGATAATATCTTACGATTCTTATCACACTTCCATTATGCTGTATTTCGATTTTTATAATCATGGTTTATAGAAAAATTGAGGTATTCGCTTAAGAGAATAATACAATTTACACCATAGTTAAACAAAAGATTACAGTCTTCCATATAAGTTATAACCAGATACACCCTATGAATTGTTATTTTAGAAACTCAAGACATAGAAAATAGTAGAGATAAGCAAATTCAAAATATTATCTGATTATTTTTTTGCCATATACCTCGTAAAAGAAAACGATATTACGTGTAGGATTGTAATTGGAGTTGGGTATGGTAGGCGTTATTTTAATTCTAATCTCATAGATATTTATAAATTTTAATACTTGAAATATCAGAAAGTATAATGATATAAAAATAAACGAAAGAGAGTGGGGCAGATGCATGTATATTGTGTGTTTCTGTGTGTATTTGAATATTGGACGGCAAATTATTTAAAGAAAACGAATAATGAAAGTGGAAACGTGTAGGGAGATAGATGAAGAAAGATCCACGTCAGTAGATGAAACACGTGTCGTGGTACAGGGGGCTTTCAAGGGCTTCTGATATTCCGAGAGCCCGTCAATCAACCTTGATAACCGGTCCCACATGTGTCCCCACTTTCCAACTTGTTCAACTTCTATACACTATTGCTGTCTCTTTTTACATTATTTATGTTTTTTATAATTTTTTAGACCTTTTCATCGAAAAAGAAATCCATATACACTTTATTTTATTAAAATTATATGTATTTCATTTTTATTAAGATCACAAACTAAAAATTTGTTAATAACCGATAAAGTGAGAAGCAATAGCCATATATTTGAATATGGTCATAAAAAAGTTTTTTTTTTTTAATTGGTTTCAAATAATAACGTACTTTTTGTCTGTTCAAAACTTATATGATGATCTATTAGAAATTTTATGCATACTTAATTGAACAATTGAAAGAAGATACATAAATCTCTTTTCATATTGATTTTTTGGATAAAAGATTTTATTTGATTGAAATGTATACGGGTAGATCTTACCAACTTATCAACAAGCAATCAAGTCTTACTAAAGGAGAAACGGATAGAATATCGGGTTCGGGTGCCCATAGTTTTGGACCACATCCGTGTCATAAAAGGGAGCTTATTTGTTATTTGTCTGAAGTAAACCGTGTTGGCTGCTGATTGGGCCACGTATTGGTCACCTGTAAACTTCCCACGTGGTGGTCTAAGAATATCACAGCATAAAGATTTTATGAGGCGATCAACGGCTGAGATTCCATGTTGGTGTTCAGATTTCTACGTCATACCAACTATACATGTCGGATGGGTCTTCCCGTGACGGTGACGGGCAGCTGTCCGTCCCTACCACTCCTCCAGCAGGTATAATATGATCTCTTCTCCATCCTCCTTCTCACAAAACTTATTATATTTTTTTTTCTAATCCCTCTCTATCTACTCTAGTGTTGTTCGTTTCATTAAAGATTTCTCATATCTCATCTTCTTCAGCTTTAATCACTCCAGTACTCCTTTGCAAAGGACTGAAATTGATTGGATTTTGGAAGTATTGAAAAGATTTGATATAGATGGCTGGTATGTGTTGTGGCGTTGTAGGTGAGACAAATACGACATCGCCGGTTGAGCCTAGCGGTGGTCGTCAAGGGAGGCGTCGCCGGATGGAAATTCAACAACTTAAGTTCCTAGCGGCTGCGGCATCTGACGTGGTGATGCCTCCACCTGACAGTAGTACTAGGAAGCGAAGAAAGGCTGGAAGTATCGAGACGATTGAAACTACTACTGGTGGTGATTTTGGTTTACCTAACCCGAAAGAATTCCAGAAAGCAGTCCAATCTAGTGATATGAAAACGGTGGAAATCGGTCCTTGTGGTCGTGGAGCATGTGGAACGTCGTCGGAGACTTTGGGAGAGGATGGGTTGGATAAGGAAAACTCTAGATTTGGTCTCACTGTTGTGTGTGGAAGGAGGAGAGATTTGGAAGATGCGGTTTCTGTAAAACCGTCGTTTTGTAGAACTTCTCGTAGTTCCGACGATCTACACTTTTATGGCGTTTACGATGGCCATGGCTGCTCACATGTAAGTAATTAATCCGATTTACCAAGCAAATTTACTTGTAGAACACCCTTTCTGTGTATACTGAATTACTTTTTGTTTTTTTTTTTAGGTGGCAATGAAGTGCAAAGACAGAATGCATGAAATAGTGAAGGAAGAAGTAGTGAGTTGCGAGAAATCCATGGAATGGAGGGAGGCGATGGTAAAGAGTTTCTCACGAATGGACAAGGACATAACCGACTGGAGCAACTCTGCATCAAGATCAAACTGTAGATGCGAACTTCAAACTCCACAGTGCGACGCCGTCGGATCCACCGCCGTCGTTGCGGTAGTGACACCAGAAAAGATCGTCGTCTCCAACTGCGGAGATTCGCGTGCAGTGCTTTGCCGGAACGGCGTTGCCATTCCTCTCTCCGTAGATCATAAGGTAGTACTATATATCTTCTATCTTCCCCGTTGATTCAGGATCTATGTATAATTGATTATTGTACGATTCCTTAACATATATATTGTTTGCTGAATGTATAGCCTGATCGACCCGATGAACTTGCGAGAATCGAAGAAGCCGGTGGTCGTGTTATATATTGGGATGGCGCTAGAGTTCTCGGCGTTCTAGCCATGTCTAGAGCAATCGGTATGTACCTGTTATTCGTTAAAATTCCCTTTGATACCATATATGAGATCTGGAATTCGATCGACTAAATACTTTGTGTAACTCGTTTGTTTTCAGGCGACAACTATCTGAAGCCGTACGTGATACCGGAACCGGAAGTAACCGTAACGGAGCGGACGGCCGACGACGAGTGCCTTATCCTTGCAAGCGACGGCCTGTGGGATGTTGTATCAAACGACGTAGCATGTAGTGTGGCCAGCATGTGCCTGAGGTCACAGGAGGTTCCATCTCCGCCGCGGTCTCCCGGAAGTGAGTTGAATGTTGCCCGTGGTGAGAGCTCCGACAAGGCATGCTCCGATGCATCGGTGCTTCTGACGAAATTAGCCTTGGCTAGACGGAGCACGGATAACGTCAGCGTGGTGGTGGTTGATCTACGGAGGAACTTATAACCTCTGTTACGAGATTCTTATTTTTATTTTCAAAATTCGAAGCATCATTTTGTTGTTTGCATAAGATATAACATTGGTGGTTCGAAGATGAAGAAGGATTTGATGTATTGTTAACGATATAATATAAAATGTATATAGTTAGAGAGAAGTAATATACATATTATTTGAATCAGTTATTTTCCGATCAACTCCAAATTATTGTACATGGTTCAGAACAGCTACATCAATCGCATGGATTTGCGTAAATATATTTATATGAATAAAATCATAAGAATATTAATTATATGAAGTTTATAAGTTATAACTAAGTTTGTGTAATTCGTTGGGTTTAATTGTAAATTAACCCGAACGACTCCAAACATGAAGATGATAGATTGGGGCGGCCCGACAACACGGGGTACGTGTCCCATGGGAAAAAAATCAAGTATAGCTTTGAAGTTTTAAATGTTTTTTACTTAAAAAGCAAAAAGATATTTTTTTTTCAAATATAATTTGGTAATGTTAGTGTATGCTTTATAGTCTTGTATTTGTATTTTTATTTGGCCCATTCTATTTGGCCCTTTTAATCAATGAAAGGTGATCTTCATCAGAAATAGCAAGATTACATGGTATTAGAGCATATCAAACTTTCCTTAAATTTCTCTAAACCTAATACCAAGGTTACAGGTAATTTACCCATCGAGTGATGCAAAAAAAAGAAAGGAAGCATAAATGCAAAACTCAAACTCATGATGCAAAGAGAGAAAGGAGGAAACGTGTTATGGGACACGTTGACATGTCCCCACATGAGAAATTTCATGCATAAGGAAACTTTTTCCGAGTGTTGGTAATCTTCGACAGTTTCATCATGTTTTTTTGTATGATTATAGGAAGAGCCGAAGAGGAACGTGTTATGCATTATCGCTTCATTTCTCTAATTCTACACCGTTTTCTCTATATTTCTGCACGAAATTGCAACCTGCTATGCTATCTATACAACAGTCTTAAAGGTATACAACTGAACATCACTTGCTGAAGTGGAAGTTGGGCGTTGGGGCGGAGCCAGAATGTTCAGTGTATATATATATATATATATATATATATATATATATATATATATATATATATATATATATATATATATATATATATATATATAAAAGTTCAATAGAGAACCATTATTAACCAAGGAACCAAGAAACCAATCCAAAGCGTCGGAATTTAAAGCGATCAACGGCAAAAGGAAGGGTTGTAAATTTTTATAATGGACGTACATGTACCGGATTATAACAAAACTCACTTCCTTTTTTTCATTTAAAATTTTTTTTAGGCCAAGTTGTTTATCGAAAAAAAACCGAATATACAATTGTTCACGATTTTTCGTCCTCTTTCCATAGAGGTCCATGATGATATATAAAAAACGAACTTTTTTTTTCGAAAAAAACCAACTTAATTTTCTTAGTTTTTTCAATATTTAAGTTTATTTTTATCAAAAAAAAAAACTAATTATACCAAAAATATTAATTTTTTGTACTCTATTAATAAACATCAACACCGACTAAAAAAAAAACCTCGAACAGTACAGATTCACACTGTGAATCTAAACTGTAAATATTTCAATTTTTAACATTCACAATATGAAAAATCTCGAACAGTTCAGATTCACATTGTGAATCTGAATTACTATTATACACACTGTGAATCTGAGAAGGTTAAAAAAAAAAACATCGATCAGTGTAGATTCACACTGTGAATCTAAACTGTAAATATTTCAAATTTTAACATTCACAATGTGAAAAAGCTCCGACCAGTTCAGATTCACACTGTGAATCTGACTTCTTATTATGCACACTGTGAATCTAAGGAGGTTCATAATGTGAATCTGAATAGGTTTACAATATGAATCTGAACAGGTTCACAATGTGAATCTAAACTGAAATAAAGTTTTTTTTTTAACTTGAATATGAATCTATATTTAAAAAGTATAAAAAATATGAATTTTGATATATTTATTAATTTTTTTTCTATAAAAAAATAGACCTTAAATTTTTTCATCAAAGAAAATGAAATGGGTTTTTTTCGAAAAAAAAAAGTTCTTTTTTTATATATTATCATGGATCTCTATGCAAAGAGAACGAAAAATCGTGAACAACGGTATATTCGGTTTTTTTTTTTCGATAAAAAACATGGCCTAAAAAAAATTTTAAACGAAAAAAAATGGTGAGTTTTTTGTAAAGGGTGCATTTTTTGGTATAATCCGGTGTGTGTGCATCCAATGTAAAAGTGTACATCTATTTCATTGGCCGTTGATCGTTATGATTTCCAACGCTCACGATTGGTTCCTTGGTTAATTATGGTTCTCTATTGAACCTCACCCTATATATATATATATATATATATATATATATATATATATATATATATATATATATATATATATATATATATATATATATATATATATATTCAGGTTCATTTGAGACCATACTAATTTTGTGAGAACATGAGATCAAATCTAAAAATAATTTTAAAATGCAAAATAAAAGGAAAAAATCCAAATTCATTTTTTAATTATTATTTTCGTCATTTTAATTACCTAAAAAAATAAAAAAATAATAAAAAAAATTAACGTTTTTTTTTGAAAAATACGTGAAATATTCTAATAGAATATTACACTGTAAATATTTTAATGTGATTTTTAGAATGTTAGAATATTCTACTAGATTTGTCAGATATGTAAAATATTTTAATATTCTACTAGAATATGTAAAAAAAGATATTATTTATTTATTTTGGTATTTTTTTAATATTTTTTTAGAAAATATTATTTGAAATTTTTTTTTTCGAAAATTTTCAATTATTTTGCATTTTGCATTTTTTTATCTACAAAATGAGTGGATAGGATTGCGTCTCACGGTCTCACAAAATTAGGTCGTCTCACATGAACCTAACCACACACACACATATATATATATATATATATATATATATATATATATATATATATATATATATATATATATATATATATATATATATAGACAAAATTGCAAAAATGGTCCCTGTGGTATGCAAAATTTTGGGGTTTTAGTCCAAACCACGAGTTTTTTGGATCCATGCTCCTTTTGGAGTGGTTTATATGTGGTTTTGGTCCTGGACTTAACTCCCGTTAAGTAGGATCTGTTAAGCCCCCTCATGTGCCTCACACGTGAGGGTAAATTCGTCATTTCATATGTAAGGGACCATTTTTGCATAATCCGTTTTTTGGCTTATTTGACCTTTACCCTCTATCTCTCTCTCTCTCTCTCTCTCTCTCTCTCTCTCTCTCTTTCTCTCTCTCTCCCTCTCACAAATTTCTTCCTGGAAATTAAAACACGCGCACACAACTTCATCATCTTCTTCTTTGGCCTCATTTCTTATCCTCACTATCCCTGTACAGTTAGTTAATAAACATAGATACATAAAGCCAAGTATTTGGGAATCGAAGTAGAAAATAAAGCCCCCATATTTTCAAATCTTCCTCCCAATCTAGAAAAAAAACCCAAAATTTTCATCAAAATCAAGTTCAGATAAAAAAAAATACAGAAAGCCATGTATCTGGGATAGTTGACGACTTAAAGCTAGCCCCCCTGCACAAGATCGTATCTCTCAGACCGTTGTGAATTTACACCCAAATGCAGGTTTCCGGCGATGGGGTAATTGTGGAATGTCTCTCTCTTTAAGAACTGTTATTGCCTCTCGATTATGTCACCATGTTCATATTCAATCTAAACAATGCTTTCTAGAAGAAATCAAGCACGTAGAAGAAATAATTCACCCGTGATCAGAAGAAATCAAGCACGCAGAAGAAACCTATAAGGTTACTAGTTCATCAGGTTTGATTTCAGGTTTTGATTTGTTTTGATTTTGGGTTACTAAGGTATTGAGGTGGATAGATTTGGAAATTGGTATTCTATTCTATTGTGTGTGTACAACCTAAAATGTCGATCTATTTTTCTTCCATACCTAGTCTTTCATTCTGATTTCTGTGTTTGATTACATGGAACACAATTTTCGATTTTGATTCCAAAGTTTAATTTCATGGAACACAGCCACCACCAAGTTTCAGCTCCACCCTGCCACAGTCGGCACCCTCTACCGGAAGCCCCTCAATTGCGCCTCAAGTTCATCCTAAAATTCATGTAACCGTCTTGCTCTCTTCCCATTCTGTTTTAGTTCCCAATTTTTCCTCCACTGTCGACGGGATGAAAGGGTGGGAGTGTTTCTTTGATGGCAATGGTTTCTTTGGGGAAATTGTTTTGATTTTGGCAGATAATCTGCTTCTGTGAGTACATTTATAAGTTTAATTGAGGATGATGGATTGAATATGCCAAATTGGGGGTATTACGAACCTTCATCCCTACCACTTCAACCTCCCAAATCTGGACTATTAAAGATGTGACGGATGATTTTGGAATCGATTACAGATGATGCTGATGCGATGGCTGGTTCATCCCAAGGACATGATTTTGAAGTCTTTGATTAATCCAAGTTGCAGTAAGATAATCGAACCAGGTGTTGTTGGGAATATTTGGCCGCTTTCTCTTCAAATCCACCCCTCGATCTACAATCTGGTGACGAAGAACGTCAGAGCTAAGTAGCAAATTGAGATCGTGAAGCTGTTTGGGATCACGATGTACTGTGGTTTGACCTGGCAGCTCCGTCTTCGACAATTATGTTTGTTTTTCTTAGTGGAATTGCTTATTGTTTAATTGAGTTTGTATTTGTTAAGAGAGAGAGAGAGAGAGGGGGGGGGGGGGGGTAAAGGTCAAATAAGCCAAAAAACGGATTATGCAAAAATGGTCCCTTACATATGAAATGACGAATTTACCCTCACGTGTGAGGCACATGAGGGGGCTTAACAGATCCTACTTAACGGGAGTTAAGTCCAGGGGACCAAAACCACATACAAACCACTCCAAAAGGACCATGGATCCAAAAAACTCGTGGTTTGGACGAAAACCCCAAAATTTTGCGTACCACGGGGACCATTTTTGCAATTTTGTTATATATATATATATATATATATATATATATATATATATATATATATAATTTCATGTTTAGAAAGTTTTATATCATATTATTTAGTATTAAAACATTATACTGCTTTTCATGGTTTTAAGGTGAATACAAACTTTTTAAATTAATAATACCTAAATCATAAAAACATATATTATAAATAAAGAAAAGTGATTGTAAACAGTGTACTATTACTTGTACCACTACCTTTATTACAGTTAAATTCAAAGAAAAAGAAATGGTGACAATGGGTTTTAAAGAAAAATACACTCAAAGCAATTGAGTTAGGGGGCACAACACCCACTAGCCCTCTACTGCCTCCGCCCCTACATCTATAGAGTTAATGAATCTTGAAGCATGATATTAGCTGATTCCAAACACACACGAAATTGAGGATTTAAATTTAAGAAATTGAGTAATCTAACAACTTTTTAATGTTTATTTGAAATAAATAGAATTTTTTTTAGCAAAAATAACCAATTTTCAGGAATAAGTACGAAAACGATTTCGGAATTTCGAGAAAAAAAAATTGTTTTTTTTACTTAAATTTAACAAAAAATTAAACAAATATAGTACATGTAAAATATATACGATATTAATGCATAAAATTAGATATCTTATTTTAAAATGGTGCTATTAAACACTTAGAAATGGACAATTCTAACATAAGTGAGATATTTTTTCAAAAAAAAAAGAAAAAAACCAAAAAAAATATCTTAAATTTGAAGATGAAACCTGGAATTGGAGTTTTTTTTGAAAAACAAATTGAAAAGTAGTCCGGAATAAAGCACACCGGAAAAAGTGGTTAGTTTTCAGAAAATGAAAAAAAAAGGTTATAATCTGAAAAAAAAAAAAAAAACTCATTTATATATGTTAGATTTCCCAATTTACCTTAAATTTGTTGGTATGTTGAAGGGTTTTTATCTTTGGGTTAATGTTATGGACTAACAAATTATTATAGATATTAATTTGTGTGGCGACTTAGGAACAATACCAACTTCAATAGTAGTTTGGAGCCGGATGGGTTTGGAGGTACCGTCATTGTCTTCCAATCGATCTATTCCACCTAACTTCCTACCGTCCGCTAAATCGATTGTACCCTCCATTCCATCTCTATCTTCTCCGTTTTCTGATATTGGATTGCAAATCCTCGAATACACGTCTGTTCCACAAACCCTCGAATTTCTGCCGTTGGGAAACTAGTGTAGAAGTGGACGTCTCCTTCAAGGTGTTACATATGAACCTTCCGATCAGAAGGTTTAAGAGCCCACCTTCTATGGATGTCTCATCCCCTGTTTCCGAATTTGAATCGTCAACCCTTGCTTTCTCCAAATACTACACCCCAAAAAACCCCTCTTTGTTTCGGTTTTTCGATCATTTTCGATTACGCTATCTGTTTTTGTCTTCATTTTAGCCTTCACTTGCTCTTCTTCTGCAACACAACCCATTGAAACACTCGGAAGCAGAGTGGTGGTGGTGTCGTTGGATAAGATTAAGTTGAAGAAGCACACCTAATCTAAAGATTGAGAAATTGGTGAAACAGTCTCTTTCTTTTTTTGTACATGTATTCATCGATTATCTTTAATTGTTCATTCTAGTTATAAAATTCACTGCCTCTTGAAGGCACTTATGATCCTTGTGTTGTTAGGTAGTCGAATTACAGAGTTGCAGAGGTATATAGTTGCTCTAAAAGTCACTAGTATCTGGTTGAGTTCTTTTAAACCAAACAATATCAAGGTATGTTATATTTTTAATTTGATTTACAATTGTCATTCCGAAGGTGACTTCTACTGATTAATAGCAGAGTTTTTTTTAATGAAATTAATAGCATATAAATAGATTTCATTAAGAAGCACCCCTAATCTAAAGATTGAGTAGGAGGTGGAGCAATCTCTTTTTTTTGTATAGGTATTCATCCATTCTCTTTAATTGTTCATTTTGGTTATGAAATTCACTGCATCTTCAAGGAATTTATGTAACACCCCTCACATGGGCCTATCTGAAACAACCTTTAATAAAATACTTTAAAATAAGTTCAGAGTTTTAATTTAGGAAGATAGTTTCTAAGTTTAAATCAAATATTTTTCATAGTTCAAAAGCGGATAACGTCCCACTAAAAACTTTCCCAAAACATTTAGTGATTTAACACAACATTTCATGCGAGAGTGCTACAACATATATCAAAACAAAGGTTTAAGAAAACATTACAAACCAAAGGTCTTCTAAATATCCAAATCTTATAAGTCTTCTAAGCTTCTGACAAAATCTATTAACCTGCAAAAATTTAACAACAACTAGGTTAGGCTATGGGGAGCCTAGTGAGTACAACCCCGAGGTTTGACATTATACAGATAGTGTATGAGTGAACACCCAACTCATATACTAATGTACAAATCCAAATCTTCTCAACAATAAAACATCAATATTAAATTTGGAGCAAAATATAACTTTTATCAAAGTAAATTATCATTATTGACAAAGTCCATACAAAATTCACTATCAAATAAACAACATCAAGTGGGTGTACCTTGAGTAGCACTGCTCAATAATCAAAACTCAAATACGGTAGCAAAACGAATGAATGCTCAGGTGATCTAAAACAAGATAGAAATCCACATTCCAAATTCAATGTTCCAAAGCATTCAAAAGCAATATGAGAAAGGGATTTATTATCCAAACACAATATAAGGGTCTTACATACCAACAAGTTTCCTTAAAACATTTAAGTCTCCGATAGAGACAAATAAGCTCCTGCAACGTCCCAATTTTCAGAATAATTTTTTCATTTTTAATTTAGAATAAAAATTTGATGTGTTTTATATTATCACTTAAAAGCTTTAAAATTTATATCTAACTATTCAACTCATCTAGCCATATAGTAGTAAGTAAGAGTCGAACACATGGAACGGAGTTCTAAATAAGAAAATAATTCTAATAATTAAACCAAAAGAAACAAACTTTAAATGGAGTTTTTATCTGATTTTTCAAGTTCAGAAAACTTAATTTAAACAATCTAATAGAAACACTTCAAGCTAAAGCAAACAACTAGAAAACGAGATTTGATCAAGAATTAAAAGATACTTTTGTTTAGTTTTGAATTCCCATTTTCCCTATGGTTAATTTCAAACAATGTATTAGTATCATGTTGGATACCAAACTAAAAGTCACTAATTATCATGATCTGACTAACTAGCATATATCAATTTATGAACTCGAACCACAATTGTAACACCCGATTCTTCAGGTAAATTCCTTCCCTTTTTGTTTTAAGTATTAAGTGTTTGAAGTATATCTATGCTGGTCGTAGATAGCCTCTACGCGTTGCGTAGAAGGAAAAGTGTTGACGAGGCCTTAATAATCTACACAGGGCGTAGATCTTAAGTGCGCAGGGCGTACGTGGTCATAGTCCAAACCTCTTCCATCCTCAACCTCCATCTCTCCAAACGACTCCCTTGAAACCCTAACCCCATTTTAAGTATTATGAGCTTAAAAAGAGTGTTTTTGGGTGCTTTTGAAGAAAGAAGAAGGTGGTGGTGGTGCTTGGAAGCTTCAATCAACCTTGGATCTGGAAGTTCTTCATCCATATTCATCACCCGAAGGTATAAAGTTTGTACCTTTATGCCTCCATTGTTAGATCTAGTTTAGATGTTAAAGTTATGTCCTTTTTGTTCCACAAATTGGTCCATTTGAGTGTGATATGTTCTAGATCTTTTAAGGTGCATTTCCAGGTGTATTGGAGGTTATTAAGTCATAAAAATGGGATCTTGGCCATTTCTAGCCATCCATGCATGAGTTTGAGATCAGTAGAAGTTGATATGAGATTAGGGTTTGTTCTTGAGCCTTGATAACCCATGCAAGTGCATAAAGTTTGGAACTTTATCACTTAAGACATTTACATAGAACAGATCTGAAAGTTGGACACAATGCCTTTCTGTATTAAGCACTTAATGGAGAATTTGGATTCAGCATGAGTACGCAGGGCATACTTATGGTTACACAATGCTAACCTGGTTAAGCCCCGTATTCTGGAATAAGGCTATACGCCCATGCGTAGAGATGGAGTACGCACGACGTACTCGGTCTGATGTTGACCTTTGAATTTTGACCGTTAACCGTTGACTTTGACCAAGTTTGACCTTAGGTTTTTTGGGATAACTGAATTTGTAAATTTAGACTGGGTCCTTGTTGATTATAGAGGTGACTTGTAGAGATAGTGTTGGAGCAGCGATCAGTTCAACTATCTTTCAGACTGTGAGGTGAGTTTTTATCACTTTACTCGTGGGTTGAAGGCACCAATACCGACCCACTAGGTTATGTATCCTGGTAAATAGGATGATGCTATGCTGGTTATATGTTAGACTGGTAGATCTATATGATTACTTGTATTCGCTGGTGATATGTTGGACTGATAGATCTGTACGATTACCTGTACTTGTTGGCTATTGGTTATAGTTGTATATGTCGACATGTTATTGTGTTATGGGGTTGAGGCGGTCCTGCTTTGTGCAGAAGGCCAAGATACATGGGCGGTCCAATGGATACTGTAGGCCCAACGGATCAATCCAGCTTATGGTGTAGGCTCGAGAGCGATCCAGCTAGTAGTTGAAGGCTCGATGGCAGTCCAACCTAGTGCTACTAGTTGCGTGCATTGTAATATGTTGTAGTGTGTGGTACTTTTTGGGGAACTCATTAAGCTTTGGCTTATAGTTTGATTTTATGGTTTCAGGTACATCAGAGGACAGGGGCAAGGCGAAGGTAAATGTTTTTCAAAATTTAACCATAAGAGAACCGAGAGGAAGGATGTGATGTATACAATCAGCCGTAGCCAAGGAAAGTGATTCCCCAAGATACCCAAACTTGTTATGTGATAGAATTGCATGCTAGTATGTATTCGCTGGTGATATGTTGGATTGGTAGATCTGTATGATTACCTATCCTTGCTGGCTATTGGTTATAGTTGTATAGGTCGATATGTTATTGTGTTGAGGGGTTGAGGCGGTCCAGTTGATACTGTAGGCGTAAGGGAGCGGTCTAGCTTATGCTGTAGGCTCGAGAGTGGTCTAGCCAGTAGTTGAAGGCTCGGTGGCAGTCCAACCTAGTGTTGCAGGCCTGGTTGCGTGTATTGTATTATGTTGTTGTGTGTGATCCTTTTGGGGGAACTCACTAAGCTTTGGCTTATAGTTTGATTTTATGGTTTTAGGTACATCAGAGGTCAAGGGCAAGGCGAAGGTATGATTATGCACATTATCTTGGATATTTATTTGACTTATGATTTTGGGATACTTTGATTTATACTTATGGTTTTGGAAACTATGTTTTGTGTGAATTATGGATTTTGAAATGGTTTTACAAAAGAAAATTTTGTCATGATTTTTGAGATGTTACAAGTTGGTATCAAAGCCCAGGTTTGATAAAATTGGATGAACACTTGTATTATTCCAGACTTAAGCTAAGGATCTGCAAAACGTTTTTCAAAATTTATGTAGCACCGGATTCCTGGTACGCATTTAAATTAAAGAAAACATTACAATTTACTCTGGGACTCGACGAGTTGAAGGTCCGACTCATCGAGTAGACTCGAATGATGATCGGGGGTTTAAGTGACCTACTCGACGAGTCGGAAGACCGACTCTACGAGTAGGAGCTGTCTGGACAAAACCCTAATATTTAGGGTTTGCACCCTATTTAAACACTTTATCTCGTCCCACACCAGCCTCCATCACCCTCCCAACTCAGAGAAACCCTAGATTGAAACCCTAAACCATTTTTGAGTGATTTTGAGCTCTTTTGTACCTTTTGTGTGTGTTTGAAGTTGAAAGAGAAGAAGAGAGCTTAGGAGATCAAGAGGAAGCTAGTAGATCCAGAGGTTTTGCTTCATTCCCAGTCCATTCAAGGTAAAAAGCTTGAACCTTGACCATCTATTTCCTAGATCTTGTTTTGGGGCTATTTTTCTACCTTTTCTAAGCTTTTGAGAGGCTATGCTCAGATTTGCTTGCATATGTGGGTTTGTGCTTCAGATCTGGAACCATTGACGGTTCCCATGGTATAAAGGTGCCAACTTTATGGCCATGGGAGACCCATGCATCATATAAACCCCATTTTATAGCCTTTTGAGCCAAAAACCCCATGCATGGATATCAAGTTCGTAGCTTTACGTAAAAAAGGGACCCTAGGAGGTCAGATCTATGATTGGGATGCATTAAGTCCCACTGAAATCGACTGTATGGTATTGGACAAAGAGGGACTCGGCGAATCGGGATGCTTTTCCCCCCAAAACGTCTTCTGGAAATGGTTTTGGTTGAGTGGAAGGAACACTCAGCCTGCTAGGGGTTTGTCTTGGACCTGGAAATCATGGGACTCGACGAGCGTATGAACAGACTCGGCGAGTCCAAGGCAATCTCCCAACTTATGAAGATGGACTCGGCGAGTTCAAGAAGAACTCGGCGAGTCATAGACTGAACATCTCCTTATGGATGAAGATGAACTCGGCGAGTTCAAGAGCGAACTCGGCAAGTCGGTTGAAGATTGTCCGATGTGTTGATGAAGGCGAACTCATTGAGCTCTTGCTAGACTCGATGGGTAGAGACGGGTTTATGACATTTTGGTGGATGTGGGGACTCGACGAGTTGGCGGGCCAACTTGGCGAGTCGAGCTAACCAGATGTTGATTTGACCAAAAAGTGGACTTTGACCATGGATTTGGCTTGGACGTGGACTGGGATTGAATGACCCTTGTAAGGGTAACGAGCATGAGTACGAGTTGATAACTCTGAAGGGTTGTCGTGTAGGGATTGAGGAGTCGAGGAGAGTTGGTTTCCATATCGAGACTAGTGCAGACACTACGCAACATTGAGGTGAGTTACCTTCCAATAGAGGTGGGCCTACGGCCACAATGTCGGCCCACTAGTAGGGAGTGTTTGTCGAGTAGTTGTCTTTGTGATAATTACTTGGGTTTACCGCTATCTGATGAGTTTTGCATGCTAGTATAATATGATGTTATGTGATAGCGGTAGTAAGGGGGATCGTCCCCGGTTACCGGTCGATAGGGCCGAAGGGGTAGTATGGTACCCGGTTATGCTGAACAGTATGATTATGTTATGTTATTGTGTGATAGTAGTAGGGGTGAAATAGTCCCCGTAACCGGTTGAGATAAACTGGAGGGGTAGGTCGGACACCCCGGTATGTCTGATAGGGGTAGGTTAGGCACCCCGGTATGCCTAATAGGGTAGGTCGGGCACCCAGATATGCCTGACAGTATGTTTATTGATTATAGTATGGTATGTGGTATGATGGGGGAACTCACTACGCTTCGTGCTTATAGTTTACAGTTTTGTTTTCAGGTACCTCTTCAGTGAAGGGGAAAGAGCTGGCACGGTAGCAACGCATCGCACACACATGATTTCCGCACTATGATGACCTTGGATTTGTACTTTGACATTATTATTACTCAAGGATATGTTTTTATGACATTTGACCTATGGGTTATTAGTTTGATATGATATTGATGTTGTTTTTCAGAAATGGTTTTTATTAAATTACTTAGTCAAAAACGAAATTTTTGGTCTTGAAAATTGGGATGTTACAATTTAACCATAAGAGAACCGACAGGAAGGATGCGATGTGTACAATCAGCCGTAGCCAAGGAAAGTGATTCCTCAAGATACCCACACTTGTTTTGTGATAGAGTTGCATGCTAGTATGTAGGTGAATGGTTACAGACTATGTTCTCAAGGTTTATATATCTAGCTCACAGTCTCAGATTTTTTGTTCTTTATCTTCTTCAAATGATTAAAAATTGTTGGCCATTTGAACAGGTATTTGGATTAGATATATGTGATGATATCATGGTAGGTAATGAGAAGCGAAGAGGAATCTCTGGTGGCCAGAAGAAACGTGTCACTACTGGTAAGAAAATCGTGCACATGTTAAACCTCAACTAACATTATTTGAATTTGGACTGATATGTTGTATTATCTGGGACTTGAATGGCAAGAAAGATGAATCTTAATAATATGTAGGTACCCAGGATGTCTGATGGAAGTGCAGCTTCTGCATTGCTAAATTTTGGAGTTGTTATTTGTATTGGATTGTATGCAGCTGGCAACAGTTTTTACAATGTTGAGGGAGGGCATTGTGCAATTGTCTTTAGCTATATTGTTGGTGTTAAAGGCAAGATTTTTTTTCTTACATAATTCTCTTAGTTTGCTTATTTATGCTTTTATCTTCTTAACAAATTTTTTTTGGTTCTTGTATGTATATCTTTTAGCCACTAATCACCACCTTGTAAGCCTTGCACTATCATTGCTAATTGTTGATTTCAAGTTTTCTATGTTTACATCTTTTCTGATTTGACCATAACATCTACGAATGTCAATATTTTAATCATTTAAGTAATAGTGAATTCTTGGAATTAAGATGAATGATGCCATATTTATCTTTGTTCTTTTCCTCTTCAACATTTTTGATATTATATATTGGGCCAATTACAAAAAAAAGCCATTATATTTGGTCCAGTTATTTAACTCTGTGAATTGATTTATTCCAGTAAAACCACCAATTTTTTACGATATTTTTTCTTCAAATCAAGAACTATGACCTTTTATAGCGGGTTAATAGGCTTCTTTAAATCACCCATTTGTGACAGAACTTCTGGTAGCCATGATCTTCAAATGGTATATCTCTCTAATTCGTAGTTTTTTATTTTTCACAATAAATGATCTTTAAAAAGTATTTGAAAAAATAGCAACATAAATGAAAGTAGGTTGCTATTTCTGGATGACAAATGTTGGATTTTGTAAGTTGAAAATAGGCCTTAGAGTTCTTACCAAACCGGTTGCCGATGAACTAACTGTTGTGTATCGAACTCTTACTGAGAACTCCAATGAGAGAGTTCTCCCTTTAATCATTCATGAAACTTGGAAAGTTGTGGTAGCTCAGTATAATGCTAGCCAGCTCATTACTCAGAGAGAGGTATTAAATTTAAATATTATTTCCAACTTATTTTTAATCCTCTGCATAACATAAAATACAAATAAATGTTGTGTTATAGGCTGTTAGTAGGGAAATAATGAAAATACTAACTGCCAATTTCAACATTGCACTTGATGACATGTCAATAACAAGTATTACTTTTGGGAGGGAGTTTACTGGTGCAATTAAAGCAAAGCAAGTGGTTGCACAAGAGGCTGAGAGGGCTAAGTTTGTGGTGGAAAAGGTTGAGTAAGACAAGGGAAGTGCCATCATTAGAGCTTAGGCAATAATAAGATGAATATTGATGAAATACTTACAAGCCAAAACTGGAATGTAAAAACACTTTGTACATCTATAATATATAAAAACTCTCTTTTTGGTTGATGTTACAGGGCCTAGCTGAAGTGTTTTTTTGGAGACACTTGTATGGAAATTGGAGTTGCTCATACACCAATTCATTCATCCACGCTGTCAAAGCTCAAACACTTGTTCTCTCCATGTTTACTTTCAATTTTTAAACACTAATGTTCCCTACTTCTGCTTTTTTTTTCTTTTTTTTTATATATTTATTAAATTTCAGTTGTTATCCTACGTTGCTCTTCTAACAAACTACTATTTTCAGGTCTTTTCAGTTACTAAGAAATGTTGATTATGGATTAGATTACTTGTCACCAACCGCTTACGATTTTTAGAAATCAATAGAATCACACAGGTACCTCAACTCAATAGCTTGAATTAACTATAAACATGATATTGACACCATATATCAAACATCCTACATTTGTGAGGGAAAGAATAAAGCAAAAAATCGTCATTGCATCCACCATTTATATTTTATAACAAGGAACCTTTAAGACATGTAATTAGTAACTTACATACCAATAAATTACAATAAGTTAATAAAATTGGTCCTTGTGGTATGTTGTTTTATTCAAGTTTGGTCTAATGGCAAAATTATCTATGAAAATCTAATAATTGATTAGTTAGATTTTACAATATACAGACCAAACCTGTTATGAAATGTCAAAAAAGGAGAAACATTTGTAATTTAGTATTTATGACTTGTGAAGTTGGTTTTAAACTTTTGGTGGTTGATTGAACCATTTTCAAGTAGCTGACTATGGGCATGGATATGTGGAATGTGTGTGACATCCCCATTTTCACGGCCAGAAAAGACCAATTTTGTTTATGCTTTATAAAAATCAGAGTACCTCTTTTAATAAAAGTGTTGCAGAATTTGTCCCCAGAAAAACATGATAATCACGTTATCAAAGCATTTCCGAAGAAATGTATTTTTTTTATTCATTTTAAAACATTGGGATGTCATCGTCAATACAGGAACATAAGCATAAACAGAACTTACATTTATTTACACTAGTGATCTACATCTCTTTTAAATCTCTCAGTGTAAAGTAGCTTCGTATCGACACCTGTGATACAAATAAGATGGAGTGGGTCAGGTTGGGAAACCCGATGAGTACATAGGGTTTTCAACCCACAATAATATAATTATTATATTTAAACATCAAACAATCAACCCAATTACCCATTCACATTATCTTCTTAAGGATTTACCCTAAGGATCAACTAATCCTTGTTCATTCATTCCTAAGGATCATCCTAAGGAAACAACATGAAGTCCATTGTTGCCAATGACATAGTGGTCAAGCGCAACTGCTAATATTATCACTTAGGCACATCTGCCAGAATTGTGACATTCTTTATGGGGCGCATCTGCCGGTATAGTCCTTTAGGCGCTTCTGTCGGGGTTATGATGTTCTCTATTAGGCGCTTCTGCCGGTAGAGTCCTTTAGGCGCATTTGCCAGAGTTATCTCGTTTATTGACAGTATCGTTTCTGAGAATCCACTCGCAATACATGTCAATGGGTTTTTAGAGTACATCTGGTGAATACACAGGTCAAAACACCTACAGGTTGCGAGCCTGCTAGTGTCCATTGGACTGTCTAGAATAGTCTGTGGTTGTCATCCATACTCTGCTGAATGACGGGGCCAACACATGGGTAAAAGGCTTCTCTCATGGTTTACCTCTCACCCTTATCTCATGGTCTATATCACTTCTCATCATTTTATTTTTGTCACACAGCAACTATTTCATCTACCCATGTTTTACCCAACACATTTTGTAGATATAAAATACATATATAGTTTAAATCATTTAAAACATGTATAAAATTGTTCATCCAGCATAGATAGCAAGTATACAGATAATATTCACACATAGCACGTAATTTATATTAAATACTTCATATCTATGTGTAAGATGAAAGTAACTATGCACTTACCTGATACAGTGGTGACTCGGTACTTGGACAACACTTCGTTACTCTTAAAACAATTTCCCTCGACAAAGCAGCGGGTTTTTCGCAAAACCGGGCTTCGCTGGAGCAGCATTTCCGAGCCGAAAGACCCTTTTTCTCGGGACTCCGGGAGCCTCGGGGCTTCCTTCGGGTGCTAGGGGGTTTACCTAGACTTTAGGGGGCTTAAGGGGAGCTAGAGAGAGGTTCTAGAGAGAGAAAGAAGGCTTGAGAGGTGTGGAGAAATGGCAATGCCCGACACCTCTATTTATAGGCTGAATTCCTGATGGACTCGCCGAGTCGGTGCCACGTGTCATCACCTGATGGCTTTTCTTGGGGAGAAAGCCTTGGCCCATATTCAGTCACGTCACCCCTTTTGCAGCACCCTGCCGACTTCTAAACCCCATAACTTTCCCATAAGAGCTCCGTTTTCGACGTTCTTTTTTTCCACGCGTAGGTAAAAACAAGATCTACAACTTTCATTTAGACTCCGTCGGCTAGTTCTCGACCGATCTTAAATTTAACAGTAGGAGGAGATTAGACTGTTAAATGACCGCGAAGAATTCATAACTCCTTAATACAGACTCCGTTTTCGTCTATCTTTTTACCGTTGAGTTCCTATTAATGGGATCTTCAACTCTCAATTAGGTCGCGTAAGCCAAAAACCGCTCGAAATAAAATTCGAGTTTCGGGCTGTGCACTACTATGCCAAATCTTAGAAAATTCATAACTTCCTCATACGAAATCAGATTTGGGCGTTCTTTTTTTGTATGTTCTCGGTTTAACGTATACTACAACTTTTGTTTAGATCACTAAGGCTAAAAAGTCATCTATCGTAAATTCACTATTTACGTCTCCCGGTGTCGTGCCGGTTTTGCTGTAAAACTTCGACGGGCCATAACTTCTTCGTTATAACTCGGATTTCGGCGTTCTTTATATGTACGGAAACCTTGAGACATATTCTACAACTTGGCTAAGATTTTTTATTCTAAATAATCTTTTGTCGAAAAGTCGTTTTCGACCCCTATTATCTCTAAATTGACTAGCCCGGATCTACGGGCGTTACAATTATCTCCCCCTTAGGATGATTACGTCCCGGAATCATCAACGAAACAGGGCTCACATGATGACTCCATACGTTATCTCTTCATCCTAAGTCATAACTTTGATGTTTCTTCGAACGAGTATCTAACTCTTAGACTCCTTGACTACAGGCGGTGCTCGATCTTGCATCCGCTCTCTATCTCATGTTAGACTTCCAATCATGATCTTCATGTCATGATCTCGATCATTATTGGAGACTCCTTATTTAACAAACTTGAGATAAGTTTCTTCCTTCGATTATCATAATAGACCGATAGGTCATGTTCTAATGACCTTTCATCGTATGTTGCAATGCTTAGACTCAGGTCTTTTAGAGTCAAATTCCAGAACAGACTATATCTTCCTTCATGTTCTAATGGGATATAATCACATCTTAAAAGGTAGCATTCCTAGCCACAAGCAACTATCGTGATACCTCTACTGATCGATTTGATTGTCTTTCACTTCAAGCTTCTAGCTTAAGTCAGATGCTACATCGGACTTGGTTCTCTGAACCACGTATCATACTCACCGTAGTCGGACTCAATTCGATATAACCACCAGGGTCGGAATAACAACAATCTTCTTAGTCATTACCGAATCAATGGTAACGACATGCTTGAATAAAACGGAATCAATTACTAGCTTCTTGGTAACCTTGTGACTTTCCCTAATCCAAGCGTGAGTCCTGTGCTTCCGGTGGTATATGAATCTACTACCTTTCATACCTACTCATACTCGTCCCAAGTATTGTCTCGCAGTTTTCCAAGTCACCATACAAGAAAATCACATAACAGTTTAACACATCAGATAACAAAACGAAGGTTTTATATTATTCCTTGAAGCGATTACATAGGTGTTCAGGTTCAACCTATATTATGCCTCTAATAGGCTACACCACGTGGTACTATCTACACGACTACTTCATAACTCGATCTTTGGATGTCAAGCCTTCACTCCTGAATCCTTGTGTTGTCATCTGCTTCGTCAAGGATCATTTGAAATGCTCTCGCCTTTGGATTTGGCGGCACATTTGGCTTTGTAGCCCCCTCTCTCTTTGGGAAGTCATGCTTGAAGTGCCCTTCCTCGTTACATCCGTAACACACCCTTTTGTTGAATGTACACTCGTTGGCATAATGCCCATGCTTCCCACACTTGAAACAAGTCACCTCCTCACCGTATTTTCCAGTGTGTTTCTTTTTTCACTTTTCGCACCATCTTTCTTCGCTTCCTCCTCCTCTAAACTTCCTTGTATTAGAATTTCTCTTCTCATCGGGCCTTGCCGATCCTTCGAATTTCCTCTTTTCGCCAACCTCAACCTTGCTGGAAGCTCTTCCCTTAATCAGATCCTCCACAGATTTGGCAGCCCAGATAGCTGCTTCCAGAGTAGGTGCCTGACGCACTGGCACCACGTACTCCCATGGAAGTCCTTTTGCGTACTTGTCGATTTTCGTCAGCTCATCCGGAATAAGACGCAAGGCGAACTCCATCTTCTCTGTGAAGTTGTTGGTGTATTCATCAATAGACATGCTTCCTTTCTTCAAGGTAAGGAATTGGTTTTCTAGCTCGAGCAGATTTTGGGCTGAGCAGTACTTACGTTTGAACTGCACCAAAAACTCTGCCCATGTCAGTTGCAGGGGCTTATTGGGGCTCAGAGTCTTCCCCAAGGTATTCCACCAACGTACAGCGCCTCCTCGGAACTGACGCACTGCAAAGGTGGTTTGCAGCTTGCCTCTACAACCGCACGTCATAAAGGCTAACTCCATTTCTGAGATCCAATCCATGAATCCGATTGGATCTTCCTTTCCAGTGAAAGTCGATGGCTTGCAAGTCAGAAAATCCTTGTACTTGCATCCGTTTCTCTCGACTACATCATCTTGGCCGTTTCTCCTATTAACTGGCGGATCAGCTTGGCCCACTGACCTACTGTAGTTTCCTTCCTCCGATTGTTCGGGAATCGGCTCCTGTTGCACAACGGGCACGGTGGCTTCATCCCTATTCTCTTGCATCATCCGCCTCATTTCTTCCCTTTGTTCAGCTAACATAGCCCGCATCATGGCTTGTACTCCAGCCATGGTGATTGGCTCAGGTGCAACTTCTACTACGACTGGTATTTGCTGTATCACTGGGGGTTGATCTCGGTTCCCATTTGCATTCACGTTTCCGCTACGGGTCCTTGCCATCTTGATCTATACACCCAATAAGGTGAATCTAGATCTTTATTTAGGACTGACGTTTAAATCATCCTTATCACTCCGAAACGTTTATATGCTAGTTCTAATATCGTAGTTAAATGCTTAGAATCCTAAACACATAAGGTTTCCAGACCCGGTCGACAATAGACCATAGATCCGAACAAATAACAGCATATCAGGCACAAGCATTTAACACATAGGCACAATTCCTAAAATAAGCTAGTGCTCACACCTCACAATCATCGCTTAACACTCTAAGTTTAAGTCTAGAAATAAATCCATATTCCTAGTTCGCTTAAACTAATGCTCTGATACCAACTGTGACATCCCCATTTTCACGGCCAGAAAAGACCGATTTTGTTTATGTTTTATAAAAATCAGAGTACCTCTTTTAATAAAAGTGTTGCGGAATTTGTCCCCAGAAAAACATGATAATCACGTTATCAAAGCATTTCCGAAGAAATGTATTTTTTTTATTCATTTTAAAACATTGGGATGTCATCGTCAATACAGGAACATAAGCATAAACAGAACTTACATTTATTTACACTAGTGATCTACATCTCTTTTAAATCTCTCAGTGTAAAGTAGCTTCGTATCGACACCTGTGATACAAATAAGATGGAGTGGGTCAGGTTGGGAAACCCGATGAGTACATAGGGTTTTCAACCCACAATAATATAATTATTATATTTAAACATCAAACAATCAACCCAATTACCCATTCCCATTATCTTCTTAAGGATTTACCCTAAGGATCAGCTAATCCTTGTTCATTCATTCCTAAGGAAACAACATGAAGTCCATTGTTGCCAATGACATAGTGGTCAAGCGCAACTGCTAATATTATCACTTAGGCGCATCTGCCAGAATTGTGACATTCTTTATGGGGCGCATCTGCCGGTATAGTCCTTTAGGCGCTTCTGTCGGGGTTATGATGTTCTCTATTAGGCGCTTCTGCCGGTAGAGTCCTTTAGGCGCATCTGCCAGAGTTATCTCGTTTATTGACAATATCGTTTCCTAGAATCCACTTGCAATACATGTCAATGGGTTTTTAGAGTACATCTGGTGAATACACAGGTCAAAACACCTACAGGTTGCGAACCTGCTAGTGTCCATTGGACTGTCTAGAATAGTCCGTGGTTGTCATCCATACTCTGCTGAATGACGGGGCCAACACATGGGTAAAAGGCTTCTCTCATGGTTTACCTCTCACCCTTATCTCATGGTCTATATCACTTCTCATCATTTTATTTTTGTCACACAACAACTATTTCATCTACCCATGTTTTACCCAACACATTTTGTAGATATAAAATACATATACAGTTTAAATCATTTAAAACATGTATAAAATTGTTCATCCAGCATAGATAGCAAGTATACAGATAATATTCACACATAGCACGTAATTTATATTAAATACTTCATATCTATGTGTAAGATGAAAGTAACTATGCACTTACCTGATACAGTGGTGACTCGGTACTTGGACAACACTTCGTTACTCTTAAAACAATTTCCCTCGACAAAGCAGCGGGTTTTTCGCAAAACCGGGCTTCGCTGGAGCAGCGTTTCCGAGATGAAAGACCCTTTTTCTCGGGACTCCGGGAGCCTCAGGGCTTCCTTCGGGTGCTAGGGGGTTTACCTAGACTTTAGGGGGCTTAAAGGGACCTAGAGAGAGATTCTAGAGAGAGAAAGAAGGCTTGAGAGGTGTGGAGAAATGGCAATGCCCGACACCTCTATTTATAGGCTGAATTCATGCTGGACTCGCCGAGTCGGTTCATGGACTCGCTGAGTCGGTGCCACGTGTCATCACCTGATGGCTTTTCTTGGGGAGAAAGCCTTGGCCCATATTCAGCCACGTCACCCCTTTTGCAGCAGCACCCCGCCGACTTCTAAACCCCATAACTTTCGCATACGAGCTCCGTTTTCAACGTTCGTTTTTTCCACACGTAGGTAAAAACAAGATCTACAACTTTCATTTAGACTCTGTCGGCTAATTCTCGACCGATCTTAAATTTAACAGTAGGAGGAGTTTAGATTGTTAAATGACCGCGAAGAATTCATAACTCCTTAATACGGACTCCGTTTTCGTCTGTCTTTTTACCGTTGAGTTCCTATTAATGAGATCTTCAACTCTCATTTAGGTCGCGTAAACCAAAAGCCGCTCGAAATAAAATTCGAGTTTCGGGCTGTGCACTGCTATGCCAAATCTTAGAAAATTCATAACTTCCTCATACGAAGTCAGATTTGGGCGTTCTTTTTTTGTATGTTCTCGGTTTAATGTATACTACAACTTTTGTTTAGATCACTAAGGCTAAAAAGTCCTCTATCGTATATTCACTATTTACGTCTCCCGGTGTCGTGCCGGTTTTGCTGTAAAACTTCGACGGGCCATAACTTCTTCGTTATAACTCGGATTTCGGCGTTCTTTATATGTACGGAAACCTTGAGACATATTCTACAACTTGGCTAAGATTTTTTATTCTAAATAATCTTTTGTCGAAAAGTCGTTTTCGACCCTATTATCTCTAAATTGACTAGCCCGGATCTACGGGCGTTACAATGTGTTAGGTATGAAGGAGAATGGTGCCAAGATCATCATTCAAGTGGTGAAGTTATAATGCTTAAAGTTGCAATGTAGACAATCAAATGAGAACTTACACACTTGTTCTTTTTAGGTAAATGGGTTTAAACATATGTCTTATTTCCAGATTGTGTTTTGTTAGGGGAATTCATGATATGATGAAAAAGTTAATGTATTGCATTTATTTAGTATTGGAATGCTTATTTGTAAATAACATACAATGTATTGTGAAATGTATGTTTACTTTTTGTGTATGATATGTTATTTTGTATTACGAGGCATTAATTGTGATTTAATTTGAAAATTAGTATATATATAAAAAATATTTTTTTTAAAACATTTAAAATTATTACACGCAAATGCGTGTCGTCTTCCTTTATGACAGAGGCTTCAATGATACGCAATACGAGTCGTAAATACGCGTCGTAAGAGTATGACACGTAAATATGTGTCATCTTCCTTTATGATAGGGGCTTCAATGACACGCAATGCATTCCATAAACGTGCGTCGTAAGTTTACAAAACACAAATGCGTGTCATCTTCCTTTATGACTGGGCCTTCCTTGACATGCATTTGCGTGTCATCTGTGAGTTTTATGACATGCAATGCGCATCATTAAATGGTATTTTTGTAGTAGTGTGTGTTTCTTGTTAATGTGCCTAAGAATATAATGCCACAAGCATGCTTTGTCTACACCATTATACGAATCAATGTGAAATACACTATTGATTAAGTTATCATCACAAGTCACTGTTTCATACACACCATAACAAGGTAAAGCTTTAAACATAAAAACACCATTTTTATAAGCCAAAATCGATCCATTCAAATCATCAAAAGAATACCGAAAACCTTTTCTGAACAATGCATGAAAAGAAATAATGTTTCGCGTCATCTCTGACGAATAACAGCAGTTTAACAAATCAATTCTAACATCACTACTAGGCACTAGACTATAAGTTCCAATCTTGGTAGTAGGTGAAGATCACCTATTCCCCTTGATCGAAATTATTGTTCCATGTTCCACTTGCTCACTTTCTTTTAGTCCCTGTAAATCAGAAC
The DNA here is from genome assembly GCF_052849685.1 of Lactuca virosa. NCBI lineage: Eukaryota > Viridiplantae > Streptophyta > Magnoliopsida > Asterales > Asteraceae > Lactuca > Lactuca virosa. The sequence goes on along the minus strand of NC_136427.1, from coordinate 283,613,257 downwards.
AAATGTGAAAACCACATCCTGTATCAAGGACCCAAGAATGAGTAAGTTGTGAGTTATTGACTTGAATAGTGTATATACCTGCTGACGATGGCTTAACTTTGCCATCCTTTATGTCCTGCAAGTACTTGGCACAACTTTGTTTCCAGTGGCCTTTCTCGTTGTAATAATAACAAACGACCTCTTTGGGATCACTCACAGTTGTAATATCAGAACTGGGCTTGGGCTTGGACCCACTGGTAGACATTCCATCATGGCCATTTCCCTTCCAGTTTGATTGAGGATTTGCCTTCCTCTTCTTTCACATGTTTTGCCCAATGGCTAAGACTGGAGCACTTGTTGCAGAAGGGACTTGATTCTTTTTCATCCCTTATTTAGTTTTCTGTAACAAGTTGTTGAGCTGGGTCAACATAATCTATGTGTTGTTCAAATGATAAGTCAAAATAAATTGATCATAACTTTGAGGCAAGGATTTAACGACCATATTTACGTTCAACTCTTTGTCAAAAGACACGTTGAGCTTTTCCAATCTCTCCACGTATCTCTGCATTCTCTGCACATGATTGGAGACAGATTCTCCATCCTTCAGTTTGCAATCCATTAATTTCTTGACGACCTTGTACCTCTCTTGATGTGCTTTCTTTTGAAACTTTTCCACAAGATCCAAGCACATCTCATATGGAAAATAGTCCTTATATAACTTTTGCAACTCAGGTACCATAGTTGCAACCATTATGCAAGCGACCTTTGTTGCCCAGTCACAGTGTTTCTTGTAAGTGGCAAGCTCCTCTGGAGTAGCAGTTGACTCATCGATTTCGAGTAAAGGTTTATCGAAGACATACTCTTTTCTCTTGTATCGAAGAGTCATTTTGAGATTTCACATCCATTCCAGTAGTTTGGACCAACTAATTTCTCTTTCAATAAGATCGATAGGAAAATGAAGTTTGAGTTGTTGTTAGTGGAGTTTTGAGCAGTAGTAGCATCACCAGTAAAATTAGATATCTATAGAAGAAGAAAATTTTTAGTTAGTTGATATGAAATCCTTAATATTTTGACCTATAATAAATATTCAAGGCTAGGATCCAACTATACAATTCACAATCTAGAAGAGGGATGCCATAGTTTAATTGTGTATTTATAAAGGTAGGTAAACAATTTACCAATTTCAATCTATGAAATTCCTATATATCTTTTGAGATTCATTGAATTTATAAATGGAATGTTTAATCTCATATTATGCTCTTCTATTTCTGACTGAGATAACGAGGATCACAAACAAGATGTGAATAACCATGCAAACACGCTTGGCAACCTCGATGTCATTTATCATCTTTAATTAATTTTTCGGTTAACCACAAACGCTGCATTAACAATGATAAATGTCAAGATGCCCATCATTTCTCTTTAAAGTCCCTATTAGTGTGCCAGTTAACCACACACGCTCCATTAACGACATATAAAGCATGATGTGCGTTTTCATGGATTAGCATACTTTCATATTTTTTCTAAAGTAACTAGAGTGAGATTTATAAAGAATGTTCTAGTACTTTGTATCATTATACTTTTAATGAGGTTATGTCCTATCGAACCATTTCTGCTAACGAACCTCCAACAAACAAGGGAGCGGTGGGTGAGAGTGGACACTCATTCAACGGCCATTTTATAGGTCGCTTCCTTATATCCCCTTATAGTATGACTTTGTGAATGAGCCATACTAGCGATTCGACTCACTTATTCTTATACATATAATAATTTACTTATATATATATATATATATATATATATATATATATATATATATATATATATATATATAAAAGGTGTATTTAAAAAAATTTCAAAATGCAATGTTTAAACTTTTAATTGTCTAAATTAAACTTTTAATTTAATTAAATTTAAACCAATTATGATTTAATCTTTATCTTTTAATTAACTATTAATTAAATTATTTTAAATCATTTATGGATTAAATAATTATTTACTATTAAAAAATTAAATAAATAATTTAAATTTAATCATAATCCAAAACCCTATCTAAATTTTCAAAAATTAGGGTATGGGTTATCCATTTTTAATTATTCTATGTTAAGGCTTTTAAAACAATAATTAAGGAAATTAGAAACACCCTAAGTAAGCCTAGCCATTTTCGAAATTCAAGGGGTGGAGGCTAGGGTTTCAAGAACCCTAGCCTTTTTCGAAATTTCAAGCCCTTAGCGTTTAATTTCTATAAATCCTAATTTTGATCTATTTAACGTCATTTTCTATTGAAAACTATGGCTCTGATACCAATGATAGATTTTATAGGTTATAATTAAGACATGTGGCGAAAACAACTTAACCCTTAAGTTCACATGCAACCTACTTTGGATCTAAGTTTTCTCTATTGAAAGCAACAAACACTTGAACATCATAAACCATAAGGAACCCTACTATAATCGAAATTACAAGGATTAGGGTTTACATACCTCTTTAATTATTGTTGTAAATAATCAAGAATTCCTTTCTTCATTTTGCTTGGAAATCCAACACCAAAATTATGATGTCTCTAATGGTTTGTACCCAAACCCTAGCAATGGAAGACTTGAAAGGAGAGAGGAGAGGGAAGCATAATTTTGGATCTTCTTGTATGAGTGTAGGCATGGACAAAAATGAGGAACTTATGAGGTCCTATTTATAGCTGATAGGAAAACCCTAGAAACCTTACCTTGAAATAAAATAATATTATTTCAAATCTGGTTTTATCTAGATTCCTTATTATCATGGGAGATTCTAGAAATCCTAGGAGACTCCTAAATTTCGTTCCCCATAGGAAGGATCTAGAATCCTTCTATTGTTAAACTATTTAACAATTACAGCTTAAGTTTTTACACTTTTAATTAATTCAATTAATCCTAAAATTAATTTCTGATTAATTATTAATTAAATATTATTATTTCTAATTAGAATATTAATCTAATAATATATTAATAAACTATTATTGCTATTTATTAATCATATAATTAATCAATATATCAACCTCCATCTCCAAAACTCATTTCATCAATTACTAGTTTTGAGGGTAACCCAAAAAAGACTTTGCTTTTAATTCAAGTATATACCAATTTAGTTATTAGCTTAGACACCTAATCCAACATAGATAGCATATACGCGTCACGTAGAATGAAAAGTGTTGACGATGCCTTAATGATCTACGCCGGGTGTAGATCTTAAGTATGTCGGGCTTAGGTGACCAAAAATCCAAACCCTAAATTTGGGGTTTTGAGTCCTATTTAAGGACCTTAACCTACATGAACCTCTTCCATTCTCAGCCTCCATTTCTCCAAATGACTCACTTGAAACCCTAACCCCATTTTAGTGCATTGTGAGCTTAAAAGAGTGTTTTGGGTGCTTTTGAAGAAAGAAGAAGGTGGTGGTGGTGCTTAGAAGCTTGAATCAACCTTGAATCTAGAAGTTCTTCTCCCTCATTCATCACCAGAAGGTATAAAGTTCGGAACTTTATGCCTCCATTTTTAGATCTAGTTTAGATGTTAAAGTTATGTCGTTTTTTGTCCCATAAATTGGTCCATTTGAGTGTGAGTTCTAGATCTTGTAAGGTGCATTTGCAGGTGTATTGGAGGGTATTAAGTCATAAAAATGGGATATTGGCCATTTCTAACCATCCATGAATGAGTTTGAGATCATTAGAAGTTGTTAGGAGATTAGGGTTTGTTCTTGAGCCTTGATAATCCATGAAAGTGCATAAAGTTTGGAACTTTATCACTTAGGGAATTTATTTAGACCAGATCTGAAAGTTGGACGTAATGCCTTTCTGTATTAAGCACTTAATGGAGAGTTTGGATCCAACATGAGTACGTAGGGCTTACTTAAGGTTATGGAGCGCGTAACCTGGTTGAACCCCATATTCTGGAATAAGGCTCTATGCCATGCATAGAGATGGAGTACGCAGGGCGTACTCAATCTGATGTTGACCTTTGAATTTTGACATTTGACCGTTGACTTTGACCAAGTTTGATTTTAGGTCATTTGGAGTAATTAAATTTGTAGTTGAGAATGGGTCCTTGTTTATGGTATAGGTGACTTGTTGAGACGAGGTGAGTTTTCCTCACTGTACTCGTGGGTCGAAGGCACCAATGCCGACCCACTAGGTTATGTATCCTGGAAAAATAGGATGATGTTATGTTGGTTATATGTTAGACTGGTAGATCTGTATGATTACCTGTATTCGCTGGTGATATGTTGGACTGGTAGATCTGTATGATAACTTGTACTGTAACACCCAATTTTGAAAGTGTTCGCTTGTGTCTTCGGAGGCCAAGGGAATTAGCGTAATCTGACGATTCGGACTTTTATGGGTCTCGGGTTTTATTCGGAAGGTTTTCAGGCTTGGGATGTAGCTAGGAGTGTAGGGCTTCTTGCCACCTTTTTGTGGATATAAGGTTCGTCAGAAACGGACTTAGAACGAAGAAGTTATAGTACTTCGAAGTTGTTGGCAAAATTGGTCCCTGAATGGAAAAGTTTGCATTTCAGCCCATGCATGCAAGGTGGCAGCCAGGTGGGTACGCCCAACGTAGTGTTGGCTAATGAATCGCGGGTGCTGAAGATGTATGCCCAGCGTACGTCCAGGATCTCCAAAACCCTAAATTTTAGGGTTGGCTCACTATTTAAAGCACCTTAAGTCCGAGGGGGTGCGCCTCCCTTTCATTCTCAGAGCCTTAAATCCTAAATTCGAGTTGTAGCTTCATCCAAGAGTGTTGTGAGCTTTGTGGGTGCATTTTGGGTGGTTTTTGGTGCATTTCAAGAAATTGGAGCTTGTTTCAAAGATGGGAATCAAGGAGGAGCTTGTGGGTCTGGCATTTGGGACTCATTCTCAGCTTGATGAAGGTATAAAGCTTTGATATTGATCATTCATCTCTTAGATCTACCATTGTGAGTTTTAGTTCATTTTGGTCCCAAGGATGGAACTTTATGGTTGAAATCTGATTCTTAGACTTAGAGTTGCCACTCTCAGTGTTAAATGAGACCCTAAGGCAGAAAGTTGCCATCTTGGAGGTCTTTATGGGTTCATGCATGAGTTAAGACCATTTTCATGGAGGTAGTTTATCATTTTTGGAGTTTGGACATGTTTGGGGCATGCAAAGTCACCAAGTCAGTGACTTTATGAATTGAGACGTCGAAAAGGACTTGGATCTGTGATTGTAGCTTCTGGATATGAGTATTAAGCACTTAATGGGAAAATGTCTTAACAGGGGAGTACGCTGAGCGTACATGCAGGTACGCCCAACGTACACACCATTTGGCTAGTACGCTTAGCGTACATAGGAGTACGCCCAGCGTACTCATCCGACTTGGGTCTTGCGAGTTTTGGGCCTCGGTTTGGGCCATGCAAGGGATTTTGGCTCTTTGGGCTTAGTGGGCCATCATAAGTCAAATGTGTTAGGCCAGGAATATGTTTGGGATTAGGGTAAGGCCCATTAGAGGGGTTGGGCCCAATTTGGCAACTTGGGCCATTAGTGGGCCACTAGTGGGTTTGGAAAGCCTACCTAGTGTTGGGCTTTTGTTTTGGGGTTGGGCCTTAGTTTTGGATCATACTGGGCCAGGGGTAGAATGGTCATTTTACCCCATGCATGGATTAATGATTATGGTATGGGACCCAATTGCTAATTGGGTATATTGTTTGGTAGTGACAGCTCGGGAAGCTGGCGGGGCAGCAACTAAGGAATTCATGCGGGAAGCTTCTGTAGTGCGAGGTGAGTCTTCTCACCATACCAATGGGTCTAAGGCACCAAGGCTGGCCCATTTTATGATAGTTGGTATGCTTGTTGTGTAGAGGTGTGTGACTTGAGTATGTGGTAATATGCCGTAGAGATAGCCTTTATGGCTAACGGTAGAGATAGCTTTTGGGGCTAACGGTAGAAATAGCCTTTGGGGCTAACGGTAGAGATAGCCTTTGTGGCTAATGGTAGAGATAACTTGATAGCTAATTGATATGTGATACGTGGTAGAGGTAGCTTTTTTAGATAATATGATATGTGTTAGCTTTTATAGCTAATATGATATGTGTTATGTGGATTGTGTGTGGGGTATGCTCTGGGGGACTCACTAAGCTTTGTGCTTACGGTTTATAGTTTTGGTTTCAGGTTTCAACGTTTTGGAAAAGAAGAGTCGGGTTGATCGCAGTGCACACACCTATGATTTCCGCAATGAATGATTTTGAAATTTACTCTGATAAATGTTTTACTTAACGATGATTTGGAATGTTTGAAATAAATGGTATTAATGTTTTAGCTATATTAAATATGAAATTTTTACCCTTGATTTTTAGGTCGTCGCAAGTTGGTATCAGAGCCTTGGTTTGAGGGATTCGAACATACTTTCGGGTATATCTGAACTCAGACTGAGGATCAGTAAAGATTTCAAAAGAAAAATGTTTTAAGTAAAGAATTTCTAAGACAAGAAAGGGTGTGGTGCATGCAATCAGCCGAGCTCGAGTAAGTTTCCCCAGAATACCCACATTTGTTATCTGTTATGATTTGATTATGAATTTGTGAATCGCATGCTAGTTAGGGCTAGGGGAGATGCCTGTATATGTTGTATGAGCTGGTAGACTTGCATGCTAGTGCTGAGTAGTTAGCCATAGGTTGGCCTGATATGTGGTGCTTGTAGCCATGAGGATATTGGATGTCATGCTGGAATGAGAATGATAATTGGTATTTGTAACTGCAATGTATATGCTTTGAAAATTGTATACGGTTCGGATCTTATAGCCTTAGAATAGCTGATTTGACCTTATTTCCCGTGGTCTTGGGGTAGAGTCTATTATCCGACAGTCTATTAGATCATGTTCTGTGTATAATTTGCATGCATAAGGCAGCCGACAGCGAGGGTGGATGTGGTTAGCATGGGTTGTGGTATGTGGGCCGAATGTTCTATGATAGTTTGTGAGTCGGAGGTTTCCCTAGGATGAGCCTAGGATGAGATTAGTGACAGGAGTCACCTGATTGTGAATTGTATGTATAGATAGAATTGTTTGATTGGAATATGTTGATTAGTTTTCCGTTGTCCGAATGTTGTTTGCTTTGTGCTTTGTGGGACTTCTAGCAATGTGAGCTAGCTACTAAGTGAATAGGCTAGGTCACATGTGGCACATGCTGGATTATCTCAGAGTGATGGATTTAGCCCTATTGCGCAACTCTTGTTTTGTGACATCCCCAAATTTCTTGGCCAGAAAAGACCGATTTAGTTTATGCTTTTAAAAGAAAATCAGAGAAATCTTTTTAAAAGATGTTGCGGAATTTGTCCCCAAAACAAAACATGATAAAAATTTATCAAAACATTTCTTAAAGAAATATATTTTTTCATTATATATCAAAACCTCGGGATGTCATGTTCCGATACAGACCAAAAGCATAAACAGTATATTATAAGCCTTACAACAGTTATTTACAACTACTGGCCTATAATCCAAAAATCTCTCATCATCATCCGACTATGCTCGGGGTCCACTACCTGTAATATAAAAAGCTGAGTGGGCCAGGCTTGGGAGTCTGGTGAGCATATAGGGTTTTCAACCCACAAATAATAAATTTATTAATTTCATTAACCAACAATAAATTTATTACTTTCATCAACCAACAATAACCCTGATTACCCGTTCCTGTTATCCTCACTTTACGTCCCTAAACACCTATCACAAGGGACCTAGCCTAAGGATCATCATCGGGATGGACACTACTGCTAAGGGGATTCCTCAACCATACATGTCCTTAAGGCAACCATGAGGGGGATGGAGTACACCAATGAACATATAGTTCACCAACACCTACAGGTTGCGAAGCTGCTAGCGTTCCACTGGACTGTCTAGAAAGGTCTGTGGTCGTCATCTATACTCCGCTAGATGACTACAACAACAACAACAACAACATCGAGGCCTCTCATCATTTTAACACACATCAACTATTTCGTCTACCGATGTTTTACCCAACATATTTGTAGATAAAAATACATATACAGTTTAAAACTTGTATAAAACATCTATTCAACAGTCATCTCAAATAAACAATCAATATAATTACACATAGCACGTATTTTATAGAAAATACTTCATATCTATGTGTAAGATGAAAGTGACTATACACTCACTTGTTAAGACGATAATTGGGCAGCACCTCGTCTCTTAAAATAATCCTTTCCAATAAAACCGGGATGTTTTCCCAAAAACCGGGCCTTGCGAGGGTTGGGCTTCAAACCGAAAAGATAAATTTCTCAGGCACTTCGAAACTTGTTTCGGGTGTTAGTTATGATCTCGGGGCTTCGGGGGATTGAAATTCACTTAAAATAGGCTTTAGAGTGAAAAAGTATGCAAAATTCCAACAAAAACCGGGAAATCTCGCACCCCCTTTATATAGGTGCGAGGTTCGGAGCTCCTGCCGAAGGAAGGGACACGCGGCAGCAACAGCGAGACTCGGACGCGAGGAGTGGGACACGCGTCGGATGTGAGGGCGAGGCATGTGGCTCGCTTCGGACCTGCCACCAGTGCGAGGCGCGTCGAATTCTTACTGGGAGGCATCTTCGGTCGAATCAGCAGCGAGCACATGGCGGACACGAGGTGGCCTCGCATGCGAGGTGACGTGGCCGAACCCCAGCCATGCGATTTTCATCGGATATCGGGATTTTCTCGATTTTTGTGTCCCAAACTTCTATAATCCATAACTTTCGCATATGAGCTCCGTTTTTGACGTTCTTTATATGAACGCGTAGGCGAGAATATACTCTACAACTTTCGTTTAGACTTCGTCGATTAATTTTGACTTTATTTTAATATTATTATTTTTAACAGACCGGGACAGGAAAATCCATTAAAAATTCATAACTTCTTCATCCGATGTCCGTTTTCGTCTGTCTTTTTACCGTTGTACTATTATTGACGAGACCTTTGATTCTCGTTTAGGTTGTGTCGGCTAAAAATCACTCGATCTAAAATTCGAGTTTTTAGTTGTCTACTGCTAAGCTGAAACTTAGAAAAATCATAACTTCTTCATACGAAGTCAGATTTGGGCGTTCTTTTTATGAAAATTTTCGGTTTAACGAACTCTACGACTTTTGTTTAGATCACTAAGGCTAAAAATTATTCTATCGTAAATTCACTATTTACGTCATGCAGTGTCGTACCGGTTCTGTCGCGAAACTTCGACAGGTCATACCTTCTTCGTTATAACTCGGATTTTAGTATTCATTATATATCTGTAATCCTTGTCACGACCACTACAACTTCCTTCATAGATATTGGGTTTATCTAATATTTATTTTCGACGCTTATTTTTATTCTTAATTAATTAAATCATAATAATTAAGCATAAAACACATAATTCACATAATAATCACATAATTCCTCTTTATTTCTTCAAAATGAGTTACAAAGGTTGACCTAGACTATTACATCATCATTAATGCCTATCCTAGAAACACGGGTGTTACAATTCTCTCCCCCTTAGGATGATTCCGTCCCCGGAATCACACATCAGCAAACAATTATGGATAGTGACTCATCATGTCACTCTCCGTTTCCCAGGTGAGATTTGGCCCATTCGTATGTTTCCATCGCACAAGCACTAAATCGACCATCTTTCATCGTAACTTCGTAGTCTTACGGTCAACGATTGCTTCTGGTTCTTCGATTAACCTCTTTCTTTCATCCAACCTTAATTCAGAAATTGGAATTATATCGGGAACATCTCCCGTGAACTTCCTCAAATAACACACATGGAAAGTGTTATGAATACCATCTAGTTCTTCTGGTAGTTCTAGCTTGTAAGCTTGGTTCCCAATCCTCTGAAGAACTTTAAACGGTCCAATAAACCTTGGACTCAACTTTCCCCTTTTACCAAATCTTATAACTCCCTTCCACGGTGAGACTTTAAGTAAAACTGAATCCCCAACTTCGAATGATATTGGTTGTCTTTTCTTGTCAGCATAGCTCTTTTGACGATCTTGAGCTGCTAACATCCTTTCCCTAATCACTTTCAACTTTTCAGCAGTCTGATGGAATATTTCAGGTCCCATAAACTGCTTTTCCCTAGCTTCCAGCCAACACGACGGCGTTCGACACTTTTCTCCATACAAAGCTTGGTAAGGTTCCATCTTGATACTTGAGTGGAAACTATTATTATAGGAAAATTCTACCAGAGGTAAATGTTCATCCCAGTTACCTTGAAATTCCAGGGTACATGATCTTAGCATATCCTCCAACGTTTGAATTATTCGCTCGCTCTGACTATCGGTTTGCGGATAGTAAGCTGTACTTAGACACAATTTTGTACCCAATTCCTCTTGTAGACTTCTCCAAAACCTCGACGTGAAATGACTATCGCGATCTGACATAATCGTCAGGGGAACACCATGAGCTTTCACTATCTCTTTCACGTAAACCTTCGCAAGCTTTTCCATAGACCACTTCTCATTGGCTGCTATGAAATGTGCACTTTTTGTAAATCGATCAACGACAACCCAAATCATGTCATGACCGCTTTTTGTTCTGGGCAGTTTAGTCATAAAATCCATGGTGATGTCTTCCCATTTACCCATGGGTACAGGTTAAGGTTCTAAACTCCCATACGGTTTCTGATGTTGTGCCTTAACCCTCGCACATGTCACACACTCGACCACATACTTTGCAACATCGAGCTTCATCGTCGGCCACCAGTAGTAGGGTTTCAGATCCCTATACATTTTCGTGCTGCAGGGATGAATCGAGTACATGGTCTTCTGAGCTTCTTCCATCAGAAGATTTATCATTCCTCCTGTCTTAGGTACCCAAATCCTATCTTGGAATACCTTCAACCCGTGGTTGTTTATACCGATCACTAACGTTTTTCCCAAACGTTCTTCCTTTCGGTCATTTTTCTCTGAAGCTTCCTCTTGAGCTTTCTTTATACTTTCCACCATTGTCGAGACAACTTCAATTCTCAATGCTCTTGGCCTTTTCTTTTCAAGGTTTACCTTCCGACTGAGAGCATCAGCAACAACATTTGCTTTACCAGGGTGGTAAAGTATCTCACAGTCGTAGTCCTTGAGTAACTCTAGCCAGCGTCGTTGCCTCATGTTCAATTCTTTCTGATTAAAAAGATACTGATGACTCTTATGATCAGTGAAAAGTTTGCACTTTGTGCCATAAAGATAATGCCTCCATATTTTTAGGTCAAATACTACCGCTGCCAACTCCAGATCATGAGTGGGGTAGTTCTTTTCATGCTCTTTCAATTGCCTCGATGCATATGCTATCACTTTATCCCTTTGGGCCAGAACACAACCTAACCCAACTTCAGATGCATCGCTATAAACTGCAAAGTCATCAACTTCTTCAGGTAAAGAAAGAATCGGTGCTTCACACAATTTCTTCTTTAACTTCTCAAAAGCTTCCTTATGCTTCTCATTCCAAGTATAAGTAGCTCCTTTGTGGTTCAAAGCTGTCAATGGAGCGGCTATCGAAGAAAAGCCTTGGATAAATCTTCGATAATATCCAGCTAATCCTAGAAAGCTTCGGATCTCCGTGGGGCTTTTCGGTTGTTCCCACTTCATCACAGCTTCAATCTTCATTTGGTCAACCATTATCCCTTCTTGGTTAACCACATAACCCAAAAAGTGGACTTCTTGAATCCAAAATTCACATTTGGAGAACTTTGCATACAGCTTCTCCTTTTTCAGAACTACTAGCACTTCACGCAGATGCTTGTCATGCTCCTGCTTGCTTTTTGAATAAATCAAAATATCATCTATGAACACTATCACGGATTTATCGAGGAATGGTTTACAAACCCTGTTCATCAAATCCATGAAAGCTGTTGGAGCATTGGTTAGTCCAAACGACATAACCAAGAACTCACAGTGTCCCTATCTTGTTCTGAACGTAGTCTTCTCAATATCCTGCTCTCTTACCTTTAGCTGATGATATCCTGACCTAAGATCGATCTTCGAGAAATAGCTCGAACCTTGCAACTGATCGAACATGTCATCAATCCTTGGCAACGAGTACTTGTTCTTTATTGTTGCCTTGTTCAGCTCTCTGTAATCTAGGCACATTCTTATGCTCCCATCTTTCTTCTTCACGAATAACACTGGAGCTCCCCACGGTGATGAACTAGGTCTAATGAAACCGTTGTCCAACAACTCCTGAAGTTGCGTCATAAGCTCCTTCATCTCCGTCGGTGCTAATCGATATGGGGCTTTTGCTATCAGTGTTGTTCCTGGTAACAAGTCTATTCTAAACTCCACTTGTCTATCAGGGGGCAATCCAGGAAGATTCTTAGGAAAAACTTTCGGATAGTCACACACCACTGGTATACTTTGCATATCCTTTTTCTCCTTCTTAGCATCGATCACGAATGTCAAGTATGAAGTGCATCCTTTAGATAAACATTTTCTGGCTTTCATTAGGGAAATGATCCCAGAATTTACTCTACGCTTATCTCCGTATACCATAAACGACTCTTTTCCAGGCGGGTTTACCCTTACTATCTTTTTCTTGCACAATATTTCGGCATCATTGGCGCTAAGCCAATCCATCCCCAGAACAATGTCGAAACCATTTAACTCAATGGGTAACAGCTTTTCTTGGAATTCGTTTCCATTCAGGTCGATGACAATATTCTTAATATAATCGCTAACAGGTATGAATTTGCCACTAACAACTTCTACAATTAGGGCATCATCTAGCTTTTCTATAGGCAATGCTAGTCTTTCACCAAATTTATGTGATATAAAGGAGTAATTTGCTCCGGAATCAAACAATAAATTGGCAGGCAATCCATTTACAAGAAAGGTACCTGATGCGACATCCACTGCATCCTTTATAGCTTCCAGTGTCATCTGGAAAGCTCTGGCTTTTCGCTTTGGTGGGAGATTGGGATTTGCTACATCCTTCTTCTTTGGGCAATCCTTCAAAATGTGCCCCTCTTCATTGAACCCATAACAGACTTTCTTATTGAAGGTGCATTCATTGGCATAATGCCCAGGCTTTCCAAATTTGTAACAAGTGACTTCCTCGCTACATTTCCCAGCATGTTTCTTCTTACACTTGTCACACCACTTGGCTTCGGCTCCTTCTCCGAATTTTCTCGAACCAGACTTCGAGAACTTATTCTTCTTGTTGGAACCTGAAGTTCCTTCAAACTTTCTCATTCACGAAGCCGGTCTATAAGGGGGGTATAAGGTTGTTGCCTATAAAATGGCAACTTAATGGGTGTCCATTCTCACCCACCGCTTCCTTGATCGGTGGAGGGTCGTTAGCCGAACGGGTAGGACAATGACTTTAAATTCTCATTAAAAGTATAATGAATATTATAAAGTAACTAAACCTTTTATAAATTCCCAATCTTAGTTACTTTAGGAAAATGTGAATATGGTGCTAACCCATGAAATTCACACTTTGTAGCTTACCAAGTCGTTGGTGGAGCGTGTGTGGTTAACCGGCACACTAACTTGGACTAGTAAGGATCACGAAGGGTGACTTAATGTTTATCATAGATCGGTGGAGCATGTGTGGTTAACCGGCACATCGATTAGGTGATAATATTAATGGTACCAAGTGAGTTTGCATGGTTATTCACACCTTGTTTTGTGATCCTCGGCATCCCAGTCACAAAACTTGAAGGGCACAATCGAGATTGAAACATGCCATCGAAAGTTCAATGAATCTCAAAAGATCTAGGAGTTTCAAATCCAATTAAAACTTAATAATTTATTTTGTTTTTCATGGTGGAAATTGGTGAATCGTCATTCACCTACCTTCAAATATTTTATAGCTTGGATTACGGTATCTCTCTTCCAAGTTATAAAATATTGTGTTGGGTCCTAGCCTTAATATTTCATATTGGGTGTTATATTAAGGACTTAAAATCAACTAACTTGAATATCTCCCATTGTAGATGTCTGGTTTAGACAACTGTGATCTTCCCAAATCTCATGTAATCATACTTCTCTACCTCCACCTCCTCCATTTATTCTCCCTGACCCACAAGCTCGAAGACTTGAAAAATTCAAGGTCACTCAAGCCCTACTAGCAATGAAACATAAAGATGGAAGACATGTGTGCACTTATGTCTTAGGAATGAAGTCACACTTTGACAGGTTGAGAATTTTGGGTGTCGTTGTCCCAAGGAAGTTGGCTATTGATTGGGTTCTTCAATCACTTCCAGAGTCATATAGTGAGTTCATTCAGAACTACTATGTGATAAATCACGACATGACCCTAATAGATCTATCTTATTTGCTTGTTGCTGCTGAGTCAGAAATGATGTGGCGCAATGGTCAAGCAAATATGGGTGGAAGGTCTATTTCTCAAACTTCCATGGACATGGACAATGGTAACATTGGAAGTCCAGAAAAGCCTTTTCTTCCCAATGGAAAGGGATCGGCCTTGGTCAACCCGGTTGACCAAAAGGCAAAGGGAAAGGCTAAGTCTGTGATAATCTCATGTACCATTCCCAAAGAGTCTATATGTTTTTATTGTCATGAGAAGGGACATTGGAAACGAAGCTGCCCTGAATACCTAAAAGATCTGAAAGCAAGTAGAAACAAAAGGTTTGACTCTGCTTCAGGTAAGTCCACTATCTAACTCTGTTAAGTTCCTTATTGATGATTCTTAATACAAAATGTGACTCGGTTACATTTTGGTGTTTGGCAGGATCAAGCAAAGGGAAGGACACTTAAAGAAAGAGTATGCTGAATCTGATCGCGAAGATGGATTTCAATCGCATGGTTCGAAGATCGGATTCTTGAGCTGCTACATAAGAGTTATGATAGATTGCTAGAAGATATGTAATAGCATAGTTTTCATTTAAAGTTGCATTGTAAGGAAAAAGTTTTTCCGCATTTATAAATAAATAAAATTTTGTTTTATTTTATCTCCTTGCAATGGTATTTTATGAAAAAATGATGTTTGTATGGTTCTAGCAATAATGGAAATGTGCATTTGATTCTTTCATTAGTGATAGTGTCTAAATTTATCAAATAAGGAAAGATTCTCATCACCCAAAGTTTCAATTGGACTGAAACTTGGAATCATGCAGGTTGTATTGAATGATGAATGAGAATTTTCATTTTTGGAAAGTTAAGACTAATTCCCTGACCACATGTATATGTGAGACAGGTGAAAGACTAAAGAATCGGGTACACTGGGTGTGTGCAGGTCAAAGTCCACCACAAAGATCGATAAGACTATTCGTCATGATTTACTAAAGTTTAGTAAACATGGTTGTACCTACAAGTTGAAGTACAATTCTGAAACATTGGAAAAGTTTCAATGTATGGCAGGACGAAAGGGAAGAATCAAATTGGGCAGAAAGATAAAAGTTTCTCAAATCTGAAAAGATGGGAGAGTACTTTAGTATCTTGTTTTATGATCATCTTAATGATTAAGAAACCATGTCACAATTCATCCTCTAAGGACATCTTAGTGAATTTTATAGCTAAGAAGAGGATTCATGAATTGTTGGAATGGTTAAAATCAAGAAGATGAATCATACTTTGTTCCAAAACAAGTCTTAGAGTCATACTCCAAGATTGTAACTTGAGTGACACATCTTGAATAAGGTTTATAACACTTGTCAAATGTAAGAGTAAAATGTTTTCTACTCTTGCACATTTGAAATTGGTAAGTTGTGATGTTTTGGATAAAACAAAGACCAATTGACACCAATTGTGTGAAGTGTTTATCTTGATAAGGATCCACACTGACTCTTGAATATTTGTTTGGTTGTCAAGGAATGGTTCTCGAAAAAGAGAAACTTATATGTCAAGAGGACAGTGAGAGTCTTAAAGGTCTTCAGAGTTTCAAGAGCTAATCAAGGATAAAACCTATAGTTTATCGCTAGCACACGACTTGAGGTTTGTAACCTATCGTGTTGACATAATTCTTGTTCCTGTGCCTATTCCGGTAAAGTTGACTATGTATGTGAGTTCTGTGAGTTCTCAATTGTGTGCATAACAACTTGGAAGCAATGGTGGGCCCTTGGGCTACCAAGAGGCAAGAAATCAAGATTGAACAAGTTCAATCCATATGTTTTGAGTTTGTCGCTAACCTTGTCTTTTGATTACGGTTTTGACAAATTCATATTGATAGGAACACATACATCATAAAATCTAAGTGTCATAAGGTTTTTTCCGATTCATGAAAATGATGGTGAGGAAACGCTTTCACTAAGTAGATTTTAAGTAGATAGCAATTGTGCTGTTTGCATTCTCAAAGTCGTTAGTGGAGCTTGCGTGGTTAACCGGCACACTAACATGGACTTGTGAGAAATGGCAAACAGGTCTAAACATTATGATTACGGCATCCCTCTTCATAATTGTTTAGACACACATGTGAGCTATCTAAGGAAAGATGTATGAGTCTGAGAAGCTTAGATAAAGTTTTTTCGAAGCATCTCGTATCAGAAGTCTGAACTTTGGTGATGGAAGTCAATAAAGTATTGATTTCTAGAAGTCGATTTCTGAGTACATGTCAAAGCTAGTGGGAGCATAATTGTTGTGCTAAATAATTATTATGCTAGTGGGAGCATAATCAATTATGATGAGTATTGTTAATTATAGAAAACAAGAATTTCACTTGGAAAAGGTTGTTTTGCTATAATTAAGGGAGAGGAGATTATGCTTCATTTCAATCCTAAAAATTTTAGATTGAGATTTTAATCATCATTAGTCAAGGACATATATATGAGTTTTATGTTGGAATGGTTCAACATAAGGAAATTCTATATATATTGCGTTCTCAAATTCGATTATGATTACGACATCCCTCTTCATAGTCGATTTTTGAAAACATGGCAAATAAAAATATTGTAGCAAAAGACTGATCTAGTATCAGGTCTTTATGTGAGACATCATGAATCGTGTCCCATATGCTTCGGGTATAGGATCGGTCACATGTGCTATAATATTTATCCGTTCTAAATTTTTCAAAATGCTTAGAGCATTAAGAAGGGAAAAGTGTAGAATTGGATAAGACTAAAATAATTAAGCAATTATCGAGGACAATCTAAGGTTCACCAAAGATTGGTTGCTCAGGGACAGTTGGAAGTATAGTGTTAAATTTTGGAAGGACCATATAGATATATTCTGAAAAGAGGTAGCTCTTGTTCAGATGAGATAATCAAAATGGGAATATGGAAATTTTCCATATTGGGAGTTGGATATTAAGAATCTATGAGAAAGTTAGAAACTTTTATGCAAGAAGGGTGTTCAAAGCAATGTACTTTGAATATGAGACTTCGTTTCCATGGAATTAATCTCCTTTGGAATACTCTGTAATGACTGTTGACAAGTTTTGTAACTTTTGTGCATAGTCATTGCAAGAGGATCAATGCATATAAGTTTGGAATCTAACAGATTACAGTAAATGACAAGAATTTGGTATCCTTACATTTACGGTAAGGATTTGGGACTGTGAAATGAGCATCATTGGAATCATGTTCAATTGATCTACTTCACAAAGTAAAGATCATAGACAAACATAGTGTGCATACTTGGTATATGGCATGACTATTGTTTAGAAAACATAGTGTACATGCTTGGAGCATGGGACAACTATTGTTTTAATTCAAGTGTTAAGTTGATAAATCGAAACAGAATAATGTGGAATCAATATGGTGATGAATAAAAGGTGTTTTATTTATATTCATAAGGGCTGAGACCATATTGGATTCAATTATTCTTGTGTTTCACTTTGCATGTTTTGACTTCCATAATAACTAGGTTATTCTTTCCGAATGATTAAGTTATTCCAACCATCCACAGTCGGTCATATGTTGGAAGTAGATATGAATCAAGACTGTCATGAGTTGGTTGTAGAGGTCTAAGATGTTGGACATGGCTACAACACTCATGAGTGCTCATAAGTTATGAGTATTGGATTCAACCCACGCTCACTTGCATCACTTCATGGAATTTATCTCGAATGATCGTGAGACGGTAATATCATATAAGTCTTCAAACCTAGAGATATGAGTTGTTACCTATGAGTTGGTTGTACATTGATTGCACGAAAACGCATCAATAACTTGATGTTATAAAACGTGCCTTTGTGTATAATTCAACAAGTAGTAGAAACAAGTATATGAGTCGAAGTTTATCTGTTCCTTCTAGTCCTTGGAGGATTAGAAGCGATATCTGGGCCCCTCGATGATTTTGTTTTGACCTATGTACCGGGCCCGGTCAGAACTAAATTGATGTGTTCGATTAAGTTCTTTGTCAAACAAATCGGAAATCGGGAAACAAACTGCTGGACAATAAGTAAGACATTGTTCCATGTATTTGTCCGGCTGATATCATGAGAGCAGAGGATTATATGATCACTTATCTAAAATGGCGCTTCATAGTTCAACAGAGTTTTCGAGAGCTACGATTGTCGGTTGGTTCCTGAAGTCATATAGGCAAATATAGTTATTAGACTTATCCAAGTGGGAGACTGTTGGATAAGGTGTCTAAGTCCATAACTTATTTGGTATATACTTGACTCGACCCGGCATGGTCCATTTGGGTTGCACTTCACCCGAACTATTTATATGGATAACATTATGAGAAGAGTATATTTGCGGCTTATTAATATATTATAAGTTATAATATATTAATATGAAATTGTATTATTTAATTAGTATTCGTCTTAAATTAATTATGAATTAATTTAGTGATCAAATGGTGACTAATTAAACATGGGCTATTATATTTATATAGTGTGGGCTAACACTCATTATGGTAATGGGCTAAGCTTATATGGGAGTCCATGGATGATCCATGGAGCTCTTAACCCATGGATCCTTGGAAAGGAAAAGACATGGGTTATTAGGGTTTACCCTAATCATGTGCACTATATAAACAAGCTTGTGATGTATGAAATGACACCCTAGTGTGTGTGAAGAAAGGTGGCCGATTTCTAGAGCATAGATATACTCTCTCATAAGTTTTCCAAGTTTGTGGTGATTTGTGATTTCCATTTGAGGCATTCACATTATTGGTGCTTGGCTCTCAAACTCCTAAGGAATCAATTCACAAACAAAGGTATGTAATTCATCTAGTTCTTTTATGTTTAAAAGTTCCCCATGCCATGCTAGATAAGTTATAAACCTTGGAAAACAAATTTTGCATGTATTTTAGACAAACATAGATCCAAGGTTTATTAGGGTTGCATGTACACTTAGGAAGTGTTAGAATGCTCAAAACCCAACAGTGGAAGGTTGTATTGGGCCCGTACTACTGAAAGCACAGGATCCATACTCGAATCGGTGAGAGTCTTGGAGAATCTGAGAAGCTTATGGGAAGGAGAATTATTGGTTATGCCTTGATTGTGGGAATAGCTGCTTCGCAGAATGAGGATGAGCGCGCATGGGTAGGACCAGGGTTTGGTCCCAGCTCCGGTAGTGAGCCAGTTAGTTGAAGGACTGCCAGGATTTTGAGTTCACCTTGGATCAAGTGGCAAGGAATGTGCGAACTATTATACATTCGGGATTGGAGACCAAGGCTCATGGATAGTTTGTAGCCCAGTTTAGAGCAGAGATTGCTCCAGCTATTGCAGTGTAGCCGTGACGATTGAGCTAGTGAGTGGATAGGGGTGCGAGACCCTGAATGATATGGATCTCAGAGCCGAGGACGGAAGATTGATTAGGAGTACCTCAATGAGAGAGGTTCAGGTCAGGTGAATTTATTGGAGGGTCTCGGGCGGAGACCCAAGAGTTTGGACCAGCCTTTGAGAGGCCAGCAGGGTCGGATCCAGTGCAATGCTTGCAGAAACTGCACGGCGGAGTTTCGTTCCAAGGGTTTGGATTGTCATTGGGATCGGAATGAAGTGTTTCATCATGTTCTTAGGGTGGTTTTCATCATGTTCTTAGGGTGGTCGAGGACGGAAGATTGATTAGGAGTACCTCAATGAGAGAGGTTCAGGTCAGGTGAATTTATTGGAGGGTCTCGGGCGGAGACCCAAGAGTTTGGACCAGCCTTTGAGAGGCCAGCAGGGTCGGATCCAGTGCAATGCTTGCAGAAACTGCACGGCGGAGTTTCGTTCCAAGGGTTTGGATTGTCATTGGGATCGGAATGAAGTGTTTCATCATGTTCTTAGGGTGGTCGAGGTAACCCAGGAGGAGGTGGTCAGAATTCCTCCAGATGTTTGCGGATATGCTATCTTCGTCCATTTTCAGTAGATATCGGGAATTTGTATCGCTTAGGAATTGTGATAAGTTAGATCTCGGTCCAGTTTTCTGCTATGTTCTGGGTTAGCAAGGGTTGTCAGATGCCATTCAACATGTCGAGGAATTCAGACGGATGTATCTCGCGGAGTGGATTCCGCGTGTACCGTGATTGCTCTAAATCGTTATCATAATTTGTTCAGTGATCTGGGTTGCTACAGGTGTAGCAGGTTTGGCCACGCCATCAGGGATTCTTTTGGTGTGCTAGCTTTGGTAAGCACCGATCGTCAGCAAGGTGAACATTGGATCGTAATGAGGATTGGGAATCCTTCAGTTTTCGTGTGCCGAGCAGACTTAGTTGAATCTAAGTGGGGGAGAACCGTCCAGGTATCCAGGACGGAAGCAAGGGTGAAAGTGTTGTAAGGCTGCGGGGGATCTGTAGCATTCACTAGCAGTAAAGAGTGTTGTAAGATTGTGGGGGTGTCGTAGCGTTCACAGATTCTTTCAGGTGATTTGGACTAGGGTAGGCTAGTTCGCAGGGTTGTGGGGGAGCCACAGCTTGGTTAGGATCAGGACCAGAGGTGATTGATCGATCAGTTATCCGGGGGCGAGCCCGGACGAGTATGGGAATTCAGGTTGGAACCGGTAGAGACTGTTGAGACAAGGGTTGGATCCCGAGATACAGGATCATGTGGATGAGTAGTGCATGTCTCGGTAGGGCTACGGCTGGGTAGCCTTAATATTGGACCTCATAAGAACCTGGTGGTTGGACCGGGTGCAAGACTGGTAGTCTCAGGTAATCGACTAAGGGTATTTATTAATCGTTCGAGTAAAGGATGATGGGAGGTCGTGGTGCAGTATGCAAATGCTGATTTGAGGATCTCTGGATAGGAGCGGAGTAACAATTCGAATTTGGATAGGAACCCGAATCGGAATTCGTGCAGGATTTTGTTTTAGTGAGATGGGATGTGGGACATCTATATGCCAAGGGCATCGAGGGCAGAGTTCCAGGGTGGTGAACGGGTTAGTTTGAAGGTAGTTTAAGCCATTGTGATGTGTCTCGGGTGGCTCTATCCGTAATAGAGCCACGACATGTCGGAATCAGGAAACGGTAGGTCGAAGGAGACCGGATATGATGTAAGACAACAGCTATTCTGGTATTATTCACCTTTTTGCGTCGGGCTCAGTGGCGACAGATTGTCAGCCTATCTTGATCGGATGGATCAAATGGATTGAAGGAGATAGGGCAGTTTTGGTTAGACGAGGTATCCTTCGTAGGTCACAGGGGACTGTTGAGTGTGTTCTTGGCTTAGCAATCGGGTAGGTGTACGGTGTTCCGGACAGTTGGCAGACAGGTTGGGACCAGGGAGGTCCCCGGTTGTTCTTCAGGAAAGCAGCCATGTGACAGCAAGAGGAGTAGGAGCGACTTTGGTGATTTGGGGTATGTGTGTGGAATTGCTTGTTATTCGGTAGTCGCAGTTGATCGGTGATTTTGTTCTTTAGAAAGCCTCAAGGTATTACGAGTGGGAAGTATTCTATCTAGGCTGGTTTCTTATGAAATCAGTTCGATGATGATTCGATGTGGGCAGTCTGTCAGGGAGGCAGACCATCTCGAGACTTCATATTTCGGATGGAATAAATGTGATCAGGTTGCAAGGAATTCGTTCATCTTCGGGTTCTAGAACCCTACGAGGGTTGGTTTCGGTTGCCTTGGGAACGACTATGGTATGCTCGGGGTTATGCCCATGAGACTCTAGTTATTTGGCGTGAGGAATGGCAAGGAATGATTTCGAGGACGAAATCTAATTTAAGTGGAGGAGAGTTGTAACACCTGATTTTGAAAGTGTTCGATTATGTCTTCGGAGGCCAAGGGAATTAGCGTAATCTGACGATTCGGTCTTTTATGGGTCTCGGGTTTTATTCGGAAGGTTTTAAGGCTTGGGGTATAGCTAGGAGTGTAGGGCTTCTTGCCACCTTTTCGTGGATATAAAGTTCGTCGGAAACAGACTTAGAACGAAGAAGTTATAGTACTTCGAAGTTGTTGGCAAAATTGGTCCCTGAATGGAAAAGTTTGCATTTCAGCCCATGCATGCAAGGTGGCAGCCAGGTGGGTACACCCAGCGTAAACTGGGGTACGCCCAACGTAGTGTTGCTTAATGAATCGCGGGTGCTGAAGACGTACTCCCAGCGTACGGGGATTATGCCCAGCGTACGTCCAGGATCTCCAAAACCCTAAATTTTAGGGTTGGCTCACTATTTAAAGCACCTTAAGTCCGAGGGGGTGCGCCTCCCTTTCATTCTCAGAGCCTTAAACCCTAAATTCGAGTTG
This sequence comes from Lactuca virosa, assembly GCF_052849685.1. Classification (NCBI taxonomy): domain Eukaryota; kingdom Viridiplantae; phylum Streptophyta; class Magnoliopsida; order Asterales; family Asteraceae; genus Lactuca; species Lactuca virosa. Next base: position 283,590,763 of record NC_136427.1, on the reverse strand, counting down.
TAGCTTCATCCAAGAGTGTTGTGAGCTTTGTGGGTGCATTTTGGGTGGTTTTTGGTGCATTTCAAGAAATTGGAGCTTGTTTCAAAGATGGGAATCAAGGAGGAGCTTGTGGATCTGGCATTTGGGACTCATTCTCAGCTTGATGAAGGTATAAAGCTTTGATATTGATCATTCATCTCTTAGATCTACCATTGTGAGTTTTAGTTCATTTTGGTCCCAAGGATGGAACTTTATGGTTGAAATCCGATTCTTAGACTTAGAGTTTCCACTCTCAGTGTTAAATGAGTCCCTAAGGCAGAAAGTTGCCATCTTGGAGGTCTTTATGGGTTCATGCATGAGTTAAGACCATTTTCATGGAGGTAGTTTATCATTTTTGGATTTTGGACTTGTTTGGGGCATGCAAAGTCACCAAGTCAGTGACTTTATGGATTGAGACGTCGAAAAGGACTTGGATCTATGATTGTAGCTTCTGGATCTGAGTATTAAGCACTTAATGGGAAAATGTCTTAACAGGGGAGTACGTTGAGCGTACATGCAGGTACGCCCAGCGTACACACCATTTGGCTAGTACGCTTAGCGTACATAGGAGTACGCCCAGCGTACTCATCCGACTTGGGTCTTGCGAGTTTTGGGCCTCGGTTTGGGCCATGTAAGGGATTTTGGCTCTTTGGGCTTAGTGGGCCATCATAAGTCAGATGTGTTGGGCCAGGAATATGTTTGGGATTAGGGTAAGGCCCATTAGAGGGGTTGGGCCCAATTTGGCAAATTGGGTCATTAGTGGGCCACTAGTGGGTTTGGAAAGCCTACCTAGTGTTGGGCTTTTGTTTTGGGGTTGGGCCTTAGTTTTGGATCGTACTGGGCCAGGGGTAGAATGGTCATTTTACCCCATGCATGGATTAAGGATTATGGTATGGGACCCAATTGCTAATTGGGTATATTGTTTGGTAGTGACAGCTCGGGAAGCTGGCGGGGCAGCAGCTAAGGAATTCATGCGGGAAGCTCCTGCAGTGCGAGGTGAGTCTTCTCACCATACCAATGGGTCTAAGGCACCAAGGCCGACCCATTTTATGATAGTTGGTATGCTTGTTGTGTAGAGGTGTGTGACTTGAGTATGTGGTAATATGCGGTAGAGATAGCCTTTATGGCTAACGGTAGAGATATATTTTGGGGCTAACGATAGAAATAGCCTTTGGGGCTAACGGTAGAGATAGCCTTTGTGGCTAATGGTAGAGATAGCTTGATAGCTAATTGATATCTGATACATGGTAGAGGTAGCTTTTTTAGCTAATATGATATGTGTTAGCTTTTATAGCTAATATGATATGTGTTATGTGGATTGTGTGTGGGGTATGCTCTGGGGGACTCACTAAGCTTTGTGCTTACGGTTTATAGTTTTGGTTTCTGCAATGAATGATTTTGGAAAAGAAGAGCCCGGATTGATCGCACTGCACACACCTATGATTTCCGCAATGAATGATTTTGAGATTTACTCTGATAAATGTTTTACTTAACGATGATTTGGAATGTTTGAAATAAATGGTATTAATGTTTTAGCTATATTAAAAATGAAATTTTTACCCTTGATTTTTGGGTCGTTACATGTACTTGCTGGTTATTGGTTATAGTTTTATATGTCGACATGTTATTGTGTTTTGGGTTTGAGGCGGTCCTGCTATGTGTTGAAGGTCAAGATACCTGGGCGGTCCAGTTGATACTGTAGGCCCAAGGGAGCGGTCCAACTTATGTTGTAGGTCAGGAGCGGCCCAATTACTAGCTGAAGGGTTGGTGGTGGTCTAGCCTATTCTTCTAGGCCTGGTTGCGTGCATTGTACTATGTTGTTGTATATGGTACTTTGGGGGAACTCACTAAGCTTTGGCTTATTGTTTGATTTTATGGTTTCGGGTACATCAGAGGAAAGGGGCAAGGCGAAGGTGTAATTGTGCATATCATCCTGTATATTTATTTGACTTATGATTTAGGGATATTCAGATTTATACTTATGGTTTTGGAAACTATGTTTTGTGTGAATTATGGATTTTGAAATGGTTTTAATCATGAAAATTTTGTCATGATTTTTGGGATCTTACAACAATGATCATGCAAATTAAGAACACTAAATTGATTCTAAGATATACTTAGGCTATGAATGAATAGATCTAAGAAATATCTATCCATGATCAAGATAAACAATCAAGCAAATATTATGATCAAATAATTCTCTTTAACACAATTAAGCAAGTAACTTTACCACTTATACTAGGGTATGATGAACCTATAGCTCTAGCAATTTAATAATCATAAACAACTAGGAAAAACTAGTTCATGCAATAAATGGCCACTTAACTACAAAAAACTTGAGGGCAAAGTAATAAAATAGGAACTTTTAACATGCTAAGATGATGATATATCAAACATAATCTAAATCCAACTTCAATAATCCATAAAAGCATAAATTAGCACATACTATTAGGGTTCATCTAGTCTAAACGAAAACAAAGGGTTATTAGTCCATGATTACAGTAGAAAAACACTTAATAAAAGAGTAAGCTAGATTAAACATGTTAAAAACTATGCAAACCGAATGATTAATTTTAGATCTTTACTTCAATCTTTCTAATACTTTCTCTCAAATCGAAGTCTGATCTCCAATGGTTTCTCGTATGTTTTTGGTTGCTTCTTATCGAAAATCTCAGTAGCTCTCCTCCTAAATTGGCCTAATTATTGGTATTTAAACTTGCCAAAAATTATCTTCCACGTCGTGGTCATATGCTTGCCGCATCGTGGAAACCATTTAAAACGCGTATGCAACAAGTCATCAACAAATCAGTCGAGAACCTTCGACATCGCCACGACCTAGACCAGAGTTAACCATGTCGTGGAATCTTCATTATGAACGCTCTTCTCTCCATTTTTCTTCTTTATGCATGCTTTAACCTCCAAGTTTCTAGCTTTTTCTAGTTTCGGTCCTTTTCTTGAGATTGTCCTTCTTTGGCTACAAAATAGAAGTTATACTTATATGTACCCAAAATCTTTGTATTTAACCAAATTACGGCTAAAATGTATTTAAATAACACATAAATATATGTATAAATATGGCGATATCAAAATACCCCACACCTGTCTTTTGATTTTTATAAATATGGCAATATCAAAATACCCCACACTTGCATTTTGATTTTCCCCAAGCAAAACTTTATTTCAATACATCACATCAAAACATTGTCTACCAATATCACACAAAACAATCCAATTCGAACTCACTAATTATGTCTTGCCTCAATGCATGTATTTGTGTCTATTTTTACCTAATTACTTACATATCCTAAATACTCACAATCTTCATAAACGTTTCCCACTTATTTTAAACAACATTCATTTTTGGCAGTCCTACCACCTATACCCTTTTATTTACCTCGTTTCATTTCAAAAGTTATTGCCAAATTATAAGTGACACGATTTTAAAAAGAAAAATAATATATAATATAATTGTCCTAAAATATAACTATACTTTATTGAAACTTCATATTCTTGTGGAACTTATACTCTTTTCACATTTTTTTTATTTTTCACAACTTTTTCCATTTTTTTCTTTTCTCAATACTTCAATTTTCACATAAATAAGCAAACAAATAACTTAAACTTTATTTCTACTATGCCATAGTTCGTTACTTTCTGTAACACACATGTTCCAGATTGGGTTAGCTTACTATTTATCAGCGACCAAGGATGGAGTTTTGAAAAAAAAACTCTATGCCACGATGTGGTGCAAGGATGCCCACGACGTGGCATGTATTAATTGGACCGCGTGTTTTTGATGAGTGTCACGACGTGGCAGTAGGTTGGCCACGACGTCGCAGCTATTCTGGCCCAAGCCCGTAATTTTAGGGTTTCCTCCCATATTTAAGCAACATTTCTAGAGGATTAGGGTATCCTCTTCTGCCTCCAACCCTCTACCTCAAGCCCCTAGCCTCCCTTTGAGAGTTTTGTTTCATTTTGGTACTTTTTATGGCTTGAAGAAGAAGAAGAAAGTGTCCTAATGTGTTAATCCAGCAAACAAACCTCATCATCCCCCTCTTGTGTATTCTCTGGACCTTTGTAATTATCCAAGATCCAATCTTTTGTTACTTGCTTCTAGATCTAGGCCTTTTTGTTGGATTAATGTCTAAGTCCATAACTATATTTGGTATGTACTTGACCCGACCCGGCATGGTCCATTTGGGTTGCACTTCACCGGCACAATTTATACGGATAGTCTTTTGAGAATAGTATATTTATGATTTATATTAATATATTATAAGTTCTAATATATTAATATGGAATCATATTATTTAATTAGTATTGATCAAGAATTAATTTAGAATTAATTAAGTGATCAAAAAGAACTAATTAAATATGGACTCTTATATATATGGAATGGGCCAAGTTCATTTAGGTTGGGATAAGCTTTCATGGATGGTCCATGGAGCTTTTAACCCATGGATCCTATGTAAATGAAAGGTCATGGGTATTAGGGTTTACATGGATGTAACCCTAATCCTCCATAATATATAAAGGGGTCCTTGGCTCACAAAATTGGCACAAGTGTGTGAAAATAAGAGTGGGTCGATTTTAGTGTGCATACACATTCTCTCAAGTTCTTCTAAGGTGTTTTGGTGATTTGTGATTCCATTTGAGGCTTCCACACTATTGGGGCTAAGCTCTTAAAGCTTGAAGACATCAAGCTACATCAAAAGGTATGTCATCTAACTAGAACTTTGTAGTATAAGTGCTTCATAATATGCTAGTCAGGATGAAACCTTGGAATAGTTAATATTTGCATGTATAATAGAGAAAACATAGATCCAAGGTTTATAGGGTTGCATGTACACCATAGGAGTGTTAGAATGCTCAAAACCCAACAGTGGTATCAGAGCCATGGGTTGTTTTCTGTTATATTGATGCAAATGTTTTATTTTCAAGTTGGAAAAAAAAAGGAAAAAAACATGACGTTTGTCAAATTTTAAGATAATTACTTGTTTTGTGAAAAAACTAATTATTTGTAAAATTTGAATCATTTGCTATATGAGTTGAATTAGGTCAAATTTAGTAAAAGATAAAATGATATGATTATTTTATTAGTTTTAAAAGTTTGATCTAAATGTTTTAAGGAGTTACAAATTTTGTCATAAAATTTTGGAGCTCAAAAGTTTTTTTTAAAGTTGTGATCTTAAGTGTTTTGAAACCTCCATAAGTTATGGATATGAAAGTTTTTTTTAAAGAAAAATTGATTTAAAGTTTTTATAGAGTTACAAAATTTGGAGTTAATGTTTTAAAGAATTTCATAACTTGTTCTTAAGTTATGGAACATGAAAAGTTTCATCATAAAACAAGTATTTAACTCCATAAGTTATGGAATCCAAAGGTTTTCAAGAGTTACAAAACTTGTCCTCAAGTTTTGGAATTTGGAAAAAGCTTTTTATGAAAAAAAAGAATTGAATTCTAAAACTCTTGGGTTCATAACTTAAACAATTAATTAAATGGTTTTAATTTTGAATTTAATAATTGGAATTATGATGTTTTATTGAATAATTCAAATTAACTCTTATGGACTTTATTAATAGTTAATTAAAGCGTTTAATTAAAGAGTATTATTAAATCTATAAATAAAGATATGGTTTGAGTTTAATTAAATTAAAAGTTTAGTTTAATTAATAGATTAAACCACCAAGTATTTTAAATGTCTAAAATACACCCTTATACTATTATAATATTAAAAGTTTAATATATTATATGTATAAGAGCAAGTCGTCTTACCAATAGTAGGCCTCATTCACGAAGCCGGTCTATAAGGGGGGTATAAGGTTACTGCCTATAAAATGGTAGTTTAATGGGTGTCCACTCTCACTCACCGCTTTCTTGACCGGTGGAGGGTCGTTAGCCGAACAGGTAGGACAAGGACTATAATTCTCCCTTCATTATAAGTATAATGATAAATACTAAGTAACTAAACACTTATAAATTCTCAATCTTAGTTACTTAGGAAAATGTGAATAAGGTACTAATCCATGAAATTACACTTTGCACTTTGTTTAAGCTGTTAGTGGAGCGTGTGTGGTTAACCGGCACACTAACCTGGACTTAACAAGGTAGGCAAAGGGTAACTTAATGTTTATCATAGTATCGTTGGAGCGTGTGTGGTTAACCGGCGCATCGATTGAGGGGTAAATATTAAGGGTACCAAGTATATTTGCATGGTTACTTCACACCTTGTTTTGTGATCCTCGGCATCCCAGTCACAAAACCTGAAGGGCACACTCGAGATTGAAACATGCCATTGAAAAGTTCAATGAATCTCAAAAGAATCTAGGAGTTTCAAAACCAATTAAAACCTAATAATACATTTCGTTTATCTTGGTGGAAATTGGTGAATCGTCATTCACCTACCTTCAAATATTTTATAGCTTGGATTACGGCATCCCTCTTCCAAGTTATAAAATAGTTTGTTGGGTCCTAGCCTTAATATATCATATTGGGTGTTATATGAAGGACTTAAATCAACTTTACGTCAATTTCTCCCATTGTTGATGTCTGGTTTAGACAACAATGATCTTCCCAAACCAAGCTTTCCTAATGAATATGACTTCCCGAGTTTGGCTCATGGAAGTCATACTTCTCTTCCTCCACCTCCTCCAATTATTCTCCCTAACCCACAAGCTCAAGGTCACTCAAGCCCTAATGGCAAGCAAGGTCTATGTGTGATCACATCTTAGAGATGAAGTCACATATTGACAACCCGGGAGAGTTGGGTGTCAAAGTCTTGAGAAAGTTGGATGTTCAATCACTTTCTAAGTCACATAGTGAGTTCCTTTGGGACTACTATGAAACAGACTATGACATGAACCTTAATGATCATATCTATTTGCTTGGTGCTGCTGAATCAGCAATGATTTGGAACGATAGTAAAGCAAATTTGATTAGAAGATCAACTTCCCAAAAACTTTATGGACAATGACAATGGTGACATTGGAAATCCAGAAAAAGCATTCTCTTCCCAATGGAAAGGGATTGGCCATAGTCAACCCGGTTGACCAAATGGTAAAGAGAAAGGCTAAGTCTGAGATAGTCCCATTACCAAAGGGTCCATATGTTTATTTTGCCAAAGGAAGGGGCGTTGATTGCAAAGCTGCCAAATTTACCTAAGGATGTTAAAGTCAATAAGTTTGACTCTACATCAGGTAGAGCCCATTATCTAACTCTGTTAAGTTCTATTCTGAGATCCTCATTACATGATGTGACTGGGTCACATGTTGATGTTTTAAGAATCAAAGAATAGAGAGAAATCTTAAAGGAAGTATATGCTGATTCTGATCGCGAAGGTGGATTTCGATCGCATCAGAATTTTGAGCAGTTGCTTAAGAAGTTATGATATATTGCTAAGGAATAGATAACAACAATTTTCCATGTGGATTGTAAGGATAAGTTTTTCCGCAAAGTTTTAAAATAAAAGAAAATTGTTTAATTTTATTTATTTGAAGTATCCTTACAATGGCATTTGTGGAAAATTGTTGCTTATATGATTCCACTGACAGCAATATTGGAAAATGGATTTGATTCTTTCATTTGTGGTAGTGTCTAAATTTACCAAATCAGGAAAGTTCCTCATCACCCAAGTTTCAATTGGACCGAAACTTGGAATCATGCAAGTTGAATAGTATGATGAATGAGAACTTTCAAGCATTGGAAAATCAAGACTAATTACTTGTTCATATGGATGTGTGAGTCAAGTGAAGGACTAAAGGGATCGAGTACACATTCTTGTGCACTGGTCATGTCCACCACAAAGCTCGTTAAGACTATTTGATTTACTAAAGTTTAGTAAATATGGTTATACTTACAAGTTTAAGTATAATTCTGAAACATTGGAAAAGTCTCAATGTATGGCAGAATGAATGAGAAGAATCAAATTAGGCAGAAAGATAAAAGTTTCTCAAATCTGAAAAGATGGGAGAGTACTTTAGTATCATGTTTGTGATCATCTTAATGATTTAGAAATCATATCACAATTAGTCCTCTAAAGGTCATCTTAGTGCATTCTTATGACTAAGAAGAGGAGTCATTAATTGTTGAAATGGTTAGATCAGGAAGATGAGTCATACTTCGTTCCAAAACAATTCTTAGAGTCATACTCCAAGATTGTAACTTGAGTGACATATCTTAAAGAAAGGTTTAAAACACTTGTCAAATGTAAGAGTAAAAGTGTCCTGCTCTTGTACATTTGAAATTGGTAAGTTGTGATGTTTTGGATAAAACAAAGACCAACTAAGGCCAATTGTGTGAAGTGTTTGTCTTGATAAAGAATCCGCACTATCTCTTGAATATTTGGCAAGATAGTCTTATATGTCAAGAGGATAGTGGGAGTCTTAAAGATCCTAAAAAGAATTTCAAGAACTAATCAAGAATAAAACCTGAGGTTCTTCACTAGCACACGACTTGAGGTTTATAACCTATCGTGTTGACATATTCTGTGCCCATTCCAGTTAAAGTTGGCTTTGCATAGGAGTTCTGAAAGTTCTCAATTGGTTGCATAACAACTTGGAAGCAATGGCAGGCCCTGTACTGCCAGGTGGCAAGAAGTTAAGATTGCATAAGTTCAGTCCATATGAGTTTGGATTTGTCATTATCCTTGTCTTGTGACTATGGTTTTGACGATTCACATGGATAAGAACACATACACCATAAAATCTAAGGGTCATAAGGTTTCTCTCCGATTCATGAAAATGATGGTGAGGAAACACTTCCACCAAGTAGATTTGAAGCAGATGGCAAAAGGTCTAAACAATTGAGACTATGATTACGACATCCCTTTTCATAGTTCTGAAATTGTTTAGACACACATGCATGCTGTCTAAGGAAAGGTGTATGATTTTGATAAAGTTTTATCAAAGCATCTCGTATCAGAAATCTGAACTTTGGTAAGAAAGTCAATAAAGTATTGATTTCTAGAAGTCCAGCTGATTTCTGAGTACATGTCAAAGCTAGTGGGAGCATAAGTGTTATGCTAATAATCATCATGTTAGTGGGAGCATGATAATTATTGTTAGTGTTGCAAGTTAGCAATGTTAATTATAGAAAACAAAAGTTTCAATTCGTGAGGCTGCAGGGATTGAAAAAGTTGTTTTGCTATAATTAAGGGAGAGGATATACTTCATTTCAGTTCTAAAGGCTTAGATTGAGACCTTAATCGTCTTTAGTCAAGAATATATATATGAATTTCATGTTGGATTGGTTCAACTTAAGGAAATTCTATATATTGCGTTCTCAAAATTCGATTATGATTACGACATCCCTCTTCATAGTCAAATTTTGAAAACATGGCAAATAAAAATATTGTAGCAAAAGACTGGTCTAGAATCATGTCTTTATGTGAGACATCATGAATCGTGTACCATTTGCTTTGGGTACAGGATCGATTGCATGTGCTATAATATTTGTCATTTCTAAATTTTTCCAAATGCCCAGAGGCATTAAGAAGGGAAAAGGTCTAGAATTGGATATGACTAAAATGATTAAGCAATTGTCGAGGACAATCTGAGGTTTACCAAAGATTGGTTGCTCAGGGACAATTGGAAGTATAGTGCTAATTTTGGAAGGACCATATTGACATATTCTGAAAAGAGGCATCTCTTATTCAGAAGTGATAGTCAAAATGAGAATATGGATTTGTCTCCATAGGTGGAAGTTATCTGTGTAAGATTAGAAAACTTAATGCAAGAAGCATGTCCAAAGCAATGTACTTTGAATATGAGACTTAGTTTCCATGGAGTTGATCTCCATTGGAATACCTTATAATGACTCCAACGCTCTACCTCAAGCCCCTAGCCTCCCTTTGAGAGTTTTGTTTCATTTTGGTACTTTTTATGGCTTGAAGACGAAGAAGAAGAAAGTGTTCTAATGTGTTAATCCAGCAAACCAACCTCATCATCCCCCTCTTGTGTACTCTCTGGACCTTTATAATTATCCAAGATCCAATCTTTTGTTACTTGCTTCTAGATCTAGGCCTTTTTGTTGGATTAATGTCTAAGTCCATAACTATATTTGGTATGTACTTGACTCGACCCGGCATGGTCCATTTGGGTTGCACTTCACCGGCACAATTTATATGGATAGTCTTTTGAGAATAGTATATTTATGATTTATATTAATATATTATAAGTTCTAATATATTAATATGGAATCATATTATTTAATTAGTATTGATCAAGAATTAATTTAGAATTAATTAAGTGATCAAAAAGAACTAATTAAATATGGACTCTTATATATATGGAATGGGCCAAGTTCATTTAGGTTGGGCTAAGCTTTCATGGATGGTCCATGGAGCTTTTAACTCATGTATCCTATGTAAATGAAAGGTCATGGGTATTAGGGTTTACATGGATGTAACCCTAATCCTCCATAATATATAAAGGGGTCCTTGGCTCACAAAATTGGCACAAGTGTGTGAAAATAAGAGTGCGCCGATTTTAGTGTGCATACATATTCTCTCAAGTTCTTCCAAGGTGTTTTGGTGATTTGTGATTCCATTTAAGGCTTCCACACTATTGGGGCTAAGCTCTTAAAGCTTGAAGACATCAAGCTACATCAAAAGGTATGTCATCTAACTAGAACTTTGTAGTATAGGTGCTTCATAATATGCTAGTCAGGATGAAACCTTGGAATAGTTAATATTTGCATGTATAATAGAGAAAACATAGATCCAAGGTTTATAGGGTTGCATGTACACCATAGGAGTGTTAGAATGCTCAAAACCCAACACTTTTGTCCCTTAATCTTCTTGGTTTGGAAGTTTGGAAGGTTGGATTCCATAAAGTTGGCAAGTTTTTGGATCTTTGTGGTCATCTTAGTGTTATATGTTCCAGATCTGAGGATCCTTAAAGTTTTGGTCCCATGCACAAGCTTTGAGTGCACATTTGCTATGTTTTTTTACCTAAAATGGAAGGGACATGCATGTCCATAAAGCTATGATTTTTATGGTCAATTAGGTGTAGGAAACCCTTCTGGAAACTTTGGAGGAGTAACTCCAGTGATTAAGTGCTTAATGGGTGTTTACATGTCTTGAGTTGCCTTTAAGGATTTAGGGTTTGAGATATTGACTTATTGAGATGTCTTAATGGATAAAGTTGGAAACTTTATCCATCAAGACCACTGGAAGGACCATATATAAGCTTTGGAGCTCTTGGAATTGTTGGAAAATAGCTTAATATGTTAAGTTGTTCAAACCAATCCCCACGGCGTGGCCTTTGGCGTGGTGACTGGGTAATGACTCGACTGTTTTGTTTTTACGCTGCCACGATGTGGCCAATGGAAGGACATGATGTAGCAATTCGTTGATATAATTTTTGGGCTGTTGACCTTGAGGATTGACCTTTGATTGTTGACTTGTTGACCTGGGTCGACTTTCGGTCAAGATTACTGGATCTAGTGTGTAGACTAAGGTTAGACCTTGTATGTTTTGATAAGAGTGTTGTAGCATCTGTTGCGAGGCATTGAGTCGTGGTTTAGCTGATCTCGTGAGTCAGATGAGTCTTATCACTATACTATGTAGGATGTTAGATGTCTTTGTGACTCTTGCATGTGTATGCTGAGCTAGGCTCATTTATTGTATGTTGGGTTGGGCCCATTGGTATGCACGTTGGGCAGGGCCCATTTCCATGTTGGGTTGGGCCCATTTGCATGTCAGACTGGGCATGTTGTATGGTATGTGGTATTTTGGGGAACTCACTAAGCTTTGTGTTTACGGTTTGTGGTTTAAATATTTTTCAGGTACTTCCAGTTCCAAAGGGAAGGGTCCAACGTGATCGCACAGCATCCCCCAGAGTTTATTATGCATTGGATAATTGTGATTTTTACTCTGATGTTTTGAGAATGCTATTAATTTTGTTATCTTTTGGAACAAATGAATGAATGGTCGATTGACTAAAAAAAAGAATTTTTTACTTTAGATTTTTGGGACGTTAGACTTTGTAAGAAATTCATTGGAGTACTAGGAATTCCTTAGGCTGCTAATGGAACCATGACTTTTGATAAAACTCATGTAACGATTTTCTTCCCATCGATCCAAGCTTATATAATTAGGTGGATTATAGAAAACATTCCTGGGGGGAGGGGGAATACTCATCAAGTCTCAAAGGTCACAGAATGGTCCAACTCTTGAACTGTTAATTATTTATTATATATAACTAGACTCAAAATGTAGAAATTTAAACAGATAATACTTGGAAAATTGACTCGCTTTATTTTAACAGAAATAACTCAGGAGATAAATCGTCACTAGTATTTTTTTTATTGGGATTAGTTATTCACAAATCAAAACTTATTATGTTCCAAAAACTACACAATGTTGTGTTTTTGTCTCATGATTTCACTAGAACTGGGAAACCACAAATACTCTATAACAAATTAGGTTAACTAAATCTTAGAGTTCTCATTAAATCATCTCACACAACACTAGCAAACTAGTTCTAACGCAATAATATCAAAATTTTAAAATGTACTAGATTTTTCAAATTAGACTATTTTTGCAAGTCTATATAATATACTTAAAAATTTTAAAATCTACCATTTTTCAATAATTAAACTCTTTAAAGTTTGAAATCCTTTTTCGACCATCTACCCCACATTTATTTCATATAGTGCCCATATTGTATGCATAAAATAAAATAAAACAAATAAAAGCAAATAAAAAGAAGAAAAAGAAACAGACTCCCCTGGAGTAGTAGTGGCGAGATCTACTTGATTGTTGTGGGAAAAACGTTGACACCTCAAATTTTTAAGCTGGAAACTGGATTTTTCTGCTTCTTAATATGCCGGAAAATGATCAAGATCACCAACTTCTGAAATATGGCGCAAAAGAGTAGAAACTTCTGAAATATGGCGCAAAAGAGTAGAAAAAGTTGAAATGAACAGTAGTCATGACATGGGAAAGTGTCGACCATGTCACAGTGTCTCATATAGGAATCCACCATCACGATGAAAAACTCCGCCATGACGTGGGAATGTGTCAACTTATTATTTATATAAAATAAGTTTTATATGATTATGGGTTGTTATATAAAAACATTCTATTTTAAATCTAAAATAAATAAAAATATTGATTTTCTATTGAGTGACTACATTAATAATCAAGTGATGTATTTGTAACTAAAACATTCGTTTTGATTATTTATTTGATAACTCATTGCCAAAAAAATCTTTTGTATTTTACTTCAATATTTTTTATTTTCTTTTTCAAAAAAAGTCATATTATTTTGTCAAAACTAAAACTTTTATTAAAACTAAATTTTTATTAAAACTATATATGAGTATTAATGTACTACTACATTGAAGTTTTAATTTAATATACTACTTTTTTAATTTTAAATAAAGGTTATATAGAATTAAACCATTTTCTATTTATGATACTTAATTGATATTTATGATATTTAATTATAAGTCTCTAATATTTATGTGTATTAGTTATATAAAATAAATTATATAAAACAATGAGTTATTATATAAAACATTATGTTTAAATATAAAAAATAAATAAAAGTTATGATTCGCTATTAATTTAAATGTATTAATAATTAAATGACCTATTTACAACCTAAAACATTGGTTTATATTATTTATTCCACAATTCATTGTCATATGATCCAGATGTAGCAGACCAAAAATATGGTAAGATAAATGGTCATACCCTAATCTTATAATAGTTATGTAATTTATGTATACTTATTATTTAAAAAGTCTCATACACCAATTGTACATAGAGGTACAAAAATAGCAAAATTTATATATATAAGATGTCATTCAAATTAATATGGTTCAAGATAAGCTATATCTCTTGAATCATATTCATTTGAATGACATCTTTTATATATATATATATATATATATATATATATATATATATATATATATATATATATATATATATATACACGTTTTGCTATTTTTGTACCTCTATGTATAATTGGTGTATGAGACTTTTTAAATAATAAGTATACATAAATCACATAACTATAGTATTTGTGGGTATGACCATTTACTTTACCATATTTTTGGTGCGCCACATCAGGATCATATTATTTTCTTTTCACTCTCCTCCCCCCCCCCTCTTTTAAATGATAAGAAATGGTCGTTCATCATCATCTCTCACTTTATTTATTTATTATGAGTCAAAAATAGAGATTGTACAAGTTTTATTGATGGATGTACAAATGGATGAAGCCATGTTTGAAGGGTTAGAAGATTGATCATTTGAGAATGAGGAGCAACACATGGGGTAAAACCGTCTCATGCCGGAGGTGGACACCGCATCACCACACACCGGTCGGGATGGTGTTCACTACTGTATCACACTGACAGATCATCAAACCATAGCATGTTGTGGTGGTGCTCCTATCAGGCCATCCGTTATACCCACCACTAACCACTATAGTGATGGGTGCCACATCATCACCACATTCTCTACCACTAACCATGAGATACCTACCACTAAACACACCACTCCACCTCATTTTTTTTAATTGAATTTAAATAAAAAATACATAAAAAAATCATATAGTTGTGTTTAAAATACTAACTTTCATTAACTTAAAATACCAAATTACATTATTTAAAATACAAAAAATAAAAAAAACATTAAAAATAAAAATACAACTTCAAACTACATTACTTAATTAACCTAGAATAAAAAAAACATTACAGTAACTTAAATAACCTAAATTAAAAAACAAACAAACAAACATAAGTAAAAAAATAAAAATAAAAAACTAATCTTCGTTCATATTGAGTTGGTACAAATGATCCACGACATCTTCTCGAAGATTGAAACACGTTTCGCTTTTATGAATTTCAACAACTCGTGATAAAAATTCATCCGTTGGATCGTACGTGCAAATCGCTCGACCTTGATCTTCAATGATCATATTATGCACTATAATACATGCTAGGACCATTCATTTAATTCTATCCTTATCCCAAAGTCGTGTAGCGTATTTCACTACATGTCACGTCTGCTTGAGGACTCCTAATGACTTCTCGATATCCTAACTCGTTGATTCCTGTCTGTTTGTGAACAACTTTGCATTTTCACTTCGAGGAACCGAATATGCCTTCATAAGGGTAGAATAATCTGGGTATATCCCATCACAAAGGTAGTAACTGTATTTGTACGAATGTCCGTTCACCGTGAACGTCATATCAGGTGCTTTGCCGGTCCAAAGATCGTTAAAAAGTGGAGACTGACCAAGAACGTTAATGTCGTTGTTAGACCCCGCGACTCCAAAAAAAGAATGTCATATCCATAAATCGTAAGATGTGACAGCTTCTAGGATTATACTTGGTTCACCTATATCTCCTCGAGTGAATTGACCACGCCATGCATTTGGACATTTTTCCCAAGCCACATGAGTACAATCTAGACTGCCAAGCATAACCGAAAATCCATGCCTCTCTTCATGAGTCGAATATAATCTCTCGATATCACGTGGAGTTGATTTACGTAAATATTCTTGATGAAAAACCTCATACACACATGCACAAAACCAATCTACACAATCAATTGCGGTCCTTTCAGATATTTTGAAGTATTCGTCAGATGCATCAAATGTTATACCGTATCTCAAATACCTAAGCGCAGCTGCATACTTTTGTATACTACTAAAACCTATTCTTCCTCTAGCGTCGGGTTTTTGTTTGAAAAAATCATAACGAGCTTCTAAAGCATTATTAATACATAAAAATATAGCCTTATTTAGACGGAAACGACGTTCGAATGCGTCATCATTGTAAAGACAATTATCGGCGAAGTAATCACGTACCAATAAGTCGTGTGCGGCTTGACGATCACGATGGACGACCGCCCTTGTACGAGCAACATTCAAACTTTCTTCATCGTGAATGTGTTGCACAACATTGAAGAATGTCGAAATGAATTCCCCATCATCATCCAAGTCAAAAAATTTTAACACTTCCAAATCCTCCATGTGTTTTTGGTTTAGAATGAGAGTAAAATGTGAGGATTTTATTAGATTTATATAGGTATTATGCTTTTGAAAAAAAAAATTAAAAATTAAAAAAAATTAAAGCTTAACAAATTGACCGTTGAATGGTCAAAAGAAAGGAAAACGATTTGATTGGGCGTTTCATTTCGTCGTCGGGAACATGGACCATAACGACCACGATCGACCACGACCGGCCGGGATGGTGTGCACGATCGTGGTCGTGGTCCACCTCAACCACAGGTCACCTCGTTGCACGTATACCGGAAGGCCCAGTGGAAATTTTCATATACAACTCAAGGATCACATTGGTAAAGCACAACTTCCGACATAAAGCGAATATGACGTCACGTGTTTTATGTCACTTACGTGTCCATCGTATTATGAATTTATGCTGATAAATTACAATATGAAATCAAAATTTAGGTTTCCGGATGTTTATTAAATGGTAAATATGTATATAGAAAGTGAAATGTTTGTATAAAAATAAAATTCCGAGGTGGTAAGTATGTGGATGGATAATGGTGAACTGAGTCCATCCAGGAGGATGGTGATTAGGACACAAGTCAGCATCAGGTGCAGCCACGTCGACCGGTTCAACCCCACGGTGTCACTCTCTGTGTGCTGGATTCCAATCGGATAACTAGTCATCATTCCATGTGGACTCCACACAGACACACATCATATTCTTCCAAGTCAATATTTATAGTTAATTATCCAAGCAAACCCTACATTTTTCGTCTGGTTGCATCTTTAGTCCTCCATCAACTATTTTCGTTGTTTAATATCTTACCTTTATCAATATTGATTTTCAACCACGAGAACTAGAATAAGGTTTGCTTTTACATTTGTAATATTTTATTTTCTTCTTAGTTTGATTAAATATTGTTTTTCTTAAAAGTTGAAAATCTAATTTACTATTTTTAATTTATTTGGGCATATTTTAGTTAGATTATTAAATATACAAATCATAAAACAACAGAACTTGATATTTGTCTTCTTTGAAAAATTTAGGCATGATAATTTGATGGGTTAGTTTTTAAAATATATTATTTTTAATACAATCGAAAAAAGTGTTATGAAAGATAAACTAAATTATTGCTTTATAAATTATGCTCTTTAGTATTTATCAAGTTTCTAAAAAGCTCGTTATGGCTTCGTCATGGTCCGCCATGGCTCCAAGTCTTGTATCTGTCATCAAATTTTACCAAAATGTCGCCTTAATTCATATATGTATATAAAAATAAATAATAGTAGAAAATACATATAAAAATATTAATTATATACAAAATTGCCGTGTTAAGTCAGGCCTTACAAACGACATGGTTCGCCAAGGCTCGGAAAAGCTTGAGGTTTGACATTGTCGTAAAGTCACGTCTTACGTTATTTAGAACATTGGTATTTATGGTCAAACTTGTCATCGAGATCCATGGAAAGAGTTTATTTAGGGGTGGTAAATCGGACGTTCGTGTCGTGTTTTTGTCTGACACGACACGACAGAGTTTTATATAACACGACACGACACGATGTCATGTTTTTTTAAAATAACACGAAAACGAACCAATTAAAAAATGACAAACACAACGCAACACGACAAAGATAACATAACATAATAATTAGTTTATTTAATTAATACTTAATCATACATAATACGACAAACATGAAAAATACGATAAACGAATGCTAAATTGTGTCAATTTCGTTTCGAATTTTGAACAAGAACACGACATCGTGTTTTTTACACTTGACACGAACACGAATTCGAATTTCAGTTTCGTCCTAATTTCGTTTCGTGTTGCGTATTTTTGTCGTATAGTATCATCAATTGTCACCCCTAAGTTCATTTATAATAAAGCTCCCCGGTATGGGTGAGATTTCTATGCGTGAAATCCTAGTCTAGTAGGTGTGTTGTGGATTGGTTATCTTAACGGTCGATTAAAGGCAATGTGATTGGTGGGGTTTTTGTGACTGTTTGAAAGGACCGTTGGGCAATGAAAAAAATAATAATATTATGTTTTAAAATAAAAACCAAACCTCATTTATTTATAAATATCAACACTTATATATATTTTTTCACACTACAAACATATTCTTTAAACATGAATAATTTTTTATCTTCAAGTTCTTCTTCTTCATCCGATGATAATGATGATGCTTTGTTTATGCACACGTTCATGCTAACGACAAGCGAAATGTTGTGTCAAGAAGCCAGAAGTTCAAATGTCGAAAAGATGAGAAGAACTTCGATCAACATGGATCGTATCGCAGCAAACGAACTTTTGGTACGTGATTACTTTACTTCTGATAGTTTCTACAACCTATCGAAATTCAAAGAATGTTTTCGTATTAGTAGAAAACTATTCCTACGTATAGCTAGAGATTTGAAAAATAGCTATGACTTTTCTCAATTGAGATGAGATGCTAGAGGTACACATGGTTTTACTACAATACAAAAATACATAGTCGTACTTTGACAATTGTCATTCGACATAACCGCAGACACATCATATAAGTATTTCAAAATGTATGAGAGGACGGGTCGAAAATGTGCATGTTTTTTGTGAGTATGTTGTAGAACTTTACGGTGACATATATTTGCAGAAGCCGACTAGAAGTGATATTGAACAGTTGTATGTCGCACATCAAGCTAAACACGGTTTTCCAAGAATGTTTGGTAGCATTGATTGTACACTTTAGGAGTGGTCGAATTGTTCCAATGCATGGCGAGGTCAATTCACGCGAGGTGATCATGACGTGCTGACTATTATACTAGAAGCAGTTGCTTCACAAGACATATGATTTTGACATTTATTCTTTGGTATAGTGGGGTCAAACAACGAACTGAATGTGCTTGGAGCGTCTCTGATATTTAACGACATTCTGCTCGGTAAAGCTCCAAACATGTTATACGTTGTGAATAGACATGAATATAATTTTGGGTATTACCTTGGTGATGGGATATATATCCAGAACACGCTATATTTCTCAAGTCATACTAATATTCGACCGATGATAAATAAAAATGATTCAAGTTAGCAAAGGAATCAGCAAGGAATAATATGGAACAGACGTTTTAAGTCCTCAAAAGCAAATGACACATAATCAAACATTCGACACAATCATGGGATATGGCAAAAATTAACGAAGGCGCTGACTACTTGTGTCGTTTTACATAACATTATAATAGACGAATATGGTAGGGCTATTTGCAGGGGCGGTTCCACTATGGTGCCCATAGTGGCACCGACAACCCTGTTATTTTCGGACGCAATATAAAAAATTTCGACTTTTTCGTTTTTTTTTTTTTTTTTTGCTATTGTGTCACTGCGTAGAAAAATGTATCATTAGCAACACCTACTACGAAATCATGCGTCCGCCCCTGGTTATTTGTACGTATAGTCCGAACGATATATTTAATCCACCTGCACTAATACAAGTTACGATTTGACTGAACATATATGAGAAAAACAATTCAAACACAAAAATGAAAATGCCGACGAAGACGATGAGGACGGGGACAATGAGGACGACGACGAGTAGTATTTTCTATTTTCTAGTTTAATTTCTATGTTTTTATTAATAATGTATGTTTTGATTTCTATGTTTTTTTACTAGTAATGTAGGTTTTAATTTTTGATGTAATTTTTTTATTAGTAAAATGTTAATCTAAGTTTAAATTATGTTTTTTATTTAATCTATAGTTAAAAAACAAATATTAAATAAAAAGTATAAATGATGGGGAGTGGTAACAATTTTCAAATGTTAGTGGTGTGGTAGTAAGAATGTAATGAAGATGATGTGGCGCAGATGTGATATCATTTTTTTAATTAGACTGTAATAACCATACACTTAACCTAATTAGACGGGTCATCTTTTTTTGCTATTAAAGATGATGATAGAGAAGTGTTTAAAGATGGTGTGGCATTACCACTTTTTTTTTTTAAATCTCAATATTTTACTCTAATTTACGAAAAAATCTCAAACTACGAAAAAGTCCCAATTACCGGTAAAAGTGACGATTTGACCAATTTTTCCCGGTTTATCGGTTTCATTACTTACCCGGTTTTATTAAAGTCCCATTATTTTACCATAATTTACGAATAAGTACTAAATTATAATGAGACTTTAATGAAACGGGTAAGTATTGCAACCGATAAACCGAAAAAAATGGTTAAATCGTCATTTTTACCGTTAATTGAGATTTTTTTTGTAAATAAATTTTAGTTTGAGACTTTTGCGTAAATTAGGACGAAATATTATGAATTTTTCTAAGAATTCCCTTTGATAAAATATGGACCTGGTAGATTAAGAAAGGTGCTTGCTTCCAATTGGTTGAAAGCTATATACAGACTACACCATGGTTTTAGGCGTGGTTCAATAAATATATTGTTAATTACAAGACAGGTTTATATTTGAACTGAAAACGAGTTTTGGGACTTTTAAGATACCCTATCGTTATTGATGTAATTCAAATTAATTTAGTACAATACATATTTAAATCAAGAACTTTGTTGTCAAATTCATGGAAAATATGTTATATATGTGGTTGTAATTACACTTGTTAATGTTTAATGAATCAAAAACATTTGACATATAATTTTAGTCATTTTTATTTCTAGAACGACGTAAATTTTGATAAAAATACAAGCAAGATATCAATGAACAAAAAATCAATGGTAAGCAACGGTCTCTGTGGTTTGTCATATGGGTGACAAAAAAATCAATATAGCAAGATATTGGAAATTATCCCATATGTGAACAAAATTGTAAATTTGGTCTGTGGTTTGTTAAAAATTGGAATTTTGGTCCAAAAAATTTTAAAGTTGTATCACTCGTCCAAAAAATTTATTTTGTTGAAAGTTTGGTCTAAAAGCTTTTAAAATTTTCAAAATACTCGATTTAACCCCTGTTAATTTGTTTTATTCATTTTCCTTTATTACAAGAATTAAAAAGAAACTAAGAAATAAAATACTCTCTCTCTCTCTCTCTCTCAGACTACCACCACCGGCCTGCCACCACCACCAATTAACGCCGCCGCCACCACCATCGGTCACCGCCGCCGTCACGATCACCGCCACCACCCCTAGTCAACATTATTTGATAAACTCAAAGAAATCTCAAGAACTATCAGATTTGTAAACCTTCACCATCTCTCTATCTTCCTGATTAATACACACATACAAAGATGAAATAGATAAAGATCTAAAAACCATTTCTATATGAAGATTTGAACCGATTCAACACAAACATACACATACAAGCATCATATTATTTTTCCACAATTAATCTTGTGTTCATCTCATACATAAAATGTAGACATCAAGGAAAGAAATGTCAAAAATACACAATGGTTGAAGATCTGGACACATGCGCCACTCAAATCCCAATGGCCGAAATTACAGATGAAGGAGAAATAAAGCAATCATGGCCGAAGTTGTAGAATAAGGGAGACCCAGAGTAGTCGGTGAACGGAGTTGCATAAGGAGGGAGAAATAGAGAAGTTGTCGATTGATTATAGCGGATCTGTTCATCAGATCGACTGCGGCCGGTTCAAACGATCTCCTTCTCCCTTGATTTTCTAGTGGTGTTTAGGGTTCATCCTTTACAAGATCGACGGCGTATGGGGTCGAGTCGCAGCGGATCTGTTCGTCGGATCGACGACGATGGTAGGGTTTCAGAAGGTGGTGGAGGAAACGTTGAAATGTGGTAGCTATAAAAGCGGATTTGTTCGTCTGATCGACGACGACGCTAGAGGATCTGCTGAAAACCCTAAGGATAAAGAAGAAGGTGGTGGAGGCAATGTTGAATTGTGGTAGCAACGACTGATTAACAGCAAGAATGGCAAAGTTAGTGATGGTTTCTGTCAAGAATGGTGTTGATTTCTGGTGGAGAAGACGAACCGAGAAGGTGACGACGATTTGACGTTGGTTTCCGGTGAGAATGGTGGTGATTTCCGGCTATCTGGTGGTGTCCAACGGGATAAGGAAGAAAGAGAAGAGAGTGTGTGTGTGTGTTAGAAGATGAAGGGTTTAAGGTAGAAATTTTAATTTCTCTTTGTTTTTTTTTAATTCTAAAAATAATTAAGTAAATAAAAGAAATAGAAAAAGAAAATGATAAGGGCAAAATAGTACTTTCACAATTACCAAGGACCAAAATCGCAATCAAATTCTTATTTTGGACCACTGGTGCAACTCCAAAAAAATTTAGATCAAAGTCCCAATTTTTAACAAACCACAGGGACCAAATTTGCAATTTTGTCCATATCAGTGGAACTTGGGGGGAAGAAATTTATATGGGTTTATAAGGCTTCTTTTGCCTTAAGCCTTTAGATGTTTTAATGAAGATTAAGGGATGGCTAAGCTTAGATGCGTGCGGAATCGAGCCTATGACAACTGAACAAAAGATGCTATGTTTGCGAAATGACACGATTTAGCCACACTTTGTACGTTGCATCACGTTTGTGCAACTCATTGTATATCTTCAAAGGATAACGGATACACCTGAGGTCTAAGACAATCAAAGACCACACTCTTCTTAAATTAGTTCCCCTTTTGTCTGTCGACAAACATTTACCCTCCATCTGTCTTATCACTATCGATCCAATACCCTTGAAAATTCATTGAGACTCCAATCGAATCCCACTATAAAAATCATGCACAAGAGGATATGATTTATATGTAATAAAATTTCAGTAAGCAAACTCCAATAACCTCAAAAACACAGCCCCCACCTACTAATAAATTTAAAGGAATGAAATTGCTTTTTATTTTTCTCAAGATAAACGAATACAGGGAGCTCCTTATATAGGAGAAAAAGCTAAAAATTAAAAGCTAAAGATACGTATAAAGGTTAATAATTATCCTAACCCTTGTACAGCAAGAAACGAGTAAAAGAAGGAAACTAAAATTAATCTCAACACTCCCTCTCAAGTTGGACTGTGTAAATCACGAACACCCAACTTGCTGCAAAGAAACCGAAAACGATCCGCTCCCAAAGCTTTAGTAAATAGGTCTGCAGTTTGAAATTCAGAACGTATAGCACAAGGTTTAATTTCGCCATTAGTTACTCGTTCTCTGACAAAATAGCAATCCATCTCTACGTGTTTTGTCCGCTCATGATATACTGGATTGATAGCAATATGTCTAGCAGCTTCATTGTCACACATTAAGGGAGTTGCTCCTTCTTGAGAAGCATCAAAATCTTCAGCAAAACTTGTTTCATTTAAGTCCTTATGACTCCCATAATCCTTTCCAAACGGAAAAATATTTTCTACAAAAGTGGCATTACGACTAACATAGCATTTTTCTTCCTTTAAATCGAAAAATTTATATCCTTTTTGTCCCATTGGGTAGCCTAAGAATACACACGGTTTTCCTCTTTCACCAAACTTATCCTTCTTTCCAACGTTGTCATGGACGTATGACAGGCATCCAAACACCTTTAGATGATTGTAAGATGGGGTTTTTCCAAGTAGAATTTCATGTGGGGTTCTATTCTCAAGAACTTTTGTGGGTAACTTATTGATGATATATGTTGCCGTTAAAATGCAATCTCCCCAAAATTCTATTGGTAATGATGCTTGAAAACGTAGTGCCCTACCCATTTCCAAAAGATGTCTGTGTTTTCTTTCAACTACGCCATTTTGCTGTGGCGTATAAGGACATGAGGTTTCTAAAATAATTCCTTGCTCTCTATAGAATTCTATCATATATCTAGACTTGAATTCTGAGCCATTGTCTGTTCTAATTCTTTTAACTCTTGTGTCAAATTGTGTCTTAGTCATGTTACAAAAAGATGTGAGTAAACGCCCAGCCTTAGATTTATACCTCATTAAATAAACCCAAACTCCTCTACTATAATCATCAACAATTAACAAAAAATAGTGTTCTCCATTTATAGTAGCATTTTGGTACGGACCCCATATATCGACATGTATTAAATCAAAACTCTTTATTGTTTTAGAAAAACTAATGGGAAAAGGTAGTTTGGTTTGGTTTGCTCTAAGACATGAATCACAAAACTGATTACAATTACCTACATCTATTTGTTGTAACCTTTTCAATACTCCCTCTGAAGCGTGTCCCAATCTTCTATGCCAAATCATCTCTTTATTTAAAGTTGCCATCGCCACCCTACATTCCTTGAACGGCTCTAGATAGTACAATCCACCACGTTCCTTACCCGTCCCAATCAGGTTCCTCGAACGTAAGTCCTGTATATAACATGTTTTTGGAAGAAAGGTTAGTGAGCAATTTAAGTCATTCGAAAGACGACTTACAGTTGAAATTTGGAACATTCAACACATCTCTTAACTCAAAGTTATCTGAGAGATGTATATCACCTATATTTTCAATAGGGATAGATGTTCCATTAGGTATGGTAACAGAACTACTATCTTTACTAGTTTTGGGATTTTTTAACCATTCTTTATGTGGAGTTATATGCTCACTAGCCCCAGAATCGATAATCCAAGACTTTGGAGTTGTAATCTTACCAGTCATGTAAGCTTTTGGGTTATTCTTACCACTCATGTTGGCCTTAGGAGGGTTATCA
Organism: Lactuca virosa; assembly: GCF_052849685.1. Taxonomy (NCBI): domain Eukaryota; kingdom Viridiplantae; phylum Streptophyta; class Magnoliopsida; order Asterales; family Asteraceae; genus Lactuca; species Lactuca virosa. The sequence goes on along the minus strand of NC_136427.1, from coordinate 283,566,185 downwards.
CCAATTTTCGATGTCCTGAGCAGTCTCATAAGATCCTCATATTCTTCTTTTGTAATTGTAGGAGAGCATGTTTCTTCTACAACTACAGCTGCCTTAGCTTGCACCTTTTGTGTTCCAGCCTGGGTCTTTGCATTTGTGGATTTCGAGTTCCACCACTCCGGGTAGCCGATTAATTCAAAACAGCCTTCAACCATGTGACCAGTTTTCTGACAATGCGTACACCCTTTATCCTCGGTTCTTCTTTGATTTTCTTGTCTGATACTTGATTGTGGTCCAGCTTTATTATTTTGGTGAGGTGCGGATCTTCCTGTATTTTGGAACGCAGACGAATTGGAGTTGTAATTTCGTGCAGTTCCAATCTGGCGCTGCTGTTCATCTTGGCTAACAAGGTGATAAGCCGCATTTAAAGTGGGCAAAGGGCTGCTGCTAAGGATCTGGGTTCTTACAGCGTTAAATTCCTCATTCAGCCCCATAAGGAAATCGTAAAGATGTTCTTTGTCATGGAGTCTAGCAATCTCTTTATTGATTTCGCATTTACACCCTTTACAAGAACACGTGGGAATCTAACTTATGGACCGAATCTCATCCCACACACCTCTTAATTTTGTGTAGTATGAGGACATAGTCATGTTGCCTTGTTGTATGGTAGTGATAATTCTTCGCAATTCATACGCTCGTGGAGCGTTCTCTTTTCCAAACCTTTCTTTGAGATCAAGCCAGATCTCATGGGCAGTGACAGCATATTTCACGCTTCCTTTTATCTCCTTCTCCATGGTGCTCACAAGCCATCCACGCACCATGGCGTTACATCTCTTCCAGTTGCTCAAATCGGCTGAATCTTCTTGTGGCATGGGTAGGGTTCCGTCAACGAACCCGAATTTGTTTTTGGCATAGAGGGCATTCGACATCTCATTTTTCCAGTCACCATAATTTCCATCACGTAAGAGATTTTCTCCCACAAAGTTTTGTCCTGGATGGTCGGAACTCGCAAGAAAATAAGGAGAAGATACATTGAGTGCAGGCTTCTCTCCTTTGGACGATCCTGACGCATCCGAGCCTGTCATCACAGATGAATACTAGGATTATATTCCCAGGTTTTGCTCTGATACCATAATAAATATAAAGGAATGAAATTGCTTCTTATTTTTCTCAAGATAAACGAATACAGGGAGCTCCTTATATAGGAGAAAAAGCTAAAAATTAAAAGCTAAAGATAAGTATAAAGGTTAATAATTATCGTAACCCTTGTACAGCAAGAAACGAGTAAAAGAAGGAAACTAAAATTAATCTCTAACACCTACGGGTGACAATTCTCAACACAAACCCAATACGAAGACAAACGGGTTTGGGTTGAGTTTTTCTTATCCGCCAATCCGTTTATCATACGGGTTGTGTTCGGGCTTGCAAATAATTTTGTGGGTTGACATGTGACCCCGTTTATTTTATTACATTAAAAAAATGAAAAATATTTAGTAAATAAATGAGAGAGTAAAAACTAAAAAGGAAATATGTGAGATTTAGACTTTTTTTCATGTGACTCGCGAACCCGATTCAGGCCCACGAACATGAATTTGATTCACGAACCTGAATTTCACCTACAAAACTGTATAATTAAACAGGTTATGTTTATGGATAATCTGAGTAAGAGTTGAGCAAGACGACACAAATATTTATATAAATTGTGTCCAACTTAAGCTTTTGTGATCCGTCAACCCATCAACCTGAACACAACATAATTGTCACCCCACCCCACCCTAGGAAGCAACCATCGATATCCTAGATAACGGGTTTCAGTTAAAGAGAGTTTTTTTTTTTTTTTTAAACTTTTTTTTTCTTTTTTGCATTTTTAATTGCTTGATCTCTTATGCGTGTATAATTTGAATTTGGAATTCCTACTTTATTCTATGTGGTGTTGTGTCTATTGACCATATATTGTTGGAGAATAAAACTTATTTTATTCTCTATTGTAAAAATTATTCTATTCTTACAACAAACATCTATTGCAAGATATAGAAATTGACATGTCTTTTTGCAAAATGTCAAACACGTTGATATCTATGGAATCTCTCATTATCAACTTACGATGCTATTATAACACTAAGAGAAAATGTTCCATTGATATGTCGGGTTTGAACGACCAAAGAAGCAACATGATCTTATCCAAAGCTAATGTTTGGTAATTTTGATCAGATTAATCTCTCACAACAAAGACTACTTTTCCTTTTCGATCGTACGTGGCATACATTCAATTTGAACTTTTCTGTTGTGTTGCATCATACAAAATATTGACCACTGAGGTTCGGGTTCCCATCAAATCAGATAAAATCATTTTAAAAGTTAAACTTCAAAGTCATATTAGTAACAGTAATTTTCTTTTTCCTTTTCAAATATCAAATTAAGTATTAGCCTGTCAAGTGTCCTTCGATAATGGAATACAGTATTATACCTTTTCATTCAAATATAGAATTAAAGAATATGTTCTTAACTTTTAAATGTTATTGTCAGGTTTTGCTCATAAAATTAATGGAAAATTGTTAAAGATTTAATGGTAAAAATTACATTTCATCAATTACGATCTTTTAAGTTCTTTAAAACAAATTCAGAAATTTGAAGTAGACTTTTGACAATACAGAATGTTGATCGTAGTTGCACGTCTCTAGCCGCTACTATAAAATTGTGATGAAAACTGCTATGTCATCCGCTGTCTTATGCTATAAATCCTTTTAAATTATATTACCTCCGTTCTGTATTTACTGTCCATCTTGATTTTTGAAGTCTTTATTCTTCAACTTTGATATTAAATATTTTTATTTGTATGATAAACTACTTAATGAAACTTATAACAATGAAAAGACATTTAAAACACAATCTATTCATATATTTTGCATCAAGTATTATACATCAAAATCAAAAATATCTAAGATCAAAGTTGAACAATAAAAACTTCAAAAATCAAGAGTGGAAAATAAATATGAGACGGAGAGAGTATGTTTTTTTTTTTGGAAAAAAACTGTTTGTTTCTTGTTTTTGTTGTAAAAATAGCCATTTAGTTATATATATTACCGCCCTAAATACCCATCTTCTTCCTAACTTTCCTCTTCATTATCTGTAACTTGTGTTTCCTCTTATTCAAAAGGAAAAATGATGATATGCTTTGGACTTGAAGACATACATGAAAAAGATTTTTTTGGATTTATCCAACATTTGGGTCCAATAGCAACTTCATTGGATGGGTTGATCCATAATTGTACCCTAGACCAATGGTGATATGTTTTGTACTTCCCTCTAAATGGCCTAGAATGTGTGGAAAGGGGGCTGATTTTGTTACCTATTGTATTGTCTTTTTTTGTTAAAAAATAAAAATCAATGCTTGTAAACCTTTATGACGATGTAATTGTTTAAGTTGTAATGAAATTTGTTTTAAAGTTTATCAAAGTAATAAATTTGGAACTAAGATGAATGGTGTATCAGTATGACTGTATGTAGTATGTGCCTTGAAAACATATGTAGAAGTAGAACCCTATCCTAAAAGGTAACAAAACGACATTCCCTTTCATCAATTTCATTCAAATCCCGAATCAGCACATAATTTGTAATATCATACATAACATAACTATTAACCACAAAATGAAAATATGATACACAAGACCTCATTATGCTACAACTTTAAACCCGAAAAAATAAATAAATAAAACCCTGAACCTTTATCGGTTTATCCTATGTAGTTTTTTTACCCGAAATAAATAGAACAACAAGTACTTTGCTTTCAAAAAAGAAAAAAAAAATCACCTGGGCAGATTTTTGTCACATGTCAAAACTCTATAACTTGCATGGGGCCCTTCAGCCGTATCCCTAACTGCCACACGCCACCCAATGGCCTTCCCGATTTCTTCAAGTTCATCCATAACCGAAACCGAATCACGAATGTACGCACGTCCCCCAGGTCTCAAAATTCTATCCATCTCAACCATTATGCTACTAATATTGCATCTAATAATAATACAAAACATTCACATTAGTCTATTTATTTTCACAATTAACCAAAAAGAAAAATTATGGTGGTGACTAGTAAAGTAGTAAGTACCTTTTTTGCTCAATTGAGAAGAGGCCAGCTGCATGTAACAGATCATATGTTCTTGGGTATGTATCAAATGGCTCACACCTGTCCTTTCAGATAATCAAGATTAGGGAACATGACATATTTATTGAATATTTTACAAGCATTTTATAGTTTTATACCAATCATGCATAACTCCAATGAGTCCACGATCATAGATGACAGGTAATGTATTTGGACCACTAACAGGAACGACATTCATCACCCAACAATCTAGTTGATTGCCGATTAAGGCGGCTGCAAAACTGCAAATTAAAAATGGTATTAATGAAGAGTTATACAAATGAAAGAAAAGTTAAAAAGACGGAAATACCCTCCGTAGCCGGCTCTCATGTCCATCACGTTTCTAAGTTTGTATGTATTCCAGCGTAAAGCTCGTACATAGCTTTCTATTATTTCTTTCCAGTATTTTGATTCCGCTTTAAAAAGATCATTTCTTGACACGTAGGCATCAAGTTTTAAGCTTTGGAGTCTTGCGGGTGGATTATTTAATCGATCGGGCCAATCGGTAATATTTGCTCCGGATCCATCTTCTGGTAGTCGAGAAATACATGGCTTTAAGTCAACATACCTTAAAGTCAAAATAAGTAACCATGGTCAGGTCAACTTTGATCTTGATCAAGAAAAAAAAAAAAAAAAAAAAAGAGAAAAGAAAAATACCAAACATCGTCTGGATCGTCTTTTTTATCACATAATGGTGGTAGGGTCCCCAATTCGCGACTTAAATAGCAAGTGTTGTTAAGTGGTTTTTGCCATATAGCAATGTACCCCTCTTTCTTCACAAGATTCCAGCATAGACGAGTTGTAAGGTTCATCATCTCTGTGAGTATGTATAAAAATGAAATTAAACAAAAAAAAGATAAGACAAAATTTCACAATTTGATAAAGTTTATAATATTATTACCTTCCCATTGTTCTTCAAGAAGTGGTTCGTGTTTATAAACAGGCTGTGCTGCCCAAGCAAAATACCCTCCTGATCTCAGCAATCTGTTGACCTCAAGTAGCAAAATCCCATCTTCATCATGGAATGTAAACAAGTGAAAGAAATTAAAGTATGCCCAGATTGATTGTTATTCAATAAGAGAAATGAATTCATTACCATCACGTGTCCAATTGACTCTACATCTTGAGCAATGAATCAAGTCAAAAGCTTGACTTGGATATAAAAGTCGCCTTGTTGCAAAAGCTGCTATCATTGCAGGGACACCACGTTCAAGTGCAAATTGGATCTGGTTCTCATGTACATCTTTTGGGGCAACAGACATGGTGAGTACATTTCTTGAATATAGATATGCACCAAAACTTGCTACACCACATCCAACATCTAATGCAACACGGGTATGATTTCCAAATGCAATTTCAGGGATCATCTATACATATATACCAGTCTGTTAATTTTCATTATAAATAATGTCAATTTGGCAATAGGAAGATGAAACAAGAGTGGGATTTGTTTATTGTTATTATACCTGTGAAATTTGATCCAAGTACTGGTCTGCACCATGAATGAACTGTGTGCCACCTCCAGGAAACTTAAATTTATCCTTGTCTACAGTGATCCAGTTTTGACCACCCTTGTATTCAGCAAGCTGTGCATGTGGGACATTACTGTACCACACCTGTATTCAAGTGCAAAACAGACGAATATCCTTCATAAGCATTGAGCATAAACAAAAAGAAGATGGAAACAGAAACAGAAACAGAGATCGCATGTGAAATTGTATTTAGATTCACAGCATGTTATGCAAATCAGAAAACGAACGAATAAGATTACCTCATCACGACTTGTTGGCCAAGGAATGGGGGCTTTGTAACCCTTGGGAGGTGGTACCAAGCAATTCAATCCCTTATCTTTCTCAGGGCAATGTCGCTCGAATCTCTCCCCTTTCTCAGTTGATTTCAACTCCTTAATCGCATCCTCATTGTCCAAACATGGTATATACTCCCTCATACTCACCGGACAAGTCTCAAACTTTAGAACCCTAACAGTCCCTTTATCATCTTCCACCACTTTCGTTTCGTTATTACGGTTCTCTACCACATCGGGATCATACTCCCCTACCTCAAACTCATCCCTCATCACCCCATTCTCATCCACTACACCTAGCCTCTGCACCGCCGGCGGAGGCGGAGGCGGCGGAGAAAGCAATGGTTGTGGTGGAATTGCAGGTAACGTATGATCTGCTACTGTTTCTACCTCTTTTGTGTCGTTGATTAAAGACTTGATATCAAAGCTTTTGTTATAGTTTGGCGAAATTGAAATCGAAGGGATTTTTCCATTTGTGTTGGAGTTCGAACTGAAAAAGATCAATTGCTGATAAGTATCATCGGACCAATGCTTACCTAAGTAGAAAAAAGCTAGCGCGACGAAGGCAAATCCAGCAGTTTTCACAAAAATTGGCGATTTTAACGAACCAAATCCCTTCATCTTTGTAAGCATTATCCTCAGATCTAAGCCCCTCCCCTACCTGTGAGTTTAATACATGTAAACGTAAACTAAAAGCTCAAAGATCTATGCGTGTGATGAACGCTTTTTGGTCAACATAATCTAGAGCTTCGACTGTGCCATCAATTCAGTGAAGTGTTGAAGTCGCTTTCCCTCTCTTTCTCTCTCTCCTTCTGTATAATATTTGTATATATATTTCTGTGTCAATGGTCAATGAAGTGCCTTAAACGACGCCTGAATGTATGTATAGGTGTCTGTGCATATGTGATTTTGATCCCGCAGCGTAGCTCTCTGTGTAGTGCCAGGAAGACGAAGTCGAATGGCGAATGAATCCGCTGGGTGCATCAACATTAAGAAGATCGCATCTAGATTAGCTAAAAACAAACTAATCATAATTATTAATTATCAACTAGATTTATACATCGTGGACCCCGAAACTCTTACTACTCCTCATTTAAGGCCCTTTAGTTTATTGCTTAGGCCTTAGGACTTAGGAGTGTTTAAAAAAATAATACTATAATTAAATAATTGGTTTATTAAAGTAGATGAAAATAACTTCATATTAACCTCAATAATTAATTACATATTTTTCTTCACATTTTATTATTTTGATTGTATATATTGAAAATCAGTTTTTATTATTACTTGTTCAAGTAACATCTTTGCATTCATTCAAACATCCTTTAGTCTTTTTATTTAGTTATACAGTTTTTTTAGGTTTTTAAATGGTTTCGATTAGGTTGGTTGAAGATCCATCTCTAAATATTATTAAAAGAGAACCTTAAATTATAAAATGAAGAAACAAGGGCTCTTGATTATATTTCACTCCTTTAGTCTCCACCTAGGATCATTTTGTTGACATCATCCTAAGTCAAAATATACACGCGCCTCAGAATAAAACTTCCTTCTTACAATTCATTCCTAATTTCATTCTTAGGTTTTCTCTCCACACAATCAGCCAAGAGCTATCGACATCCCCATGAGACTCAATAGATATGATCCCTAACCCCTTCCTTCAATCGATACGCGTAACCCCATCGATTTCATATATACATCGAATCGATCCTATGTGTTCTTCCTCTGTTGAAACAACTTGTCTACAGGAACTTATTTTCTTCTTCTTTTTCTCTTTCTTTCTCCAATCCATCAATGGATGTAGATGTGATCGATTGGAAGGATCCTCTTGTTGATGATGAAGCTTGGTTCTACCGCCCTGGTGTTTTTTTTTTCTTCTGTTCTTATCATATGCAATGGATTGATCCATTGATTTAATGTTAATTTATTGGATTCCATTGCTTGAAATTACTATATTCTTACAGGTTTTAAGTTTTATGTCATGGATTAAGTTTTCTTAGATTTGATGATGTTTCTCATAAGTCTAATTTTTGCAAATTCGTTCATCTGGTAACTAATCCCATGATCGAATACACATATATCATTGGTCATGTATTAATTGTCATATACTTTGTTACTTTTTACTCTCGGAGAATATTTTTATGGTTGTTGCATTGACAAATTAATGTCATTACTAGCTTATATCAGTGTGAAATTCCCATCTTGTAGATCTACCACTCTGTTTGAAGATACCAACTTTTAGAAGATAAGCAATTTATGTCATTACTTTCTTTTTGCAGGTAGTTCAAAGACTGGCAAGCACGGACAAGCCAAATGTCATTTTGTTGCCATTGATATCTTCAATGGAAAGAAGCTTGAAGATATCGTTCCCTCTTCCCACAATTGTGATTTATGTTTTATGAATTTTACAACATATTTTTCATCTTTTCTTTGTTTGTGCTTTTATATTTTATAAGGAATATAATATTTTCTTGGGTTTCAGGTTCCACATGTCAACCGTGCTGACTACCAACTAATTGACATTTATGAAGATGGATTCGTATATGTCACTTATCTTAATCATTTCCCCTTTTACTTTCTTTGGTTTATATTTTGTGTGTATTTTATAAAAAAATAGATTTATTATAGGTGAGTCTGTTGACTGAAAATGGTGGCACTAAGGATGACCTCAAGCTTCCAACCGATGATAGTCTGCTTATACAGGTTAGTAATTAGTAATTAAACATGGAAAGTTCACTTGAAAATTTTAAAATATAATTTATATAAATAATAAATTTTGTTTAAAAATTGTGCAGATTAAGGATGGATTTGTTGAAGGAAAGGATCTTGTTGTTACAGTGATCTCACTCAGCTATGCTATACTAGGTGATTCGATTGCAGAGAATAATCTGATAAGATTATTTAGATTATGCATTTTTTTTTATTTGAACATTCGACTCTTCTAAGCCTGCTCATGGTTTTGGAATTGTTTTTTTTGTAATTTATTTTTTAATCGTATTTTGTTTTTTTTCAGTAAATGCATACATAATATGACAAAATAAATAAGCTTTAAAATAGATTATCCATTGTAGATGCTCCTTTAAGCCGCTTACAACATATCAATTAACAAACTGACCCCCTTTTTTTCTTGAATGATAATTTTCACCACCCAACACTTATTCCAAAACCATTCACCACTTTTCAAGATTCCAAATACCAATTACAGAATTCAAAAAATTACAAGAGAGTATTACCTATATTTAATATTTTCAAATAAACACAATTTATACTCTAAATCTTCCAATTCATATCATCACACACACAAAACTATAAAGCCAATAATGGCTTCCAAAATCTTGAAAAAAAACAGTCAACAGTCATCTTCCGGCTAGCCTCCTGCTTCTTCTCAATCCTTTTGATGGTGTTTGGTCAATAAATCTTTCAAGGCTCTGAATCTGATAATGTTCTTCTTCATAATCACTTGCATCATCTAAAATCCATCAAGTTCCACCATTAGAAGGATACACAGGATCCCCCCCCCCCCTCTCCCTCTCCTCTTTGTTACCGGACATCATACACAAATATTAAAAATATATATATATATATATATTTTCCTTCTCTTTTTTCTTATTATAATTTATAAACCAACAATTGTAATATAGAAAAATATTTTTAATATTTATTACCTCCATGACATGTCCATAAGATCACTAGAACCTTCCACAACATCTCTTCTACCAAATCTACTCGATCTTGCAGAATTTGTAAGGTCATTTTGGTCATTTTGAAGAAGATGATGCTTGTTCTTCCGAATTCTTGAAGAGCCTATGTTAGACTCTTTTAATGGTGTTGTATTAGCAGTGTTTGTATCATCAAATTTGAAGCTTTTACTGATGGATTTAAGCATTCTCATTTGTGACATCCCCTAATTTCTCGGCCAGAAAATACCGATTTAATTTATGCTTTTTAAAATAAAATCAGAGAAATCTTTTCAAAAGATGTTGTGGAATTGGTCCCCAAACAACATATGATAAAAGTTTATCAAAACCCTTCATTAAGAAGGTATATATTTTCCATATATATCAAAACCTCGGGATGTCATGTTCCGATACAGATCAAAAGCATAAACAAGACATTATAAGCCTTACTACAGTTATTTACAACTACTGGCCTATAATCCAAAAATCTCACGTCATCCTCCGACTATGCTCGGGGTCCACTACCTGTAATCATAAAAAAACTGAGTGGGTCAGGCTTGGGAGCCTGGTGAGCATATAGGGTTTTAAACCCACAATAATAATAAACTTATTAAATTCATCAATCAATAATAACCCTGATTACCCGTTCCCGTTATCCTCACTTTACGTCCCTAAACACTTTTCACAAGGGACCTAGCCTAAAGAATATCATCGGGATGGACACTACTGCTAAGGGGTTTCCTTAGCCATACATGTCCTAAAGGCAACCATGAGGGGGATTGGAGTACAGCGAATAAACACCCAAGTTCATTAACACCTACAGGTTGCGGACCTGCTAATGTTTCCCACTGGACTGTCTAGAAAGTCCGTGGTCGTCATCCAAACTCCGCTAGATGACTGAATCACAAATCACATCGAGGCCTCTCATCACTTTTATTTTATCACACATCACTATCTACCCATGTTCTACCCAACATATTTGTAGATAAAAATACTTATACAGTTTAAAACTTGTATAAAACATCAACTCAACAGTCACCTCAAATAAACAATTAATATATTTACACATAGCACGTATTATAAGGTAAATACTTCATATCTATGTGTAAAATGAAAGTGACTATACACTCACTTGATTTAATGAAAATCGGGCAGCAATTCGTTTCCTAAAAACGATCGTTTCTAATAAAACCGGGAGTTTTATTCAGAAACCGGGCTCTGCGAGGGTCGGGCTTCGAAACCGAAAAGATAAATTTTTCGGGCTTCTCGGGCTCTTCGTGGCGTATTCCGGGGGTTATGATCGATACCGGGGCTTTGGGGGATGCTAAGATGAAGAAAATATGAAGAAAGGGGCTAAATATGGCAAAATTCCAAATCTAACCGGGAAGGCTCGCATACCCCTTCTATTTATAGGGATCCGAAGTCGGTTCCGGTGGTGGGGTCCGCAGGCGAGGGTCCACAGGTGGCTGCACGTGGGCTGCGCATGCGAGGCCTCGGTGTCGCCTCCTGATTGGACCGCGGCCTAGGGTCCGAAGCAGCGAAGAGAAGACACGTGTTACCATCTGCGAGGTTCGGAGGCTAAGGCGGTGCGAGGCTCGGACCAGCTGCGAGCTTCGGATTGGGCCTCCCTTCGGTCGAATCAGAATCCGACACGCGGCTACTGTTCATGCGAGGGAAGGCGACACGTGGCTCGCATGACTCACCAATTTCGGACACGTGGCACTCTTTCAGCGAAGGTGACGTGGCCGAAGCCACCTATGCGAAATTTCTCGGTTTTCGCGCCAAAACTTCTAAAATCCATAACTTTCGCATACGAGCTTCGTTTTTGACGTTCTTTATATGCACGCGTAGGTAAAATTACGCTCTACAACTTTCGTTTAGACTTCGTTGGCTAATTTTGAATTTAATTTTTATATTATTATTTTTAACAGACCGGGACATGAAATCCGTTAAAAATTCATAACTTCTTCATCCGACGTCCGTTTTCGTCATACTTTTTACCGTTGTGCTACTAATGACGAGACCTTCGATTCTCGTTTAGGTCGTGTCGGCTAAAACTCACTCGATCTAAAATTCGAGTTTTTAGCTGTCTACTGCTAAGCTGAAACTTTGAAAAATCATAACTTCCTCATACGAAGTCAGATTTGGGCGTTCTTTTTATACTTACTCTCGGTTTAACGAACACTACGAGTTTCGTTTAGATCACTAAGGCCAAAAAGTAGTTTATCGAAAACTCACTTTTTACGACATTCGGCCCCGTGCCGGTTTGTCGCGAAAGTTCGACAAGTCATAACTTCTTCGTTATAACTCGGATTTCGGCATTCTTTATATATCCGTAATCCTTGTCACGCCCACTACAAGTTTCTTAATAGATATCGGCTTTATCTAAAATTTAATTTTTGACGCTCATTTTTATTCTTAATTAATTAAGCCCTAATAATTAAGCATAAAACACATAATATTCACATAATTCCTTTTCATTTCTTCAAAATGAGTTACAAAGGTTAACCTAGACTATAATGTTAATATTAATGCCTAGCCTAGAAACACGGGCATTACATCATTCCTCTTTCTCTTTCTCTTTCTCTTTCTGTATCACTATTCCCTTGAGGGGTACCATATTTCTCTTTCTGTATCACTATTCCTGTAACACCCATAAAATTCCAGCCAAATTAAAACTTTTTAATATATTTTAAAACCATCAAGTTATTATAGTTTGTTTTCAAAATGGTTTAGACATCAGAGTATCCCCAGAATCAATTCATAAAACGATAAAATAAGAGGAGCTGTACGATCACGCCTTTGCCTTCCTGCATTCATCTGATGTACCTGAAACAATAAACTGAAACTGTAAGCCCGAGAGCTTAGTGAGTTACCCCCAAAATACCAACCTCAAATAACCATAATCATATCATATCAACAAATACAGAACATCATACATAATGAGTCGTCAGCCTGATTGGACCGCCTCACAGGCCTTTAGTATATCTGGACTGCTCTCCGAGCCTTCGGCACGTCTGGACCGCCTCGCAGGGCCTACAGCCTATCCGGACCGCTCGCCGGGTATGTTGGCCTACAGCACAAAGCAGGACCGCCTCAATCCAACCCCCAATCAAACAAACATGTGCACATAAATATCATACGCTAGCTCATTTCATATAACAGTCAAACCGATCTAACAGATCACCAATCATAACAACATCCCAATAACCGGGATACAGACCTAACCGGTCACTAACATAGCATCATCCTATAACCAGGACAATCATGTGCACATAGACATCATATAACACTAGCATGTATATATATAACAGTCAAATCGATCTAACAGATCACAAAGCATGGCAACAATCCTATAACCAGGATATCGACCTAACAGGTCACTAACATAGCATATCACCATCCTAACTACCAGGGTATAAATCAGTAAGCATAACATGCAATAATCCGAATACAATCCATAAAGGGCCGGCCTTGGTGCCTTAGACCCTGTTGATATAGTGAGGAGAACTCACCTGGCACTGCTGAAGTCCCGCGGATAAAACTCCAACTACTGGTTGACAGCTTCCCGGACTGTCAACATCAAACAACACCCAATTAATAATTGGGTTCCAAGCCCAAAGTCCAACTCACACTACAAAACCCAATAGTCAAGTAATGGGCCAAAGCCCAACACATGGCCTAATTTTTCAAATTGGACCCAACCCTTCACATGGGCCTTACCCCTTAGGCCCAACCATCCCTCCTGTTCCAAACACTTGGCATACTAATGGCCCAATCTCTCATAACCATAAAGGCCCAGTTATGGCCCATCTATGGCCCAATTTTCCAAATGGGGCCCCAGTCCTCACATGGGCCTTATCCTAAATCCCATCTAATTATTTTGGTCCATTAGCTTGTTCTTGGATAGCCCATCAATAGTCCAATCGCTAAGCCCAATAGGAAGGCCCAACTCTAGGCCCAAGTGAAAATAGGGCTTTCACATGAAATGATGATTAGGGTTAAGTGTTTCTTACTTAACCCATTAAGGACTTAATCCATTAAGGACTTAATTCATTAAGTCCATTATTGTCTTAAGTTAGTTTGCCAATGATTATTATTTAATATCTCAAGTTATTAAATAATCTCGTGTGTGTCCCGGTAAATTCTCAAAATTAAGGTTTTAAGCCATTAAGATTTTCCAAACCCAAATTAGGGTTTCCTACCCAATACTAGCCCATTCGTCAACAGGTTGGGCTTTTAGGTCACTTTGGGCCTCATTGGGCCCATTAAGATTTTATTAAGTCAATTAGGGCTTTATTGGGCCCCATTAAGCCCACTAGAGTTTCATTAATCCCATTAGGGTTTCAAGCATCCCAACGAATCAATACCACAATGCAAAGCACACCGCCACCCGACACGGCGGCCGGTGGCGGTAGGAGACGGCAGCCACCACCTCACGGTGGTGGTTAGGGTTTTCTTTTCCATTATTTCACTTTGGTTACAAATTACAATATTACCCTCTTAACACACACAACCAATAAAACACATACTAATTACACACACACAGTCGCACCGTGGCGGCCGGTGGTGGTAGAGGGTGGCAGCCCTAGCTTTTCAGCCTCACAAAACACACACACCCACATCCGGTATCAAAATATACTCCAGCCACCCACCTGGCGGCAACAACAGCGATAACAGCTTATTAGAGGCGGCAGCCACCATCTTATAGTGGTGGTGGTGGCCTTCTTGTGAAATTCGGCCAAAAACCACAGCCAAAACCACATACACACGTCCTTCTGTTGCGAGAAAGCTCAGCCACCCACCTGGTGGCGCGTGATGATGGAAACAACGACCCTAATGGCCGCAACCAAGACTAACGGCGGCGGCGGACGGTTGCATCATTGGGACCCAACAACAACTAATTCGACTGGTCCTTCCCACGACCCCAGCATCAGCTCGAACCCTCGTCTCGAGGTCTCCAGTGCCCCACGGGAATTCCTCTGCTGTTCACGATGTCCAACAGTGGCGGTGGGGTACCGCGAACCATGAGCAACAGCAACGATGGCATGAACGGAAACCTCCCGGCTGAAGCAACGCCCTAGCGGTGGTCTGCGTCCTCGGCCACAGGAGACGGTGGCTGAATGTCTCCAACGATGGGCACAGTGGCGGCGGCAACACACGTAAATGGGTTTCCCGGCGGTCCTCAATGCCACCATCAAGAGTTTTGCGGTGGTTTGCGACTTCGACTACAGTGGGGAGGGGAAGGGGGTGTAGCACTGTCGGAGATCGGAGAAAAGAGGAGTGATGGCGGCTGGAGGGACTGGAGGCGTGGAAGGTGGCGGCCGCAACAAGCTATTAGGGTTAGGGTTTAGGTTACGGGGTGGCGACGGCTTTATACCCTCTACATCCAAACTTTGGCCCATAATGCCACTCTTAGTCCCTCCTTCCTTATTTTCTTTCAAATAAATCCTTAATTTACCATTTAAACCCTCACTCCCTTAATTCTTTCCAATATAATCCCAATAGTTACAAAACAATCCCTCCTCTACAAATTATTCTCAATTAAGATCCATAAATTACCATTTCCACCCTGGCTTCAAGAACCCTTCCCAGGATAAGTCCGATATTTACTTTTTATCCCTCGAAAATCAAAAGTTAATCATTTGCTCCCCGAAACCAATACCCCACTAATTATTATCTGATTTTGGACTATAATAACATATAATAATAATAATAATCGCTTCTCGGGGTTCCGGGTTTATTATAAAATTATTATATTTTAAATGGGATGTTACAATTCCCTTGATGGTAAATTGATTTTTCCATGCTTCTACCTAATTTCTGTCCTAATTGATTGAATTGCCCAATTTGCTTTGTTCTTTATATTCTTCATCTCTTTCTGTTACATGCTAGATAGAGTTTTTTTCTTATTTTTTTGTGGATTATGGTTGTAAATATTTTATGTTATTAGGTTTGCTTTTGACTCTTATTCTATGTTTTAATCTCTTTTTTCACACTCAAAAAGTGTGTGTGCATGTAGCTTGATAAAATACGGTACTCCTTGAGAAAAGATTGAATATCTAATTCTTCATCTTCTAGATATGAATCACAAAAACCAGTTCCCCTTCCACTGATGGCCAACAAGTAATAAAATTACTTATATACCTTTTGTTCTAAGCATTACTTGCTTAACTATATTCAGAGTGTGAAATGTATGCATATACCTGTAGCTTGACAAAATATGGTACACCTTCATGTTTATATTTTCTTCTGATTTGATCAAAATTATCAAATGCTGTTTTTCTTTTATAAATTGTTGGTCCGTGTCATTGAAATTGTCACCCATATAGCTTCTACCGTTCTGCACCATCAAAGTTCCCAAAAAAATGTGTTGTACTTTGCATAGCACGTAAAAAGATCACAAATTTTATAAAAAATGATGGCTTTATGAAATTGTTTCACATTTGAACTTTACCTTTACTCGGTCACAAGAATTTGTGAAAGAGTGGCTGATATTAAAACTTGAGTTCAAGCCATGAAATGTCTAACCACTTTCTCAGAGGTTGTGGGCCCAGGTTTTATCTTCGAAAGGGTAAGTAAGTTTATCAAGTTGTGTGTTATTCCAATTCAATAATCTGACATTAAATATGTTTAATTTGTTTATTTTGTAGATGTTCAAGATAATGAAAGAGCACAATAACTTTCCAATTTCAAGATTTTGTTTTATCTTGTACTTCAATTACCAGGTTCAATAATGTTAGGTTTAGTGAAGAGTTGCATTGGCAAAAAATTCACAAGTGAATTTGGGGATCTAATTGCAGTAAGTATTATTTTTATCCCCCCCACCCCCACCCCCCATGTTTTTAGTTAAACTAATCACAATTTCAGCAACTATATAAATATATTTTTTATCTATTTGTATTGAAAAGGCTCATATATTTTCTTGTATAATCACAAAAATGACCAAAATAGGTGGTTTCATTTGACAAATTGGCGACCGTTTTAACCTTTTAACAAAATGACCATCAAATTCGCAATTGGTCAATTGCAAATCATGAAATTGCTTTATCAATGGTCCCCACCATCGATTTTGGTCATTTTTGTGATTATATTTCCTAATATTAATAATATTTATTAGTTTTTTTATAGGACATAGCACTTGATGCAACAACAGTTGGTGTTGATCTAGGCCAGGGACTAAGAGAAGTAGACATAAAAATACATCAAAGTTGAAAAAATCCTAGGAAGGCAATTAAAAGATTCCAAAGTCCTAAAAGGTGTTATGTTCAACAAAGACGTTGTCTTCCCTGGAAAAATGTAAAGAAAAATCATAAACCCACGTGTCACTTTACTCGATTGCCCTCTTGAGTACAAAAAAGGAGAGAATCAAACAAACACAGAGTTAGTCCGAGAAGAAGACTAGACGGTTTTGTTAAAAATGGAAGAAGATTATATCATGAATTTATGCGCTCAAATACTCAAATTTAAGACTGATTTGGTAATTATATAAAATGGACTTAGTGATTTAGTGTGTCATTATTTAAGAAAAACGGGAATTAGTGCAATTAGGAGATTAAGGAAAATTGATAATAACAGGATTGGAAAGGCATGTGGGGCTGTTATTGTAAATAGGCCAGATGAACTTCAAGAATCTGATGTGGGAACTGGAGCTGGACTTTTTGAAGTGAAAAAGATCGGTGATGAGTTTTTTGCTTATATTGTTGATTGTCAAGATCCGAAAGCGTGCACTACTCTTCTTAGAGGTGCTAGGAAGGATCTTTTAAATCAAGTAGAGAGAATTTTACAGGTTGGTATTTGACTTTTTAGTTTTTTTTCCAAAAATAAATTTGGTATGATGGAATGAAATTAAAAAGAATGGAATGAACAAATAGGATGCAATGTTAGTGGCCTTATGAAGCTGCAGCAGTGGCATTTGAGGCAATACACCGAACCTTGGCACAAAACTGTGGTGGCATTGTCATTAGAGCAATGACTTCTCTTCATGGAAATGCAAGAAATATTTTCTAATTTACATTTTGGTCCCCATTTATAGTTGTTTTTGCAATTTTAGTCCCAATAAGTTTTCTCTTGCAATTTTGGTCATTATTTGAGGGTTTTGTAATCTTTTTGATCCATGTTCCAAGTAAAATGACTTTGTTCAACTTACTTTTACAATTCTGGTCCTTATTTAAGGGTTCATAACATTTTTGGTCCATGTTCCAAGTAAACTAACTTACTGTGGTCCATGAATATGCCTAATTTTTTCCATTTTGGTCCCAATTTTTTACTCATTTACTCATACTACTTGGAACTTAGACCAATAACGTTAAGAGAACCTTATATAAGGGCCAAAATTGCAAATAAAACTTTTTGGGACCAAATTTGCAACAATCAACTATACTTAGGGGCTGTTTGGTAGGATCTGAATTTTTAAGGTCTGAAATTTTAAGAGATCTGAATTTCTAAGAGGGTCTGAAATTTTAAGATCTGAATTTTTAATATGTTGTTTGGTTGGAACCTCTGAATTGTTGTGCTGAATGAGAAAAATGACCATTATACCCTTATGTATCATTTCTTTCAATTACAACATTATATTTTTAACCTTTTCTTTATTAAGACAACATACTTTGGAAGTATAATGCTACTTCTTGTTACAGCATTCTGACCATGTTGCACAACATTAGTATCATAGTTTAACAATAGATTATCTAGATATGAATGCAAAATAAAGTGCAAGCATGTAAGGTACAAGGAAATACATGGCTCAAACAAGAATATTGATATCCAAATCTAAACAATGATCCTAATAAACAATAAAAGAGACAACTAAACAATTTGGTTCAGTACAGATCCACATTCCAATCATAAGAGCTTCGTCTTCTTGGCATAATCATCAACTATGTTTTATCACTACAATCTAAAGAGGAAAAAGCTTTTTTTGAATTAAAAAAAATCTCCTGAATTTGATTGAGAAACAAAGACTATAACTGTAATATAATCTTGAAAGTGTCTTCTTACACTTCCCTCGATTAATTAACCAAAACCCCAGACAAATCCAAAAGAAGGCTACAGCTCTAGAAAAATACATCTACAACTCTGATAATCAAGTTTTAGGGCATCTGATTTTAGGAATAAAAAAAGTAAACAACATCTATATGAATTGATAATCGATTTTTAGGGCAAGAAAGAAAAAACCTTACCTAGAATGGGCAATGGACTAACCACACACTGCTGAACGTTGGCTTGAAAACCAGATAAGATATGGACATCTGTTGTGTTCGAACCTTAAAAACTTGTTGAATCGAACGACAGGAAGAGAAATCGAAGTTTGAAGATCGAACAATAGATGGAACGGAATTGAAGGAGGGAGGCGGCAACGGTACTAACGGAAGAAGGCAGCGACAGAACTGGCAAACGGAGGCGAAGATGGAATTGGCGGACAGAGGCGGCGACGATAATTGTGGACGGCGACGGTGACGACATGAGGATGGAGTCGGTTGAAGCTTTGAGCGAAGGAGACATGTAAAAGGGCTTTGGCAAAGGGGCAAGAGAGGAAACACGTTCATTTTTTTTCTTTCAGATGTATCTCCGTCTCTGAATTTTTAAGAGGATTTAAAAAAATTAAGAGGTTTTTTTTAAGAGCCTAACAAACAGTCTATATCTAAAAATTTAAGAGGGTGCCTCTTAATTTTCTAATTAAGAGGCAAACAAACGGCCCCTTAGGGACAAAAAATAAATCATAAGGTTCTTAGTGATGGTCTATTTGGCATGGTGTGTGCAGTTGAAGACTTTGGTTTTAGACACCTTAAATTAAAAGCTTTAATTGACTTTATTTGCTACTAGAAATTCCACCATTAAACTTATTGGCGCATTACACAAATTTGTTGGTCCTGATATCAAAACATTCTTGTCGGATGTCAAGCCTGCCTTCTTAGTGTGGTAGAGTCAGAGTGTGAAAAAATCCTTTTGAGGTTTGGCTGTTTGACCATGTTTGCTTTTTCTGCTCTTTTTTATATAAAATGTTAGGTATTTAATTGTTATTTCCATCAGGGGGCGGTTGCATGGGTTGCAACCATCGCTTCAGTGAAACTGGCAACTTTTGTTGTCCTTACTATGTCTATCAAGACCACGATGATCGAGACTTATGATGAGCGGTACGCTGCTCTTACTGATGTTGTTGTTGCTGTGGCCACCGCAGCCGTCGCTGCTGCCAGGCCACAGGGGGGTGACTCGTTGCTATACCGAGAGTTCAGCAACACGAAGCCACCAGAGTTTGATGGGACGCAGGACCCGATTGCTGCGATGAGGTGGATTTCTGATATCGAGGGATGCTTCTACACCTGCTCGTGTCCGGAGCATCTGAGGGTTCGGTTTGCGCTGAACCAGCTTCGCTTGGGAGCGAAGGACTGGTGGAAGTTTGTGACGGCAGACTTTACTACGGCCGAGCTTACTGTGGTGACCTGGGAGAGGTTCACCATGATGTTTCGAGATGAGTATGTTCCCCCTGTGGAGAGGGAACGTCTAGCCCAGGAGTTCATATCCCTCAAGTAGGGAAATGAGTCTGTGAAGGTGATTACGAGGATGTTTCATGAGAGGGCGTTGTTTTGCCCTGAGCACGTGTCGACTGAGCAGGCACGTATGAGCCGGTACTTGAGCATACTGAGGAGGGATATCCGTGAGTTCGTGGCGAACTCGTCATACCGGACATTTGCCGAGCTCCAGGCAAATGCCCGGAAGAGAGAGATTGAGCTGGAGACTCAGGTCAGGGAGGAGGCCGAGTCTCAGAGGAGGGACAGGCGACCGGCACAGACGCAGCCGACAGCCAAGCGGGCAAAGCCCGCTGATTCGAGATCTGGGGGTCCGAAGGGCCGCACTTGTGGGAAGTGCGGCAAGAGTCACGAGGGGGTGTGCAGAGCTGGGGTGTGTTACAAGTGTGGGAAGGAGGGGCATTACGCGAGGGATTGCCCCAAGGGATTCTCGGTTTGCTTTCATTGCAACCAGACCGGCCATCGAAAGGCCGAGTGCCCTCAGCTACTACAGGGATCAGCATAGGGATCTGTACCTGCTGCTAGAGCTACCGAGGTCCGGCCAGTGAAGGCCGAGGCACCGAAGGCTCGCGGGAGAGCCTTCCAGTTGACAGCGGAAGAGGTCCGTGCAGCGCCCGATGTCATGGTCGGTATGTATTCTTTTACTTACTTATTTGGAGTTTGAGATTTTGTGCTTATATTGTGGTATGCTTAGGTACTTTTCTTGTGAGTTCTGTACCTGCGTTGGTGTTATTTGACTCGGGTGCGAGTCGATCTTTCGTGTCATTAGCATTTAGTCAGCACATCAGTGTTCAGCGAGAGGCGTTGAGTCGACCTCTACGAGTTTCTATAGCCGACGAGCGAGTGGTGTATGCTACTGATGTGATCAGAGGATGTGTACTCGAGATCTTCGGCGTTGAGTTTCCGATTGATTTGGTCCCGATTGCGATGGGAGATGTTTGTGTCATCGTGGGCATGGACGGGTTGAGCAGGTTTGGAGCGGTTACCGACTGCGAGCGACAGTTGGTGACCATACAAGACCCTAGTGGGGGAGTTCTTACGGTTTATGGCGAGGGTACCCGTTCCGGGTCAGCATTTTGTTCGGCCGCTAGAGCGAGGCAGAGTCTACAGCAGGGCTGTAGTGGGTTTGTGGCTTATGTGGTGGATACGAGAGTAGATGCGGAGAAACCGAGGTCGGTTGATGAGGTCCCGATAGTGCGAGAGTTCCCGGATGTTTTCCCCGATGAGTTGTCGGGTGTGCCTCCCGAGAGGCAGGTGGAGTTCCGTATCGATTTGGTTCCGGGGGCAGCGCCTATCGCCAAGGCGCCCTATCGCCTTGCGCCACCAGAAATGCAGGAGTTATCCTCACAGCTGCAGGAGCTGCTGGGGAAGGGGTTTATTCGGCCGAGTAGCTCACCGTGGGGAGCGTCGATCCTTTTTGTCAAGAAAAAGGATGGTTCACACCGGATGTGCATTGATTACCGGGAGTTGAACAAGTTAACGGTCAAGAACCGTTACCCACTGCCAAGGATTGATGATCTGTTCGATCAGTTGCAGGGAGCGTCTTGGTTCTCCAAGATTGATCTAAGGTCTGGATATCATCAGATGAGAGTGCGTGATGAGGATATCCAGAAGACGACGTTCAGGACTCGTTATGGGCATTACGAGTTCGTGGTGATGCCTTTCGGGCTCACCAATGCACCGGCAGCGTTCATGGATCTCATGAACAGGGTGTGTAGGCCGATGTTGGATCGATCGGTGATCGTGTTCATCGATGACATATTGGTGTATTCGAGATCCAGAGAGCAGCATGAGGAGCATTTGAGGGAGATCCTCGGAGTTTTGAGATCGGAGAGGCTTTACGCCCAATTCTCCAAGTGTGATTTCTGGTTGCGAGAGGTCCAGTTCTTGGGGCATCTCTTCAATCAGAAGGGGATATTGGTCGATCCGGCCAAGATTGAGGTAGTGATGAGTTGGGAGGTGCCGAGATCTCCCACCGAGATCAGGAGTTTTCTGGGGTTGGCCGGCTACTATCGGATATTTATCAAGGATTTCTCCAAGATCACCGTGCCTCTCACCAGGTTGACCCGGAAGGGCGTTACTTTTTCGTGGGGTCCGGAGCAGCAGGCCTCGTTTGAGACACTTCGCCAGAGGTTATGCGAAGCCCCGGTGTTAGCCCTCCCGGAAGGGATGGAGGAGTTTGTGGTGTATTGTGACGCATCGATATCGGGGTTGGGTGCGGTGCTTATGCAGAGGGGGCATGTGATAGCTTATGCATCGAGGCAACTGAAGCCTCATGAGACGAGGTATCCCACCCACGATCTGGAGTTGGGGGCAGTGGTGTTCGCCCTCAAGATCTGGCGCCATTACCTGTATGGGGTTCGGTGTACTATATACACGGACCACAAGAGTTTAAAGTATCTGATGGATCAGCCCAACCTGAATATGCGCCAGAGGAGATGGTTGGATGTGGTAAAGGATTACGATTGTGAGATCATGTACCACCCGGGCAAAGCTAATGTTGTAGCTGATGCGCTGAGCCGTAGGGCGCAGAGTGCCCCGATTCGAGACACTTGTATGCGATTGACAGTGATGACTCCGGTGTTGGGCACCATTCGGGAGGCCCAGGCAGAGGCCGTGAGACCGGAGAACCGCAAGAGAGAGCGGGTGATTGGGCAGGTACCTGAGTTCGTTACCGATAGTCGTGGGCTTATGACCTTTCAGGGTCGGATTTGGGTGCCGTATGCAGGCGGGACGCGCACCACTTTGATGGAGGAGGCGCACCGATCGAGGCTCTCGATCCATCCCGGGGCCACTAAGATGTATTTGGACCTGAAAAGGGGCTATTGGTGGCCCTGTATGAAGAGGGATGTAGCATGGTTTGTTGAGAGGTGCTTGACCTGTCGCAGGGTTAAGGCCGAGCACCAGCGTCTGCATGGCAAGTTGCAGCCACTTGAGGTTCCCCAATGGAAGTGGGAATAGATTTCTATGGATTTCATCACCAAATTGCCGAGGACCGCGAGGGTTGTCGATGCAATTTGGGTGATCGTCGACCGGCTGACGAAGAGCGCGCATTTTCTTGCTATCAGTGAGAGTTTTTCTGCTGAGAGGTTGGCAGAGTTGTATGTGAGGGAAGTGGTATCACGGCATGGAGTGCCGATCTCGATTGTGTTAGATCGGGATGTACGTTTCACTTCCAGGTTCTGGAAGAAGTTCCACGAGGAGTTGGGCACGAGGCTGCATTTCAGTACCGCTTACCACCCCCAGACGGACGGACAGAGTGAGCGGACGATTTAGACGCTCGAGGACATGCTCCGAGCATGTGTGTTGGACTTCGGGGGAAGTTGGGACACGTATCTGCCATTGGCTGAGTTTTCTTATAACAACAGCCACCATTCGAGTATTGGCATGCCTCCCTTCGAGTTGTTGTACGGGAGAAGATGTCGGACTCCCATTTGCTGGGGAGAGGTAGGGCAGCGCGTGATGGGCAGCACTGAGATATTGCTTCAGACGACCGAGCAGATACAGCTGGTTAGACAGAGGTTGTCGACGGCTCAGAGTCGTCAGAAGAGTTATGCGGATAGGCGACGATCCGAGCTTGAGTTCCAGGTGAGGGACTTCGTACTCCTGAAAGTGTCTCCTTGGAAAGGAGTGATCCGATTCAGGCAGAGGGGCAAGCTGGGGCCTCGGTACATCGGTCCGTTCAGGGTGATCGCGAGGGTAGGCAGGGTAGCATATCGGTTGGAGCTACCTGCGGAGTTGAGCCAGATTCATGATACCTTCCACGAGTCTCAGTTGAGGAAGTGTATAGCCGACGAGTCAGCGGTGGTACCGCTGGAGGATATTCAGGTGGATGCGAGCCTGAATTATGCTGAGAGGCCCATCGCGATCCGGGATCGGAAGATCAAGGTTCTGAGAAACAAGGAGGTGTCCCTGGTGCAGGTCCAGTGGCAACATCGGACAGGGTCCGAGTTGACTTGGGAGCCGGAGTTAGAGATGCGGGAGCAGCATCCAGAGTTGTTTGCGGAGCAAGACTTCGAGGGTGAAGTCTGATTCTAGTGGGGGAGAATTGTAACATCCGGATTTCCAGGTATTTTATAAAGTTCATTTATCTTGAGTTTTATGGAGGGACTCGGCGAGTAGACGATCAGACTCGCCGAGTAGGACCGCGAGTTCTTGTCTGGATTAATGACCGGACTCGACGAGTCGATGAGTGGACTCGGCGAGTCCGCGCTGTAAAGTGAAACCCTAAATATCAGGGCCTCAACCCTATATAAAGGCCCTTATGGCCGTCATTTGCGGCCACTACTCCCCTGAGAAACCCTAGAGAGCAGAGAGATCGTTTGTGGTGCAAGAGGAAGGCTAATTCACCATTTCTTGTGTGTTTTAGCAAAGGAGAAGTTGTTTCCAGCGAGAGGAGGTCAAGGGAGCTGTGGATCCAGGGTTTTCAAGTTCAGATCTACACTATTGAGGTATCAAATCGAACTTCCTTTCTGTTTTGGGTTAAGATCTATGATCTAGGGTTTTCTATAACCTGTTAGGGCTTGAAAAGTTGAGTTTATGGTCCCTTGTTGTGTTAGACCTCGGATCTGGACCCATAGAGGTCCAGAGAGCCTTCCCCATTCTGCTTTATGTTGGTTTATGGAGGAAAGGAGACTAGGTTGCCATTTTAGAAGCCATTTCACCAAGGAAAGCCTTAGGTGCATTGCATGTGAGTCAAGTTTCGATCTTTACGTGGTTATTGGTCGTGGGGAAGTCAGATCTATAGTTTAGAGAAGCAGATCTGACCCCAGAAGGTCATTTGAGAGTTGTTATGGGAGCAACTCGCCGAGTCCATAAGTGGACTCGACGAGTCGAGTCGGGGTTGCCCCGTGATTCGTTGCTGAGAAACCCGACGAGTAGCGAGGGAACTCGTCGTGCCAAGTGGGGCTTAGAAGAATTCAGAGGACCAATGTGGACTCGCCGAGTCGCCCGAGTGCACTCGACGAGTCTGGTCAAAGTTTGACCGTTGACTTTTGTTGACTTTTAGTGTTTGGTCAACAACTGGACTTATGGACCATTTGAAGGGTAAAATGGTCTTTTAGCCTTCTTAAAGGATATAGAAGAGACTAGTCTAGCCTGGAGAGCCGTTATTGATTTGAGATAATTGTTTATGTGTTTAGACGGAGGCTAGATCAGTATATACGTGTGCGAGATTATCTGAGATAGCCGAGGTGAGTCTTCTCACTATACATTACCTAGAGTGGTATTTGTGTGTAGACCCGAGGGTCTTGTATGCTATGTGTATATATGAGTTTATGTGCATTGTGTTATATGTATGCTATGTGTTGAACAGACCGCGCCGGAGGGCCCAACGATATAGACCGGACCGAAGGGTCCAACGACACAGACTGGACCGAAGGGTCCGACGAGCTATGACCGGACCAGAGGGTCCAACGAGCTACGGGACTGGAGGGTCCCGCTGAGACACATCGACCGGAGGGTCGTATTATAGCCTCGAGTGGCGTATGTGTTGTATGCGGTATTCTGGGGAACTCACTAAGCATTTATGCTTACAGTTGTTGTGTTATGTGTTTCAGGTACTAGCGAGGATCGCGGGAAGGCGCCGGCATGATCCGTACACACTCATAGAGATTATGTTTTGAGATTCTGGGATTTGTTCTGTGATGATAACATTGGATACATTTTGTTGGATATTGTTTTTGATGATTAAAAGTATGAATTAAAAAGGAAAAATTGTTTTGGAAATTTTACGTTGTTACAAGTTGGTATCAGAGCCTTGGTTTGAGAGACTCGGATACACCTCCGGGCGTATCTGAACTCAGACTGAGGATTTGAGAGAATTTTTCAAAAAAGAAACAAATTTTCCAAAAGAGTAAAGGACTTTTGAGAAAAGCGGAACGAAGCAGTGTGTACGATCAGCCAGCGCCCGAACGGTGATTTCCCAAAATACCCTTACATTATGTGTTATGAGATATTATGTGATATGTTATGCATGCTAGAGTAGGCTAGGTATTCATGGTTAGGACTAGAGTGGGCCTGAATTGTGATGCGTTAGCCTAGGAGTTACTGCTACTATGAGATACTTCGAGAGTAAGTAGGTAGCAGCGAGGAACTTATGAGTGGTCTACCAGAGAGTAGCCTGAGTTTAGTGAGATATAGAGTACTTGTGATCTGGGATCCTAGGAGGAGGACTTGGGATGAATACCGATGCGCTGTGGAAGGTAGTATAAGGGCCCGTACTACTGGAAACACCGGATCGGTGAGCAGTCCAAGTAAGATTCATCAGGGTACTAAAGAGCAAGTAGGGTTGGGTATCGAGTGCGAGTATACTCGAGCGAGTCTCTGATTTCTTTTGTGTTGTATTTCAGAGACGTCATGGTTGGGACGCGCCACCACCCAGGAGGCAGTGGTACCAGTGATGAGGAGATCCGTAGGTTGATTCACGAGGAGGTGGCTGCGGCCATTCGAGCTGAGATACCAGAGATGTTCGGGTCTATCAAGACCACGATGATCGAGACTTTTGATGAGCGGTACGCTGCTCTTACTGATGTTGCTGTTGCTGCGGCCACCGCAGCCGTCGCTGCTGCCAGGCCACCAGAGTTTGATGGGACGCAGGACCCGATTGATGGGACGCAGGACCCGATTGCTGCGATGAGGTGGATTTCTTATATCGAGGGATGCTTCTACACCTGCTCGTGTCCGGAGCATCTGAGGGTTCGGTTTGCGCTGAACCAGCTTCGCTTGGGAGCGAAGGACTGGTGGAAGTTTGTGACGACAGACTTCACTACGGCCGAGCTTACTGCGGTGACCTGGGAGAGGTTCACCATGATGTTTCGAGATGAGTATGTTCCCCCTGTGGAGAGGGAACGTCTAGCCCAGGAGTTCGTATCCCTCAAGCAGGGAAATGAGTCTGTGAAGGTGATTACGAGGATGTTTCATGAGAGGGCGTTGTTTTGCCCTGAGCACGTGTCGACTGAGCAGGCACGTATGAGCCGGTACTTGAGCATACTGAGGAGGGATATCCGTGAGTTCGTGGCGAAGTCGTCATACCAGACATTTTCCAAGCTCCAGGCAAATGCCCAGAAGAGAGAGATTGAGCTGGAGACTCAGGTCAGGGAGGAGGCCGAGTCTCAGAGGAGGGACAGGCGACCGGCACAGACGCAGCCGACAGCCAAGCGGGCAAAGCCCGCTGATTCGAGATCTGGGGGTCCGAAGGGCCGCACTTGTGGGAAGTGCGGCAAGAGTCATGAGGGGGTGTGCAGAGCTGGGGTGTGTTACAAGTGTGGGAAGGAGGGGCATTACGCGAGGGATTGCCCCAAGGGATTCTCGGTTTGCTTTCATTGCAACCAGACCGGCCATCGGAAGGCCGAGTGCCCTCAGCTACTACAGGGATCAGCATAGGGATCTGCACCTGCTGCTAGAGCTACCGAGGTCCGGCCAGCGAAGGTCGAGGCACCGAAGGCTCGCGGGAGAGCCTTCCAGTTGACAGCGGAAGAGGTCCGTGCAGCGCCCGATGTCATGGCCGGTATGTATTCTTTTACTTACTTATTTTGAGTTTGAGATTTTGTGCTTATATTGTGGTATGCTTAGGTACTTTTCTTGTGAGTTCTGTACCTGCGTTGGTGTTATTTGACTCGGGTGCGAGTCGATCTTTCGTGTCATTAGCATTTAGTCAGCACATCAGTGTTCAACGAGAGGCGTTGAGTCGACCTCTACGAGTTTCTATAGCCGACGAGCGAGTGGTGTATGCTACTGATGTGATCCGAGGATGTGTACTCGAGATCTTCGGCGTTGAGTTTCTGATTGATTTGGTCCCGATTGCGATGGGAGATGTCTGTGTCATCGTGGGCATGGACTGGTTGAGCAGGTTTGGAGCGGTTACCGACTGCGAGCGACAGTTGGTGACCATACAAGACCCTAGTGGGGGAGTTCTTACGGTTTATGGCGAGGGTACCCGTTCCGGGTCAGCATTTTGTTCGGCCGCTAGAGCGAGGCAGAGTCTACAGCAGGGCTGTAGTGGGTTTGTGGCTTATGTGGTGGATACGAGAGTAGATGCGGAGAAACCGAGGTCGGTTGATGAGGTCCCGATAGTGCGAGAGTTCCCGGATGTTTTCCCCGATGAGTTGCCGGGTGTGCCTCCCGAGAGGCAGGTAGAGTTATGATGGGTTTTTAGCATTCTAACACTTCCTAAGTGTACATGCAACCCTAATAACCTTGAATCTATGTTTTCTCTATATACATGCAAATTTCTTTTCAAGGTTATTTCCTAACTAGCATGGCATGAGGATTACATAGAACATAAAACTAGTAGAAATACATACCTTGTTGTTGCTTGGATTCCTTCAAGACTTTGTGAGCCTAGCACCCCAAATGTTGTGCCTCAAATGCTTCACACAACACCACAAGACTTGGAATAACTTGAGAGAATACTTCTTACACTTGAAAATCGGTTATGCCCTCACTAGAAAACACTAGGTCACGATTTTGCTAGCCATAGGGTTCCTTTTATAGTGTTGTCACAATTAGGGTTTACACATGAATACCCTTAATTGTCATGACTCTTGATTTCTCATGACCCATGGGTTTGTAACTCCCATGGTCTATCCATGGAGCTCCATATGGTTATAACCAAACCCATAAACCATGGATCATTAATCCACCATAAAAGAATTGATGATTGTCATAATCAACCCTATATATTTAATTAGTCTCACTTTGATCACCAAATTAATACTAGATTAATACTTGATCAATACTAATTAAATAATACTATTATTAATATATTAGAACTTATAATATATTAATAATCATAAGTGCCTTATTCTCTCATCTAGTCTATCCAAGTATTGCAATGCCATGCAACCCAAATGGACCATGCCGGGTCGGGTCAAGTACATACCAAATAAAGTTATGGACTTAGACACTATATCCAACAGTCTCCCACTTGGATAAGTCTAATAACTATATTTGCAAATATGACTTCAAAATCCGACTAGCAATCGTAGCTCTTTCAAAGTCTCTCGGAACTGAGATGATGATGATACGCCATTTAAGATAAGTGATCATATAATCCTCTGTTCTCATGATATCAGCCGGACAAACACATGGAACATGGTCTTACTTATTGTCCAGCATTTGTTTCTCGATCTCTGATTTGTTTCGACATAGAACTAAATTGAACACATCAATTAGGTTCTGACCGGGCCCGGTACATAGGTCAAATCATCGAGGGGCCCAGATATCGCTTCTATTTCTAGAAGGAACAGATAAACTTCGACTGATATGCTTGTACTAACTACTTGTTGAATTATTCACAAAGGCACATTTTATGACATCGAGTTACCAATGCGTTTTCGTGCAATCAATGAATAACCAACTCATAGTCAACAACTCATATCTCTAGGTTTGAAGATTTATATGATATTACCGTCTCACGATCACTCGAGATAAATTCCATGAAGTGATGCAAGTGAGCGTGGGTTGGATCCAATACTCAGCCCTTATGAGTACTCATGAATGTTGTAGCAACCATTGCATTGTCCAAAGCACTTTTAGACAAATCATACAAGCCAAATTCATGACAGTCTTAAATCAATACTTACTTCCAAAGTTTGACTGACTGTGGATGGTTTGAATAATAACATAATTATTCTGGAAGTAAAAACATGCAAAATTGAAACATAGTAAACAATCAACACATGATAGTAACACCTTACTCATAAATAAATAACAACTTTTATTTATCATCAAATGTCAATTACATTTTACAAGTTTCATGAATCTAATTATTGAAACTAATATCATCCTTTAGCCCAATGCGCCTCGCATGCTGTAAATGCTTAACCCTGCTCAGTCCCTTCGTGAGGGGATCTGCCGGGTTCTCATCTGATGATACCCTCTTAGCCACGAGGAGTCCTTCTTCTATTCGATGTCTGATGAAATGGTATTTTCTGTCAATGTGCCTAGATCTCCCGTGATCTCTCGGTTCCTTAGCCAAAGCAACCGCACTTTCGCTGTCACAGAAAATTTCCATTGGCTCCTTTATAGCTGGTACAACTCCAAGGTCTCCGATGAAGTTCTTTAGCCATATCGCCTCCTTAGCTGCTTCACTTGCTGCTATGTACTCTGATTCACAAGTAGAATCAGCTACTGTCTCCTGCTTGGAACTTTTCCAAGTAATTGCCCCTCCATTTAGGATAAAGACCCAGCCTGACTGAGAGCGGAAATTATCCCTATCAGTCTGGAAGCTAGCATCGCTATATCCTTCCACTCTCAAGTCATCACTGCCTCCGAGGGTAAGGACCCAATCCTTAGTCCTCCGCAAATACTTGAGAATGTTCTTTACCGCTGTCCAGTGTGCCTTGCCAGGGTTCCCTTGATATCTACTGACCATGCTCAAAGCAAAGGCCACATCAGGGCGAGTACAAGTCATAGCATACATGATCGAGCCCATAGCGGAAGCATATGGTATATGACTCATCTCAGCTATCTCAGCCTCTGTACTCGGACTCTGAGTCTTACTCAGCTTGGCATTACTCTGGACGGGTAATTCCCCTTTCTTGGATTCTTGCATGCTGAACCTCTTCAGCACCTTATCCAAGTAAGTACTTTGACTAAGTCCAATTAGTCTCTTACTCCTGTCTCTCAATATCCTTATCCCTAGGATATAGGCAGCTTCCCCAAGGTCCTTCATAGCGAAACACTTCCCAAGCCAGGACTTAACCTCCTGCAAGGTTGGGACGTCGTTTCCTATGAGAAGTATGTCATCCACATACAACACCAAGAAGCTAACTATGCTCCCACTAGCCCTGACATACACACAAGACTCATCCTCACTCCTAGAAAAGCCAAACTCTTTGACTTTCTCATCAAAGCAAAGATTCCATCTGCGAGATGCTTGTTTCAATCCATAAATGGATTTATCAAGCTTACACACTCTATTAGGGTATCTTGTATCGACAAAACCCTCTGGTTGAGCCATGTAAACATCCTCAGCCAACTTTCCATTAAGGAAAGCGGTTTTGATATCCATTTGCCATATTTCATAATCATGAAATGCAGTTATGGCTAACAATACTCTAATAGACTTAATCTTAGCTACTGGTGAGAAGGTCTCATCATAGTCAACTCCCGGAGTTTTAGTAAATCCCTTCGCAACCAGTCGCGCTTTGTAAGTATGTACCTTCCCATCCATGTCGGTCTTCTTCTTGAAGATCCATTTGCACCCAACTGTCTTACGACCTGGTACATTGTCAACCAAGTTCCAAACTTGATTGTCATACATGGACTGAATCTCGCTGTCCATAGCCTCCTTCCATTTAGCAGACTCAGGGCCTGCCATGGCTTCCCTGTAATTATTAGGTTCATCCAAATCTATTAGTGTACTATCACTAATAAATGTATCACCTTCAGTGGTGATGTGATAACCATAATAAAAATCAGGTGTGTTCCTCACCCTAGTGGAACGTCTTGGAGGTACAGACTCATCTATCGGATCAACAGGAGTTTCCTCCTCAGGTTGGTCGATAGCATTTGAGGTTCCTTCACCACTTGACTCTTGAAGCTCTTCAAGGTCAATTTGCCTCCCACTGTCCCCTTGGCTTATGAATTCTCTCTTACGAAAGACTCCTCTTCTTGCTACAAAAATCACATTATCACTGGGTCTGTAGAAGAGGTAACCAAAGGATCTCTGTGGGTAGCCGATGAAAATACACCTCTCACTTCGAGGTTCAAGCTTATCATGAGTCTCACGCCTCACGAAAGCTTCACAACCCCAAATCTTGATGTGGTCCAAATTGGGAACTTTCCCAGTCCACATCTCGTGAGGTGTTTTGGCAACCTTTTTAGTAGGGACTAGATTAAGGATATGGGCGGCAGTCTCTAAGGCATACCCCCAGAAAGAGATTGGTAACGAAGCTCGACTCATCATGGAACGAACCATATCCAGCAAGGTTCGATTGCGCCTCTCAGCTACACCATTCAACTGTGGTGTTCTGGGAGGTGTCAATTGTGAGACAATCCCACATTCCTTAAGATAGTCAAGGAATTCAATGCTAAGATACTCTCCTCCCCGATCGGATCGGAGCATCTTGATGTTCCTGCCCAATTGATTCTCCACTTCCTGCTTAAACTCTTTGAACTTTTCAAAGGTTTCTGACTTATGCTTGATTAAGTAAATACATCCATATCTACTGTAATCATCAGTAAAAGTCACATAATAGCGATTAGCATCCCTTGTAGCAACTCTGAAGGGCCCACATACATCCGTGTGTACAAGGTCCAACAAACCTTCACCCCTATCACAAGTACCTGTGAAGGGTGACTTTGTCATTTTTCCAAGTAAACAAGACTCGCAACTATCATCTGACTTGAGGTCAAATGATTCCAAGACTCCAGCCTTTTGGAGTTGGCCTATGCGCTTCTTGTTAACATGTCCAAGACGACAATGCCACAAGGATGATTTATCCAAGCTATCTGAAGAATCAATATACAACACATTATTTCCTAGATTGTCTACAACATTCACGGCTTCATATACACCATCACAAGGTAATGCTTTAAAGTAAAATACATCATTGTAATAAACATAAATAGCACCATTTTTATTATCAAATGAAAATGAAAAACCTTGTTTGTACAAGCCATGAAAAGAAATAATATTTCTCGCCATTTCGGGCGAGTAACAACACTTATTCAAATCTAACATTAACCCATTATTAAGCAATAAAGAATAAACTTCTATCTTGGTAACAGGTGATGCTTTCCTGTTGCCCACGACTAAGTTTATCTTCCCGTGCTCCACTTGCTCACTTCTTCTTAGTGCCTGCAAATCAATACAAAGGTGAATACCACAACCTGTATCAAGCACCCAATAATTAGCATTAGATGAGTTATTAGACTATATTGTGTAAATACCTGCATGGGTGGGTTTAACCTTCCCATCCTTTACATCTTGCAGATATTTAGGGCAGCTTCACTTGAAGTGTCCCTTATCCTGGCAATAGAAGCACTGTGCTTCCTTTGGGTTTGAAGAAGGAGTAATGGGACCTTTCTTTGTCCCACTTGAAGAGGAACCATCAAGAGTCTTACCCTTGGTACCCTTCGAAGGGCTTTTCCTCTTCTTACCCTTTCCCTGCCCAATAGCCAGAACAGGGGCTGTTGAAGGAGTAGAAGTAGCAACCGCTTTACCCTTAAGGACATTTTCAGCTGTCCTTAAGAGTCCTTGAAGTTTGCTAAGTGTGACTTCCTCCTTGTTCATATGATAAGTCATACGAAACTGATCATAACTTGGAGGTAAGGAATGGAGAATGATGTCAATCGCCATTTCCTCAGGAAAGTCAACATTTAGCTTCAGCAACCGGTCAACGAACCTTTGCATCTTCTGCAAGTGACCGGTGATGGGTTCACCATCCTTCATCCTTGCGGTTATCATGGAGGAGATGATTTCATACCTCTCCTGACGCGCGCTCTGATGGTACCTTTCCATCAGATCCAGGTGCATCTCATAGGGGTAGAAATCTTCATAGGATTTTTGAAGTTCAGGAGTCATGGTGGCCATCATGATGCATGCTACTTTAGTAGCATCCTTTTCATGTGCAACAAACTCCGCAAACTCTTCAGGAGTAGCAGTGGCTTCATTCACAACCTTAAGCTCCCTATCGAGGACATATTCTTTGTCCTCATAGCGGGTAATCATTCTGATGTTTCTGATCCACTCATTGAAATTGGATCCATCAAAGATGACCTTACTACACAAGTTCATAAGGGAAAAGGAGCCTGTTGGGTTTGAGCCAGAAACATTGTTGGAAGACATCTGAAAGGAAAGAAAGACAAGTTTCATTAGATTAGGAATCCTTAATAATTCACCCAAATGAAATAGTAAGGCTAGGATCCAACAAACTATTTATAGTTGGATGAGGGATGCCGTAATCCATACTATAAAATATTTGAAGGTAGGTAAATGACGATTTACCAATTTCCACCATAAGAACGAAATATTTTATTATTAGGTTTTATTGGTTTTGAAACTCCTAGATCTTTTGAGATACATTGAACTTTTCAATGGCATGTTTGAATCTCGATTGTGCCCTCTCAAGTTTGTGACTGGGATGCCGAGGATCACAAACAAGGTGTGAATAACCATACAAATTGACTTGGTACCCTCAACAATATTACCTAATCGATGTGCCGGTTAACCACACACGCTCCACCGATATATAATAAGGTCAAGTTACCCTTTGCCACTCTTACTAGTCCATGTTAGTGTGCCGGTTAACCACACACGCTCCACTAACGACTTGGTAAGGTACAAAGTGTAATTTTATGGGCTAGCACCAATTTCACATTTTCCTAAAGTAACGACCCTCCACCAGTCAAGGAAGCGGTGGGTGAGAGTAGACACCCATTAAACTGCCATTTTATAGGCAGTAACCTTATACCCCCCTTATAGACCGGCTTCGTGAATGAGGCCTACTAACGGTAAGAATGACATATTCTTATACATATCTATATAATAAAATTATAATAATAGTATAAGTGTTGATTTTTAAACTTTTTTAAAAATCTAAGGTTTAATTTGGAATTAAAGTATTAAAGTGTAAGACTTTTCAAATTCCAAAACTTGAGGGCAAGATTTGAAACTATTCCAAGTCTCTTCAATTTGTAACTTATGAGTTTTAATGGTTCATAAAATGAAGACTCTTCATTTTATGAAACCTCTTTAGTTCTTTAATCATAATTAAAAGAAGTGACTTTTGGTTATCCATAACTTGAGGACAAGTTATGGACACCATCATAGCCATTAAGATCATGAATTAAACACACGTGGAGGTTACACATAATTCCTATGATCTTCTAAACTCATATGAACACAAATTCATGTCAAGCAATTTCAAGAA
Organism: Lactuca virosa; assembly: GCF_052849685.1. Lineage (NCBI taxonomy): Eukaryota > Viridiplantae > Streptophyta > Magnoliopsida > Asterales > Asteraceae > Lactuca > Lactuca virosa. The sequence goes on along the minus strand of NC_136427.1, from coordinate 283,531,182 downwards.
AATCATATAAACATATACAATACTTGAAAATTGATAAAAGTCATGTAAAATGGGTTAACATAATCATTATCATTTTGAAAAAAAAGATTTTACAAGTCCAAAATAGATTGGAATAATGATCTTAATTCATTTTCAGCAACAAAACTCGAAAAAACTGCCCAACACGCTCCTACTCGTCGAGTGCATTATTCTACTCGGCGAGTTGGATGAATTTGTTCATGGACTCGGCGAGTCCAGTCGTCAGAGTGCAGAATTTTCGATTTTTAAGCAGTTTTGCATCAAGTATACAGAAAACAATCCTAGGCTCTGATACCACTGATGGGTTTTTGAGCATTCTAACACTTCCTAAGTGTACATGCAACCCTAATAACCTTGCATCTATGTTTTCTCTATATACATGCAAATTTCTTTTCAAGGTTATTTCCTAACTAGCATGGCATGGGGATTACATAGAACATAAAACTAGTAGAAATACATACCTTGTTGTTGCTTGGATTCCTTCAAGACTTTGTGAGCCTAGCACCCCAAATGTTGTGCCTCAAATGCTTCACACAACACCACAAGACTTGGAATAACTTGAGAGAATACTTCTTACACTTGAAAATCGGTTATGCCCTTACTAGAAAACACTAGGTCACGATTTTGCTAGCCATAGGGTTCCTTTTATAGTGTTGTCACAATTAGGGTTTACACATGAATGCCCTTAATTGTCATGACTCTTGATTTCTCATGACCCATGGGTTTGTAACTCCCATGGACTATCCATGGAGCTCCATATGGTTATAACCAAACCCATAAACCATGGATCATTAATCCACCATAAAAGAATTGATGATTGTCATAATCAACCCTATATATTTAATTAGTCTCACTTTGATCACCAAATTAATACTAGATTAATACTTGATCAATACTAATTAAATAATACTATTATTAATATATTAGAACTTATAATATATTAATAATCATAAGTGCCTTATTCTCTCATCTAGTTTATCCAAGTATTGCAATGCCATGCAACCCAAATGGACCATGCCGGGTCGGGTCAAGTACATACCAAATAAAGTTATGGACTTAGACACTATATCCAACAAGTTCCTTATCGATTTGGTTCCGGGGGCAGCGCCTATCGCCAAGGCGCCCTATCGCCTTGCGCCACCAGAAATGCAGGAGTTATCCTCACAGCTGCAGGAGCTGCTGGGGAAGGGGTTTATTCGGCCGAGTAGCTCACCGTGGGGAGCGCCGATCCTTTTTGTCAAGAAAAAGGATGGTTCACACCGGATGTGCATTGATTACCGGGAGTTGAACAAGTTAACGGTCAAGAACCGTTACCCACTGCCAAGGATTGATGATCTGTTCGATCAGTTGCAGGGAGCGTCTTGGTTCTCCAAGATTGATCTGAGGTCTGGATATCATCAGATGAGAGTGCGTGATGAGGATATCCAGAAGACGGCGTTCAGGACTCGTTATGGGCATTACGAGTTCGTGGTGATGCCTTCCGGGCTCACCAATGCACCGGCATCGTTCATGGATCTCATGAACAGGGTGTGTAGGCCGATGTTGGATCGATCGGTGATCGTGTTCATCGATGACATATTGGTGTATTCGAGATCCAGAGAGCAGCATGAGGAGCATTTGAGGGAGATCCTCGGAGTTTTGAGATCGGAGAGGCTTTACGCCCAATTCTCCAAGTGTGATTTCTGGTTGCGAGAGGTCCAGTTCTTAGGGCATCTCGTCAATCAGAAGGGGATATTGGTCGATCCGGCCAAGATTGAGGTAGTGATGAGTTGGGAGGTGCCGAGATCTCCCACCGAGATCAGGAGTTTTCTGGGGTTGGCCGGCTACTATCGGAGATTTATCAAGGATTTCTCCAAGATCACCGTGCCTCTCACCAGGTTGACCCGGAAGGGCGTTACTTTTTCGTGGGGTCCGGATCAGCAGGCCTCGTTTGAGACACTTCGCCAGAGGTTATGCGAAGCCCCGGTGTTAGCCCTCCCGGAAGGGATGGAGGAGTTTGTGGTGTATTGTGACGCATCGATATCGGGGTTGGGTGCGGTGCTTATGCAGAGGGGGCATGTGATAGCGTATGCATCGAGGCAACTGAAGCCTCATGAGACGAGGTATCCCACCCACGATCTGGAGTTGGGGGCAATGGTGTTCGCCCTCAAGATCTGGCGCCATTACCTGTATGGGGTTCAGTGTACTATATACACGGACCACAAGAGTTTGAAGTATCCGATGGATCAGCCCAACCTGAATATGCGCCAGAGGAGATGGTTGGATGTGGTAAAGGATTACGATTGTGAGATCCTGTACCACCCGGGCAAAGCTAATGTTGTAGCTGATGCGCTGAGCCGTAGGGCGCATAGTGCCCCGATTCGAGACACTTGTATGCGATTGACAGTGATGACTCCGGTGTTGGGCACCATTCGGGAGGGCCAGGCAGAGGCCGTGAGACCGGAGAACCGCAAGAGAGAGCGGGTGATTGGGCAGGTACCTGAGTTCGTTACCGATAGTCGTATGCAGGCGGGACGCGCACCACTTTGATGGAGGAGGCGCACCGATCGAGGTTCTCGATCCATCCCAGGGCCACTAAGATGTATTTGGACCTGAAGAGGGACTATTGGTGGCCCTGTATGAAGAGGGATGTAGCATGGTTTGTTGAGAGGTGCTTGACATGTCGCAGGGTTAAGGCCGAGCACCAGCGTCCGCATGGCAAGTTGCAGCCACTTGAGGTTCCCCAATGGAAGTGGGAACAGATTTCTATGGATTTCATCACCAAATTGCCGAGGACCGCGAGGGTTGTCGATGCAATTTGGGTGATCGTCGACCGGCTGACGAAGAGCGCGCATTTTCTTACTATCAGTGAGAGGTTTTCTGCTGAGAGGTTGGCAGAGTTGTATGTGAGGGAAGTGGTATCACGGAATGGAGTGTCGATCTCGATTGTGTCAGATCGGGATGTACGTTTCACTTCCAGTTTCTGGAAGAAGTTCCACGAGGAGTTGGGCACGAGGCTGCATTTCAGTACCGCTTACCACCCCCAGACGGACGGACAGAGTGATCGGACGATTCAGACGCTCGAGGACATGCTCCGAGCATGTGTGTTGGACTTCGGGGGAAGTTGGGACACGTATCTGCCATTGGCTGAGTTTTCTTATAACAACAGCCACCATTCGAGTATTGGCATGCCTCCCTTCGAGTTGTTGTACGGGAGAAGATGTCGGACTCCCATTTACTGGGGAGAGGTAGGGCAGCGCGTGATGGGCAGCACTGAGATATTGCTTCAGACGACCGAGCAGATACAGCTGGTTAGACAGAGGTTGTCGACGGCTCTGAGTCGTTAGAAGAGTTATGCGGATAGGCGACGATCCGAGCTTGAGTTCCAGGTGGGGGACTTCGTACTCCTGAAAGTGTCTCCTTGGAAAGGAGTGATCCGATTCAGGAAGAGGGCAAGCTGGAGCCCCGGTACATCGGTCCGTTCAGGGTGATCGCGAGGGTAGGCAGGGTAGCATATCGGTTGGAGCTACCTGCGGAGTTGAGCCAGATTCATGATACCTTCCACGTGTCTCAGTTGAGGAAGTGTATAGCCGACGAGCCTGAATTATGCTGAGAGGCCCATCGCGATCCGGGATCGGAAGATCAAGGTTCTGAGAAACAAGGAGGTGTCCCTGGTGCAGGTCCAGTGGCAACATCGGACAGGGTCCGAGTTGACTTGGGAGCCGGAGTTAGAGATGCGGGAGCAGCATCCAGAGTTGTTTGCGGAGCAAGACTTCGAGGGTGAAGTCTGATTCTAGTGGGGGAGAATTGTAACATCCGGATTTCCAGGTATTTTATAAAGTTCATTTATCTTGAGTTTTATGGAGGGACTCGGCGAGTAGACGATCAGACTCGCCGAGTAGGACCGCGAGTTCTTGTCTGGATTAATGACCGGACTCGACGAGTCGATGAGTGGACTCAGCGAGTCCGCGCTGTAAAGTGAAACCCTAAATATCAGGGTCTGAGCCCTATATAAAGGCCCTTATGGCCGTCATTTGCGGCCACTACTCCCCTGAGAAACCCTAGAGAGCAGAGAGATCGTTTGTGGTGCAAGAGGAAGGCTAATTCACCATTTCTTGTGTGTTTTAGCAAAGGAGAAGTTGTTTCCAGCGAGAGGAGGTCAAGGGAGCTGTGGATCCAGGGTTTTCAAGTTCAGATCTACACTATTGAGGTATCAAATCGAACTTCCTTTCTGTTTTGGGTTAAGATCTATGATCTAGGGTTTTCTATAACCTGTTAGGGCTTGAAAAGTTGAGTTTATGGTCCCTTGTTGTGTTAGACCTCGGATCTGGACCCATAGAGGTCCAGAGAGCCTTCCCCATTCTGCTTTATGTTGGTTTATGGAGGAAAGGAGACTAGGTTGCCATTTTAGAAGCCATTTCACCAAGGAAAGCGTTGGGTGCATTGCATGTGAGTCAAGTTTCGACCCTTACGTGGTTATTGGTCGTGGGGAAGTCAGATCTATAGTTTAGAGAAGCAGATCTGACCCCAGAAGGTCATTTGAGAGTTGTTATGGGAGCAACTCGCCGAGTCCATAAGTGGACTCGACGAGTCGAGTCAGGGTTGCCCCGCGATTCGTTGCTGAGAAACCCGGCGAGTAGGGAGGGAACTCGTCGTGCCAAGTGGGGCTTAGAAGAATTCAGAGGACCAATGTGGACTCGCCGAGTCGCCCGAGTTCACTCGACGAGTCTGGTCAAAGTTTGACCGTTGACTTTTGTTGACTTTTAGTGTTTGGTCAACAACTGGACTTATGGACCATTTGAAGGGTAAAATGGTCTTTTAGCCTTCTTAAAGGATATAGAAGAGACTAGTCTAGCCTGGAGAGCCGTTATTGATTTGAGATAATTGTTTATGTGTTTAGACGGAGGCTAGATCAGTATATACATGTGCGAGATTATCCGAGATAGCCGAGGTGAGTCTTCTCACTATACATTACCTAGAGTGGTATTTGTGTGTAGACCCGAGGGTCTTGTATGCTATGTGTATATATGAGTTTATGTGCATTGTGTTATATGTATGCTATGTGTTGAACAGACCGCGCCGGAGGGCCCAACGATATAGACCGGACCGAAGGGTCCAACAACACAGACTGGACCGAAGGGTCCGACGAGCTATGACCGGACCAGAGGGTCCAACGAGCTACGGGACTGGAGGGTCCCGCTGAGACACATCGACCGGAGGGTCGTATTATAGCCTCGAGTGGCGTATGTGTTGTATGCGGTATTCTGGGGAACTCACTAAGCATTTATGCTTACAGTTGTTGTGTTATGTGTTTCAGGTACTAGCGAGGATCGCGGGAAGGCGCCGACATGATCCGTACACACTCATAGAGATTATGTTTTGAGATTCTGGGATTTGTTCTGTGATGATAACATTGGATACATTTTGTTGGATATTGTTTTTGATGATTAAAAGTATGAATTAAAAATGAAAAATTGTTTTGGAAATTTTACGTTGTTACAAAAGGGGTTCCAGTTGAGGATGAAGCAAGGAGATCTGACAAGCAAACTACTGGATTCAATGGAAAACCACAATTGTTGAAAGGAAAGCGGAAGAAGAATAAGAAGAAGAAGAAGAAGAAGAAGAAGATATGCTTAGGGTATGTTGTGAAATGAAAATTCAATGGAAAATCACAATTGTGGTTTTCCATTGAATCCAGTAGTTTGCTTGTGGTTTTCCATTGAATCTAGTAGTTTGCTTGTCAGATCTCCCTGCTTTATCCTCAAGTTACTATTAATTCTCTTCTCATAGTTGTTTATGGATGCTTTTATGGAAATTTATCCCACGATGGGTGAGTGTTGTTAGTTCACTTAAAAATGCTTATCAACAGAACAAGACATCATGGGTTTTAATTTTGACATATTTTTTTGCATTTTATTACTGATCATTTAATGGCTTATTTATTAAAAAATTAACATAAAACATACTTATTTTGTGTTATTCTGAATATGATATGTTTTTTAACGCAAAATAGCATCATATTTCTATTTTTCTCAAAACATCAACACATTTTTTTAACCCAATCTAACCACGGACATTTATTATAAACCAAAACAATAACAAACTTTTATTTTTAACCGAAACCGCTAAGTATTTTTATTAATTTTTTAGTCAATTAGCTACTTATTTTTATTTTAATCCCCAAAAAATAACAATTTTATTTTTTTAGCTGAAAATAGCAATTTATTTTTTAGTTTTAACTCAAAACAACAAAGTAGTTTAAATTTTAACCCAAAAAGCCATGTACTCTTTATTTTTAACCCAAAATAGCTATGTACTTTTCTTTTAGCATGAAAAAAATAAATTATCATGCCCTTTTTTGCATCAAGTAAAAAATTAGACAAACAGCTATTTAGGGTATTGTACTTTGAAAAAACTATATAATTATAGCATTTGTATTTTAAATAATTTTCTAAATAAGACATTATATTGTGATATAATTATAGCATTGTATTTAAATATGTTTCCTACTAAAACGTTGTTTTTTAGCAGAAATTTTTTTCCCTCTTTTGCATCAGGTCTATTGAAAAAAAATTGTAAAACTTTTTTTGATTTGGGTAAAAGGTATATTAAAAACTCTTGTTAAAAATTTTAATTGAGAATATTTTAACAAAAAATGGTGGAAAATTGATGCAACAAAAGAAAAAGCTTTGAAAATGTTTTGTAGAAGTGGAGGATTATGAATGAGTTTTTATACAACAAACTATGAGTTTTTGTCATTCTTTTTCTTTTAGGCATATACTAAACAACAACAATGTCCTTATTTTTTGTTGTTTCTTTCTTGCTACTTGCAAGTATGTTGTTATTATTGGAAACAAAATATAATTATATGTCACAAATACCCTTGCTTGACTGATTTTGCGGTTTTGGTTCCAAATAATCTGAGTAAACTCTTATTTATTTATTTTTCTTATTAAGCATTGTACTCTGAATCTACAATGCCATAAGTTTATTTATGGGCCTATACTAGGCTTGCGTAGACCCGTTTGCACTCATGGTCAATTATATGTAGTTGTTTCTCGTGTCACAAGTAAAAAAAATGTTTGAAGGTACTCATATGTGACGATGAATGTCGTTCAACTAATAAAACAAAAAATGTTATCTACAAAGAGATCCTTCAACGATTATAGATATTTATTGATTTCGGTTAATCTTCTACATGTTTCAATCATACCAATAACCATAAAAAAAATTTAATTAGTATGCAATATCTATAGACATTTGTATGTTTTTTTATGCGTTCCCCGCGTTTAACGCGGGTTATAATCTAGTTAAATACTATACATGAGATTGAATATTTTGTATATAACACTATACATGAAGTGCTTAATCCAAATATTGTGCCCAAAATTTAAAGCATGACGATGTTTAATTTTTTTTAATTAAAGTTAAGTTCAATATTAAAAACCTTTAAATCAATAAACAACTTAGTTATCACAGTAAAACGAGTGAAAAGACAAACGAACAAGCTGTGCCGCTAAACCTTCTTGTATGGTAAAACCAATTCTTTTGAATACTACATCCATAGATCTACAGGATATAACATTGTTATGAATGATCTGGTGTACTCTATTAAAAAGCTCCACCGCATTTGGTGTGGGGAAACCAAACATATCAAACGCAAATGGTATGAACACGTGTTGATTTTTCATGCATGACTTTTCATGTTTTGTGACCTTGCATGTAAGAGCTTTTAAAGCAGCGTGTATCACCTTGAAACCCCCATCCCTCAAGCCTACGAGAGAGGATACCCCTGTAAGGTCCACACATGCATGTTTCCCTCCAACTCTTCCAAAAATCAAAATGTCAGTCGGTCTAAGGGTTGACCTTCCTCCTATTGGGTCAGTTAACAAAACATCCATAACTATATGGTGCCTGTATTTGAACCCCGAGAGTTCTTTACAATAAACTGCATGCTCTCCGAGACTCCGAAAAAATCTAAACATGTCTTGCGGCACACCGGACATATCTCGTCAGCTGGGAATATTGGGATCATAAGCCGATATTTAAGGATAGTACGATACTCCGCATGAAACATATGTTGGCCAAGCCCATCTATAGGGATAGGTAAAAGAAAATCTTGAGCTTGTGGTGCTTGTAAACACTACAAAACTACTTTCTGTCGAGCCAACATGTCGAAATGCACTTCCATATCTTGGACAATTGTACTAAAAAGGGCACTTACCAATGTATTCTGGGATTTAGGGGGGACGGTGTCCTTAGTAGTAAAACTGTTAACTTCAATATTCAGAAGCTTGTTACGAAGAGAAGCCAAGACACAAGCATAATCAGAATCTGTCACACCCCCAAACCTGAACGACGGAAACATTCGGGGGTTGTCACACCCCAAAACCAGAACGGTGGAAACGTTCGGGGGTGGAGGACGTCATGTATAGTATCACAAGACATGCATCATAGTAATCAAAGTAATAAACAACCATTTCATTATAAAGAAAGTGTTTACAAAGTATGTGGTTCACATAACATAGACTACAAAGTAAATAACAAAATAAGACATGAAGCTATACCGCTCCATCTTCTGAATCCCAGTGCGCGTACCTGTCTACTGGTCTCTTGAGAATACAAGTTATTTTGAAAGCGTAGATCAGCATTTAAGCTGGTGAGTTCATAAGATTTTAGTGATGTAAGAAGTTGTAAGAAAGTTGTAGTAAGTTGTAAGTAAGTTGTAAGTTCTTTTAGAAAAGTTCGCCTGATCCTCCAGAAAATCCTATATTTCCTGTTTTGATGAAAGAAAAGTAAAAATGACTCTACAATCCTTTCTATGAGTACTAAATGGATACAAGTTATATAAAACCCAGCGTAAACAAACAATCGATTGTGTGTATCTGCCCTAAGCCCACAACCAAACAAGGAACATGAAATGAGGCGGAAGGCACACATCCCATTGTTTGTTAGATCATCGTTGTATATAACCCTGGCGTATTCACTTGATACTCACGGAGTTAACTGTAATAGTTCCTTTATATTTGATGAAAATATTCTTTAAGAAAACCCTTATTTCTTTTAGTAAAAATGGTAACCACAATAGTTCCTTCTATAATCACTTAGTTTATACTAGCTATATATAATCTAATATCGAACAGATAGTTAGTTGTGTGAATCTGCCCTAAGCCCACAACCAAACAAGGAACAGGAAATGAGGCGGAAAGCACACATCTAACTACCTATCGGGTATTAATTATATATAACCCTGATGTATAAACTAAGGTATTATAGAATTAACCACCTAAGGTCCTTTAAGTTATACTGGTTTAATAAAATGGATTAAACCCTTTACTGGTAAGTTTCTAGTTTTGTATACCAAATGTTCTTTTTGAAAGTATGTTTTATACCAGAAAACGGTGCATTGAATTAGTGTCCTATGACCTGACCCATACATGGTACTCCTTATGATTACTAGGCTGGGTGAATCTGCTCTAAGCCTACAACCAAACAAGGAACAGGAAATGAAGCGGAAAGCACACATCCTACTACCTGTCAGACCCGATTAATATATATCCCTGATGTATAAACTAAGGAATCATAAAGTTAGCATTATAGGCCCCTTTCTACTGAATGTACTAGACTCGAATGTTCTGTTTGTCGCTTGAAAAGATGTAAGTTTTCCCTAGTTTATAACTATCTTAACTCGAAAATAGTTTGCATTAACTTTCAAGTGGAGCTGTCACAATATGAAAGTAATGGGAAAATGTAAGTACACGGTTGTCTTTTGGATTGACATTTTGAAGTACTGATTACCTTAAAACAAGTATGTTTTAATAAGGTCATAATGTGATGTGGTTGTACCCATACTATACGCTCTCCCTACAAGAGATTCTGGTTACAAAACGCGTCTTCAGCAAACAAATTGCTAAGCCGTGAAGTAGTATCACATTAAAGTTATAGTAGTCTTGTATACCCAATTTATTATCACCTTTTGTTTAGAACAATGAGTTAGTGATCATTGGTATATTTTGTAAATCATGATTTGTTCTTCTGTTATAGTATATAGTATGTTCTTTATGTTATCGTGTATTGTATCTTCCTCCCTGTTTCTCTTTATAGTATGTTCTCTCTGTTCTAGTGTCTAGTGTGAACTGAACCTCTAAACTATACCTATTATAGTTTACTAGTATGTTTACTTGAACTGTTACTGACTTGAAGAAAAGACTCATTTTATCTACTAAGTTATGATTGTACTTTAAAAACGGAGTTTTGTAAACTATAAAGTAACATAACTTTAAAAGAGTTTTTGAAATGTTTTGATCACTTATAAATACATAAGCAATCCTTTAAAAGATGTTTATAGCAAAACATTTACACAATTATCATTGTGTTCAACTTGTATTCCCCCCTTAAAAGCATTTAAAACAGTTAAAAGATTGATTATAGGGGTATGAACTCACCTTATGTGGGTGATTCAAACGAGTATGCGTGTAAGGATGAGAAGTTCCACGAATGAAATCCCGAGACACAAACGAGTCCTAAATGACATATATGGCATGTATTGGCATGAATATAGTGTTTATAAGCAACTAACATGCAAGGAAACACCCTTAGGGACTAGGAAACACTTGGACCAAGTGTTAGAATCACATGTGATTCCTCAAAGGCGAGTGTACGGCCACAATGAGGAGTGTGCGGCCATGGGTGTACGGACATGGAGTGTACGGTCGTACACTCATGGTCAAACATGCACAAAAGGGTGTTTTGATCAATGGGGAAGCTAGTGGGACTATTGCTCATCAAGTGTTGAAGCTAGATTTGCATTTTGGAGGCCCTTTTTGGGGTGTTTTGAGGGGTGTACGGCCACATATGGGTGTACGGCCGTACACTCCTTATGTTCCAGTTAGAATGACGATTCTAGGGTGTTTAACATGAGTATCTAACATGTACTAAGCATAGGGAAAGGATACTTACACTTTGGAGGCTCAAAAGGGTGTTCACAGCCACCAAGAACAAGTGTGTGTTCTTGGTGTTCTTGGTGAAATGGATGAAGATTTGAAGATCTACCCAAAAAGATGATTTGCATGGATGGAATCAAAGGGTGTTACTAGGTTAAGAAGAATAACAACTAATAAAAACGGAAGAAAGGCTTACATTCTTGAAGATCGGAGAGAAAAGCTTGACTTAGAAATGGAAAAGTTGAGAGAAAACACGAGTTCTTGACTTGGAAACTGAAGGAATGACTTAGAAATGGAAGGATATCATACTTATGGAGGGGGTGTACGGACAAAATGGGTGTACGGACGTACACACATGTGTACGGCCGTACACTCATGTGTACGGCCGTACACTCCCTCTGATGGAGTGTTCGGCTCGATTTCAACGCGAAGAACTTTAGCTGACACGTCCCTAAACCCAATGCTTAAATGTACTGAGCTTAGAACCCTTAAACAGACTCTAACAATGCTAACTGATAGCGGAAACGAGTCTGACACACGGTTGAATTGAATGGCTGGACTGACAAGGCAAAAGTTTTTCGGGTTGTCACAGGAGTGGAGGACGTCATGTATAATATCACAACAATTGTATAATAGTAATCAAAGCAACAACAACAACCATTGTATTGATAATAAAGTGTTTACATTGTATTCAAATCACAACTGGATTGACTCCCAAAAGTAAATAACAGAACAAAGATTTGAAGCTACTATGCTCCATCTTCTCAAATCTGTGTGTGTACCTGTCTACTAGATACCTGAGAATACAAGTTATTTGAGAAAAAGTGTCAACATTTAAGTTGGTGAGTTCATAAGTATTTTTATGAAATTAAAAATACCATTCAAAAAGATGAAATCACATTCGTTTCCAGAAAATCCGATATTTTCAATAAAATTTAATTGTAAGTTGTTTGTTTGTAAGAAATCGTATTTATCCAGGAAAATCCTATATTTTCCATAAAACTGAGTTGTAAATAGTAGTCATAATTTTATCCAAGACTAAAACATGTAAAAGTAATTCACCATACTTGAATTAATGATATATAGATTTATTTGAAAATAAAACTATTTGAAGAGAAATGTTTATGTATATATTCGTTTTCCCTATGTGAGTTTTTATAACCGTACTAACAAATGATTTGCCTGCCTCGACGTTCTTCAGGCGTCGTACTGTTTGATATTTGTCACCCCGGGGACTGTAGCTAATAGTCAGGGTGCGGGGTCATCAATCCTGTATAGATCTATACACAATTATCACGCTCTCCAGGAGGAGACTCGGGTTATAAAATAGGACTTGCTGTTATACCTTGATAGGTACTGTAAAGACGACTGGCTCACAATTTCCCAATGAAATATATATATATATATATATATATATATATATATATATATATATATATATATATATATACCTGTATATGAGAATATTCATATATAAAGTTGTTACTCTTTTCGTAATGTTTATAACATATAAAAATAATCATATTTTTATATAACTGTTTTATTTGTTCTGAAAGAGTAAATATACTAAGAATGTAATCCAAACTATATCTATTATAGTTTACAATATATATGTTTCAATTAAATCGATAATTGTTGTGTCGTAAGATGTTACATATGTATATGTTTTCATGTAAAAGTTGTATAAAATGAAAGAAAACATAAACCACGATTTATATTTAAACACTAGTATTCTAGTGTTTTACTTGTATTTTCCTCCTTTAAAACTTATAAAAAGTTATAAAAAGTGTAGGAGTATGAACTCACTTGATAAGTGGTGAATTGTATAGCACTTCGTTGCTAGAAAAAGGCTTTATTGTTGAAAACCGGGCTTTGCGAGGGTCGGGTTTAGAAACCGAAAGACTCCTTTTTCTTGCGAACTTCTGGCGCCTCGGGATGTTCTTCGGGTGTTGGATATGATACCGGGGCTTCGGGGGGTTGTAAGTAAGTTTGTGGGAGTGAAAGAGGTGAAAAGTATGAGAAAATGGTGTAAAGAGGGAGTGAAAACCGGAGAATCTCGCAGGTATATATAGGGTCGAAGCCTCGGATCCGAAGGGGAGGGGGGAGGCTCGCATCGGACAAGTGGCGAGGAGGGGCAGCTTCGGGTGCGAAGCGCGTCGGCTTCTCACTGGGTTGCGGCTTCGGTCGAATCAGAAGCGGGTACGTGGCGGACACGAGGCAACCTCGCATACGAGGCGACGTGGCCGAACCCCAACCATGCGAATTTTCCCGGTTACCAATATTTTTTCGGTTTTTGTGCCCAAAACTTGCGAAATTCATAACTTTCGCATACGAGCTCCGCTTTCGACGTTCTTTATATGCACGCGTAGGTGAAATTATACTCTACGACTTTCGTTTAGACTTCGTTGTCTAATTTTGAATTTATTTTTAATATTATTATTTTTAACATACCGGGACAGGAAAATCCGTTAAAAATTCATAACTTCTTCATCTGACGTCCGTTTTTGTCTGTCTTTTTACCGTTGTACTACTATTGACGAGACCTTCGATTCTTGTTTAGGTTGTGTTGGTTAAAAATCATTCGATCTTTATTTCGAGTTTTTAGCTGTGTACTGCTATGTCGAATCTTAGAAAAATCATAACTTCTTCATACGAAGTCAGATTTTGGCGTTCTTTTTATGGACACTCTCAGTTTAACGTATACTACAACTTTCATTTAGACACTTAAGGCTAAAAAGCATTTTATTGAAATCTCGATTTTTACGCTTAACAGTGTTTTGCCGGTTTTGTCGCGGATCTTCGATTGATCATAACTTCTTCGTTATAACTCGGATTTTAGTGTTCTTTATATTTTTGGAAATCCTGTTACAATATCTACCACTTCATTCATCTCAATCAAGATTAGTTAATACTTCATTTTTGACGCTACTTTTCATCTCAATTAATTTCTATTCTTATTATTTCAAAATAAGTTGTAATTTGACCTAGATTATTACATTGACCTGAAATATCGGGTTGTTACATTATCCCCCCGTTAGAGGGAATTTCGTCCCGAAATTATTTCTAAGGTAATACTCATGGACTAGGGAAAAGATGTGGATATTTTTGTTTCATCTGATCTTCCCGTTCCCAAGTGAATTCAGGTCCCCGCTTAACATTCCAGCGAACCTTCACTATTGGTATACGGCTTTGTTTTGTTCGTTTGACTTCCCTATCCATGATTTCTACTGGTTCTTCCACGAAGTGTAGACTCTCGTTCAATTCAATTTCATCGAGTGGAATCACAAGAGTCTCATTAGATATGCATTTCTTTAAATTAGATACGTGGAAGATAGGATGTATGTTACTAAGTTCTCGAGGTAGTTGTAATTTGTAAGCTACAGGACCAATCCTTGCGAGGATTTCAAATGGTCCAATGTACCTTGGATTTAATTTACCACGCTTTCCAAAGCGTATCATGCCCTTCCAGGGTGAGACCTTTAATAGAACACGATCACCAACCTGAAATTCCAAGGGTTTTCGTCTTTTGTCTGCGTAGCTCTTTTTTCGATCTTGAGAGGGTTTAGACGTTCACGAATTTGAAAAATCTTTTCGGTAGTTTCTCTGATGATTTCCGAACCAATGGCAAATGAGTATCCCAGGACTTGCTGAAGTCGATAACACATGCTCGCAGCATGTCTTCTAGTGTTTGAATGGTTCTCTCACTCTGCCCGTCGTTTTGTGGATGATAAGTTTTACTCATGTCCAGCTTAGTTTTAAGAGCCTTCTGAAGTGACTGCCAGAATCATGAGGTGAATCTACTATCTATATCCGAGACAATAGATATAGGTACACCGTGCAGTCGTACTATCTATCGAATGTAAGTTCTAGTTAGCTTCTCATTTTTGTCTGTTGGGAGTTCCTAGTTTTAATACAACCTAGATATGATCTTCCCTTGTGTCCGTATAGTGCTTCATTCGGGACGGCATTGTTGCCGAGGGTAGGTACTATTTGTAAGAGGACTCAACCAGTGATAGGTGAGTGTCCTATGCCTTGCCAAAATCTATCATGAGGTCACGAAGCATACCTTCTAATGTTTGAATGTTTCCCTCATTCCGACTGTTTTTTTAAGAATGGTAAGCGATATATGTCTCTCTCGCGTATACACTTAGTAATGATCGGTTAACTGTATTTGTCTTAGTCTCTATACTCGAACTTGTATTTCCATACTAGTGGTATTCCCGAATAGTATGCTAGGGATACTTCGAAAAGGTTATGGAAGGTATGGTATACTTCGTATAAGTACTTCTGATTTTTGAAATGAGAGATGATTCAGAAGTTTGTGTCGGGTTTGGTCTACTTTTATTTGAATAATAACATGTCCGCTCGTAGCCTTGGGCAGCTTTTCCTTGAGGTTCATGGTAGGACTCATACTTGGTTCATCCATCACCACCTCGTGTATACAAGTCGTATATGGTTAAGACTTAAAAGAGTTAGTTAGACGGGTGGTTAAAGCGAAGAGTCTTTCCATAGCACATGGAGTTGGTATGGTGAGGACCAAGCCAATCCATTTCTAATAGCTACGTCAGAACTTCTTATCATAATGGGTTTTAATTTGATTAGAAAGAAGTGTCTGTTTAGGATGATGACATCTTCTATTTATATGTCTTTAGTGCCTTCTATCTTATTCTTGTTATTACTGTTACGAATATTTGCGCTTCGTTTAGCTAGTATAGGTAGTAAGATTACTTTGATAATTACTGATGAAATCTCGTAATATGATCCCTACAAAGTCCCTCTATAATCGCTTAGTGTATACAGGTCATGTACAATTAGGATTGCAAAGACAATTTTTTATTTTTGATTTTTTTTAATTGTCAAAAACTTTTGTGAAAATTTGACGCTTAATTATTGTTGTTTGGAAAACATACCAAAAATCCCAGAAGAGTTCCTCGTTGCTTCACCATGTTCTGTTGTTAAACCCCTCCTGTTTCTCTGTTCTTCCTCTCTGTTGGACAATCTCTCTTGAAATGTCCTATTTCACCACATTCATAGCAAATTTGCCTTACTCCGGTATTAGTGATTGGGGTGGTGTGTTGGGTTGGAGTCCTATAGAAACGGACAATGTACCCTTTCTTGTTGCACCTATTTCAATGCAACACTCGACATGCTCCATTATGATGGTAGTTGCACTTGTTGCGGTTTGGAAGTTTTCCAGCATATGGGTTTGTCTGTGTTGAGATAGTAGGGTCAGTGATGGTATGAACTGTTATTATAGATTGTCTTTTGACGGTTACTTGAGTCGAGTTGTTCCTTCTATTGTTCCAGGGTTTTCGTTTCATGCTCTTAGATTTGGGGTTTGAAGTGTTCTTGTAAGCAGACACTCATTGGTGTCCTTGGTTGTTACTACGATTATCATTGTTGGCATCGTTTCCATGTCCACTTGTGTTGTTGGAGTTGAGTTGTGCCATGACGGCTGCCACAGCGGCTATGACTGTAGCTTGAAAAGTTGCGGTGTCTATTTGTAGAAATGGTGTTGCGCTGGTAGGATGGTTACTTCCATGTGAAGGCATGATTCAGTTACAAGGTGTGAAATAAGTTCGTAAGTAACGATGGCCGTTTCTAGTTGTATTCTATCTATACGTATAAATTTCGCGTTCCTCTGTATGGTTTTAAATGTTTCAACCAACATCTCTATGATGTTTTTATGGTAGAGAGTAAAAATAGGTATTGTAAAAATGGTTAAGTTTATCAAAATGGAATGTAGGTGTCAAAACCTTAAGTTGGCTCAGGTTTTTATAAGTTTTGAAATGGCGTAACTCATTTGATTTACTGTTACTAGTTGCAATGAAAGAGGCGATAATCCTAACACATAATGTGAGTAGTGTAGTCACTAACTAACTAGGTTATATTGGTTTATTAGATATTAGTGTAACACATAGGGTGCTCTGTCACTTCGCACTTCTCGTGAGTGGTTTCCTCTGTTCTCTGTTCTATTGTGATTGCCTTAGTTTCAGCTGTAAAGATTTGTTACCCTATGGTGACTATCTTTTTCTCTACAGAACGTAGTTGATTCGTATTGTTTTCTTGATCTATTTGTAGGCATGGTATTCATATGGTGTTCTTATTTTTCTGTAGGTATATTGAATCTTCGCTCCATCATGCTTCGGGTGTTAACACTGATTCCCATTATTTCATGATAGAGAGTTTGAACCTAATGTCCGAGTGGGTCTTGCATGTCTGTTCCTGATAAAGTAAGGGTCCTTAACGAACTTTCTCCAAATCCTTACTTTTCATCTGATTCCTTCTCAGAATCCTTCTCATGAACTCCTTATGCTTCTTTCTCGACTCCTCTGTTGGCTGTCATAGTGGAATCATGATGTCTAGATATGTCGTTTGTGTGAGAATAGGGGTGTAAAAAGAATCTATGAAATTAATAAAAGTATCTCTATTGAAATTTTTATAATGATTCTTACCGGGTTCTCCTATAATCACATAGTATAGATCTACCATTAAGGGTCTTTTAGTTTTATAGTGCCTAAAATACTCCTATAGTATTTTAACTGTATGTTTGATTCTAGAGATCCTTTGTATATAGGTTTGGTAAGTTTTAGACTTGTTGTAACACCATAACCACTCCCAAACACATGTTGGTCATATCTCAAATAAATATAGTTGATCAGGCTATATTTATCCCAAATATGATTACATAATTGTCTAAGTTTGACTGTAGTGTCCAACATCTAAAAACTTTTGTTTTGTTCTCTTTGTGATACTTGTTCTAATGTATATATATGTATGTATACTTTTATATTGTTATATTTTAAAAGTTTAACTCTTGGTCAGAGTGTTTTAGTTCCATTGTATTTATAGTTGTATATCTTTTATGGGTTGATATACTTAGTTCACTATAAACAATGCTCTGATACCAATCTGTCACACCCCCAAACATGAACGGTGGAAACATTCGGGGGTGGAGGACGTCATGTATAATATCACAACAATTGTATAATAGTAATCAAAGCAACAACAACCATTGTATTGATAATAAAGTGTTTACATTGTATTCAAATCACAACTGGATTGACTCCCAAAAGTAAATACAGAACAAAGATTTGAAGCTACTATGCTCCATCTTCTCAAATCTGTGTGTGTACCTGTCTAGTAGATACCTGAGAATACAAGTTATTTGAGAAAAAGTGTCAACATTTAAGTTGGTGAGTTCATAAGTATTTTTATGTGAGAGCATTGTTTTTACAGTAATTTTAATAGTAAATGAAGTAACAAACAAGATAATTTATTTTTGTTTTTATTGAATGTTTGGCGGAAACTCAGGCACGGTTAAACGTGAGAGCCAACATCAATTTATTTTTGTTTTTACAATAATTTTACACCCATCGTCGGCCACCTGACGCCTCCTCTACCCGTCGCCTATTCATCTGCAACACGGAAAACTTAAAGGTATGCAAAGCTTTTCTCGATTATGATTCTTCCTGTTTCAATTACTTGCAATGCCGATGTGGATCGTTCTACATCGTCATTTGATTCATCTTATATAACTGTCTTCTAATTTTCTTTTGATTATTAATCACCCTCTTGTGATGTAAAATCTGAAATTCAGGAGAGGAACATGATATATATTTGTTGGTTTGAGGTATTAATGACTTTTGACAAAATAATTGTCAAATATTATTTAAGTCTTTAACCGGTTGTCAAGTCCATTTTGAACTGTATAAGGACTGGACTGAGGACCGGTCTAGGTTCTTATTAATCAAGTCTTTTTGAGAGCCAGTTTATGGTCAGTTTTGCCCTTTTTTTTTACTATACGATTTGAATTTGAAACCTTGGCTTAACTTGTACAATACAAGTTAATACAAATTAAACTGAGGATGATACATACAAGGATTATAAAGGATGGTTTGTTAATGAGGATGAAGACATCTTGCTGGTGTATTATAAAGGATGAATACATACAAGGATTATAAAGGATGGCTTGTTAATGAGGATGAATACATACAAGGATTATAAAGGATGGTTTGTTAATGAGGATGAAGACATCTCAATGGAAGGAAGTTATTGATTTGAATCTTGCTGGTGTATTCCTATATACACATGCATGATTCTTGATTAATGATTATTCTCAAATATTTTTTTACTAAATCTTTATATCTTTGTTTTCAGACTGCTGCCAAGATTATGATGAAAAAGAAAAAGCTAATTGTAATATTTTTCTTTTTGTAACTAACAATGTTGGGAGTTTTTTTTAATCGTAGTGTTTTTTTTTGTAACAAAAAATGTTGAGTATTCTTACCTTAAAAACATTGTATGTATAATGTTGGAGTTCTTGCACCTTAAAATATATTGTATGTATCATTTTGATGATTAAAATTTGATCGTCAAATGTTTGGATAAGAAAAACGGATATTTAAAATAAAAAAACATAAATAAAAAAGATTAAAAAAACTGTTATTAAAAAAAAGTAAAAAAACTGAAATAAAAGTTGTTATTTTAAAAAAATAATAAAAAGAGTAAAAATGTGAAATAAAAGATAAAGGAAGAAAAATCGGATATTTAAAATAAAAAATCATTAACAAAAACTAAAAAGTAAAGAAAAAATGAAAAAAAAATACTAATATGATAAATATTTTTGAAAGTACACTAAAATATGAAATAGTTTTTTTAGTAACCTTATTATGGACAAAAACTCAAAACAAACAACACCTTAGTCTATTTAGTAAGAAAAATTAAATATCTTCCTACATTTTGTTCATACTTATCCTCCTACTTATATAAAATAATGACATGTGAAATTCATTAACTCTCTCTTAATCTCTTTTTTTAATTTTGACATATGTTTTGATCTAGTGAGTAGGAAGATTGGTAGGAACAAAAGAGATAATGATATTTGATCTATAGTAGGATTTTAGTATACATGTCATTATTTAATTGGGTAGGAGGATTTGTAGGAACAAAAATTAAGAGAATATTTAATTTCTCTTCTTAAATAGGAAATGATTGATGATAACTTTACACGACATTGATCTAATTTATTACAACACTAGGTGTGAGACTCATGTATTACATGAGTTTATTTAAAAGAAAAACTAAATACAAAATTCTAAACATTTGAGAAGCGTTCTTGAATTTATTAGAAAAGTGAGAAAACATTGAATTATAAAAATTAAAGTGTCTTTTTCTCTTTTAAGTTTAAACAAATAATTTAAATAAATAAATAAAGAAAATTAATGAATCTTTAATTTAGTAATTTTGAAATTAGAAGAAAAGTTCATTAATGAAATTGATATGCATTTATTATTGCATTTAAATATTATCTGGAATTTAACAAAATGAAAAAACCATAAAATGACAAGTGAAATAAAAATTAATTTAAAATAACCATAAAATTACATGTGGCAAAATAAATGAGAATGTGACATGTGACAAAAAGATGTTTATTTATTAGGAGGATTCAGTTTTTTAAATATATTTAAAAGTCTATTAATAAAGAAGTCTTATCGTGCAACTTTTTTTTAGATCGGCAATGAATTTTATTTAAAATAAAATAAAAAAGTCAATGAGATGTATCCCATTTATCTTTTGGAGCTTAATAAGTCGACATACAGTGAGGGGTAACAGATGTAGAAAGGAAGCAATGTCTCTGTCCTCTCCAGTTTTCTGTCAAAATAATCAACGAGACTAATGTTAATTTTGTCAAGATCATCCGTAATGTTCGCAATGCCTTTCCAAACATCCGATAATCCTATCTTTAACAGTTTAATGGAATAAATTTCCCAAGCTCATTAGCATGTTATGAAAGGAGCTAATAACGCAAGCCCAAAAAGAAGTAGGATTTTTTATTTTTTATTTTTTATTTTAAATCATCACCGTTTTTACGCTAATAAATCAATTTCATTTATCAATTTCTCACAAGTTTTAAATAATATCTATATATCAATTTCTATTTCCTTTTCAATTTTTAAAATTAAGAAACCACATAATATTTTATTTAAATATATTTATATTATACTGTAATGATTACATATAATGAATGTGATATTAAATTGCAATGAATACGTTTCTTCTTTTCTTATTCTAAATTCTAATCTTACAGAAAAATCACTTGTTACCCGCCTTACTTAATTTTCCGTCTGATTTTGGGTTAGAAACCCCCCACGTTAGGGGGTATTTTTGTCATTTTATAATTCAATGAACTAGAAACGGCTTCTCCTTCCTTTTGTTCTCAATCGCTGCTTCTACTTCTCATCTTCTCCTCAATTTATCTTGCTTCGTGAAGATTGAAGATCCACAAAATTGATTATGGTGAAATGCAATTGTGGTGCTGTAGGGATTATACGAACTTCAGGGACTAAGAGAAACCTCGGTATGCCATTTTATGCATGTCATTTACAGGTATTGAGTTATCAGATTTTTTGGTAATTTTCTATTTTAAACCTAGTTTGTGCTAATCGAGGCTATTGAAAACTTCAGGGACCAATGAGTGGATTAATTTCGTAGGTAGATGAAGAAAATCATGAGCATGAGGCTGAAAGCCAAAATCGTGAGCTTGAAATCCATAGTGAAGAACTTCAAATCCAAAATCGTGAGCTTGAAATCCAAAATGAAGAACTTGAATCCAAAATCAGAACCTGAAATTGTTGTTAATTGTTAGTTGGATTTTGTTTTTTGGGATAATTGTTTACAATTTGTAGTATTAATTAGGTATATCGGTAGTGGTTTTTGGTTGAAGATCGTCTAATGCAAGTGTAATATTAGCATTGGAATTAAAGGGTATATTTTGGTACAATTAATAGTTGCATTTTGTTGTCTTTTACAATGGATTATTACCATCTTGTATTGCTACAATTGGGAGACAAAGGGTAAATATTTGGTACATGTAATAGTTGCACTGCAAATGGTATCTTTTGGTACCTTTCATTCAACAGATGACCAAAGTCCATGCCAAAAAAAACGACCAATAAACATGTCAAATCAAATGACCAAAAACAAATGTCAAAGTACCAATCATTAATCCATTGCATAACATTAAAACAAAAGCATTACATAAGAGTTTAACCAAAATAACAGTTTAACCAAATGCAATTGTTGTGGTGATACCAAACACAAAACATTTCACAACCCATAACAGTTTAACCAAAATAAAAACATCACATGACATAAGAGTTTACAATGGAGCCTTTCCTTTCCCCTTCCATTTTCCTTTTTTTTACCAGATGCACCATCAACACTTGGTAACTGCCATTTGCAAGTCCTGGCATTGTGTCCTTTGTTGTTACATTTGGCATATGTAACAGTTTTTTGTGCTCTAGAAATTGTATTCCCTTTTATCAGATGCTCTTTTTTTGAAGCTGACTTCCTTCTTTTCTTTTTGTTCTCCCTATTGGGACATGGTGTTTTGGAGGTAACAAAGTAGTTGGACAAGTTGACTTCATCCACATTCTCCTACCATTGATTGGATCCACTTTGAATAAGTACATGTTCCTCCGGGTTGTTAGCCAATAACATTCGTGAACAAAGGTTTTTGAAATACCAATTACAGCATTATTTTTCTCCATGTCCCAAATTGCAGATACAACAAGACAACTACTTCGTAAGAATAAGGAAGAACTTACTGCACTAGTTGTGCATTCTAAGTTGAATAAGGAGCAGTCGGAAGAAGGAAATTGTAGTAGAGTCATTAGACTGGATGAACCACGAAGAAATAAGGAGGATAATGCCGAAGAAGATGTTGATAGAGATGGATGCAAGTATGGAGACTTCATGGCATCCCAACCACCAAGCCTTTATGGAAGGCCAATGCCAGTTGCAGTAATGGACTGGATTTATGAAAGGGAGATGACATTTGAGAGTTGCGACTGTAGCGTCAGGCGGAAGACAATCCTTGCAGCCAGACAACTACAGACTAGAGTTTTAAGCTGGTGGAAACGAGTGATCCTCACTATGTCAAAGGGAGAAGCATGGAAGATGTCATGAGAGGACTTCCTTGTACGGTTAAAAAGGGAATACTGCTCAGAAAGAGACTTGTCGGAAATGAGCAAGGAGTTCCAGAATCTGAAGAAATTAGACATGAGCGTCAGTGAGTACGCGACAACCTTTATTGAGAAAATGAAGCTAGTTTCTCACCTAGATCCTACGGAACCCTCCAAGGTAGAAAAGTTTGCTAATGGACTACCAACAGATTTCAGTCTAATGGTAAAGTTAGCGAATACTTTGGAAGCAGCTATCTGAGTTGCCAAATCTCTTGAAGACATGATCAAAAGAAGGACCACCACCCAAGTTGAAGTCGGAAAGAAGAGGATTAATGAAGGATCCTCACAATCCAACAAAAAGGGTAAATTTTTAAAACCTAGCCCAAACAACAAGAGGTTCAGGGATAACAATGAAACCAAGTGGTGCGACAAGTACAGAAGGAAACACTTCGGATGATGCATCAAAAGAGTGAACTGCTTCATGTGTGGGAAGATTGGTCACTATGCTAATGAATGTAGACACATTGAAAGATTATGTTTTCAATGTGAAGAAGAAGGACATGTGGCAAAGGACTGCCTAAGAAGGAAGGAAGCTGCACAAACATCTCAGGTGACTCTCAAGACGGTAAAGAATGAAGCAGATGTAGCTTTAGGAAGCTAATAGAAGAAAGCTAGGTATCCAAGTAGTTCAAGACACGAAGTGGTCACCCCACATATATAGTCTTGTAATACGTAGCCTAATAGAGGCATAGAGTGTAATAGACTTTGAATATGATTATAATCATTTTT
The DNA here is from genome assembly GCF_052849685.1 of Lactuca virosa. Lineage (NCBI taxonomy): Eukaryota > Viridiplantae > Streptophyta > Magnoliopsida > Asterales > Asteraceae > Lactuca > Lactuca virosa. The sequence goes on along the minus strand of NC_136427.1, from coordinate 283,507,487 downwards.
CAGAAGTTATAAAATCTCAATTATCTTATATGTGTTAAATCGCTATGTGATTTTCTTGGATGGTGACTTAGAGGGATGATAGGCAATACTTGGGACAAGTAAGAGTATGTGTGAAAGGTAGTAGAGGTCTATACTACCGGAAGCACAAGACTCGCACTTGTATCAGGGAAAGTCACAAGGTTACTAAGTCTCTAAGTAGTTGAACGATTTTGTTCATTTCCATCATTACCTTTGTTTCGGTAATGACTAAAAAGATGAATGTTATTCTGACCTTAGTAGTTATATCGAATCGAGTCCGACTAATCTACAAAGTAAGTTCGACGAAGCGGTTGACTTTTAGATTGAAGGAAAAAATAATCAAAGTGATCGATAAAAGTATCTCAGTCTCTTTAAGACTAAGTAACCCGTAGCTAGAAATGCTACCTTTTATGATGCAATAACATCACATTAGAACATAAAGGTATCATCCATGCTGGAGTTTGAATCAAAGAGACTTGAGTCTAGCCATTGCATTATGCAATGGAAAGTCATTAGAACATGATTTGGTATGTTAAGGTAGTCGAAGTAAAGACCTTATCATAGATTAGGTAAATTCTAGAAGGAGCAGGAGCCTTCAAAGAATATCAGATTTAGAAGGAAAGCGGGTGTAACACGGGGCACCACCAACACTCAATAAACTTATAAACCCAAGAGTTATGATTATCACCTAGGATGGAAAAGTAAAGTGTGGAGTCATAGTATACTGAAAAATGCCATAGTATGATGAAAGGTAAGACGCCATAAAATACTGAAAATGTAGGCAATGGTAGGATGTCATGACTTTGGAAATGGTATTAATGTACCAACAATGTAGGAATGGCTCTAGCGTGCCAAGGGCTTTAGGAATGGTACTAATGTACCAACGATGCAGTCATCTAACAGAGTATATGTGAAAACCATCGGACTATTTGATGATAGTCTCGTGGAACACATGTAGGTTTATAACCTGTAGGTGATGGACTTCATGCCCATTTGACGTACTCTACTTCCTACTGACATGTATTGTAGAGAAATCCCTGTAATAGTATTGTTAGTAACGATAATTGAAATAATCCTTAGGACGAATCCTTAGGAATGAAAATAGAAAGAAACCTACTGACATGTATTGTGGAGAAATACCTATAACAATACGGTCAGCAACGATGACCATGATGACCCTTAAGATAGATCCTTAAAGAAGAATAAATAAGAAAACAGGGATGGGTAATTAGGTTAATTGTTTGATAATTAAACACATTAACTAAATTATTGATGTTTGAAAACCCTATGTACTCATCAGGTTTCCCAACCTGACCCATTCAGTTCTTTGTATCACAGGTATCGGTACGAAGATATTTGACGTTTGGACCTGATGAGAGATTAAAGGAAATGTAGGTCATTAGATGTTGTAAGGTCAGTAATTGTCATGTTTATGATTATGTTCTTGTATCATTTATGGCATTACCAACCTTAATAAATCAATGGAAACTTTTCTTTGGAAATACTTTTACAAGACCAAATTCCGCATTAATGAATAAACTTTGTATTAAATAAGCATAAATAAATTTTTTTAAAATGACGGTAAAAATGGGGATGTCACATTATGTGTTTATGTTACATGATTATGTGGTAATGATAGCATTGGTTCTATGTAGTTCAAGTTGGATAGCATGAGAACTCTTGGTCTAATGCCTTATTATGATGTTCTTGTCGGATTGTTCTCTCTCGGGTGGATCATCTGTTCGATTGTCTATCTGATTTCTGACTCCATGTTACTTTTTGTAATGTATGAAAGACCAGGATTTGACTCATGGAAATTGCATGAAACACCATGGGAAGACCATTATATTTGTATGAAATACCATGGGAAGACCATGACACCTGTATAAAAGACCATGGGAGGAAGATCATGGAAGGACCATGGAAACCGTACACAAGGCTATAGGTGGACCATAATATTCACATGTTTGTACTAATACGAATGTGTGTATGTTGATAGGATGGCACTAGAGCCGAGGAATTTATGTGGATGCATTGTATATATGGTGGAATATGTGGTATATTAGGGGACTCACTAATCTTTATGATTATAGTTGTGGATTAAATGTTTTGCAGGTTATTTGTGAAAAGAGCTCGGCGGAACTGTACACACGCATCAAAGATGAAGGACCCTGTAAATGGTTTGGTCTAGGCTTTCATTGTGTTTAGTTCAGTTTGAGTCTGTAATACTGTTTATGAGCTGTTTATGTGATTTTGGTCTGTTTGTATGTTTACGACCGTAAACAGTGTTTACGGCCGTAAACACGTTTACGACCGTAAACCCAGTTTACGGTCGTAAACCCCGTTTACGGTCTGGTTGAGTATATATAGGGGAGGTGTTGGTCTTAGTGTGGTTGTTGATGTCATTGCGTTTACACAGAGTCCTATCAAGTTGTACCAGACGGTTTACTGAATATAATCGTGTGCAAGCTTGATTTCTTTTCATCTTATTCTTCTTTCTGTGATTGTTTGTTGCTTGACTACTGGTAAAGATCCATATTTGGACCTTACAATTGGTATCAGAGCGAAAACCGGTGTTAAAGCTTCATTCGATCGACTTTTGGGCTGTTTCAACCGATATTCTTATTGTTCGAGCCTGTTTTAAGTGTTCTTGTGGTCAAGGGAATTGAATTTACTGCAAAAACGTGTTTCTGAAGGCGTTCTGGGAGTTTACTGCCAACCGTAAACTCTATTTACGGTTGTTAAATCAAGATCTTGAAGAACCGTAAACTCTGAATCTTCACAAACCGTAAACCAATCTTCATTGACCGTAAACACATAAACCGTAAACTGCTAAACCGTAAACTGCTCATCCGTAAACCAAGTTTACGGTCGTAAACGTTCAACCGTAAACGTAGTTTACGGTCGTAAACCCCATCAACCGTAAACACCTTTTTCAACTTAATTTGCTTAATTTGCTTCAATTTCAAATGGAATCTCAAAGTGAAAATCATTTCCATGAACTTGACACTGTCATGGGCACTACAACGCGTATTCCAAGATTAATGTCTGCGGATGGTTTCCCTGAGTGGAAGTATAGAATTGAAAAATACATCAAAATGAAGGACTTTAAGGTCTGGAGAAGCATTCTTAGAGGACCTGTCAGAATCACTGTTACAGTTAGAGGACAAGTAATTGACAAGGCTGTTGAGAACTACACTGATGAGGAGTTTGAGAAAGTTGAAGAGCAGGAAAGGGCTTTAGCCACTTTGACCATGGCATTATCTCCCGATATTGCTCAAGGTTTCCGTGAGTACACTTCAGCTAAAGACTTGTGGGAAGCCCTAATTGAGGTTTATGAAGGCAATGAAGATATGAAGGAGAGTCGTCAGGACATGTTGAGACAAAAGTTCAATATGTTCAACTATATACCAGGAGAGACTCTTGAGGCTCAGCTGCAACGGTTCACAACTCTCACAACTGACATGAACATATCTGGAATTTACTTAACCAAGTCAGAGATTAATAAGAAGCTTCTGAATGCTCTTCCTCGATCATGGGATATGAATGTCGCTGTGATTAAGAAGACTAAGGATTTAAATCGCCTCACTCTTGCTGAAATCATGGCGATCATCAAAGCTTGTGATATAGATGACAAACAGAGAGAGAGATTAATCATGTGAACTCATACTCTACTGCAAGTCTTGGAATCTCATCCAACAATGCTCTCTCATCAATCATGTCTTCCTCAGGTCAAGCCTTTGCAGCTCAACAACCTCAGATTCAGACCTTCGCTGCTGCATCATCCATCCCTCACCATCAAAATCAGCCATTTGTCACTCCACAAGTTGTTCCTTCTCCAAATGTGCCTGCTGTAGCCTCTTCCTCAAACACTAAGGATACTGATGAAAATCTGGCTCTAGCTACTGGGCTTGTTAATTGCTACAATGCTTTTGTAGCTGGAGAGCTTCCACCTCAGCTGTTATTTGCTGACCTGGATCAGATTCATCCAGAAGACGTGGAGGAGATGGATATCACATGGCAGATTGCTATGGCTGTCTTTAGGGCCAAACAATTTGCTAAGAAGACAGGGAAGAGCAACTGGGGCATGAATGCTGATAAGAAGGTGGGATTTAACAAGGGCATGCTGTAACATCCCGAAATTCAGGTACAACTATTTAGCCCTTCTTTTATTCAAAGTGTCAAGTTAAGCCCTTAAGAGGAATTGGTAGCAAATGAGTACGCTGGGCGTACTCAAGAGTACGCTGCGCGTACTCATGCACTTATTTTGGATGCGGACTCGCCTGAGTACGCTGGGCGTACTCAGGGTTACGCTGGGCGTAATGTGTCCAGGTGCAAACCCTAATTTCAGACTTGTGCCCTATATATTGGATGCTAAGGCTCATTTCTCAGCCTCCCTAGCAGTGAGTAAAACCCTAAGAGAGAACTTCCTATCGTCCTTAGTGAGTATGTGTGATTTTGGAGCTAAAAGTGCCTTGGGGTGTTAGTGAAGAAGAAGGAGAGGAGCTTGTGGAGGCTAGAGCTTGAAGTGCAAGTTTGGATCTGAGATCTACAGAGGAAGGAGCTGCTTTTAGAGGTATAAAGTTCAAAGCTTTCCTCTTCTTTTGGTTTGTTGTTGCATGGGCCATTTCTAGGGTTAAAAGTCCCAAAGGTGGAGACTTTATGAGTGTAAGGTGCTCCATGGTCCAAGATCTGTCCCCTTTCAGTGATATATATGTTTTAGATCCATAAAGTTTCTATCTTGGTCGTTGATATGAGGACATGCTAGAGTTTTGAGCTTTCTAGGGCTAGAAGTGGTATATTTTGGGTGTTAGTGACTTGTTCAGCCATGCAAAGGCTTAAAGTTATCGACTTTATAGATTAAGAGGCTTAGAAACGGTCAGATCTAAAAGTTGGACGAGAGTCTTAACTGATTAAGACCTCAAGAGCTAAGGGACTGAAACTGAGAGTTACGCGGGGCGTAATCTCAGTACGCGCAGCGTAAGGGGTCGCGCACCCCGTTTCTGTGAGGACGCCGGGTACGCCCAGCGTACGTGTTTGGTACGCGCAGCGTAACCCGGAGGGTTGACTTTTGGTTGACTTTTAGGGTTTGGTCTATAGTGGGGCCTTTGAGTTATGAGAGGGGTAAAATGGTCTTTTACCCTTCTGAGAGTACTAAGAGGAGGAATAGTCTAGCCTTGAGAGATGTATTGATTGAGAGTATTTATTTTACATGATTAGGCGGAGGCTAGACCTGATTTTACAGAGTTCGAGCTTTACCGAGTTACCCAAGGTGAGTCTTCTCACTATACTTTACCTAGAGTGGTAATTAGAGCTATGAGACAGAGTATGCTGTATGTTTTTGCATGATGTGATTTCTATGTGTTATATGTTATGTATGTTACAAAGTTTTCAGAGTTAGGACCGGAAGGTCCACAGAGTTAGGGCCAGAGGGCCCACAGAGTTAGGGTTAGAGGGCCCACAGAGTTATGGGACTGGAGGGTCCCATAGAGACACCTTGACCAGAGGGTCATCAGAGTCATAGCCTCGAGTGGCTAATATGTGTTGTGTGTGGTATTTTGGGGAACTCACTAAGCATTCATGCTTACAGTGTTGTGTTATGTGTCTCAGGTACCATCGAGGATCGCGGGAAGGCGCCGGCTTGATCAGTACACACACGGGGAGATTTTTATTATGATCTTGGGATATGATGTTATGATTGACTATGTGATACAATGGTGTTTTTATAACGATTATGAATGAAAATGTGTTTTATAAAATGTGAAAAATTGTTTTGAAAATTTGGGTGTTACAAGTTGGTATCAGAGCCTTGGTTTGAGGGATTCGGATTCATCTTCGGGCGTATCTGAACTCAAACTGAGGATTTGAGAGAAATTTTGATGACAAAAAACTTTTTTTTAAGAGTAAAAAGAGTTTTGAGACAAACAGAGCAGAGCCGTGTGTACGATCAGCCAGCGCCCGAACGGTAAATTCCCAAAATACCCTTGCAATTAGTGTTATGAGATATATTATGTTATGATATGCGATGAGTTATGCTATGCATGCTAGAGTAGACTAGGTATTCTTATTAGGACTAGAGTGGCCTGATATGTGATGCCTTAGTCTAGGAGTTTTGCTGCTAGGGATACTTGAGAGTGTTTAGATAGCAGCGAGGAGTTATGAGAGAGCTGCTAGTGAGTAGCATATGGTTAAAGAGAGTAGAGTACTTGGGACTTGGGATCCAAGGAGGAGGACTTAGAGTGAATACTGATGCGGTGTGGACGGTAGTATAGGGCCCGTACTACTGAAGACACCGGAGCAGCGCGCACCCTAAGTAAGAATCCATTGGGTACTCAGGAACAAGTAGGGTTGAGTTATCGAGTGCGAGTATACTCGATCGAGTCTCTGGTATCTTCATATTGTGTTTCAGAGACATCATGGTTGGAACACCACACACGCCGGAGGGCAGCGGTATTAGCGATGAAGAGATTCGCAGTATGATTTTGACGAAATGACCGTGGCGATCCGGAGGATTGTGAGTAGCGGATCGAGGGGTGATGTCATGGTTCGAGTACCATGATTAGTAGCAGATCGAGAGGTGATGTCATGGTTCGAGTACCATGATTGGTGGCAAAATGAGAGGTGATGTCATGGTTCGAGTACCATGATTAGTAGCAGATCGAGAGGTGATGTCATGGTTCGAGTACCATGATTGGTGACAGATCGAGAGGTGATGTCATGGTTGGAGTACCATGATTAGTAGCAGATCGAGAGGTGATGTCATGGTTCGAGTACCATGATTGGTGACAGGTCGAGAAGTAATGTCATGGTTCGGGTACCATGATTGGTAGCAGATCAAGAGGTGATGTCATGGTTCGAGTACCATGATTGGTGGCAGATCGAGGGGTGATTTTGTGGTTCGAGTACCATGAATTGAGGCGGGTTGAGAAGAGAGGACATGGTTCGAGTACCATGAAATGTGGCGGTGAGTGCTTCTGGTTTTGCCGGTTATTCCGCAGCGATTATCTAGACCAAGGTCGGATGTGAAGGAGTATGGGCCCAGAAGGCCAGGAAGAACGAGTTTTAGTGGAGCATCCCATGATAGGGAAACCGAGTTAGCTCCAAGGGATTGTTGGTGATATGCCTTTCGAGTCGCAAGAATCAGAGTAGAGTAGGGACGGTGCGTTATGGAGGGATACGGTCTGAGCTGGAGAGCCGGCCGATAGTAGATATGTCACTTCCCGTGACCCGAGTGGTGCTATTTCCGTTTCTTGTGGGGGGCGTAAGAGGTGTTGAGATTTCGGTTTCTGAGTTGGAGTGAACCCTGTGGGATCGCACTGATGGTGACTTTTCAATCAGAGTATCCAGCAGTAGGTCTTCCGCGAGGGAGTGATATAGTTTGAGCAGGTTGACAGTGGAGACTGAAATGGTCAAGGATCAGGATGCACCCTAATTGAGTATAATAGGGCAGGTGTTAGGTGCGGTATTGGGCGATCAAGAAGGGTATATCAGGGCAGTGACTCCTATTATTTCTGAGAGGTATGAGGGGTGGAAATGTGGTTTCGACTCTTGTGATAAGGAGCATGTTGGAACGTTGGGCAAGGAGTCAAGGATGAGGAGTATGATGGTTCATTATTTCCAGATCCAGAGTTAGTGTTAACACGGGACAGTTGGGAGGTCCGGTGAGAGTATAGTGTGAGGTCCTGAATGACTAGAGGTAGTCACGATGGTAAGTTCTGAAGGTTGCATACGAGACCTTGGTATCTGGAGTTGTTTGATCCTTGTCAGAGAAATCATCAAGCGTTGCATAGCACCTTGCGGAATTAGGTGCGATGTTACTGGTGGAGACAGCATGAGGGATAGAGTGTTGGTGCACCAATTGGTGGTGGTTCGAACCCTAAGCGGGGAAGAACCGAGTATTTGAATTGAGGAATCCGCACCTGCTGCTAGAGTTACCGAGGTTCGGCCAGCGAAGGTCGAGGCACCGAAGGCTCGCGGGAGAGTTTTACAGTTGACAGCGAAGGAGTTCCGCGCATCGCCCGATGTTGTGGCTGGTACTTTTTGTGGGTTCCGTACCTGTTTTGGTGATAATTGACTCGGGAGCGAGTCGATCATTTGTGTCAATAACGTTTGGTCGGCACCTCAGTAGCCGACGAGAGGCGTGAGTCGACCTCTACGAATTTCCATAGTGGACGAGCGAACGGAGTATGTTATGAATGTGAGTCGAGGATGTGTACTCGAGATCTTCGGTGTTGAGTCCCTGATAGATCTGGTCCCGATATCGATGGGGGACGTGAGTGTCATAGTGGGCATGGTTGGGTTAAGCCGATTTGGGGCTGTCATAGACTGCGAGCGACAGTTGGTGACGATACGAGACCCCAGTGGGGGAGTAATTACGGTGTACAACGAGGGTAACCGATGTGGGTCGGCGTTTTGTTCAACCGCCAGAGCGAGACAGAGTTTTCAGCAAGACTGCAGCGGGTATGTGTCCTATGTGATGGACACACGAGAGGCCGCTGGGAGGCCAAGTTCGATGGATGACGTTCCGATAGTGCGAGAGTCCCCGGATGTTTTTCCCGAGGAGTTGCCGGGTGTGCCTCCCGAGAGGCAAGTAGAGTTTCGCATCGAGTTGGTTCCGGGGGCAGCGCCTATCGCCAAGGCGCCTTATCGCCTTGCGCCGCCAGAGACGCAGTAGTTATCCTCGTAGCTTCAGGAGCTACTAGGGAAGGGTGTTGTGATGTTACGGGAAGCCGTAGTACTCACTAGTCAGAGAGAGGTTGTTGTGATACTATGGGGAGTCGTAGTACTCACTAGTCAGAGAGAGGTTGTTGTGATGCTATGGGGAGCCGTAGTACTCACTAGTCAGAGAGAGGTTGTTGTGATGCTATGGGGAGCCGTAGTACTCACTAGTCAGAGAGAGGTTGTTGTGATACTATGGGGATCCGTAGTACTCACTAGTTAGAGAGAGGTTGTTGTGATACTATGGGGAGCCGTAGTACTCACTAGTCAGAGAGAGGTTATTGTGATACTATGGGGAGCCGTAGTACTCACTAGTCAGAGAGAGGTTGTTGTGATACTATGGGGAGCCGTAGTACTCACTAGTCAGAGAGAGGTTGTTGTGATACTACGGGGAGCCGTAGTACTCACTAGTCAGAGAGAGGTTGTTGTGATACTATAGGGAGCCGTAGTACTCACTAGTCAGTAGGAGGTTGTGGTGATGTTATGGGGAGCCGTAATACGCACTAATTAGCGAGAGGTTGTTATGAGGAAGCCTTCTTGATCTGAGCATGACACAGGAGGGTTTTAGGCTTGAAAAGCCCTACGCATGAGTTTTGGGAGCCTGGTGGTCGGACCAGGGGTGAGACCGGGGTCTCCTCAATGATTGGGAATCATTACATTCTGAGTAAGTGTGGACATCCAATCCGAAGGGATTGGATAAGTAAAGTACACATGGGTTGCGGGTCCCCAAGCTATGAGTTGAATGAGTCGTTGGAACGAGCGATTCCAACTACGGGCGGACCAAACTCTTGAGTTGAGTTGAGTCCTGGTGATGTGTTGTACAGACCGGACCGAAGGGTCCAACGATATAGACCGGACCGAAGGGTCCAACGATGAGTATCAGATGATAGAGGTCGGGGTTGAGTCGATCTCCAGTTAGGTACGAGGTTGCATTTCAGTACTGCCTACCACCCACAGACAGACGGGCAGAGCGGGCGGACGATTCGGACGCTCGAGGACATGCTTCGGGCATGTGTATTGGACTTCGGAGGAAGTTGGGACACGTATTTACCCTTGGTTGAGTTTTCCTATAACAACAGCCATCATTTGAGCATCAGTATGCCACCCTTTGAGCTGTTGTACGGAAGGAGGTGCCGGACTCCCATTTGTTGGGGTGAGGTCGGGCAGCGTGTGATGGGTAGTACAGAGATAGTACTTCAGACGACTGAGCAGATTCAGCGGGTCAGACAGAGGTTGTTGAACCACTCAGAGTCGCCAGAAGAGTTATGCGGATAGGCGACGATCCGAGCTTGAGTTCCAGGTTGGTGATTTAGTACTCCTGAAGGTATCTCCTTGGAAGGGGGTGATCCGATTCAGGAAGAGGGGTAAGTTGGGACCTCGGTATATTGGTCCTTTCAGGGTGACTGCCAGGGTGGGCAGGGTAGCGTATCGTTTGGAGCTACCTACGGAGTTGAGCCAGATTCACGATACCTTCCATGTGTCTCAGTTGAGGAAGTGTATCGCTGATGAGTCGGCAGTGGTTCCGTTAGAGGACATTCAGGTGGATGCGAGCCTGAATTATGTTGAGAGACCGGTTGCGATTGTGGATCGAAGGATCAAGACTTTGAGAAACAAGGAGGTGCCATTGGTTCAAGTCCAGTGGCAACATCGGAAGGGTTCTGAAATGACCTGGGAGCCGAAGTTAGAGATGCGCGAGCAGTATCCAGAGTTATTTGTTGAGTGAGACTTCGAGGGCGAAGTCTAGTTCTAGTGGGGGAGAATTGTAACATCCCGAAATTCAGGTACAACTATTTAGCCCTTCTTTTATTCAAAGTGTCAAGTTAAGCCCTTAAGAGGAATTGGTAGCAAATGAGTACGCTGGGCGTACTCAAGAGTACGCTGCGCGTACTCATGCGCTTATTTTGGACGCAGACTCGCCTGAGTACGCTGGGCGTACTCAGGGTTACGCTGGGCGTAATGTGTCCAGGTGCAAACCCTAATTTCAGACTTGTGCCCTATATATTGGATGCTAAGGCTCATTTCTCAGCCTCCCTAGCAGTGAGTAAAACCCTAAGAGAGAACTTCCCATCGTCCTTAGTGAGTATGTGTGATTTTGGAGCTAAAAGTGCCTTGGGGTGTTAGTGAAGAAGAAGGAGAGGAGCTTGTGGAGGCTAGAGCTTGAAGTGCAAGTTTGGATCTGAGATCTACAGAGGAAGGAGCTGCTTTTAGAGGTATAAAGTTCAAAGCTTTCCTCTTCTTTTGGTTTGTTGTTGCATGGGCCATTTCTAGGGTTAAAAGTCCCAAAGGTGGAGACTTTATGAGTGTAAGGTGCTCCATGGTCCAAGATCTGTCCCCTTTCAGTGATATTTATGTTTTAGATCCATAAAGTTTCTATCTTGGTCGTTGATATGAGGACATGCTAGAGTTTTGAGCTTTTTAGGGCTAGAAGTGGTATATTTTGGGTGTTAGTGACTTGTTCAGCCATGCAAAGGCTTAAAGTTATCGACTTTATGGATTAAGAGGCTTAGAAACGGTCAGATCCAAAAGTTGGACGAGAGTCTTAACTGATTAAGACCTCAAGAGCTAAGGGACTGAAACTGAGAGTTACGCGGGGCGTAATCTCAGTACGCGCAGCGTAAGGGGTCGCGCACCCCGTTTCTGTGAGGACGCCGGGTACGCCCAGCGTACGTGTTTGGTACGCGCAGCGTAACCCGGAGGGTTGACTTTTGGTTGAATTTTAGGGTTTGGTCTATAGTGGGGCCTTTGAGTTATGAGAGGGGTAAAATGGTCTTTTACCCTTCTGAGAGTACTAAAAGGAGGAATAGTCTAGCCTTGAGAGATGTATTGATTGAGAGTATTTATTTTACATGATTAGGCGGAGGCTAGACCTGATTTTACAGAGTTCGAGCTTTACCGAGTTACCCGAGGTGAGTCTTCTCACTATACTTTACCTAGAGTGGTAATTAGAGCTATGAGACAGAGTATGCTGTATGTTTTTGCATGATGTGATTTCTGTGTGTTATATGCTATGTATGTTACAGAGTTTTCAGAGTTAGGACCGGAAGGTCCACAGAGTTAGGGCCAGAGGGCCCACAGAGTTAGGGCTAGAGGGCCCACAGAGTTATGGGACTGGAGGGTCCCACAGAGACACCTTGACCAGAGGGTCATCAGAGTCATAGCCTCGAGTGGCTAATATGTGTTGTGTGTGGTATTTTGGGGAACTCACTAAGCATTCATGCTTACAGTGTTGTGTTATGTGTCTCAGGTACCAGCGAGGATCGCGGGAAGGCGCCGACTTGATCAGTACACACACGGGGAGATTTTTATTATGATCTTGGGATATGATGTTATGATTGACTATGTGATACAATGGTGTTTTTATAACGATTATGAATGAAAATGTGTTTTATAAAATGTGAAAAATTGTTTTGAAAATTTGGGTGTTACACATGCTGAGATGTTTTAATTGCCACGAGCCGGGTCATTTTGCTCGTGAGTGTCCTAAGCCAGACCGTAGGATCAACAACAACAGGACGATGGTAGCAGTGGGAAACAACCGTGCAGGTGCTACAGCTAATGGTGAAACTGCTATGGTCGCTCAATCTTTTGACTGGGAGGACCAGATTCAGGCTTTGAATATCTCAGGGCCAGAAAATGCTCACCTAGCACAGATTGATGATGCTGCCTTGAAGAATGATGATGTTGATCCCGAAGGAGAGATGATGGAGCTGCAGCTTGCTCTAATGGTGTCTACTTCTTCCGAGCCAAAGAAAAGCGAGGTAAACGTACCATCTTGTTCTTATGCATGTAAAGAATATGTTAAAATTCTTCATGATGAAATCCAATTATTACGTAGAGAAGTAGAGGACCTTAGATATGAGGGCTACCAACTTAGGAAAGGACAAAAGCCCCTTAAAGCCCAGTTAGAAACTAAAATAAAAGATTTTAGAAGAATTCAGGCAGAATACAGTGAGAAGTGTGAACTGTATGATTATATTAAAAGACAAAATGATGAGCTAATTGCCGAGCTTGATACATTAAAACAACAATTTGAAGATGCAAATTTTAAATTTAGGTGCTATTTGTTTTTTTAGAAAAACCTCTTCAAACCACTTTCTGCTACGCGGCGCAGCACACGCGCAACACTTTCCCTCTCGCAGCAGTTTGTTTTTTGGAAGACTTCAGACTGCAAAACCTCTGCGCGTGTGCTGCGTGGCGCAGCACTTGACTTGCCTCTTCAAACCTCTTCAGCTTTCAATTTTTTGAAGTTTTTTTTAGAATTTTGGTATAACTTATTTTTTTTTTAACATTTAAAAAAAAGCTTTTATTTAAGGATTTGATACAATTTCTTATTATAGTTTCCACAAATTTTTTTAACTTAATTTTTAAAAAAAAAAAAAAGCTTTGATTTTTTTAATTTTTTTACCGTTTCCGTTAATAATATTTTCAGTTTCAGTTTCAGTTTCATCTTTTTTAACGTGTGTAATTTTTTACGAACTTTGTACACATCGTTTGCAATACTTTCTTAATTTTTTTTATTATTTTCTTTTTTATGTTTTTTAAAATTAGTTTTTTTTTCTAGAATAAAGCTGTTAGCTTCTTTTATATTTTTGTAAGTTTTTTTTAAAAAAAGTTTTATATTTTTGTTTTTTTACATGTTATTTTTAGTACTCTTTCAATGTTTTAAGACTAGAATTATTAAAATTTCGGTGTTGAGAACTATTTTAAGTTTATAAAATTAGTTTATTTAAATTTCAGTTTACTGCAGCAGTCTGCAGATGTTAAAAAACAAACATGCTTCTTATTATGGGCTGCAGCCGTTTGTTCCACCTCTTCTGCTGCAGAGGATTGCAGAGGTGGTCCGCAGACTTCATGAATTTTCGCTTCGAAAAAACAAACAACACCTTAGAAAATTTGATGGATCAAGCGAGGTAGTTGGCAACATGATCGATCATTGCATGGATTTTAGACGAAACCAACAAAAGGGTTTAGGATATGATAGTGTACCTCCTCCATATAATCATACCTATCAGTATCAACCCTTATCCAAGGATGAGATTGCCAATGAATCTTTCATGGTTTATGGCAAGCCATCTGGTTTCGTCTCAGGAGGATTTATAAATGTTGAAAGTACTGACGCTTCTACTTCCTCTGCAGATCAACCCTTAGATCAGGCGAAGCATGGAATTGGAGTTTCTGTTTCTGTTTCTGTTCCTAATTCTGATATTTATGTTTCTATTTGTGATTCTGATGTTGAGACTGATAATGTTTTGTGTGATGTATCTACTTCTGATTCTGTTGAATTTAATTTCTTTGATATGTTTGATGAACTGTTTGGTAATTCTGATGCTCGTGATTCTCATGAGAAACCATCAATTCCACAAGTCACACCATCTGAGGCACCCTCACTTATCTCACAACCTATTTCTCATGCATGTTCTTCTGAGAAAAGTAAGAGTGTCCATCAAGAAAATAAATCTGAGAAATGTAGTACAAGTTCAAATAATAAACAAATTTGTTTTAATTGTGGTGTTGGTGGTCATATAGCTAGGAATTGTCAAAATAGGATCTTTGTGAATTATTTGTCACCAAGAGGAGAGAACGAATCTCGAGGAAGGTCTTTAATTAGAAAATCCTCAAGAGCTCGTTCTCAAAATGATGATTGGAAAGATGATCCAAGCAGAAAAAGGGCTGCTTTTCAAAAGAATAAAAAGGTTTTTACTAACAAAACTCAAAATAGTTTGCCAAAACCGAACAAGGCTCCGCCAAGATCGGTTTCTTCACAAAGCAATTCTGGATCTTTAACCACTTTTGGTAGAAAATCCAGAGGCTCAGTGCAAACTCCTAAGAAACATATTTCAAAATCACCTGAGAATGTTGTAAAACCCAAATATCAATGGAAGCCCAAATCACTTTCTAATCCATCATTAAAATCTTCTGAAGTGATTAAGAATGAGGATCCTAATTTGAAAATATTGAAGGAAAAATCAGAGAAAGCGAAAAGGATACCCAGGACAGTGATGACCTGGGTTCCTAAATCTAAATGATTCCGCTCATTTTGCAGGGACAGTTGCGGAGGAATGTCTTTCGTCCCTGGTACGTCGACAGCGGCTGCTCCCGGCATATGACAGGAGACATCTCCCAATTGAGCGAAATTCAATCTTTTAATGGGGGGTATGTTTCCTTCGCGGGCGGAGATGGTGGCAAGATCACGCAAAGAGGAACTGTTACAAATGGAGTGCTAAGCTTTGAGAATGTCAACTTCGCTCTCGAGTTAAAGCACAGCTTGTTGAGTGTTTCCCAAATCTGCGACAAAGGCTATTCTACCCATTTTACCGATAAAGAATGTATGATTCTCAAGCCAGGCATTGTCATCCCGGAAGAGTGGATCCTCGTCAAATCTAAGCGGGATGGGAATGCTTACATTATTGACATGAACACCAATCTCCCTGAACAAGTCACTTGCCTTTTCTCAAAAGTCTCCGAACAAAACGCAATGCTGTGGCACCGAAGGCTCGGTCATGCTAACGCGAAAAACCTGAATCGCCTTGCTAAGAATGAGATGGTCCGAGGCTTACCTGTCAGAGACTTTATTACATTTAAGAAGTGTGTTTCCTGTGCTCAAGGCAAACACCATCGGAAACCACACCTGCCCAAGCAAGTCAAATCAATTAGTCAGGTGCTCGAATTATTACATATGGACTTATTTGGTCCGGTCAACGTCCTGAGCATCAACAGAAGCTCGTACTGTCTTGTTGTAATCGATGATTTCTCTCGGTTCACGTGGGTTTTCTTCTTATCCAACAAAGCGGGGGTTGCTGATCTGATAAAGAAGTTCGTTGTGATGATTGAGAAGCAAACCAACAACCAAGAGAAGGCGCTTCGTACTGATAATGGAACTGAGTTCAAGAATGTTGTTCTTGACCATTTTTGCGCAGAAAAGGGGATCGTGCGTCAATACAGCTCTGCTCACACGCCTCAACAGAACGGTGTTGCTGAAAGGAGAAATAGAACTTTGAAAGACGCCGCAAGGACGATGCTTTGTGATTCCAAATTACCTGTTTTCCTACGTGCAGAATCGTGTTCTAATCAACAAAGCACAGATGAAGACACCGTACGAGATTCTCTATGGACACAAGCCTTCTGTCAGCCATTTCCGTGTATTTGGCTGCCCTTGCACCCTTCTTCACTTGGAATCCAACCCTAAATTCAATGCCAAAGCCGATGATTGTTATTTTGTGGGATATGTTGCGCGCACCGCTTATAGGGTTTACAACAAAAAGACTAAGCAGATTGTCGAATCCTATGACGTGCGCTGGTTGGAGGAGAATGAAACAGACGCTCGAGTGGGTCCCGACTGGTTATTTGATTACACATCGCTCTTCAAATCTTTAAATGTGTTTTCAGATAGTTCAAGTGGATCCTCCTCTGGTTCGAAGAATGTTTCTGAAGACGAAGACGAAGAAGTTGTTTACAGACCTCCAACGGTTGAGGGGGAGTCCTCTGCTCCACCTGAGGGGGAGTCATCTGATCAACCTACTAGTCCAGAGTCTAAAGTTCAAGATGGAACTCCTAAAGTTGATGTTACACCTCTTACCCCTATTGAAAGAGAGATCATGTCTAGAGATGCTTCCGCTGTCAATCCAACTTTTATGGAACTACTCTTTCCTGAAGAAATTGCAGATGAGTTTGTAGCAGATCCATCCAATGTGGATCAATCAGCAAATGATGGAGGTTTCAACATTCACACTCTGCCTGTTTCACTCAATGATATCAGCCAAGACATTCCTTCAAGAATTCAACGCGATCATCCGATTGATAACGTCATTGGCCAGCTGGGTGACGGAGTTAAAACTAGGAGTCAGAGTGGAGATGTCAATGCATGTCTCTACTCTTGCTTTATTTCTCAAATAGAGCCCAAGAACGTTGACATGGCTTTGAATGAGCCCAGCTGGGTAGATGCGATGCATGAAGAGCTCAATCAGTTTGAAAAGCTCGGGGTTTGGAAGTTGGTTGAGTTACCAAAGGGCAAAAGGTCTCTCGACACGCGTTGGATCTATCGCAACAAGCAAGATGATTCTAGAGTAATAGTGCGCAATAAAGCAAGGTTGGTGGTTCGCGGGTTTCGACAAGTTGAGGGTCTTGACTATACTGAGGTTTATGCGCCAGTTGCTCGGTTGGAAGCCATTCATATCTTTCTCGCGTATGCTTCCTACATGAACTTCACGGTTTACCAAATGGATGTCAAGACTGCCTTCTTGTATGGCAAAGTGAAGGAGGAAATTTACGTTGATCAACCCCCTGGGTTCGTTAACTCAAAGTTTCCTAATCATGTCTACAAGTTGGACAAGGCGTTGTACGGGTTACATCAAACTCCTCGAGCATGGTATGCGACTCTAACAAAGCATTTGCTCGAGCATGGATACTCTCGCGACACTATTGATCAATCTTTATTCATCAAGCATGTGGGTAATGATCAGATACTAGTTCAGATCTATGTTGACGACATTATCTTCGGGTCTACCAGTCCACAGCTTTGCAAAGAGTTCGAAGGCGTGATGAAGAAACGGTTTGAGATGAGTTCTCTAGGTGAAATGACCATGTTTCTGGGACTTCAGGTCAAACAAAATTCAACCGGAATCCTGCTACATCAAGCTAAGTATGTGGAGGATATTCTTGAGAAGTTCGGGTTTCAAGACGCGAAACCTGCATCGACACCAATGGCTGAAAGACCCCTGCTGAATCCAGATATTGAGGGCGAATCCGTAGATCAGACTCACTACAGATCGATGATCGGATCGTTGATGTATCTCACTGCAAGTCGTCCCGACATCATGTTTGCAGTGTGTCAATGTGCTCGCTATCAGGCTAATCCTAAACTCTCTCATCTTATTGCTGTCAAAAGGATTTTCCGGTATATCAAAGGCAGCCCAAAATTGGGTCTTTGGTATCCGAGGAATTCTGAATTTGATTTATATGCTTTTGCTGACAGTAATTACGGAGGCTGTGAGCTTGACAGGAAATCAACATCAGGAGAGTGCCAATTTCTTGGTGATAGACTGGTGTCGTGGCAGTGCAAGAAACAGCATACCGTCTCCACCTCTACAATAGAAGTGGAATACGTTGCTGCCTCTGCCTGCTGTTCTCAAGTTATCTGGATCCAACATCAGCTGTTGGACTACGGTTTGAATTATCTAGAAACTCCAATTCATTGTGATAATGAGGCTGCTATTCAAATCACTAAAAATCCGGTCCAACATTCCAAAACCAAGCACATTGATATCAAAATTCACTTTATCAGAGATTGTTATGAGCGCTCGCTCATTAGGCTAGAACATGTTCACACTGACAATAATGTGGCGGATCTGTTCACCAAGCCTTTTAACAAAGCTCGATTCGATGTGCTTGTGGGATTTTTAAAAATGATTCGTTTTGAGGATTAACTTTTTGTCATTGGTTAGATTTAGGTTAAATTTGCGCATTTTAGTCATTTCATTCTCTCCCATGCACAAATCTAGGGGGAGAAATATTCAAAAATCCAAAAACATTAAAAATTTAGAAAAATCAAAAAAATATTGTCGGTTACAGTTCTGCTTGTGGATATTGTATAGGGAAGTGATATTATCTAGTGATAACAGGCAATCTGAGTCTGCGTAACGTACCCAAAGTTGAAGGGTCTTTGCTCTGGTTTGATGCGCCAGTAGGCACGAAAGATTAAAATGGACTTGACTAGGCATTAATGAACTTAAGGAATCTAGAGACTTGAAATTTTTTGACCTAGTTAGATCCGTTTTGCCTGACAATACGACGCTCAGATAGGTTGAGCAGGGAGATAAACACGGGAATTTACTGGTTACACTAAAAAAAAAAAAACTCGTATCTGGAACTGTGGATTAACTTTTCCTTGATGTGCGGATTATGTCCTTAAACCCGGTATTGATGGGGTGACTGGTGAATTCCGATAAGTTAGGTCTGTAGAAGGTTATATTCTTTCTTTCTATCTGTTAGTCATATGTTGCCTCCTCTGTGTGATTGAAATACATCCGACCTGGACTGCAACATATGCAACTCTATCTCTCTGCATCTTCTATCTATGCAATTCTTTCTATCTGTTAGCCATATACTGTCTCCTTTGCGTGACTCACAATCCGACCTGGTACACAGTATATGCATCATTCTTTTTCTCAATCCCTCTAAAACTTCAGTTAGTCATATGTTTCACCCTCTGCGAGATTGGAAGAAATCCGACCTGGGTGTATAACATATGCATTCTAAATCTGTCTTCTCTCTTAATAATTGTCTGCTCACCCGATGTAAGGAGTATTCCGAAAGTCCTTGATTACTGGAACATATCAGGAAGCGGGAAACATGTTCTGATACAACTAAAACTGAACACTTACAGATTGTCTGTAGATCTCGCTGCTCAATTTAGGTGGACAACAATATCCCTGGTCATTGTCAGCTGAATGGTCCTTAAGATATAGTATCTAGGAACTTAGGATCAGATATAGTGTTTAGGAACTTAATTTCACCTTGTCTTGTAACAAATAGTATATCCTAAATCTGTCACAATTTTTCGTGTTTAAGTGGACCACAATACCGACGATCGACCAGACAAAGATGTAAAGATGAAAGGTACCGACAAGTGGATTAAGGCTGTCTAACAACTTTGATCCCAGCATCACTTAGAAAATTTTCAGTAAACTTTGAGATAAATTTTGTCTGCGTTTACTTTATTTTTATTTTTATTTTATTTTTATAATTGTCAAAAATTTAATTTTTTAAATATTTTAATTCTTAAATTTTAGAAATTAGTTTATTTTATTTTTAGTTTAATTTTAATTTTATTTTTTATTTTAATATCCTCAAAATGTTTATTTTTGAAAACTTAATCGGGATTAGGACTGTGATTTTAACTGTGTGGGAGACAGGTAATTTCGAAGGGAGTATAAAAGGAAGAGTTTACTTCCGTAAACCCTTTCCACTCCCATTCCTCCCTTTTACAGCCGCAAGCATACTTTCTCTCTCTACTCTCTCTCCTCGAAAAACCTTTTGCGAGTTCTTGTGAAATCAACTATACCACTTCGAAGGTATGATGAAACAGACCGGGAATCTGCTTTTTATTCGTCATTCCGACCAAAACTGGAGGAGTAATCTGCGTTTTTGGAATCGTCGGCGCTTACTGTTCTTGATGAGTTTACGGTTTTGGGAGATTCATAAACCGTAAACCCAGTTTGGCCTTACGACCGTAAACTCGGTTTTGGCCTTACGACCGTAAACTGAGTTTACTGTCGTAAGACCAAAACCGAGTTTACGGTCCGTTGACCAACTTTGACCGTAAACCCATTTAGACTGACTTTGACCGTAAACTCGATGGTTGACTAATTTTGACTGTAAACTCAAATCTTTTGTAGTCAATCTAATTTTTTTTAAAAGGTCCAAAAATAAATTTGTTTAACTAAAAAAATTCAAATGATTTAAGTTGTTAAAATTCTGTGTTTTCTTACTTGGCCTGTTTAGTGCAGATAAATGGCGAATCTTAAGTTTGCGGACATGCACAACTTGGCGATTGTGTTGGATGATCCTCCGGTCGCTCATGCAGAATTCAAATCAATGATCTACAGACTGAGAGAGTGTTGTTTGTCTTGTGCCATCACAGTAAATCTCATCATTTATCAAGACATTATCCGGGAGTTCTGGCAAACGGCCAAGGTGTCAAGACAAAATGGTGCGTTTACTATTAAAGCTGAAGTCAGAGGATGCAAGATCGTAATCACCGAACAGTACATCAGAGACACACTGCTGATCGATGATCAACCCGATTTCCCTACTGAGATTGGGATTGATGATGTTCAAAGGATTCTCAGCAGGATGAAATATGAGGGCATCTACCCTCCTACGGTGAAGAAACTTCTACCTCCCTACTGGAGATTTCTGGCACATGTCTTCGTCAGCTGCATTTCGGGGAGGAGATCAGGCGCTGATGAGATCTCGCTCCGGAACATAGGAGCAATTGTTTCACTCGCTGCCGGTATAAAATTCAATTTCTCGAAGTTCATTCTAGATGAATTTTTGGTGAACATAAATGCCATTTCCCGGGGAAACAGAGACGCATTCTTGTTATACCCAAGATTCATTCAGGTGTTCATCAACAATCAGTTCCCAGAGATGGTCAAAGATGGTGAAAAGCTGGATATTAAGTCCCTAGGCCTACACACGGTTGGTCTCATCAAGCAAAATCGAAAGGGCAAAGTCTTTTCCAGGGCTTACATCCTCTCGAGAAGTTAGGAAAATTTGCTGAGATTGATGAATCTTCTGAGTCGCATGGAACATCTGACAAGGCATCTGAGCCCACTTCTTCTGAAAGGGTTGTTTCTGAAGATGTGATCACTGTCTCAGATCATGAAGAAGAAGAAAATCCAGCACCTAAAGCACAAGTGGCTGAGGAAACCGAGTTGACATCCGTTCCAGTTCAAAAGGATTACGATGAGGGGTCTGGATCGGAAACTGATTTGTATGAAGGCCTCGACCTCACATGATTTGACAATGATGAAATTCCTGTCAATTTTGGGAGTAATGAAGATTTTATGGCCGGGATGAACCTCAATGAGCTGCTTGACAATGTCGATGAAGTTGCTGAACCAGCAACAGAGACAAGGGAAAAAGGAGATGTTCTCGAAGCTACACCTCCTCCTACCAACACATCGGCGGAAATAGCAATTCCTATGGTGGCAACGTCAGGGATTCCTCCCCTTAATGTTGTCTTACCTACTTCTACGCCTTTGGAAAGTGATCACCCAGCCACACAAGCCTCTCCTCCTCCAAGTAAAAGGCGCAGACTCGACCCTAGACTGGTGATTCAAAGTGTTACAGCTCCACCAACAACTACACCTGTTATAGTCTCAGCTGAACCCACAAGTGAAGGTCCTAGTATCTTCTATGAAACTGGTGGCTCGTCCTTCCCAACGGGTTTCTCTCCTCCTAGGCCAGAGCACGACGCTACCTCTGTTAAATTAGCCAGACTCTTGGCCAGAGATCAATTTTCAACATCACCCCCGCATGGCAAAGGAATTTCTATAGGGGGTGATAGCACAGGAGAAGAGAGTCCCTCACTTCTTGGACTTCAAAAGCAGATCGATGCTCTGAACCAGAAGAACGTTGAGTTGGATCAGAGGAACATTGAGCTTGATATCAAGGTGGCTGACCTTCAAACTGAGAATACACAGCTCAACATTCAAGTGGCCGAGCTTACCGAGGACAAAGCTCTAAAGACCAAACAGATCACAGATCTTCAGACACACTTTGGGCTACTGACCGCCAGCTACTACGATTTGAAGAAAAAGCTGGAAGATAAATTTGGGGATGAATTCAAGTCATCCGTTGAAGAGCCACATATTTATCTTCCCAACCAAGATGCTCCCATTGCTCCGCAACCTATCAGAACCACCACCGTCGTGAATCGTTTTGAGAAAGAACCGGCTCAAGCTCCAAGTGCAGCAGAATTAAAACGTGCCAAAAAGGACAAGTCTGCTGACAAAGGTAAATTGCTATTCAAAAGGAGCGCAGATCATAAGGCACCCTGGGATAAACCACAGATCACCGTTACGGATCTGGGCGAGAATCGTTTCAGAGACACCTATGGTGATAGGTCAGGAATCCTCTCGTGGGGATTCCATGACACCATGAATATGTTTATGGTGAGGAGAAAGAGCGGCAACAATGAACTATACAAAGATGCTCACGACTTTCATTCTTTTACTAAGATTGATCTTATTGAGCTGTCTAAGGCTCCTTTCTCCAATCCATCGAACAATCCCAGGGCGAGTCAGTTCAAGTCATTCCTGGAAGATCAAGTCGCTAAAGGTTTTCCTTCGATGAAGACTGCTGAGTCGATAGTCAAGGTTTACTCTAAAGTGTTTGATCCCACGACAAAACAGCCACTTAGATCAGTGATGTGGCCTGCTACCGCCCAAGTGAAGCAAGTCCCCGTTCTTCAAAACTATTCTGATGGTTCTCTTAAATCCATGCTATATTGGGTGTATGATGAATCCACAGATGCTGCTGTCATCAAGCTTAAGGAAGATTGCATCCGTCTGTATGAGAAAAGGGATTTACTTCAATTTGGCAAGTGGGACATACATCATCTCGCTAAAAATCAGATTATGGTGGCTGAACCTCTCTTTGAGCCCGCTGCAAAAGAATACACGTCGATGGTGGCTGAAATTATAGAAAAGAAAATGTGGAACGGAGCGATGGGAAAATCAGACGTACTGGTGGTCGAAAAGAGCTAAGTCCAAGCTAGCACCAAACCAAGGGGGAGATTGAAGGACCCTGTAAATGGTTTGGTCTAGGCTTTCATTGTGTTTAGTTCAGTTTGAGTCTGTAATACTGTTTATGAGCTGTTTATGTGATTTTGGTCTGTTTGTATGTTTACGACCGTAAACAGTGTTTACGGCCGTAAACACGTTTACGACCGTAAACCCAATTTACAGTCGTAAACCCCGTTTACGGTCTGGTTGAGTATATATAGGGGAGGTGTTGGTCTTAGTGTGGTTGTTGATGCCATTGCGTTTACACAGAGTCCTATCAAGTTGTACCAGACGGTTTACTGAATATAATCGTGTGCAAGCTTGATTTCTTTTCATCTTATTCTTCTTTCTGTGATTGTTTGTTGCTTGACTACTGGTAAAGATCCATATTTGGACTTTACAAAAGATATTCGTTTCCATGATTTTGTAAACTTAATTATGATAATGTACGGTTTTCAATCAATCAAATGTTATTCAATGGTTTTTGAAACAAATGTTTAATTGCTTAATCTATTTAAAAATGAAAATTTTATTTGTAATATTTTTGGGACGCACGATGTATGCTTGGTGGTCTTTGTAACATGCATGAAAGACTATGGTGGTACCATAACACTTGTATGAAAGACTAAGGTGGTACCATAGCAAAGACATGAAAGACTATGTGGTATCATAGAAGGAAAGACTATGGTGGGAAAGTAGCAACGAAAGTGAGCATAAGACTATGATGGTATCATAACACTCACATGAGTATATGATATTTTGGGGAACTCACTACACTTTGTGCTTACAGTTTAAGTTTAAAATGTTTCGGGTTGTTTTGGTAGCAAACGGAAGGGTGTGGCTTGATTGCATTTTATCCACATATATATTTTAGAGATTTCCACACACTTGATTTTATTATGATTGTGACTCTAATTTGATTATGGTTTGAAACAAATGTGTAACGAACCAAAAATCAAGGGTAAAAATTAATTTTTATTATAGTCAAAACACAGATACCATTTAATCCAAACATTCCAAAAATGTTGCTAATTAAAAACATTTATTAGAGTTCATCCCAAAATCACATATTGCGGAAAACACGGGTGTGTGCGCTGCGATCAAGTCGGGCCCTTCTTTTCCAAACTGATGATACCTGAAACCATAAACAAAACTTTAAGCACGAAGCTTAGTGAGTTCCCCATAACATACCCCATACAATCCGTATAATCACATAAACCATATCAATCACATAAGACATGCATATAAACATATAGGCTGTCATGGACTCCCTCCAGGGTCTTACTCCAGGATGTCGTGGGCTCCCCTCCCCCCCAGGGTCTTATACATATGTGTCATGGGATCCCCCATGGTCTTTACCTGGAATGTCATGGGCTCCCCCCATGGCCTGATATCCAACTGCCACGGGCTCCCCCCGGGGTCTTCCATGCAAGTATCACAAAGACAACTAACATATCACATATCACATAAACAACTTGTAACGACGTAAAGTTTAAAACAATTTTTCATTTTTCAAACATAATAAAACTCATATAATATTCTCAAAATCTCATGTTTCAAATGTCATCACAATAAAACATATCCCAGAATCTCAACACATAATCCTCTGCCAGTGTGTACAAATCATGCCAGCGCCTTCCCGCGATCCTCGCTGGTACCTGAAACACATATCACATAACACGGTAAGCATAAATGCTTAGTGAGTTCCCCAAAATACCACATACAACACATAAGCCACTCGAGGCTATAACTCGGTATGACCCTCCGGTCAATGTGTCTCAGCGGAACCCTCCAGTCCCATAGCTCGTTGGACCCTCCAGTCCGGTCTAGCTCGTTGGACCCTCTTCTCGGGTCTAAATCGTTGGACCCTCTGGTCCGGTCTAAATCGTAGTACCTTCCGGTCCGGTCTATATAACACATAGCATACATATATCACATTGCACATAACTCAACATACACATAACACATAAGACCCTCTGGTCTGCACATAGTTACCACTCTAGGTAATGCATAGTGAGAAGACTCACCTCGGGAAATCTCGGAATGTCTCGAACTCGAATATCTGATCTAGCCTCCGCCTAATCACATAAAGTAATTATCTCTAATTAATACGGCTCTCAAAGGCTAGACTAGTCCCTCCCTTATTCTCTCAGAAGGGGAAAAGACCATTTCACCCCTCCAATGGTCCAATGTCCAAATGTTGACCAAACCCTAAAAGTCAACCCCAGTCAACAGTCCAACTTTGACCAGACTCGTCGAGTGCACTCGGGTGACTCGGCGAGTCCATGTGTGTCCTCTGAATCCTCCTAAGGCCTCACTCGACTCGTCGAGTTAACCTTTCTCTCGATGGGTTACCACTGATCACGAATCGTGGTGCAACACGATCCGACTCGTCGAGTCCGCTCATGGACTCGGCGAGTTTCTTCCATGAGAATGCTCAAACGACCTTCTGAGGTCAGATCTGTTTCTCTAACCTATAGATCTGACCTTCTAACACCCAAAAGTCACGTAAAGGTCTGAACTTTACGTTCATGCATCGCACATATCGCTCTATTTGAAGAAATAGCTCTAAAAATGGAGTCCTAGGCTCAATACTCTCATGTAACCTCATAAAGCTTGGTTGTTGGGACACTCTGGACCTCTCAAGGTCCAGATCTAAAGTCTATTCCTCAATGGGACTTCACATGCTCCATAATCCAACTAAAGAAAGGGTAAAGAAACCCTAGATTCCATAAATCTACTATATACACGAAAATAGGCATGGATTCATATCTCAAACAGAAGCCCTTGATGAAATAGAAGAAATTATGAGCCCCCTCTAAGCAGCCTAGCTTGAATCTTCCTTCCTTCCTTGCAAGAATGCACTATGGTGGTGAAATTAGCCCTCTCTCTCTCTCTAAGCTCTCTGGCTCGCTAGGGTTTCTCCAGGGTATGAGTGGCCGCAAATGAAGGCCACAAGGACCCATAAATAGGGCACATGCCCAAAGATTTAGGGTTTCTATCCACAGAGCGGACTCGTCGAGTCGACTCACTGACTCGTGGAGTCCATTCATTAATCCTAGTCAGCAGTCGCGATCTTACTCGATGAGTCTAGGCGTCAACTCGTCGAGTCCCTCTCCTTGACTCAAAACTAAATACCCAATTTATGATACCTGGAAATCCGGATGTTACAATTCTCCCCACTAGAATCAGACTTCGCCCTCGAAGTCTCGCTCTGCAAACAACTCTGGATGTTGCTCCCGCATCTCCATCTCCGACTCCCAAATCAGCTTGGACCCTCTCTGATGTTGCCACTGGACCTGAACCAGGGGCACCTCCTTGTTCCTCAGAACCTTTATCTTCCGATCCAAGATCGCGATCGGCCTCTCAATGTAATTCAAACTCGCGTCCACCTGAATATCCTCTAGCGGCACAACCGCCGTCTCATCGGCTATATACTTCCTCAACTGGGATATATAGAAGGTATCATGGATCTGACTCAACTCCTCGGGTAGCTCCAGACGGTATGCTACCTTACCCACCCTCGCGGTCACCCTGAACGGACCAATGTATCGGGGCCCCAACTTGCCCCTCTTCCTGAATCGGATCACTCCTTTCCAAGGAGATACCTTCAGGAGTACGAAATCTCCAACCTGGAACTCGATCTCGGATCGCCGCCTATCCGCATAACTCTTCTGACGGCTCTGGGCTGTCAGTAACCTCTGTCTGACCTGATGTATCTGCTCAGTCATCTTAAGCAAAATCTCAGTGCTACCCATCACTCGCTGCCCTACCTCTCCCCAACAGATGGGAGTTCGACACGTCCTCCTATAAAGAAGCTCAAAGGGAGGCATACCAATACTCGAATGGTGGTTGTTGTTGTAAGAAAACTCAGCCAAAGGTAGGTATGTGTCCCAACTTCCACCGAAGTCCATAACACATGCTCGAAGCATGTCCTCGAGTGTTTGTATCGTTCGCTCACTCTGGCCATCCGTCTGTGGGTGGTAGGCAGTACTGAAGTGTAATCTCGTACCCAGCTCCTCATGGAACTTCTTCCAAAACCTAGAAGTGAAACGTACATCTCGGTCTGACACAATCGAGATCGGCACACCATGCCGCAACACCACCTCTCTCACATATATTTCTGCCAGCCTCTCCGCAGAAGAGCTTTCAATGATAGCAAGGAAGTGAGCGCTCTTCGTCAGCCGGTCCACAATCACCCAAATTGCATCAACACCCCTCGCGGTCCTCGACAATTTGGTGATAAAATCCATAGAAATCTGTTCCCACTTCCACTGGGGAACCTATAGTGGCTGCAACTTGCCATGCGGACGCTGGTTCTCGGCCTTAACCCGACGATAGGTCAAGCACCTCTCTACTACCCATGCAACATCCCTCTTCATACAGGGCCACCAGTAGTCTCTCTTCAGGTCCAAATACATCTTAGTGGCCCCGGGATGGATCGAGAATCTGTTGGGTTTTAGTATACTACAACATCGTATGGTGCACATACAACCCTAAATACCTTGGATCTATGTTTTCTCTATTATACATGCAAATATGAAGTTTCCAAGATATTACCCTATACTAGCATACAAATATCATATACTTGGGTAATAAAATAGATAGAATACATACCTTTTTTTTATGTAACTTGTCTTCATGAAGCTTGAGTGCCTAGTGCCCCAAGTGTGACACCTCAAATGGTTCACACAACACCATGAACACTTGGAATAACCTTGATAATAAGGATACTTTGGTTCTCTCTAGTGAAATCGGCCTTGCCCTTTTGTGTACACACCCTAGTGCCCATTTCACCAACCAAGGACATCTTTATATAGTGTGGAGATTAGGGTTAAACCCTAATACCCATGACCTTTCATTTCATATGATCCATGGGTTAAACACTCCATGGACTATCCATGAAAGCTTAGCCCAACCTAAATGAACTTGGCCCATCACACACATATATCTTAGAGTCCATATTTAATTAGTTCCTTTTGATCACTTAATTAATTATAAATTAATTCTTAATCAATACTAATTAAATAATATGATTATATATTAATATATTAGAACTTATAATATATTAATATAAATCACTAGTATCCTTTTTCCTCATCTTGTCTATCCAATTGTCCCGATTCCATGCAACCCAAATGGACCATGCCGGGTCGGGTCAAGTCTTACCAATTATAGTTATGGACTTAGACATTAATCCAACAGTCTCCCACTTGGATAAGTCTAAAACTATTATTGAGTATGACTTCAAAAACCAACTGGCAATCGTAGCTCTCAAAAGCTTCTGTCAAACTCTGACCTTGCCGATGAACTCTGACCTTTGTCAATGACTTGTCCATTAGATAAGGGATCATATATTCCTCCATTCTAGATATCATATGGACTGAGACATGGATTATAAATCATTCTCTTTGTCCATTTGTTGTTTCCCGATTTCCGATTCATGATGACTGACTGATTGAACAAATCAAATCAGTCCTGGCTTGGCCAAGCACTCACATGTGTCATCGCTAAATCATCGAGGGGCCCACAGATATCGCTTTTATCCCGAAGGTAAAAGGAATGGATAAACTTCGACTCATATGGCTTATTCTACTACTTGTTGAATCATACACAAAGGCACGTTTTATAACATTGAGTTACCAATGCGTTTTCATGCAATCAATGTATAACCAACTCATAGTAACAACTCATATCTCTAGGTTTGAAGAATATAAGATATTATCGTCTCATGATCACTCGTGATAAAATCCATGAAGTGATTCAAATGAGCGTGGGTTGAATCCAATACTCAGAACTTATGAGCACTCATGAGTGTTGTAGCACCACTTTGTCCAACATCTTAGACCTCTACAAGCCAACCCATGACAGTCTTGATTCATATCTACTTCCAACATATGACCGACTGTGGATAGTTTGAATAACTTAGTCATTCAGGAAGAATGACCTGGTTTATTATGGAAGTCAAAACATGCAAAGTGAAACACAAGAATAATTGAATCTAATATGGTATCAAAACCTATGAATATAAATAAGACACTTTTATTTATCACCATACTGATTACTCATTATTCATTGTTTCGGTTTCATCAACTTTATACTTGAATTAAAAACACTAGTTGTCCCATGCTCCAAGCAAGTACATTATGTTTTTCAAAACAATAGCTTTGCCATACACCGAGTATGCACTCTATGTTTTTCTATGATCCTTACTTTATGAAATAAACCAATTGAACATAATTTCAATGATTCTAATTTCACACTTCCAAATCCTTATTGAAAAATGTGAGAATTTCAAATTCCTATCATTTATCGAAATCTGTTTAGATTTTAAACTTATATGCACTGACCCTCCTGTAATGAATATGTACAAAGTCACAAAGACTTGTCAACAGTCATTATAAGGTATTCCAATGGAGTTCAACTCCATGGAAACTAAGTCTCATATTCAAAGTACATTGCTTTGAACATGCTTCTTGCATTAGGTTTTCTAATCTTACACAGATAACTTCCACCTATGGAGACAACTCCATATTCTCATTTTGATTATCACTTCTGAACAACAGATGCCTCTTTTCAGAATATGTCAATATGGTCCTTCCAAAATTAGCACTATACTTCCAACTGTCCCTGAGCAACCAATCTTTGGTAAACCTCAGATTGTCCTCGACAATTGCTTAATCATTTTAGTCATATCCAATTCTAGACCGTTTCCATTCTTAATGCCTCTGGGCATTTGGAAAAATTTAGAAATGACAAATATTATATCACATGCAATCGATCCTGTACCCAAAGCAAATGGTACACAATTCATGATGTCTCACATAAAGACATGATTGTAGACCAGTCTTTTGCTACAATATTTTTATTTGCCATGTTTTCAAAATTTGACTATGAAGAGGGATGCCGTAATCTTAATCGAATTTTGAGAACGCAATATATAGAATTTCCTTAAGTTGAACCAATCCAACATGAAATTCATATATATATATATATATATATATTCTTGACTAAAGATGATTAAGGTCTCAATCTAAGCCTTTGGAACTGAAATGAAGTATATCCTCTCCCTTAATTATAGCAAAACAACTTTTTCAATCCCTGCAGCCTCACGAATTGAAACTTTTGTTTTCTATAATTAACATTGCTAACTTGCAACACTAACAATAATTATCATGCTCCCACTAACATGATGATTATTAGCATAACACTTATGCTCCCACTAGCTTTGACATGTACTCAAAAATCAGCTGGACTTCTAGAAATCAATACTTTATTGACTTTCTTACCAAAGTTCAGATTTCTGATACGAGATGCTTTGATAAAACTTTATCAAAATCATACACCTTTCCTTAGATAGCATGCATGTGTATCTAAACAATTTCAGAACTATGAAAAGGGATGCCATAATCATAGTCTCAATTGTTTAGACCTTTTGCCATCTGCTTCAAATCTACTTGGTGGAAGTGTTTCCTCACCATCATTTTCATGAATCGGAGAGAAACCGTATGACCCTTAGATTTTATGGTGTATGTGTTCTTATCCATGTGAATTTGTCAAGACCATAATCACAAGACTAGGTTAGTGAGAAATCCAAACTCTTATGGAACTAACTTGTGCAATCTTAACTTCTTGCCACCTGGCAGTACAGGGCCTGCCATTGCTTCCAAGTTGTTATGCAACCAATTGAGAACTTTCAGAACTCCTATGCAAAGACAACTTTAACTGGAATGGGCATAGAATATGTCAACACGATAGGTTATAGACCTCAAGTCGTGTGCTAGTGAAGAACCTCAGGTTTTACTCTTGATTAGTTCTTGAGACTTTCAAGACCTTTAAGACTCCCACTGTCCTCTTGACATATAGGAATCTCTTGTCAAATATTCAAGGGATAGTGCGGATTTTTTATCAAGACAAACACTTCACACAATTGGCCTTAGTTGGTCTTTGTTTAATCCAAAACATCACAACTTACCAACTTCAAATGTACAAGAGTAGGACACTTTTACTCTTACATTTGACAAGTGTTATAAACCTTTCTTTAAGACATGTCACCCAACTTATAGTCTTGGAGTATGACTCTAAGACTTGTTTTGAAACGAAGTATGACTCATCTTCTTGATTTAACCATTTCAACAATTCATGACTTCTCTTCTTAGTCATAAGAATGCACTAAGATGTCCTTAGAAGACCAACTGTGATATGGTTCTTTAATCATTAAGATGATCACAAAACATGATACTTAAAGTGCTCTCCCATCTTTTCAGATTTGAGACACTTTTATCCTTCTGCCAAATTTGATTTTTCTCATTCCCTCTGCCATACATTGAAACTTTTCCAATGTCTCAGAATTATACTTAAACTTATAAGTATAACCATATTTACTAAACTTTAGTAAATCATGACGAATAGTCTTAACGAGCTTTGTGGTGGACATGACCAGTGCACAAGAATGTGTACTCGATCTCTTTAGTCATTTACCTGACTCACATATACATGTGAACAAGGAATTAGTCTTAATTTTCGAAAGCTGAAAGTTCTCATTCATCATACTATACAACTTGCATGATTCCAAGTTTCGGTCCATTTGAAACTTGGGTGATGAGAAACTTTCCTTATTTGGTAAATTTAGACACTACCACAAATGAAAGAATCAAATCCATTTTCCAATATTGCTATCAATGGAAACATGTAAACAACAATTTTTCACAAATGCCATTGTAAGGATACTTAAAATAAATAAATCAAAACTGTTTTTTTATTTTAAAACTTCCGGAAAAACTTATCCTTACAATGCAAATGCATATGAAAAACTTGTTGTTATCTATTCCTAAGCAATATATCATAACTCCTAAGCAACAGCTCAAAATTATGATCACCGAACCATGCGATCAAAAACCATCTTCGCGATCAGAATCAACATATACTTCCTTTAAGTTTCTTCATTTTTCTTTGATTCTTAAAACATCAACATGTGACCAAGTCACATCATGTAATAAGAATCTCAGAATAGAAACTTAACAGAGTTAGATAGTGAACTTTACCTGAAGCAGAGTCAAACTTCTTGACTTGATCAACCTTATGATCTTTCAGGTAAATAGGCAGCTTCGCAATCAATGCCCCTTCCTTTGGCAAGAGAAACATATGGACTCACTGGGAATGGTACATGGGACTATCGCAGACTTAGCATTTCTCTTTACCATTTGGTCAACCTAGTTGACTATGGTCAAACCCTTTCTTTGGGATGAGAAGGCTTTTCTAGATATCCAATGTCACCATTGTCAATGTCTATTGGGAAGTTGATCTCCTAATCAATTTGCTTTACTAGTCCTCAAATCATTGCTGACCAAGCAAATAGATAAGATCATTAAGGGTCATGTCATAGTCTGTTTCATAGTAGTCCCAAAGGAACTCACTAAGTGACTTAGAAAGTGATTGAATATCCAACCTTCTTAAGACTTTGACACCCAACTCTCCCGGCTTGTCAATATGTGACTTCATCTCCAAGATGCGATCACACATAGACCTTGCTTGCCAATAGGGATTGAGTGACCTTTGAACTTGTGGGTTACGGAGAATAATTGGAGGAGGTGGAGGAAGTAAAGTTCCAAGAGATTTGGGAAGATCATAGATGTCTGAGCTAGACATCTTTTGGGAGATATTCAAGATAGTTGATTTAAAGTCCTTAATATAACACCCAACATGAAATATTAAGGCTAGGATCCAACAACCTATTTATAACTGGAAGAGGGATGCCGTAATCCGAGTTATAAAATAGTTGAAGGTAGGTAGATGACGATTTACCAATTTCCACCATGAAAAACGAAATATAATTAAGTTTTAATTGGATTTGAAACTCCTAGATGTTTTGAGATTCATTGAACTTTTCAATGGCATGTTTCAATATCGAGTGTGCCCTTCAGGTTTTGTGACTGGGATGCCGAGGATCACAAAACAAGGTGTGAAGTAACCATGCAAATATACTTGGTACCCTTAATATTTACCCCTCAATCGATGTGCCGGTTAACCACACGAGCTCCACCGATACTATGATAAATATTAAGTTACCCTTTGCCAACCTTGTTAAATCCAGGTTAGTGTGTCGGTTAACCACACATGCTCCACTAACAGTTTAAGCAAAGTGCAAAGTGTAATTTCATGGATTAGCACCTTATTCACATTTTCCTAAGTAACTAAGATTGGGAATTTATAAGTGTTTAGTTACTTAGTATTTATCATTAATACTTTTAATGAAGGGAGAATTATAGTCCTTGTGCTACCTGTTCGGCTAACGACCCTCCACCAGTCAAGGAAGCGGTGGGTGAGAGTGGACACCCATTAAGCTGCCATTTTATAGGCAACAACCTTATACCCCCCTTATAGACCGGCTTCGTGAATGAGGCCTACTAATGGTAAGACTGACTTGCTCTTATACATACATATATATATATATATATATATATATATATATTATTAACTTATAATATTATAAAGTATAAGGGTTGAATTTTAACTTTTAAAATTCTAAGGGCTTAACTTGGAATTAAAGTATTCATTAGAGATAACTTTTCAAATTCCAAAACTTGAGGGCAAGTTTTGAAACTATTCAAAACTCTTGGATTTTCATAACTTATGAGTTTTAAGTAAAGCTTTAAAACCTTTAATGAAGAGACTCTTGGACATCCATAACTTGAGGACAAGTTATGGAGCCATAAAAACTATTTATAAGAAAAGACTCTTCATTTTTTTGTAACCTAAGGCATATTTATGAGTTTTTAAGATTCATAAATGTGACTTTTCATATAACTTGAGGACAAGTTACAAAAAAACACATTTTATGAACAACTTTTAGATTAATTAGGATTGAAAACAACTAAAACACAAATTTTTTTTCCATTAATCTAAACTAACTCATAAATCAAGGAAACATAGAACTTTTGGTAACCCATAACTTATGGAGTTTTCAAAACACATAAGATCACAACTTTAAAAAAAACTTTTTTTTGAGCTCCAAAATTTTATGACAAAATTTGTAACTCCTTAAAACATTTAGATCAAACTTTTAAAACTAATAAAATAATCATATCATTTTATCTTTTACTAAATTTGACCTAATTCAACTCATATACCAAATGATTCAAATTTTACAAATAATTAGTTTTTCACAAAACAAGTAATTATCTTAAAATTTGACAAACTTCATGTTTTTTTTTCTTTTTTTTCAACTTTGAAAATCAAACATTTGCATTAATATAACAGAAAACAACCCATGGCTCTGATACCACTGTTGGGTTTTAGTATACTACAACATCCTATGGTGCACATACAACCCTAAATACCCTGGATCTATGTTTTCTGTATTATACATGCAAATATGAAGTTTCCAAGATATTACCCTATACTAGCATACAAATATCATATACTTGGGTAATAAAATAGATAGAATACATACCTTTTTTTTATGTAACTTGTCTTCATTAAGCTTGAGTGCCTAGTGCCCCAAGTGTGACACCTCAAATGGTTCACACAACACCATGAACACTTGGAATAACCTTGAGAATAAGGATACTTTGGTTCTCTCTAGTGAAATCGGCCTTGCCCTTTTGTGTACACACCCTAGTGCCCATTTCACCAACCAAGGACATCTTTATATAGTGTGGAGATTAGGGGTAAACCCTAATACCCATGAACTTTCATTTCATATGATCCATGGGTTAAACACTCCATGGACTATCCATGAAAGCTTAGTCCAACCTAAATGAACTTGGCCCATCACACACATATATCTTAGAGTCCATATTTAATTAGTTCCTTTTGATCACTTAATTAATTATAAATTAATTCTTGATCAATACTAATTAAATAATATGATTATATATTAATATATTAGAACTTATAATATATTAATATAAATCACTAGTATCCTTTTTCCTCATCTTGTCTATCCAATTGTCCCGATGCCATGCAACCCAAATGAACCATGCCGGGTCGGGTCAAGTCTTACAAATTCTAGTTATGGACTTAGACATTAATCCAACAGAATCTCGATCTATGCGCATCCTCCATCAGAGTGCTACGTGCCCCGCCCGTATACGACACCCAAATCCGACCACGAAAGGTCATGAGCCCTCGGCTATCCGTCACAAACTCAGACACCTGTCCAATCACCCGCTCCCTTTTGCGGTTCTTCGGTCTCACAGCCTCTGCTTGGGCCTCTCGAATAGTATCCAACACCGGAGTCATCACCGTCATCCTCATACGCATGTCTCGAATCGGGGCACTCTTCGCCCTACGACTTAGAGCATCGGCTACCACGTTACCCTTGCCCGGGTGGTACAGGATCTCACAGTCGTAATCCTTTACCACATCCAACCATCTCCTCTGGCGCATATTCAGGTTGGGCTGATCCATCAGATACTTCAAACTCTTGTGGTCCGTGTATATGGTACACCGAACCCCATACAAATAATGGCGCCATATCTTGAGGGCGAACACCACTGCCCCCAACTCCAAATCGTGGGTGGGATACCTCGTATCATGAGGCTTCAGCTGCCTCGATGCGTATGCTATCACGTGCCCCCTCTGCATGAGCACCGCACCCAACCTCGATATAGACGCATCACAATACACCACAAAATCCTCCATTCCCTTCGGAAGGGCTAACATCGGGGCTTCACATAGTCTCTGGTGAAGGGTCTCAAACGAGGTCTGCTGCTCTGGACCCCAAGAAAAAGCAACGCCCTTCCGGGTCAATCTGGTGAGGGGAACGACAATCTTGGAGAAATCGCGGATAAATCTCTGATAGTAGCCGGCCAACCCTAGAAAACTCCTGATCTCGGTGGGGGTTCTCGGCACCTCCCAACTCATCACAACCTCAATCTTGGCCGGATCGACCAATATCCCATTCTGATTAACGAGATGTCCCAAGAACTGGACCTCTCGTAACCAGAAATCACACTTGGAGAATTTATCATAAAGCCTCTCCGATCTCAATACTCCAAGGATCTCCCTTAGGTGCTCCTCATGCTGCTCTCTGGTCCTCGAATACACTAGAATGTCGTCTATGAACATAATCACCGATCGATCCAACATCGGTCGGCATACTCGGTTCATGAGGTCCATGAACGCCGCTGGTGCATTGGTGAGCCCGAAAGGCATCACCACGAACTCGTAATGCCCATCACGAGTCCTGAACGCCGTCTTCTGGATATCCTCGTCACGCACCCTCATCTGGTGATATCCAAACCTCAAATCTAACTTGGAAAACCAAGACGCACCCTGCAACTGATTGAACAGATCGTCGATCCTCGGCAATGGATAACGGTTCTTGACCGTTAACTTGGTCAACTCCCGGTAATCAATGCACATACGGTGTGAACCATCCTTTTTCTTTACAAAAAGGATCGGCGCTCCCCACAGCGAGCTACTCGGTCGGATGAATCCCTTCCCCAACAGCTCCTGAAGCTGTGAGGATAACTCTTGCATCTCCGGCGGCGCAAGGCGATAGGGTGCCTTGGCAATAGGCGCTGCCCCCGGAACCAAATCGATGCGGAACTCCACCTGCCTCTCGGGAGGCACACCCGACAACTCCTCGGGGAAAACATCCGGAAACTCTCGGACTATCGGTACCTCACCGACAGAACTCGGCCTCTCTGCGGCGACTCGTGTATCCATCACATAGGCTACAAATCTTCTACAGCCCTGTTGTAGACTCTGTCTCGCTCTGGCAGCCGAACAAAATGCTGACCCAGACTGGGTACCCTCGCCATACAACGTAAGTACTCCCCCACTAGGGTCTCGTATGGTCACCAACTGCCGCTCGCAGTCTATAACAGCTCCAAATCGGCTCAACCAGTCCATGCCCACGATGACACAGACATCACCCATCGCAATCGGTACCAGATCTATCGGGAACTCAACACCGAAAATCTCGAGTACACATCCTCGAATCACATCAGTAGCATAAACCGTTCGCTCGTCAGCTATATAAACTCGTAGAGGTCGACTCAACGCCTCTCGTCGGGTACTGATGTGCTGGCTAAACGCTAATGACATGAAATATCGACTCGCACCCGAGTCAAATAACACCAAAGCAGGTACAGAACTCACAAGAAAAGTACCTATGCATACCACAGAATAAGCACAATATCTCAAACTCAATATAAGTAAATAAAAGAATACATACCAGCCACGACATCGGGCGCTGCGCAGACCTCCTCCGTTGTCAACTGAAAGGCTCTCACGCGAGCCTTCTGTGCCTCGGCCTTCGCTGGCCGGACCTCGGTAGCTCTAGCAGCAGGTGTAGATCCCTGTGCTGATCCCTGAAGTAACTGTGGGCACTCGGCCTTTCGATGGCATGTCTGGTTGCAGTGAAAGCAAACGGAAAATCCCTTGGAACAATCCCTCGCGATATGCCCCTCCTTCCCACACTTGTAGCACACACCCGCTCTGCACGTCCCATCATGGCTCTTGCCGCACTTCCCGCAAGTGCGGCCCTTCGGACCTCCAAATCTCGAATCAGCGGGCTTTGCCCGCTTGGCTGCCGGCTGAGACTGTACCGACCGCCTATCCCTCCCCTAAGACTCGGCCTCCTCCCTGGCCCGAGTCTCTAGCTCAATCTCCCTCTTCCGGGCATTCGCCTGGAGCTCGGAAAATGTCCGGTATGTCGAGTTTGCCACGAACTCACGAATGTCCCTCCTCGGTATGCTCAGATATCGACTCATACGTGTCTGCTCTGTAGACACGTGCTCAGGGAAAAACAACTCCCTCTCATGAAAGATCCGTGTAATCACAGTCACGGACTCCGTCCCCTGCTTGAGGGACAATAACTCCTGTGCCAACCATTCCCTCTCCACCGGGGGAACATACTCATCTCGGAACATGGTGGTGAACCTCTCCCAGGTCACCGCTGTAATCTCTGCTGGAGTGAAGTCTGTCGTAACAAACTTCCACCAGTCCTTCGCTCCCAAGAGAAGCTGGTTCAGCGCGAACCGTACTCTCAGATGCTCCGGACAAGAACAGGTGTAGAAGCATCCCTCAATGTCAGAGATCCACCTCATCGCGGCTATCGGATCCTGAGTCCCATCAAACTATGGTGGCTTCGTGTTGCTGAACTCTCGGTACAGCAACGAGTCACCCCCCTGTGGCCTGGCAGCGGCGACGGCTGCGGTGGCTGCAGCAACAGCAGCCTCGGTAAGAGAAGCATACCGCTCATCAAACGTCTCAATCAAAGTGGTCTTGATAGACCCAAACATCTCAGGAATATCCGCTCGTATGGCTGCGGCCACCTCCTCGTAAATCAACCTACGGATCTCCTCATCACTGGTACCACTGCCTCCTGGGTTGTGGCGCGTCCCAACCATGATGTCTCTGAAATACAACACAAGAAAATCAGAGACTCGCTCGAGTATACTCGCACTCGATACTCAACCCTACTTGTTCTTTAGTACCCTACAGATTCTTACTTGGACTGCTCACCGATCCGGTGTTTCCAGTAGTACGGGCCCTATACTACCTTCCACAACACATCGATATTCACCCCAAGTCCTCCTCCTAGGATCCCATATCACAAGTACTCTATATCTCACTAAACTCAGGCTACCCTCCAGTAGACCACTCATAAGCTCCTCGTTGCTACCTACTCACTCTCGAAGTATCTCATAGTAGCAGTAACTCCTAGGCTAAGGCATCACAAATCAGGCCCACTCTAGTCCTAACTATGAATACCTAGCCTACTCTAGCATGCATAGCATATCACATAATATCTCATAACACATAATGTAAGGGTATTTTGGGAAATCACCGTTCGGGCGCTGGCTGATCGTACACACTGCTCCGTTCTGCGTTTCTCAAAAATATTTTTCTCTTTTTAGAAAAATTGTTTCTTTTATGAAAATTTTTCTCAAATCCTCAGTTTGAGTTTAGATACGCCCGAAGGTGCATCCGAATCCCTCAAACCAAGGCTCTGATACCAACTTGTAACGACGTAAAGTTTAAAACAATTTTTCATTTTTCACACATAATAAAACTCATATAATATTCTCAAAATCTCATGTTTCAAATGTCATCACAATAAAACATATCCCAGAATCTCAACACATAATCCTCTGCCAGTATGTACAAATCATGCCGGCGCCTTCCCGCGATCATCGCTGGTACCTGAAACACATATCACATAACACGGTAAGCATAAATGCTTAGTGAGTTCCCAAAATACCACATACAACACATAAGCCACTCGAGGCTATAACTCGGTATGGCCCTCCGGTCAATGTGTCTCAGCGGAACCCTACAGTCCCGTAGCTCGTTGGACCCTCTGGTCCGGTCTAAATCGTTGGACCCTCTGGTCCGGTCTAAATCGTAGGAACCTCCGGTCCGGTCTATATAACACATAGCATACATATATCACATTGCACATAACTCAACATACACATAACACATAAGACCCTCCGGTCTGCACATAGTTACCACTCTAGGTAATGTATAGTGAGAAGACTCACCTCGGGAAATCTCGGAAAGTCTCGAACTCGAATATCTGATCTAGCCTCTGCCTAATCACATAAAGTAATTATCTCTAATTAATACGGCTCTCAAAGGCTAGACTAGTCCCTCCCTATATTCTCTCAGAAGGGGAAAAGACCATTTCACCCCTCCAATGGTCCAATGTCCAAATGTTGACCAAACCCTAAAAGACAACCCCAGTCAACGGTCCAACTTTGACCAGACTCGTCGAGTGCACTCGGGTGACTCGGCGAGTCCATGCGTGTCCTCTGAATTCTCCTAAGGCCTCACTCGACTCGTCGAGTTAACCTTTCTCTCGATGGGTTACCACTGATCACGAATCGTGGTGCAACACGATCCGACTCGTCGAGTCCGCTCATGGACTCGGCGAGTTTCTTCCATGAGAATGCTCAAACGACCTTCTGAGGTCAGATCTGTTTCTCTAACCTATAAATCTGACCTTCTAACACCCAAAAGTCACGTAAAGGTCTGAACTTTACGTTCATGCATCGCACATATCGCTCTATTTGAAGAAATAGCTCTAAAAATGGAGTCCTAGGCTCAATACTCTCATGTAACCTCATAAAGCTTGGTTGTTGGGACACTCTGGACCTCTCAAGGTCCAGATCTAAAGTCTATTCCTCAATGGGACTTCACATGCTCCATAATCCAACTAAAGAAAGGGTAAAGAAACCCTAGATTCCATAAATCTACTATATACACGAAAATAGGCATGGACTCATACCTCAAACAGAAGCCCTTGATGAAATAGAAGAAGTTATGAGCCCCCTCTAAGCAGCCTAGCTTGAATCTTCCTTCCTTCCTTGCAAGAATTCACTATGGTGGTGAAATTAGCCCTCTCTCTCTCTCTAAGCTCTCTGGCTCGCTAGGGTTTCTCCAGGGTATGAGTGGCCGTAAATGAAGGCCATAAGTGTTGGATTAATGTCTAAGTCCATAACTATAATTGGTAAGACTTGACCCGACCCGGCATGGTCCATTTGGGTTGCATGGCATCATGCATTTGGATAGACTATAATGAGAGAAATAACACTTAAGGTTGGTTAATATATTATAAGTTCTAATATATTAATAAGGTTATTTAATTAGTATTGATCAAGAATTAATTTGGAATTAATTAAGTGATCAAAAGGAGACTAATTAAATATATGGGTTGATTGTGTAAATCATTCATTCTTATATATGTGGGCTTGTGATCCAAGATTCCTTATGTTGGACTAAGTCCATGGGGTGACCCATGGATACTCCATGGAGGTTAAAATCCATGGAGCATAAGGAATGGGTAAAGTTATGAGTTACATGGTGTAACCCTAATAGCCACCATATAAAAGAATCCCATGGCTCAAGAAATCGTGCACTAATGTGTGAGTGTGAGGGCTAGACGATTTCAAGGAGTGTTCAAGTTTCTCTCAAGTTATTCCAAGTGTATTTGGTGTTGTGTGAACCATTTGAGGTGTCACACTTGGGGCACTAGGCACTCAAGCTTCATGAAGACATTCTACATCAAAGAGGTATGTATTCTATCTTGTTATATTTATTATTTTGTATGCTAGATTAGGATAATACCTTGGATGTTCATAATTGTATGTATAATAGAGAAAACATAGATCCAAGGTATTTAGGGTTGCATGTACACTTAGGAGTGTTAGAATGCTCATAACCCAACAGTGGTATCAGAGCCTAGGCTTGTTTTCTTGTTATACTTGCAAAAGTAGCTGAAAAATCGAGTTGGATGCATATATTCGATTGTTTTGGCTGTAATTGGACTAGGAACATTACCCTAAGATGTTTTTGGGCTTATAAACTTGTTTTTGATGTGGTAATGTTCATGCTAATCCAATTTTTAAGATAATTGTCATAATTTCAAGATTTGTATTAGTTTGTATGTTCATGCTAATTTCTTGAAGATTGATGATTTGAATTATCTTGTTCTTATGAGGTTCTTAGATTAATAGAAAAGTTGTGTGAAATAGTTGTTTTCAATCCATTTTAATCTAAGAGTTGATTCCAAAGTGTGTTTTTGTAACTTGTCCTCAAGTTATATGAAAAGTCACATTTAAGAATCATAAAACTCATAAAAGTTGGCAAATGTTACAAAATGAAGAGTCTAGTTCTAATTAAATGGTTTTATGACTCCATAACTTGTCCTCAAGTTATGGAGGTTCAAGAGTCTCTTCATTAAATTAAAAAAAAAAAGTGTAACCTTAATTAGTTCCATAAGTTACAATAAAAAAAGTTATTTTTTTATTAATTAGTTTAAAGTCTTCCATAACTTGTCCTCAAGTTATGGAACTTGAAGAGTTTTTTTTTTTTTTTAATTAAAACTACTTTAAACTCATAAGTTATGGAATTAATTAGTTTTGAATAGTTTCAAAACTTGCCCTCAAGTTTTGGAATTTGAAAAGTTTTCACTTATGAATACTTTAATTCCAAGTTAGCCCTTAGAATTTTAAAAGTTAAAATTCAACCCTTATACTTTATAATATTATAAGTTAATCATATTTATATATATGTATAAGAGTAAAGTTAGTCTTACCGTTAGTAGGCCTCATTCACGAAGCCGGTCTATAAGGGGGGTATAAGGTTACTGCCTATAAAATTGCAGTTTAATGGGTGTCCACTCTCACCCACCGCTTCCTTGACTGGTGGAGGGTCGTTAGCCGAACGGGTAGGACAAGGACTATAATTCTCCTTTCATTAAAAGTATTAATGATAAATACTAAGTAACTAAACTCTTATTAATACCCAATCTTAGTTACTTAGGAAAATGTGAATTTGGTGCTAACCCATGAAATTACACTTTGCACTTTGCTTAAGTCGTTAGTGGAGCGTGTGTGGTTAACCGGCACACTAACCTGGACTTAACAAGGTAGGCAAAGGGTAACTTAATATTTATCATAGTATCGGTGGAGCGTGTGTGGTTAACCGGCACACTGATTAAGGGGTAAATATTAAGGGTACCAAGTATATTGCATGGTTATTCACACCTTGTTTTGTGATCCTCGGCATCCCAATCACAAAACCTAAAGGGCACACTCGAGATTGAAACATGCCTTTGAACAGTTCAATGAATCTCAAAGATCTAGGACTTTCAAATCCAATTAAAACCTAATAAATTATTTCGTTTTTCATGGTGGAAATTGGTGAATCGTCATTCACCTACCTTCAAATATTTTATAGCTTGGATTACGGCATCCCTCTTCTAAGTTATAAAATAGTTTGTTGGATCCTAGCCTTAATATTTCATATTGGGTGTCATATTAAGGACTTTAAATCAACTATCTTGAATATCTCTCAAAAAGATGTCTGGTCTAGACATTTATGATCTTCCCAAATCTCTTGAAGCAAGCTTTCCTAAATGAAGATGATGTCCCATGGATATCATACTTCTTTCACCTCCTCCAATTATTCTCCCTAACCCACAAGTTCCTAAAAAGTTTAAGGTCACTCAAGCCCTATTGGCAAGGCAAGGTCTAGGTGTGATCACATCTTGGAGATGTAGTCACATATTGACAAGCCGGGAGAGTTGGGTGTCAAAGTCTTGAGAAAGTTGGTGGCTCAACTACTTTCTAAGTCACATAGTGAGTTCTTTTGGGAATCCTATGAAACAGACTAAGACAAGACCCTTAATGATCTTATCTATTTGCTAAGATCAACTTCCTAAAATGCTATGGACATTGACAATGATGACATTGGATATCCAGTAAAGCTCTCTCTTCCCAATGGAAAGGGATCGGCCATAGTCAACTCGGTTGACCCAATGGTAAAGAGAGAGGCAAAGTCTGAGATAGTCCCATTATCAAGGGTCCATAGGTAACTATTGCCAAAGGAAGGGGCATTGGTTACGAAGCTGCCAAATTTACCTAAGGATGTTAAAGTCAATAAGTTTGGCTCTACTTCAGGTAAAGTCCATTGTCTAACTCTATTAAGTACATGCTGATTCTGATCGCGAAGATGGATTTCAATCGCATGGTTCGGTGATCAGAATTTTGGGCTATTACTTAAGAGTTATGATATTTATATTGCTTAGGAATAGATAACAACAAGGTTTTCATATGGATTGTAAGGATAAGTTTTTCCGCAAAGTTTTAAAATAAAAGAAAAAGGTTTTGATTTTATTTATTTTAAGTATCCTTACAATGGCATTTGTGAAAAGTTGTTGCTTATAAGATTCCATTGATAGCAATATTGGAAAAATGGATTTGATTCTTTCGGTTGTGGTAGTGTCTAATATTACCAAATAAGGAAAGATTCTCATCACCCAAGGTTCAATTGGACCGAAACTTGGAATCATGCAAGTTGTACAGTATGATGAATGAGAACTTTCAGCTTGGAAAATTAAGACTAATTCTTTATGTGAATAAGGAAAGGACTAAGGGATCGAGTACACATTCTTGTGCACTGGTCAAGTCCACCACAAAAGATCAAGAAGACTATTCGTCATGATTTACTTAAGTTCAGTAAATATGGTTATACTTATAAGTTTAAGTATAAGTCTGTAGCATTGGAGAAGTTTCAATGTGAGACAGAACGAATAAGAAGAATCAAAGTATGGCAGAAAGATAAAAGTTTCTCAAATCTGAAAAGATGGGAGAGTACTTTAGTATCATGTTTATGATCAT
Organism: Lactuca virosa; assembly: GCF_052849685.1. Taxonomy (NCBI): domain Eukaryota; kingdom Viridiplantae; phylum Streptophyta; class Magnoliopsida; order Asterales; family Asteraceae; genus Lactuca; species Lactuca virosa. The sequence continues at coordinate 283,463,323 of NC_136427.1, read as the reverse complement.
CTTAATGATTAAGATACCATATCACAATTGGTCCTCTAAAGTCATCTTAGTGCATTCTTATGACTAAGAAGAGGAGTCATGAATTGTTGAAATGGTTAAATCAAAAAGATGAGTCATACTTCGTTCCAAAACAATTCTTAGAGTCATACTCCAAGATTGTAACTTGAGTGACATATCTTAAAGAGGGTTTGTTAACACTAGTCAAATGTAAGAGTAAAAGGTTATCTGCTCTTGTACATTTGAAATTGGTAAGTTGTGATGTTTTGGATAAAACAGAGACCAACTTAGGCCAATTGTGTAAAGTGTTAGTCTTGATAAAGAATCCGCACTATCTCTTGAATATTTGACAAGGGAGTCTTATATGTCAAGAGGACAGTGGGAGTCTTAAAGCTCTTGAAGGTTTCAAGACTTAATCAAGAATAAAACCTAAAGTCCTTCACTAGCACACGACTTGAGGTTTATAACCTATCGTGTTGAAATTTTTGTGCCTATTCAAGTTGGCTTTGCATAGGAGTTCTGAGAGTTCTCAATTGGTTGCACAACTACTTGGAAGCAATGGCAGGCACTTGAGCTGCCAAATGGCAAGAATTTAAGATTGCACAAGTTTAATCAATATGAGTTTGGATTTGTCACTAACCTTGTCTTGTGATTATGGTTTTGACAAATGCACATGGATAAGAACACATACACTATTAAATCTAAGTGTCATAAGGTTTCTCTCCGATTCATGAAAATGATGGTGAGGAAACACTTTCACTAAGTAGATTTTAGCTAGATAGCAATTGTGATATTTGCATTCTCAAAGTCGTTAGTGGAGCGTGTGTGTATTACCGGCACACTAACATGGACTTGTGAGAAGTGGCAAAGGTCTAAACAATTGAGACTATGATTACGGCATCCCTTTTCATAGTTCTAAAATTGTTTAGACACACATGTGAGCTATCTAAGAGAGGTGTATGATTTTGATAAAGTTTTATCAAAACAATCTAGTATCAGAAATCTGAACTTTGGTAAGAAAGTCAGCTGATTTCTGAGTACATGTCAAAGCTAGTGGGAGCATAAGTGTTATGCTAATAATCATCATGTTAGTGGGAGCATGATAATTATGACAAAGGTTGCAAGTTAGCAATGTTAATTATAGAAAACAAAAGTTTCAATTCGTGAGGTTGCAGGGGTTGAAAAAGTTGTTTTGCTATAATTAAGGGAGAGGAAATTATACTTCATTTCAATTCTAAAAGCTTAGATTGAGATTTTAATCGTATTTAATCAAGGATATATATATGAATTTCATGTTGGAATGGCTCAACATAAGGAAATTCTATATATGGGTCCATTATTTGCGTTCTAAAATTCGATTATGATTACGGCATCCCTTTTCATAATCTGAATTTTGAGAACTTGGCAAATTGAAATGGAAATATTATAGCAAAAGACTGGTTTAGTCTTTATGTGAGACATCATGAATCGTGTCCCATATGCTTCGGATATAGGATCGATTACATGTGCTATATTCATCCTTTCTAAAATTTTCCAAATGCCTGGGGCATTATGAAGGGAAAAGGTCTAGAATTGGATATGACTAAAATGATTAAGCAGTTGTCGAGGACAATCTAAGGTTTACCAAAGATTGGTTGCTCAAGGACAGTTGGAAGTATAATGATAATTCTGGAAGGACCATATTGACATAATCTGTAAGGAGGAAACTCTTGTTCAGATGTGATAGTCAAAATGGAATATGGAAATGTTTCAAAGTTAGAAATTATTCAATCTGTGTAAGATTAGGAAACTTAATGCAAGAAGGATGTTTCCAAGGAGTTGATCTCCTTTGGAATGCTCTGTAAGGTTTGTTGTCAAGTCTATCTGACTTTGTGCATAATCATTACAAGAGCATCAATGCATATAAGTTTAGAATCTAACATATTTCAGTAAATGGCATGAATTTGGAATTCTTGCATTTGCAGTAAGGATTTGGGACTATGAAAAGAGGATCATTGGAGTTATGTTCAATTGATCTATTTCACAAAGTAAAGATCATAGACAAACATAGTATGCATACTTGGTGTATGGCATGACTAGTGTTTAGAAAACATAGTGTACATGCTTGGAGCATGGGACAACTATTGTTTTAAATTCAAGAATAAAGTTGATAGCTGAAACAGTATACAATGAATAATGTGTAATCATATGGTGATAAATAAAAGGTGTTTTATTTATGTTCATAGGTTTGATACCATATTCGATTCAATTATTCTTGTGTTTCATTTTGCATGTTTTGACTTCCAGAATAAACTAGGTCATTGTTCTGGATGACTAAGTTATTCAAACCATCCACAGTCGGTCATATGTTGGAAGTAGATATGAATTAAGACTGTCATGGGTTGGCTTGTAGAGGTCTAAGATGTTGGACAAAGGGCTACAACACTCATGAGTGCTCATAAGTTATGAGTATTGGATTCAACCCGCGCTCATTGGAATCACTTCATGGATTTTATCACGAGTGATCATGAGACGATAATATCTTATATTCTTCAAACCTAGAGATATGAGTTGTTACTATGAGTTGGTTATACATTGATTGCACGAAAACGCATTGGTAACTCGATGTTATAAAACGTGCCTTTGTGTATGATTCAACAAGTAGTAGAACAAGCCATATGAGTCGAAGTTTATCCATTCCTTTTACCTTCGGGATAAAAGCGATATCTGTGGGCCCCTCGATGATTTTGTGATGACAAACGTAAGTGCTCGGCCGGGCCTGGACTGATTTGATTTGTTAAATTAGTCAGTCGTCATAAATCAGAAATCGGGAAACAACAAATGGACAGAGAGAATGATTATAATCCATGTCTCAGTCCATATGATATCTAGAATGGAGGAATATATGATCCCTTATCTAATGGACAAGTCATTTACAAAGGTCAGAGTTCATCGACAAGGTCAGAGTTCGACAGAAGCTTTTGAGAGCTACGATTGCTGATCGGTTCCTGAAGTCATACGCAATAATAGTTTTAGACTTATCCAAGTGGGAGACTGTTGGATTAATGTCTAAGTCCATAACTATAATTGGTAAGACTTGACCCGACCCGGCATGGTCCATTTGGGTTGCATGGCATCATGCATTTGGATAGACTATAATGAGAGAAATAACACTTAAGGTTGGTTAATATATTATAAGTTCTAATATATTAATAAGGTTATTTAATTAGTATTGATCAAGAATTAATTTGGAATTAATTAAGTGATCAAAAGGAGACTAATTAAATATATGGGTTGATTGTGTAAATCTTTCATTCTTATATATGTGGGCTTGTGATCCAAGATTCCTTATGTTGGACTAAGTCCATGGGGTGACCCATGGATACTCCATGGAGGTTAAAATCCATGGAGCATAAGGAATGGGTAAAGTTATGAGTTACATGGTGTAACCCTAATAGCCACCATATAAAAGAATCCCATGGCTCAAGAAATCGTGCACTAATGTGTGAGTGTGAGGGCTAGACGATTTCAAGGAGTGTTCAAGTTTCTCTCAAGTTATTCCAAGTGTATTTGGTGTTGTGTGAACCATTTGAGGTGTCACACTTGGGGCACTAGGCACTCAAGCTTCATGAAGACATTCTACATCAAAGAGGTATGTATTCTATCTTGTTATATTTATTATTTTGTATGCTAGATTAGGATAATACCTTGGATGTTCATAATTGTATGTATAATAGAGAAAACATAGATCCAAGGTATTTAGGGTTGCATGTACACTTAGGGGTGTTAGAATGCTCATAACCCAACAATAAGGACCCTTAAATAGGGAACATGCCCAAAGATTTAGGGTTTCTATCCACAGCGTGGACTCGTCGAGTCGACTCACCGACTCGTCGAGTCCATTCATTAATCCTAGTCAGCAGTCGCGATCCTACTCGACGAGTCTAGGCGTCAACTCGTCGAGTCCCTCTCCTTGACTCAAAACTAAATACCCAATTTATGATACCTGGAAATCCGGATGTTACACAACTAGTATACCATATATCACATAAACGACACATATAAACATATAGGGATGTCGTGGAAACCCTCCAAGGTCTTACTCCAGGATGTCGTGGGCTCCCCAGGGTCTTATACCTATGTTTCATGGGCTCCCCCATGGTCTTTACCTGGAATGTCATGGGCTCCCCCCATGGTCTGATATCCAACTGCCACGGGCTCCCCCCGGGGTCTTCGCATGTCTAACCAATAAGGTACTAGCACATTCACATACATTCATACTAGGCATATCAATAATGATTCCACAATAATCATCACAACTAACTGAATGGGCCGGCCTTGGTGCCTTCTACCCATTGGTATGGTGAGGAGACTCGCCTCTCAAGGAATGTTGAACCGATAAGATCAATCCCAACTCACATCTCGAAACTCAACTGCCTATAACCACCATGTGACTAACTTTGTCAAAATCCCAAAGTACCAAAGATACCCTTAAAGTCAAACTTGGTCAACAATGGTCAAATTCAAAGTCAACAGTCAAGGTCAACAGTCCATGTTGACCTAACTCGTCGAGTACACTTGCTGACTCGTCGAGTTCCTTCAGTTCTCAGAAAACCAGGAAAAACCCTAGTCAACTCGTCGAGTTATCACAACAACTCGTTGAGTTTGAACAGTGTCCAGAAGATCGGGAAAACCCCGGGCCAACTCGCCAAGTTGGAAAGGCAACTCGTCAAGTTTGCCCAATCTTAACTGATTCAGCCACTTTCTAAGCGAGTCTAATGCTCCAAACGATAGATCTGATCTCCTAGGACTGAGATACCATGTAAAGTTGCTATTTTTACGTCCATGCATGGCATTAAGGGGGCTAAAACACTCAATCATAGCTTATTAAGGGATTTAGGGCAGGAAAGAGGGCCAAGACATGATAAAGATACTTTAAGTCAGAAGAGGCCATGAGATGTCCAGATCTAAAGTCATAGCTTCATGACATGCTCATATCCAAGAATGATCCCAAAATAAGCTAATAATGACCATAAACTCTCAAATGAATAGATCTAGCAAATAAATGACCAAGGTATCAGCTTTATACCTCAATATGGCTGCCACAACAAAGTAGACATCGAATCTACAGCTTCTCCCTTCAGCTATGCACCACCCACTTCAAGCTTCTTCAAATAAACACCAAAGAGGCACTCTTTAAGCTCTCTCACACTCAAAATGATAGAAAAAACACGAACTAGGGTTTCTCTGGACAAAGGGGGCGATAAGGAAGGCTAACAATGAGGCTTAAGGCCTTTAAATAGGGTGCAAACCCTAAAAATTAGGGTTTCATGTTTAGCCTTCAACTCGTCGAGTTGGGGCCTTTCAACTCGTCGAGTAGACCCTAAATGATATGCGACTGAAAAGGTCTCTACACGATGAGTTGGAGCCTCCCAAATCGTCGAGTTTCATTCCAAAAACTTGAAAATTAATATATTTATTTCATTCATGGACCAAGCGTTACAAAATGGTTGCTTATATATTTAAGAATGAAACTGGAATGATTTTTATAGCATCTGTATTCCGGGTAAAAGTCTTTTATTTTGGAAGTTGAAAATGTAGAGATTTCCCCAAGGCCGGCCCTAGAGCATGGGCAAGCTGGGCGACCGCCCCGGGCCTCGCCAAATCTTGGGGCCCCGAAAATTACGATTTTGTTTATATATACATATAGATTATGTAAGATATAATATGCAAAAAGAAAACACAAAAGCAACATTGGTTGAGGTGGTTGACATGCATTAGTTTAGGTTTGTGAAGTCTCGTGTTCGATCCTTGTTTTGGTAATTTTTTAAATTTTACTTATTTACTTATTAATCTATTAAGGCTAAAGGCCCAACAACGTATTCCAAGAGAGGATGTTTCAGTTTTCAATAAGCAATCGATGTCTCCTCGTAATACATAGCTTCACACAACAATTTTCAATAAGGAGAAAACTTAAATGGGTGAGAAAGAAACTGAAAAACTGCCATATTTTTTCTCTATTTGTTTAGAGGGTGTTCGGTGTTTATATTTTCATGTTCTTAAAATTTGGTTGCTCTTTATCCTAATGATGGATTTTTTTGCCCACATGGACAGTTTTGCCCCTGCCACCATTTGGCTGCAGATGTGGTTTGTGTGTCTCTCCAATGTTTTGCTCATGATGTGGAAGGGTTTATATGATTTTGATCTTTATTTTGGGATGATCTATACCATGTCTGTTGAATTTTTTTTTTGCCATTATAGACAGTTTTGCCCCTTGCTCCAACTTTACTTCTGCTGTGGTTTTTTTTTCCTATTGTCCGTCTTGCTCATTGTTTTTGATTGCTTGCTGTTTTCACGGTGCTTACAGAGAAAGTCATGTAAATGTTTTTTTTCTCTTTTGGCTTACTGTTTGTTGTTTTTAATTAACTATGCTTTGTAGCTTTTAGTTTTCCTTTTTCCTTTGTTGTAAGCTGCTTTTTTTGTTTCTAGCTTCCGACTGTTGTTTATATAATATCTGCTATGTAATATTTTGTTTCTCTTAAGTGCATCAGCCCTTTTTATATTTGTTGTTTGTAATTTTTTTTTTCTGATTTATGTGTTCTATTTTTTTATTATAGGTAAATTGAAAGAGAAAAAGTAAACAAAGAGATGGGAAGAGGGATGGGTTTTGAACTAGTGAACTTATGATTTAGTAGTTGATGATTATGCCCACTTTACTTACTTTGCCAATTTTCATATTGTGGGTCTTATGTTGATTACATTAGTTCTAAAAACCAAAATAATGTGATTTTGTTTGTCATAGATGAAATTTTTTGATGTAAATGATGGGCAACAATAAAGTTCGAATAAATATAATTCTTTTTATAAACTGGTGCAAGCTTATACTATGTGCTTTGATGATGAAAGAAAAAAATGGGATTATTTTCTAATTGTTTTAAACTGCCCTTATGTATTCTATCCTTTTTGAAGGTCAAAAAAGGGCCTCATTTTCGATTTCACCCCGGGCCTCAAATCAACTTGGATCGGCCCTGGATTTCCCGACACCACGACACGTTAAGGACTGGTCCACGTCGTACGACACATCAATTAATGGTGGTGCGGTCAGGTCCTTACCACCACGTGGTCGCGACTGAGGCTCAATACCCTAGGTCTCGTGCCTTAGGCCATATTTAAGGGAACTAAGTGTTAGGGTTGCTCATTTGGTAGCCCCCATTCCCATAGAAACTCTTCCTACCAAACCCCAACCTATATTTGAGTTTATTTAGTGTCTGAGCTACATTTTGTGAAGGTTAAAGGAAGAAGGATTCCCTCTTGTTGCTTCTCTGCTTTGTTCCATTGTATATCTATCATCTTCACCTCATTTCTAGTCATTTGAAGGTTTAAAGTTTCTAACTTGATCATTATGTCATTAGAACTAGTTTATGTCACTTTTATGAGCTTTTGGTCCAAAAACATTTATGTGCTTGGAGTTTAAGTGGACTCCATAACCATTTGGTGCATTTTGTGATTTATGGACCTTTGTGGATTTAAGAAAAGGTGCTTGCATGAACTAGCCTTAAGTTCATGCATTTAGATATACCATTTTGAATTTGGGATTGAAGTTGTGGAGGTTAGGAGTTCAGGAAACTTCTAACGGCTGGTTGGCATCTTCTTTTTTATGCATAGCGGACTTGTGGATGAATCCATGTTGAGGGATTTGGGGTTCGAAGCATGACCCGAACATCTGATTGGATGCAGTTGGATGTGGGTTCGACTCAGGGTGAGTGGGGCGGTGATGGTTTGGGTGTGATAAGACCATTGGTAGTATCTATGGTAGGTTAGAAGTGTTGTAAGACTGCGATGGGATCGTAGAATTCACCAGATTGAGGTATATGAACATCTGAGGTAGTCATGAGTGTAAAGGGGGGAGTAGTTCGTGCTTTGGGGCATGACGGGCAGGATTGTCGAGGAGCATGTCTCTGTTTTAGGTCGAGGACCGTTGGGGTCCGAGGCGGAGTCGGGCTTGTGCAGCTCTAGGCGGGTAGGACCCGTGGGCGAAACCGCTCCGTGTTATAGTTTGGGTGGGACCCGTGGGCGAGGCTCGTGTGTATATGGAAATACAGGTGGGACCTGGTAGAGATCGTTGGGTCAAGGTAACGGATATTGGTTTACATTATTGAGTGTGTGGTCAATGAGTGGCGCAGAGGGATGTTTAGGCTGGGTAGCCTTGTCATTTGGACTCTTGGGAACCTGATGGCTAGATCAGGTGCGAGACTGGTAGTCTCAGCGATGGTTTGGGAATCTTTATATCCCGGTCTAGTGAGGGTGTAGCACCTGGTTCTTGATAGGTATTTTTATTTAAGTATTTTGCATTTTTAGCCTTGGACTCGGCGAGTTGAAGGACCAACTCGCCGAGTAGAAGCGGGATGAGACGCGGGATTTAAGTGATGGACTCGTCGAGTCGGGTCCCGGACTCGACGAGTAGGCTCTGTCTGGACAAAACCCTAATCTGATGGTTTGCACCCTATTTAAACAACATTATACAACCTCCATCGCCCCTTTATGCTCCCAGAAACCCTCCATGGCAAACCCTAAGTGTTTTGGTGCAAGATTTAAGGCTTTTGAGTGATTCTTGTGGGTTTTGACCTCAAGGAAGAAGGAAGAGCATAGAAGGATCAAGAGGGAACTGAAGGATTCAAGTTTGGTTCATCATTTGCAGTCTTTGAGAGGTATAAAGTATGTACCTTGCTCTTTCATTTGATAGATCCCTTTTTGGGGAGATTTAGGGCTTTTATAAGCCATTTTGGTAACCAACCATGATTGCAAACATGGTTGGGGGTCAAGGCTTCGGATCTAGCACTTGGGAAGAGTCACAAGGCAGATTTGGGTTGCTTTTGCACCCAAGAAAGGTCCCATGCATCATAAGAGCTTAGTTTATGTGCTTTTGAGCTCAAAGTCCCATGCATGCACCTAAAGTTTGTAACTTTACGTGCTAGAACGATTGAAGGAGCTTAGATCTATCTTTTGGTCAAGTGTTGTACATCAGAAATCGAGGATTTAGGGTGTGGACGTTATCGACTCGGCGAGTCCGTTCTTGGGACTCGACGAGTCCAAGGCTTTGAGTCCCATATCTGTTGAGGGTCAAAAGAACTCAGATGGGTGTTAGAAGGGTTGTAGCAGGACAGAAAGAGTGACCCAACGCATTGGACTTAATTTTAGACCTGGAGTTCATGGGACTCGACGAGTGCTAGAACAGACTCGGCGAGTCCAAGGCAATCTCCTTATGTTTGAAGATGAACTCGACGAGTTGTTCATACAACTCGGCGAGTCAAGGTCAGGACTTGTTCATCAGTTGAAGGTGAACTCGGCGAGTCTTCATCCGACTCGGCGAGTCGGATGAAGGTTCATTGATGTTCGTAAGGAAGGGGAACTCGTCGAGTCATTGCCAAACTCGACGAGTCGAGTCGTGGATAAGGTCGAGTAAAGGGAAGGGACTCGACGAGTTGACGGCAAAACTCGGCGAGTCGGGTCAACTGGAAGTTGACTTTGACTTGGACTTGGTTAGGGGTAAAATAGTCATTTTACCCTATGGGTAGATATCAGATTCTGATTAAGTGTTTTGTGGGGATTATAACCGGAGGACTTCCGGAGCAGCAGCAGTCAGAGATTCCCCACACAGATTATCAACAGCTACTCGTTTGAGGTGAGTTACCTTCCAGTAGCGGTGGGTCTACGGCCACAATGCCGGCCCACCAGTAGGAGTTGTATGTTAGATGATTGTCTTTGTGATATCATCTAGGTTTGCTACTACCTAATATGTTATATGCTGGAATGATATGTTATATGTGATAGTGGTAGAGTTCGGTAGTTAGGACCGAAGGGTAGGTCAGACACCCCAGATATGTCTGACAGTATGTGATGATATGTTTATATGCTGGCATGATATGTTATATGTGATAGTGGTAGTAGGAGGGGAATAGTCCCCAAGTTCGGTTGTTAGGACCGACGGGTAGTTCGGACACCCCAGATATGTCTGACAGTATGTTTGTGTTATGATATATGTGATAGTAGCAGTAGCGGGTGGAATAGTCCCCGAGGGTCGGTTGTTGGGACCGACGGGTAGGTCAGCACCCCAGAATGGCTTGACACGGGTAGGTCAGCACCCCAGAATGGTTGGACACGGGTAGGTCAGCACCCTAGAATGGCTTGACACGGGTAGGTCGGCACCCCAGAATGGCCGTATCGGGTAGGTCGGGCACCCCAGAATTGCCGGCAGTATGTATGCTATGTGATTGTATGGTATGTGGTACGATGGGGGAACTCACTAAGCTTCGTGCTTACAGTTTACAGTTTTGGTTTCAGGTACCTCTTCAGCGAAGGGGAAAGAGCTGGCACGGTAGCGGCACATCATACACACTCGCATTGATTTTCCGCACTTGAGATATTCTGGGATTATACTCTGACATGATGCTATTTTATGACTTGGGTTTTCGGACATGATATATTTATGTGGTTTTCTTATGAATGCTTTTATAATCAGTTAATTAAAATGAAATTTTTGGACTCGAAATTTGGGATGTTACAGAGGGGTTGTCGTGAATCAGAAGGTTTTAGGTGAAATGCAAGTGTAGATCCTTGGATCTCGGGTTATAAGCTGGGTACCGAGATGGTTCTTGGTGGGAACTCGCGATGGCAATCGCGGGTGTTTATGTGCAAGGTCTTCATTTCAGTAGGATATGAATTACGAAATATGTATGCCAAGGGTATCAGTTGAAGGGTTCAGGATTAAAGGGATGGTTTCAATTTTGTTGATAAATCAGGATCTTATGATTGTGTTTTGGATTGGTTCTATCTATGTGGATATCCGGCAAGTATGGGGTTTCATAATTTTAGCAGCGGTATGTCGGTTCGACAGTTAAAGGAAGCAGTGTCTTGTTCAACACTAGAAGGTTCATCTCTCAGTTGGTTTCGCGTTGCTCATTATGTTCATGGAATTGTTATCATCAGGATGAGCCTCCCTCGAAGGAATATCTAATCCCTTTTATCGAGTGAAAGGTTGTCGGCAACAACATATGATCTATGATTCTGTTTCTAGTGGGAACCTCTGGTAATCAGAAGTTGAGTAGACAGTTTGGAAGATAAGTGTAATGGAATTAGCAGCGGTTCGGTGCGCGCGGTCTGTCAGAGAGCCAAACCAATTCGAGACTTCAGATTTCAGGTTGAGTAGATGTGGCTACTCTACAGGGGATTTTTCTAGGCTGGGAAAGGATTCGTTCATTTTCTGGTTTGGAGAGCCCTGCTCGGGCTGGGCTCGGTTGCCTTGGGAATAGAGTGTTGTATAATCAGGATTATGGTTGTGTCACTCAAGTCGTCGAGCGCCTGAGATAGTATGGAATGATTTAGAGGATGAAATCTAATTTAAGTGGGGAAGATTTGTAACGCCCTGTCCTGACCATTTGGGTGTGGGTGAAGTAATTTAGATGATCTGGGTGTTCGGTTTGTGTTTTAGAGCCAAGGGGTATTTTGGTAAAGTGTCAGATCGGGCTTTTATGGAAATTGGATTTTGTTCGAGAAATATTAAGGCGTGTATGATTTGATAAAAGCGTAGAGCTTCTCGTTACCTTTTTCGTGGATATAAGGATCGTCGAAATCATATTTATAATGAAAAAGTTATGGCCTTCGGAGTATTTCAGGGTTTAAGGGTAACCATAGTACACGTGACGTACATAGGGAGTACGCGGGGAGTACAAGTGCAAAGTGAAGTACGCAGGGCGTACACTGGTGTATGTTTATCGTACCAAGAAGTAATGATCGTGAATCCTCAGCCTTGTACGCTAGGCGTACGAGGAGTACGTTGGGCGTACGAGGAGTTTAAGAAACCCTAATTTAAGTGTGTTTCACCCTATATAAAGGCCTTGAGTATTTAGGGCTGGCCCCTTTACCAGCCTTCATGCCTCATAAACCCTAGAAATCGACCCTTAGCCTTCATATTGGTGTTCTGGAGCTTTCGAGAAGGATTTGGTGGTCATTTTTCCTTTGTGAAGGAAGTGAAGAAGATTGAGGGTGCTTTGCGTAATGATAAGTTCATAGATCCAGAATCATCCCCTTTTTCGCAAGACTTTGGAGGTATCAAGTTCATACCTTGGCTTGTAGATGTTTAGATCTCTTTGTGGCTTGATTTGTTATGTTTTTGGTCCATTTTGGGATGGTTGTTGAGTTAAGACGTTTGAAGGACTTATTCTTTTGGATATGAGCTTATTGAGAGTTCCTTATGCATAAAGGTGCCAACTTTATGGGGTATTGAGTCTCATGCATGTATTAAGTCCCTTTTAAGCTTAACAACTTCATTTAGCCATGCATGAACGTAAAGTTAGTAACTTTACGAGCTGAGTATGCCCCATGTACTCAGCAGAGTGGGCCTCAGATCGTTTGGGTTTTGGTTCGGGCCATTCTTGTGGGCCTAGATGTTTAGGGATTTGTTGGGCCATCTGATTTCAAGTGCTTGTCTGGGAATATTATTGGGCCTTGGGTTAAGGCCATGGAAGGGATTTGGGCCCAATTTGGAAAATTGGGCCATGTTAGGCCTTGGATGATTATTTGGTCTTTGGGCCTTTTGGATTGTAAGTTTGGGTCTTAGCCTTGAACTAAACTAGGTAAGGGGTAAAATGGTCTTTTACCCTAGATTTGGACTAATGGTTATGAATTAGAATCCGATTATTAATTGAATGATAATTGATGTTGATAGCTCGGGGATTTGTCTGACCAACAGCCAGGTATTTACCAATGTGATTCAGCAGTTCGAGGTGAGTTTCCTCACTGTGTTTAGCGGGTCGAATGCACCAATGCCGACCCATGGTTTATTATGTTAGCATGCTAGATGTCTGTGTGACTCTCGCATGTGTATGCATTGGTATGAATACCGAGCGGGGCTCGATGTGGGGCAAGGCCCGATGGCTGTAGTGTATGCTATTATCTTTGTGATTGATGCATGTGTTAGTATGATTATATTTATATGATTATATGTGTATCGGGCGGGGACTGAAGTCAGGCGGGGCCTGGTGATTGACAGATCTGTATACCGAGCGGGGCTCGATGTCGGGCGGGGCCTGAGGCCGGGTGGGATTCGATACCGGTCGAGGCCCGATGTGGGGTGGGGGCCTAGTATGTGTTTGCTTATGTATGGTATGTGGTATATTGGGAACTCATTAAGCTTTGTGCTTATGGTTTTCAGTTTATGTTTCTCGTACTTCATTGTCCAAATAGAAGAGTTCGGGATGATTGCAGAGCACACATCACCTCGTTCCGCGGTTTGTGATTTACTCTGATTTCATATGACGATTGATACGCTGGCTTTATTTGGATTGTAGTGATGATGCTTTTGGAATACTGATTTTAGTAGATTAAAAATGAACCTTTTTGGGTCTTATTTTTGGGTCGTTACAAGTTGGTTTCAGAGCCTTGGTTTGAGGGATTCAGACATATTCTCGGGTGTATCTAAACTCAAATTGAGGATACGGTAAAGTTTTTCATAAATGAAAAATGATTTAAAAAGGAAAACAAGTTTTCTACTACAAGAAAGGGTGTGGTGCAGGAAGTCGACCGAGCTCAAGTAAGTTTATCCTAAAATACTCATACATGATATCTGATATGATATGAGTTATGAATCTGCGAATCGCATGCTAGTAAGGGCTAAGGATCTGCTCAGTGTTTGCATATTAGAATGCTAGGAGAGATGCCTTGTATTCCTATTATATGAGCTTGTGGACTTGCAAGCTAGTTCTGATTAGTCAGCGATAGATTGGCCTGATATGTGATGCCTTATAGCCTAGGAAGCATGGGATGCTAGTTTGGGTATAATTGTATGCGTAAGGCAGTTACCAGTAAGAGTGAAGGTTCCTAGCATGAGTTGTGGAATGTGAGTTTGAATGTTCTTGGGTTATTCTATGGAATGGAGTGCTACTACACGAATATTGGTTGATTTGTGCTTTGTAGGACTCTTAGGTGATGGAGTTAGCTACTAAGTGAATATGTTAAGTCATATGTGACAAAGGTTGAATAATCTCAGAGTGATGGATTTGACCCTATTGCGCAGCTCTTGTCTGAGTCTAACCGTTGTAGAGATGGGTTTGTTACTCGAAGGATTACCTAAGCTTTATTGCATATGATTGTATTAATGAGGTGGGTAATGGCATTATGGGGATTTCTTTAGCAGCTGATGGAAGGGTGAGGTCGGGAACCTAGCGAAAGCCTAGGAGGTGCTTCGGTGGGTTTAGTTGCGCTGTTTATCGATCATGTGGAGTATCAGTTTGATAAGGTGACCTAGAGGATTTGGGAGGATTCCCGAGGAAAGTATGGATAGATGTGGAAGGTAGTATTGGGCCCGTACTACTGAAAGCACAGGATCCATACTCGAATCGGGGAAAGTTTCGAAGAATCTAGGGAGCCTGTGGGATGAGAATTATTGGGCATGTTCTAATCATTTTGCATGTTGTTTTTCTGTATGGTGATGAGCTCTCGGGAAGGATGTTCAGGTTCGGGTTTAGGCACATGTGCAGGTACTGAGCCAGTAGATGAGCGCATGCGGGAGTTCATCTCATCGGAGATTGCCCGTGATATTAATGGACTCCCGTGATCTTTGGTGAAGAAACAATGAATTGAATAATGAATTAATCAGAGTATGAATTCAAGTAATGATGAGAGATTTAGACACAGGATGTAAATATGATCTTGTTTCAGCTCTATTACGCTTTCAAGTTTTACAGAGTACAAGATGTAATTCTGTAAAAGACTTCGTTACTATGACCCTAGTAAGCACTCCTATTTATAGGAGAGGAAAGCGTACAAAAAATATACTAAGGACTAAGCGTTAAGCTTCGAACACAATGCCCTAGTAAAATAGATTACAAAAATGTTCGAAGGGTACAAAACATATACTTCGACTAATTTACAACTATTCGACCCTTACAATCTCCCCCTTTGTAATAATAGTCGAAGTCTTCAATTAGTGAGAAGTGTGATGGAGTACAACAACACCCTTCGAACCTCTGTATACCATGAGATAATCTTCTTCAACTCCTTCTTGTCTCCTTCTTGTCTCCTTCATTATTCTTTTTGCAATGATTCATACGAACAATTAAGTTCGTATATTGAGACGTTGAGTACCTTTCTACTTCACTTGCCTAGAACAAGAAACGTTTAGCTTTTCCTGCTTTGTCTTTTCCAGCAAATACTATTCCAAATGGCTTAAGACAAATTTATCCATCAGCAAATTTCTTTAATTATGTTTGTGTCTTCGAAGGAGCCATTGGAGCTTTTATTTCCATTCCCTTGGCAGTTGCTAACTCCACATCAGTCATTGCCAAACACTCATAGTAATTTTCGATGAAGATTTTGATGTGAGCAACTCCAATCTTGAATTCTTCTGGATCTGTGTTTTGTAGGAATGAAAATGATTTGTCTTTTAAAAGCAATGCAACTTGTATGAGATCATACAAGTTCATCAATGGAAAATCAGCAACAGTAAATTCACAAATCTTTCCATCTGCCCTGGCAACCACGTATTTAAAGTTTTGGACTGTGTTTTCGAAAACCACATCCTTTTTCATGCTGATCACTTTCTTTATTTTGATTAAAGACCAAACATCTTCAGGGGCTTTTCCAAGAACAACATGAAAATGTATTTTCATGTGTGTACCATCATCCTTGTTTTTAAAGTTCCCTTCTGACTTGAACTGTGGCATGATAAACATCATTTCGTTTATCGGGAAATCCAGCTGGCTTGTGTCAGTATTTGTGACCAAATAGCTTTGCTTTGGTTTCTTTTCGAATGTGTACATGTGATTGAAAGCAACCTTGGTCTCAATTGTCTCGTAGTTATAATGTTTAGCTGGATCCCCTTTGTTCATTCCCTTCGGATCACTTGCTCGTTGAGCCATTATACTTTGAACAATTCTGAGCTTTTCAATCTCAGCCTCTGCTTCAGCCTTCTTTTCATCTTTCGATTTTTCAACCAGAATCGATTTCCCTTTGTCTTTTATTGCTGGATTATCTATTACCTCCTTTGGTTTTGAACCACTCCCACCAGTTTCCAAAGATTTACCAATTACAATTCCTTTGGAAAAAGTTCTTGTAATGGGTAATGTTGTTACAACTGTTGAAGTCACTGGTTCAGCAGAAACAATCACCGGTTTTGTTGTATGGATCACCGGTTTTGTTGTAGGAATTTTCGAAGAAAATACTTTGCCTACCACTTTCGCATCTTCTTCACTTGACTTCCTTTCTCCCCCTTGCACCCCTGTGAAAACAGGAGGGGCAGTTGTTGTGGGAAGAAGACTGGATATGCGAAATAGCGGTGCAAGTTGCTTATTGAGAATGACTTCGAATTGAACAAATTTCTGAGATAAAAAATCCGGAGTAATCAATGGAGAAGAAACCGGCCTTTCGGAAATCTCTTTTAACTCCTTGAGCAATTTAATCACTTCCTCAAAACTTGCATTTTCAGATGTTGAAATTTGAGGACTCAAATTTTCGTATAACTTCACAAATCTTGTGACTGCATCACAAATTATATCAACTTTTTGATTCACAGAGGCATAATCATGGTGAACAGTGGCAACTTCTTTTTGCATGTCTTCTCGGAGTTCACGAATTTGCATGTTGACATCTTCTCGGACTTTCTTGACATCTTGAATAAAGAGCACATGACGTTCTTTTGCTACATTTTTCAACTATTTCAAATCACTAGTAAATTTCGAACTTTGAGAATTAAGTCGAATTTCAGTGTTTTGATCATTGAGATCAACTTTCTCCAAGACTCGAGATTCAGAGTCTTTAATCATGCCAGATACTTTGCTGATTATCCGTGATTCCATCATCTTTAACATAGTGTCAATTTCCAGACTTGATACAGATGAACCTCCTCCAAGATCGACTTGAGATTGAATTATGGAATGCAATTTCTGATTAAGAATTTTATAGTTTCATGGTCATCAACATATGATCAGGAAATTCCTCTTCCTCTTCTTGAAATTCTAAGTCTTCAAATGTTCCTCCAAACCCTTCATTGTCAGTCTCTGTCTCCATAAAAGTAGTATCTTGAATAGGAGAAGTGGATTTGGTGGGTCAGTAGATTGTGAAGAAAAAATTGAAGTAAAAGGTTGATCAAGAATATGTTCGAATGTTGGAGAATGAGTGGATGATGTAATGGGAATAGTAGATGGTGAGACAGAAACAATAGTTTCGAAAGGAGTAGAAATAGCTGGACCTTGATCGTCATGCTTCAAACCTCCTTCACCCATATCGACATTTGCATCCGTATCAGATACGTGTGCAGGGATGCCTGAAGTTTGAACCTCCTCAAAAATTGATTTGGCAATCGAAACTTCGGGTGGTATGACATCAGTCTTCTCAAGAGTGGAACTCGTAATGAGATGAGTGAATTCTGGAGTTTCTGGAATTCTTTATGCATCATCTTCAGTCGACTCAGTGGAAATTACCAACTTTCGAGCCTTCTTCTTCTTTTTCTTTGACAACTTCTTTGCCATATCCTCAGCCCTCCTTTTCTTCGACACCGGAGAAACAGGTGCTGGTACTTCTCTAATTAACACACCTTGATGTGTAATTTGGGGTTTTCGAATCATTTGTTGTGTAGGAGACTTGCGTTTATGAGAAGACTTCATTTTAGTTCTTCGAAACATTCCTGTTTTCGAAGGAATGACAACCTTCTCTTGAGTTTCTTCAATGACGGGCTCAATCACTTGTGTTTCAGCAACAGATATTCCAACAGTTTCAGACTTTTCCTTTGGAGATTTCGAGGATTTCGAATCCTTGGTTTTCTTTTCAGATGAAGCAGGATCAGCTTTCTTTGACTTTTTGGATTTCTTCTCTTCCCTAGGCAACAAGATCCCAGTCTGAACAGAAGAATCGATTGTTTGCAAATAGGCCACTAAAACAGAATTCGTAGGATCAACCCGTTTGAGCATCGCATCTGGAATGCGAGCCACAGATGGGAAATCATCAGCATTATCTACAACTTCCTTCGGATAATGGTATGATTGAAAATTAACTTTCTTTTCGTCATTTGGTACCATAATCCCTTCCTTATTATAAAAATACTGCAAAATAAGGCTCCAGTATCGTGCACACGAAATGCCATGAACTGCATTCGTATGTTCCACACCCTTTTGGAATTCCTTCCATAATTGTGTGGAATAATCCACTTGAAGATCATAGTATAGGCCTGCAACCATTGCATACACCTCCATCCTTCCTTTGTCTAATCCAACTGTTCTTCCGGTTAAACATCGGAGAAAAATCCCAAATAAGAAATTCCATAGCCGAGGAAGACCAGATTTCTTAAAGTCACTTATCTTGGACAATGGGGGCTGATATCGCATCTCATTAAACATATGAACTATTTGTGGGAATGTGAAATCAACATAAGGAGGTGAATTCGGAATATCAAGAATCTGGCAGAAGAGTTTCTTGGATAGCCTAACCTTTTTATCGTTTACCAGATGGAAAGTGATCGTATCAGATGCTTTATTGTAAGTTGCAGTGGATCCTGCTTGAGAAAGCCAGGATAATGGAACAGAAAAGAAATTGAACATCGTCGTGGATAAAACAGAGTGTTTCAGTGCAACAATGAGCATCTTCAATTCCTCTGGGTATTGAGAAACTTCACCATCCACGTAATAGTTAGTGGATTGAATCTTCATGACTGGTGCGGATGAAATATCTTCAGTGGAAGGATCGACATGAGCAGAAGACGCCATTGTTAGGGTTTGAGAATTTTAAAGATCAGAGAATTTAGAGAATTTTTGCTTTTGGAATGCGAAAACTGATACTGAACCCTTGAATCCCCTTTTATATGTAAGCCTGAAGTTTGAATTTGAAGCGGGATGTGCATTTAATGATATCTGACGTGGCACCTTGAAAATCGGACCATTACTGTGGAAAGGTAGCCATGCGTCAAAAAGGAACTGTCACATCTCCTTGAGAACCGGACAGAATACCATACGTCATATGTAGACAGCCTGTATTGTTATCCCCAAGATGATTTGTAACTGTTAGAACCCTTCGAATGGAGGCAGGGCTCTTTCACTTTTGGGATAAAAAGCGAAGTCATATGCCAGAAGTTCGAAATCATCAGCCTGAGTTGGTAGTACTCAGAACCTCAAGGATTTCGTGAGTGCAGTGTTCCAAAGAATATAGACAAGAAGCAATGATAAAAAAAAATTCGATTAGTGTGATGTCAAACAATTGACACAAAAGCAGGTTAAATCCTGGGCAAAGATTACTTCATTAATCATTAAGAGAAATGATCAATAGCTTGTGTAGGTTCCCGTGAATTACAATCGAATACTTTTTGATAAGTATCAAAGGGCTTCTTTTGAGAATACTTCGTGGGTAGGTTCAAAATTTCGTTACATGTCATCTTAAACATAAGGTGATAAATTGTAACAGAAATTACTTGTTTGACCAGTGTAGTCAGTGACAAGTTGGCTTTGATAAATTTTAAAATGACTAGGACATTCGAATAAAACTCACACTTAAATCATATTCAAGAAAAAAATTTGTATGCTGAATCTTGTTGGGTAACAAACATCGTGGGCTTCGAATGTTTGATCAAGACCACTCATGCAAAATGAATATGATTTGGAGTTTCGAATCTTGGTACATAAACAAAAGTTTCGTGAATATCTGGAACATTGTTCCCCGTCAATTCCTTAACAAGAGTATGAAAATTGGGTTTCACTTTCATCACGGTCTCATGATGTCAGATCATAAACACAGATTTTTGATATGTCTAAGTCTCGATTGGTTTGATCAGAGACCTCTCGGACATATGTCTTCGTGTGTGATCGTGTAAGAACTTTTGGGTGAAAAAGATGGATTTAAGACACAAAAAGTACCTCTGTTATATTTTTGGACCAAACAGTAAACTCTTAACTCATTTTGAGAAGAGTAAGGTAGCTTAGAGACTAATGTGAATATAAGCCTGATTGAGAAGAAATTTTCGTATGAATAATTTCATTAAGGCTTTCGTACACACACATTGAGTCATGGAGGCTTTGGTCAACATGCAGCAGCATGCTTCTAGGGACAACTTAACTAGTTCAAAATGCGAAAAATATTGATCAATTCATACGAAAAAATTTACCTGACCCTAGAACTGCCAACATATTCCATCTTATATCTTCATTATATTCTGCAACAAAATAAAACTGAAAATATGTTTGTTGTTTTGAAGTTTTCGAAAAGTTTGAAATACAAAAAAAATCTTTTTGGATTTTTAATTTTTTCAAAAATTTGAAATACAAAACAAAAGAAAATCTTTTTGGATTTTTGATTTTTCGAAAATTTGAAATACAAAACAAAAGAAAATCTTTTTGGATTTTTTATTTTTCGAAAATTTGAAATACAAAACAAAAGAAAATCTTTTTGGATTTTTGATTTTTCGAAAATTTGAAATACAAAACAAAAGAAAATCTTTTTGGATTTTTAATTTTTCGAAAATTTGAAATTATACTTGTTGCAAAACGCGAAATTTCATCATTCCCTGAGAAGTGATTAATATACGAATTCGAAGGGGTCGAAGCGTTGACTATGAACAGTAACCACTGAATCAACCCTTAAAATTAGTGACAAACGTGCGAATTCGAAGCGGTCGAAGCGTTGACTATGAACAGTAACCGCTGAATGTTGAATGACTTTGCGTTATCTTTTATTCAGCGCCTCTGATTCATGCTTTGTCACCCATCATCCTTCTTTTTCGCATGGAACAGAATTTCCATCGATCATTCCCAGTCCTTCTATAATTCGCACAAAAGATTTTTCATCTAATGTCTTTGTGAAAATATCAACTAACTGATCAGTTGTTTTCATAAAATGTACTTCAATATTTCCATCTTCCACATGATCCTTGATAAAATGATAACGAAGAACTATATGTTTAGTCTTCGAATGCTGCACAAGATTATGACAAATTCTTATTGCACTTTGAGAATCACAATATACTGGAATCTTTTTCATATTTATTGCATAATCACGCAATTGACTTTGGATCCATATTATTTGTGAAGTGCAAGCAGCAGCAGCCACATATTCTGCTTCAGCTGTTGAGATAGATACGCATGTTTGCTTTTTCGACTGCCAGCTCACCAATTTGCCATCAAGAAATTGACATCCACCACTCGTGCTTTTACGATCAAGATTACAACCTCCCAAGTCTCCATCTGAATATGCTTGGACGAAGAATCCAGTTTTCGAAGGATACCACAATCCTAACGAAATTGTTCCTTTAAGATAACGAAATATGTTCTTCACAGCTGTGAGATGTGGTTCTCGTGGATTAGACTGATAACTGGCACAATTACACACATAAAACATGATATCAGGTCTACTTGCTGTAAGATAAAGTAATGAACCAATCATGCTTCGATAAAGAGTTATATCAACGGCTGGTTTATCTAACGACGGTGTCAACTTTATGCATGTTGCCATTGGAACACGTAACTTCGTGTTATTCGTCAATCCAAACTTTTCGAGCAGATTCTTCATGTATTTTTCTTGATTGATGAAAATGCCATTTCTGTTTTGACGAATATTCAATCCAAGAAAATTATTGATTTTGCCCATCATGCTCATTTCGAACTTACTTTTCATCAAATCTTCGAATTCCTTAGACAAAGCAGGGTCAGTTGAGCCAAAAATAATATTATCAACATAAATTTGAACAAGCATTAGATGATTCCCAACTTTCTTTCGAAATAATGTGGGATCAACAGATCCTTGTTTAAATTTAGATTGTTTCAAAAACGAAGCTAGAGTGGCATACCATGCTCTTGGTGCTTGTTTTAAACCATAAACTGCCTTATCTAAAATATAAACATGATTTGGATATTCTTCGTTAATAAAACCTGGGGGTTGTTCCACATAAACAATCTCTTCTAGCTCTCCATTTAAAAATGCACATTTCACATCCATTTGATAAACATCAAAATCTTTATGAGCTGCATATGCCAGAAATATTCGAACAGCCTCGAGTCTTGCGACAGGGGCAAAAGTTTCTTCATAGTCAATTCCTTCTTGTTGTGAATATCCTTTAACAACAAGTTTGGCTTTGTTTCGAACAATGTTTCCATCTTTGTCGGTTTTATTTTTGAAAATCCATTTTAACCCGACAATCGAAACATTTTCAGGTTTAGGAATTAATCTCCAAACCTTGTTTCGTTCAAATTCAGACAATTCAAATTGCATTGCAACAACCCAATCTGAGTGTTCCATTGCAACCTTAATTGTTTTTGGTTCAATTTTAGATATGAAAACGTTGAACATGCAAAATTCTTGATGAGTATTCAATACCTCATTCTTTGCATGAATTTGAGCTCTTGTTAAAACTCCCTCTTGTGGATTCCCAATTACTAGATCCTTCGGATGATCTCTTGTCCATTTTTCCATTGGTGGATATGCTGGATCAAATTCCAAAGGAGCATCTTCGTATATATTATCATTCTCAGAACCTGCAATCGAACAAACATCATCAAAATCATTATTATTTGCAATATTTTCTATATGCTCCCCCTCAACATCAGCATTTAATGTTTCTTTCTCCCCCTCGATAGAATGCTCATCATCATTCAAAGTATTCGAATCCAAGTGCTCCCCCTCCACTGGATTATTTTGCCTACTTTCGCTTTCTTGAGGAGTTGATGTTGATTCATCAGTAAACTTCGCAAATTCTGGTATATTATTATCAGGAGCATGAATTTCAGCATTGATTGCATGATCTGAAATACCAAAAATCAAATCATAATCAATATCATCCATTTGTAAAGATTCAGTTTCAACTTGTGTGTCTTGTAAAATTGGATGATTTGCAAATTTATGCTCATTTTGTTTAACATAGTAATCATCAAATGTGAGATTGAAAGTTTCTTCCACTTTTCGTGTTCGCTTATTTAACACACGATATGCAACAGAATTGTGCGAATATCCAAGAAAAATCCCTTCATCAGCTTTTGCTTGAAATTTCGAAAGATGATCCTTGAGATTCATAATAAAGCACCTACATCCAAAAACATGAAAGAACTTCACATTAGGTTTACGATTATTCAGAATTTCGTATGGTGTAATATTAAAACGCATGTGTATGAAAGATCTGTTCTGAGTAAAACATGCAGTGGATATTGCCTCAGCCCAAAGATATTGAGGTAAATTCGCATATGCCAACATGGTTCTTGCTGCTTCGCATAGTGAACGATTCCTTCGTTCTACAACACCATTTTGTTGTGGTGTGTAAGGAGATGAAAAATTATGCGAAATCCCTTTGTCCACCAAAAATGAATCAAGAACATTGTTCTTAAATTCAGTTCCATGATCACTCTTGATCTTTCGAACAATCTTCTTTAATGTCGTTTCCATCTTTTTGATAAAATCAATCATGACTTGTGCAACTTCGGATTTAAGCCTGAGAAAATAAACCCACGTAAATCTGGAAAAATCATCAACAATAACTAAAATGTACCGTTTCTTGTTGAGAGTTGAAACAGTCGAAGGGCCACACAAATCAATATGCAAAAGCTCCAGAGGTGCAACAATTTTCGAATATATCGTAATTGGATGACCTTGTTTATGTTGCTTGCCAACTTCACAAGCTGCACATAAAGAATCATTATCAAATTTAAGTACAGGTAAACCTCTTACCAGATCTTGTACCACCAGTTTGTTGATGTTTCAAAAGTTGAGATGTGAAAGTCTTCGATGCCATAGCCAGCTTAGATCAGATGTGGCTTTCGAAAGAAGGCATACAGTAGGTTTGCCTACTATAGGATTGATGTCCAGAGTGAACATGTCACCTTTCCTTTTGGATTTCAGTAATACTTCGTTTGTGTTGACATTCGAAATAATACTTCCTTCTTCGTTAAAGAGAACTTGATTGCCAGTGCCCACAACAAGTTGAGAAACACTTATCAAGTTATGTTGAAGGCCTTCAACATATGCAACACGATTCACTGTGAATTGTCCATTTGTGATCTTCCCATATCCTTTAACTTGACATTTTTTATTGTTCCCAAGTTTTACTACTCCAGCATTTTTTAGACTTCGAAAATCTCATAAATTCTCCTTCTTCCCAGTCATGTGATGAGAGCAACCACTATCAATATACCACTTGTTATCATATTGCTCGTCACTCAGTACCTGCAATCAGTGGAAAAATTTAGGTACCCAAGGCTTTTTGGGTCCTTGGAAATTAGATTTTAATTTCGAATGTAATGAAGAACTTTTAACCCAATCACAAACTTTGGTTTTGAGACTATCAATTAAGTTCACTTCATCATCTAAAGGAACTGAAACATAAGTGTTTGATGGTTTCGAATGTGCATTGACACTACCCTTCGAATTCTGAGTTTGAAAATGAACATTCTTTGCCTTTGAGACTGGTTTCCAAGCTTTGACCGAGATGTTCGAATCCTTAGAAGATAAACTTCCGTTCGAAGAAGTATTCACATATTTTTCATATGCTTCATGAATTTGCTCCTTTGAATATACATTCGACTGATACATCTTTCCTTTGCCTTCAAGCCAATGATCAATGTTCTTCCTTGAAGTCATTCCTTTTTCACGTGACGTTTTCATAGTTTCTTTCTTCGTATGATTAGGAAAATTTGGCATTTGAGGAACAAAATCAACTTTGGATTTTGTTAGAAATGAAGAAGCATATGATGAATCAACTGATGATTTAAAATTTTGTCGTTGAACAAATGTTTGATTTGAATTAGGTTTATTTGAAAATGCTCTTGATTTGTTAGTTTCAGAAACTTTCGAAAACTTTGGTTGCTTATTCACTTCAGACCTTGTATGAATTGATTAAGATGACTGGTGGGTTTTTGTTGAAAAATAGGAATTTTTAGATTTGAAAACATTTTTGTTTGATTGTGATTCAGACATCTTTTGAGACTCAACATTTTGCCAAAATATTTTCTTTCTTGCTTGTCTTTTCGAAATGTTGTTTTCCTTCGAAAATTTGTCAATTTGATCTTTAAATTCCTTAGAATTTAGTTTAACAACTTTTTCAGTTTCTTTTTCAATAGGTTTTGAATTCTCTTTTTCAAGTTTTGATTTTTCAACCCATTGTCTTTGTGGTTTTTGACGTTGAAATACATACGAATTATTTGTTAAGTTGTTTTCAACTATGCTTTGATTTGCGAAAAAACCTTCTTCAGTTGTTTTTGAATTGTCCTCCTCAACCAACTTCTTTAATTCTGGTTTGATATTCTCAACATTTCCAGTTGTGACGAAAACTTGATTTGGAAAAATGACATCATCTGTGCATTTGAAATTTGGATAAACCACTGTATTCGTTTCAAGATAATGTTCACCTTTTTCATTCATTACTTTTTCGAACTTTTGTGTATCACCATACACTTGATCAACAACTATTCGAGGAATTTCTTCTTCATTTGAAGATTTCTTTTCTTTCGAAATTTTCTCTTCATCTTCATCATCACTATCATCAGTTTGGCTATCTTTGAGATCCACGAAGTTCATTTCACAAACTTTCGAAGTTGAAGGTATATCAGTTTCATTTTCAACCATCAAATCCTTAACTTTTTCTTTCCCTTTAGATGTTGAAGCAACATTAACAACAGACAACTGAGAACAATCAAGATCTTCAAGCTCACTAATTTCACTAATATTATCAGAATTATCTTCAATATCAGCAAAATTAGATTGAGAATCAGACGTAGAATTCTCAGTCTTTTTCAAAATTTGAATTTGTTCAGATTTAGTCAAAGTATCATTCACAATATCAACTAATTCATTCGCATCAAGACATTCATCAACTTTAACTATTCCATATCTATATTTATCATTCAGAACTTTGTTAAAATCAGCTATTTCTTTTTCACAGTCATACGAAATATTATCTACCGTAGCTCTTTCATAAGCTAAAAATGGCAGCAATTTTCTATGTTGTTCTTTACTGATTTCGCATGAATGATGAAGTTCAGTTAATTTCCCATACAATCTTTTAGCCGAATTACAGTAAATGTTCCTCTGGGCTAACAATAGTTTCGTTTCACTAGACAAATTATCTCTATCCATCATGATATTAGTTATTTGAAGTTCCAAACAATCTATCTTAGTAATTTTCGAATCTAGTTTCTTCTGTGTCTCTAGCAACTGCATAGACAGCTTCTTAGCCTCATTGCTAGCAGATACCACAATCGAATCAAAATAAGTAACAGTTTCATCGAAAGATACTAATTCAGAATTATAAGCACGTATTGGAATATTAAAGATTCAAGAATATTACGTACCTTTGTGGTCATCGGAGATTTGTCAGCAGCTTTTGATACGAAGCATCTCCCATAAACTTCGTATTTCTCCTCATCTGAATCTTCTTCCCTCTTTGCATACATTGCTCCGTGGGTTGGATTTCGCATCTCCTCATCATCTGATCTAGATGACCAAATTTGATAAGTTCCATCTTCTTCTTGTTCACCACGAGCAACTAACGAAAGATTCTTTGCCTTCGCACGCACCTCCTCCAACTTTTCCACATAGTACGCTTCATCCTTCGTCTTATTCTTTTTCTCATCTTTCTTCCTTAGCATGCAATCATTAGCTAAATGATTAGCCCCGTTGCAATAATGACAATCAATCCCAGCATCTCCCTTTAACTTCTTCTCCTCAACAAACTTTGTATCCTTCTTCTCTTCCTTCTTCTTCTCATCCCCAACACTTTTACTCATAAAATTCCCTTTTGTCTCAGATGACTTTGCCTTCGGATTGAATGGCTTTTTGAAGAACTTTTTCACACGATTATTCGAATAGAAAGCAATCGCCTCATCATCTGAGTTCATGATGAACCCTTCGTCTTCATCCGAAATATCTTTCTCAGCTTCCCTTTCAGAGATCTTCGAAACCAAAGCTAGTGGACCTCCCAAACTTGCCTTCGATTCTTCAGCAATTTCGTTCACTTCGCTTTCATGAGACTTCAGCTGATTGTACAAATCATTCAAAGTTGACGTATCAAAGCTCTGTTGATTCTTAACCATCATGCTCACACTACGCCACTCCTTACGAAGACCCATAACAAAAATTAAATTGAACTCCATGGCTGATCTGGTGATACCATATCGATTGCATCGATAGATTAATTCATTAAGACGATCGTAGTAAACTTCAATCGTTTCACCATCTTTCTGTCTGAAGTCCTTCAGTTCCACTAAACATTGCTTCACAGATTTAACTTTTGTCTTCTCACTCCCCTGAAATTTCTCCTTGAGATTGTTCCAGATCTCCTTTGCAGTTGTACAACTCCTCACATAGTTGTAAACAACTGGAGGCAAAGCACCTCTTAGTTCTCTCACGCATCTCTTCTCTAGCTTTTCAGACGATCAGACTGATTCTCAACTTCGGAACTTCCAGAAGATGATCCAATTGGTTGAACATTCATTGGTGGATTGAGATTGCCAGAAATGCAATTCCACAGTTCTTCATCCAATCCGTTGAGATAATCCTGCATACGATCAGCCCATTGATCATAATACTCAGGGATTAGCATAGAAATTTTGGTGGATGATCCTAGAAGATGAGAAAACGAAGTCATGGAATTAAGATTGAATGACGCCATTGATGTACGGAATAAATCCTTGAGAAACTTTGAGAATTTTTGAAGAAACTTTGAGAATTTGACAACAAACTATATGATTCAAATCAGAATCACTAGTAGAACACTCGATTCAATGATTCAAATGCAAAATCGAATCACAGACTAAGATCTAGACAATTTTTCACTTTCAAAAAGTGCGGAAACTTTTGAATCAAAAAATTGATTCAAAAACCTTTTGAACAATGTGAAAATCAGATCAGGGATATGATTCCTGCTCTGATACCAATTGAAGAAACAATGAATTGAGTAATGAATTAATCAGAGTATGAATTCAAGTAATGATGCGAGATTTAGACACAGGATGTGAATATGATCTTGTTTCAGCTCTATTATGCTTTCAAGTTTTACAGAGTACAAGATGTAATTCTGTAAAAGACTTCGTTACTATGACCCTAGTAAGCACTCCTATTTATAGGAGAGGAAAGCGTACAAAAAATATACTAAGGACTAAGCGTTAAGCTTCGAATACAATGCCCTAGTAAAATAGATTACAAAAATGTTCGAAGGGTACAAAACATATACTTCGACTAATTACTACTATTCGACCCTTACATTTGGTTTAGTCAAGGAAAGGGTTTTGGAGCTCTTGGATGGTCATCTCGGGGGCTTTCGGGCCGAATTTGTAGTGGGGCAGTTGGGGGCTCACCTGGAGCCCAAAGCTTGTGGATTCCTAGAATCCTTTAGGAAGGAGGATCCTATTGTTAGTTCTTTCCATTTGGGATCATAGGTGGGTTTTGCACCATATCCTCAAGCGGGTCGAGTCCATGATTGGATTTCCGAGGAGGTTTCACGAGCCTTACGTGAGGAGTTACCCGACATCATTGAGCGCGTCATTAATAGATTGGTCGCCAAGTTCGAGGGTCGGACCTCAACTATTCAGGAGGTTAATAGGATGGTCGGGGTAACCCAGGAGGAGGAGGTCAGGACTCCAACAGGTGATTTTACGGGTATGTTGTCTTCTGCTTTCTTTTTGGTTATTATCGAAAATTTATATTGCTTTGGAATTTTGCTTTGGTTTGGGTAAGCAATATCTCAGGATGGTTCTCTGCTATTGTCTCGGTTATATTATCAAGGATTGCTATATGCCATTCTGCATGCCGAGAGTCTTTAATGCATCAATAGTAGGTCGTATCTTGTTGAGCGGGTTTCAGTGTGTTCGGGTGCTATTCCGGTTATGTGATGGGATCAATTCAATGTACTGATTGAAGGATCTATGGTTAGGATTAGTGGGCTAGTTCTCCAGTTTGAAGTCAGGGTTCAGTTGTTTCATCTTTTGATCTAGTAGGATCGACAGTCGTCGAAGAACTTTTGGGTTCAAACACTACCATTGCTAGGGGAGGAGCGGTAGTAAGAAGATGATGGAGACAGTTGCATGAGTTGCTTGGTCATTAGAAGTGTCAGGGGGAATTTTATATTTCGCATGGGTTGTAGATGGTTAGAATTCAGTAATTCTTTCAGGATGGTGAATTGGGGTGAAGATTCCCCACTTCCGAGCAAGAGGTATGGTATTTAGTCGCCGGTTTAAAGGACTTCAGGGTTGGGTATTGTATCATGGAATTTTTTTGGGGCTATCGGGTTGTTGGGATCTCGAGGAGTGTCTATCTGGATTTAAGGAGTTAGGCAATCATCGAGATCGGCTAGTAATGGAACCCTAGTATTGGTAAGCACATGTTATAGTCGGTTTATGTTTTATAAAGATAGGATGGGTTGGGAATCCATCCAATTTTGTGAGATGGGAGAGTTTCACCTAATCCAAGTGAAGGAGAAACGATCAGAAATTACGGGAGTTGGTATTATGTGCTGCTATGTATACCGGGAGTTGGATCGGGGGTGGAAACAGGGCAAGTTTTCATCCCATCCAGGAGGAGAGACGACCCAGGTGGCCGTATGGATTGAAGTTGTGGAGGTTGGGAGTTCAGGAAACTTCCAGCGGCTGGTCGGTGTCATCTTTGTTATGCATAGCAGACTTGTGGATGAATTCAGGTTGAGGGATTTGGGGTTCGAAGCTTGACCCGGACATCTGATTGGATGCAGTTGGATGTGGGTTCGACTCAGGGTGAGTGGGGCGGTGATGGTTTGGGTGTGATAAGACCATGGGTAGTATCTATGGTTGGTTAGAAATATTGTAAGACTGTGATGGGATCGTAGCATTCACCAGATTGAGGTAGACGATCGTCGGAGGTGGTCATGAGTGTAAAGGGGGGAGCAGTTCTCGCTTTGGGGCACGACATGCAGGATTATCGAGGAGCATGTCTCTGTTTTAGGTTGAGGACTGTTGGGGTCCGAGGCGGAGTCGGGCTCGTGCAGCTCTAGGCGGGTGGGACCCGTGGGCGATGCCACTCCGTGGTATAGTTTGGGTGGGACCCGTGGACAAGGCCCATTGTGTATATGGCAATGCAAGTGGGACCTGGTAGAGATCGTTGGGTCAAGGTAATGGATCTTGGGTTACATGATTGAGTGTGTGGTCAATGAGTGGCGCAGAGGGATGTTTAGGCTGGGTAGCCTTGTCATTTGGACTCTTGGGAACCTGGTGGCTGGATAAGGTGCGAGACTGGTAGTCTCAGCGATGGTTTGGGAATCTTTATATCCCGGTCTAGTGAGGGGTTGTCGTGAAACAGAAGGTTTTGGGTGAAATGCAAGTGTAGATCCGTGGATCTCGGGTTATAAGTTGGGTACCGAGATGGTTCTTGGTTGGAACTCGCGTTGGGAATCGCGGGTGTTTATGTGAAAGGTCTTCATTTCAGTAGGATATGAATTAAGGAATATGTATGCCAAGGGTATCAGTTGAAGGGTTCAGGGTTAAAGGGATGGTTTCAGTTTTGTTGATAGATCAGGCTCTTGTGATTGTGTTTTGGATTGGTCCTATCTGTGTGGGGGTCAAGCGAGTATGGGGTTTCGAAATATTAGCAGCGGTATGTCGGTTCGATAGTAAAAAGGAAGCAGTGTCTTGTTCAGCACTAGAAGGTTCATCTCTCAGCTCGTCTCGCGTTTCTCATTATGTTCATGGAATTGTTATCATCATAACAGGCCTCCCTCGAATGAATATCTAATCCCTTTTGTCGAGTGAAAAGGTTGTCAGCAACATCGTATGATCTGTGATTCTATTTCTAGTGGGAACCTATGGTAATCAGAAGTTGAGTAGACATTTTGGAAGATAAGTGGAATGGAATTAGCAGCGGTTCGGTACGGGCGTTATGTCAGGGAGCCAGACCAATTCGGGACTTCAGATTTCAGGTTGAGTAGGTGTGGCTGCTCTGTATGGGATTGTTTTAGGCTGGGAAAGGATTCGTTCATTTTCGGGTTAGAAGAACCCTGCTCCGGCTAGGCTCGGTCGCCTTGGGAATAGGGTGTTGTGTACTCAGGATTATGGTTATGTTGCTCAAGTCGTCGGGCGCCTGGGTTAGTAAGGAATGATTTTGAGGACGAAATCTAATTTAAGTAGGGGAGAGTTGTAACGCCCTGTCCCGAATCTTTTCCCATTCGGGTGTGGGTGACGTAATTTATATGATATGGGTGTTCAGTTTGTGTTTTAGAGTCATGGGGTATTTTGGTAAAGTGTCAGCTCGGGCTTTTATGGAAATTGGATTTTTGTTTAGGAAATACTAAGGCGCGTATGATTTCATAAAAACGTAGAGCTTCTCGTTACCTTTTTGTGGATATAAGGATCGTCGAAATCATATTTATAAAGAAGAAGTTATGGCCTTCAGAGTATTTCAGGGTTTAAGGGTAACCCTAGTACGCGTGGCGTACATAGGGAGTACGCGGGGCGTACTAGTGCGAAGTGAAGTATGTTGGGCGTACATTGGTGTACGCTTAGCGTACCAAGAAGGAATGATCTCGAAGCCTCGACCTTATACGTTGGGCGTACAAGGAGTACGCTGGGCGTACGAGGAGTTTAATAAACCCTAATTTATGTGTGTTGCACCCTATATAAAGACCTTAAGTCTTTAGGGTTGGCCCCTTTACCAACCTCCATGCCTCCTAAGCCCTAGAAATCGACCCTTAGCCTTCATATTGGTGTTCTTGAGCTTTTGTGAAGGATTTGGTGGTCATTTTGCCTTTGTGAAGGAAGTGAAGAAGAATGAGGGTGCTTTGCTTAATGAGGAGTTCATAGATCCAGAATCATCACCCTTTTTGCAAGCTTTGGAGGTATAAAGTACAAGCAGGTACGCTTAGCGTACAAGCCTTAAGGCAAGTACGTTGCGTGTACGAGTTGAGTACACCCCGTGTACTCAGCAGAGTGGGCCTCAGATCGTTTGGGCTTTGGTTCAAGCTATTCTTGTGGGCCTAGATGTTTAGGGCTTTGTTGGGCCATATGATTTCAAGTGTTTTAGTCTAAGAATATTATTGGGCCTTGGGGTAAGGCCATGGAAGGGAGTTGGGCCCAATTTGGAAAATTGGGTCATGTTGGGCCTTGGATGATTATTTGGTCTTTAGGCCTTTTGGATTGTAAGTTTTGGCCTTAGCCTTGGACCAAACTAGGTAAGGGGTAAAATGGTCTTTTTACCCTAGCTTTGGACTAATGGTTATGGATTAGAATCCGATTATTAATTGAATGATAACTGATGTTGATAGATCGTGGATTTATCGGACCAGCAGCCAGGGATTTACCAGTATGATTCAGCAGTTCGAGGTGAGTTTCCTCACTGTGTTCAGTGATTCGAAGGCACCAATGCCCACCCATGGTTTATTATGTTAGGATGCTAGATGTCTACGTGGCTCTCACATGTGTATGCATTGGTATGAATACCGAGCGGGGCTCGATGTCGGGCGAGGCCCGATGGCTGTAGTGTATGCTATTATCTTTGTGATTGATGCATGTGTTAGTATGATTATGTTTATATGCTTATATGTGTATCAGGTGGGGCCTGAAGTCATGCGGGGCCTGGTGATTGACATATCTGTATACCGAGCGGGGCTCGATGTCGGGCGTGACTCGATAGTGGGCGAGGCCCGATGTCGGGCGGGGGCCTGGTATGTGTTTGCTTATGTATGGTATGTGGTATCTTGGGGAGCTCACTAAGCTTTGTGCTTACAGTTTTCAGTTTATGTTTCAGGTACTTTGGTGTCCAAATAGAAGAGTCCGAGATGATCGTAGAGCACACAACACCTCGTTTCGCGTTTTGTGATTTACTCTAATTTCATATGACGATTGATACGCTGGTTTTATTTGGATTGTATTGATGATGCTTTTGGAATACTGATTTTGTTAGATTAAAAATGAACCTTTTTGGGTCTTATTTTTGGGTCGTTACAGGTGCCACAGAAACCACACTACCTTCATTGCCACATATGTGACACGTCAGCTTTTACCACAAAGTGTGGTTCTTTGTCACACCCAATGAGTGGCGTCACACTTTTTTTTTAACAATTTAATTTAAATAAAAACTTTAATTTTCATAAAAAACATAACATTTCATTACTTAAAATTAAAATCCATTATATTACATTACTTTAAAAAAAATACATAACATATAGGGATGTCAACGGGTGAAAACGGGGCGGGTATTGCATCCCCTGCCCGCACCCCCAAAATTCTCCTGTCCCCCGTCCCCGCCCCCGCCCCCGAATCCCAGGATTACCCCACCCCCATTTGGTCTGTCTTTTGGGGCTAAAGAATCTACTTTTTGTGCTAAAAGAAGATTTTTTAGGCTAAATAAATTATTTATTGGATAAAAAATAGTTATTTGTAACATAATTTTAAATGTTAAAAACAAAAATATTATACCATCTCAAAAATATTATACTAACAACTTAAAAACATGGTATTTTGTTGGATTTTAGAAGCTCAAAATTATTGCTATTGTTTATTATATTTATATAATTAATATATATTAATGTAAATAATATATTAACGGGGACCCCATTCGGGGTTCGGAACGGGACTGCCCATCCCCGCCCTCACCCCCAAAATTAAAACGGGGTTAAACCTTGCCCCCGCCCCCGATTTTTTTAAACAAATATCCTCTATATGGGATCGGGGTCCCATAAGACTTTTTGACACCCCTAATAACATGACATTAAAAAAATCCTAAAAACTTAGAAAAATAAACTAGAAAACTTAAACCTACAACCTTAAAAAAAACAGACATGAAACGATTAAAAACTTAGAAAAAAAAACTTAAACCTATTTATTGGCATAACGTTTTTTGAGATCGACTTTCATTGCCAAAACAATTTCAAGCTCTTCCCCGGTCATATGCGATGTGTTCATTGTTAGTATTCTCAAGTAGCTATCCACAGTTCATTCCTTTGTAAAACCTATGTCTAACCCGCATAAAAAATAGTTAAGTTTTTGGTCTTTTCCTGCCGTCGCATCTTCTGAAATATCGATCCATGATTGTGCCAATACTAACACATTTAGGGGTTCCAATCCTTTAGCCACCGCCTTCTCTTTTCTTTTACTTGGTGCTCGAGTAGGTTGAGTTTCTTGAACAAATTCGGGTTCGGAATCAGAAATGGGTGTTTGCGGTTGTGATTGTGTTTGTTGAACAAAATCAGGTTGAGACAAAAAATTAAACGGATTAAAATCCTGGTCGGGTTGTGGTTGTGTTTATGGAAGTGGTTGTGGTGGTCGTTGTAGTTGTGAGAATTGTTGTAGATAATAAGATAGCATACCGTCGTAGTGATAAACGGGGATGAATAAATTGGTTGATTATTCGAAGGTCTTGGGGTTGTGGTTTTTCTTGTGGGTGTTTTTTGGTTGTTTGGATTGTTGGAAGAAGACATCTTGAAATTTTTTAAAGAAAAAGATGGTAAAAGATGAAGAAAGTTGAGTGAGGTTTGTTAAAAATGATGGGTTATATATAGGCAATATATAGATTAAGTAAAAACAAAATTTAATTCAGATTTTTTGACCGTTTCAACGGTCCTTTTTTCCCCATCCAATAAACAAATACGGCCATTTAAAGGAGAGGTGCAGCCAAACCGCACCCAATACCGCATAGGGGGGCGGTGTTCCGCTGCCTATGTGGCAAAAGGTGTCGCCTAGACCGCAAACACTCCCCCGAGTCTAACATCCTCTTCTTCCACTGTCTTGGCACCGACAACATCAGCTCCATATACCTCGCAAAACTTAAACGTTCTCCTTCTTCGCCCTCCTCAGTTGTTTTGTCGCTAAGGTCATGGATAAGAGGGAGCTTGCAAGCCATAACAAGTAAGGAAGATCGAGGATAGAAACGAAGATTCTAGGGATTTTAGATCATCCATTTTACCGACGCTTTGTGTTCGTCGCAGTCACCGAAATGGTCGTGTATATTGACTGTTTTTATCCCGATGGAGACATTCAAATGATGACTAAGCTCGACATGGATACATTCACATCATCCGGCAACGCCAGGCGTGCAAATGCTTCCCTGATTTAACATCTCTATTGAAGAGGTGATGCAAGTGATGACTAAACTCGACACGAAGACGAAGAAAACGTTGGATGCTATAAAGAAAACGCCAAAGACTAAGACGGACCAGTCAACGAGCTCCACCAAGCGTTTGAGCTAGATGATTTGAACAAGAATTAGTTGATCTCGTCGACTGAGTTGCATCAGATCTTGATTTAGTTGGGGGAGAGACCATTGCTCGTAACCAGGCTAGATTTCTTCTCTCTTCGGATTCTAAATCTTAATTCTTGATATCGTCGTTTGAATGATTGTCACTTGTAATCATGGGTGATTAGAGCATTTCATGCCTCCTTTTTTATTGTAGAATCATTCTGCACTTTTTAATTAAGCTAAATTCCATCTAAAGAGGCAAAGTAAGAAAACGTTAAATTGACATGTATATTATCGAAGGGAGATGATAAATTGAGTAACGAGGATTTGGTTTTTGATCAAGAAACTAATAATCGAGCAATTGCCTCATAATAGTCTTCAATCTCAAGCCTATATTTTGTCCTCCAAAAATTTTAACGATTTATTTTTCTTGTGTAGGAATCAACATGGCGGGGTTTTAAGAAGGACAACATTAAAGAAAAATGATCTGAAATTTAGGGTTAATCTCGTCTACTGTGTGTCTCTAAATTTCTTCATCTTCATTAGACTTCATGTGTCGAAAATTTCCATTTTATATACATTAGTTTAATATTTCTCAGATTTTGAAAGTTACAAATACATTTTAACGGTGTGTATCTCGTTATGGGGGTGATGTTCTTCATAAATGGTTAACGACGATGGGATGAGTTTTTCATAAATGAAATGTAATTGCCACGTGGTTGTTGCAAAATATATATCTTAATTATTAAATGCCAAGTTAGCATGTATATACCGCCTGACCGCTTCAAATCCATCAAAATGGTATAATTGACATGGGAAAAGCAATTTTAAGGACTAATTGTGTAAAAAATTAACTTAAATGACCAATCCGGAACAAAACCAAAACTTTGTTGTGCTATAATGTCATTTAATAATTATATATTTTGTTGTCCTCAAACTATTTATTGTTTTGCTTACGTCCAAAGTTTTTGCATCGCGTTTAATGGTAGTCTAACTTACTAGAATCTAACGCGGTTGAAGCCAAGGTTTGCAAAATCGAGATTCTACGTAGAATCCTTTTCCGGTTTGCAAAATCGTAATCGTAAAATCGAAACGGAATTGTAAGATTCAACAAAAAACAATGTAATTTTAAGTTTAAAACATGCAAAATATATCTTCATCCATAAAAAACAATCACATGTACTCATAAAAGATTACAATCTCATTTCAAAAGGCTAATACAAATTCTAAAACATGATACAAATTCTGATTACAATTCTATTCCAAAGGATCCTAGTTGACTGGTTCACAACCACAACAACAAAAAAACATGTTTGAAGTTGACTGATAGAATTGATCAATCGTTCGAGGCTTCAAGCCCTAAACTATTCTAATTTCATGTATGTTTCAACTTTTATTCCCTAAACAATTAAACTGATATACATATATGAAATGTGAATATAAATCTTCTTAGTTTCCAACTTTCCATTATTCACATTCTACATAATAATATATTCAATCCAAAACACTGGAGTAATTTCCCTTTTGAAGTTGTCGACAAAGTAGAGTATAAACTGAGAGAGTAGAGATCAGAATGGGTGAGAAGGAGATACATGGTTCAAGTAATCGCAATCTTGAAGCTTACAGCCTTACACTTCGTTGAGTTTGATGAAGGCTTCAGGGCTTCAAGGCAGTGTTCGTGAGTTCATAGTTCAGAGGAGGAGAGAAAAAATGGGGCTAGGGTTCGCATTGCCATCGTGAGGATCGAGAGGAGCTGTATTTTTTCCGTTAAATGATTCAGCCTTACACCTATTAGTCTTTTAAGTTGGGGTCAAATAGTCAAATAAAGTCAAACAAAGGGTCAACTCTGATAAAATCGAATCGTTTACGATTTTACGATAATGTAGCTAGTTACTTACTTTAATCTTGAGACACTTCGACCAATTTAATGTGTCAGACAAAACTCTTGGTAGTATTTGGGCCAATATATATTTTGAGAACTATCCATTTGGGCCGTCTTCCTCCTTAAATATTATTAGTTATTGGTTATGAACCGATCCTGGACCGTGCGCGTGTATATATATATATATATATATATATATATATATATATATATATATATATATATATATATAAAAGCCATTTTTTTCTCGTGCTGCCAACATCAAATTTACAAGGTTTATTGGACGCCACATCACCTATCTCTAAACGACGGCATATACATCAATGTCGATTGAAATCGCCTCATGAGACCGAGTGTATTTAGCGTGAATGAACCGGTAGAACACATAGAAGAGACGCACCTTTTGAGACGGCGGTTAGATTCAAATTCGGTGTTGATATAAATTGCCATGAACGCAACATGTATTTCCATGCCATCGTTTCCTATTTCCGATCATTCTCTTTTCTCCCCTCTTCCTAATTATTTTCACACGACTCCAAAACACATAGATAGGTGTCCGTTCCCTTTAGATGTTTGCAATGAGGTAACTTGATTTTTTTATAAGTTTCCTATTTGAATTTCGTAATTTGTTGTGCGAGTTGTGCCATTTGGTGACTTAGCGTTCGATTTGAAACCAGATTGTGTCTATCATTTTGATTTCTAATTTTTCATGTTTTATTTTCTTGTTGAAATTTTTTTCAGATGATTTTGTAAAAAACGGGTGGTTGCAATAACATCTCTACAAACTCAAAGTTCCTCAAATATTAAGTCCTTTTGTGTGCTCGCTGATTTCTTAAATGGTTTGGCGTTGAACCCTGACTTGCGATTCCATGTTGTTGCTGAAAAGGCGGTCTCCTGCTCCTGAACCCATCATGTTTATCTCTCTCCAATAACTTACATTCTACAGCAGTTGCAGAGATGGATACATGAAAGTACTGATCAATGGGGTTAGCGATAATTCGGGCCCTTCTCTTTTCCCAGCATTAGAGTGTCAAGGTTAGTTTTTGTTTCATCGATTAGGGCTAGAATACGTTTAATATTGCTCCACATTTATGCTAATTGTACCAATTTCACTTTGAATTAGGTTTCTAGATTTTGGGAATTTACTATTAATTTTTTTATTTATGTTATTAATAAATGTTGTAAAGTTCATAGCATAATTATTAAATTGCAGAGCCTTTGACTACAACACATCACTCTAGTTCCTTTAAGGATGGATCTGGAATTCGAGCAACATACCAGGCATGAGATTGTATATTTGGTGGTTGCTTCAGCTATAGGAAGTAGTTTCGAAATAAACCTAATGCTACACACAAAATAAAATTAAAAATCCGAAAATTCTTTTTTTAATTATTATTTTCGGCACTTTAATTACCTAAAAATATAAAAAATAAATAAAAATAAAAATAAAAAAAATTACCGTTTTTTTTGAAAAATACGTGAAATATTCTAATAGAATATTACACTGTAAATATTCTAATGTGATTTTTAGAATGTTAGAATATTCTACTAGATTTGTCAAATATGTAGAATATTCTAATATTCTACTAGAATATGTAAAAAAAGGTATTTATTTATTTTTTTTTATTTTTTTGGTATTTTTTTTATTTTTTATTTGGAAAATATAAATTCCGAAAATAATATTCGAAATTTTTTTTTTCGAAAATTTTCAATTATTTTGCATTTTAAAAATGTTTTTTTTATTTACCAAATGAGTGGTTAGGATTGCGTCTCACGGTCTCACAAAATTAGGTCGCCTCATATGAACCTAACCCTATATATATATATATATATATATATATATATATATATATATATATATATATATATATATATATATATATATATATATATATATATATACCTTAAACAACATTTACCATGTTTTGCTGAATTTTAAGAGGTACAATCCTTAAAGCAGCATTTACAACCAGTTTATGCATATAAATCTTATTTGTTCTGATGAAAAAGTCAAGATATTGAGTTGAGTTCCTATCCATCCGTGATTTAATGAATTGATAGTTAAATACTTCAATACTTCAATACCAAACTCCCCTTAATCTCGACCCTATCTCATTTATCCTGGACCAATCTTCTCCTATATATATTTTATATATTTTGCGATGATGTGCTTCTCCAATTTCATTAGCCTGCCCTACACAACCGGTTCATTGGACATATTCACCATCACAACCACTCACGCCATCTCCAACCTCTGTCAACCACCACCGCCTGAAAACCGCATCACCGAGAAGCACGCCAAACCCCTACATCACCACCACTGATTCTCGCTTCTCCAACATTTTTCTATATGTGTCTCGATCCTGAAACCCTAACCCTAGCCCCACCCCTATTCATTTCCACTGTCACCACCAATATCCAATTCTATCTCCACTACCGGAGCAATACATAATCATCTCTACACCTCTCTCGATTTCCCGAAGTAAGTGAAAAATCCAATTTTTATTTGTTTTTATTTTCTATCGTACAAGTGTTTGCTGATTCCTAGTCACACATGGTCGAATGCTTACCAGTAAAGATCTTGGTTTTTGTTCAGCTGTAGATTTCTTGTGCAAAAAAGTGTTATTTTGTGGTTCTTAAGGTTGTATTTCAGGTTAGTCGTTGCTTTCTTCTCAAGAAAACGTCACCTTTCTGTTTCTTCTTCTTCTTCTTATTTTCTTCATATCCATCAAAGCAGCACATGTTCTACTCTACAGTGAAAAAAGTTAAAAATCGACATGTAAGCTTAGTCTTTATTTTACTTTAGCTTATGTGGAAGGTAGCGTTTTTATGTAGTAATGTACAGAGGTGGAGGTTACATTTCTCACTAATCTATTCATTTCTTCAAGTTTTGTAGATACTGAGAATTTAACACCATTGATTTAAGTTTCTGCCGATCTGAAGTAGGATATGTTTGTTTTTTTTGTTTAAATGGTTAATTCAAGCTTCCGGTTACATGAGCATTTACTTTGGGGCATTTACATTGGGGATGAAAATCATCGCCCACCCCTTTGCCTATTTGTCTGCAGATTTGTGTTTAACCATGTATGTGTATCGATTTCATGGATTCAGGTCTACATCTGTATACCACAATCATCAATTTTACCTCTATTTGATTTAGTTTTTATTTGGATTTACATGTACAATTTGGAGAACATAGGCATGGCCATTTTGATGAACAAAAGAAAGATGAGTAAGTACGTTGTAGAAGCAGGAGGAACAACCATTGATGCAGTTAAAGAGGAAAATTTTATTTTGGATATTCTCTATTTTGTAGGTGTATGTTTGTTTGTGTGTCTGTTTGGTTAATCTGATACTATTACAAATTTTGTGCAGGTGAATAGTTGAATGCGATTATCACACAAAACAAGAGGAGTAATGTTAGGGTTTTACTGTCACATTGGAAACCTAAATTGACAAAGATACTAAATTGGTGACATCATCATTTTTCCCCCTTATTTGCTTTTATCAGATATGTATATCTTCTCCAATTTGACCTTGAGTTTTCATTATCGTAGATACTTACCATCACAACCTATGAGGTTTAATAATACTCTTCTCGACATGTGGCAACTGTTTTTATCTGTTATTAGCCATCAACTCTAGGTAATTAGCAAATTTCACACTCTAATGTCAATAAGGAAGATATCTTGCTTTTACTACATTTATGATGTTTTGTTTGCTTGCTTCAAGTGGCATCATTTGTTAGTTGGTGGTAAACATGAAAAAAACATGATTATTATATCTTTGGCATCAAAACTCTATGAAATTTCTCAGGAACAGAGGATATATAATCTTATGACGTGAATGATGTTTTTTCTGGTGATCAAATCTTTATGTTTTACCAGGCCTTGACATAGCTTAGTTGTCGTTCATTTCATTTTTTTCTTCCATATTCTTATAACACTAACTCAATAAGTCCGGTCTTATATCTATATTTCTTTGATGCAATTTCTCATGAAGTTGTTTCTATGTTTAAAATTAATATGGGTTTGTTTGACATAGATGAAGATTTGGTAAATATTAGGTTGTTTACATTACAAATAAAATAAAATGAAGTAAATATCTTGATAGAGTAAACTGAACCTTAGGTTCGGACATCATGGAATTCCATTTACTTTTAATAATGTTAAATGTAAAAAAGATGCTGAAGCAATTGTGTTAATATACACTTATTTGTTCAAGTTTGCTAAAGACTAAAAAGGCTTTGGGAAGCCTCCTTTCTTAGCATGGGTAGAATAGTAATTTTAAGAATTTTCTTTGGTTAAAATTAAACAAGAAAAATGTTTCTTTGAATTAAGCTTTTTAAAAATCGGGTTTAATGTGTTGAACTTTTTTTTATTTCAATATTAATAGATTCACATTAATAATTAGTGAATTATTTGGTCTTTTAGTTCAATACCTTTCATGCATCAAGCCACTATAATTTCATTTTCTTTGTCTATGGATTGTTGACCTATGTTTTACTTTTAAGCTGTTGATTTATTCATTGTTATCATAATTATATAAATTTCTGCATCAAAGCATCTATTCTTTTTGGATTTTTTTGTACCACTCATTGTAATAGAAAGGAATGCTACCCTGTTTATTCAAGTGTGTTTTTTATTTTATTTTTTAATAATCATGATAAACATTGTTCATAATTTAGTTATCTTTCAGGTTTGGATCTCAATGAGGACTGTCACTGCTTTTTTGAAGGTCAAAAACGAAAACAACAGAAAAACAGAACCATTTCAAGTTGCTTTAACTGAATGTTCGTTGTTGTAACAGACTAAAAATGATAGTCTATTTCGATATTTGGTTTGATGCCAGAATTATTTTGCGCGTTTGTTTTCTTTTTCTTTCATCTTTGATTCAGGAATAGGAGAATAGCAAAAATCGTTAGTGTAGAAACTTTATTATTTCCCTTTCATCGTATATTCATATTTGTTATTTGTGCGTATAATTATTTTTAATGTTATATATGTATTTAACTGTGTATTATTTTTAATTTATATTATATGCAAACCATTTTAGTTTAAATTTAATACTATAAAACTTAATACTCATATTTTATGGATGAAATATAATGCAAGTTTTGAGTACTATTTACAAATTAGTATTATTTTTATTTATTAGAAATAATTATTTTAACAAAAATTGCATTCTGAAATGAAAATGTTTCCTTCATCAAAAAGTATAATAATGAAATATGTCTTTAAATAATCACGACTAAATCATATAAGTCCATCACTTTCTTAACTTTACAACCTATTTATTTCAATAAATAAAAAGTTATATTAATATAATGTACTTAGTTAAGTAAGGTAAATGAAATTCTAAAATGTTTTTAAGCAAGAAATTAATAAGTATTCACAATCGATTACATTGTAAATGATTTAAACTCATAATAAAGTATGTGGTCTTCTTATGATTAGAAAAAAAAACCGAGTAATATAGTTTATATATTTAATTTGAAATTTTATACAGAATGGATTAGCATTTTGACTTACTCATTTTGTTTGCTCATTGATGATCTATGTAGTTTGTATA
Source organism: Lactuca virosa (assembly GCF_052849685.1). Taxonomy (NCBI): domain Eukaryota; kingdom Viridiplantae; phylum Streptophyta; class Magnoliopsida; order Asterales; family Asteraceae; genus Lactuca; species Lactuca virosa. The sequence goes on along the minus strand of NC_136427.1, from coordinate 283,420,746 downwards.
TTTTTTCATTCATATTCAAATAATTACAACAATCCAAATTGTTAGTGTAATGTTTGCTCAAGTTCAAGCATTAATTAAAATTTAGTTTTGTGAATTCTCAGTTTTTCAAGAGAAAAAGTAACGTTTTATTTAAATGACAATACAATTTATATTTAATCCAAAACAATAATATAAATTTATTTGTAACCTAAACCGATTCTTATTGATAATTGTTTAGATGTAAAATATTTGCACAAAGAACTAATCGTCTCTATAAACTAATTTCCAAAAAACAATATGCATACTCGGCGCTTGGCGGGGGTAAACGACTAGTATATATATATATATATATATATATATATATATATATATATATATATATATATATATATATATATATATATATATATATATATATAGGTTTAGGTTCTATGGAAAACAAAAAAACCCTAAAAATCATAAAAATGCATAAAAAAATACTTAGAGATCACAAAACTTTTTTTTTGAATTTTTTTATCAAAAACTCGCAGCTTTTAACATAAAATCGCTGAAAAATTTTTTGAAAAAAAAAAATTTACAAAAAAAAAAATAATAAAAATTGATTTTTTATTTTTTTTTTCAGCGAAATTGTCAAAAATGCTGCGATTTTTTGATAAAAAAAATTCAAAAAAAAGTTTTGTAATGTCTAGGTATTTTTTTTATGTATTTTTAGGGTTTTTTTGTTTTCCAAATAACCATTCCCTATATATATATATATATATATATATATATATATATATATATATATATATATATATATATATATATATATAGAGAGAGAGAGAGAGAGAGAGAGAGAGCTAGATTCAAATGTGGATTGACATTTATTGTGTGGACGTGTAGACATTATTATTCTGTGAGAATGACAAAGAAAATATGTTGTTTGATAATATGAATACGTTCAATCTTACATAACTATTGTCATTATCACACATTCTTACTAATTAAATCGTCTATAAGGTTATTATATATTTATTATTATTATTATCATTCTGTCATAATGTTGTCAGAATGTTTATTGAGTCGTATTCTGTCAGAATAAAAATAAGTGAAAAACGATGTGTGAGAACAAAAATGCATAAGAATTAGTGAAAATGCATGAAAATGACGATATTTTTGTAAGGTTGAATGTATTCGCATTAGTAAACAATTTATTTTCTAAGTAATTCTCATAGAATAATACTATCCACACGTCCGCACAATAATTGTTCATCCATATTATAATCTAACCCTATATATATATATATATATATATATATATATATATATATATATATATATATATATATATATATATATATATATATATTTCACAACTAGTTAAACATTATTTTTTATTGCTTTTCATATAATATTTCATGGCCAGTTAAACATTATATAACTTAATTGTTTTAAAATCTTATAAACGTCAACAAATTGTTATAAAATTTAATAATTTTGATAGAAACATAATTGAATATTTTAGATATTATACTTCAACTAAAATGGTTCTTATAACAGTTTATTTAAATTAATAATACTTAATATTTAATTATACGATTTTTCCTTTTCCTATTTCTAGTATAAAGCTAATCAATTAATGTTTTGCCTTCAATACATTGCAGGTCGTCAGGTCCTATCCCCCATTCTATCTCCTTGTCGTTGTAGATGGACCATTCATATTTTCAATTAAATTACTTCTTGAAACAATTCATTTAAAATCATATAATTATTCTTTTTTATTATTGAATTATCGACTTATGGGGCACATCAACATAGACTTTTATGGAATGAAATCTAATCCAACAAGTTAACAATTTATATCATAAAAAACCAACTTTAAATAGCAAACAGCAAGTTCTTGCCCTAATAACCAGTTTTTTTTGTATTGTAATAATCGGGTCAAAAACAAAGACTGTTCTTTCACATACGTTTATATGATAGGTACCAAATTGGACCCATCGTATCGTTTGGTGCTCCATGTTGTAGGGTAATACAATCCCCATGACATTATTTAAACTAATAATTCAAGTGTACAAAGGACCTAATTGATTTTCGGTTACGTACTAGTGTGTCTATTTTATTGTACTGTGTCACCTAACTATAAATAAATCAAACCACCTGATTTTGGATCATGGGTTCGATGATGATTGCGACATGTGCATTTACATACTACACACTACACACTAGATTCATGATCATATAAATATTGGGTCATCTTAAAATGTTATTGGTCGTTCATGTTGGATGAAATAGGGTTTATATTGGAGATCTGGATACCCCTTGGATCGTGTGAATATTTCCTGAACTGATATTTCTACCTTATGATGTGGTTGCAAAAAATTCAGTCTAAGATAATTCAAGAGGACACTTACGAATCTAGGCACACAAAACGTAAGCCAAATTGATAGAACGATTTTGTGTTCGTTTGAAGAAAAAAAGAGCTAATAATTTTCATGTATCTTTTCTCAAAGAGAATAGTCGTTTATATAATAAACGAGATTAGGTTTCTCTTAGGGTTGGCCGTCATGGGTTGCTTTGGAAGCAAGCCGGGAAATCCGAAATTTAATGAAGATTTAGGGTTTCCAAAACTAACGAATTTCGTTAGTTTTACCACAAGTCAGGGGCTCTGCCCCTTGGACCCCGCTAGGGGCGCTGCCCCTTTGGAAACCCCGGACCCAGGGGCGCTGCCCCCGGATCCCTGACTTGTCGTCGAACCAACTTCTAATTCGATCTTACACATGCGTGCGCTCCGCACAAAACTCATACATATATTAGAGTACAAGTTATGAAACCCCTTAGCTCACATGTTAGTTCCAATTACACAAAATGACATGGTGACACTACAATCACCAACAGTTCATGGCCCGCAATATGGTCTAGAGTTGTAGTTGTCGAGTGTCGACTATGTCCAACATTTATGCCTTTGGGGTTCGATAGAATTTGATGACTGGAACGATGAACAAAACAAGGTCTCGGAGACTTGGACCGACCCTTGACCGCCTATAACTATTCCCAGTTCTTTAGCCATGATTATCGGTCCAAGCAAAGCTAGTCATGTACATGATACCAAAACACCATACCGACATACCTTAACTGATTGAATAAGTTCTTGAGTGGCTTAGTCCAATTTATTGTTTTTTTTTCTCGATAAAATACATTAAAAATGATTTTTTTAGTAATTTGTTTATCCCAATTAGATTAATATTTATTTTATTTGAACAAAAATTACAAAAATAAATATAGTGTAACACCTAATTGCTAATAAAAATATGATATTAGGAATTTATTTGTTATTGTAGACTTGTAGTCGACTTCATCTTTATCACTTATCAATTACCATGTTTATCTACTTAAAGACATTTTCTTATAAATTACGAAAAAAAGTAACACAAAAAAGTAACATCTTATAAAAATAACAATTGCAACCTATAGAAAAACAAGTTTAACTTTTTGGGTTTAAGTCATTTTTAGTCACTTAACTTTTGGTTTTGTACTTATTTGGTCACTTAACTATTTTTAAGTTTTAAAAGGTCATCAAACTTTTGGCTTTGTGCTCATCCAGTCACTTAACTTTTGGTTTGGTCACATTTAGTCACATAACTTTTAAAATTGTGCTCATTTAGTCACTAAACTTTCAAATTTTTTTAAAAGTTTAGTGACTAAATGAGCACAATTTTAAAAGTTAGGTGACTAAATGAGCACAAATTTAAAAGTTAAGTGACCAAACAAAAAGTTAAGTGACTAAGGTGCTGTTTGATTTTCTGAAGCAAAAATTCATGAAGTCTGCGGACCACCTCTGCAACCCTCTGCAGTAGAAGAGGTGGATCAAACGGCTGCAGAGTGTAATAAGAAGCGTGTTTGTTTTTTTAACATTTGCATACTGCTGCGGATATTAAAAAATTAAAATAAACTAATTTTATAAACCGAAAATAGTTTTTTAATATGTAAAATTTAATAATGTATAACATTTCGGCAACAATTAATGATATTTCAGTAAAAAATAATGATATTTCAACAAAAAAATAAAGATATTTTAGTAAAAAATAATGATATTTCATTAATAAATTATCATTATTGAATATAAAAAAACGAAAAAAAAAATTCAACAAGAATAAACAAAAAAAAAACGAAAAAAAAAGTGAAATAAAATTTCAACAACATATAATCAAAATTACAGCAAGAAAAAAAGAAGAAGAAGAGGTTGGAAGAGGCAGTACAAGTGTTGCGCCAAACAGAGTACGCGCAGAGGTTTTTGACTCCGAAGACTTCTAAAAAACAAACAGTTGCGAGATGGAAAGTGTTGCGCGTGTGCTGCACCGCGCAGCAATAAGAGGTTTGAAGAGGTTTTTTTCAAAAAACAAACAACACCTAAATGAGCACAAAGTCAAAAGTTTGATGACCTTTTAAAACTTAAAAATAGTTAAGTGACCAAATGAGGACAAAATCAAAAGTTAAGTGACCAAAAATGACCTAAACCCTAACTTTTTCTACAAATCTTCAAATAATTCGATGTTTCTTGTGTTGGAAACTACACTCTCTGAGCTTTCCAACCATATACAATACATATTAACTGACTGGGGCATGGAAAAAATCCCAACCCTGATGGAGAAACCAGAAACCCAAATATTTTGGGTCGTGTCGCGGATGCTCATATTTGATAATAGGTCAAGGATTGGGTAGTTATTGGGGATTTTATCAGGTTTGGGGCAGTGAGTGGCAGAACCATACCCGCCCGCTGTAACGCCCGCACATTCGGGCTAGTTAATTTAGAGACAAGAAGCATAAAAAATGAGTTATTGATGGAATATTATTTATAAGGATTAATCTTAACCAAGTGGTAGTATATGTTACAAGGGTTCCGTACATATAAAGAACGTCGAAATCCGAGTTATAACGAAGAAGTTATGCCTCGTCGAAGTTTTACGGCAAAACCGACACGGCACCGGGAGACGTAAATAGTGAATTTACGATAGAGGACTTTTTGGCCTTAGTTATCTAAACAAAAGTTGTAGTATACGTTAAACCGAGAGCGTGCATAAAAAGAACGCCCAAATCTGACTTCGTATGAGGAAGTTATGAATTTTCTAAGATTTGGCATAGCAGTGCACGACCCGAAACTCGAATTTTAGATCGAGCGGTTTTTGGCCTACGTGGCCTAAATGAGATTTGAAGATCTCATTAATAGGAAGTCAACGATAAAAAGAAAGATGAAAACGGAGTCCGTATAAAAGAGTTACGAATTTTTCGTGGTCATTTAACAGTATAATCCCCTCCTACTGTTAAATTTAAGATCGGTTGAGAATTAGCCAACGGAGTCAAAATGAAAGTTGTAGATCTTATTTTTACCTACGCGTGGATATAAAGAAAGTCAAAAATGGAGCTCGTATGCGAAAGTTACGAATTTTAGAAGTCGGAAGTGTGCTGTGCGAAAATGGGTGACGTGGCACAATTTTGGCCATTGCTTTCTCCCCAAGTCTTGCCACCAGATGGTGACATGTGGCACCAAGTTCAGCCATATTTCATCCTATAAATAGAACCTATCCCACCCTCATTTTCTTCACACCTTTCCCATTCTTTCTTCTCTCTATACTCTCTCTAAACCTCCCAAAAACTCCCCTAGCGCTAGAAGAAAGCCCCAGAGCGCTCGACGGCTCCGAGAAGAAGAGATTTCAGCTAGGAAGTTCTGCCCTTGCAGAGCACGGCTTCTAGCGAAACCCCCTTGTAGGTAAGATACTGTGACAACCCGGAAATATCTGTCTCTAAGTTACCTCGATCATTGAAAGTCAGACTCGTTTCTTCTAACTTTTAGCATTGTTTAGAGTCTGTTTAAGGGTTCAAAACTCAGTACAATCAAGCTATAGGCTCAGGGAAGTGTCAGCTAAAGTTCTTCGCATTGTAATCGAGCCGAACACTCCATCCAAGGGAGTGTACGACCGTACACATGAGTGTATGGCCGTACACCCATGTTGACCGTACACTCCCCCTATATAAGTACTACTTAGCCATTTCTCCAACACTTTTTACACTTCCAAGCCTAGATTTCAGATTTCTCTCTCTACTATCATCACATTTCTCTCCAAGATCTTCAAAGATGTAAGTGTTTCCCACCTTGAATTATTGCTACAATGCTTTATCTGGTGGTGAATCCATGTTTTCATCTCATTAATTTCATCTTTGGCTAGATCTTCATCTTTCACCAAGAACACACACTTGTTCTTGGTGGCTATGAAACCCCCCTTCAAGCCCCAAAACGTAAGTATCCATTCCTTATGCTTAGAATACGTTAGGGACTCTTGTTAAACACCTTAGAATCGACCAGAACTCAAGAACAAAAGGAGTGTACGGCCGTACACCCTTGCATGGCCGTACACCCCTCAAAACACCCCAAAAGGGCCTCCAAAATGAGAACTTAGTGCACAATCTTGATGAGCAATAGACCCACAAGATTCCCCAGGGTTCAAACACCCTTTTTGTGCATGTTTCACCATGAGTGTACGGCCGTACACTCACACCATGAGTGTACGGCCGTACACTCATGGGCCGTACACCCATGGCCGTACACACTCACTTGACCGTACACCCTGGCCGTACACTCTCCTATATGGCTGTAAACCCCATTCTAGTTAATCACATGTGATTCTAACACTTAGTCCAAGTGTTTCCTAGTCCCTAAGGGTGTTTCCTTGCATGTTAGTTGTCCAAAACACTAATTACATGCCTATATATATGCCATTATATGTCATTTAGGACTCGTTTGTGTCTCGGGAGTTCATTCGTGGAACTTCTCATCCTTACGCAAACCTTCAATCGAACCTAACACATAAGGTGAGTTCATACCCCTACATTTTCCGAGTTTTTAATGTTTTCAGGGGGAATACAAGTAAAAGCACAAGTAATCTTGTGTTTAAAAATATAATTTGATTTATTATATTTTCCTATCACTAGTATACATTGAACATAGAACTTGCATACATGGTAAACATCGCTACTACTAGACTTGAAATCGGTTTTACAAAACATGTTAAGATACAAACTTTACAAACACAGTTTTCAGAACAGAGGAAACAAACTTATGAATTATGAAATAAAAGATAATATTTTATAAGGATTCATAACAAAAAGGGTTTTCAACGTATCATTCGTGAACTCGTTGAGAGAGCCAGCAGTGTGAGACGCCTTGTAACCAGAGTCTCCTGGGAAGGAGAGTGTGAGTTTGTGTATAGATCTATACAGGAGTGACAATCCCGCACCCTGACCATTAGGGTGACAAACGCCATTTTTATCGACGTACGTCCGGGTACTTCGTATTGTTGATCGTCCATAGTATGGTTATGAGAATCCACAGGTGAAACAACGACTCGTTCACGTAATAATAAACCTAACGAACAAACATTAAGTGTTAATAACTATGTGATAACTTAGTATATACACCAGGGTAATATGAAATTAACATCCGACTTGCAGTGGGATGTGTAATCTCCGCCTCATTTCCTGTTCCTTGTTTGGTTGTGGGCTTAGGGCGGGATCACCCAATCGACTGTTTGTTCGATCTAGGTTTCTATAACTCGTATGTACTTGGTGATCATAGGAGGGTATTAACAACACTTTCAGTATACCATACAGCACGCATTCAGCTAGTTTTATTTATGTAATAAGACTACTATACAATGGTTTCATACAAGGGTTTTCATACAAAGGTTTTCGTACAAAATACATACATAACATACACTTAGGAAAATATAGGATTTTCCAGGGTAAACATTGGTACTTTACAAACAAGCGGTTATTCATTTTACTAATGAACATTACTGATAATTCTGTAATTCCTTAGTTTATGCATCCAGGCTATGTGTGAAGAATATCCGACAACCCATGGAATGTGTGGCTTCCGCCTCATTTCATGTTCCTTGTTTGGTTGTGGATTTAGGGCAGATCCACACAATCAATCGTTTGTTCGATATTGGTTTATACCTAGCTAGTATGAGCTAAGTAATTATAAAAAGAATTGGTTAGTCATACATACAATAAGAAAATAATGGATTTTCTTGAGGAACACTTTCAACAGATATCAAAGGAACAATACAGTTAACTTTGCAAGTATCTAGTGAATACTTCGGGATTATGTATATGAGGATCAGACAACCAATGGAATGTGTGGACTCCGCCTCACTTCCTGTTCCTTGTTTGGTTGCGGGCTTGGGGCAGAACCACCCACTCGATTGTTTGTTCGATCTGGATTGTATATGATTTGTATACACTAAGTACTCGCAGGAAGAACTTGTAAGAATCATTTTTACTTCATTACATTAGAAAATATAAGATTTTCTGGAGAAACATAACGCACTTTTCGAAAGAACAAATAACTGTTTTCCAAAACTAAACGCTTATGAACTCACCAGCTTTATACTGATACTCTTTCAAAACCTACTTGTATTCTCAGGACATCAGTAGGCAGGTACACGCCCGGATTTAAGAAGACGGAACATAGTAGCTTTGAGTCTTTACTTGGTATTTACTTTTGAAGATAATCATGTTTAATTCAATGTAATGTAAACACTATTCTATTAATACAATAGTTGTTGTTGCTTTGATTACTATTATTTAATTGTTGTGATACTGTACATGACGTCCTCGGCCCCCGAACGTTTCCGTCGTTTCGGTTTGGGGGTGTGACAGATACGCCTACCTAATTTTTAATATAGCTTTTATTTAAATATAGTAACGTTATTAGGACTTTATAATAATTATTTGAGCTATTATTATGGGTTATATAAGTGTCGTTATAATATCTTTTTAACCACTCGCGGTACGGGGAATCCGGTTTGAAGGGCCGATTGGGTTGTTGGATTTCAGAAGTGCTATATGCCAAAATGATCCTGCCCTCCGGGTGTTTTATGTCTGGCCCCTGTCTGTACATAGTGGTTGGAAAATATTGTTTAAACGCTTATATAATAATAATAATAATAATAATAATAATAATAATAATAATAATAATAATAAGACTAATAATTAGTCAAGGTAAATATTAGACTAAAATCTAGTGGTAATAATACTAGGTTTCGTCGAAGGAAATTATTTTAAAGTAAACGAAGCGTTGTCCGAGTACCGAGTCACCACCTTATCAAGTGAGTGCATAATTATTTTCATCTTACACATAGATATGAAGTATTTTATATAAATTACGTGTTATGTATGCTTATAGCCTGTATACTTGCTATCTATGTTGGATGAACGATTTTATACATGTTTTAAATAATTTAAATTGTATAAGTATTTTATATCTACGAATATGTTGGGTAAAACATGAGTAGATGAATGATGAGAGATGAAAGATGATATGAGTGAACATTGACAACTATAGACTTAGTGCCTAATAAATAACATCGGCAGCTATGGACTTAGTGCCTATTGGATAAACGCTGGTAGTTATGGACTTAGTACCTGTTAGATAAACGTTGGTAGCTATGGACTTAGTACCTATTAGATAAACACTGGTAGCTATGGATTTAGTACCCGATGAATGAACTTTAGCAGCTATGGAATTAGTGCTTTACGAACGAGCATTGGCAGCTATGGACTTAGTGTCTGTCATATGAACCCTGGAAGCGATGGACTTCGGAATAAACGAATGCAGGATAGATGATTCTTAGGGTAGACCCTTAAGAATAACGAAGATAATGGGGATGGGTAATTGGGTTAATTGTTTGACGATTAAACATAATAATTATATTATTGTGGGTTGAAAACCCTATGTACTCACCAGGTTTCTCAACCTGGCCCACTCAAGCTTATTTGTATCACAGATGTCGATATGAAGTTACATTACACTGAGAGATTAAAAAGATGTAGATCACTAGTGTAAATGAATGTAAGTTCTGTTTATGCTTATGTTTCTGTATTGACAATGACATCCCAAATGTTTTAAAATGAATAAAAAATACATTTCTTCGGAAATGCTTTGATAACGTATTTATCATGTTTTACTAGGAACAAATTCCGCAACATTTTTTTATCAAAAGAAGTACTCTGATTTTTTTTATAAAGCATAAACAAAATCGGTTTTTTCTGACCGTGAAAATGGGGATGTCACACCCGCCCCACAACCAGTTGTCCTTCTTATCATTGTCTCATTGTCCATGTTACAAGTTGAAGTTCTCATTCCTCACTTCTCACTCTCACACAACACTCGAGGCTCAGAATCCCACGCCTCCATCATATTTAAATATCTTCTCGTCATCCTCCTTAACCATGTACATGCAATTAGAGATGCAAACGGATCGGGGATTCCCCGCTACCCGTGGGGACCCGACCCGAACGGATCGGGGATTATTCGTCGTAGTGAGTAATGGGTCGGGGATGGGTGTTAAATATCTTGCCCGAAACGGGGATGGGGCGGGGACGGGTATTCTACTATCTGCCCCGTTTAAAATCCGATATATATATATATATATATATATATATATATATATATATATATATATATATATATATATATATATATAACCCATATATATACACACGAAATATGTTTCACTTTTCATTAATTAGTATATTTAATAGCTTTGTATTTACAACACATAGAATAATGAGCACATGTCTCTTAGTAAGCTGTGAAACGCCATGCTTAATAAGCTGTGAGTCTACTAGTATTTAATTCCTTTCAATTTACAACACATTATATCGATATTATGTACTTCATTTTGAGTAGTCATTTTTTGCGAGTAAATCGATTTGCAGTCTTTATATGAAGCTATATGTACTCAAATTTTCTTTGCAATGTATATCTACTTGATTTGCTATCGATTTGTTAAAAAATAGATTTACAATCCACTTTTCTTTACAATGTATATGTACTCGGTTTCAACTTTTTAATTATTGTTTATGATTTTTGTATTTTTAGATTTAAGAAAAAAATGAATTTTGTATTTTCTAAACGGGTATCCATCGGGTTACCCGAATCCTATGGAGATTTTTTTACCCAAATCCGTTGGATATTTGGCGGGGCGGGGACGGGGACGGATGTGGGGATCAGAGGTCGGGTACGGGGACGAATATATTGCAGTCTCCGTCAATATCCACCCCCATTTGCATCCTTACATGCAATATTATTTTCGATTTTTTCAAGCATTTTGCTTTATATTATTTTAGTGGGTGATATTTTAAGACATTTTGTAAGATTATTTGACTTATTTCAGACATTTTGCTTTAAATAAAACAAATGTATGTAAACTAATGCCTAAAGTCATAAAACTTGATTTATTGGTATGATGGAGGACAAATAGATCCAAGTGCCAAGACAAATGGGTCTAAGTGCTAGACACTTTAAAGGATAGCTAGTGATATATTAGTCGTGCTTATTTCTACTATTTTCTCAAAATTCACATTCAACACTTCTACAACATTTATAAGTCCTCATGGTAGTCAACTTCATACAAAAACATTGGAGGGTTTAATGTGTGCTCAAAGTTGGTTGTTGAATGACATTCGAGGTATTCCAATATTTTATATTATTATATGAATCATTTTCATTCATAAATAATATTTAAGGTTTCTTAGATATAGAAACTTGTTCGGATAAGAATGAGGCATATTGTCATTCTATTGATTACGATTGTGATATGAAAGTGATAAACAATATTAATAAGAATGTTACAATTAGGGGTGAGCAAAACCGAACCCGGAAACCGAAAAACCAAAAAAAAAAACCGACAAAACAGAAAACGAAAATTTCGGTTTGGGTTTAGATTTTTTGAAAACTGAAATTTTCGGCTTGGGTTCGGTTTTTGGGTTTGGTAAAACCGAAAGAAACCGAGCCGAACCGATTATATATAATGTTTATAAACATATATAATTTATATGCAAATATAAACATGTTTAGCGATGTAACATCAAAATCATGAGTTGGTTTAGGTGGGTAAGGCTCTAGCGTGTTTTTCTGGAGGTTTCAAGTTCGAAACCTGTGTCTAACATTTTACTTCTTTTGATTTCGCAACTAGATAAAACCTATTCCACATCGGCACATAATTGAAATATAGTTACATATGCTCGCCTACATAAGCACAACATTCATCCTCTTCAGTTTTATTAAGCTATTAGCTTTGTCCCACATCGCTTGAGGGAACAAAGTAGAAGCCACCTTCACTTCTATATAAGTGAGGATATGAGATGCCAAAAAAATAGTTTCAGGTTTGGTTTAACTCATAAACCGAAATCGAACCTGAAAACCCGATTTAGAAACCGATAAACCCTAAAACCGAACCCACGGGTTAGGGTCGGTTAGGGTTCAATTTTTTAGAAACCGACGTTCATCGGTTTGGGTTCGGTTTTGGGGCAAAACCGACCCAAACTGACCCATGCTCAACCCTAATTACTTTTATATATTGCTTGATGAAATCTTTTAACTTTTTGTAGGGAAGTATAAAGGGCGGTGGAAGTGGAACAAGTTTGGATGATGTGGAGTTTAAATGCTAAAATTATTATAATATTGTGAATTTGTGATTAAGATGCTTTTTTGTATTTGGTATTTAGATATGAAACTTATGCTACAATGTTAGACTATTAGTAATTTGTACTTTGGTTATGCTCTTATACACTTATGATGATAAATTTTGATTTTGATCGCATAATATGTCTTACAACTTGTCACTTGAGACGTGTTAAAATGACATGTCAGACTAGGAAGCCTAATAAGAAATACATATTTCGATTCATAAAAATATACAAATATATTCAAAAGACCAAATAATCGTAATAAATCATTTTAAGTAAATAAAATTCAAGCTTCTTCAAAAATCTCTATTCTAATAAATAAATAAATTTATTTTTCTTTTGACAAGTTTCACAATATTAGAAATTCTCATTCAACCTATTAATTATTCATTTTAAAATTTAAATTTCTCACTTTAATTACATTAAATTAATAATTGATTCTTCATTTCAAATTTTAAATTTCATACTCTAATTACATTAAATTAATAACATTAGACTAAAAAATAAAATAAAATAAATATATATTATAAAGTGATATAATTTCATGTATTTATTTAAATCAACGATTATAATTTTATATAACTAAAAAATATCTCTTAATTAATAATTTATTTGAAATAATTGATTAATAATTTTAAGTTTTTACTATGAAATTTTAATTAATTTTATAACTGTGATTCTCACGGGTTATAAACTAGTACGTTATAAATAAACATGTTCATCAACTTATAAAGCCAACATATCAACAATGTATTGAACACAATTTATGAAATGAGGGGATCAATAGAAGTATTATGAACATCATACATAACCCACAGAGGTTGATACATTAAAATATATATCATCTCACTAATGGTAATACGAGTGACTTATGCATAGATAAAACTGTAAAAATGGTCACTGTGGTATGTATTTTTTCTTGGGTTTAGTCCAAACCTCTACTTTTTTTATTTCATGGTTCTTTTGGCCTAGTTTGTATGTGGAAATGGTCCATAGCATTAACTTCCGTTAAGTTGTTTCTGTTAACCCCACCCCCCTCATGTGCCTCCCACGAGAGGGTATATGTCTTTTCACATTTTAGGGACCTTTTTTACAGATGGGAAAAAAATATATCCCCTTTATATACCGATCTTTTCTTCCTCAATGTCTTCTTCCCCCAACGTCTCTTTTCTTCCCATTCTTTTTCTTGACCTGTTACAATAGAAATGGTGGTTTGTTTTTGTGGAAAACTTGATGTGGTGAAAACGTCATTGACCCCACTGAATCCCGGAATAATATTTTTTGCATGCCCTATGAGCGATTTTGTTTGTGGTTTATCGGGTGGCTTGACCCTCCAACGTGTGCTAGGGCTAAAGCGATCATACTTGGTCTCCTAAGAAATTTGAATTCAGTACAGGAACGGTGCAATCAATTGGTCAGAAGTGTCAACATGCTAGAGGAACAATGTAATGGGCTAATAAACAGGAACAACATGTTAGTGGCAAATTGCAATGCACTGAAGGATGAAATTTTGAAGTTGAAAATCTATCTATTTGGAAGTTGGTTTTTGTTTGTGATTGTTATCTTTAGTATTTGGTTTACGTGAGGGTTAGGGTTAGACAAATGGGGGGGGGGGGGTTGTTGATCAAGGGATGAAGGGTATTTGTAGAAAAATGAGGTCCTTTTTGTTGTAAGTTGATTTGATCACGTTTGTAATGAATTATGATGTTAATGATATATATGATATGAAAGTATGAAAATGGAATCATTCTTGTTAGTAATATATATGGTATGATATTTATGTAATGAACAAATTTGTATACCATATATGGTATCAGAATTAACAAAATATAGTATCAAAATATGACAAAAAAAAAACACATCAATAGAACCAAAAGTACATTACCAAAATATGCATCAAAATTTGACCAAAATGCACATTTCATTAACCACATCAGTAGATCCAAATTACATTACCAAATTAAGCATACATATGTCATTCCACCATACATAAGCACATCATGAAACCATACCTAAGATTCTAAGCATAACAACCAAAATACAATCAAAGTATCAATGCACCATACATAAAAGTCTAAACATAACAACCAAGTTTTCAACAACATACATCCAAAATCACAGAATAACACCTACATGAAACCATACCAACTTCCTCAAAACTTACTTCTTGGACTGATTCACACATTGCCCTTTACATGTCCTAGATTTTTGTCCCTTATTCTTGAATTTGCTACAAGTAACACTAATATGCTTCCTTGATAGCTTCTGCACTTCATCATTTGTTGGTTTATGGGATCCTTCATCTTGTGTAGCCTTGACTCCATCACCTTGACTTCCCCTTTACTTTTTGCTCAACCTTTCACCCTCACTCCGTTTTCTCTTTTTCTTAGGCCTTCCCACATGAGTATGATATGGGGGAGGAATTAGCTTTGTTGGACAACTATAACATCCTAAAATCACGATAAAATTTTTCATTTTCAAATCGAAAGAAACCGTTGTTTTCAAACAAAACCAAGTATAAAGTACAAATATCCCAAGATCAGTGTATCATAAATCTCCAATGACATGTCATAGAATGATGTGTATAATCACGCATTCGTCTTGCCACGATCATTTGAAGTACCTAAAACAATAAACTGAATCTGTAAGCCAAAGCTTAGTGAGTTTTCCCAAAGTACCACACACAACATATATATAACATATACAATCATGCATGTTAATTCCAATCAATCATCAGACTGTAATACCTTCAAGTTCACATCCATCGGGCTGGATTAACCCCAGTCCAATCAGTCATCAGACTGGAATGTCACTATATAATGGGTCCAATTTATCATCAGACTGGTATACCCTCGGGTCCACAGCCATCAGGTTGGATTACCCCCAGTCTGTTGGCTGACGCACATAACAGTAAAGCCTCAACCCTAAGCTATACTATGTCGACATATGCAACAGATAAACATATAAACAATCAACAGGTAACAGGCAGATCTACAGATCACTACCTCATAGCACATCTTATATATATATATATATATATATATATATATATATATATATATATATATATATATATATATATATATATATATATCAGGATACAGATCTATAGATCACTACATAATAACAACATCCTATATACTAGGATACATAACCTAGTGAGCCGACATTGGTTCCTTCGACCCACAAGTATAGTGAGAAAAAAATCATTTCACAGTCTGAAAAGATAGTTGAACATGATATTGCTCTGAATATTAGCTCTACCGATCACCTATACATCAAATAGTGACCAAACTCATCTACAACTCAAAATACCCAAAATAACCTTAGGTGAAACTTGGTCAAATCCTGATCAAAGTCAAAAGTCAAAGAAGTCAACCGAGTCAACTCAGTTGAGTACGCCCAGCGTACTTAGCTTGTATGCACGACTTACTAGGGGCTTGACCAAAAAGCGGGTTGTTGACCACGTACGTGCAGTGTACGTTCTAACCAACTTCTCCTTCTACTAACAGCTTAATCACTTAATCCCTTTCGTCCAAATTCCAGATCTAATCCCAAAATAACCTCTTAAGTCATAAAGTTTCCAACTTTATGACTTTGCATGGCTAGGAAGTGCTCAATACTAAAAACCCTAACTTCTTAACTCATTAAGACATTATAACCCATGCATGGAAGAAAACTAATGACCAAGATTGCATTTTTATGATCTTAGACACGCCAAAACGTCTGGAAGGACAATCCATTTGGGTCTAGACCATGTCATACTCAAGAACATCATTGATTGGGGACAAAAGCACATAATAAAATCATACAAGCTAGATCTAACCAAATAAACATCAAGGTATAAACTTTATGCCTTCTGGAGATGTAAGAGGGTGCAAAAATTCCAGATCCAAGGTTGATCCAAGCTTCCAAGATATTATCCTTTCCTTATCCTTCCTCTATGAACACCAAAACACACACTAATGGCTCAAGGATGCTAAAAAATGGATTAGGGTTAGCTAGGGTCGAATATGGAGGTGGAGGTTGAAGAGTGAAGAGGTTTCAAAGAGTTAAGGATGTTTAAATAAGGTCCAAGCCTTAAAAATTAGGGTTTGACCCATGACCACGTACGCCCATCGTACGCATGCAATCTCCACTTTTCATTAAAACGCCATTTGGGACCATATTTGCAACCAATTCTCATACCAAGGGTCAAAATGTAAAATACCTAGAAATTGAGATGTTACTGAAGGGTTTTGAGAATTCTAACACTTCCTAAGTATACATGCAACCCTAATAAACCTTGGATCTATGTTTGTCTAAAATTCATGCAAGATGATTTCCAAGGTTCATAATCCTATCTAGCATACATAGGGAACATTTAAACTTAAATGTAAGATAGAATAACATACCTTGTTGCTTATTTTGATTCCTTGAAACCTTGTGAGCCTAGCACCCCAAGTGTGATACCTCAAATGCTTCACACAACACCAAATGCTATGGAGTAAACTTGGAGAGAATGTATAACACACTAAAATCGGCTCTAGCCCTCTTGTTCTCCTTAGTGTAGCCGATTTTGGGAGATATCACATGGTTTATATAGTGTGTTGCATTAGGTAAACCCTAATGTAACATGACTCATGATCCATGGATTAACTCCATGGAGCATCCTATGGGTTGATTCCAATACTCAGAACCTATGAGTACTCATGAAGTGTTGTCCTAAAACTTGACACCTACAAACCAACTTCACGACAGTCTTAATTCATATCTACTTCCAACATATGACCGACTGTGGAAAATTTGAATAATATGTAAAACAAAACATAATATTCCGGAAGTCAAAACATGCAAAAGAAATTATAGTAAACGATTGACAGAAGATAGCAACACTTTACTCATAAATAAACACAACTTTTATTTATCATCAAATGTCAATTACACTTCACAAATTTCCAAAATTATCTAACTACTAAAACTAATATCATCCTTTATCCCTATGCTCATAGCATGCTGAAGATGCTTAACCTGACTCAGTCCCTTCGTGAGGGGATTTGCTGGGTTCTCATCTGATGATACCCTCTTTGCCACGAGGATTCCTTCTTCTATGCGATGTCTGATAAAGTGATATTTTCTGTCGATGTGTCTGGATCTCCCGTGATCCCTTGGTTCCTTGGCTAAGGCAACAGCACTTTCACTATCACAGAAAATTTCCATAGGCTCCTTTATAGCTGGTACAATTCCAAGGTCTCCAATGAAGTTTTTCAGCCATATTGCCTCCTTTGCTGCCTCGCTCGCTGCTATATACTCTGATTCACAAGTGGAATCAGCTACTGTCTCCTGCTTGGAACTTTTCCAAGTAATTGCTCCTCCGTTTAGGGTAAAGACCCAGCCCGACTGAGAGCGGAAATTATCCCTATCAGTCTGGAAGCCAGCATCACTATACCCAACAATTCTCAAGTCATCACTCCCACCGAGGGTAAGGACCCAGTCCTTAGTCCTCCGTAGGTACTTAAGGATATTCTTTATCGCAGTCCAGTGAGCCTTTCCAGGGTTCCCCTGATACCTGCTAACCATGCTCAAAGCAAAGGCTACATCAGGTCGAGTACAAGTCATAGCATACATGATCGATCCTACAGCCGAAGCATAAGGTACTCGGCTCATTTCTGCTATCTCAGCCTCAATACTCGGGCTTTGAGCCTTACTCAATCTGGCGTTACACTGAAAAGGTAACTCTCCCTTTTTGGAGTCCTGCATGCTGAATCTCTTCAGCACCTTATCCAAGTAGGTACTCTGACTAAGTCCAATTAGTCTTTTACTCCGGTCTCTCAAGATCCTTATCCCTAGAATATAGACAGCTTCTCCTAGGTCCTTCATAGAGAAACACTTCCCAAGCCAGGACTTAACTTCCTGCAGAGTTGGGATATCATTTCCTATGAGTAGTATGTCATCCACATACAAAACCAAAAAGCTAACTATACTCCCACTAGCCTTGACATATACACAAGATTCATCTTCACTCCTAGAAAAGCCAAACTCTTTGACTTTCTCATCAAAGCAAAGATTCCATCTGCGAGGTGCTTGCTTTAATCCATAAATGGATTTCTCAAGCTTACACACTCTATTAGGGTACTCTGTATTGACAAAACCCTCTGGCTGACTCATGAAAACATCCTCAGCCAACTTTCCATTAAGGAAAGCGGTTTTGACATCCATTTGCCATATTTCATAGTCATGAAATGCAGCTATGGCTAACATAACCCTAATAGACTTAATCTTGGATACTGGAGAAAATGTCTCATCATAATCAACTCCCGGAGTTTGAGAGAAGCTCTTTGCAACCAGTCGTGCCTTATAAGTGTGTACATTACCATCCATGTCGGTATTCTTCTTGAAGATCCATTTGCACCCTACAGTCTTACGAACTAGTACATTCTCAACCAAGTTCCAAACTTGATTGTCATACATGGACTGTATCTCGCTGTCCATTGCCTCTTTCCACTTGGCTGACTCAGGGCCTGCCATGGCTTCCGCGTAACTGTTAGGTTCATCCAGCCCTACTAGTGTCTCATCACTAATAAGTGTATCACCTTCCGCAGTAATATGGAATCCATAGTAATGCTCAGGTGCATTCCTAACTCTTGTGGAACGCTTCAGAGGTACAGACTCGTCAATTGGCTCAACAGGAGTTTCCTCCTCAAGTTGAGTGCTAGGGTTTGAAGTTCCTTCACCACTTGACTCTTGAATTTCTTCAAGGTCAACTTGCCTCCCACTGTTTCCTTGGCTTATGAAATCTCTTTCTCGAAAGAAAGCCCTCCTAGCTACAAAGACCACATTCTCACTAGGTCTGTAGAAGAGGTAACCAAAGGATTTATGTGGGTAGCCGATGAAAATACACCTCTCACTTCGAGGTTCGAGCTTATCATGAGTCTCGCGTCTCACGAAAGCCTCGCAACCCCAAATCTTGATGTTGTCTAGTTTGGGTACTTTACCAGTCCACATCTCATGAGGAGTTTTGGCAACTTTCTTTGTAGGGACTAGATTAAGGATATGGGCGGCAGTCTCTAAGGCATACCCCCAAAATGAGATTGGTAGCGAAGCTCGACTCATCATGGAACGAACCATATCTAACAAGGTTCGATTACGCCTCTCAGCCACACCATTCAACTGCGGTGTCCTGGGAGGTGTCAATTGTGAGACAATCCCACATTCCCTAAGATAGTCGAGGAACTCTGAACTAAGATACTCACCACCTCGATCGGATCGAAGCATCTTAATGTTCCTGCCCAATTGATTCTCGACTTCCTGTTTAAACTCTTTAAACCTTTCAAAAGTCTCTGACTTATGCTTGATTAAGTAGACATATCCATCTCTACTGTAATCATCAGTAAAAGTCAAATAATAACGATTAGCATCCCTTGTGGCATGTTTGAAGGGTCCACACACATCCGTGTGTACAAGATCCAACAAACCTTCACCCCTCTCACAAGAACCAGTGAAGGGAGACTTTGTCATTTTTCCAAGTAAGCATGATTCGCAACTATCATCTGACTTTAGGTCAAATGATTCCAAGACTCCATCCTTTTGGAGTTGGCCTATGCGTTTCTTGCTTATATGTCCAAGACGACAATGCCATAATGATGCTTTATCCAAATTATTATCATTAACAGAATCAATACACAATACATTATTTCCTAAATCATCTACAACAGACACAGCTTCATACACACCATCACAAGGTAATGCTTTAAAATAAAACACATTATTAAAGAAAGCATTTATTCCACCAATTTCATTATCAAAAGAAAAGGTAAAACCTTGTTTGTACAAAGCATGAAAGGAAATAACATTTCTTGCCATTTCTGGCAAATAACAACATTTATCCAAATCTAAACTAAACCCACTACTTAGCGATAAAGTATAAACTCCAATCTTGGTGACAGGTGAAACTTTCCTATTACCCATGATCAAGTTTATCTTTCCATGCTCCACATTCTCACTTCTTCTTAGTCCCTGCAAATCAGAACAGATATGAATACCGCAACCGGTATCAAGGACCCAAGAGTTAGAATAGGGTGAGTTATTAGATTAGATAGTGTAAATACCTGCATGGTTGGGTTTAACTTTCCCATCCTTCACATCTTGCTGGTACTTTGGGTAGTTCCGCTTCCAATGTGCCTTTTCATGGCAATAGAAGCATTCAACCTCTTTTGGGTCAGCAGAAGGAGTGACGAAACCCTTCTTGGTTCCATTTGAAGAGGAGCCATCAAGGGTCTTACCCTTGGTACCCTTCGTAGGGTTCTTCCTCTTCTTCCATCTACCTTTCCCGATTGCCAGGACAGGTGCGAAGTTGGTAGGAGTAGGAGTAACAACCGACTTACCCTTAAGACCACTTTTCGCGGTCTTTAGGAGTCCTTGAAGTTTGTTGAGTGTAACCTCTTCCTTATTCATGTGATATGTCATGCGGAATTGATCATAGCACGAGGGTAAGGAGTACAAAATGATATCTATTGCAAGCTCCTCAGGGAAGTTCACATTAAGCTTCAGCAAACGGTCCACAAATCTTTGCATTTTCTGCATGTGGCCCGTGATGGGTTCACCATCCTTCATTCGGGTTGTTATCATGGAGGAGATGATTTCATACCTCTCTTGTCGTGCACTTTGATGGTATCTTTCCATCAAGTCTTGGTGCATTTCAAAAGGGTAGAAGTCCTCATAGGACTTTTGGAGTTCTGCTGTCATGGTGGCCATCATGATGCATGCCACTTTGGTGGCATCCCTTTCATGTGCCTGGAAGTCAGCGATCTCCTGAGGAGTTGCAGTGGTCTCATCAATCTCTTTAAGCTCCTTATCGAGGACATATTCCTTGTCCTCGTAGCGGGTAATCATCCTGATGTTTCTGATCCATTCATTGAAGTTGGATCCATTAAAAGTGACTTTCCCACACAAGTTCATAAGGGTAAAGGAGCCATTAGGATTAGAGCCAGAAGAAGCATTGTTTGAAGACATCTGAGCAAGAAGAAAAACAAGCTTAGTTTAGATATAAATATAGTCCTTAATAAAACACCCAAATGTGATATTAAGGCTAGGACCCAATCACAATATATTATACTTAGAAGAGGTATGCCGTAATCTAAGTAATAACATATTTGAAAGGTAGGTGAATGACGATTCACCAATTTCCACCAAAAAATGAAATATTAATATATTAAGTTTTTAATTTGGTTCTTAGAAATTCCTAGATTCTTTTGAGATTCAATGAACTTTTCAAAGGCATGTTTTAATCTCGAGTGTGCCCTCCAAGTTTTGTGACTGGGATACCGAGGATCACAAAACGAGGTGTGAAGTAACCATGCAAATCACTTGGTACACTCAATGTTTATTACTCAATCGATGTGCCGGTTAACCACATGAGCTCCACCGACCTATAATAAACTTTAAGTCACCCTTTACCTACCTTGTTAAGTCCAAGTTAGTGTGCCGGTTAACCACACGAGCTCCACTAACGACTTAAACAAAGTGTAAAGTGTAATTTCATGGATTAGCACCTTATTCACATTTTCCTAAAGTAACTAAGATTGAGAATTTAATAAAGCATTTAGTTACTTTATAATATTTCATTATACTTTTAATGAGAATTTATAAGTCCTTGTCCTACCCGTTCGGCTAACGACCCTCCACCGATCAAGGAAGCGGTGGGTGAGAGTGGACACCCATTAAGTTGCCATTTTATAGGCAACAACCTTATACCCCCCTTATAGACCGGCTTCGTGAATGAGGCGTACTAGCGGTAAGACGACTTGATCTTATACATATATATTATTAACTTATAATATTATAAAGTATAAGGGTTGAATTTTAACTTTTAAAATTCTAAGGGTTGGAACTAAAGTTTTAATCATGACTTTACTTGTTCCAAAACTGGAGGGCAAGTTTTGTAAACTTTCAAAACTTTTCATTTCTTATAACTTATGAATTAATTTGAGTATTAAAAATGAAGACTCTTCATTTTTATAACCCTTGTGTTCTTTTAATGGTTTTTATTAAAGTGTGACCTTTGGTTTTCCATAACTTGAGGACAAGTTATGGACTCCACTAAAACACATAATGATCATTAATTAAACTACCAAGTAGGTTACAAACAATTCCTATGATCATCTACTCTTCATAAGTTCAAGAACATGAATATGAACATTTTCAAGAATCATAAATTACTCTTAAAACTTGTAATTTTTGATAATTGCCATTGTAAATGGATTAGCATAAACATTACACCATCTAAAACAAGTTTTAAAACACCAAAACAGTTTAGGGTAATGTTTCTAGTCCATTTCCAGCAACAAAAGTCGAAAATCTGCTGTCAGGGCCTCCTACTCGTCGAGTGCATGAACCTACTCGACGAGTAGGATGAATTTTCACTTGGACTCGTCGAGTCCCCCCATGGACTCGGCGAGTTCAGTCGTAAGACAGCAAGCTGTTTCGATTTTTAACACATTTTTGCACAAATAACAAACAAACAAGCCTAGGCTTTGATACCACCGAAGGGTTTTGAGAATTCTAACACTTCCTAAGTGTACATGCAACCCTAATAAACCTTGGATCTATTTTTGTCTAAAATTCATGCAAGATGATTTCCAAGGTTCATAATCCTATCTAGCATACATGGGGAACATTTAAACTTAAATGTAAGATAGAATAACATACCTTGTTGCTGATTTTGATTCCTTGAAACCTTGTGAGCCTAGCACCCCAAGTGTGATGCCTCAAATGCTTCACACAACACCAAATGCTATGGAGTAAACTTGGAGAGAATGTATAACACACTAAAATCGGCTCTAGCCCTCTTGTTCTCCTTAGTGTAGCCGATTTTGGGAGATATCACATGGTTTATATAGTGTGTTGCATTAGGTAAACCCTAATGTAACATGACTCTTCATTTCCATGATCCATGGATTAACTCCATGGAGCATCCTATGGGTGGAACCCAACTTGATAATCCATGGAGCCTCTTAGCCCACTATATAAGTTATGGATGATTTACATAATCAACCCATATATTTAATTAGTTATCTTTTGATCACTTAATTAATTCTAAATTAATTCTTGATCAAACTAATTAAATAATATTATTAATATATTAGAACTTATAATATATTAATAAACCATAAGTGTTATTTCTCTCATTTAGTTTATCTAATGCATGGTGCCATGCAACCCAAATGGACTATGCCGGGTCGGGTCAAGTATATACCAAAAATAGTTATGGACTTAGACACCTTATCCAACAGTTACAACAATCACTTTTAGGCCACATGGATCTCCCCTTAATTTGCTCTACCTTAAATGAATATGCTTTTTTCCATGTCTCTAGCCAATAGACCTTGTGTACCCACTTGTAAATGTCAAGCTCATCCTCTGAATCTTTGCTCATTTCATTGAGAGTTGCAATTTCATGTCTGCAAGGAATTCCAATTAATTCCTATTTTCTGCAAGTGCAAGTTTGCTTCCTAACATCCACCACATGCTGATCTTGCAAAGCTCTAGTTACCTGATACTTGTCTCCCCCATTCCACCTAGCAATATATTGTGATGCAACTGCGATTCGGGCATCTAGGATGTTTGTTGTTGTTGGTGTAAGTGGACCTTTATCCTTTTTGATCTTCTTCATAACATTGCATATCCTATTCATTAGGCATTCCCTAATGTACTCTAAACATCCAATGACAGGTTTGTCCCTTCTATTTTGTATCTTCCTGTTAAACACTTCACACATGTTTGAAATCAACATATCAGAAACTGCTATTCCTGTTGTACATGACAATAACATAGAATTAATACAATTATAACTAACTATAACATATAATGACCATATTGAAGCATATAGAATTACCTGAAAAATGACTCTTTGCCCAATATGCAGGAGGAATCTGCTTCAACACTCACATGCCTCCCTATCATAGTGGCTAAACTCCCTCATCAAATGGTCAAATTCGGGAATGGTGGTTGCTGATGCACACCTCCATAAGTGGTCCCTATACTCAATTTTTCTCTACAACTTTCTCATATTGTCATGAATATGTCCGATACAATACTTATGCTCAACATTGGGAAATAATTCACAAATTGCAGGCAGTAAACCCTACATTAATCAAACTTAATAATTAGAGTTAAAAACATACATTGAAAATGAAAATTTATATAAGCATGCCTTACCTTTTTCCTGTCACTTATGAAAGTATAATTTGAGTTTGTTCCAAGCTCCAAGTTATCCCCAAGGTGTTCTGAAAACCACTTCCAGCTAGCTGTGTTTTCAGAACGCGGGATCCTAGGACGTAGTTGGGTGGCCTAAGGGCCTGGCCAAGCTGACTGGTAGGCATGTCAACGCTTTTCAGGATCCTGCAGGGGAAATGAGAGAAGAAGAAGAAGAAGAAGAAGAAGAAGAGAAGAAAAAAAAAGGAAGATGAAGAGAAGAATAATTTAACATTTTTTCTGTAAAACAATATTTTGTTATTTTTTGTGGGGTTGATGAGCAACCCTTACTAATTTCATGATATGGTTGCTTTGTATCCATCTCTTTGACTGTGTGTTTGATGTGACTGTAGCAGTAGGATTTATGAGGATCTTCGGGTGGTTAGGATCCTAAATTGTTCAGTTTTTACAAGAACTCTTGGGATCTCAATGATTTTCAATAGTTAGTTATATGCTAAAGATTTCAGAGCAGTTAGGATCCTTATAAAAATAAACCTTTAGTTATAATATATGGAAATAGTTCTTAAGAAATAAGGATAGATAGAACCTGGTGATCCTTAGGCTTTATAACCTTTTGCCTCAGGAGAAGTCTTGAGTTATGATCCTTTTAGTTCCATATGATCTTTGTTGTTTGCATAGAGAAGGATCTCCGTTAAAAGATCTTTAAAGATCCTTACTTTGCTTTCCAACTGGGAGAGATACTATTTAGCAATTGACTGGGGAAGATCCCACTTTAGATAATAATTGGGAAAAATCCAACTTTAAATAATAATTGGGGAAAATCCCACTTTAGGCAATAACTGGGGAAAATACCGCTTTAAATAATAACTGGGGAAAATCCTACTTCAGGCAATAACGGGGGAAAATCTCACTTTAAATAATAACCGGGGAAAATCTCACTTTAGATAATAATTGTGGAAAATCCCACTTTAGATAATAATTGGGGAAAACAGACCCGGTTTTAGGGGGGGGGGGGGGGGCAAGAGGTGCAGCCGCATTGGGCCCCGAAAAAAATAAGGCCTGAGTTTTAATTAAATTATAAATTTAATATATATATATATATATATATATATATATATATATATATATATGAATTTATTCAAGATTTTGCACAAAGTCTGGGTAGCCCAATTGGCATAAGTGTGTCCTCTATTTCGAATCAAGCGTACATGGTTCGAATCTTGTGCACAACATTTTGATGTTTTAAATTCAAGTTACAGTTTTGGCCATTACTTTATGCTATATGTTTCATAATCAACCTCTCTTTCCAATATGTTTAACAAATCAGTTTTCAGAAGTTACATAATTAACCCTTGAACTTTTTATAAAATTCCATATGTTCCTTTTTAATTAATTTGTTTACTTTTAAGTTTTTCGTAACTACAATTCACTGTCTTAAGTTTGTTTTCCTTATATATTAAAAAATTGTATTTAGGGCCCCATTTTCCTTTTTAGCATAGGGCCCTTAAAATCTCCGAGCCGGCCCTGGGGGAAAATACCATAATAACTGGGGAAAGTCCTAAATTAGGATAACATGATAATGTCATAAACCTTAGAATTTTACTGGGCAGGATCCCAACTTAGGATACATTATAATGTTATAAACCTTAGAATTTTACTGGGGAGGATCCCAACTTAGGATAACATGATAATGTTATAAACCTTAGATTTAAACTTTAGGATCTTAACATATGTTCATAAATAAGATGGTTTCCAAGTCAATAAAGCGTGAAATGATCCCCTTATTCACATTCCATAGTTAGATACAATGCGTTCAAGCGAGGTGTAGTGTTAGGCGTGTCAAACCCAACAAATAATAGCGGTACAACAGACTCCAAATACACCGCTTTAATGCACTAAAAAGTAGCACAAGGCAAGCAGGGTCGAACCATAGAGACACAGGATAAAAGTCTATACCTCTTTGCGTAAGGTACTTTGATCACAAAGGGGAGTTTTGTTTGCAAAAATAAAATAATAAAATAACAATCTATTTTAAAACATACATAAATTGAAATAATCTTGTAAACAATTTGATTGAATGGTTCTAGTTCTAGTTCTCAATATTGTTGTTCAACTTGATTATGACTTGATGTAATTCATGATTGCTATTCTAAGTTGGTACTGAAAGATATTAACATGCTTTAATACCTCTCACTTGCCAAATTATCTAACCAAAACATGCTCTTTTACTAGACCTAGCTTTACTAATTCAACCTAAACACACTCTTAGATTGTATTGAAAAACCGCATTAAGTTTGGTACAAGCTTCCCAACAATGTTCATTTTTTCTCATACGCTCGGAAGTGTGAAAACATGTGATATATGTTTTACAATAAGAAAACTTATTGTTTGTTATCAATTATTAACTTAATAGAACGATTAGGTGTCCTAAAAGTTAATTAACTACACAAAAATTCAATTCATGAAAGTGACCAATCAAACACAAATCAAATTCAAGGATTCTAGTTTAAACAAAAACATAATCAGTAGAACAGAATCACAAATCAAACATCAAATCATATGCTTCAAGTCAAGCAATCAACATGTTTTGAACAAGAACTAGAAATTAGGGTTTTTTAGCCACACATGGCTAAGAACAAATCAATCAAAAAGAAAGATGGAATTGGAAATGTTTAATGCTTAAAAAATGAAATCAAAAGTGTTTGCAATGATTTGATCTTCTCAAAAGCTCCCAAAAATCTCCCAAATCGCCCAAGATTGGCCAAAGTTTCTCCAAAAACCGTCTCCAGTGTAAAAAATGACGTTTTCCCATATTTTAGTAACTGCTCATGTGCTTGCCATAAAACCATGCGTTTTTAGCATGGTCATGCCTTTTGCCCATGTGTTTTTGGCATGGTCATGTGTCTTGACCATGTGTTTTTGGCATGTCCCATGCTTTTTGCTAAAAGTCCAATAAGTCTTTAGGCTCCTTCTTTAGTCTAGCTTCACCACGAGTCATGTTGCTCAAATATAAGATGAGAAAGGACAAACACGACCTGTGTCGGTGTGACATGAACCATGTTTCAAACGTAGTCCTTTGCTATGATGATATTTCAACAAGGAGGCGGGTTATGTCTTCATGATTTCTTCCATGGCATGACCGGTCCATCTTCTCTTCACGCTCTAAAGCTCTATACTCCATGCTCCAAGTTCCATGCTCCATGCTCCATAATGCCTACAAAATAAATCAAAAATAGTAAAGTACCAGACATTCTTAATAAAATATGCAATCGCCTAATTGATTAACTAAATGCAAGAATTATGAAGTAGAATGCTATGAAATGACGAAAACAAACATGCAAAATAGGTGCATAAAATGCACCTATCAAACCTCCCTAAGCTTAGACCTTTTTCTTGTCCACAAAAAAGAACAAAATGAAGAATCGCCCTAGAGAAGACGATAGGTGACTAAAAAGAAACTAAGATGAAAATAACAGAATGAATGAAAAGGACCTAAAGGGAATTAAGAGTGAATGCATGCAATAAAAGAAAAACTAGTGAAGCTAACATATGTACAAAAAGATGCTTAAGAAAAGTGAACCGAAGAAAAATGCAAAAACACAAATAATTTTTTTTTATACGATCAAAATTTACATCGATGGGACTCCAATCACTAATACCTAGGCGATCATCTTGTTACATTTCATGTACCACAGACTCCGAAAGTGAGGAAGACCACGAAACAGTGTAACCCAATGATCCAACCATAGTTTTATTTAAACTTTATACCTTAATTAGATTTGTGAGTGAAAATAACATAGTCCAGGATCTCATGTCCTTAGAACTAGATAGTCAAGAATCAGAATCGACGCATCCTTAAGAACCCGTCACAACAAATCAGCTTTCATTGAAGCAGTTAGCCCACCCGAAGGGGCCCAGCTCCTATGCTTTCACTTTTTCGAGAGCCACAAGTATCATATCACACAGTTTTTCATTCGCCAAATTTGACTTTGAGATGACTTCTGATTTGATTGAACTTGGATTTGTATTTTCGTTTTGAGCTTGCGTTCTTCAATCAACTTTTTGAATTTCTTAAAATTTCTTCGATTGAGTGCTTGAAAATTTTGATTTGGGTACTGGATATGACAGTTGTACCCTTTCTTCCTTCTTGACTGTGTGGATCTGATACTTAAGCTCTCTGTTACCGCAAGGATAACGCGTGTCAACAAATAGGTCCGTGTTCTGTGGGTCCAGAGTTGTCGATAAAGATTCCTTTTAAACATTCAAAAGCAAATCATCCCAAAGCTGTTATTACCGCTCACAAAAACGCTTCAGTATGCCATTTTTTATTATCTAAATTCGGGGTCTCAAATTACGGTGTTTCGGTCCCCTAGTTATGACAACTGATTCTAAATTTCCAGTAACGATCCGGACGCTTCGGATTTTTTATTTTTTATTTTTTTTATTTTTCATTTTCCCACTTTGCGGAGCTATCGTATGTAAAGATTGTCCTCATCTCATATATATATATATATATATATATATATATATATATATATATATATATATATATAATTTTTTTATTTTTTATTTTTATTTTTTTATGAAAAAAGATAAAAATGCTAAAAACAGAAAATCTTTTTGGAATTTAAAAAAAAATGCAAACTAAGAAATAGTTGAAAACAAAATATTTTTGTAAATTTTTAATTTTTTTTTTTTTGAAATGCATGTGGAAACTAGAACGTAATGTACAAAGAGCTCCTCCCCAAGCTTAAGATTAAGCATCGTCCTCGATGCCCGGAGAGGGTAGGGCAGCCTATTGACCACAGGGAGGGCAATGTTGCATGAACTACATAGCTTCTTGTACCGTTTGTGTCAATTGTTGGACGGAGGCGTTGATTACAGACAAATCAGCGCGAATGTCGGCAATATCTTGATCAAGGTGATCAAAACGCCTCATGTATGTGTCATGGTACCGAGTCACCCGTCGGGTGTAGAAGTGTGACACCAGTCAAGTTTTGGTCAAAAATAAATTCATCAATAATCATAATTGGGATGAACCAAGTGGTAGAGTTTGTAACAAGGTTTCCAAAAGCATAAAGAACACTGAAATCCGAGTTATAACGAAGAAGTTATGACCAATCGAAAATCTGCGGTAAAACCGGCAAAACACTGTTCAGTGTAAAAAGTGAATTTTCGATAAAAGGCTTTTTAGCCTTAACAATCTAAATAAAAGTTGTAGATTATGTTAAGCCGAGAACATTCATAAAAAGAACGTAAAAATCTGACTTCGTATGAGGAAGTTATGATTTTTCGAAGTTTCGGTTTAGCAGTAGACAGCTAAAAATTCGAAATATAAATCGATCAATATTTAGCCAACGCAACTTAAACGAGAATCGAAGATCTCGTCAAAAGTAGCACAACGTTAAAAAGACAGACGAAAACGGACGTCGGATGAAGAAGTTATGAATTTTTAACGGATTCCCGTCCCGGTCTGTTTAAAATAATAATAGTAAAAATAAAGTCAAAACCAGCCGACGAAGTCTAAACGAAAGTCGTAGAGTATGATTTTACCTACGCGTTCATATAAAGAACGTCAAAAACGGAGCTCGTATGCGAAAGTTATGAATTTCGCAAGTTTTTGGCACAAAAATCGAGAAATTGTGGATAACCGAGAAATTTCGCATGTCACTCTTCGGACACGTCATCATCACGTGCGAACCTCCACGTGTCCCCTGCTGATAGGACCGAACCTTGCGTGGCACCTTCTGATTGGACCGCAGCCGAGGTCCACTAAGCAGTCGACAGCCTTCGCATCGGACACCCCTCGGATGACCCTTCGCATGCGTGGCCTTCTCCCATTGGACCGAAGTCCGGTCCACTTAGAAACCAACACGCGCCTCGCACCGGGTCCGAGCTTCGTAACCGCCTTAGACTTCGGCCTCGTGGCCTTCGCTCCTTCCGAAGCGTGTGCTGCTGACTCATGCCTCGCTTCGCCACCTGTCCGATGACTAAGCAGCTTCGGCCGAAACCTTGCACCCCTATATAAAGGGTGCGAGCCTTCTCGGATTTGAAGGATTTTTCACCTCAAAATTTCCCCTTTTTCACATTTTAACCCCGGAAACTTTCTCACGACCCCCGAAGGCCCCGGTATCGTGTCTAAAGCCCGAAGCAAGCCCCGGAGCCCCGGAATTCTCGAGAAGTCATCCTCTCTCCTGTCGAAACTCTGCCCGGTTTGAGCCGGTTTCTCGTTAAATAAACTATTTACGGGAAACGAAACGCTGCCCGAATCACCGCTTATCACGGTGAGTTCATACCCCTATAATTTACCTTTTCAATGGTTTTTAAATGCTTTTTAGGGGGGGGGGGGGAATACAAGTTTAACACAATAATAAATTGTGTTAATAACTGTGTGTGATAATAATCACACAGAAAGTTTCTGTATGCTTTTAAGAATTACTAAATACTTCCAAAATAACGTAAAGCCATGTTAAATTCTTTGAAAAATGTTTTATAAACTATTTCAAATTATAAATGCCAAAATCATGTTTATATATGTATAAATATATAAATAAGACTTGAAGGGCTTAGGACTAATGAATTATCTTATATCATTTTCCTTGTTTGGATGTGGAATTAAGGTTGTGTTATTTGTCCGAAGGTCGTTTCCTTCTTAATTATATATATATATATATATATATATATATATATATATATATATATATATATATATATATATATATTATACTTATATGAGTCTAAAAGGTTACTCCTTTTAGTATCATTACCTTTGTATCAGGCTGAGCAAAGGTGATATTCCATAAGAATTCATGCTAATCAGATAGAACATATAAATTATAATAGGTATAATTTATGATTCAAAACTAAATATACAAGTATGATTCACGACTGTATACTTTCCAAGGAAATTACCAAAATTCATTCAACTATACCAAGATATGTATAATACCTTTAATATACGAACAACATATTAAAGAAGTAAAGATACATCATACCTAGTTTGCATTAACAAAGGTACTATACAGAGTACCAGGGTTAGCAAACATGTGGTAATGTCGGGTTTGCATTAGCAAAGGTACTATACAGAGTGCCCGAGTTAGCAAACACGAGGTAATAATACATCCTGCCGAGTTTGCATTAGCAAAGGTACTATACAGAGTACCCGAGTTAGCAAACACGAGGTAATAATACATTCTGTCGGGTTTGCATTAGCAAAGGTACTATACAGAGTACCCGAGTTAGCAAACACGAAGTAATAATTCATGATTCAAGTATACTAGAATACACTGTTTTACAAGAAACCAGGGTTTTGACTCAGAACAAATCAAGGGTTTACACTTATCAAATACATGTTTGGAAAACTAATTCACGAATATACTGTCAATCATTATTTCAGAATGATTGGGTTTTGATTCAAGAATATACTGTCAATCATTATTTCAGAATGATTGAGTTTTCAAAACTAATATACATGTAACGTTTAATATGCTTTTTATGAGACTCCATATTCAGGTTGTTTAATTCATTTTAGACAACATAGGAAAGTCCTGACATTATAACCAGAATCTCCAGCCGGGGATCGAAACAAGTGTGTGTAGATCTATATCGGGATTGACAACCCCGCACTCAGACTGCTAGCTACAGCTAGATGAGTGACAATTGTTATCACAAGTTTAAACGCCCACAAAGCGTTTGTTTCAGGCCATCAGTCATAGTATGGTTATAATAAAAACTACTCATTAAAAAGGTATTAACAATACGTTAGTGTATAAACAAATAAACGAAAGTACACCTTCAAAGTACCAGTTTATAGAATACAAAATACAATGGTTTAATACAGTTTTCATTAACACCTGGTGGAGCCAAGCACACTCTCAGTTTCAAGTTTTCATAAAGGAATATAAATACAAAACAGTAATACAAAGAGAACGGTTTATGGGATTAAACCACTTATCCAATGGAACTTAGTCACTCAATCTCGGTAAACTAGTATAACATAAAAGACCTTTAGTGGTTAATTCTATAATTCCTTAGTTATTACATCATAGTTATACATGAGTAATGTCCGATTGACAGTAAAGTGTGTGACTTCCGCCTTACTTCCTGTTCCTTGTTTGGTTGTGGGCTTAGGGCAGATACACCCAGTTGACTGTCCATTCGATATTGTGTTATGTATAATCAGTATAAACTAAGTAATTACAGAGGGAAACTATTGAGGTTATCAATCTAGCACCTCAGGAAATATAGGATTTCCTAGAGAAACCAGTGAACTTATTCAAAGAACTTAGGGTATACTTAACAGAACTAAAATACTTATGAACTCACCAGCTTAAATGCTGATCTACTCTTTCCAAATAACTTGTATTCTCAGGAATCCAGTAGACAGGTACACTCCAGAAGCGCTTGAGAATACTACCTAGTACCGTACCGCGAATCTTGTCTTCTCCTGTACCTACTTCAGTGTTTGAATATGTAATGTTTAAACGCTTATGTAAAACTTATACTTATTAATGCAATGGTTGTTTGTACTTTGATTACTATGTTACATGTGTTGTGATACTTACCTAAAGTCCTCCGCCCCCGAACGTTTCCGCCGTTCTGGTTTGGGGGTGCGACAAGAAGTAAAGTGCAGTCTCTATCGGGGCAACAGAAGTGGATGCCCCTACAATGGGAGGAGTGGAGTGAGTGGGAGGAATAGGGAGATTAGCACGAGTTTCGTCTTCGTGGTCGACGACCAGCCGCCCAGGAGCTCTCGGGATTGACTAGGGGGCGCGTGGAATGGGATCTGCAGAAATATTATTTGGTAGACAGCATCGAATCTGAGTGATGTCCTGTTGGAGTTGGAGGGAACTGAAGTCCCCAGCAGGAACTCAGAAATGGGGCTCACCCTACACCAACCATGTGAGACTACCATCACTTTCTCTGCGGAAGAAATATAAGGCTACAAGGACATTGGATGTGATGATATTGGAGTCTTGTATGATTTTCTCAAGATTCGGGCGCTTGCTCTCAAAAAGCTCGACACAAGTAAGGCGGGTGGCAAGATAAGTGATAATCCCGCCACAATGGATAGGGTCAGAATCGCTAGCAGAGACCTTGAGAAGTTTGTAAGCAAGGAAGGCGCCAAAATGTGGTCTCTTCAAGCCGGTGACCATGCACCAAATAATTTCTAGCTCCTTCTTACCGGCTCTGCTAACGTCTTCTTGGGGGAAGACAATATTAGCCATAATTCAGAGAGCCACCCTTAAGATCGGATGAATGATTTGGGATGCTTTGGCGGATCATGGAACACCCGCAGATTCGGGCTAGTCAATAATAAGCGTTAAAAATAATTTTTTTTATCTATGATAAATAATTTTAACCAAAGTAATAGTTATGGTCAACAATTGTAACCTATTTGATTTAATAAAGAATAATTATGTGGATATTATATGTTTCATTATTATTATAATATAATAAAATAAGAAAAATCAGTCGAATCGTCCGTAAATCGTAAAAATAAGTGCGCCAAAACACACACACACACACACACATATATATATATATATATATATATATATATATATATATATATATGTATATATATATATATATATATATATATATATATATATATATATATATATATAGAAAGTACACGTCTTCCTGATCCCAAAAATATAAATTTTGTAGAAATCTAACTCCGTATGAATTAGATAAGATTTTTATAATATATAAAAGTCAGCCGCGCACAACGAATGTATGACGTAAAAAGCTACGAAGAGAATGATTGACTTTTAGCTAATGCGACCAAAAAGAAAACCACAGTACTCCTTAAAATAGAAATTTTGAGAAAAAGAATGCCAAAAATGGAGTACGTACGAGAGAGTTGTGATTTTAGCAAAATCATTTAATTTTATAAAAATATTGACGAAAAATAAAGTCAAAATTAGCCGACAGAGTCTAAACGAAAGTTGTAGGTCTCGTCGATAGCTACGCATGAATATAAAGAACGTCAAAAACGGAGTTCGTATTAATGAGTTATAAATTATAATAGCATATTTACGTATTAAAAAAAAGTATAAATCATATATACGTATACATATATATACATATGTGTATATCATTAGAAAGGTATCGACGATGCGATCGTTATAAGACTAGTGTTGAGTACATTCGATATTAGTTTAGTACAAATATCGTTAAATCTATTTAAAATAGCATTATAAAGGGGTGTTTAGTCGTTTAAATAAGTATAAGGTCCTTAAGTAAATATAGATGATAGTTTTTGAAAATTCAATTACTATAAATAAAAGCCTCTAGCTCTCATATTTTTTGCACCATTCTCTTGATTCAATAGTCTTTTTCTTCTTATCCCCCGAGCATTTCGGTCCCTCGTGATTTGACTTCTCTTTTTGTAGTTTTAGTATACTAAGGTGAGCGCTGAAGCGATGCAAGAATCTTTCTTAGAAAGATTCGGTGACGAAGTTCTGCCCCTGCAGAGCCCGACTCCTAGCTAAAACCCCTTGTAAGTAAGTTATGCTTACCCTACTTTAAGTATAGGTTATGTTTAAATTAATTATCGTTATTATGAGCTTGTAAACTATATATATATATATATATATATATATATATATATATATATATATATATATATATTATGAAATATAATATATAAAGTGTTATTATAATATTTTTTAACTTCGCGGTACGGGGAATCTGGTTTGAAGGGTCGCATAGAGTTGTTGGATTTCAGAACGGCTTAAATGCTAAAATGGTCCTGACCTCCGGTGTTTCATGTCTGGCCCCTGTCTGTACATAGTGGTTGGAAAATATTGTTTAACACTTATATAATAATAATAAAATAAGACTAATAATTAGTCACGGTAAATATTAGACTAAAATGTAGTGGTAATGATACTAGGTTTCGTTAGAGGAAAGTAAATTAATAGAAGCGAAGCGTTGCCTGAGTTCAGAATCACCACCTTAACAAGTGAGTGCATAGTTACTTTCATCTTACACATAGATTTGAAGTATTTAATATAAATTACGTGCTGTAAATGCATAGTTACTTTCATCTTACACATAGATATGAATTATTTAATAAAAATTACGTGCTATGTTTGCATATTATTTGTGTTCCTGATATCTATGTTGGATGAACAAAAATATAGATGTTTTAATTGTTTTAAATTGTATGTGTATTTTATACCTATAATTATGATGAGTAAAAGATGGGTAGATTAAGATGAGATGAATGATGAGCGATGAAAAATAAGATGAACGATGAGCGATGATATATGAGTGGGAAAAGATAGTGAGAAGCGATGAGCCAAGCGATGAACCAAGCGATGACCCAAGCGATGGCCTCATCATCTAGCAAAGTATAGATGACAACCACAGACTATTCTAGACAGTCCAGTGGAACACTAGAAGGCTCGCAACCTGTAGGTGTTGTGAACGATATGTTCACCCGGTGTACTCTAAAAACCCATTGACATGTATTGCGGGTGGACTCCAGAAAATA
The DNA here is from genome assembly GCF_052849685.1 of Lactuca virosa. Lineage (NCBI taxonomy): Eukaryota > Viridiplantae > Streptophyta > Magnoliopsida > Asterales > Asteraceae > Lactuca > Lactuca virosa. The sequence goes on along the minus strand of NC_136427.1, from coordinate 283,384,559 downwards.
ATATTGTCGATAAATGAGAGAAACCCTGGCAGCTATGGTCTTAGCGCCTATTGGATGAACCCTGGAAACTATGGACTTAGTGCATGTTATATATACCTTGGCAACGATGGACTTTGTGCCTATTCCTTAGTACAATCCTTAGGAATAAATAATGATGGATAGATGATTCATGGAGGATATACTTAAGAATAAAGAAGATAATGAGGATGGGTAAATGGTTTAATTTGTTTGATGATGAAACATAATAACTATATTATTGTGGGTTGAAACCCTTATGTACTCATCAGGTTTTCCAACGTGACCTAATCAGTTTATTTGTATAACAGGTGTCGATATAAAGCTACACTACACTGAGAGATTAAAGAGATGTAGATTACTAGTTTAAATGAATGTAAGTTCTGTTTATGCTTATTTTTTTCTGTATTGACGATGACATCCCAAAGTTTTAAAATGAATAAAATACATTTATTCGGAAATGCTTTGATAACATATTTATCATGTATTTCGGGGAACAAATTCCGCAACATTGTTCTTTAAAAAGGATACTTTGATTTTAAAATAAGCATAAATAAAATTTTTAAAATGACCATGAATTTGGGGATGTCACAGTTGGTATCAGAGCATTAGTTTAAGCGAACTAGGAATTTTAGGATAATTTCTAGACTTAAACTTAGAATGCTAAGCGATGATTGTGAGATGAGTGTCTGCTATATTTTGGATGTATGCCTAAATAGACACGAGCACTAACTGATTTTAGGAAATTTGCCTAAATTCCTTTTATGTGCTAAATGATTTATGTTATAGCCTTACATGCTTTATGATGCTATTATTTGATCGGATCCATGGTCTATTGCCGATCGGATATGGAAATTTTATGTTTTCAGATTTCTAAACGTTTAATTACGGTATTAGAACTGACATATAACGTTTCGTAGTTATTAGGAGGATTACACATCTAACCCTTCTCTATCTATATTCTCGTTTCGATACACCAAACGCCTGCTTTGGTGTATATAATGTCATGATAAGGACTCATAGCAGACTGAGCAAATTGAGGAAATGTGAAGGCTTACGATAGTGAATGATACCTATCGGAAGATATCATAAGAGTGATATATTGCCTTTAGAATGCATCTAAATAGCTAATACCTCTAGTACGGGAGAAGTACACTTTTGATTGGCAGAAAGAAAGAATTTTTGGTATAATCCGTGAAGTTATCCCATCGTCTGACATTTCCATCACCAACCGAGTTGAAGCAGAATTGATGATTGAAGATACGCATGGAAGAAGTCCTAGTAGAGTCTAGGGAAAATTATATGATTGTTTGGACACATTTGTATGTGTTAAATTTTTTTTGTCATAATAACTTGGAGAACTGCGAGACAATACTTGGGACGAGTATGAGTAGGTGTGAATGGTAGTAGAGGCCTATACTACCGGAAGCACATGACTCACACTTGGATAAAGGAAAGTCACAAGGTTAGCACGGCACTAGTAATTGATTCCGTTTTGTTCAAGTATGTCGTTACCATCGTCTCGGTAATGACTAAGAAGATGATTGTTATTCTAACCCTAGTGGTTATATCAAATCGAGTCCGACTAAGATGAGTGTGTTACGTGGTTCAGAGAACCAAGTTCGATGTAGTATCCCACTTAAGCTAGAAGATTGAAGGGAAAGATAATCGAAGCGGCCAGTAGAAGTATCACGATCGTTGTTAAAGTAAGAAGCTTGTAGATAGAAGTGCTACATGCTAGAATGTGATTATATCACATTAGAACCTGAAGGAAGGTATATTCCATTCTGGAATTTGACTCAAAAAGACATGAGTCTAAGAATTGCATCATACGATGAGAGTTCATTAGAACATGACCCATCAGTCTGTTACGGTAATCAAAGTAAAGACCTTATCGTAAGTTAAGTATGTTTAAGAAGAAGCAGAAGTCTCCAATGAGGATTGAGTTTGTAACTCGAAGGTTAAAATTGAAAGTCCAACATAGGATAAAGAGCGGGTTCAAGATTGCACACCCCATCAGTCAAGGAGTCCTAGAGTTAGATACTCATTTGAAAGGACATAATAGTTACGATTACCACCTAGGATGGAAAGGAAACATACGGAGTCATTATACAAGCCATGTTTTGTTGATGATTCTGTGACGTAATCATCCTAAGGTGGAGATAACTGTAACACCCGCAGATTCGGGCTAGTCAATAATAAGCGTTAAAAATGATTTTTTTTATCTAGAATAAATAATCTTAACCAAAGTAATAGTTGTGGTCAACAATTGTAACCTATTTGATTTAATAAAGAAGAATTATGTGAATATTATATGTTTCATGATTATTATAATATAATAAAATAAGAAAAATCAGTCGAATCGTCCGTAAATCGTAAAAATAAGTGCGCCAAAACATATATATATATATATATATATATATATATATATATATATATATATATATATATTATATTTAGAAAGTACACGTCTTCCCGATCCCAAAAATATAAATTTCGTAGAAATTCGACTCCATATGAATTAGATATGATTTTTTATAAGATATAAAAGTCAGCCGCGCACAACGAATGTATAACGTAAAAAGCTACGAAGAGAATGGTTGCCTTTTAACTAATACGATCAAAAAGAAAATCGTAGTACTCCTTAAAATAGGAATTTTGAGAAAAATAATGCCAAAAACGGAGTCCGTACGAGAGAGTTATGATTTTAGCAAAATCATTTAATTTTATAAAAATATGGACGAAAAATAAAGTCAAAATTAGCCGACAGAGTCTAAACGAAAGTTGTAGATCTCGTCGATAGCTACACATGGATATAAAGAACGTCAAAAACGGAGTTCGTATGAATGAGTTATAAATTATAATAGCATATTTACTTATTAAAATAAAGTATAAATCATATATACGTATACATATATATATACATATGTATATATCATTATAAAGGTATCGACGATGCGGTCGTTATAAGATTAGTGTTGAGTACATTCGATATTAGTTTAGGACAAATACATTAAATCTATTTATAATAGCATTATAAAGGGGGTGTTTAGTCGTTTAAATAAGTATAAGGTCCTTAAGTAAATATAGATGGTAGTTTTTTAAAATTCAATTACTATAAATGAGAGCCTCTAGCTCTCATATTTCTTGCACCATTCTCTTGATTCAAGAGTTTTTCTCTTCTTATCCCCCGAGAATTTCGGTCCCTCGTGATTCGACTTCTCTTTTTGTAGTTTTAGTATAGTAAGGTGAGCGCTGAAGCGCTGCAAGAATCTTTCTTAGAAAGATTCGGCGACGAAGTTCTGCCCCTACAGAGCCCGACACCTAGCTAAAACCCCATTGTAAATAAGTTATGGTTACCTTACTTTAAGTATAGGTTATGTTTAAATTTGTTATCGTTATTATGAACTTGCAAACTATATATATATATATATATATATATATATATATATATATATATATATATATATATCATAAAATATAATATATAAAGTGTTATTATAATATTTTTTAACTACTCGCGGTACGGGGAATCTGGTTTGAAGGGCCGCATAAGGTTGTTGGATTTCAGAACGGCTTAAATGCTAAAATGGTCCTGCCCCCCGGTGATTCATGTTTGGCCCCTACATAGTGGTTGGAAAGTATTGTTTAACACTTATATAATAATAATAATACTAAGACTAATAATTAGTCACGATAATTATTAGACTAAAATCTGGTGGTAATGATACTAGGTTTTGTCAGAGGAAAGTAAATTAATAGAAGCGAAGCGTTGTCTGAGTTCAGAATCACCACCTTAACAAGTGAGTGCATAGTTACTTTCATCTTACACATAGATATGAAGTATTTAATATAAATTATGTGCTGTGAATGCATAGTTACTTTCATCTTACACATAGATATAAAATATTTAATATAAATTACGTGCTATGTGCGCATATTATTTGTGTTCCTGATATCTATGTTGGATGAACAAAAATATACATGTTTTAATTGTTTTATAGTTGTATATGTATTTTATATACCTATAATTATGATGAGTAAAAGATGGGTAGATTAAGATGAGATGAATGATGAGCGATGAAAAATAAGATGAATGATGAGCGATGATATATGAGTGGTAAAAGATAGTGAGAAGCGATGAGCCAAGCGATGAACCAAGCGATGACCCAAGCGATGGTCTCATCATCTAGAGAGTATAGATGACAACCAAAGACTATTCTAGACAGTGCAGTGGAACACTAGCAGGCTCGCAACATGTAGGTGTTGTGAACGATATGTTCATCCGGTGTACTCTAAAAACCCATTGACATGTATTGCGGGTGGACTCCCGAAAATAATATTGTAGATAAATGAGATATACCCTGACATCTATGGTATTAGCGCTTGTTGGATGAACCCTGGCAACTATGGACTGAGTGCCTTTTATATAAACCTTGGCAACGATGGACTTCGTGCCTATTCCTTAGGACAATCCTTAGGAATAAATAATGATGGATATACGATTCATAGAGGATATACTTAAGAATAAAAAAGATAATGGGGATGGGTAAATGGGTTAATTGTTTGATGATGAAACATAATAACTATATTATTGTGGGTTGAAAACCCTATGTACTCACCAGGTTTCCCAACCTGATCTACTCAGTTTATTTGTATCACAGGTGTCGATATAAAGTTACACTACACCGAGAGATTAAAGAGATGTAGATCACTAGTGTAAATGAATGTAAGTTCTGTTTATGCTTATGTTTCTATATTGACGATGACATCCCAAAGTTTTAAAATGAATAAAATACATTTCTTCGGAAATGCTTTGATAACATATTTGTCATGTTTTTCTGGGAACAAATTCCGCAACATTGTTCTTTAAAAAGGATACTCTGATTTTAAAATAAGCATAAATAAAAATTTTAAAATGACCGTGAATTTGGGGATGTCACAGATCAAGCCTCATACACATCAAGTCCTGTGATTTCCTTCCAAAAGGCTTTGGTTTTGAAAAGGGTATTTTTCTCTCGCATGTATCCTAATTTGGGACCATAATTATTGTATGTAGAAATCCTAACAAACCCACTAAGATTGTTTAGACTCGGAATAAATTGAAATTGCATGAGACGGAATGAGAGACATTTGGCATTGTCATTGAAGTCCAAAGATTGTAAGAATTCAATGGTTGTGTTTTTATACGATTCCATTGGTGCCAAAGTGAGAAGTTTCTCCCAATCGATATTGCTAAACAACTTAAGGGCGCCAACATAAGTTCCTAGTTCTTGGAGAGTGGGAATATCTACAAATCGTTACTGAGAGTATTCACGGTCCTTCAGGTGAAGGTAGCGGTCACGGTGCTAAAGACAATTGTGAACAATGGTGGTGGCACCATATTTGGATTCCAGTTGTTCCTTTGACTTTGGATTTTTGTGTTTTGGCATGACGACAAACCAAATATATGACAAACAAGTGGTGACCAAAGACTAGAGCACAACTAGACAAGCACAAATGAACAACTATATTAACCATCCAATTCTCCGATCTGGACCTAATAAACGTCCTAAGTGATAAATTTTCTGGCTTTACACCTTTTAAATGGCTTAAAATAACATAATACCAAACCCTAAGTCCAAAACACACTCTAATGGTCAAGAGCTCATGCATAGATGGATGGGAGTGACCAAGCTCCCATTTTTATGACTCTACAAGATCATAAACATCTAGAAATGACACTCATAGGGTCTGGAGTAGCTCATACCCATAAAGACCAAGGTTAAGGGACAAAAACCATAAAAACCCATGAGTTAATTAGATCTATCAAAAGGAACATCACGATGCAAGATTTATACCTCCTGTAGGTGGATGATGAAGTGCAAAGTCTAGATCTACAAAGCTTGGAGCCCACAAATGCTTCTCCAATGGAGTCCTTTTTCAAGAATGCACATGAAAAACACACAAAGGCTTCAAAACTCTCACAGGGTGGCTAAGTTTGGGGGTCACTAAATATGACGGTGGATGTTGAGCATGGGGAGGCCCTCAAAGAGTTAGAGCCTTTAAACAATGCTCACAACCCCACAATTAGGGTTTAGGTCCTGCACTCCTACACTCTGCG